>NW_027412590.1:2000488-3397201 GCF_025532065.1 Leptinotarsa decemlineata
GAAAGCAACGTTAGGTAAACTCATGGAGATGAGGTAAAAATACACTATCTTCAAGTATATTTGATTTCTTCATTTAATTTGATATAATAGAATATATTTGATGTTGAATGGAGTCATTTTCTGACATAAATTTCACTTTAACTTGCGAAACAACCAGTATGAACCCAAACAATCTTATATTTTTGAAGAACATTTTGCCCAAGGAATTGAATCAAGTCAAAATATCTGAAGTATTCTGTTTAATATATTGGTAATGGTTATTGAAATGTAGCTTCCAATGATCTACAACTTTTTCGGAACATTTTTTTGTATATCTAATAGGGTAGTAGCTATCGTCCACCCACCTGTAGCTAATGCACCCTGTATAGATATTAGATTTCATTTTATAGCAAAGCAAAATAATTTTCAAAAATACAAAAAGATAGCTTCATGATAAATTAATTTTCTTCAACGAACAATAAGTATATATTTAATTTATCCAAATATAGAACCTATTTATACCATTTACTTTGAATATATATCGATAAAAATCAAATACGATTTCATATTTAAATATGAACTAAATGTAATTATGGATCTGCCCTCGCTGCCAATACTCCTTACCGCACTTCAGGCTTCAATTGCACGCGTCTATAGTCTTATGTACGTTCCTTCGATTACTACTTCCAATGCACCTCCCGACGAATGAATGTCAGGAGAGAGCATCGAGCGCCGACTAATTCTTTATATTATGAACGGACTGAACCGTTACTTCATGAAAATAATAACACTATCCGTGATAATGATTAAATGTGACAGATTAACGTCACGATATGTGGTTGTAAGTGGAATGGGGGAATTTTAAATGTAGAGAAAAAACAGCCGGCATGATTGATTAATTCACAAAAAAAACGCCGGGGGTGCCGACCCGACGTGGAGATTGTGAGGGGTCATGCCGGTGTGCTACAAAATGTAGATGTGAGAAAAGAACAAATATGTCGGCATTCGAAGAAAAAGCGCGGAGCCTTTTCTTCCTTGATAATAGTCGAAGTGTGACGTGTTCTTTGTAGAAAAGTCGGTAAAAAGTTGGAGGAAGAAACGTTCACAACATTGAAACTGTCATGCATTTTTTGACCCGTGATCAAGTTGGCATCATCAAGAGATGAAATATAGTTCAAAGAGAAAACCCCTCACTTAAACATAAGAACGGTCGTTATTTCCAAACACCAAAACTGTAACACTTTTTTGATGCATGCGTGTGAAAGAGACGCGCTTGTGTCAACCACTATTTTAAACTCATCAGGAAATGAACTGGAGAATATTATTTTGCCAGCTTGTGTCGCATAATGATGGTACGTCAACTTGTGATTCGTGTGATTCGTGTGATTCAGTCGAAAATTACTCGAGTTGTTTTGAGAAAACTTATAATGAAATAATTGGAAAACTTTTCACAATAAGATTGAAGTCACTTCGGGTGAACAATGAAAAATTCACAATGGTTATACATGCTCCATCAATGGATGTTCCACCAAGATGTCAACAAAATGTCAATGCAATGCAAATCTATGAAGCGTTTACAGAATGTTGACGTTCTGTTGGTGCTTGTTGAAGCTTCATCGATGTCAAAGTGGAGTCGAAGTGTCTCGTCGGTACTTTGTCGGACTCAATGCTCTGAAAGATAATGAAAATGTTCTACGTATTCAACCGACTGTTATTGAAGATGATCGATGACGATGGCGACTGGGGATATGAAAACTGAATGACTTGTGTTGAACCAACCAACAACGGTAATATAAGGAGTGAAATCAATAATGGTTTACATGGCTTGTATTTGTAATTATTTCAATTGTTGAAATCATATTGGAAGAGAAAATTCGAATCTATATGTAGATATAATTTATTGAAGGAATAACAAAAGTTATACATTTTCATTGAGAAAAATATTGATATATGCTTCAGAACCAGCAGAAAAGGCGCTTCGTTTATTAGGAAATGAGGATTGTATCGTGATATTCAAATATGAAAAAACAGTGATCATATTATTTAGTATATCGTTATGAATGAAAATTACTTCAACCTTGATAAAAGTGAGGAAAGTAGGTATATATTAGTTTCAAAAATATTTGAAGGAGTTGAAGGATCACTGAGGTTATTGATGAACTATGAATATCTTCAGATATGATTATACTCTATATGAAATCTAGAAAGTAATTATGTTCTCAACGTAATGATATCACCAAGATTATTATCGTCATAATCATTTTAACCTGAGAAAACTCGCAATATATTGTATGTGATGAAGAATAGACCATTGCAAGTGAAAAGTTCAGTTGTGAAGGGAATATGATTCATTTTCGTTTCTGAAGCTATCATTGTATAAACTATCCTATCCGTCAATATTATATAGACCCTCCAAGGTAACTACTTTGTCTTAGGTAAAAAAGGAACTTGAGTTCAACATCTATACTCCTAATATAAACGAATATTTATGTCAGCTAATTAATAAATTGTTGATGATGAATTCCTAGCTCTAGTGTCCATTTTCAAAAACTTTTCAAGGATATTTTGATTTTCATGATTCGAAATCAGACGATTCCAAGTGAAAAGTGACCAATCCATTGCAGATTTCGACTCTACTCGAAGTGAGGAATCCGAATTCATCATTAGTTTTTTCCTTTCTCGATTTTTATAAGCCGGAACTGCATCTCTGTATCTTCCAAAATAACACAATTATCATGGGGTTTAAGAGGCATACGTCGTCATGGAACATACGCCGTCATTGGTGTGCCAAACGTATCTGATTTTAAACTGTTCGGATTTTAGATATTGTTTTTCCCCTAATGATAGATTAAGGTGGCCATTGTTATTTCTCTCAACGATTGGCCAACGATGTTGAGTTGCTACTGCGCATGCGGCCATAGAAGTTACTTTGTTCACGTTTGAAAGATTACATTTTATCGCTCGAAGAATTGAAAATACCTGTGTAATCGCTATTGCTGACTTCTCTTCTATTAGAATGAAACAATTATTCTTGGGCACACAATCACGAATGTCATAATCTAAATTGACTCACAATGACAACGGTCATAACCTAACAATCCGAAATTCGTCAATTTGTTCAACTTTTTCCTCAGTTTTGTAAATGCCTCCTCAATCAGTCTGTTATTTCAAATGGGGGCGAATCTAATGGAATAAAAATCATGAAAATTGGTTTGAAGGTTTTTGTGATATGAACGATGTAAGTAACAAGATTTTGCAATTTTTTTTATACAGGGTACAGCACGATGACGGTCGATTAACCGTATTATGGGAAATAATAGGATTCATATACTAAAAGACAATGACATTTTCTCAACACTTCTAATTATGCTAAAAGTGTTGGATGTACAACAAGAGATATATGCTAACAATGCTATGGAAACAAATGAATGTAGTTGTTGAATAATTGATGTTGTCATTTGTTAACGTGACGTTGACGGAAATGTGTTAGAACATATTTTGAAATGGTTTTTATATTTTGTATGATAATACAATGAATGCATTATTTCTGAATGTTCGCTTCTTCGTGAAACAGTCGAGAGACGAATATTTAGTTTTTTTGTAAAATAATCAATATCTTGAGGATGATTTATTTTTGGTGAAGGGTGCTTTACATTAACTCACATCATATTCATGCCGGGATTCTAAAATGTGAAAATATACAGAGTTTCTCTTTTGAATCAAGGAAGTTGGTACCAACTTTCGGTATAACTGAGAGTTTGTATTTCATCAGTTCGGACTTCTATTGTCTAATGTGATATAAATTGATTCGATAACCCTGAAAAAAATCAAAAAGATAAACCGAAAATAACAATTTTATTAAACAAAAAACTGAAATTACAAATAAATAACATACAACAACAACCAAACAAATAAAAATTGAAATAATAATAAAAGCTGAAAAATTGGAAAATTTAAATTATTATTAACAAAAATTAAAAGATTTCAAACCAAGTTATGTCACAACGTTTCGATTGTTAGTACCCACAATCGTCTTCGGGTGATAACTGGGTTTCAGGGTTATCAAATCAATTTATAATATATTGAACAATGGAAGTCCGAACTTATGAAATAATAACTGAAAGTGTTGGAAAAGCTCAATTATCTTCATGTAAATCATATTGAATACCTATATTTGTCAATTTTCAATATATGAATACTATCCCTGTAAATGAATACTGGAAAATATTTCAGTTTCAATCGATATGTTATCTTCTTCCATATCACACCACCACCTCATCCATTCGATAATGAAAATACCTAATAAACGAATTTCATATTTGAAGATATTAAAATATTATTCTTCCTCTTCCACCATCTCCATATCCAGCATTCCTTGCAAATATTTCAGTACAGTCTCATACTTCTTATCATAGTTCTTATCTTATCGATTCTTCAATGAAGAGCTTTTGCTCACAGGAACAGAATGTCATTTAAAAATATAATTTTTTTTCAGTTTCGCTGGTGACAGGACGGAACAAGCATTCCTACTCTTTCAAGGCATCATGATTATCTTGATGAGTGTAACTTCTCCTCTCAGTCAAGTTTGGTTGAATATTCTCTAAAATGTCACAGATTGCTAACGCATCGAAAAAAATGGAAAGGATACACAGAGAGATAGCTTTAAGTACCCTGAAAATTGTAAAAGTAGTTATGAATTAAAATTTATACTTTGTACAAAATAAGTTCTTGAATGATTATCACCTATCATTATTGGTAGGTTGTTATTGTAGTGCAACTCTATGAATTACTGTTTCCTGAGGTTCAGTAGCATATTGATGCCAATGGGGGCCACAAAAATCTGTTACAGGTGATTTTCAAGAGGTGTTGAATTATTTGAAAACTGAAAATATAATCAGAAATACTAGGTACGAAATATTTGGGGTTGTTAGTTGAGAAGTAAGAAGAGAATCAAGATAATGAGGAGTAATCCTACAGTTTGAATTGAAAATAAGAAAAATGAAGAGCTGATCAGTGAGGAATACGAAGTTTACATAAATGAGGACCAATCAATAGTAGGCACCATTTAGGGTGATATTGTAAATGAACGAAAAAAAAAAATGGAAAACCTACAGAGATCAAGAGAAATATTGGTAAAGGAATGAAATGAAGCATGAATATTTTTCCTTTTTTTGGCACAAATTTTCTTAATCATTTGTATACCATTTTCATTCTGATGATACTGTTTAATATTCTTTCATTCAATTTCATTCATTCATGTTCAATGCAGGTGAAAACCGTCTGATAGCATATTTGAAACCAAATTTTAATATCAATAATTTCAATTTCTTTCATTTATTGAAGACTTCATGTGGATATTCTGGTCCTAGTATTTCAACTTCTGCATTCATTGTCCTTTTCTCATGTTTTAAATCTGTCAATACTTTTTCCGGGAATTCGAACCCTTAAAATCAATGGGTCTGTTATTCGATCTTCTGAATTGTCGAAATAGCGAATCACAGAAAATAAATTGCTTCGAAATGCTCTGCAGATAGTCAGAATTACCTCTTGAATTCGGTCAACTAGTCTTTCAGCAACCAACCACAGCCTGACGAAATGAAGCCCCAACAACTATCAATAATGATATTCTCAATAATATATTGCATGTAGATGCATTTCACAGCTATGATCAGGAATTGGCCTCGTCCGTTATCAAAAAGTTTCATAAAAATTATCACGAAAAATGAGAAATAACACTTCTATAATATATTGAACTGGTTTTTCGGGTATTTGATACGTGGTATCACCGGTTTCGTGGTATTGCCCTTGCCCGATATTGATGATCGGCAATACCCTGAAACCGGTCTATCGGTTATTTCTGCTTTCATATGCAGGAAGTGAATTGCGACGAATCTCATGAATGAAAGAGTCCTCCATTGAAGACAAAATGTGAAAAACCAATAACAGTACTTGATTATTTTAACACTTCGACACGTGTTTTGATCACCAAGTGATCACTTCCAACAGGAAGTTTAAATAAATATACATACATTGTTAACCTTCTTTATACAATAGATACCTCTGCTAGGTACCTGCGTCTCAATTGTCTAACATTCAAATAAAGATGAGATTGGAACCTGTGGTGTGAATAACACATAATTGGTGAAAACAATCTGAAACTGATTAGGCATATGCATGACACCAGGCTACTCGATGCATGTGAGAGTCTAGAAATAGCAAAATGTAAGAACAGCATGAATGGCGATAAGGGACCCATCCCGTTTAGCCCGCTTTTTAATCTTCTGTTAGGAAGAGAATAATTACTAAGAACTTGCAGGTAGTTAATTACCGATAAATTCCATATTGGACTTCAGGTATACAACCTCAGGTAACAAATTTCAGTATATAAGGATTAACCAGACTAGACTAGGTGTCAATTTTCTTCTCCTGAGGATGCTAACTTTATTGGCGAAACGCGCGTCGAGTGCAAAAATATCAGTTTGGTGTTAGGGCAATTGATCTCGAAAAAAGTTATTTAACATTCAAATGTGAGGACTGCGATGCAAAATATTATGGACAGACTGAAATATCTAATAAGTAACACCCAGCACATCTGAAATATGGATGAACAGGAAAATCAATAGTCACCTATCATATTTTCCAACAAGACAATTACATGGACTCAAGTTCATTAGGATTAGTTAGATGAGTTAGCAACAATAGGCATCAAGATACCTACGAAAGTGTAGAAATAAGTGAACATAATAATATTATGAATAACGATGGTGAACCAATACCTAATAGTATACTATACAGCTTATTGAAGTAATATTTTGATCATCAGATTTTCCTAAATATTACATAGGCATAAGGCAACAATGTGAAATTAATTTAGGATAATTAAGACGCAGGTACCTAGTAGAGGTATATACGGTCTTGAATATGATCACTTGGTGACCAAAACACGTCTCGAGGTGTTGAAATAACGGTTTGGTGTCGGAAAAAAACTCCAGTGATATTCACTATTCTGATCATTCATTATTCGATTCCGATTTAAGAGCCACAGGTATATATCTATTCCAGCCTATTTGGCATCATGAGTAATGGAAAGGCGGTCCTCCATTGAAGACAAAATGTGTAAAACCAAGAACGATATTCATGAAGATAACTGCGTCAAAGCAATATATGCATTTGTGGAACCACCTAGTGGTTTGACACTCAAGTTAGCTTGCCAAGTTCTTAGGTCGGTGTTGATGTTTTGACCAATCAAGTGACAACTGCATTAGTAAAAATTCGGAAAGCTTTCATGGAATTTCATCGAAAAACAAGTTGAGATGTTTGTAGAAATGATATGAAATTAGGAAAGGTTAATGCAGTCAAGCTGCTGGATAATAATTTCATGAAATATAAAGATGGGTACTATTATGATCATTCACAATTCAATTCACAAAACATATCAGTCTACAGGGAAACAGCATGGTAACTGCAGTTGCTAAGGGGCCCACTAGCAACTTCAAAATTGATTTCTGCAACATCAGAGGATACAACTCAAATATTAACTCAGTGCACTATCATCTGCAAACAAATAGTCCTCATATTCTTGCACTCACAGAAACCAAAGTCAGTGCAACAACTAATCCTGTCAATTTTCTATATTCCGGCTATGATTTCCAATCCCGATTCAGACGTTATTTTGGAATATGTATTTTTATCCGAAGCGACCCCACCTGTCAACGAGAGGAAGTGCTGGAACGCCAATACTTTGATGTTATGTGGTTCAAAATGATATAACAGAAGATCACTAAATTAATATGCTGCGTCTATCAACCACCAAGCGATACACAATATAGGCCATGATTCTCCATACTTGCAAACACCATTGATTTTCTGCAAATCATTCATACCAGTGCAGAAATTTTCAAATTCGGTGACTTCAATTTCCACAATATCGAATAACTCAAATTTTCAAATATCAACGACGAACTAGTTAACTAAGTTACGGCTTCCGCAATAAGCAGCGGACTTACTCAAATTATGAATGAGCCAACCAAGAATCCTGACCCTGATGGGGAATATGCTAGTCTTCTGGATCTATAACTAACAACCAATTTAGAAATTTACACAGTCACCATAAGGTTTCCATTGGGATCTTCTAACCACAAATTCATTTCAGTGTTGAGTGAACCACTGATAAATGTTGGGGAACAATTCAAGCCTCGCAAAGTTTGGCATTACAGTTTTTCCAGAATTTCCCTTGGCTAGATGTTCGCTTCAGTTCTAATGATCCATTAACATGTGCTTCTGGAGTCACGAAAGATATTCCTTCATCCATAGGTGCATAAATTTCTTTTTAAATGAAACGAAATTCTAACGGCAAACATTTGTTCACCATAAATTGCAGTGGCGCAAAAATCTCACTGTTGAAAATTGAACTAGGTTTGTTAATGCTCGCAACAACTCCAAACTCAAAATGAGTTAAAGCATAGGACTTCACAATTATATAATTAAGAATAAACTGCTCGTCAATCCCAACCTGTCTTGATTCTTCTGGTCGGTAGCTGAAGCTGTTAATCAAATCTTCACGAAATACACAATTCCATCACTAACACAAAGGCAACAACAGCCATAGAAAAAGCAAATCGACTTGTTGAACAATTTGCGTTCCACTCCACAATCCATTTTCTGGGAAAGGCACCACCCACTATTCCCACATTATAATCCACAATTTCGAAAATTACTTTTCGACAACGTCTATTCAGGTGAATTTTAAAACAGCTCAATATCAACAAGACGTCTGATCGTGATGAAGTGCCCATCAACATACTAGAAGAGTGCAGAAATGAACTCGCACCAGTATTTTGCAGACTTTTTAACCTGTCTTACAAGAAAGGGAATTTTCCTTCATGTTGGAATATTGCTAGCGTTCAGCCTATTCCAAAAAAGGACAAGCCAAATTTTTCAAACAACTATAGACCAGTTGCTTTGCTATCAATAATATCAAAAATCATAGAGAAAGCCGTGAACTAACATTTCCTTGAATATTTGGAAGGTTTAACTTTCCTGAGCAATCCACAATATGGCTTTCGGAAACAAAGATCGACAGGCGAACTTTCATCGTATGTCACTCATATTTGGACTAACGCAATCGAGAAACATGGAATGTCAAGACATGTTGCGCTCGATATTTCTGAGGCCTTTCTCCGTATGTGGCATGAGGGTTTGCTGGCCAAACTTCAATGCAATGTCTTGTCGGACCATATTTGTGTATGGCTCTCCAGCTGACAACACATCTTCACCGGCACCAGAAGGATGCATATCATAACGAGGATCTAGAGGTGATTTCAAATTGGAGTGAATGTTACCAGGTATAATTCAATGCCACAAAACCCAGGCATCGTTTTTCTTTCTCTGAAAGAATTTGTAAAAAATTAATAGGTTAGCTGAAAAATAACAATTATATTGAGCAAAAAACAAAAATTCAAATGAAATAAAATTCAAGCAACAACGAAAAAACTGAAATATTAACACGAGATGAAAATCAAAGAAAATTATTGACAAGAAACAAAAATTAAAAGATTCCAAGCTAAGTTACTTCACGACTTTACGATTGTTAGTATCCAAAATCACCTTCGGATGATAACTGGACTTATTCCTTCGTGATCTGACTATTTATAGGTCATCCGGGTGCTTTCACCTATCCCCTCTTCCCTCTCCCGCTTCATCGGTTTTAGCGGGAGCTGACCGTTCGGCAGAGGTTGGTCGTGTTCCGTGTCTCCAAAGATAGGGACCTGAAAGATAGAATAAACTTACCGATAAAGTAATCATGGAACAACTAGCATGCTGTGTACGGAACTGCTACTTCCAACTGAAGGACAAATTCTTCACGCAAGATGAGGGACTGCCAATGATATCGCCACTTTCACCGGTTATAGCCAATATATATATGAAGTCATTTGAAACCCTAGCCATTGAAGAAGCCCCAAGCCTGGTTAAAATACGTGGACGACACCTTCATAATATGGAACTATGGGAATGCAGAACTAGACACCTTTCTAAAGCATATCAACAACGTAAGTCCTTCCATCCCTATCACAATGGAGAAGGAAGTCCACAACGAATTGCCATTCTTAGACGTATTGGTGAAGAGGACCAACACTAAATGGGAGACATCTGTATACCGAAAACCCACTCACACGGGACAGTATCTGAACCAGGAATCCATCCACCATCAATCGACTAAGAGAGGAACCATCAAGTCTCTAGAAGATCGTGCTTTCGGGCTCTGTAATACAAAGGAAGGTCTCGAAAAGGAACTAGGCATCATCAAAAATGACCTTCAAAATAATGGAAACTCCAAAGTAATGGTGGAGGAACAGACTTCAGCTAGAAGACAGCAAGAGCCTCACAAGGAAGAGAAGCCGCCACAACCAGTACTTGTACTTCTCTACATCAGAAAATTGTCGGAAAGGATAAAAAGAATTGGGTCCAAGTATAACATCAGAACCTGCTTCAGATCTGAGAACACTATCCACAGCAGCCTCACGAAAACCTGGCCACCAAACGCTGACTGCGATTCCAAGAATTACATTTACCGGATATCCAGCGAGTACCGAGAATCATACATCGGTGAAACTTAGAGCCCATTGAAAGTTCGCATTGCAGAGCACAAGAAACACACACAGCGAGGAAGCGAGGAGAAACCAGCAAATCAGGAATAGCAGACTATGTTCGGACACATCGACATAACATCAAGTGGGCTCAAGCTGAAATCATCCACAAGGAGAAACACTGGTTTAGGAGAAAATTCATAGAATCCGCATATATGTTGTTCAACAACGGATTTAGCCAAGCTAGGGTAGAGATACGCAACATATGAAAACCTCCAATCAAACGGATCACGACCAACCTCTGCCAAACGTTCAGCTCCCGCTAAAACCGACGAAGCGGTTAGAGGGAAGAAGTGATAGAAGGATAGATAGAAAGAAAGTTTTTCTGCATGAATTTGAATTTTAGTGATTCAAATTCAACCTTAATCGTAACTTTCGCATAGGCACCGCTTTAAGAGCGCCTTGAGAATTATTCTGTAGTGCGTGTGTTACTTCCTTGAGATGAAAATCAAAAAGCCACCGGTACACAGCTGTTTCAGCCTATTGGGCATCATCAGTACCGGGCGGGCAGTCCTCGATTGAAGGCAAAATGTAAAAAACCAAGAACGGTACTTGATGAAAATGACTGCGTGAAAGCAAGCGAGACATGAGTTGAATCACCTATTAGTGTGACAACCAAGTTAGCTTGCAAAGTGTCATATACTACAGCCTAATCGAGTACATATAAACTTCTGGTATTTGGAATAGTAGGGATTCAGAGATTTATTGTTGAGTTCTTTCTCGAGTATCGTGTAATACAGCACTGAATCAAAAGCTGGGAGCGATTCAATATACGAGTACGTGATGCGCAGAAAAATAGCAAAACTAAAATTACTTTGAATTCGTTTCAATAGTTCATTTGTGTAGAATCATTTAACAAAACTGTTGGAGTGTTTTCATTGTTTGCATCCTGTAAGGAAGAAAGACTATTTAATGAATTTTATGTATTAGGAATTACTCCTATACTGTTGGGTAAGAATTACTTATTATTCTTGTTTTCACTTTTGACATGTATCTATTTCATTTTTTGTCATCCATTAATTGAAACGAAAAATAATCATTCAATAATTCATATTGGCTTTTTGTATTTATCGGCATAAGTTCCGCGTCGCGCCTGCTCGTATGACTCGGGAAGATATTATTACTGTTCGTTTTTTTGAAATATACTTTATATAAACGGTAACCAGTAGTAGCCTGAAATATCAAATTGAAGTTGATCTATCCATCAGTGCCTATTTTCAATGGAAACTCATTTTGATGAAGAAAGAATATTCATTGAACACAATAAAGCATTAAGTTATCGAAAATCCTCTTCGAAAAACAATGTATTAAAAAGTTCATGTACTCAACTATGTATTCGAAATCAATAAATTCGAAAAATTTCGTATTTTTATTTTCATGAAACAACATATAAATCAAAAAATAACATGTTTCTCATGAAATAAATATAAATTTCATATCAAATTTATCATTTCTCGAATCATTGTTATCTCCATAATTATTTCAAATGAAA
Organism: Leptinotarsa decemlineata; assembly: GCF_025532065.1. NCBI lineage: Eukaryota > Metazoa > Arthropoda > Insecta > Coleoptera > Chrysomelidae > Leptinotarsa > Leptinotarsa decemlineata. The sequence continues at coordinate 2,012,606 of NW_027412590.1, forward strand.
AATTGAATTGAAAATCGAGTGATTTTGCGTCACATGGAAAGTTTATTATTTGAATGATCAGCTTGATTTTGAGTTGAAGACGAAAGAAAATATACACCGCTCTATTGAAATCTTTTATATCTGAACTGTAATAATTTGGTATAATATAGACCTTCAAAACGCTGGTTTCGCCAATTGATTCTTAGCCAAGGCGTTTCAGCATTTTTTATCTATTATGAATCACCCATCTATTGATTGAATACCAGAGATTCAGTCAGTTTTGTATTATTCCAAATTAAAAGCACATGGGGAGTACGAGCTCACATTAGGGAGAGCTCGAAAGAGATATAAAAGAGGGCAGAAGTAGGATTGTTGATTAATATACCCTTCTAAGGAGAGTGTTACAGATTATATATTTTGTTTGTTTATCATTCAGTATATATTTTTTTGTTCCATTTAGTTAGTTATGAATGAGATATGTTTATAAAAAAAAAGTTGTTGTTGTTGATTGTCAAAAAAGGTCAATAGACGTCAAAAAAAGTATAATTTGGTATTTTCTTGAAAAATAAAGTTTCTAAGGAAATTATATGGTCCTTCAATCGGATTAGACATCAAAATATAGTATTTACAGTCCACAAATACGTACTGAAAAGGAAACATGTCTGAATATCAAGGAAGATCTCAGAGAAAAAATGCTGGCAAGAACAATAATTTGATGATTATGTTCGATGGCCGCTGGCATTAGACAGTAATATTCAAAGTATTCATGACACTGTTCAGTCAGAATCAAATATCTTCATGTCTTCGCATCAGCAAGGAGGCGCAACTCAAGCGCTGGAAATTGTCCAAACAGCTTCCATAGAAGAGCCGAAAGGTTCCGGATTTCATGTACAATCTAATAGAACTGGCAGTAGGGATGGAACAGATCCAGGATCAATCAGGTATCCATCAAAAGTATCAGATTCTACTAGAAAATCGGCAAGGAAATCAAATGAATCCAAGGTATCTTCAAAGAGGGTAGAAATTGAAAGGAAGCGTTTGGCATTGGAGACTGAGGTCGCGAGGACTGAGCTAATGAGGGAAATGAAAAAGCAGGAATTTGAAAATCAAATGAGGATTCTAGATCTTCAGAAAGAGTTAGCTGAAATTAGAATTGAAGAGAAAGAGTTATGCTCTACAGGAGATATCAGTTCGAGAAAATCGCTTGCACAGAGCAGAGATAAAGAAAGCATGTTTAGAGGAGTACAAGAATGGGTTGATAAGTGTGAAGTGCATTCTGTTACTTTTTCACCAGAAAAAACAAAAATTCAAAACACAAATATGTCACAGGAAAATGACATTTCAAAATTATGTCATGTTGTCGCCGATGCCATTAGAAGTGTTTCGAGGGGAAATTGTTCGAATAATCAGGCGATTGCTAAGGAACTACTTTTTTTTGATGGCAAACTGAAAGACTGGCCGTTATTCATCAGTCAATTTAACAGGAAAACTAATATGTATCAATACCCAGAGGATGAAGTGATGCTAATGTTACAGAGGTGCCTGAAAGGGGAAGCTCTTGAAGCGGTAAGGAGTTTATTATTGCGCCCTAAAAATATTATTCATGTTATTGAAACAATAGAAATGCGTTTTGGTCGTCCAGAATACGTCATTGGTTCTTTGATAAACAAAACTCAGAATTTGCAATTTGTTAGAGATGGCGATTTTAATAATTTTGTTAAATTTTCATGTCATGTCAATAACCTGGTGGCTACGTTGGAGCAATTTGAGGCAAGTAATCATTTGAATAATCCGTTTTTACTGGAGCAGTTGTTAGGAAAATTACCCAATAGTCTGAAATTACAATGGGGACAGAAGATGGTGCTAAAAGGAGGTAAGGTGAATTTGAAAGATTTTGGAATCTGGGCAAATGAATTATCTTCAACTGCATGTTACGTAAGTCGAAAAACTTTCCCTACTACCAGTCACCATCAGAAAAAATGTAATAACTCAAGATCGGAAAATATCTTGGTTGCTACAAATCAAGCAAACGATGACCCTAAATGTATTTACTGTAATAAAACTGGTCATGAAATTTACAATTATTCCATATTGAAAAATGATAGTATAGATATTCGTTGGTCAAAATTATTCAATACCAAAATTTGCTTTTGTTGTTTGAAAACTGGTCATTCAAAGAGGTTTTGTAGATCAAAACAACGCTGCGGTTTCAAAGGATGCAAATTACACCACCACAGCCTTCTGCATAAAAGTGAAGTTTCTGATGTACTTTCTCATACTGAAAAAAATGATGAAAATTTTCAAACAGTTTGTCTCACCAACAATAATTCTAAAGTTCTTCTCAGGATAGCTCCTATCAAAATTTATGGCCCAAAAGGGTATATAAATACTTATGCTCTGTTCGATGAGGGGTCAACCATATATTTGATAGAAAGTCAGATCGCAGAACAACTAGGATTATCAGGGGAAACCAAACCTTTATGCATGCAATGGACTAAGAATATTGTTTCATATGATGAAGGTTCAAAATGTATCGATATGAAAATTTCTGGAGTTCATGAAGGGGCAAGAATCTTCCAAATGAGTGGTTTGAGAACAGTAACAAATTTGTCTTTACCTTCTCAAACCATCGTGATGGATAATTTCAAAGATTATGTACATCTTCAGGAACTACCTATTCAAGATATGTTAGATGCAAATCCTTCTGTTCTCATAGGTCAGGACAATATCCATTTAACAGTAGCAAGAAAAGTTCATCAGAGTTCTGAACATAGTCCAATTGCTACTGAAACTATTCTAGGATGGGTTATCCATGGTAACACTTCAGAATCTGATCAAAATGTATATAGCTTCCACATTTGTTCCTGCGATAACAATGATGAACTGAATCGTCTAGTCAGGAAATCGTTTAGTACCGAATCATTTGGTGTTTCCGTTAATAATAGAATTATTGACATTGCTCATAGAAGAACCCTTGATATTTTGGAAAAAAACACAGTTTATTTAGAAAATGAAAAACGATATGAGACAGGGTTGATTTGGAAAAATGACAATGTAACTTTACCTGAAAGTAAATCAAATGCTATGAGAAGGTTGATTTGTATTGAGAAAAAATGTTGAGGAATAAATCATATTTTGATCAGTACTGCAACAAAATCAGTGACTACTTAAAAAAGGGGTACATTCGAAAATTAGAAACTTCCAAGGCGATTGAACAAAATTCTCGCACATGGTATCTTCCACATTTTGGTGTCGTAAATCCTAATAAGCCTAATAAGTTGAGACTTGTTTTTGACGCTGCCGCTAAGAGTAATGGTACCAGCTTAAATGAAAACCTTCTGCAAGGTCCGGATTATCTGACTTTATTACCAGGTGTTCTGATGCACTTTCGTCGATCGAAATGGGGTTTCTGTGGGGATATAACCGAGATGTTCCATAGAGTAAAAATTCGCAAGGAGGATAGATGTGCACAGCGGTTTCTTTGGCGAAATGGCGAGCAACATAGGCAGGTAGATGAATACGAGTTACAGGTGATGATGTTCGGTGCTTCTTGTTCTCCATATTCCCCACAATATGTTAAAAATTTAAATGCCAAGCAATCGAAATATCCTGAATTGATTAAAGATGTCGAGAGAAATTTCTATGTTGATGACTATCTGGATTTTTATGATACAGTGCAAGAAGCACTCTCAAAAATCGAAAGAATCATTGAACTTCATAAAAATGGTGGTTTCGATATTGTTAATTGGTCTTCAAATTCACCTTTGGTTATCTCAAAATACGGAAACGAACATGTCGAAAAATATTTCAATAAGTCATCGTTGGACCGCATTTTAGGAGTATGGTGGGATGTGAAATCCGATTCGTTTACAATTAAAGTTGATTATCATAAGGTTCCCAAAGAAATAACTGACGGTACGGTGATTCCTACAAAACGCCAAGTTTTGCAGTTGGTTATGTCGATTTTTGATCCCTTAGGCTTTCTCACATTCTTGTCTATCAAGGGAAAAATCATTCTACAGGCAATTTGGCGAAGTGGCATCGGATGGGACGATAAGATTCCAACAACAATCTTCCATAGATGGTTAGAATGGTTGAAAAGTTTAGATTTAATCTCTTCACTCAGGATTCCCCGATGCTAATCTCTTTCTCTTTCTACTGCTAATTCAACAGAAATCCACATATTCTGTGATTCGAGCGAGGAAGCATTTGCGGTGAAAGCCTACCTGAGAATAATTTTCGAAACGCACATTGAGGTATCTTTCGTTAAAGCAAAGGCCAGAGTAAGTCCCTTGAAGCCTATTTCAATTCCAAGGCTAGAGTTACAAGCTGCAGTAGCCGATTGTATGCACGGTATTGAAAGAAATTGATTTTCCTGTCGATAGTTCTTTTTTGTGGACAGATTCCAAAACAGTTCTGTGTTGGATCAAAGGTGATGGACGGAACTATAAACAATTTGTCGCACATAGAATCGGTGAAATACAAGATTTAACAGTTGCAACTCAATGAAAATATGTCCCTGGCAAATTAAACGTTGCTGATGAAGCAACAAGAATAAATTCATCGAATATTGATGCAAATTATAATAGTTGTTGGTTTCGAGGTCCTGATTTTCTGTGGAACTTGAATGATTCACCACCAGACTTCGATTTTTCAAATTATCATCTCGGCGATGAACATGAGAGAAAATCTGCCGAACATTTTGTTGGTTTCGTTGTTCCATCTTTTGACTACCTGCCAGAAGTACACCGGTTTTCCAAATGGCGAAGACTTGTGAGAAGCGCAGCATGGGTATTAAGGTTTTGCAGACTTCTTCTAGGAAAACATCGTAGGAAAACCGATATTCCTTCTGGAGAATTAACTATCCAGGAAATAGATGATGTAAAGAGATTGTGTCTCAAAAGAAGCCAAGAGGAGAGTTTTGGCAAGGAAATTGAATTACTTAAAGCAAAGGATCAACTTGACAGAAAAAGCTCGCTTTTTAATCTTTCAGCGTTCATTGATGATGACAAACTTCTTGAAATGCAAACTAGAATCAGCCAGGCTCTTTGTTTAGGTGAACCCGTAAAGGAACCGGTGATTTTACATCCCAAAAATGCTACTGTTGATCTAATATTACAGCATTTCCATGAAAAGAATCATCATCAGGGAAAGGAAATGGTTTCAAATAATGTACGTTAGGAATATTGGCTGGCTAATTGAAATAAGGCAAGCTGTGAAAAATATTTTTTATAGGTGTCGTTACTGTAAATTAAAAAAATCGAAACCAAATACACCGAAGATGGGAGATTTGCCATTGATGCGCCTCACACCAGGCTCAAAACCATTTGCTTATACTGGTATTGATTATTTCGGGCCCTTGTATGTCACAGTTGGAAGGCATACAGGAAAACGTTGGGGAGTTCTTTTCACTTGTATGACAATTCGTGCAATTCATTTGCATATCGCACACTCCCTCACTGCTGATGGTACAATAATGGCCATAAGGAGGATGATATCACGCCGGGGTTCCATCAGACGCCTTTATTCAGATAATGGCACAAATTTCAAGGGAGCAAACGAAGAACTTTTAAAATTGTACCATGAACTTGATCACCAGGAGCTAACTCGAAGAATGACAGAGATGGAGATAGAATGGCACTTCATTCCACCTGGTAGTCCACATATGGGTGGATGCTGGGAAAGGTTAATAGGCTCGGTCAAGAAAATTTTGGGGGTTACTTTAAAGGAAGAATCTCCTAAAGATGAAATTTTATTAACATTGTTCGCGGAAGCTGAGTATGCAGTTAATAGTAGACCATTAACTCATGTTTCAACCGATCCTTCTGATCCTCAGTGTTTAACACCAAATCATCTTCTGATTGGTTCACCCTCAGAAAATCCATTTCCAACAAAATTCGAAAAACAAAACCTGAGGAAGCAGTGGAAGAAGTCTCAAAGGCTGGCAGAGATATTTTGGTCAAGATTTTATCGAAGCGTGCAAAATGGATGAAGGATGAAGAACCTGTTGCGGTTGGGGATGTAGTCGTTATTGCAGATAGTCACCTTCCGAGAAATACTTGGCCACTAGGTAGAATCACGGCAGTATTTCCAGGAGAGGACAATGTTACGAGAGTAGTCGAGGTGAAAATATCTACAGGGGTCTTCAAACGTCCTGTAACCAAAATCTGTAGGATGGATGTTGAAAATTCTCAAGAACTTTCACGGTGGGGAGAATGTTACAGAGAGAATTGAGTCATGAAGCCAGACAGATTATATCGATTTGTTAGAATGATGTATCAAACTAAAAATATTTCTTATTTGTGTTACTAGTATCGCTATCTCTTATGCAAAATATACACTTTATTGTTAATGAATGTATCTGCTTGAAAAAAATCTGTATACCTAATGAGATAAAAAGTATCAGTATGTTAGCGACATTTATGTGTTTCTTCACAGGATATGGGCTTACCCCGAAATTATCAGTTATTTTTTCTAAAATAGATAATTTGTGAAACTTGTATCGCGGAAACATGACTACGAACTATATTGCCAGTGTTCCTAAACTAAAAGGAAGAGATAACTATGATGGGTGGAGCTTCGCGGCTGAAAATTTGTTGGTGCTCGAAGGGATGGACAAACACATCAAATCGACGCCAGGTTTTGAAGTTAAGCCAGTGGACGATGCAAAAACGAAGGCAAAACTAATATTGACTGTAGACCCGTCATTGTATGTGCATATTAAGAATACCAAGTGCTCAGCAGAATTAAGGACCATATTGAAGACCATGTTTGATGATTCAGGTTTCTCAAGAAAAATAACATTGCTGCGACATTTGATATCCATAAGAGAAGAAAACTGTGATTCTATGGCAACATATATGTGACTCAAATATTCGAGACATCACAGCGGTTGAATGGCACGGGTTTTACAATAGCAGACGAATGGGTTGGCTCATTATTATTAGCAGGTTTGTCCGATCGTTATATGCCCATGATTATGGCAACCGAACACTCATGTTTTTCGATAACTGCAGATGTCATTAAGTCAAAATTACTTGACATGGAAGTGACCAGAGACAATGATAATGTAGAAACCGGAGCTGCGTTTGCCGCGCGAAATAAATTTTACTCTGACAACACTAAGCCAAAGAAGTATGGCGGTCCCTCTACGTCAAACAAAAATACAGTGACAGCAATGACAGATTCATCTACGAATATAATAACATGCTATAAATGTAAAGAAGGTGGTCATTATCGAAATCAGTGCCCGTTATTGGAGAAAAATAATAGCAAATATGTATTTAGTGTCGTTTTCCTGAATGGAAAATTTAACAAAATAGAGTGACACGTGGATTCCGGCACAAGCGCACATATGACGGTGAACGAAACTTGGATCATTAGAAACATGAACTCCACACCGTGATTACCTGAAATTGTGGTAGCAGACGAATGAAAAGTGCCAGTTGTTTGTTCCGGAGACGTCGATATTGTTTCCGACTTAGATTTCGACATTACTGTGAAAGATGTGCTATGCGTGCCTAGTTTGACAAAAAACTTATTATCTGTAAGTGAGCTTATTAAAAACGGAAATAATGTCAGTTTTGACGAAAAACACTGCTACATACGAAACAAAAAAAATGTTTTGGTAGCCACAGCTGATTTGACAGATGGTGTATATGAGCTGAGACTACATACACGGAGTTGTATAATGACTGTACCAGTGGTAAGTGGCAAACTATGGCACAGAAGGCTGGCACACATCAATAGTCAGGACATGAATAAAATGAGAAATGTCGTGAATCGTTTGTCATATGAAAACAATTCCAACATAAACAAGTCTCAATGTTCAACTTGTTGTAAGGGAAAGCAGGAAAAAAGCACAGATACTTCTTTGATTGACGACTTGTTTATTTTGTGGAAATTCATGTTCACTGAGGAGATACACTACAAAAACACACTTTTGTCTATTTTCCACCATATTTCTTAATTATATATATATATATATATATATATATATATATATATATATATATATATATATATATATATATATATATATATATATATATATCTATTCAAAACTCCGAATAGTTTTGAAAATGGTGTAATAGCCGAAACTGGTCAACAATAAAGAAATATCGTGGAAAATAGACAAAAGTGTGTTTTTGTAGTGTATCTTCAGCAAAGAACTGAGACACTACACAGAATCCATACAGACCTTTGTGGACCAATGGAAACTAGTTCATTGGGTGGTGTACGGTATTTTATACTGTTTGTCGATGAGTTTAGTAGAATGACGTTTATATGTTTTCTCAAAAAGGAAAATGAAGCATTCACTTATTTCAAAATCTTCAAAACAATGGTGGAAAATCAATTTAATAAAAAGATAAAAATACTAAGGTCAGACAATGGATTAGAGTACACCAACGAAGAGTTTGAGAATTATTCAAAGCAAGAGTGTATAATCCATCAAAGATCAAATGATCATACACCTGAACAGAATGGCCTATGTGAGCGAGCCAATCGTACTGTGTTGGAGAAGGCTAGATGTCTGAATGTTTGATGCAAAGCTGGATGAAAAATTTTAGGCGGACGCAGCAAACACTTCAGAAAACTCCACATGAATTATGATATGGGAGAAAACCAGACGTAAGCCACATACGTTTGTTTGGATGTAAAGTCATGATACATATCCTTAAAGAACGTCGTTTGAAGTGGGATAAGAAGTCTGCAGAGCACATATTAGTTGGCTATAGTGAAGATGTTGAGGGTTCAGGCTATACAATCCTGCCAAGAAGACTCTTATCAGCAGAGAAGTTATCTTCATGGAAAAAAAATTAGGTACCGAAAAAGAAAGTCAGAAGTCGGCTATCTGGATTCCTAATGAAGAGACACCTGCAGTTAGCATACAAGAGGAAGTGAATGCAGATTCAGTGGGGAAAGCATCGCAAAATGTTTCAGACTCCCCAGAATGCCACTCAGATACTTCTATGTATGAGGATGGGAATGAAACATTGACTGAAATTCCAACTACAGATGATTCAGTACAAGAAACCCAGGTGGCCTAAATCCCAGAGCAGAAACCAGATTTATCTAGAAATTATCCCAGAAGACAACCTGATAGATATGGGTTTATGTGTCACTCCAGTACTGCATCAGAAGCAGGAACCAGAATTATCTAGAAATCATCCCAGAAGACAACCTGATAGATATGGGTTTATGTGTCACTCCAGTACTGCATCAGAAGAGATCATATCCTCAGAGGCTCTTGCGGGACCTGAAAGTGAGGGAAGGGCGCCGTGGCCGAAGAGCTGTAATCTTTTGAGGACAACGATGCTTGGGAGCTCGTTGACAACCCAGGTGATGTGACAATAGTGAAGTGTAGGTGTGTATTTAATAAAAAGTTTGATGTGGACAACAATGTGCGATTCCGAGCTAGACTGGTAGCCGAAAGTTTTTCACAGAAACCTGGCATAGATTATACAGATACTCTCCAGTTGTGAGACATTCCACACTTAGATTATTATTTGCTCTTAGTGTTAAGTTAAAAATGAGTATTGATCACTTAGAGGTACCTACAGCCTTTTCAAATGGTTTTTTGAAAAAAAAACTATTTACATGTCATTAAGTGAGGGTTTTGTGAACAAAAGTGGGGGAAAAGTTTTGAAATTGAAAAGAGCAATCTATGGATTGAAACAATCTCCTCTTGCGTAGTGTGACAGAGTTGAAGAATTACTTAGTAATTTGGATGTCAAAAATAGTCAGTACGAGCCTTGTTTGTTCACAAAAAGAGTGAAATAAAAATTATTGTGGCCCTATATTTTGATGATTTTTTAATGTTTTCTAATAATTCTGTTGGTACTGATAATTTGGAACGCATTTTGGGTAAAGAATTTAAATTAAAAGATTTGGGACCTGTAAGACAATATCTAGGTGTGAGAATGAATGTAGACAAAAATAAAAATGTAATAACTGAAGATCAACAACAGTATATTGAACAGTTATCATCTAGATTCAATATGTCTGATTGTAAAACATATGAAATCCCAATAGAATGTGAATTAAATGCTAAAAAAGCTGATGAATGTGTATCTGATCTTCCATATCAAAAGTTAATTGGATCATTGATGTATTTGGCAGTGCTAACTAGGCCAGACATTTCCTATTCAGTTATTTATCTGAGCCAATTTGATAGTTGTTACAACCATACACACTGACATTATGCTAAACGTATTTTAAAATATTCGTTATATACAAAAACATATTGTTTTAGATATTGTTAGGATGATAGCAAGCTACAGGGTTTTGTAGATGGTGACTGGGCTAGTGATGATTCAGACAGGAAGTCTTATACAGGCTTTTGCTTCACAATGTCTGGATCAGTCATTTCATGGCAAAGCAGAAAGCAGAAGACTGTATCCCTTCACAGTACAGAAGCAGAATATACTGCGCTATCTGAGGCAGCCCAAGAAGCAGTGTATCTTAGAAACCTTCTTCATAAAATTGTAGGTAGTTTTTATATGATTGAGATATATTGTGACAAAGTGCATTAGAATTATCAGTAAGCAATCAAAGTCACAATAAATCGAAACATATTGATGTGAAGTATCATTATGTAAGAGATGTTATTAAATATGAATATATGAAACTTCTATATTTATTTGAAATAAATGGGTTACATTTTTTAGGAGTGGTTAATTTTTGGAAAAGAAAGTTTTTGGCTTTCTACTACTTCATTTTGATACAAAAAAAGAAGGATGAGGGAGTCTTCCAAAGAAAGGAAGGAAGTAACTTTATTCATGGATATGTAGATCATGCAAAGAAGTAACTTTCAGACACAAACTGAAAGAAAGTCCTCCTGAAACAGCTACTTCCATATAAACATTGAATTATACGAAAGCAAAAATTCTTTCGAAACAAATACTTCTATATGAACACTGAATTATACAGAAGATACTTTTCTCTACCTAGTTTATATTTCAAACATCCGTTGTGGAATAAAAATCAGATATCATTCACATGAGTTCTACTTTAAATGAATGGTAACAAAGTGCACTTACATAGAACACTGCCATCCTCACTGGTATACACCGATGTTTCGCCTCAAGACACTTGCCCTAAGGCTCTTCAGAACCAAATTGGATAACATTATAGAAAATACACACACTTCATTCATGAATTACGATTTTTTGATGTCACGGAATAAGCTTGATCTGATTATGTCAACGATGACATCGTAATGACATTCATTCACCTATTTGATTCAATCCCAGCCAAGAGGAATCTTATTTGAATTGAAGGGGTTATATTTTTTGGGAGTGATTATGTTTTGGGAAAGGAAGTTATCAGCATTCCACTACTCCATCTTGATACAAAAAAAAAGATGAGGGAGTCTTCCAAAGGAAGGAAGGAAGTAACTCTATACATGGATGTGTAGATCATGCAAAGGAGTAACTTTCAGACATCCATGTATAGAGTTACTCCCTTCCTTTCTTTGGAAGACTCCCTCATCCTTCTTTTTCTGTATCAAGATGGAGTAGTAGAAAGCCAAAAACTTTCTTTCCCAAAAATTAATCACTCCTAAAATATATAACCCCTTCAATTCAAATAAGATTCCTCTTGGCTGGGATTGAATCAAATAGGTGAATGAATGTCATTACGATGTCATCGATGACATAAGCAGATCAAGCTCATTCCGTGACATTAAAAAATCGTAATTCACGAATGAAGTGTGTGTATTTTCTATAATATTATCCAATTTGGTACTGAAGAGCCTTAGGGCAAGTGTCTTAAGGCGAAACATCGGTGTATACCAGTGAGGATGGCAGTGTTCTATGTAAGTGCAATTTGTTACCATTCATTTGAAGTAGAACTCATGTGAATGATATCTGATTTTTATTCCACAACGAATGTTTGAAATACAAACTGGTTAGAGAAAAGTATCTTCTCTATAATTCAGTGTTCATATAGAAGTATTTGTTTCGAAAGAATTTTTTCTTTCGTATAATTCAATGTTTATATGAAACTAGCTGTTTCAGGACTTTCTTTCGTTTGTGTCTGAAAGTTACTTCTTTGCATGATTTACACATCCATGTATAGAGTTACTTCCTTCCTTTCTTTGGAAGACTCCCTCATCCTTCTTTTTTTGTATCAAGATGAAGTAGTAGAAAGCCAAAAACTTTCTTCTATATTTATGTACTGAAGAAATGATAGCTTATATTCCCACTGAAGGTTTATGCCCTGTTAAACATTATAAGTTTCTACGTAAATTAGGAATTGTACCAAGATAATGTTATTTGTTTATTTTGATGAGTAGGGGTGTTAGAATGATGTATCAAAATAAAAATATTTCTTATTTGTGTTACTAGTAACGCTATCTATTGTGCAAAATAGACACTTCCTTGTTAATGAATGTATCTGTTGAAAAAAGTCTCTATACCTAATGAAATAAAAAGTATCAGTATGTTAGCGACATTCACGTATTTGTTTACACGAATATCTCTGAAAGTGCTTCACCTAAACATTTGAAGATGTTTTAAGAAAATACTATCGACAAACTGGGCAATATGCATGAAGTTACTGGTCGGTAAAAAATGGAAGTATAGCTTATAGGAATATCTTATAGAGATAGGAATAACGAGAATAATGGTAACAACACTGATAGCGACATTGAAAACGTTCTTGAACCCGCTTTCTCAGAATTCAATGATGGTAAAGCCAAGAAAGAGGTCAATTAGACTATAATTTTTTACGCAATACAGAGGATCTAGCAAAATAGGAGTGATTGAATATGCTGAATTGTAAGAATTTGGATCATGTCCAAACTGCATCGTTGAAATCTCAAGCTATGAAAAATGAAAGGTCATCCCAAATATATGATTTTCATAAATGTGAACAAACAGGTCCGAACTCATATTATACTTACTCGCTCGATTGATATGCATGCGTCTCATCCACGGAAAGTGTATATATTCCTGTAATTCGCAACTGAAATCGATTCCATTAATGAAATTGATAATGGATAGTCAGACCGCACATGTAAGGTAGTGATTAAGATGATGTACTGAAAACTGAAAAATAATTCTGAAGGTTCTGGGTAGCAGTCATCACACCACTCCCCTTAGCAGTCTACGGTATTGATCAGATGAAAAAATAATAAAATCTTTGGGTGAAGCTTAACTTGAGTACTACGTTCAACGATTCTATTAGTGTTTCATCTGATCTATACAGTATATTGCTGTGGAGAGTGGTGTGATGACTACCTAGGACCTTCCTAATCATTTTTCAGTTCTCAGTACATTATCTTCATCACTATTATCTTTTTTTTGAACAGTTCAAATTTTTTTTTACCCATTTCATTTTCAAGTGTTAAGTTTTCAATTTTGTCACTCAATACTTCTGATTCTGTTCAGTTCGATTAGTGCTTCAGTATTACAAAGTGATATGTAATCCGCCATGTTGTTTGCATCTTTTTCAAAATGTACTAGTATTCTACCAGTCGAGCCCTGTCATTTAATACTCATATTGAGGTGGTTGTGAAACAATATGTAATCCGCAATTTTGTAGCTGTGACCATCTTGGATAAACAATGATGTGGAATACATTAAATTGTATTGGCATCAGAACTAAATATGGGTACCAAATTTCTGATCGATCTCTCGACAGGAAGGGAGTTAAAATTACTGAATTTGACCCAAAGAAATGAATAAATAAAGAAACGAACAAACTAACAGGGCCAGCTGAATGAAACCGTACAAAAACAGAAGTTGCAGTTTGGTATGATTTCTGCCGTTACATGAGCAACTACAGTTTGCCGATATATACTGCTAGGTTTGTTCTGGTTCTAACATCCCAAAACGTTTGAAAACTGCGCAAGACATGGTGCGTACAAACAAAAAATCTCAAACAGTCCGAAATAGTCTCGGACACTTGTTTGAACCAGAACACTTTTGAAGAGACCACTGTGCCACCTATCGTATATATGTAGAGATGAAGACGAGACAATATTATTAATCATGTCCATTTTGTTATGTAGCATATCCCTATAGTCTGCTCAAATGTTGTCTACCCTCAATCATCAATTTTTCAAATCAAATAAATAAAAAAATATCCTAGCAAATAGGCCAAACAATTACCACATGAATGCGCATGAGCAACGGGAAGACTTCTCAACAGTTCAGCCTCGAGAGCAAGAACGATTCGGGACGGTTCAAAACAGTTCAGGATCATTTGGCATTCAAAACCAGAACAGAGGATTCATCAGTCTGAAATTATCCTCAATAAACCAGAACGCTCTATATCAACTGCGCATGATCCTGACGTCCTAGAACCTGAATTTCGCAGAACCAGAACAAACCTGCTATCAGTAGAATCAAGCGAGTCAACATCACTCAGAATGTTGTACGAATTACTAATAAGGTAGATGATTGTACACTCAAGAAATATTCCATGAAAGGCTTCATCGAGCTTGAAAACCACTATTCAACACATAATTGTATTTCAAGTATCAAGGAGAGTACATTTGTTATTCCTGTAATGTAATCCGACCAAAACATATAGATATTTCAAAGGTGTGAAATTTCATGGGCGGAGACGGATTGATTGGCTGTGATCAGTATATTTTTATTCCTAACTTTTGATCTATGATTGCGGTAGACTTTATCTGAAGTGATGAAGTGATTATATGGATCACCGATTTTATTCCATTGATGGTGGGCCTGGCCTCGTCCCTTTTGGTTAAATTGAAGAACTTGATACGTGTTGTGTTACTTTTCACTTTATTTTTCATGAAGTTGTTTCAACAGGAAGAATATGATATCTGAGAGCTGAGGTTATAAGAGTCACCATATTTGTGTGGCAACATGGCAAGTAGACCGGGAGCCTGTGACAGAAATTTTGACCCCATTTTTTACCGTCTTTCTTTTTCAGATGACATATTTACAGCTACAAGCAACAATATTGAGCGTTGAACGAATGTTTTCACATGTTACACATTCTTAAACGTAAACTCAAGTTTGCATAAAAAAAAGCTTCTTTGACCATCATTTTACCGTCTGCCATTCATGCGACCGGAAGGCTAGGTTACACAACCCACAGATAAAATCATTGGCAGACGGTTATATGGTGTTCCGGCTAAAACATGAATTTTTTATTTAACCGAAAAAAAAATGGTTAACTGAAATCAATTTTTTACCGTCTGTCAAGTACACCGTAGACTAACAATAGCATGAAATGAACGAATTTTCACAAGGCAGACGGTTTGCCGGTGTATTAATGATTTATAGGCATAAGCCAATTAAAAATTTTTTCACAGTATCTCTGAACCAGTTTTCACCGTCTGCCTCTTGAATGTAATAAAGTTCTATAATGTCGTGCGACAACTTTTGGCATACAATTTGGCAATATTTTAAGTATAGGCGAATGAACTTGCAAAAGAAAATATAACTTTTACCAACATTTTACCGTCTGCCATTGTTTCCTTGCAATATTTTAGATTATAAAGTAGGCTAATTGTCAATTGGCAGACGAATTAACCGTGTTTATACAAGTGAAAAATATTTTTTAATTTGCAAAAAAAGTAATAACTTTGATCAACGTTTTACCCTCTGTCATTGTTTCCGTTCAATATATAATTATTGAATAGACGAACTGTCATTTGACAGACGAATAGACTGTGTTGAGACGAGAGTGATAGACAATTTTTTATGATACAAGTGTCGATGTTACTTCATAGAAGATTTTCATCAATTTCAGTGGAGAACACCCCTTAAACGATTCAACTTATATCACTACTTCTTTCAGCAGTTGATTTGATGAAGTGGGAATGAATAACGATGAATGTAACAGATTTAGAAGTAGGAGATTTGAGCCGGTTCTAAGCCTCCCCCCACCACTATGACGTATTAATTGCTTTTTTATTGGTTGTTGTTTGGTGAAGTCAAGGTGATGTGACCTTGAAGGGTGTGGTGTATGGATCGTTCAGAAATTTTTTCCCGGTTCTAATCCTCCCCCCACCAATATGACGTGTTATTTGCTTTTTTTTGTTGTGCAGTGAAGTCAAGGCGTTGTGACCTTCAAGTGTCTGGTGCATGGATCGTTCAGATTTTTTTTTTCATATGAGATTTTGTGTGTGTATGTGTGTGTGTGTGTTAGAGAATGCACGGTACAGGGTTTCATCATGTGCTTGTTTGTCTATGTACAAACATACGTCTGCATACTTCGAAGATCCTCCAAGTAATGAATGCTCCATCGGTGTGAGGGCACCAAGTTAGTAGTGGAGTGACGTCACAGCAATAACCGTTCAACGGCTAGAGAGCGACATGTTCACTCCACGACGTGTGGCAGAGTAATGCGTATTCATCGGTCTGCTCTCACCTCCCTCGATGTAGTGAAGGATGTGACGTAACGCCCCAGACTCGCCATCAATGGTGACACGCAGGCGGGCGAGGACTGTGCTAACGTCTGTCTTCTCCGAGAGCGCAACGACAATTGCTTGTTCGGCTATCGCTCTCGAAGCAGTGAATGATGTGACGTAACGCATCACCCTACCTTCGCTATTGATGGTGACACGCAGGCGGGCGAGGACTTTGCAAACGTCTGCCCTCTCCGAGAGCGCAACGATCACTGCTTGCTCGTGCCGGCAACTGTTATCGCATCAAATTGGGAGATGGGCTTGGCTGTGACGTCAGGCATCTCTAGCGGATGCATCGATGTGTCCTTACCTACCCTCACTCTCTACGGTGATGCGCAGGCGACGTGGATTATGGTATTTAAGAAGCGGGCGAGTGTTGGTTATGTCAGTTTCCATCGAGTGAGTTAGTGAGAACATATCATAGAAAATGTATTCTTGTGAATGTGGTAAATTTTTTACCCGTAGTGACAACCTTCGTCGTCATCAGCTCCAGAGTTGCCAAGGAGGGCCATCAGTGAAACGAGTGAGATTAGATGACGCTGCAGCACCTATGTACACATGTAATTGTTGTAATGTGATGATTCCATTGACTCAAGTGAATTCTCACAATAGAACTCTACAACATAAGAATAATACATGTGTTCAATTCAGTGATGGTGTTCAAATTATAAAGAGCGCCTTCAAACGTCGGATTGCGACATACAGGGTGCAGAGTTCCATTGTTTCCACCGATTACATGTTATTCTTTAATGAAATCAGGCAGAAAGTTATAGAATTATTGGAATCGGCCATCAGGGTTCACAAAATCATCAAAGTGAATATGGAAGTATTTGGGAGTTATATTCTACAAACACAAGACCTGAAGGAAACGAAATCATTTAATTCACAGAATAGAACAGTTGATCAATCTACTGATTTGAATTCCTTATTTGATGGATTTCGAAATGGGATTATCGCTCAAACTACAGAATTCCAGGAACGTGATTCAGGTAAACATTTCTACCAAGTTTTAATTGGATGGATTAGTAATATTGTTCTGTATTTAAGGTTGGACTTGTGAAAAAATCATGTTTCTGGAGTTGAACATTAATAAATACAGCCCGCTCAGTGGATGTTCATATGTGAAGCTGCCTGAATGTATTGAGCGTAGGAAGGCCGTGGTTAATGTCCGTAATGAAGATCAGCATTGTTTTGCATGGGCTATCACTTCAGCACTACATCCTGCAATCGATAGAACATCAGAAGTTTCATCGTATCCACATTTCAGTACAGTCATAGATGTAACAGGTATGAATTTTCCGGTAAAGTTGAAAGATATTGTGAAATTTGAAGACAAGAATGATATTTCAGTTAATGTGTACGGTTTAGAAAGTAAATTCGAGAAGGGTAAAATAATGTATGAAATAATTGGACCATTACGTTACTCTCAGAGAAGACTTAGAAGACATGTCAATTTGTTACTTATCACAGATGATTTCGGTAATAATCATTATTGTTGGATCAAAGATCTTTCAAGATTAGTTTCAAGCCAATTATCGGCTCATGAACATAAGAAATATTTTTGTGATGGCTGTTTATTATATTTTTCTAATGAACAATTACTATTACGTCATAAGATAAATGATTGTAATCACTTGAGTACTACAACACCATCAACCAATTTCAAAGTCAATAAATATGGGAAAACGGTACCTGAAAATATACTAACTTTTGAAAACTTTGAGAAACAAATGAAGGTACCATTTGTAGTGTATGCAGATTTTGAATCAGTACTGAAGCCGATTCAAACCACTAAACCAAATCCTGAATACTCGTATTCGATCAAGACATTCAAACATGAGCCTTATTCATTTGCTTATTTGATTAAATGTTCATACAATGATGATTTATCAAAATTTGTTTCGTATAGGGGTGTGGATGCAGCCCAAAAATTCGTTAGCAAAATCGAAGATGATTTGAAAAATATTTATGAAAATCATCTCAGGTTTCCTATTCCTATGGATGTACAAACTCCTGAGGAAGAGGAACAGTTTGCTTCTGCCACAAATTGTGGCATTTGTTCCAAACAATTTAATGATGGCGAAGTCAAAGTGAGGGATCATTGTCACCTCACAGGAAAAAAAAGGTCCCCTGCTGCTCATTCATCTTGTAATTTGAATTTTAAATTGCCAAATTCCATTCCTATAATTTTTCACAATCTCAGTGGATATGATTGTCATTTATTCATAAAGGAATTGTATAAAAACAAAGATAAAGTGGATGTCATCCCACAAACTAATGAAAAATATATATCTTTCACAAAACATCTCTTTACACACTCCTATACGGATAAAGATGGTAGGGTGAAGAAGAATTATTTGAAAATGAGATTCATTGATAGTTTCAGATTCATGCCTAGTTCTTTGGAGAATTTAGGTGCAAATTTAACATCTGATCAGTGTATCGAGATGCGCAAACATTTCCCACAAATTGAAAATTTCAATTTGATGAGAAAGAAAGGTGTATTTCCCTATAGTTTTGTTGATGACATCGAAAAACTGAATCATCCAAGACTTCCAACCAAAAATCAATTTTATGATAAACTCAATTGTGAACATATATCAGATAATGATTATGGGAGAGCTCAACTTGTTTGGAATTTATTCGAATGTCAGGATTTGGGTGAATACTCTGATTTATATTTAAAGTCAGATGTGTTACTATTATGTGACATTTTTGAAAACTTTAGAAATATATCTGTTGATAAATATAAATTGGATCCGGCACAATACTTCACTGCACCCGGATTATCGTGGGATGCCATGTTGAAATATACTAATATTGAATTGGAATTACTAACTGATATTGATATGGTTCACTTCTTTCAAAAAGGTATTCGTGGTGGAATAAGTCAATGTAGTGAAAGGAAACATAAAGCAAACAATACATTTTTACCGGATTATAATCCAAATGAACCATCTTCATTCATTTCATATTTGGATGCAACAAATCTATATGGTCACAGCATGTCGCAACCATTACCAACAGGTGAATTTTCATGGTTAGCACCTCATGAAATTCTCAATCTTGATATAATGAATGTGGATATCGATAGTCCTTATGGATATGTATTGGAAGTGGATATACATTATCCCCAAGAACTTCATGATAAACATTCCGATTTACCATTCTTAGTTGAACGTTTGATACCTCCATATGCAAAATCAAAAGTTCCCAAATTAATTCCAAATTTAAACGACAAAAGAAAATATATTGTTCACTATAGAAACTTACAGCAAGCTGTCAATCATGGTTTGATAGTGATGAACACACATAGAGTATTGAGGTTTAAGCAATCATGTTGGATGAAGCCTTATATAGATTTGAATACTGAAATGCGTAATAGGTCTAATAACAAATCTGAAAAAGATTTCTACAAACTAATGAATAATGCAGTCTATGGAAAAACAATGGAAAACGTAGACAATAGAATTGATGTTAGACTCATTACACATTGGGAAAATATAAAAAGAACTATAGGTGCTAGTTGTCTCATATCTCGACCAAATTTTAAAAAATGCTCTATTTTTACAGAAAATTTTGTTGCCATTCAATTGGCTAGAGTAAAAGTTCATTATGATAAACCACTATATTTAGGATTTTCCATTCTAGAATTATCTAAAACAGTTATGTATGATTTTTTCTATGGATGTATCAAACAACAGTTTGGAGAAGATGCGTCCTTACTCTACACTGATACCGACTCCCTTATTCTCAAAGTAAATACAGACAATTTCTATGAATTTATCAAAAATAATATAAATAAGTTCGATACATCTAATTATAAAATAGGAAACCAATTCAATATTCCAGTGACAAAGTCAGTTCTGGGTAATTTCAAAGATGAATTCCCAAATGATCCAATAATCAGCTTTTACGGTACAGGTGCTAAAGCGTATTACGTGAAATCTGTTGATGGTGAACTGAAGAAGGCCAAAGGTGTGAAACGATCTGTTATAAAGAATGAATTGACATGTGAAGACTATGAAAAAATCATTGAAGAGGGAGGTATGATATTCAGGAAGATGAACTCGTTCAGAAGCGTATTGCATGATATTTACACTGAATTGAAAAATAAAGTCGCTTTATCGTATCATGACGACAAGAGATTCATCATTCCGAATACCACTCGAACTCTTCCATGGGGTCATAGCGATATAGAATTTTATCGAAATGATCCTAATGATAACATTCGTTGGGTGTCTGAAATCGTTCATTCTTTTTCTCAAGAGAGCGCCTTAGACCAACTAATCAATTTGTTGACTGTAGAGATGAATAATTGAATTATAATTCGAAGTATTATTGCTTATTCCTTCAAACCGGAACATTCTTATTTGTGATTATTTGTGATTATTGTATTATGTATTGTATATGTATCACTTTTACCAAGTTACTTAGATGAATAAAAAATGATAAAAATATTATTTGTTTCATTTCTATTTTCCTAACCAATTACTGTAAAGTATATAGCATAATGTAAATGAAAGAAATATCAGTTTGAAAAGAATCATCGTAGAGTGCACAATGTCTAAAACAATCGATAAGTTTGGTAGAAAAAGAAAATTGGGTGGTAATGTCATTCGAGGTCCTCCCGGGATTGGTTTTAAATTAACAAAAGATGGTCATTATGACATGCAAAGAAAAATATTGAAAAATATAAGCGAACCAATTGACAAGAGTGATTGTGTAACTGTATCATATCTTGAGAGGGAAATTAACGGAACAAAGGAGGTTATACTTCTAGCCCTACAAGCTGCAATACAATCCACAATAGGTAATATTGCTCGCGATGCCCGTCAAGCATTTGACGATAAAATTGCAGAGGCTCGGATAACTTTCACTCGTAAATTTGACAAACTTACAAATGATGTGGACATAAAAATGTCTGACATAACAGCGTCTACAAATAAAAAATTTGATGCTATGTCAAACATAACAGGGACTACAATGAAAAAGTATGATGTACTAGAAGAGAGAGTTGAAGTTTTGGAGAAAAGCCATAAAGTCAGGCCATCAGGTGGACTGGGATATCCAGGACTGGACATTGATCCAAATGTTAGAATAATAGAACCAAAACCAAAACCAACAGATGACGTATTAATTGAACCAACATGGTGAATTTACTCCCGCGTTAGGTTAGATTAGATTAATACATACAGTAGGTTAGGGTCATAGGTGTTAGGTTAGGTTAGGTTTCACGGCGCGCGAAGCGCGCGGGTGGGGGTGGGGGGCGGCGGGGCCGCGCGTAGCGCGGCCCCGCCGCCCCCCACCCCCACCCCCCTTCCTTCCCCTCGGGGTGGTGGGTGGGGGGCCACCGCGCCGGCGCGCGGTAGCGAATTGGGGCGTAAGCCGCGCGGAGCGCGGCCCGCTTTTTTCCCACCATTGCTCACCCCGCCCACTTCCTACCATTTCTCGCCCCACCATATTCCAACCATTGCGCATGCACGCCCCCACCTCATTCCCTCCACTCCCAATGATGTTGATACCCCGAGGAGCACGTTCTTCTACATTCAGTACGACAACTCCAGTCATCCAGAGCAGTCCAGCCATACTCAACCAGAAGCAGTGTACTATACGACGAGGAGCTAAGTTTGAGTAAGTTAACAATGTACTTTAATTTTTTACATCTACTAACTTCGTATTATTTTACATTTTTAGAATGGCATCCAACACTCAGGAATTAAATAACGCTGTGGCATCCATCATGCCTATGACAGAGCAGGAGAAGGCATCCACTTCGCGAGTTAGGTGCAGATCCACCAGCCCTGACTTATTCGAGGAGGAGGAGGAAGTCAGGCCTGTAAAGAAGGTTTGCCAACGACCTGCAGCGAAGGTTGGTCCTATTTCTAAGTACCGAGCTACTTGCAATAGGACTAATCCTTATGCAGGTAGTTGGTCGACCGCTCCAAACAGCTTAAGGCCCTCCACACCACCCGCAGCAGTAGTGGAACAACCTAGGGCGCCTTCTCCGGAGGAGCCACCAGTTGTATTGTCCCCATCGGAGGAGGCTCCCATCGTATTCACTCCGTCGGTGGTGCCGCTTTCGCCGATGCTGGCAACACCGGTGACGAATCCTGAAGTGTTAGTGCCACAAGTGCGACAGCCTATCGGAGAGGTTAGTGAAATGTTGGACAGTTTTCTACAGAGATGTAAGGAAGCAGAACATGCTTCTCGAGCTAGTGAGGCCGCGTTGGTTAAAAGGAAGCGCGAAATGGCTGAAATTGTTAACCGACGGAGGGAAGCAGAAAAAGTAATAGCCGAACTAGATCGGAAGTATGCATCTCTGGAGAAAAAGTGTGAAGCAGATACCTCTTCGATAGAGACTTATAAAAAGTTAGTGACTTTTATAAAAACTTTCCCATAGATTAAGTGTAAGTGTAGTAAGATTAGTTTTAGGTTAGTTAGGAATATTTAATTAAGATAGTTTTAAGTTTATGTTTGTAATTTTAGGAAATAAAAATAAAATAAAAAAAAGAAGTGAAATTAAGGGTGTACATTGTTTTGGTTTGGTACACATTGAACAATGCGATGGTTGGAGCATTTTTCTTCACTTCGTCTCATTATTATTTCCTTTTTTTATTTCAATTACAAGTTCTTCTATGCAAATACCTCACATCAATTTTTGTGTTCTCTAATCTATTGTAAATAATCTCTTGGGAAGAAAATATGTTTCATAATGAAATCAATAAGTATATTTCATATAATTCATATAGTATTTTCAATTTTCTCTTTCATGGAATATAGCTCATGTCATTTTTGAAATTCATTCCCACTTAATCCCCTCTCCTCCCCACTCCTCCCCCACTCCCTTTCAAAAGTATAAAAGTAGGAATTATCTGTTGGAATATTCAGTTGATCAGCCACCTTCAACATGGAACCTGATTCAACTACTGAGCCGTACAGTGACCCAGCGCATCAACATCCTTACTGGGCTTCTATCCATGAAGGTTTCGTTACCTCCACGACGGCACCTCACTCGATGAATTATGATGACATAATTTATGATGATCGGATACAAGTGCTTCACGTTACTGGAACCGATCAAGCGGACCTGTCTGATGGGGATTATCCAGATCCCTATGATTGGCGGAATGATTACGAATGGGATACACAGTCCGGAAACAAAGACGACGACGACAGCGATGACGATGATGACGGTGACGCTGACAATGAGTCCGATGATAGTCCTCCACCATCCCCTATCCTGATTGATGAAGTCCTGAATTCAGACGATGATATGTAATCGTTTCCTCATTTCTCCCATCCTTTCTATTCCTTTCCTTTCCTTCCACGGAGTACACACTTTTTGGTTGGTGTACACGAGGCACTGCGAGGTTGGGGCAGTGTCTTTTTCCCTCTCCCTTATTAGTTTTTTTTATAATAATCACTCAGAGTTTCTCATAATAATAATCACTTAGAATTTCAAGAAAATTGTCATTCTTATTGCTTTCGAATTTCAAACACTGAATTGTTCTACATTTACACTTCACCCCCTCCTTTTTTTTCCAATATAAATAAAGCATCAATCCCAGTTCTATATCATTCTTCCACAATGTCGAGTGCTGATTCCACCACCGAACCGATGAGTGTACCAGAGTGTTCTATGACGAGTACAGGCCCCATCCAGGTACATGGAATAGATTCAACGTTCGATCATTTCAGTACAAATTTTGCACAAATGCTGCAACGTATCTATGATCTACCTGATGATTTCCCGGCACGTATGGAAGAAGGTATGCAAGAGGAAGTAGAGGCAGAGTTAGAGATGGATGTCAATGAGTTAGACGATCTAGAGGATAACGAGCTAGATAATTATGCTAATGATGATTCCATTAGTATATCGTCTGATTCAGATGATTATGAGGATGACATCATCAGTATATCATCAGATACAGATGATGATACAATCATCATTGTTTCTGATGATGATGAGGAGCGTTAGTCCATACCATTGCATGGATTAATAAAAAAAACAGCCCTTTTCAGGGCTACAATTGAAGACTGAAACAATAAAAAAAAATAGCTCTTTTCAGAGCTATCATTATACTTTCAAACAGAAACAGGTTCATACCATTGTTAACATTATAGTTTCAAACAAAATGTATGTATGTAAAAGTATTCATCATTATATGCATACAATGATTGACAAAATGCCAACTTCAACTTTCATTTAAAGTAGTACTCATCATATGCATAGATATTCAATGACTATCAAATTCCAAATATCGACTTTTCAGTCAAAGTAGTAATTTATTTGTCATATAATGTATAGATATTCAAAGACTAACAAATTACTTAGACTTTTATTAGTCAAAGTATTCATTTGTCATATAATCTATGAATACTAATACAACTAACTACTGTTTGTGTGAATAATGTAGCCCTGAAAAGGGCTGTTGTTTTTTTTTGACCAGTAGGTCCACGGTTATTGTGCCACAGGTTGGACATTATTACATATAATACATGTAGATACTCGGGTGAAGTTTGTTAGTGGCCTCTCGCAAGCTTCACACCAATTCTGTCCCATTTCCATAATTGAGACAGTGTTGTGGGTGTTGACATGGGCATACCACCCTCCATTATTGTTTCTATGCGAATAAAACCGAAAGCAGCACCAACATAGTTTTTTGTTCTCTCCA
Source organism: Leptinotarsa decemlineata (assembly GCF_025532065.1). NCBI lineage: Eukaryota > Metazoa > Arthropoda > Insecta > Coleoptera > Chrysomelidae > Leptinotarsa > Leptinotarsa decemlineata. Next base: position 2,037,656 of record NW_027412590.1, read on the forward strand.
TCTATTGTGCTGATCAATACGTATGCATCCATTGCACAATACAAATCCAAGGGATCTTCCAGTGTCTCACTGACATTGAGCGTTCGCATACCGATCCTCAAAGCACCATCGCCTTCAGTTGTGTCAGCTTCTATCCCTTCATCATCTCCTTCTTCATCCATGACCCTCTCAAACTCCATCACGTCATCATCTTCGTCGCTTTGGTTGGCCTCGTTTTCATCTTCGTCTATCTCATCTTCATCGACTCCAACATCTTCTGCTTCAACTATCACTTCCTCTAGCGGAACATTGACATCCTCATCATCTGATTCGTCTATCCAATTGTTTTCATCAACAGCAGATATTCTATTTAATGCAGCATTTATTTTTGCAGAATTCATCTTGTTGTTGTTTGCTCACAGTTGTAGAGAGTGAATGAATGAACTCTAGGTTTGCAAGTCGACTTATATAGGAGGTGATGCGACTCCCACTTGACTCGTTTAGAGTGGAATAGTAGGAGAAGTTATCCCACTATACTTTCACATGATGTTGATTTGTATAAATAGAGATCGTAGGTGTAGGAGAGAGCATTCAGAGTTTCTGTAAGTCATCTCTTAATATTTCTAATCGAATTAGTAAAATGCCGTTTCCAAAAGAGTGGAATGAAAAACCAAAAGTGTGTGTCTACCCAATGATGATTGCAGGGGCTATTGTGTGCTACTTTTGTCAAATAAGTAGACCTAAGGATTCAATCAATCCATGTACTGGTATGTGTAGTGATTGCGTGTTGCGGATTCAACTATCGCCTCCTTCTCATCCACCGAAGCGAACAAAATCGGATTATCGTCAACAACAGTTACAGTGTCTGAAGTGTTCCGAACCTATAATATTCAACAATATAGGTATCTGTAGAAATATTTGCGGTACCTGTGCTGCCGTTCCAACTCCACTGCAACGTTGTTTGCGTTGTGATACATATTCCATGAATTGTTGGAATCATGTATGCAATGCATGTAGAAGTACTTGGGATCTGTGTGAGAAGGTTGGTCAACTCTACCCCAATAGGAGAATCCATTTTTTTCAATGTTGGTGTTTGACGCACGAGCAACAACTATTGAGGAATAGAGTCAAAGAACGTTCCACATCCACAGAGACATATTAACATTTTTCATTTTATATTTTTTATTATCGTTATTGTCCTCTATTATTAATAAATATATATATATATATATATTTTGAATTTATTTGTATTATTTTCTAACATTTAAAAATACATGCATGCAACACAAAGTTTTCCTCTTAAATGACAAAGATTGTTACATGCGTGAATAGTTTAGTGAGAGAGCGCATGTGCCAGTTGATGAAAGAGCGCATGCGCTAGTTTATTTTCTTCTATAAATGGTGAGGTCTCAGTAACATCATCACCTTTCCTATCCACATTCTATTGCTATCACATATCATTCCTCAGACCTTAATAATCATGAGCTCTATGCCGCTATTGATTGCTGAAGATGGTTCACCACTTATTGATATCGATCAGACTGATTTTGAAAATATTCCAGTATTACATTTATCCAGTCAAGATTCGATAAATGATTTTGATATTAACGACTTCGTTAACTTTGCAGATGTGCCAGAACCAAATGAGCAAATTATTATTGAAAATCCGATCGTTTCGCAATTATCATCACTCAAACACTCTTCATCTACCCTTCCTCTTGGTGTTGATAAGAAATCTAGAACAATCAAGAGGAAGGTTACTAAGGCATCTTCATCGATTGTCACTGACTTTAAAGAAAAGAAAGAATCCAAAAGTGTTGTGCGACAGAAAAAACCCGCAACGAAAAGTGACAGATCGAAGAGGAAGCCAAAAGGTACTCCTAAAGAAATGAAGAGTGATTTGAAAGCTGAACCGCTATCTTCTTTCAGTCCCCTCCATCGGTTTGGGGAAATGAAAAGGAAAGCAAAATACCGTCTTGTAAAGGCACAGATGACTATTGCTGAACTTGAAAAGAGTGAGCGAGCTATTAATGCTAATAATGAAACTCTTGAAGCATTAGATGCCAAGATTGCATTAGCGAAGGTTGAATTGGCTAGAATGTCTAAAGATGCTGATGAACTCCGTTCAAAAATAGGTAAAGATAAGCAATTCCATCAACGTTCGAGAATGCAAGCTCAGGCTGAGCTTGAGCAGTCGACTAAGCTTTATGAGACGGCATTATCAGTGAGAGATAATTGGCAAAAAGAGTTGTATACTGCATTTCAAAGTGACGGCGATTAGTTTTGGGAATGATAATGTGTTTTCAATATCGTGAGTTGAAAAATATAAGCGGGAATGGAGTATACAATTAATTTGGTTTGGTATACACAGAACATTGCGAATGGCTGGGGCAATGTTTACCGCTGCAATATTTTTCAATTCACATACTTATAATTGAAATGAAAACAATAATGAACTTCAATATTACTTTATTCATAAAAGTCACTATTGGATACATTTAAACCATATTTGATTCATCAATCCAAGAATTTTGTTCGCTAGGAAGACCTAACCACTTTACATATACTTTATTTTTTCTTCTCTTCAACACCTTCTCAATCAGATATACGTCAGGATTCTCGGTTCGTAATAACTCTTCTTCGTAAAAACATCCTCTAATCGGCTGTTCATTCATATCTTCAAGATTATAAGTCGTTGGGATGGTTTTATTAATTTTAACAATCTTGAATAGCTCCGTGGTAAAATTCGCAGTGTAAGACTTTTCAAAAATATTTTTGTATTTACTTATACGTACAATATCATTCAATTGGAATTTGGGTTTACTTTGTCTTCCTCCAATTCCATTGATACCCTTGAATTTCAATTTTGTTGTTGAATCAACATTGATGGGTGCCATACCTATTGTACGATGAACTTTATTATTATATCTACTAGTTATAATTGGAAGAATATCAAGCCATTTGTGGTGACCTCTCATCGAAAATTCCTTGTAGAGCCATGCCTTTATTGTACGAATCACTCTTTCTGCTATAGCTGCCTTCTTTGTGCTGAATGTTGAATAATGATTGATATTATATTCTCGCATGAGAGATGAGAAGCTTCTATTAAAAAATTCTTTCCCTTGATCACTTTGTATATGTTTAGGGGAAAATTTGGCTTTCTTCAGTACATATTTCATTGCATTAGTTATTGTACTACCTGTTTTATCTTTAACTGGCACAGTCCATAGATATTTTGAGTAACAATCAATTACTACAAGTATATATCGGTATCCTTTATTACTTTTTGCATAAGGTTGTAGTTCAGCTAGATCTATTTGCCATAGATCTGCAAAACCTTTGATGGTAGTTATTCTTCTACGAAAATTACGTCTTGCAGGTCTATGTAATTCATTAACAACTTGTCGTTTGATATCACTTACTTCATTAGTCATTCTATTTCAATATGATTAAAGAGAAAAAAAGTGATAATGTTACTGCATTGAATGATGATGTGACAGTGATCATTACTTGTGGATATATATTAATATAGTATACCTTCTTCACGTAATTCTTCAATTATTGAAATTATTTCATTATCATGTCCGGTATGTCCAGCTGACTTTGATGCTACCAATAGTCGTAGGCGAGCAACTAACTCTTTCGGTGAATTCCAGTACACATAATTCGCAGGTTTAGAATTATATGTTTTCTCCATTTTCACTCGTTTGAGTGCTCCACCAATTTTACTTCTACTCCTAATTGGATATTGTCGTGAGTCTAATAGTGGTTTGATGACTTCACGAAATTTTTTAGAATTTGTATTTTTAAAACCATTCTTCAGATGATATTGTTTATATGGAGCATTCGTTATTTTCAATATTTTGGAATATACTTGACGAGTTTCTTCATTATCAACATCTTGTGGATTCTTCAAAAAGATCATATCATATAATTCTGGACTACCTGCGCATTCATATTTTTTCACTTTATTAGCATCCCAAAATGAAATGTTTCCATCTTTGAAATGTACCACTAGACTTCCCATTTTCAGCTTTTGTGTAATTGGATCCATACGTACGCCAAATGTTCCATCATATGCTGGATTTCTAGATTTTACATTATTCAAATGTTTCATCAAAACATCTTCACCACTTTCATTCATAACAGGTGAGATGTCAGGATCCGAGGAATCGATGTGGGACGATGATGGTGTTTCGAATAGAGTTGTTCTCATATCGTCTTGAAGTGTGCTCGTGTCACTATTCACAGATGATACACCATCAAAAGATTGTTTTCTTCCTATTGGAGTACTCATGGGATAATTTGAAGTAGATTGAACAGATCCACGATTTGGTGATAACACTGCTGATTTAGAAGTAGCGTTTGATGATAAAACATTCAATGGTTTCATTATGGGCTCATACAATCTTTCAAGTGTCGAACGATTTTTAATATTATCATTCTTGATAGAGTTGAATTTCTGTCTGACAGCTTCTGTTGTCTCTACTAGTTGACGTTTCAAATTCATTTCATTGTTTTTATGTTCAGAATCGTTTTTTGTATTCATAATGCCCTTTTTAAATTATAGCTCAATTCGTTGATGAAGTGACCTCTACAATATTCAGTGATCGAATAAGTTTCAAAAACAAGATCATGGGTATATAAAACTATCGAATCCTTTGCGATATCTACCTTCATCTATTTTTCTATCCTTATCAATTACTAGAAATCCATATTGATCCTCCCAGCATTTAACACACATCAATTGGAATTGTTTGAATGTTACATCGGGTGAAACATGATCTGAATAAATGTGATGTAAATTCGTCTCATCTTGTTTGAACATTATAATGAAATTGGTATTGTCACGCACTAACTGTTTGGGTACCCGTGAATATGTCTGTGCTAGATAAAAACAATCAACATCCTTATGACGTCCCATACAGAAATATGATCTAATAATATCTTGCTTTTCACATATCACATCATCGAAAATGAAAACAGAATTAGGCTTAGCGTCGGAGGGTTCCACTATTTCTGCATTATTGCTGAATGTATAAAAACCTAATCCTTTTATAGGTTCCAAAACACTTCGCAAGTACTGATATTTAGGTTGATTGAGTGACTTCGAATAGAGATACACATTTCTAAATCTCAATCCTTGTGGATGTGTTAATAGTGATATCATTGCATTCGTCTTTCCACAATTTGAAGGTCCTATAATGAGTCCTCGAACTGATGATGGAAGTAGTGGACCATGTCTGAATACTCTCTGTCCATTCAATCCACACCCAAATTTCTCATCTAGATTATCTACAGCAAACTTTTCTTTCTGTTTTACAATGCGCATCGTGCCGTGGTTGGAGACTATACAAATGTTATTAGCTTATTCATTTCAATGTGTACCATCAAACGATACGGACGTATTGAAAGTGATCGTAAAATTAAAAGAGGTTGTGGTTTTGTTAATGATTTAATAAACAAACTTCCTTTCGAATTACATCTACCTGGAGGATATCAATACTGTGGACCGGGTACAAAATTGAAACAACGTTTAGCTCGTAACGATCCTGGAATCAATAAATTAGATATTGAATGCAAAAAACACGATATTCAATATTCTAAGCATCCATCTGATCTTGCAGCAAGACATTTAGCCGACAAAGAACTTGAATACAGCGCTTGGGATAGGGTTAAATCAAAGGACGCGAGTATTGGGGAAAGAGCAGCTGCATTACTTGTCACCAACATTATGAAAGCGAAAAGACATATGGGCATGGGTTGTAGTACCAATAAGAAAAAATGTAAGAGGAAACAATCGAAGAAAAATAATATTAAAAAAGTTGCATTTGGTGCTGGGATAGTCCATAAAGTGCGAAATGTATTGAAGAAAGCTGGTGGGAATCAATTTGTGACGAATAATAGCAAAAAAGCTATAACTGTGGCATTGCAGGCGGCACGTAAATACCTTAAAGCTGCCGGTGGAAAGAAGAAAATCCGCACACCACGCATAATTCCTGTTCCCAAGATCGGTGGACTTTTACCATTGATACCAATTTTTGCTGGACTATCCGCACTAGGAAGTTTGGCGGGAGCCGCTGCTGGTATTACCAAGGCCGTGAATTCGGCAAAAGCCAGCAGAGCGGCTTTGATGGAAGCCAATCGTCACAATAAAACCATGGAGGCTGTAGCATTAGGCAAACGCGGAAGTGGAATATATCTCAAACCATACCGTAAAGGTTTAGGACTATATTTAAAACCATACAAAGCCACAAACAAAACAAAAAACTGATTGAACCCCTACCTCAGAGGCCTCTTACTGATCTCGATCTCAGTTATTATGCACAAAAAATGAAAATTCCACATTTTCGTGGTGTTTTTATGCGTGATAGATTACCATCTTCAGGTCCAAAACAAAACGAGACAGCTATCGTTAATTTAGATGGAATAAGTGGACCAGGAACACATTGGGTGGCATATAAAAAATGTGGGAAAGAAGTCACATATTTCGATAGTTTTGGAGATCTACCCCCACCATTGGAATTGACTCGATTCTTTCGAAAATGTTCGAATGTAAAAATCAAATATAACTATGATCGACAACAGAAATTTAATACAGTTCTCTGTGGTCACTTGTGCTTGCAGTTTCTCTTTAAATAATTTTCCAAATAAAAATGGATTCAACACCAAAACTGGATCGGGAGGCTATCAAGGGAATGGGGTTTTCACTTAGAATGTTTTCAAAATATGGTACCTTGAAAAAAATGGATAAAGTGATGCTTGCAAATATGCCTAAGGAAGTGATACTTGCATGTGTTGCACATGAGATTGCATATGTTTGGGAAAAGTTGCCTAAGCATCTGCAAGATGACATCGATATAATGAAACATAGATATTGTTATGAGCACCACCACGATCAAAATTCAGATTCGGATGTTAATGATGGTCCTATACCTCGAAAATCTATGTGTTGTATTTGTAATATAGAGGATGTGAATATTGGTATCAATAAAAATGATACTTATTACAATACAACACCTTCCAAAAAGTGTAAATTGTCTCAAATGTGCTGTTGCTGTGTACAATAATAAATTGAAATGTGTTTCAAAATATTCATCAGTCATGTCACGAAAGTTCGAGCTACAAGCTGTCGGGACAAGTGTCTTGAGTGCGGATTTTTTTCCACCAATTGAATTGGATAGGAACAGTCGTAATGGATTAGGACTTTTGGGATTCTATGGATGCAATACAATCAATAATATAACTGAAGCTAATAACTCAGTTAGTTTTAGAATCAGTAATGACAACTCATCGATACCCCAAAAGTTGACAATTGAAATTCCATGTGGTGCTTACGAAATAGAAGAGATCAATGCCGTCATACAGAAACATATCATGTTCAGATTGTTTCATGATAAAAAACCAAATGATGTCGTTGCAGATGATATTTTCTATCTACACGCCAATAATAATACATTCAAATGTGAAATGCGATCCAAATATGAAATTGATCTGACACATCCAAATTCTATAGCAGAAATGATGGGGTTCGCTCATGGAATATTTCCACCAAATCAGATACATGAATCATCATTACCAATAAACATTACAACTGTGAGACTTATCCGCTTAGATTGCAATATAATATCAGGTTCATATATAAATGGTGAAGAATCTCACATTCTTTTCTCATTCGATATTGATGTTGAACCTGGCTACAATCTTACTAAAGAACCACACAGTATTATATATATGCCTGTCAGTCCAGAAGGTCGTCAATTGATTCACAACATTACAGTGCGTATTTTGGATGAAAAAAATAACCTTATCGATTTTGGAAGTGAAGAAGAGATTTTCATTATTTTGGAATTGAAGAAAATCGAATAACTGTTGTTATGGGTTTCATTTACAATAGACAAAATCGCATTGAACAATCCCAAACGAGTTGCACTATCAAAAAGAAAGGTGTGCATAAAAAGAAAAGTGTGCATAAAAAGAAGCTCATTCCACAAGTGTATGCTAAACAGTTAGCACATAACGCTCTGTCTGTGAGTGATCTTAAATTTTTGAAATCGATTGGATTGAAAGTGACAAAATAACAATGGTGCTCGAAACAAACAGTGAAAAGTTGAATATATTCAATGAACCAGTGCTCGATCATTCTCTCATAAGTTTACATGAGCACACATATAAGCCCTATGGATCACCGCTATTCAGGAATTCGGATGAAATCAGAATTGCAATCAATAATCAAGATGTTATACTAGATATTGCCGACAGCTTCATTTACATAGAAGGTAAATTCACCCCCAAAGATGTAGCGAAAACATGCTATCTCTCGAATAATGCAATTGCATTTCTCTTTGACGAAATTCGTTATGAAATGGGTGGTGAACAAGTGGCTGTTGTTAGAAAACCTGGGATAACATCTACAATGAAAACCATGATATCATTTGGACAATCTCATGCTAACACATTATTGACATCTGGTTGGGGACTTTCACAATTGAAGCAAGATATCTTGGATACAAACAGTCATGTTTTTAGTGGAAAACTACCACTGAAATATTTGATGGGTTTTGCTGAAGATTACAACAAAAGTATCTTGAATGCCAAACAGGAATTGATTTTGATTATCGCTCGATCATTCAAAAACTCGTATATAGGTGAGGTTGATGCTGATTTGGAAATAAATAAAATCGAATGGAAAATAAGACATATTGTACCAGATGATAAACACAAGCTAAAACTTTTGAGTAGAATAAACAAAAGCGGTCTGAATGCCAAAATCAAGTTGGCGTATCGTATGTGGGACCTCTATGAACTACCATCATTACGTGGGACTTCTTCAGACATATGGGCCATCAAAACAACTAATGCATTGGAAACTCCTCGTTTTGTCATCATCGCATTCCAAAGTACTACCACATCTGAAGATAGAACACAGGATATTACAAAATTCACAACTGCTGATATCAATAGTATTCGAGTATACTTGAATTCTGAAGTTTATCCATATGAGCGTTGGAATTTGAATTTCGATAAAAAACTTGATGCTCCTGCTTATTATGCTTTTGAGAGTTTCCAGCGAAGTTATTATGATAAAGATATGAGTGAACCTCTGATGGACATTGGGCAATTTAGAGAGAATCCACTATTCGTCATCGATTGTTCCCATCAACCGAATGCAACAAAATCATCAACTATTGATATAAAGATTGAGTTTGAGACGAGGAAGACCAAGTTTCCAGACAACACTAAAGTATATGCATTAATTTTGCATGATACAGTTTTAACATACAATGCATTGGATGGTTCAGTTCATAGCAGATATTGACACTTTTTTTCACTCTATCATATACTGTTTTATGATCTTTTTTTTATTTGTAACTGACTTATATCATGTATTGTATTTTATATCATATTTATTGTTTTGTAATCATTTTCTATTGTATTTCATGAGATTTAAATAAATAAAACATGAAAATAATTCAAAGTTTTTTATTTGACATTATTTATGATTCACAGGAACATACAGACTATCTAAAATAACTTCTTCCTCATAATCATCATTTTCGCGACCATCTTCAATTTCCTCTCGATTTTCATCATTCAATTCAAAGTGATGAATAATCCATTCTGGCAAGTATGGTTGGAGGCTATACAGGAATCTTCTTAGGTTCAGTTCAATCATAACCTCACAAAGTTGCCACAATTCCAATTCATTATCCAAAAATTTGTTACAAACTTCTGCACCACTCCAATACTTCTCAGCATCACGAAGGCATAATTCGATTTGTTTTTCATCATAGCATACACTCATATCATAATTATTGCTTGCATGTTCGGCTCCATCACCCAACACCTTCAATTTAGACGACAAATGTTGAACCGATGATTTGAGATCTACAACATCGACCCAATCTTGACTTGCGTACTGCATCCACATCTTTAAATGGTGGAACTGAAATCGAATAAAAAAAAACAATAAGCAACCTCCAATTTTTCAGTGATATAATACTCACATTCCCATTTTACTTGTAGTTACAAAGTGGGTGTATTCAACTAAGTTAGTAATGTTTATATTTCCATATAATTATCATCTAATATATGAATATTAATAAAACAATAAGAAATTCATTATAATTACTATTATTATTCAATCATATTGAATTTGACTAGAGTTAGCGTTTTCACACCAAAAAACTTTGTAAGCTATGACCTAAAGAAATTCGCTATAAATTATTACAATTATTATTCAATCATATTGAATTTAACTAGAGATCGCGTTTTCATGCCAGCAAAACTTTGTTGGCTCTGTCCTAAATACACCATCGTATATTTACCACCTGATGAGTTGATACAAGATATATCGTCATCACTGAATTGCAACGAAATACGTTTTGGTAGCCATGTTTTAAATAATTTATCATTGCTCACATCTTGCAAAGTTAATAAAATTGATTTACCAAATCGTGTAGAATAAGTTGACATATTTTTAATTATGTACACTTCATCAATTGGCAATGATGATAAGGCCTTTTGCTCTAGTATTTCAACCAGCAGACCTGGTGCGTCTGCTGCAACACGTTAACCAACTCAGGTGCTGTGATTGTCGGTTGTCTTTTTGCGGTTAAGACCAAAAATCGGTCTTGAACTGCAGTTGTAGCGCGTCCTCGCCCTGGATGTTGTTCGGCTGAACTGCCAGTTTCACGGAAACGCCGCCACAATAGACTGATAACACTTTGGGAGACCCCCAAACGAAGAGCTATATCATTTTGTCGCATGCCACCTTGAAGAAGCCCTAAAGGTCTATTCATCTCAGCCAATGTTGAAGCACAATATTTCCAGTTCAATTTAGCCGAAAACCTACAGTTTGTAAAAAACTTGATAAAAGATTAGTTACCGTTTTTGGTGGTCGAGTGTACCACTTTAATCGAAATTAAATGACCTCATGCGATAATGACCTCATGTGATGATATATATATATATATATATATATATATATATATATATATATATATATATATATATATATATATATATATATATATATATATATATATATATAAATAAATAGATAAGTACTCTTTGATCATTCCCATATTGATTTCAATTTAAGAGCCACCGGTATACAGCTGTTTCAGCCTATTGGGCATCGTCAGTACCGGGCAGGCGGTCCTCGATTGAAGACAAAATGAGAAAAAACCAAGAAAGTACTTGATAAAAATAGCTGCGTAAACGCAAGCGAAACATAAGTGGAACCACCTATTGGTGTGACACCCAAGTCAACTTGCCAAGTTTTTATGTCAGTGTTGGTGGTTTGACCAATCAACCGACAACTGCGGTAGCAGAAATTTGGGAAGCTAACCTGAAATGCCATCGGAAAACGAATCCACATGTTTCTAGAAATGATATGAAATCTAGAAAGGTTAATGCAGTCAAGCTGCTGGAAAATAATTCCATGACCAATCAACCAATCAACCAAACCACCATATATATATATATATATATATATATATATATATATATATATATATATATATATATATATATATATATATATATATATATATATATATATATCTGTTTAGAATATAGTAAGGTGCGTTTACTGCGGCCCTTACGTTCGCGTTCATAAACGATTATATCTTCTTTCTGTATGTTTGTGCGCACTGGCCTCAGGCAGTGCAGGCATACAGTATTATGGGCATCAGCAACTTCACTTACAACCCCATGTTGCTTCTGCGTCCTATAATTGGTGCCAGGCGTTGTCTGCCATGTCTAGCCATTCCGATTATCTGCCGTACGTGAGACTGAAATGTTAGTTTTCTGTCTAGGATGACCCCCAGGTATGTCGCTTGGTTGGTCCACGAAATCTCTTGTCCGTTGAAGGTGACGTTGCCTTCCGGTTGTACTCGCCTGCGAGTGAAGAGAATCGCCTGACTCTTGTCAGGGTGTATACTGATCTTCTACAGGTTGGCCAACTCCTCTAATCTGTCTGCCTGTTGCTGCAAGTATCCCGTGACATGCGCTTGGCTCGTGGATCTCGCCAGTATTTTTTTTTATTTCTATCATGGTCCAGTTTTATTCAGTCTTGTGTCAGTTCGCACAAGAAACAATTCCAATCTCAATAAATTGGAAAAATCAATCAAAATATTCATTATGTTCAATACCAAACTTCTCGATTTATTCGGCTAAACGATGTTCAGCAAGCTCTTCATCATTTCCCATATTCATCAATTCTGTATGTATATAGGTATAGATATAAGATAGTTACATATAATTGAATACCCTGAGTGGTAGATGGAAAGCGCAATACAAATACTTTAGTTACTTAGGTGCATCCATCCTCACACCGAGGGTGATGAAACTGTATACTCGTATTTAAACTGTAAAAATGATGACCTATAAATAAATTTTGAAATCTTGAATTTGGGTTTGGGTTAGGTTTAACTGGAAGAACAGATGATAGTCTGCACCTTCCGGTGCCAATTGCCATACTCAATCTCGCCCATTTCCTTTTTTCAATTCACTTATACGATTGTAACTGAAAATTATCAAAATATCTTTATTAGTATTATTATATATGAATATTCCGCCACTAGAATCAATGGTAATAATGAAGGAATGGTTTCAACTGACGAAAAACTACTCAAAAGGCAGTTTATTGAAACATTATCAGAAAAGTACCAAAGTAACTGAATTTTTCAGCTTGTTCGTAGCATGTGATATTTGAGTGCGATATAAGATTATAATTAAAATATTCACCTTCTGTAGTAACATTTTGTTCATTCATAACGAAACTTTGTGTACTCGTTTATGTGTTTCTGTTTTATTTGAATGAACATTATCGCACACTTATATTATTACATGAATATAATATCTACTGTAACAACGGTGGTCATATGTGGGGAAATACTTTCTATAGTTTGGAAAAGAGCGATACACCTGAAAGTAGAATCAGAAATCACATTATTATAAACATCATTTCAGAAGTGAATGATGAGTAGAAAAAAATAGACACGATACTTATGCACTTGTTGATACAGTTCATTATAATACATTGTTTTCAGATATGGAAGTAATGGTTTTACCCATAAATGAGGCCAATCATTCATTCAGTTAGCAAGTCTCATCATTCATTCCAATGATCTTTCTTCATCGAATTCAATAACTCAATTAATTTATTCAATCTAGCATTGTAATTATTTATGGAAGGATTCAAAGAGGAAGCCGATGTGCGATTCATAAAAAGTAAGTAGTTGAATAGTTTATATCTATAGAAAGACCCGCCTCAGTGCGAAAGCCAAATAATGATTCCAGAGGCAAATTCTTGATTCTTTCAGTTACACTATTGCAATTTTCGTAGGGATCTATAATTCATTTCTGAAAATGGAACAGAGCCGGGTTGTTTGATGATCATGTAAATTTTGATAGGTAAAAGAATTTTCAGAATATTTGAAGTAGTTTTTGAATTTCTCCATTACAAAAAGCACATCAAAAATAGAATCTATTCTTTTCACAATATTCGTAGAGGAGTTTGAATGAGTGAAAAATAAAATTCCAAATGGCAATGTTCTGTTCAATTCATCGTGTTTTTCATCGTCATTTCAATTCTCGTTACTCTTGAACATGAATATGCATTTATTCAGTAACCAAATTTGTAGCCAAATGAACTGAAAATTAGTTTCATAATTTTTCTTCCCAACAAATATTTGGCGTGATAATTCGAATGTACATATTTTTTTTGTCATATACCGATTGAACTGAAGCAAGTGTAGTGTAGTGAATGAGTACGGTACCCAGATCGGTTAGGTCAAACAGAGAATTCAAAATTCTGAGAAGTATTATTTGGGGTTCTTATGTTCAAAAATAGTTTTGGTCGAATATCAACCATATACAGACAGCAATCAGTTACACCTTTATTATATGTGTTGAATCTCACTTTGGAAATATAAGTTTTTGAAAATTCAATTATTCCGAAAAAGGAAAACAGAACTGTGTTCCCTTGAGTTATAGATTACAAAATATAACGGAACAAACTTGTAACTTGAATGCATTTCTAATGTAACTATAACTGATTCATTCCGACACGCAGGGCGTATTCCTAAGAAAATGATTGATTACATATTCTGATATTGGAAAAGAAAAAAATTAATGTTTTTGTGTCGTTTGGGAACCGAGTATACCCGGATGTCGATTCAGCATAAGTCATCATTGACATTGATCTTGTTCATCAATGTCACCTTGAGTATGAATAGAGAAGGTCAATAAAAACATATAATAACTCCCTTCATATTCAAAAAGTTGATGCTATGCGACAAATTCTTATGACTGGGAATGGAAAACTAAGAAATGTATTACAATGTTCAGGTAGATTTTTTTTCCTCTGAAATTTCGTCTCTAGGACTAGGTCTTCGACTTGGAAAAATACTGGTTCCAGAGGTCTGAAAGGTCTGGGTGGAGGGAACGGAGGGTAGTTTGAGTCTTCAATGACTAGGTTTTCGTTGCGCTTCCTTCTGCATTGACAGATGAAGTATGAAATTATTAGTACAACGATGAGTGTGTTGATAAAATGAGTAAACCATGATTGCCAAATTGATCGAGAAGGTTTGATATCTTCGGGAGAGGGTATTTGTCATCTAGTCAGTTCATTCAACATCCGGTAGTCGACAACTTCTCACCATTTCTGTTTTTCAGATGCGTCAATTTTTTTTTGTAACAACCCACACTGAGGTGACCAGAGATGAATAAAAGGGCGTATGATTCCGTCTTTTAACATTTCATTCATTTGTGTTTCGAGTTCCTCTTCTTGGATTTGGGGTCATTCGAAAATGTCGTCAATTTCTGCAGTGTAGGTTTCTGGATTTGATGTGATTTGGTATTTTGTTTTTGAGTTTTGAGGTGTTACTGAAATGTTTTCAACATCCGATACTATGAGGAGAGGTATTGTTTTCGAATATGTTATTAATTATCTGTTGATATATATACCATTATAATGTGATCTATTCAAACCCAATTACCAATACTGAACTTGTTTTCTTAGAAACCGAACGATCATTGTTAGCTCTTTTGTTTATAGTTTTTTCAATTATTGGCATACCTCAGACATCATTCAAAAATTTAGATAATAAGATAATTTTTTGCAATCCCTAATTCAAAGTGTATTTCTCCTGAATCAGTTTTGGTCAAAATTCGATGTATTGAATTGACTAAATTACTGATATGCTATTTACCTATGTGAAATCAAATGAAATTCACTTTTTCTTAAGAAATATGTATGGTGAGTGACAGGTCCGTATTTGAAAAAAAAGGTGATGGTGGCCGTAGTCATTCATTAATCATTTCATCATTCTACTATATTTCGAATACAATGAAATCTTCTCTCCATTCTTTATATTTTCTGAAATGAACGGAAGGCAGTATTTTTAGTTTTCCCTGTATAACTCGAGAAGGACAGAAGTCTCTGCAAATTTTTCTTCACGATGGTTGATTTTTTTGCACAAGATAAAAGAAACGGCCTGTACAGCTGATACAGTAATCAAGAAACAATTTATTGTGAGAATTTCACTGAACCATTTCACGAAAAACGCGTTTTAGTAAAACTGTTCAATGAAAATCTCACAATAAAGTATTTCTTGAAACAAACACTTTCGTGGAGGATAGTACCTTCTGATTAGATCAAGTAGGTATGATGACCACATTAGGTTACTTTGGAATATATTCTTCGAAAACCAATATGAACTACGGTCTCCAAATTGAGCCTAAGTTTTTTTGCTTTCAAAAGTGTCCCATCATTCGACTGCTATAAAACAATTGAAGTACACTGTTCTTGTGTACAGTTATTGTGACCATTAGTTAACTTTTTTTTTAATTTATGATTATATGGAAGTTCAAATTGAAAATCTAAAAATCTTTTCGAAGTGAAAGCTTGTACCGTTATATCTCAAGTAGCCTTTCACACAGTGTCGTTTGATTATCGATATACCAATTTCCTGAAAAATAAGTACCTTTTTCTTTCAGTGTCGGTTATTTCTGTTCGACAGCCGGAAAATGGAACTCCACCCACACCTGGAGACAAATATAACATAGTGTACATGCTTTTCTTTTTCTTTGGATTGGGAGGAGTATTACCCAATGTTTATTTCATGACTGCGACTGACGTACGTATATGATATTGATTGTAGGTAATGTTTCTTGGAAGGTAACTTGATTTTTTCCTTAGTACTGGATGTATAAATTTCGAGATCCAACTCAAGAGAACTATGATTCCCACAAAAGAAATCAGTTGCAAGCAAATTTCATGGGTATTTCAGCGACAATACATTCTGTTCCAGGTTTGGTGACAACTATGATATTGACAAGATATGGACATAAAATTCACATCCGAATAAGAATTTTAGTGTCACTGATCGCTATAGTTGTCATTTACATTTTATTCACTGCATTCGTTGTAGTCAATACAGATTCATGTGAGTACAATTTAAGTTGAATTGTTAAACAATATTTTCAGAAAATAATATCAGCTCTTTACCTCTCTTCTTTGTGTATAAAAACAAAACACGTTTTCGATTATTTCTCCCGCATACATATCTGAGGAATGTACTCTCCCTAAGAATACTCAATGATGAATAAATTACAAACATACAAGATGAAATGAAATTTCCAAAATGACTTGAAACTATAATATCTAGCATGAAATAAATCCAAAAAAAAGACTTTTTCTAATTACCTGAACTGCAGTACTGAGATTTTTTCAATTTCATAAGTAGCAATGACAGTTTGATCAGTTCATACAAAAAAACTGACATTTCGAATTCAAATTAGTTTCACTGTCGTTTTGATGAGTTCAATATTGTACATTGATCATTTGGAATTTCCTACTGAATGTGAAATTATACAGTTTTGATTCTGAAATTACTGGAGACTTGAGACAGCTTTGCACAGGTAGCAGAACATATATGATAGGTATATGCATACATTCTGTCAAAGTTTTTTGTTTCACAGTTGGTAACTGATGATAATGACCTCTGTCATGGATTCACTCAAAAAAGTGTAACAACAAATATCGATTTTAATTTTTAAGTAGGTGCATACATAGGTATATACCTGAAGACAACCGAAAACGTAAATGATACAGTTTTTTGAGTGATATACTACGTGAAACAAAACCAACGCAATTGTAACCCTTTTTATTGTTTGAATAGAAATCGTAATTGACATGGAATACTAGGAGTAACTATTATCATGAGAATGAATGTTACATTCTTCTATGTACTTTCTAATAACCAGATAATATTTCACCATTATTTAGAATATAGACATCATCTCAGACTTTTTTAGAGAACTACAACAGGATAATGATATGTTCTGCTACGTCTCAAAAGAGAAATGAGCTGCTCTCCGGGCAGTTTCACTGCTCAGCTTCCTCACGGAAAATGTCGATATATTTCAACCATTTCAATCAACCTTTCTCTTGAATCACTTACTCCACAGTTGAAAACCATAAGACTATTCGTTGGTACTTGTTGAGTTCATTTCATTCAAATCAAACAGGCATGTATCGATACTATCACGGCAGCAATCCATTTATTCTAATTCGTTCCATTTTTATTTGATTACTAATCCAAATCTACATGCTCCCTCCAATTTCATGAAGATTTGGGAAAAAAAATACTGCCAACCCTTCAATCGGTATTTTTACATAAGTGTGAACTCATTAAATATGTAGATTTTTTTAAATACTTGGATTATTTTTTAGGGCAATTAGCATTCTTCGTTTTGACCTTGGTGGTATCAACTTCAATATGTGGTAAGTGATAATTTAGCGGTTTTAATCATACATAGGATATGAACTCAGAAACTTCCCAGTCGAATATTATATGTTATTGGGAATAACATTAAAAGTCGAATCGACACATACATTTTTTTACACTTTCAGTTTCAGAGAATGTGTTCAGCCCACACCTTTGAATCCCTCACTTGCGGTAAATATTACCTTAAAATTTTGAATCTGCAAAAAATGGCCCAAGTAAGGGAAAAACGTTCATCAGGTTTTTATCCGAATATGAATGTTCGTTATTCTAGTAGAAATGGTTGAGAGGGCTAAATCGCTAACCCGTGATGCTTTTGACTTCATTATCTTTCACAACATGTAAATGTAATAAAATTATAACGACAGAGAATCTGCACAATTGTTTTGGTACGAAAATTTAATAATTGATAGACTTGTAATATTTTTAACTCATGCTCGTCAGATATGATGAGTTGATTGAAAACTGAAAATATTTTGTGACAAAATAAACTCCGCTTTGATGCCAAGGGGGGGGAGTTGAAAAAAAGCATTGAAAATGTAGAATATAGTTAGTAAAGACACGCCCGAAGAAGTCATTGCATGACGAAACATGTGTTGCTTTTTTGTAAAAGTGTTTTTTGAATACGTCAGTTATGGATTTTTATCAAGTATTGGACAATTCCATCTAATATGATAAATGAATTTTCAACAACATATCAATCCTCTATTTAAGCGGTGCTTGATGTGACACACTGTATACTAAAAACTTGCTGCTGACTTGTTATTCTGGTACCATTAGTATCAATTCCAATCATTCAACTAACTAGTCATTTTTCAATAGAAAAATCTCCTTTTTCTCGATCGAAACAAGACGGGACGAAAATATATTTTGGCAATATTTCTTGCTCGTTTCTTTTGTAGCCCTCAAAAACTTTGGTCAGTTCGTAGACGTTTACAAATCTATCATTAATTTTCTCCGGATCCTTCGAATCCAAACTGAAGAAAATAGAGAGTATAAAGAACCGATGGTGTAAATTGAATGGAATTAAAAAACAAAATTTGTTGCTATATCGATGCTAATTAGTTGCTAAAACGTTAATTTTGTTGCTCGAACCGATCGCGAAAAATAGTCAACAGTCGTGGCTTCCTGATAAGAGAGCGTGAAACTGACTTAAATTTGAATTGATGGATCAAAGAAATGGAGATGCACTTGTTTTCAATTTGTTGGTGTGAGATGCTACAAAAAAAATGTATTCGATATCTTTCAGCGAACTCAAATGAAAAAGTGTCCACCATAGCTTAACTCTCGATTTTGTTGTTTTAAAACTTGAATACTCATTTTTTGCTCCTCATAAAATGCACTTATTGAGTGCAGAGAGTCAGCAACAAAATAAAAACTGAAAGTAGGAAGAGTTCAGAGATCGGTATACCTACGAACGGGCCACGCTAGCTCAACTCTCGATTTTTCCATAAAAAAACTTTCCATAATAATTTGTTGCTCCTCATAGAATGCATGCACTGACCGAATAGAGAGATTCAGCAACAAAAGTAAAACCTGGAGTCGGAAAAGATTGAGACTAATAAACCTACAAGCCCGTCATGCTAGCTCAACTCTCTATGTTTTCGTGAAAAATTGTCTTTAATAATTTGTTGCTCTTCATAAAACGCACGGACCCAGTGCAGACAGTCCGGCTACGCCAACTCAACTCTCGATTGTTTGGTGTTGAACTTGAAATAATATTTGTTGCTCCTCATAGAATGCACTGAGTACAGAGAGTCAGCAACAATATGGAAACTGGAAGTCGGAAGAGTTCAGAGATCGATGTACCTATAAACAGGCCACGCTAGATTGACTCTTGATTTTTGCGTAAAAAATTTCTCATAATAATTCTTTGTTGCTCGTGAAATGAACTGTTTGAGTACAGAAAGTCAACATCAATATAGAAACCGAAAGTCGGAAGAGTTTGGAGATAGATATACTTAAAAACTGTTCAAACTAGATCCACTGTCGATGTTTCCGTATGAAACTTTGATTAATAACTTGTTGCTGCTCTCAAAATGAACTATCTGAGTACAGAGAGTCAGCCATGAAATGAAAACCGGAAGTTGGGAGAGGTTGAAGACGTAAAATCTGGCCACGCGAAATGTCGAAAATAATTTTATCTCAACAGCATAAATAATATTTAGACATATAATAACTGACTTAGAGTTACTTAAAATCTTACGAAATGAGAAATAGTAAAAAAAGGACTCCAAAAGCACTATCAGTACCGTGAATGGTTGTATAACAAGCAACAAATTATTATTCTACAAGTTCCATACGGAAAGTCTAGAGTTAAGCTAGCGTTGCCGGTTTGTCGGTATACCGGTCGCTGAACTCTTTCAACTTCTGGTTTCTATTTTGTTCATTTAAAGAGCAGCAACAAATGAGTAAGCAATGTTTCTTATGAAAAAATCGAGAGTTAAACTACCGGTCTCTGAACTCTTTTAAAATCCAGTTTCAATTTTGTTGCTGACTATCTGCATTCAGTCAGTGTTTTTCATGAGGAGCAAAAAATTATTATAAAAAGGATTTTACGAAAAAGTCGAGAGTTGAGCTAGCGTGGCCTGTTCGTAGTTTAATCAGTCTTCAAACTTTTTCGACTTTCTGTTTGAATTCTTTTTTCAACTCCGTGGAATTTACACTGCCAGTTTTTCAGACCTATAAAATATTCACATATCTGTTTTAAGTATTGCAGATAATCTTCCAATTCAGTAATTTGGCGTTGATATCAAGATTTCCCAATGAATATTTGAAAAGTCAAATGTATGGAACAAGTTCGTCAGGTATCATTAGTGCAGTTATACAAATAATATGCTTGGCAATAGGTGAAACTCCGACAGAAAGTGCATTGATTTATTTTTCAACTGGAACATTCATATTAACGGTTACATTGATTCTGGCATATGTAAGCAAAAATCTCCCTTTTTTCCAATATTATTTGGGGGATGCTGTGGCAGATGTAAAAAAACCTGTGCATACCTTGACCGAAATGAAAGAAGTAACTATAAGAATTTGGCCTTTGATAGGGATGATGTTTGTTGCCATTGCGACCATGTGCATCTCACATTCGAATATAACCAACCTTGTGGTTTCTGAGTGTTATGGAGAGAATCAGTGGTGTGGTAAGTGGAATGGAATATTTCAATTGTTTTTAAAGAATATAGTAATATTTCTGACGATTTTGATGTATTGGAAAATTATATTGCATATACTTCATCCATTGGAGTTTTCAAGTTAAAAATATTCCGAATGATATCAATGTATCCAATATTTTGTATCAACAATATATTGTTTGCATACTGGTATCGCGTCATTTAATGAAGTGGGTTTATCTTGGCATGGAATTTTTCAACTCTCTTTTAATCATTATGAAGTATCAATTTCTGTATCTAATCACAGTCATCATTTCAACTGGAAATAATTGAAACATGAGTAATCTTATAATAGCCTTGAAGCATAATTGTTTTGATCGAAAAGATTATCAGTTGAAATGTATTCTTATGAGTATCCATACATGGAAAAGGGAAATGTTTCGATATTATACCGATACAGTTCGGAGCTGAAATGATAAACTCTTTGAAATGTCTTCAATTGAAAAGTATTGCCAATAAGGTAAAAAAAACTGCTTTCAAATTTTCAGGATATTCCTTATTAACATATTTATATGTGGAGAGGTTATTTTTAAGAAGATTTCAAGAAACTGAACATATGAACTGAAGAAACACCCAACGTCGGGAATACTGAGTGCAAAAATTTCAACTGAACATTTCCATATTAGTTACTTTGTTATGCTATTAGATTTTTTTTGGAACATGTTTTAGTTTAATGTGTATCGAAAGACATTTTCAGCTGCACATCATAATTGATGCAGGAATTGCACTGACATATTCTTAAGTGAAAAGTGATATGTCACTGCTTTTTTTAGAGCACAAAATTATTTCTGAAATCTCAATTACTCCTTTGAAGAAGCTAATCCTCTAATTGATTTTTGGTTGATGTTCAGTGTTTGCATGTGAAATTCAACGTTGACCCACGTTCCGAAGGAAGAAGTAACAACATTTTTCTTAGCTATACAACAGATGTTACTTTTAGAAGACGAATTTTTGTATCTAGCCAGATCACCCTGCACGTCATCTTGATTTCAGACAGGTTGGAACCTGGCTCTCTTACCCTTTGGACTGATGTTTGCCAGAAGGACAAACGGGTCATAACTGATGGTGAGTGTTGATGGTATGGCAGCATGAATGTCCTCAGACATCAGTACCGCCCTTCACGGTGTACCGATCATGATGTGAACATCGCTTCTTATATGCCCAGGCAACCAGTCGCTTTCAACAACTGATTTATTACCTTGTGGATGCATGTATATGAACACTGAGAATAATACAACGAAAATGATCCCTCCATATGCAGGGTTGTCAAATTCGAGTCTATGAATAAAAATATCGGAAATTATGAGATATTGAAGTTAAATTCTGATAGAGTGGACTGTTTCAAAGCACTTTTGAATAATGTTGCAGTAATTGTCATTAGCAGAATGGATAAACAGAATAAACTGAAAAATTTAGAATGTTTTCAGCTATAATATCCCAAGGACATTGATAACTAACGAAATAATTTTATCACAGTTTTCGAAAGCACGTTATTTGGTAACATCCCGACGCCGAAGGCGGAGGGATGTTACTTAAAATAACGTGCTTGAGGAAGTTGTGATAAAATTATGAGTTATTTATCAATGTTCGAGGGATATTCGGTGAGAAAATTTTTTGCAATTCGAACAAAATTATTTATTGAACACACAGTTATTAAAAGAACAATTCGTATAATGATATTCCGTTGATCTTGCTGTATTTGTCTCGGTTACTGCATAGGTGTTTCCACGCATACTATTGATTATTTGGTTATGATGTTCCTGATCAATATTCAAATAAGGTTTTATGGAATTTCCATTATTGTGCCCAGTAATTTTCAACAATTGCTGTTCTTGAACTCCACTCTTAGCTAGTTGACTGACTGCAGTTGCTCTATTAGAGTGATTGGTTATTTTCCTCTGTTTCGTATCTAAGCCAATTGCTTCAGCAGAAGATTTCGTCCATCCGTTGATTATATTTCTACATTTTGAACACCAAAGCGAGGAAGTGACATTTTCGAAATGAATTGAATAGTAATTCAATTCAGTAGTAATTCATTTCAGTAGAAATGTCAAACAACTTCATTGTGTTGGTTGCTTAGCAATGTCATGACATAAGTGATAACTACCCGTGAAAACTATCTATGGGTAGTTATCAGTGTAATGATGGTTTCATTGGTTATTTCGACACACATGACTAGAAATAGACAAATTTGATAGGATAATTTTTTTGGCAAAAAATTTTCATTGTAATTTCTTAGAGGAAGTGAAATTGTATTAAAAAATGACAAAGAATTGAAATAAGTATGTAATGTGTAAGTGAATACAAAAAAATCAAAAAAAAAGTTGAAAGTGGAGAATAAAGATGTTAACTATGGAATTAAGAACAAGTTCCCAAACTACAATCTTTTTGGTGAGATAGATAGACAGGTTTAGTTTCACTGATTTACAGTTTTTTGATTTTTAGCTGAATTACAACTGATTCATCGACTTCATGTCATCGTGATTAGAGGATTAATGAGGCTTCACAGGGCGGTGAGTTGCAAAGGCAAGCTTCGACATGATGACAGACAGATGACGAGATTCGTCATCTGTCTTCCACTGAAAGGAAACTAATTATTATAAAATGAAGGTCAAGTATTATGCATCTATGATTCAGCACCAGACAGCGCTGTTTCCACTCGCTATAAATCTCATCAGTGTTGCTAGGATGAACCACAAATGCATTGCAGGACTCAACAGTCCTTGAAGAAGAAGCCATATTGTTCATTTTGATTATTTTTATTCATGTCACGGCTAGGTATACAAATAACCGTCAACTAGTAGGTAGGTAGGTAGGTCTGAAGTTAGTGGGTCTATTCGACCCTCCACCGCAACCCATAAGGGTTTATTGTGGCTCACACTTATTCACAGTCGGCCAAATAAATCTTCATTTTAAACGAAGCCGATTAGTTTGTATGGTGAGTGGTCTTTCAGGTCAGATGGTGAGAGAACGGATCTGCCGAACTCAAAGAACCTGATTCGGTCCCCAGCGGAACTGTATATGTTCAGCAGTTTCATTATTTTCCAGACAGACACACACTGTCTTCCGACAGTACGTCAACTAGTACTCTCCATCTTTTGTTCAGTCAGAGTCATGTTTCATAGTGAATAACGTAGACTGAGAAATGAGGTATAAACAGAGATATCTACTTTCAGTCATTCTCAGAAGCGGTGGGCTCTGTGTATATGTCTGGAGAGACCGATTCTATGTGTGAAGGATGAAATTTAGAAAGGGTCTATTCTCTGCCTGGCATGATATAGAGAGCACGTGGTGGTGATTTAAGTAAAATTTCGTATAATCACACATCTGAATGAATTTCAACTTCTTGAGGTATTCAAAAATCTGAATTTAAAAGTATTTTAAATATGAAATCGTATTTTGAAATTGTTAGTTTCAACCAATTATAGAGTCATTGGGGATTTTTTGTAGTATAGTTCTGCCAGGCAAAAATATAAAAGCATACAATAGTAAAAAGTATACAAGCACAGAAATATAAAAGCTTCAGAACTAATAGACGTATGAAAGCCACTAATAACATAGAAATAAGTAAATGCATTACCAAAGTAATAAATTAGGCACAACGGGTCTGGATGCCCTGTAAAACATAGGTCTAAAGTGGCTACTGCTCTATTTGGCCGAATTCCCCAATCTCAAGAATCAGAGATGTTCATTGGAAGGAGTGTAAACAAGCCATATGTTTCTTTGATAGTTTCTGGAATAATGATTCCGATCAGGAGTTGTGAGGTTTAGTGCATTGAACCCTAACAAAGCAAACATTGGAAAGAATGAATAATTTCTGGAAATTGACACTCTGATTTCGTCAACTAGTGACAATTCATATTCATTAGTGATTTTTTAATATTTCTATTTATTCATTAAATTCAAGGTTGGGAATGCATATCCCAAATGAAACTTCTGAGTCAACCGTAATCCTTGTTTTATTGGTATTCTAGAAGTATCCTCTATCTCAGTGTAACTATTGAAAATCCCAAGAAAACCGTATTTCTTATTTTATTGATATCTGTTTGAAAATCTGTTCACACAGTGTCCACAGTGACAGGTATTCAAAAAAAGAAAAGTATTTCAAGAAACTTCCAATTTAGTAACCCTTTTCAGCACTTATTATTGAATTTCTATGTGAAGTCAAGAACGGACTTGCACTTTCGCCTACGCAAATCAAGATCTAGTCGTTCCAACTGAGTACAGTTTTCACTCTAGATCAAGAGACGATCAGGAAAACGATACCAAGACAAAGGAAAAATCTCGATGGTGGCCAATATTATTTGCTTTTTCTCAATTCAGAATTTCTCAGCCAATAGTTGAGGTTTTGTGAGTTGGAGAATGTTCTGCGTAAACAAGAAGCAAATTTATAAAAACAAAGTTTCAGAATCACTGCATGACTATCTGAGTTCCAGAACGAAGAGTTACCGGATTATTCCTAGTTCAACTGATCTGCCGTTAAAGAGATACAGCTGATTGGAAATATGATATTTTGGTTGAGTTTTAGCATAATAGTGTTAAAGAAACTTTGGTATCCATGTTTTGTTCATTCAATTCTCAAGTTGAAATCGACTGTATGAAAATCAGAAGTGATCACTCAACAAACATTACCAATGTTTTGGAAATGAGATTGTGGAACAAATATTTCATAGAAATCATGAGAAGAAGAAATGTGAAGACAGACTCTTGGGGAACTACACTTGTGGAAATTTGTTATTCAGAAAAAGTATTTCCGACAGAAATACAACTTCTCAATAAAAAAGTTATGAAATATACCGTCGAAATTGCTGAGGTCAGACAACATATCTGCAGTATAGTCATCTAACACACGATTTCGCAAATCGCGTCAATCATTGATCTACCGATCGATTCCCATCATAGTTGATATACTTTTCAGGTTTATGATAAATTCATCACAAGATATTTTTGAGTTTGATTCATTGCCTCATTATATAATTTTCTCAATTAAGAATACATTTTTCTTATGAATAATGTCGTCATATAGTCGTTTTGTGTACCAATTATAGGAGAATTTTCTTCAGCAATAATAAGTTTTCAAGGAAAAGAAGATAACCCAAACAGTTACATCCAAGTCTTTTCTTCGTTTTTGATACAATTTAAAAAAATGTTTTAAGTGATTCAAGAACAGGGTTGAAAATGTCGTAGATACTTTTTCAAGATATATGTTGCCGATATCTGATAAAAATACATAACCTATTGAAGTGACATTATTCACGACATGGACTTCATTTTCAATATGTATTTCTCTTCAACAAAAGTTTTCTCAGATGAAGACTACTCATTGATAAACATATATTTATTTAAACAGTCAGCCAGCAGGTATGAAGCAGGTTAGTATTATTTTCTGTATGTAGTACGTCGTAGTTTATTGCATTGTTAATTAGTGAAGACTACTACTCCACCTTAGGAAACTACTGTTGTAGTAAAACGCTTATTGGAAATATAGTCTATATTGTGAAAACCTGCAATCATCATGATTTTCACCAAGTAACGGGTCAGTGTATTCAAACTTTATTGAAGCAACACTTCATTGAGAGATTTTTACTAAAAATGCGAAAATATCACGATACAATGTTACCTGAATACGTTATGGATTTTCATCAAGTATCGGCCAGTTCCATCACATGTCAGAATATCATCTATTCTATATAAATCTCAGATGAGTTGAATACTCTTGCGAAAAAAAAATGAAATTTTCAGGTCGTTTATACCTAGCTTTTTATATTTGTTACAATTTTACGTTGAAGAAAATTACCAGATCTAAAGAAAATAATTGTAGTCAAGTTAATATCAGTTATTTCCATACATGAATTTAATGATCATTGAATTCCAAGTTCGCAATTTATTTCAGATAAATTATTTGTTCCCACGATAACTTTTTTACTGGCAGACATTATGGCTCTAACTGGACGTTTTTTCGCTAAACCCATTTTCACAGTAAGTAATTAACATATATTCTGATGCAGTGTAGGAGTTTGATAAATCGTATTGATTTTCAGTGATAATTTTCAAATACCGCTATTCAGTTTTCATCATAAATACACAGTTCGATTAGATGACGAAGGAAATAGATGAGACACAAGCAACTGATTCAAACCTGTGTTGCCTATTCATCTGTCTATCTGTCTCATGAATTTTCTTTAATTCAACTTTCAGAAATAAAGAAGATATTATTTCGAAAATGCTTTCGTACAATTTAGATAGTTCTATATTCCTTACTACACTTCATTCCTACTATTAGCCGTTCAGAAAAACATCAGAATAAAGAATTATCATTTTCAAATAACACTTTTTTTTAGATTTTCACTGGACAATTAACAAAACAGAAACACGTACTACGATTTTGTAAACTGTCCAGTAAAAATCACGCAATGACGTTATTGTATCGACAATGAGTGAATGTTTGCAGTGCATATCTATTGGAAAATGCAAAAACAAATCGATTTTCAATTCGAAGTAGAATATCCTCTTATTGTCACCTTCACCACCGCCACTTGATGATAGTCACCATCAGAAATTCAATGAAAAAAGTACTGAGCGTAAAACATATTGAAAAACTGATTTTATGAGAAATTCATCCATGGGACTGATCCGCTATGTAATTTTTCATTTCAGCACCCTGTTGCGGGAAAAACAACTGTTCTGTGTTTCGAATTATGATGTTCCATTTATATGATAATCTAAACAAGTCATGAAGGGATAATGGTAATTGAGAAAAGTACATAGTGGGAACCCAAAAATTGAAAACCGTGTATTATGTGAACAATTTCAAAATACATTTATTCAGTAGCTGCTCGAATTTCCTTTCATTTTCTCTAATATATGAATTTGAGTTGGTGTTCCGATATTTTTGAGTATTTCTAGAGTTACTTTATGAAATTGTTTGTACCGCAAGAGGCCGTTATGATGAAAAAATGTTCGTCGTGAATTGATGATCGATCTCTTCTCAATTTTTTCCTCAAAAAATATATTCAACCTGTTCCGTTCTCGGTTCTGCGCATTGTCTGAAACAAACATCTTCATTGAGACTGAAGCTTTCAACTCCTATCTACAATTCCAGCAGCTCAAAATTTTACTGGTCTCTCCCTGAAAATACCAATAATGTCATTTCTACCACCAACATTGAAAAAATCCATTTCTCTACCATGTGATATAAAAATTGTTTTTTTTATTAAATTTTTCCAGGTACTATTTCAATCTAGGAAGAAACTGGAAAATTGAAAATTTAAAAAAAAAACTCTAAGTTCATCATTTCATGTGGAACTGAATGGGGTGAATTCTTTTATAATATAATTCCAAAACGTAGGCACAAAATTCTGTCTCCGTCTCTTGCAGTGTCGTACGGAAATTATACTGAACAGATGGAAAAAATTTATGGAATACTATATGAATTCCAAAAATATTTCTGAGAATTCAGTGCCTACTAATATGAAATTGTAGACGGATTGAGTTTTTTCCATCCACAAAATAATTCATGAGCTACCCACCACAGATAATTCATAATAATTGAATGAAATCAATATATGGGATTTTTCATACAATAATACAGTTTCTGAGTGGATATTTCGAATTGTGTGCTTGTCAAATAATACAAATATTTTTTATTTCAACAATAATTAGGACATATTCATTTATAATTTCTCCGTTTCAGCCAAATAATGCCAAATGGTTTGCTGCCTTCGATGTAACCAGAACAATTCTTATGACACCCCTATGTTTATTCTGCAATGCTTTGCCACGTAGGCATCTACCAGTATTGTTTCCACATGATTGGGAATACATATTTCTTTTGGGTAGTATTCAATTGATGAGAGCATTCTTCAGTACATGTTCAGCCCTAAGTATGAGAAAGTGAGTATATTTTTTGAATATTTGTTTCATTCATTCATTCATGTATTCTGTCATGCATTTATCCATTGATGTATTCATTTTGAAAAATGAAAAATGAAAGTTTCTATATTTTTATACAACTTGTATTTGTAATTGAAATTACAGCAGTTTAGTCTTGCCAGGACATTTTCAAACTGATTCAATTACAATAGTTTGGAAATGTCCTAGTAGGTGGAAACTGCAGTAATGTTTGTTACGAATAAAAGTACTTGTGATGCACTGTTTGGATATTACTGGAGTTTTTTCCCACATCAAATCGTTATTTACCATGTCGACACGTGTTTCGATCACCAATCATCTTCAAGGGGAAGATTAAGCGCTAAGTATACTTACAATGTTATCCTTATTATTACCATAGATATCTCTTCTGTGTATCTGCGTTTTTTTTTGTACCTTGGGAGCTGTCTGACTTGTCCATTTAGTCCAAGTATCCAGGAAACACTGCAGCCTCTTGGGCTTATTGCGTTTGTTCTCCCATCTTCTCATGACACCCATTCCATCAGTCTCGTTCCCTGTATCTGCATTTTAAGAGTTTTAAATTAATTTTACAATGTTTCCTTAGGTAATAGTCAGGTAAATCTAATAATTGAAATAGTATTTCAACAGACTATATCGTATACTATTAGGTATTGGTCCACCATCGTTATTCATAATATTATTATGTTGACTTATTTCTATTCTCTCATAGTTCTACTAGTTCCTTGAAAATCTTTCCTGAGTTTTTCGTGTATTGGTGGTATGGAGCTGAACTATTATTATCTTGGTTTTCGATGTTTTTGAAAGTAGAGATTCCGTTCATTCTTAACCTAAACTTTTTCTTCCTTATTATATCATCTACAGTGCCCCTAGAGAAAACGTTACTGGCGGCTATTTCCTGTATTGTACGTTTTTCTTTCGTGAACCTGTCATATGTGAGCGGAAAATTCAAGAAACGATGCACTAGAAAATTCAGCCCAGCACGTTTGTTCTGTCCACAGTGATGTGAACTGTCAGGAATATACCTGTTTAAAATCTGTTCAAAATCTACAACCAGAACCAGAAAAGTCAGCCCACCACGTTTGTTCTGTTCACAGTGATGTGAAATGTCAGGATTATACCTGTACGTGCTTGTTTCTTTTCTAAATACATCGTATTCCAGCCCTCCATATTGGCTCTTCATTACCAAAACGTCAAGAAATGGAAGTTGTTTCATTCTCTAACTCATAGGTGATTTTTTTTTTATAGAATTCTGTTATTTGAAAAGGAAAGAAAGTCCTCAATATTAGATTTTTTGTTATCGAATATCGCGTAAACATCATTTACATACCTTAGCCCTATCCTAGGAAAATACTTTTACTTTTCTTCGGTTTCCATTTCGAATCTGCTCATGGACAGGTTTTCCAGGTATGGGGACAAGGGACTACCCATAGCCGTTCCCTCTTGTTGTGAGAAGGTGAGATTTTGGTTTTCTTTGACATTATTTCCTAGCATCCCAATTCCACAGACTAACAATACCTAAGGGAAATACTGAAGAAAAATAATTTCGATAATAACAAAATTGATGAATTTTTATCCCTCACTGATTTGTGTATGAAACAAAATCGTTTCCAAGTAGAAGGTTGCCTTTATGATCAACGCTTTCGAAAGTAGACTGTATTATTGTATGGAACTAAATGGAGGTCATTTTGAACACTTTATCCATTGATTGTGTTGCCATTTATATTACTTCTGTTGATTTCCTCAATGAAATGAGCGACAGCGAATTTTCTGTTTTTTGCTAAATATAACGTTCAACATTCAATTTCTCCATAACGAATGAACCAATTCCGAAAGAAAATACAGGAGTAATATATGAACGAAATGCCTTTCAAAAGATGTATCATTCGAACCCCTAAGCCATTGAAAAAAATTGGTAGTTGCCGACCGCAGGGGCGTTAAGTTTCGGGTATGTTTTCCATCAGTAATAGCCACCCTGAAAATAGAAATTGACGTGTTTTTTTGAATTTTCAATTACACGCCCATTTCCGACTAACAGGGTGGTCAAGTTTTCGTTAGAACGAACGCCCTGTATAAAGTTTGTTAAAATAATATTTCAATTAATATTACTGGAGTTTTTTCTCAACACCAAATCGTTATTTTTACACCTCGACACGTGTTTCGATCACCAAGTGATCATCTTCAAGAGGAAGATAAAACAGTTTTATCTTTCTCTTGAAGATGATCACTTGGTGATCGAAACACGTGTCGAGGTGTAAAAATAACGATTTGGTGTTGAGAAAAAACTCCAGTAATATTCATTACTACACCAAAGGTTCCAAACAGTACATCATAAATATTTCAATTATTAGATTCACCTAACTATTACATAAGGACGCATTGTAAAATCAATTTGAGACTAGTAGATAAGGTACAATTGTGAAATTACACTTAAGACGCAGTTACCTAGATGAGGTATTCATGGTATGAATACATTGTAAGTATATTTAGTTGGATCTTCCCCTTGAAGATGATCACTTGGTAATCGAAACACGTGTCGAGGTGTTGAAATAACGGTTTGGTGTTGTGAAAAAACTCCAGTAATATTATTTTCCAAAAGAAGTGGTGAAAAAACATAGAAAATTTTATTTTATAAGGCAGTGATTTGGCCATGGTTTAATAAATGCTTTTAGATCTCGATTTATTTGGGTACCCTCGATCGAGGAAAACTTCGACAGAGCTGTTTGAAGACCTTTCATCAAATGTAGTGCATAAATATAATAAAATAGACTGAAGACTGACATATTGGGTTTCACAATCATCTATGCTCACTTCCAACGGCGATCTTCAAAAATATCGATTGGAGAAATAACATTATTCGAAAGACCTATCTAGCTCGATATTTCTAACAACGGATCAAAATTGATAGCATAAATGGCCAGGTTGAAATCCAATAAATCAGAATCGTGCAATTTCCCTAGTCTGTTGCCCTGAATATATCATTTATGATGTGTTAAAGCGCAGTTGTACAACTGAAACCTTAAAAAAATCTTGATTTCATATTTGGTTATGAAGAAAATACTTCAAAATGTGCTTTGAGCCGAGTTTCGATCTCTTTGTCCAATATTTTTGATAAAGTACATGTATACTAATCGTTTGTAGGTTTTTCAATTCAGGCAGGTTCTGTTTTTTTGTCAAAACTTCACAACTGAACTCTTCTGATGATGGCAAATAGTTGTCACCATCAATCCCCGCGTGCTTTATCACCTCCGTGTGTTTTAAATATGTTCAGTTGTCTCTGTTGATTATAAAATAATCTATAACTATTCTTCCTCTTCTGCTAGGTTGTTCTCTATATTTGAACATATAGTCATGTTCAAGTCATGTTTTGAATTTGACAATAATGAATAATTTTTGACAATTCTGTGTATCATCATTTGCTCATTGATTCAAGAAACCCGTTTGTGTTCTAGCAGTCATCTCATACGATGTCTCTCTGGTCTAGAAACGCCATACGATTTGACAATGTGTTCGGAATCGCAGTCGACCTGTCTGAGAGGCCGATGCGTTAGTTTTCTGCCAACGAGTATTCCACGAGATATCAAAACAGTTGCTGCCATGATATCAACAGTGTGTTTAGTATGGCTCGGGCAGCATGAGTCGAAATGGTTTTTCCAATAAATTGTCTGTGATGATATCATTGTCAACACAAATTGCACAATTTTTCACGAACAACGTCAACACTAACAGTTACCAACTAGGAACGGACAATCTGTCGGCTCAAAAAAAGTTTTGAAGACTTTGACACGTTACTTTGTGAAAATCAATAATACTCAACCATCGAAATGATTACAAACTACCACAGTAAAAAATTTATTTCCAATACGCGTTCAACAATACGTTTCAACAGATTTTCCAGTTGGATTGGTAATCTACACAGTGTAGAGTATACAATCTTGTATGAAATCAAATTGAACAACTCCATTCACAGTAATCGCGGTTCATGACTTTTTTTGTACAGGCATGTTGATGAGTGTTTTCGTTGCTCTCTATACTGAGGCATGATTAATCGAATTTTGTCGTTATCATTCGGAGTGGGACGACACGTATGCCATTATAGGCCAGTCATAATAGTACGGGGTTTCACAGACATACTACTCCTAGGACACCATTGACAATCAGTTACTTCGAATTCATTTTATTTGAAAGACATAATTCATTTTCACTTCGACTGTGGAAACGTTATGGGATACCCAGGCGGAATGATACAATTTGAACTGAGTTTTGATAATGTCAACTTGATTTATTTGTGAAACTTGCATCGAGAAGATTATTACATTTCTAGTGCTTAGGTACAAGTTCTGTGTTAGAATTACTTGATGCCAGAATTCTTCGTTCCACGTTTCAATGACAGAATTATGTGATTGATGTGTACCTCGATATACTGAATTTATTTTAACTTGAGACTCTGGAGACTTCCAATATAATGTTACATTTATACTCTAAGATAGATAGATGTTACAATCTGAAATATTTTTCTATTCACAGTTTGATTGGAGATCAGGCAGAACTTGGGTTTCTCATAATGCAAACTCTTGGAGGATTTACAGGAAGTATTTTCTCATTATTGAATCCAGTAATTGTGAATAAGCTATAATTGAATTGGGAGAAAAAAAATAAGAAAAACTCGAAAATGTTATGACAAATTGGAAATACTCTTGACAATTGTAACTATTGATAGAAAAAGTATACAGTGTGCGAAAACTAAACACTATGAAAAGTGGAATACATCTAACGAATATAATAAAGTCATATAGTATTTTGTTTCTTCTTTAGTGCATCATATCCGAATTTACAAAGTAAAATTTTTCAGTTGAATGTAAATGGTAACAAATTATAATAGAATTTGCTTTAAATTACATATTGAGTATTGAATATTGTAGTTTATAATATTGAAAAAAGATTTACAATAAAAGTGTTACGTTATATGAACCACTTTTTTCGATCGTCAGTATTTTGTTCCTTGAATAGAATGCAAGGGTCGTCTGTCTCTCATAGATTCCATAAAAATTACTACAATTCAATTGTGCAGTTCGGAAGAATTTTTTTTTTCGAGAATCACATGAAAATCGTTCCATAAATCATCAAAAAACTGAAACAATTTCGAATATATTCTGAATATATAGCTGAAAAAATCAATGAAAGATGAGAATATCTTAAAAATGAACAAGACGTATTCTCACTGGAAAGAGAAACTTTTTACAGCAGAAGTAGCAAAAGAGGAAGGTTATCTGTAGACTTTCTGCGATGAGAATCGAATACCATTCGAAGCAGAATTGAACGACAATCAAAACGATGTGCCCCTTGACCCCCTTTCACATTTGAAATTCTAAGAGTAACATCTACCCCTCCTAGGGGGTTGAACCACGAGGGCCTAAAATTGAAAGTGTCTCCTTTGATAATAAAATCGAATTGTTCTATCGATTTCTATATTGTTCACTGGAAGGAAGATATTAAGGGTGGAAAATTTTCAAATAGACCCCCTGTATATTTCGTGGCTGTTCAAAAATTTGATGATTTATTGTTATGAAAAGTAACGAGGCTAGGGGTTTAGTTATTCGTTTGCGAAATGAGTTTCTCTTAGTTAGCTAATAACAAATCTGATATGACCGTTAGGAAAAACCAAGTGCAATATTCAATTATGATTTCCGATATAGTCTTTGCTTCTAATAATCAACAATTATTTGTAGAAAACATTAGTTTTTGGTTTTGATACTCTTCGTAGTCTAATTCATCCTATGGAGGCGTACAATATTAAACTATTGTGTATACTTAAAATCTTTTCAAAATTTGTTTTTCCGTTAACCAGCTGTCGCACCCCTACGAACGACAACCCTCAGGAGTATAAACTTGTGCGAGCTAAGGATTAACGAGGTCTTACACCCGAGCGTGTCGTTGAGATGTCCCAAAGCAACAATTCTGTCACAGGCTTCAAGTTTCAAAAAGCATAATGTGATTGAAAATAATTTTGATGACCTTGCTGAGGTAATAGATAAGAATCAATTCGAGTCGAAAGATATCTGGTATATGGACGAAACAGTAGTAACCCCTGTCCAAAATTCTAGCTAAATTGTAGCTCAAAATAGAATTGTATAAGTAGGTTTAGTAACTTCAGCAAGCTCCAGATTTTTGTCAAGAAAATGGACTAGTACTGCTATCGTTTCCACCCCATAGCACACACAAACTTCAGCCTTTGAATATGGTAGAATTTGAGTCATTTAAGAAAATAATAAATACGGCTACAGAAAACTGGATGCGAAATCATCATGGTCGAACGATGACTATTCATTATATTCCTAGGATTGTAAGAGAAGTATTTCCTCATTTTGTCACTGATAGAAATGCAATTACTGGATTCACCTATACCAGCATGAGTACATCTAATAGGAATATATTTACTGCTATTGACTACGCGTCATCATCCGTGACTGACCGGCCGTTACAAGTTAACGGACAAATGCCACCAAATCATGTTTTGACTAGTTCTGACGCAACGTCAAACATTCAAGTTGATCCAAGTACTCCAGTTGGTGATCTTTCAACATCAATGGACCAGACTGTTTACCGTACAGGTAGCAATGATTTGTCAAAAATAATGACCAACCACCGGCTGTTCAAATTATACCGGACTCGATCTCTGCTGACACTGACCCTCCGTTAGCTGACTCAATTTTGGATGAAATTTCTAAATCACCAGTGGCAGGACCTAGCGAGCTGCAACATGCAAATTCTACCCAGTTGTTTAATTTATCACCGGAAGATCTTAGACCTTTACCACAAGTGGGTCCAAGGACGGAAACAAATAAAGTTTGTTAAAAATGTAGAACTGCAATTCTGACGGACACTCCCGAAAAAACTTAATTGGACAATAACACCAACAACGAAATGAAGACAAGAAAATGTTAAGGCAAACTAATACTGGAGAAAATAAGAGAAAACTGATATCTCCAAAAGGAAAGTGAGAAGGAAAAAAGACAAAAAGGCACCAAAAGAAAATGAAAATCTGACGATGAAGATGCTTTTGTCTTGTCTTTTTATAACCTTCAGGCAATTGTCGACCAAATGAACAATATACAATGTATCGAATCTAAAATGTGGTCCCATGTGGAATGCCTGGGAGATGATAAGAATTATGTTTGCCATAATTGCGATTCTGAGTAAGAGAATAATGACTTAATTATAAAAGGACGATTATAAAAGAATGATCACCACTATATCAAATTGATCTCTTTACTAAAACTAGAATAATTTTTATTGATTTTTTTTCTTGAAATATCAAATTTTTTATCATTTATAATACAGAAGTTGATTTATATTATCAATACAAAGTCTTTGAATGAATAATTTTTTGATTTTTCATATAATATTGTATTTTTTTTCTGATTGATTCAGCCGTTACACCTCACGATTTGATCTCCACAAAATCACTGTTGAAAAAGCTACTGTATTAGCGAAACATGTCGTGATATATTTTTCAAATAAAGTTTGTGGAGATCAAATCGTGAGATGTAGTTTATGAAAATATAATATTGTATTCATCACCAACTCCCTTGTCTTGTTACTTTCGATCTACAACGTGTTGCTTTCGACCTGCCTACATGGTTGAAAGTAACAACTAACGATATTTTTTAATTTATGTTATTCATATAAAACATACTATAATATAATGATTTCGGTGGAGAGAAAATAAACTGGATCTATACACCCAGCCAGAAATCAAGGTAAAAGTACAAAGTGTTACTTTTGTATTCGGTCTCCCCTACATCATGAAATGTAGAAAAATGAAATAGCAGAAATCTACATGAAGAATTATATTACATATCTAAATAAATGTGACAGTGGAACACGGAATT
Organism: Leptinotarsa decemlineata; assembly: GCF_025532065.1. Lineage (NCBI taxonomy): Eukaryota > Metazoa > Arthropoda > Insecta > Coleoptera > Chrysomelidae > Leptinotarsa > Leptinotarsa decemlineata. The sequence continues at coordinate 2,074,409 of NW_027412590.1, forward strand.
CACTTTACCACGATCTCTTCTCAAAATTCTTGCATATCTACTGTGAACTAGATATGGTATTATTGTCGAAATGTATCACTAAAAAAACTTTATATTGCACGTCGCAGCTGAAAATTTACATTTTCACATTTTATTGAGCTTATACAGAAGTTATTTCGAGATTGTTCATACACACTCTGATTTTCATAGAAACAAGGACAACGTTGAAAACATAACCTGAAGTTCAATTTGAAAGGGTTATATTTTTAGGAGGGACTAATTTTTGGAAAAGAAAGTTTTTGGGTTTCTACTACTTCATATCAATATGGAGAAATGTCGAAATCTTCCAAAGAAAGGTAGTAACTGTATACATAGATGAAACAGCTACTTTCAATTTATGAATGAAATGTGTGTTTTTTCTCATAATGTTATCCAGAGCCCCAAGGCAAGAGTCTTACGGCGAAACATTGATGACTTGAGCATGACAGTGTTCCATATAACTAAGTGGAATTTTTATTTTAATTCAGTACATAGTGTGGAAACCTTGTGAATGATATCTGATTTAATTCCGCTTGGAATACATATAATTCAATGTTTATATGAAAGTAGCTGTTTCAGAAAGGCTTTTTCTTCCAGATTTGTGTCTGAAAATCACTTCTTTGCATGATCTACACATCTATGTATACAGTTACTTCTTTTAAAATCGATTACTTCCTTTCCTTCTTTGGAAGATTCCCACATTATATACAGGGTGTAACTAAATAAGTGTAAAACATCTAAGGAGGTGATTTCTCATAAAAAAAAGATAGGATCTTTCATATAAAGAAATTTCATTGGAGCATCCCTTGTTAAGATACAGCCCCTTAAAGGGGGTACATAAAATTTGTATAACAATTTTTTTCACAAGCACTAAAAAAGTTACAATATTGAAATTGACCTGACGCTTTGTACTATCAAAAAAACACTTAGCCAGAAATTTATTTGGTTTACCCCATGGTTGTGAGGGGTGGAAAACGCAACCCCTAAAATTTATTTCCAATGTAACTTTTTGTCTTATCATTTGTTAACCATTTCAAAATTTATTTTCGAGAGCCTGTTTAATTCTTAACAAAAAATGTTTCTTGGGTTTTTTGCCCAAAATAAACCAGTTCGCAGCAAAAAATTATTTTACGAACAACTACAGAGACACATCGTCATAAATGGGAAAATATGAAACTAATCTATCTATTGGTATGACGCTGTCAGTTTGTGAATTTTCGTAATTGAATTGATACTAATTGTGTGTTGTTGTTCTGTTCTTAATTTGTTACTTTCACTTGTTTTTAAAATGGCATACACAAATGAGGAAATGGCTGATTACGTTTATGGTCTTTCGCAGGAGAATAGGTCAGAAGCTTCTAGAAGATATGCTGAAATGTATCCTCAACGGCAGCATCCTTCACATAGAATATTTGCATGACTTCATCAACGATTACGAGGATATGATTCATTCCACGAAAGAACGCAGGATTGTGGTCGCCATCGAGAAGTACGAACACCACAGCTTGAGGAAGCAGTAATTAATTTGATTGAAGAACAACCTACCACCAGTACTAGAAAGATTGCTTTTCAGCTGAATGTTGATGATATGACGGTATTTCGAATTTTAAAGGAACAACTCTTATACCCTTACCATCTGCAACAAGTACATGCGCTGTTACCGCGAGACTTTCCGAACCTTCTTGAATTTTGAAATTGGATGCTGGAAATGATCAGAAGAAAATGAGACTTTCTGAAGAAGATTTAATTCACAGACGAATGTAGTTTTTCTCGGGAGAAGATTATTAATTTTCATAATCACCACATATGGGCTGATGAAAACCCTCACGCTATTGTCGAAACTAACCATCAAGAACAGTTTTCTCTCAACGTGTGGCTCGGAGTTATTGGGGATGATTTGATTGGGCCTGATTTTCTACCTCCTCGTTCAATTTTTAAGAGACGTGCATCCAGTACTGGTGGAGGAAGTTCCTTTGGGGGTCAGAAGGGATATGTTTTTTATGCATGATGGGGCTCCCGCCCATTTTAGTCGAGTAGCACGTCAGCATTTAACTGAAACAAATGCAAATCAGTGGATAGGTCGAGGAGGACCACAGAACTGGCCCGCTTGATCCCCGGATCTCAATCCTCTCGATTTCTCTATTTGGGGCCATTTACAGCATTTGGGTTATCGGATTCTTGTTCGCGATGTAGAGGACTTAAGAAACCGCATCATCGATGCGTGCAGAGTAATCAGAGAGACTCCAGCAATATTCGAGCGAATACGTGGCTCAATGCGCCGACGTCTAGACACATGTCTGAAGGTAGACATATTGAACATTTACTATGATATCTACATGTTGTGTGTTTTGTTATTAATAAATTAGTTTCGTTCATTACCCTTCAATCGTTTAAAGCAGGTACTAACTACAAAATAACAATAAATCCAGTTCGCATTTATGACGATGTATCTCTGTAGTTGTTCGTAAAATAATTTTTTGCTGCGAACTGGTTCATTTTGGGCAAAAAACCCAAGTGACATTTTTTATTTAGAATGAAACAGGCTATCGGAAATAAATTTTTAAATGGTAAACAAATAATGAGACAAAAAGTTACATTGGAAATACATTTTTGGGGTTGCGTTTTCCACCCCTTACAACCATGGGGTGGTAAACCAAATGAATTACTGGCTAAGTGTCTTTTTGGTAGTACAAAACGTCAAGTTAATTTCAATATTGTAACTTTTTCAGTGCTTATGAAAATAATTGTTATACAAATTTTATGTAACCCCTTTAAGGGGCTGTATCTTAACAAGGGATGTCCCAACGAAATTTCTTCATATGAAAGATCTTTTTTTCGATGAGGAATCACCTCCTCAAATGTTTTACACTCATTCAGTTACACCCTGTATATATATATATATATATATATATATATATATATATATATATAAATATATATATATAAATATATATATATATATATATATATATATATATATATATATATATATATATATATATATTTGACGCATTTCAACGTAATTCACATGTTACCCATTTGAAAATGTCACAAATCCAGTGGTGTAGTCAGAGTTTTTCTAAAAAAATCGCTAGTAATTTTTTTAGATTTTTGACCTTGAAAAATAAGATTAGTTGGCCCTGGAAATTGAGATTTATTCATGATATTTGGTGTCCTAATAGACTTTTTGAATATCTACCTAACAAAAAAAAAACATTCCAATCGGTTGAAAAATGTAAGTTTTATAAGGGTGCTTCCATCTTAAATGGGTCACACTGTGTATATATATATATATATATATATATATATATATATATATATATATATATATATATATATATATATATATATATATATATATATATATATATATATATATATATACATATATATATAATCTATTTGAAATGGTAATTTTTAATATGGTACCAGTATCAATTCATCAATTCTATATTGGCATTTTGATAATGATTTTCGATAATTTATTTCAGTATTGTCGCTGAAAGAATAATTAACGATGGAAAATGGTGAAATTGGCTGAGACTTCAAAGAAACATTTTCTGAAGGCAAAAACGAGTAATCTTCAAATTATCGACTACTATCATCCCTGCACAAGACAACTCACTGGAATGATTATTATCCATCAATACCTACAGTACAGGATTCACTATTCCAGAAAATGGTACGAATGATATATAGTCTGTTATTTCACTTCCCTGTACGAGTGAATGCGGTTCATGAATTATTTTGTTCATTTCATCAAACTATATTCAATTCTTTCAATGAATGTTGGTGAAAAGTCAATTACTCAAAATGTGAAAGACTGTTATTGAAGTGAGATGAATACAAATGCATCTAAACCACGATATTTCAATTGATGAATCTCTAGAGCTGAAAGGAATATTTTCTGTAAATATTGAGATGACTGAAGAATGGAAGTAGCAGATTCGATGTGAATGAAGTGATCGAAGAGAAATTATCATCAGAAGCTACCGAAAAATAAAATTGAAAGAAATAAAATGGAGAAGAATATTTTAGAGACGAGCTGTTAAAATACATTTCCAATTACGGAATAAGATTTAATGAGACTACGTAGACCCAACTGCTGTTCCAACTTCTCAAATACCAGACTTCAAGACCCAAATAGTGATAATTCTCCAATCTTCATGAGTAACCAGCTAAAAAAGTACAGCAGTGTTCCCCCCCTTCTCTTCTCAACTATGAAATCCGCCTCTGCAGAAGGTTTGAGAATTTTGGAAAAACTTTATAATTTCAGTCGAAACAAATGATAACAAGAATTAAAGTCGAGTCCAAATTGTTCACAGCGACTCCTAAATTCTGCTTCTTCATCTTCACAAAAAATGTGGAAAACTCCCAAAGGAAGAAAAAAAGCTAATGATTTCAGAAATAACTCTCCATACAGTGCAAATCATAAATAGAAGTTACTTTCAGATACACACTTGATGAAAAAAACCTCTCCTGTAACAAATATTTCCATATAATATGAACAATTATTTCCATATAAACACGAGACAAAAAATACCTTCGAAAAAACTACTTTTGTATGAAAATTGAAATATACAGAAATTAGTTTTTTCTATTCAGTTTGTACTCCAAACACTCGTTATGAAATTCAAAATCAAAATCAAAATCAAAATGTTCTTTATTAACTATTCTCCATACAATTTTGAATTAGCTATCATTCACAAGAAGGTTTAACAGTATATTTATTATATGAAGGGAATAACATTTCGCTCACATGGCGGACATTAATGCATGTTCAACACTTCTATGTGAACAGTTTCCTTCCTTTGGGAGCCAGAAGTTCCCTCTCTCACAAATTCATTCGTGACTCAAAATGTCTCTCAGTTGATGAGAATAATCCATATTACTGGAGTTTTTTTTCAACACCAAACCCCTTCTTTTACACCTCGACGTGTTTCGATCACCAAGTGATCATTTTCAAGAGGAAGATCAAACTAATCTTGAAGATGATCACTTGATGATCGAAACACGTATCGAGGTATTGAAATGACTGTTTGGTGTTGGGAAAAAACTCCAGTAATATTCATTACTACACCAAAACTTCCAAACAGTGCATCAAAGGAGAATAATCCAGGTTAATGACTATTTGAAACTGTACTACATTATTATTATTATCAAGCTTATAATCAAATATTTTATATTCAGATGTTTCATATATATCTAATCGTAATACTGATCAGAATGATGAGAGAGCTGGTTGCAAGGTCGGAAGAAACTTGATCACAAACGGTTGTCGTCACGTTTGCTCATGATGATAAACAAAAATTAATCAGAAGATCACTCTATTCGAGATTTCAAATGAATATTTCATGTAAATATATAACTGATTTACGATTACTTGAAAATATTATAACGGGTGTTTTTGGAGAGTATCAGCCGATATAAGGAACTTTATTTACAGATCAATATAATTGAATTTTCTGAAATTTGATTGATCGCATGATGACTCACAGGCAGTTCTTTGCTTTGAAATCAACTATATTCCTTCTGAACTGGAAATATAAGATATTACATCATTGGAAACGATACCTAGAGAAACTATCAAGTTCGATTTGAGTAAAATAACTAGCCCGAGTGAGCTATTATACATGAGAAAGACAAAAAGAGAACAAAAAATCGTAAAAAAATACTCCCAAATGAAACGACTGTAACATATGTCAAGTAAAGATCTGAGAGGGAAGATATCACATCATTCGAATTCAGAAGAAAGAGAATGCTGGAAATGAGAATTTTTATGTTTATCTTCCTTTTTTCTCCACGAATTATTTTTTCGATAAGCTATTTTGTATATAATCATAATCCATGTTGTAGATTGATAACATCAAAAAGTTTTTATTCACCTCCTTTGGATATTTTTGCCATCCACCATCTGAAAAATATGGAAATTATAATGAAGAACTATATATACAAGCGTAGATAGAGCAAACTTTTCAGTTTTCCCTGTTTACTGCGTAAATTCAAAGTATTTCTCACAAAGAAAAATGCTATATCAGTAACTCGTCTTATTTAATAATTTTGCCTATAAAAAAAATAGCTAAGGAATAATATATTACTTATCTTAACGTTCCAGTGGCCAAAATCCCTTACACAAATCAAACAAGTTTTGACTTCTGTCTTATTCAAAAAGTTTTATCTGAATTAATCTTCAAATACAAAGAATACAAATACTCATACACATATGCTTCGAAATCTCTTGAGTGTGTGGGAGCAGCCGTCGTCACAGGATATACGGAACATGTTTATCGTCTGCCGCCAATCTGTAGTATTCATTCAGGTGAGTTATACGCTATAGATAGCCCAAGCTGTTGAACACTGTGAAAGACTGAAACGTAACTCTGTTATTCTCACCGATTCTCTCAGCAAAATCCATGGAATCAGACAGCTATACCCAAACAATACACTGCTTGTTCGTATTGAGTAAGAGTTAACCAAGCTAATGCAGAATCTGAAATATATTTAACTATATATGACAATGCGATAAGGAAACTACTAACTCTGTTATTTTCACCGATTCTCTCAGCAAAATTCATAGAATCAGACAGCTTCACCCAAACAATTCACTGCTTGTTCGTATTGAGAAAGAGTTAACCAAGCTAATGCAGAATCTAAAATATATTGAACTATATGACAATGCGATAAGGAAACTACTAACAAACACTTGGAAAGAAAAATAAACGGCCATTGGAACAAATAAATTACGAAGGATAAATCCCGACATGCGCTCCCAAAACTACCAATCGGCCCAAAGAAGACATCATCAAGTCATTCTAACTCGTCTTAGAATCGGAGACACAAAACTTACTCACCACCCCTTGAGAAGACAGAATATGTTGTGGAATGTGATGTTCGTGTTGTAGAGTGCCCAGTTTTTGAATGTGAAACACAAGAGGCAAGAAATACTAATGATGTCAGTTCTGCATCAGATGTAGTAAACTGAACCATTCATTAACTTTTTTGAAATATATTTATTTATTGGATAAAATATATTTATATCTAATTGTTCCTCCACATCGAGACCAATATGCATACAGGTCAGGTATGTCAACAGAAATGGCTTTATGTCGGGTAACAGAAAAAGTAGAACATACTTACAAAAACAAGGAAGTAAGTTTAGCTGCTTTCTTGGACATTGAGGGCGCATTTGATAATACGTCGTCAGAATCAGTCATCCAGGCGTCGAGGAGAAGAGGGAACGACAAGACAAGCTGTAGGTGGATAGACTGCATGCTTAGGGGAAGATTGGTATATAAAACCATTATGGGGGAAACAGTCGTGACACGGTTAGCAAGGGGCTGTCCTCAGGGGGGGTTCTATCCCCTCTGTTATGGAACCTTGTAATGCACGAGCTATTATGTCTCTTGGACCACAATGGGTATAAAGCACTGGGCTATGCAGACGACTTAGTCATCTTAGTCCAGGATAAATACAATAATGTAGTGAGGGATGGATGCAGCAGGCCCTGAGTACCTATTATAACAAGATGAACTAAAGAAGAAGGGCTCAACATAAGCCCATCCGAATCGACCATAGTAGCATTCACCAAGAGGACTGAAACGGAGGATCTCGGACCTCTGAAATTTCGATGAAGAAATACCAGTGTCGGGAAAGATGAATATCTGGGAGTAATCCATGTCCTGAACCCGCTCTGGAGGTACCAAAATCATTGATACGAAACCAGATTAGGACATGGACCAATAAGCAGCAAACAGAGTACTGGAAAAAAGTACTTGGCAACAAACACAGTAGAACCTTCATTAGGGAACCGTCCGAGAAGAGAATCGAAGAACTACTTCAATATAGTAGGGACCGGCTCAGAATAATTACAGGGTTCCTAACCGGCCATTGTCCGCTTAGAGGACACCTGAATAAAATGGGGCTGTATAACGGAGACCTCAGCTGCAGATTATGCAACGAAGGGATAGAAACAACTCTACACATCTTATGCGAATGTGAGGCACTGAATTACAGGAGGCAGGCAATATATGGACGTACGAAATTACGTCCAGAAGAATATGACGAACATTCAACACGGAACTTGTACAAACTAATACAGAAAACGATACTGATGGAATGGGTGTCATGAAAAGATGGAAGAATAAATACAATAAGCCCAAGAGGCTGCAATGTATTCTGGAAACTTGGACTTAACGGACAAGTCAGACAGCTCCCAAGGTACTCCGCTGATAACCCCTCGCGGTTGATGCGGTTATTGTTATTGAAATAAAAAAATAATCAGCAAAGGAATAACTGCATATATATTTGAATTCTATTCATTTCTGAAGATAAAAGCAGATTTTGGTCTCCGAGTATTGGATGAGTGTTGTATTATTCTTAGTTATTGTGTTGATTTGCAAAAATACTTTGTACTTACGCATTAACTAATCGAGGTGAACTGGAAAATTTGACCTTTCTACCCTTGTATAAATTTCTTCATTGAAATTTCCATATTCTCATGAAAAACTGATCCACGATCACAAATAATGACTTTCGTTCAATAATCAAGAAGTTTATTTCGAAAAACTCAAGTTCAATATTGAAGAAAGGATTTGGAAAAGCTGAATACACTTATTTGAATTAATGAATCGAAGAGGTTTTGTATTAAAGTGTATACTATATTAAAATTCTTGCAAAGCGCTTTCGACTTTTGTCATCATCAGTGCTCACTTGTTGCCTGACAAGTGAGCACTGATGATGACAAAAGTCGAAAGCGCTTTGCAAGAATTTTAATATATTATACACTTTAATACAAAACCTCTTCGAATCATCAATATTGAAGAAACAATCACTATAAATCCATATGAAAAACAACAATTGGAAAAATGAATCTCAGGAACAATGAGCACTTGACAATTTCTGATAAAAAAGCACAAATCTGATCATTATTATCTTCATCAATAATTCATAACTGTGGTTAGATTATTTTTCGATCAGACGCACAAATCTTTTTATTGATGAATTGTTGCCCTGAACAAAAAATTTATGAATACTTCATAATCAAATAGAACGAACTGAAACATAAATATGGCTGACATAAACCAGTATAATGAGGTGTTTGAAAGAAAAGGTAAGTGAAAATTTCAGAAAAAATATTGTAACTGAATATGATTTAATATCTCTGTAATAATTTATACCAATTGAATGCAACAAATATACTCACTTGACTGCAAAAACAAAATTTGACAGATTGTAACAGCAGAAGAACGAAACATTCTTTCAAAACAAATATATTCATATTAACACTGAATTATATGAAAAAAACAATTTTCGCTACCCAGTTAGTATTGAAAATATTCGTTACTTAGTGAAAAGTAAAATTCGCATTAACATGGATCACTGTCATCTCCACCTGTCACAAGGTACTTGCCTTAGGGCTCTACAGTACCAATCTGGATAACAGAAAAAAGGAAAACACACAATTCATTCAATTGAATTGATTTGTTTTTCACTTAGGATATTGGAAGGATAGAAAATCACCCTCCTTTGGTTGAAACATAATGATTCGTAACAGCACCACGACATGAAGGAGCAATATTTCACTTTTTTTCCAGTTTGTGTCTGGAAGTTACTTCTTTGGATGATCTATACATCTATGTATGGAGGTACTTTTTTGAAATTGATTGCTTTCTTCCTCTTTCTGGAAGGTTCATACATTTTTTGTATCAAGATGGAATAGTAAAAAATCAAAAACTCTCTTTCTCAGATCAAGTTCATATGTTTTAGGCAACTCGTGCGAAATTGTTCAAACACCTCGCAGAGAAGAAGAATATAAATTTTCATGAATTTTTGTAAATTGGTACAATCATTAAACTCATTCCACACCTCCTTAGCTCTACGCTGCTTCATTCACCAACCTACAATAGACCATATAACTATTGAATTTTTCTTCAGAGAAAAAATAATGAAGGCAGCAAACACATAAGATTCACATGCTTTTTTTATCCTTCGGTAGATACGATAGATACGAGGTAACAGGCTTCATCATCATTTTTATATCCATGCATGTTTTTTTTAAAGCAATTTGAGGTGAACAATCTATGAATGAGAAACCACGCTGGGAAGTTGATAACTACTGGATTAAAAATCGCTTCGAAAGTTTTTTCTCAACTGGAGTAATAACTTGCTCTTCGGTCCATACATTTAAATTTGTGTCACGATAGATTGGTGCATTTGATGTAGTGAAATATTTGATTTCTTTCAAAATTTGTTTGCATTGGCAATTTCAAATCCACTTCCGAATGTTGTATTCACCTTTACTGTCTCTTAATTCTTCAAAACATTTCAGATTCTCTGTTTGAAGATAACTTTGCAATCCTCCATAATTGCATCAGAATTCTTTTGTTTCAAATTGCCGATTATGCCAGTCCTAATTGTCAACTTAGACTGCACCTATATTGAATCCGTATTTCTCCCGACCTGATGTGGGACGCCCCACGATCCGATGCAGTCCGTTGTAACCTACCTACACTGGACTTGGTTCGACCCGATAGGTTATCAGTTAAAGTTGTGTTTTGGGGGTAATTGTCAGTGACTCTTAAGATGATTTTTTGTGGTGGCTTAAACAAGAAAAGAATTTTCTCCTTAATAGGAGACGTAGAAAAAATGTATGGGTGCATCAGTTTAATGAAAATAAATCTGAAGGGGAATTTTTCAAAAACTTCCCTACTTATAAGAAACTACCCGGATGAATTCAAGGACTACTATCGTATGCTTATGGAAAAGTTTAACTATATTCTTAAAGGCATAAAAAACGACATAACTGGCCAGTCTAACTCCAGAGCATGCATCAGCCCTTTTACCAGTGATTATTCCCCAATAACCCATCATAGTTCAGGCCTAATATCACTATTATAGTAATCCTTGTTTCGCTGATCCTACAAGCGAGGCTCTTCTCTCACAAGAATCATCAAAAACTTTTTATCAATTTTATTATTCATTATTATATCACTCCGTCGGAATTAAAGATCAGACTGAAAACGAACACTTTTGATTTGACTACTCGTCGGTCAGTAATCGGTAGTGATTGGTTATCGTCGTATCGGACTACCCTTTCCAATAGAGGCACCTACTTTAAAACTCAAGTGTTTTTCTTCCGATGTCGTCCGATGGTCGTCCTACATCGGGTCGGGAGAAATACGGATTTAATATAGATGCCTTATATGCTGAAATGGAATTATTTCAATGTTTCCAGTGTTTGCTGTCTCTTATGCTTCCTTTAGCACTTCTACTGTCTTCTTATGTGTCTCAAAGTGGTTTCCATATGTTGCATTTCACCGACGCAGGAAGCATTCTCCAGAGCCTTACGAAGTATCCGAGTCCTCTTGTTACATACATGAATTCCCTTTGCAACCTCATCAAATTTGATGAGGAAGTGGTTGCAAAGATTGATAACTATATTCATAAATCGAGATATGTGTGATATTTGATTATTTTCAAAATATTCAAATATCTGTAACAGAATGATTGGACTTCCCCCCATGCCCTTTCCCAATTCGTGTGCTGTGGGATGAAAACTTCGCCCCACGAAATGAATTTTGTGATGAAAACTCAATATCCCATTCCTTCCAACCCCGACCTTACGTGAGCGGTCCTCAATCCTTGCTGATAGGCAATTCAGCATGGACTTCTCAACAAAATCGTCATGGAGCTAGAATACGGCTACAGCGACTTGCTGCTGGAAGGGCAAATGAGCTCACCTGCATTGAGCGCCGTTGTGAAACATCGTCTGATGATGTCGATTGGCTCCATGGAGACCAAGTTGATACAGACTTCGTCTGCTCTCCGGATGCCACTAATGAAAGAATCTGAATGGCTGGCAATAGAATAGAGGAGCAATTGAATTATTTTTTCACATAGCTACATTGTTTTGTTTTTCTTTTTCTTTGGGGTTTCTACGGAAGTCTTATTTTCCTTCGTTTCCATATTGTCGTTTTCAGATAAGAGTCGAGCCTGTTACTGGTATCGGATTATTCAGTTGGCTACAGTGGTTTTGGCCTAAACACTTTTTCAAGAGAAGTGAACCTTTGAATGTTGATAGTTTCCGGAAATCTTCTTTGGTTCTGATTTCTAGTTCGTGTGTGACTTTAGTATTTTCAATAAATTTTCCAGTCTTTGGACTTCCTCGTTAATTTCTTCGTTGTATTATTTTTCAAAATACGCATTTACAGCTTCTATTTGGGCTAGTTGAATAGCCATTTGGAAAAAGTCACTGAGTTCTACTAGTGTAGTGCAATACACTGTGTCCAAGATGAGAATGAACAGCTGGGGGATAACGAAAACGATAAGTGATACGGGGTAGATTGAACTGAGAGAAAGTAGCGCATTTATGTGACTAATAATATGTCATTTAGGAAATTACAATATTCCGAGTAGATTCGAAGTTATCCAAGGAAAAACCAGAATTTGGGAATTTTGAGTTTATTTTTACCTAGCTTTATTTTCAAAGGAAACGTAAAGCAAATAGCAACTTGCCATAGTCACTTTGGAAGGACTACACGATAACGTGAACTGAATTTTTTTACGGCGTTTCATCTTTTACAAAACATCATAAAATTTGTATTTTTATATGGGCCGAAACTGAAGTATACCCTGTATATGACTACATTTTTCATTGTGAATACTATAACGTATCACACGATATGATTTCATAACCATTTCTTACGCAAAATGAAAAGTGATTACCTACTTAACCTGCTTTTCTTCAATTTTAGATAGTACGCGCTGGAAAAAAATGTCATATGTTGATACATAAAGTGAATTGATTAGTTTTATTTATAATAAATTTCAACCTACTACCTGCCGGAATTTTCGCATTGTTCAAGTTCAGTTTATAAAATGTTATTGTAATGCAATAACAAGGAGCTAATATGTATTATAGGAGATGTCGGGTTCAAAAAACCCGACATTATTTTTTAAGCACAAGCGCTCGTCTCACAGACGAGCGTACATGTGGATGCAATAACTAATTTTAGCAAATCTACTTCATTTCAAAAATTATGAGAATACACTTGATTCTTGATATTATCTTCAAAGGAAAAAGTCTGTCCTGGAAAGCGACGGTTCAAATAATCACAAACAATTCTAGCGTTATGTGATGGAGCACCATCTTGCTGCTAAAAACAGCAGCTGTGAGTAACCGCTAAAGGCAAATTGACTAGAGCGTCTTCCAAATCATTTACTAACAAATTTATGTACCGCTCTTTTGTTAATTGTTTCGATAGATAAAAGGCCCTATTACATTCGTACCGATAATCCCAACTCTCATGTTAAAATCGAAACGATGTTGATGTCTGGACACTACACAAAGTGTCCACGCGGATTTTGTTGTGACCAATAATGAACATTCCGCCTATTGAAAATGGAATTGTTAGTGATATTACTTGTTTCAAAAATGAGCCATACACTACAGAGCCAGCTTAGGGAAGTCCAATAGACAATCTCGAGAATTCGAAAAAGTCTGGAGTTCTCTAAATTTAATGTAGGGACATCTATTAAACTAGGATATAAGGAACACTTAGCACACTTATAATATAGAAGACCTGAAAAATCAGCAGTCGCCCATCATATTTTGCATCAAAACTATTCCATATGTTTCAGTTCATTAGGATTAGTTAGACAAGTTAACAGCAACAGGCATCTAGATATTTATGAGAGTAGAAATAAGTAAACATGATAATAATATGAATAACACTGATGAACCGATACCTAATAATATACTTTATAGCTTGTTAAAATAATATTTTATTTATTAGATGTACCTTACTATTACATAAGGACATATTGTGAAATTAAATAAGTAAGTAGATAGGGCGATTTTGAAATTGATTTTATATAGCTCATGATATTTCAATCATTAGATTCACATAACAATGTAAAATTAATTCAAGACAAGTAGAAAAGACAAATCGTAAAATCAATTTGAGACACTCAAGACGCAAGTACCTACAACAGGTATATACCTGTATCTATGTATGATATATTTGTATACCTGTAAGGTATGAATAAGGATAGCTTTGTAAGTATGATTAATTTAATCTTTCTCTTGAAGATGATCACTTGGTGATCGAAACACGTGATGAAATAACGGTTTGGCGTTGGGAAAAAACTCCAGTAATATTTAGGAATGTGGTATATGTGTATCTGTTGTCTGTAGTGTCCCTCGATGTAGTGCTCAGGGTAATAGTGTTTTCTGCTTCGAAAGTATTCGGGAGACCCGCACTTTCGTGCGGGTCTCCCCCCGTTCAATTCGTCAAAACTTTCCTCTCTCAATAATCTTCTTGAACCGGGTTTAGTATTTGAATTATATCATTGCTATCGTTGCTTTTACGCGAAACATCTGAATCACTGCCACTAGTGTTTATGCAATTTTTATCCGCACTTGCACAACTTTCAGTTGCGGACCGGAAGGCAGCAAAGAAACTAGTGAGAGACTGGTACGGAAGATATAGTGCTTAGGCATATATTTCAAATTGTACCATCTTCAATGAGAATCATGTAGCGATGGAGCTGAACAAATTACAATTGTACTTGAACAAACCGATGTATGTGAGAATGAGCATATTAGTCTTGACGAAAATGACAATATAAGGATTCCATCATGAATATATGCTCTCTCATTTCAATAACTCTTCAGTTCTGTATACAGATACGGACAGTTTGATTTATGAAATTTAAGATCAGAACCCATATGATTCCATTTCATACTATTGCTACAAATACTTCAATACTGTCGACTACCCTGAAATAGTTTCCGCAAGTGGATAAGAAAGTGATTGGAATTATGAAGGATAAGAATAATGGACTATCAATGACTGACTTTGTCGGTCTCAGATCTGAATCAAATGCAATCAAAGTTGTCTGTAGTTAAAACTGAAATAACTTTCGAAGACTATATGGGATGCCTAGAAAACTCATCGTCAAAGATTGTTTCTCAGAGTCTTGTCAGGTCTGAAAAACATCAGGTACACTCATTATTTCAAGTTTAACTATTTGATGATGATGATGAAAGACATTCGACGCTGTGTACCAAATACACTTTACTTTGGGGACACTATTCAATCAATAGAAATCAAGAATCTGATCTTGAGGAAATTATATAGACTGACGAAACGTATGAAACATTCAATAAGCTATAATATATCAAGGTATTCTTCGAAATGTTTTGAAATTGAATTTGTGTAATGATTCATAAAAGTATCTCTGTTTAAAAAAATATGTTTTTCCGTTAACCAGCTGTGGTACCCCTACGAACGAAAACCCTCAGCAGTCGAAACTTGTGCGAGCTAATGATTAACGAGGTCTCACCTTCCAACGTGTGATTCCTGGAACTTTATTTTTAAATACAAATTCATCGTTACCAATAAACTATATAGGGACGTACCTCAATATTTTATTCATTCAAGCCGTCGACAACAATAGAAAGAATACGATTTGGACACAAAGAAGAAACCCAGAGAAAAATCAGAAAATTATGTTTACAGGTGACGTTCATCAATCGATGGTTTGGAGATAAAGAAATATTATGCTGCAAACTGAGTGTTGACAAAAAAATTACATCATTCGTTCTTTTATCACAAATGAAATATTTAATAATAATATTAATGCAGATCCAAATCATGAAACGAAATAATGGAAGTTATACAAATAGTTGAATAAACATCGTAGAAACCACAGAAACATCACTTATGATTCCTTGAAATGCAAAGGAACTTCCAAATGATCAATTAAAAAATTTTTACCAGACCTGAAAATCGACGCGAACTGATAGAACATTTGATGAAACGGGGAATTCAATTTACAGCATTCTGAAAAGCATTCAGAGAAATTGTTTGAAAAATGTAATCATGAACATAATAATGGAATGCTTGAATATCCATAAATATTTTCTAGCATATTTTTTTAATTTATGTATGGAACGTTAGGAACTTCAAACACATCCCACTTTTTCGAGTTCACCAACAACTCACTCATAACTAACATGGCACCAATTAGAGAGCCCGTACACGAGCCACATTTTGCAGCCGGAATCGACCACACAATTGCAGTCGCGTTCCAGCGAACTCAAGCCTCCCATAAGAAATACTGTACTACACGTACACGGGCGTTCACAAAAGTCAAAACAGGCGTCTGCAGTCAACTTGCTGCTGATCTCCGCCGAAATGTCATCGCGGCATCTGCCGTACACTAACCACAAACTTGTAGTCGTACCCAACCGCGTACACCGTCGTGTACTTTTTCTCATATTTGTCTCACAACGTTCAATTTCTGATTTCAAAATTCTGATTTATTCATCAAAAGAACTAATGGACATTCTGAAGTATTTAATTAAAAAAATTTTTTCGTCTTGCCGGAGTTTATCCAATGAAATAAAAATTTCCTTCCTGTTGTCGCCCAGCCAGAAGTAGATGTACCCAAAGCGATCGTACTTTCCTACGTCTTCTCCTTCTCCTCATAATAAGAAGTAGTAGTGCTTCTACGAAATCTATTTTGAAACTGGCACTAAACTCTGACACCACAAAATATAGATGTCAGTTGCCTCAACTGCAAATGCGGTTGATATGACCGCAAGTCGAACACAAAAATGTGGTTGGGTCAACCGCGAAGTGCAGTCAACGTGGCCACAATGTTGTGGTTGCCTCAACTGTAAATATGTGGTCCGTGATTGATATTGCAAGATATTGCTTAGTGTTCTGTTGGTATTTTTTTTGTTTTTCTTGGTCAATAAACTCACTTTTTTTTTCATTCGATGCTCTGCACGAAACGTTCGACTATTATACCAACTTTATTTTTTCTTTGCAATCAATTCTGCTTCCCTTCTCCTTCTATTATTATTGGCAAGAATACAACTTGGTGCCCCCTTGGCATCATCTTTGTTGTTTTGTCGATACATTTTGCATTAATTTCGATTCTCTACTTATTTATCATCGAATGAAAAATGTGAAAAACCTCCAGAGGAAGTCAAAAAAACTGAATTTACAAAGTATTTATTAAAATATATAGTGCATACACTGGGAGAAAAAACTCTTCCAAAACAACTTTTTCCACATGTACAATGAATCACAGAAGAGGAAAAATCCTTCCGAAACAACTACTCCATTATCTCATGGAAATATTGTTTTATTCAGTTTGTACCATAAACTTCCGTTATGAAATTGAAGCAGATATCATCCATAGGGACGCTTCACTTGGTTGTTCTGGCCTTATGGTGAAACGATAGCCTGGTGAGTTGACGTGGGTGGTTTGCTCTACTCACTCAATTGACCGCTGCCGCTGTGTGAACCGGTGGTTCGAACCGCAAGGCCGGAAACTGATTTCAACTTTCTATCGTTGAACCCGTGTTAGGGATTACACGTTAGAAATAAGAACGTGTTAGTCCTTCGTTCGTACAAGTTTCGACTTTTGATAGTTGTCGTTCGTAGGGGGGCAACAGCTGAATAATGGAAAAACAGATTTTAACAGATTCTTCATAAATGTGTTTACGTATAGTCATCGTCACAAGAGCATCAAGTCGTTATGAAATAAATGAGTACTTTCCCTTGCAAATCCCCTCCGAAGTATAACATTGAATATGATTGTGTTTCATGTGAATTACATTTCGATCCTATTCTACATATAATATTGTGTTTCGAAATGATGTTTTCTTTCAGTTTGTTTGTGAGAGAAACTCCTGTGTGCAATGGATATCTCAATGGAGAATTTAAATGATGGATCAGTTGAACACCTAAGAACTTTCTTGCAAAAGATTTCTGATTCATCAAACAAGAAAGATTCAGCATACAGAATGAAAATTACCTGTCAGAAAAATATTGATGCTCAGAACGCTTCCTACGAGCACCGATTTTATTTCTTCAAGTTGCTAAATGCCTACTTTTCGACTTTTTCATAATTTCACATCAAACTTTTTTCAATTTGCTCTGTTATATTTTTGTTCACAAATACTTACGTTCTGAATTTCGTTTTCCCACTTTTTATTATTACTTACTTATTATTACTTACATCCCCTCTTCAAAGATCATCAATTTTTTTGCATCGTAATAGACAAATCAACTCTTCGGATTCTTACAAAATTCTGTTACAATTAGCGTTGACATAAGTGACTGAATTTTTTTCCAGTATTCATAGTGAAAACGATTCGTTATCTCATGTGGCTACTTTTATATTCATCATTACAAGATGCTCAAATGAATAATTGTATCATTATAGTTATCACTTTGCAGCACTTTTTCTATTTAATGAAAAGGAGCAAATGCTTGGTTGGCACTATGGGTTCGTTTACAAACAAAAATATATCATTGTACAGTAATTGACTGGTCAATAAAATAGGAGGGGAGCCAGTGTAGACTAGGGGTTAAACCAAAGCTTGGGAGATAACCAACCAGAACAGAAACCGTGAGAATTCCCTGGGTGAAAATCCTCCGTGTACAACAACCCTATAAATTTTTTTTTTTAAACTGTCGTGGCGTTGGCGTGGTACAAAGTATTCAAACACCAAATTGTCGTAAATGTTCAATATAGGCCCCTATCAAAAGCCATGACGTATTGGTTGATAATAAGATGGTTAGAACGAAATATCCACTTAGGATCATTTAACAAATTCAGGATTCGGCAGCCGAACAAAATCAGAAACACCTGTAGGGCAGACACCTGTCGTTTTCACGAAATCTATCATCCTAACTGATCAGAAAAATAATTCCTTTTTTTCTTCTTTCCGGAAGATAGGGTACTAGCGTTTTGACCTATCAATATTTGCATATTCCATGCATAAAGGACCAATCTGAACAGGATAAAGTAATGGTATGTTTGGTTGTATCTGATCAGACACCCCCTAGAGCTTAATTGGTTACACTGACAAAGAATGAAACAGTTGACAGTCAAAATATCATCAAACAGCTGACAATTAAAATTAAACAGAAAATGCCAACAGAAAATTTCAACTCGAAGACACTACTTGTGAAACTTATCCATAACCAAAACAATCAAGATTAGCAATGGGATTTTTATAAGGTTTCTATGAATGAGGTTAGACAACCAACTTCACATCTATGTTTGTTATGTTCACGTTCGCTGAGGGTAGGTCACCACGGAGTGAAATCTATGTTGGTCTAAAACTTTTTTATTTATTTACAAAATGAAGTAGCGAAAATTTACATGCTACAACTTTTATCAAATTTATTCATTACAGTTTCTCTTCTGTCTATGGAAAGGTTCCCTCAGAAACTGAAAAGTCCACCGGCACCACCCCCAGAAGATAAATATTATTTTATCACGATCTTTTTCTTGTTTGTTGGAGTTGCAGGAATGGTACCACTCACCTTTTTCCTTACAGCTACAGATGTAAGTATTTCATATTACTTCTTTTTCCCATGTTACGATAGTCCAATTCGACTTCATTTTGGCATGGTTTCAGTATAGCAATATAGTGTGTACAACCGAGACAAATGATTCTTAAACCTTGTTTTCTAGTACAAATATCGATACTCATTCGTAGATGTTGTTTTTAAATTGATTGAAGAGAGTTTGAAATTTTCGAATCCATCAATGAAGTCATTTCCACGGGTACCTCAGCTGGTTCAGATAAACTTCTCAATAATCCTGCAACATTATGTTCTTTACTACTCGATTCGTCAAGAGAGACCAAGAATATGGAATATTTCTTTACTAACAGTGATATCAAAAATCATGCAGAAAATGTTAATCAATCAATCATGACTACCTTCAATTACTATCGGAACTGTATCATCAAGTCGTACATCACTCAGAACTTTGCTTTCAGCTATTTTTTGCGTAATAATTGATATTAACTGGTGTTCAGTTCAAGTTCATGAGCAGCTGGGTTATTTGAGAAATTTTCTAAATCATTATTGACATTTTGTACAACGTCCTCTCAGTTATTTCAAGTGAAAGTTTGATAGAGATTGATGTCATCAGAATAATAATGTTTGCTTTATTTGTCACTAACCACTTTTTGATTTGAAATGGGTCGAATTTGAAAGTATTTAGAAAAGCAATGTTGATTATCTCATGTCATTTCAATAAATGTTTTGAATTTTCAGTACTGGATGTTCAAGTTCAGGGATATTAGCCAGGAGAATTATGATCCCAATAACAAAACTTTTCTACAGACTAATTTTGCATCGATAACATCTATGCTGACCTCTGTACCAACAGCTTTAACAACTGTGATAGTATCTGTTTTTGCTCACAAAATAGATCTCAGATTACGTTTACTTGGTATTATGATAGCACTCAGTATATCTTTCATATCTTTCACGATATTGGTAGAGGTGAACACGGATTCTTGTAAGTATATCTGTTAGTGTTGTGAAATGGATATTATTTTATGAACATCATCAGTATCTGAGAAGAATGTTGATTCCATATCTGATTTCTCATTTCCAAAGAATTAGTTTATCATATCTTATACTACCCAAATTCAATTTGTTGATTTGGAATCATTTCAAATCAATTTGCTTTGTAGAATCAATTCCTACTTCAGAAGGTATTTGATTCCAATCTTCACTTTTGGAAATTATTTCGTGTGAAAGAGAAGCGATTCCAATAAAATTGAACGAGGTATATTCGTTTCACTTTTCATCTCCATTTTTTGTTAAAAATGATATGTTCCAAAACGAACTGTCAATTCAGTGATTGAGTTTTACATTTGGTGACATATTTTGAAATTGATAAATTCTCAATACTTAATTGCCATTGAGAATCAAACAAGCACTGTGGAGTTATGAATTTGCCCATTTGTGATTATCTTACTCGCATTGATCAATGAGTTATGAATCTGACAAAATGTTCTCAAACAGTAAAGTAAGAGCTGTACTGAGTTGAACCTAAAAAAAGTTAGTAGCCTGTAACGATTTGAATTTCTGAATAGAGAAGAATCTGTAGCCGCCCTGTAGGTTCGTTATTTTATCAGCATATTGCTGAGATGGTGGGTGGTCTAGTAAGCAGGAGTAAATAAAACCGAGGAGATTTTTACGGTCAGGATTTAGTAACGATTCAGAAGAGTATCTATCGTAAAGCAAGGTTCTAGCAAGAAACTGTTCGAAACCTGAAAACATCTAAGGTTTTTTGGACAAGAATAATAAGATCATCTATGAAAGATTCACGTCGAGCACTGTCAGACAATTTATTAATTTTTTTTTGTGGTAAAAAAAGCTTTCAAGGAATATTTATCTGGTAATGGGAGAAATTCTTCGAAAAAGCTATAGTTGCATCATACATATCATTCTTTGAGATATGAGGAGTTAGTACTAGAAAGTACCAACGGAGAGCCGTAGCAAGTATATAAGAAAAAATATCAAACATGATGATAACCCTGATAGAAGCCCTGATATTGTTGATATATTTTGGAGCGGTTTGAGTACTGAAATCTACAGTTCATTCCTGAAATTAGAGGATAGTTTTGAGCATTTACCTTTTCTCTGTGCATCTAAGACAGCTCTTGACGGGGGTAATAATTATTGGGTTTGATTGAAGTTAATCGAAAAGTAGATTCTGGATAAATTAAGATTCAGGCAGTTACTTTTAACTGCTCATTTGTTCCCTCATTTTCAATGTACGTAAAGGTCTATCTCTGTCAGTTCAATACTCGAATCTTTTGATTCGTTATTGTTCCGAAGTAAGAGTTCTTCAGCAGTAATATCGTGATCAAAACGGCCTATAGCGGCGTATTAATATCTTCACTGTGAATGTTTTTTTGTATTAAGTATCGGTTCTTTGAACTTGATGTAAATATATTTGCTGTTTTTTTACATTAGTTCGTTGCAAATAACATATGAAAATCAATTTTTGAGTTATTACACAGTTGGTAGTGAAGTTTGTAAATATTTCTTTCTATATATCAATTTAATATAAATTTCAAGCTTGGAGCTTCGTTTTCGACTTTTTGATTATTTCTCCAAACCCTTCTCTGTTGAATCCGTTCAACTGGTGCCCCAGGGCTTACTTTTTTCCATCTATTTCGACTGTAAAAAAAATATTTTCCTTACCCACGTCCAGCCCCGACAATAATCGACTATCCTGGGCCGAACTACCTTTTAGTGATAACATAAATACTAAGGTATGTTATATAAAAGAATTGGCGCCCAACGTGGGGCACGTTATAGACCTCAAACCTTATTTTGGTGAACAAGAAGATTGATCCGATGTGAATGCGCGAATGGATGGAATACGAATGGAGGAATAAATGTAGGATCATGATTTTATTTCATTTCGAATATTCAGTGTTAGTGAGTTAATACTCATCATAGCATCTTCCTGCGAGTTATCTCGACCTTTTGCAGTCTTGTTAATATATTGAAAGTGATCCGTTTTATTTCATTTTTGTAAATAATTTGAGAATAGTAGGTGGTAGGAATATAGTAGGAATATAGTAGGTGATGAGAATATCAGAACTCATCAAAATTTCTTCCAGAGAAGAAATTTTATTGAGGAAAGGAGGGTGTCTAACGGTTTAAATTTCTGAATTCAGAGGAATCAGTAGAGCCGCCCTGTAGATTCGTTATTTTATCAGCATATTGCTGGGATGGTGGGTTGTCTAGTAAGCAGGAGTAAATGAAACCGAGGAGATTTTCACGGTCAGGATTTAATAACTATTCAGAAGAGTATCTATCCTAAAGCCAACACAAAAGCAAGGTTCTAGCAAGCGACCGTCCGAAATCTAAAAACATCTAAGGTTTTTTGGACAAGAATAATAAGATCACCTATGAAAGATTCACGTCGAGCTATTGAGAAGCAGCATTATTTTGGTTGTTGAAAAAGCTTACGAAGCATATTTATCTAGAAATAGGAGAAATTCTTCGGAAAAGCTATAGTTGCATTATACATATCATTCTTTGAGATATGAGGAGACACTCAAGAAAGTACCAACGGAGAGCCGTAGCAAGTATATAAGAAAAAATATCAGAAACGATGATAACCCGTGGGTAGAAGCCCTGATATTGTTGATATATTTTGGAGCGGTTTGAGTACTGAAATCTACAGTTCATTCCTGAAACTAGAGGATAGTTTTGAGCATTTTCCTTTTCTCTGTGCACCTAAGACAGCTGTTGACGGGGGTAATAATTATCGAGTTTTATTGAAGTTGATCGAAAAGTAGATTCTGGATAAATTGAAATTCAGGAAGTTACTTTCAACTGCTCATTTGTTCCCTCATTTTCAATTTACGTAAAGGTCTATCTCTGTCAGTTCAATACTCAAATCTTTTGATTCGATATTGTTCGGAAGTAAAAGTTCTCCAGTGAACGTTTTTTTATATTGAGTATTGGTTTTTCGAACTTGATGTATATATATTTACCTGTTTTTTACATCAGTTCGTTGCAAATAACATATGAAAACCAATTTTTGAGTTATTACACAGTTGGTAGTGAAGTTTGTAAATATTTCTTTCTATAATCAATTCAATATAAATTCCAAGCTTGTAGCTTCGTTGTTGACTTTTTGGTTATTTCTCCAACCCCTTTCCTCCGTTCAGCTGGCGCCCCAGGGCTTACTTTTTTCCATTTATTTCTACTGTAATAAAAAACATATTTTCCTTACCCACGTCCAGCCCCGACAATAATCAACTAGCCTGGGCCGAACTACCTTTTGGTAATTACATAAATACCGAGGAAGGTTATAAGCCTCAGTCCACTATCATTTCTGGTGGAATATATGAAAATTATACGAAATTAAGATTTGCCACGTCAAGAAAACCCCCAGGTACCAAATTTCGTGCAAATAACTTATTTTTTGCAAGAGTTGCGAATGAAAAATTTAAATTTTAACACTATGTATCTCGGAAATGAAACATTTCGGACACAAGTTCATATAGACTTTTTTCTTGAAATTGTCTCAGGAATACGTCACTTGAATATTTTAACGTACTTATGTTACACCCTGTATATAGAAGAGAGACGAATCTCCAACCTTTTTTCGATGTTCCAGACTATCGATTTTGCATGTGTGTTCGCGTCTTCAATTTATATTGAATGCAGCAACTTCACGGTATGTTTGGGGACGAAGCTCCATATATCAGAACAATACTCCAAAGAAGGTCTGATCTGAGCTTTATAAAACAAGAAAAGTTGCTGGGGTGTGTACAGCTTTCTGGTTCGGAACAGTGTTCCAAGCTATTGAGAAGCAGACTTTCTAATTTTAGCGACATGACATATTGGCATATTGACAGAAAGCGAAATTGTCTGACATTATTATATCCGAATCAGAGACATGTATCTTTTAGGAAAAAACCGATGCCTGGGTTTTTGTGGCATTGAATTCAACATGGTTACTCCCACCCCAATTTGAAAATACTTTACTCATTAAGATATGCAACTTCCTGCTGCCGGTGAAGATGTGCATCCGCAGTCGATGTCCTGGAATCTAAATGTAATGACGAGTCAAGTGTGCTGTCGTCAGCAAAACAATGAATTGGAATCTTGTATTTTTACAATAAGTCGTTGATATACAATAGAAAGAGCGCTGAATACATTATGGATCCCTGGGGCACACTAGCGTTGATATGAAAGTTTTCGAGAGATATACATCGACAACTACTTGCGGTTTGAAGGGTGCTCCAGTGCTTCAACAAACACCGTCAATTTTTTTACCTTGGCTATGATTTTCACTCCCGATCCAGACGTAACTTTGAAATATCCTCTCTCTATCAGAAGCGATCTCTCGTCTCAACGAGAGTAAATGATGGAACCCCAAAACTTTGATATCGTATGGTTCATACAGATAGCAGAGAAGATCACTGAATTCCTACGCTACGTTTATCGACCACCAAGCAATACACAATATAGGGCACCATTTCCTTCACCTGCAAACACCATCTGCAAATCAATCATCTCAGTGCCGAAATTTACATGCTCGGTGACTTCAACATCCAAAATATCGAATGGTTCAAATTTTCAAATATCAATGACGAATAAGGTCGCGAAGCTGAGGCTTCCACAATAAGCAGTGGACTTACTCCGATTATAAATTAGCCTTTCGAAGGCATCCATCGTGGCTCGCACCAGATCGGATATGGCATGCGATGAAGATAGATTTTGTGTCAATCCAAACTGGGACTTTGAGAGCAAGTAATTCGAATCCTACTATTTATTCATTACAGCCTCAATGGGTTTTGATGAAGTTGGGATTATTGAGATAGTTCGGTAGATTTCTATATCATTTTTGTCTATTTTTTTGAATACAGGGGTAACTTCACTGAATTTGAGCTTCTCGAGATATACATCTGTCTCAAAGCATTTGGTTATTATTTTGGTGAGAGGTTTTTTTAATCCCTCTTTCCTGTTCATAAACATTTTGTTACTCAATCCATACACGTCAAGAGCAGTACTATCCGAGAGATTCCCAATAATATGACGAACTTCTGTGGAGTCTACAGGCGAGAAGAAAATACTTTTATGGAATTGTATATAAGATGAAGTGAGTTTCGGTGGATCAACCGGAGTATTCTCTAGCTGTTTTAAAATATTGCTACTAATGTTTACAAAATAATCATTTAATTCATTAGATGAGAACCGGGTTATGGGGATTGTCTAGAGAGGGATGCTTGATAATCTGCCAAATGACCCTAGGTTTGTTTACGGATTGTTTTATCTTGCTAGAGTAGTACTTTTTCTTTTGGTTGATAATCATACGTTTGAAGTTTTTTTCGCAAGTTTTATTCCCGGTGTCAAATCAACGTTTTGGTTACTCTTGTTATATTTGATCGAAAAATTCAGGTTCAGTCTGTATTTGCTCAAGTCTGCATTGAACCATTTTTTTTTTGTTTATTGCTTATTTGTCTAGTTTTTGTTTTTTTTTTGTAAAACATTCGTACATTACATGTAGGAATCTTTCCAGGAAACAGTCAAACAGATCATTTTTGTTATTAAATTCGAGCAAAACATTCCAATTGAAATTTTTCAAAATTGAGACACATCTATTCATTATTACTCTTCCCTGAATTTTCTAATCGATTGCTGTATGTTCTGATGAATAAAAATCCATTTGTGAAACAACACAATCGTTAGGGGCATTTATCTAGACAGCTGGTAAGCCTTGTGGGTTTATCGTTTAAACATTCACAACCAAAATATTTGACAAGATTTTCAAACTCCCGGGCAAGTAGGTCATCCTCCATCAAGTTAATATTGAAATCACCTATATGAAGATTGTTTTTTTTGGTAAAATAAAATTTCAAGGACATTCTTAAGACTTTCAAAAAATCATTCTATTTGACTGTTAGGGGATCTGTGAATACAAATTATCATTATATTAATATTTATTATTTCAATAACAGTGATCTCAAAGTCTTTTCCTTGAGGGAGGATATTTAAGTTATCTTTATACGTTTTACGGCAAAAGTGGTTTGCTATTGTATAGTTTTCCAAATTATAGGTGTTGACTGCTAACTCACCTAGCCAGTGTTCACATAGGCAGACAAAATCATATGCTAAGTTCTAGTTCGTCCATTTTGTTAGGAAGGCTCCTGATGTTCAGAAACAGTGTGTTGATGGCAGCTCACTGTAGCCAGGCATCTAATTGGGTTGTATCTTGGCATTCATTTAGGCAGATTCTTGTCGGGGAGGATCCATCATTACTGTGAATGGTATCCTCTTCTGGGCAAAAAAAGAGACTAAAGCTTCATTTGGCCAGACCTTGCGTCACCAAGCGTTTTTTTAATCTTCTCGCTTGATTGTGATTCTCTTTGAAGAACAAATGTCAGGTCTTTTAGATGTGTCGTGTTCGCATTGAATATCAGGAAGACCTTTTTCTAGAAATTTTTTCAGTTCATTGAGTTTTGTGTTCGGTTTTAGCCTAGTGGAGGGTTACCATTTTTGGAACAGTTTCAATTTCTCCTGCTTGTTGGGATTGACCAAACAAGTACTTGTGCATTTTGTTATATTCAACTTGGGTCCAGCAATCGTTTCCAGGGACTCTCTGATTGTCAAGCTCATAGTTGAGTTTGTCTTAGCCTCTAAAATAGCAGCGTTAACTTGTTTTGATGAGACGAACTTACGATCACTTTCATCTTCATTATTTTGGTATTCTTTTTTATTATCATTGCTTCGAAATTGTTTGTGCATTCTCTCCGTGTGCGTAGCCACTCCCGACGTGCTTGGAGCAGTTAAGCTTCTAGGATTTTGATCGGTCATATCAGTTACTGCCTAGCCATTTGGGTTGAGAGGAGAATGGGCGTTCAGAGAGAGAATAATTGTTTATACTGCTCTTATTGTTTTCAAGTTTTAAACAAAATCTGTTTGAAATATGTTTTTCCGTTAATCAGCTGTCGCCCCCATACGAACGACAACTCTCAGAAGTTGAGAAACTTGTGCGAGCCAAGGACTTACCTTTGAACGTGTGATTCCCAAGTTATGTATTTCTTTTCGACTGGAGGTTTTTGTTGTATTGTGAGTTTTTGGATCTCATCTGCAGATGGCATTGAATGATTTTCTAACCATTATTTGAGAAGTTTGATTTGAGCTTTCAATGACTCAATATTATCCTGTATTTGGGTAATTATGATATCTTTATGTTCAACAAGAGATTTCAAATATATAATTCCTTTCATAACTTCAGTGCTGATTTTGTCGATGCCACTACACTCAGAAGTCATCTCAGGCTCGTTACTGAAATCACAACAAATAATCGTTTTCTCACTTTCATTGATTATTGTCACATTTTTCATCAGGGATACACAATCGAGATGAGACATGGTTCCACATTGAACACAAATCAAGCCAGTTTTTGTATTTTTGGTACACCTTTTACAAGGTTTTGTCGGATCATGTGAGACAATGACATTGCTGTTGACTGACATGAAAGCAAAGAACTTCACAATCAGAAAATTAGGGATAAACTACTTGCACATCCCAACTGGTCTAGATTCTGCTGGTCGGTAGCTAAAGCTGGTAATCAAAACTTTACAAATTCCACAATTCCCACACTGACACTAACGGATTGTTCAATTGCAACAAGAGCCATAGGAAAAGCAAATCTACAAGCTGAACAATTTGCATTCCCCTCCACAGACGATTTTTTGGGAAAGTTACCACTCACTGTTCTCTCACTAGAATCCACAATGCCGGTAATTACTTCTCGACAACGTCTAATCAGGCAAATTCTGAAACAGCTCAATATCAACAAGGCGTGTTTGTTCCCGATCAAGTGCCAGTCATTGTACTCAGAAAGTGTGCAAATGAACTCGCACCAGTATTTTTCAGACTTTTCAACCTGTCTTACGAAAAAAGTAATTTTCCTTCTTGTTGGAAGATTTCTCGCATTCAGCCTATTCCCAAGAGGGCAAGAAAAATTTTCCAAGTACCTACGGGCCAGTCGCTTTGCTGTCAGTAATATCAAAAAGCTTTGAGAAAGCACTGAACCACTATATCCTTGAATATTTGGGAGGCTTCAACACTTTGAGCGATCAGATCAAATAATCTCCCTTTCTGCTTCGATGAGTTTGTTGGGGGTTGAATTGGATTGTATCTTGGCACAATCATGTCGCTGAAATTGCAAAAGCCGCTTTATAAAACTCAGATCAGAACTTTTTTGAAGTATTGTTCTCATGTATGTAGTTCCGCCCCTAAGCATACCCTGAAACTGTTGAATTCTATCAAGAAAGAGGCCCTTCGCCTGATTGGTAACGCGAACATCACTGGCAACCTTGCTAGTCTGGAACATCGACGAAAAGTTGGAGAATTTTTCCTCTTCTATAGATACTTTCACGGGAAGTGTTCAAGTGACATCACACATGAGTGACATCACATTCGATTCCCCCAACAGCGTTACATATCAGAAATATGCGATGGACTGTGGCTGCTCATCGTGTTGAGGTTCAATTCAGTACACCACAAGCTCCACTGTTCAAGAACTCTTTCATTTTGAGAACTGCGCTTATGTGGAATAAACGTCCTGAGAACGTTTTTCAAATGGATTTAATTTTCAGCGATTCAAATCCAATAATCACTACTTTCGCACAGACACTGCTCTTCGAGTGCTTTGAAGATTTTCCTTTAGTGCTTGTGTTTTTTTTTTAAGTCTAGTGATAGTATGCAGATTCTTTCATGCTCCTTTAGTCTTGTTCCCATGAATCTTTTGATGGTTTCGATGTATAACTTCCTACTACAAGTGCAAGATTTGCGATGAACCTCTGCTGCTATACCATTTTATTGGTTTAGAAGAATTTATCAAACCAATTTCTGGTATTTCCTGTAATTCGTGTTGTAGTCAGATATGAGTTTGAATTCATTACAACAGGTTAACGATTTCCGACTCGAAATCAAATGAAAAGTAGATCAATTATTTCCTCAGGAAGTGTACCAAGAATATTGTGTCTTGAAATGTGTGGTGAAATGTGGAGCCACATAAGTTCAAGGTTTAATATTTTATGATGAAATGTTACCTCAACAAAAAAAATAATGTTTCAAATAGAATATCCATCACTTGAAATGTTCAATTTGTAGATGGTAGCAGTGATCTTATATAGTTTTATGATCTCAATTTGCGAGAGTATGTCAGGCATTTCAGATAAATGGTTTTTGATTGAACTATTTGGGATGACAATTCAAATCTTTGAATATATTTCACATACTGCATCGTACTGTTAATATTTCGTTGCATATGTTTCTATACAGCAAAACATCTTTTGCTTTTTATGAGAATTGTTAATAACGTTCTCATTATATCTTTAGGAAATATGATAACGGTAATCCAATTCTGATGAATGTCTATTCTTGGGTTTTTTTGTAAAATTGTAAACTCGACGGAATGTTTTTGATTCGATAATGTGATTTTTTGCCACTATCACCAGATATAACTGATAATAAGTTTGAGATAAAAGATATAGGGCTGATCGTTGTTGAAGTTAGATAACATTATTTTTACTGAACCCAGTTATATCAGAGAGGCAGCTATTTGGGAATTAAAACACATATTTTCAGTTACATGTTGCTGAAAAATATTATTCATAGGATATGATTGTTTGGAAGAGATGTGTCTGTTTCAATGGCGAATGAGTACAATTCTCAAGACTTCACGTAATGAAAATGAAATTGATAATATTCAAACTTGATGCGATATATTTCAAATAAATCAGTTGGGAAACATTCAAAATTCACTCAAATATTGTATGAGTTCTTCTATACATTTTACAGTTTACAAAAAATCGTTCATTGAGAGATGAAACATCTTTAATCCTCAGTATGCAGAGGTTTCGACTCTTGAAAGTTATTTTTCAAATTAGAAAAAAAACTTATAGATTACCGGAAAAACTTATTCGAAACCATTTTTGTCAGAATTGGTAATGATATTTTATCTCAGGGGGCTCTGATTTGTTCGAAAATTGAATTTCTACTCATGGTTAATACGTCTTCCGTATGGTTAATACGTCTATTTGATAATAAATCATTTCCTGAGAGCGACTCAACTCACACTGAGGTCAATTTCTATTGATTTTGTTACACATGTGATTTTCGATTTTTATAGTTCTCCCACCTTCATATTCATAAGAGCATCATCATTCAGGGACTTTGAAATTTAATTATTATGCATTGTTCAATTGGAAATCTTCGAGAATCTCCGAAATGAAGAAATAAACAGTATGTACATATCTCATGAAAATATGTCAATGCGTAATACTAGTTATGTGAAAAAATTCAGGCCTTTAGACAGAAAAGTCGAGCATCAATATGTACTTTTCCGAATAATGACATTACAGTTACAACTTTTTTCGTTGATCAGTAAACTGGCATTGGATCGTGAGTTCGGATTACTTTTTGACCAGGTAGTTGAAGGTGTATCGATTGTGCTACATTACATTACTGCCAAGAATAGTATTGGTCGTGACGCTTCTCAGATTTCAGAAGTTAATGAAATTGATGTTCAAAAGAGTATTAAATGTGAACGTATATCTCTACGAACTTTCATGTACTACCAATTTCTGAAGTATTGAATAGAAACATTCATTTCAATAGTTAAGGTTCAAAATCGATAACATTCAATTTTTCTTTCAGGGCAATTGGGCTTCTTTATCCTCACCATATTAGTTACGGTAGTCAATACCTGTGAGTATTACTATTAGTCCGGTTCGTATAATTGAAAGTAAAGTCATGCAAAAGTGATGTTTTGTTTTTACAATAATGTAATTGATTTTCAATCATATTCTTTGTGGAATTTATCGAGTTATACAATATCTTTTTTTTTTCAGTTTTCGCAATCACATTCTCAATTAGTAACTACACTTTAATGACGAGATTTCCTCCAGAATATATAAAAATTCATACTTATGGTTCTTCTATGTCCGGTGTCATCAGTGCACTTCTACAAATATGTTGTCTTGTCATTGGAGGAAGCTCTCTTCAAGTTGCCCTGATTTATTATTTATGTGGAACTGCAATTTTGGTTGTTGCGGCAATCTTGATTTACCTTACCAAATATTCACCTTTATACCACTATTATATGGAAGGTATTGAAGAGGAAACCAATAAACCAACTCCTTCGTTTGCAGATCTGAAAGAAGTATTCAAACGTGTATGGCTTGTATTACTTCCAATGGTTCTGACAATACCAGTAATGGGTCTCAGTTCAACAACTATTACAATTTTAGTTGTGTCGGAAAGCACAGGTGCTTGGGGCAGTGAGTATTCCAGCATATACATTTTGTTATCAATGCATAAAAAATGTTTGTCAATCAAATTATTTCATAAAGAAATTTCATTATAATTTCAGGCTCACACACACTTTGTTTCAACAACGATAAAAATAAAATAAATACAACAATAAAAATTAATTGGCGCTCCGGGGCGACTTCATTGATTGCTTTTTCAGCTGCAGGAAAACCCGGAAAAACCTGCAGCACCACATCATCTGAAGATCTTGATCTAACAATGTCCTCTCTCTCATAAAACAAAATGTAGGGTGTCTCCAGAGGCTCCAATAAATTCAATGCATCGCCAGAACATTTCGTGACACGACTATCGTCAAACTCAAACCAGTCCGTTTCTTCTTTGACCAAGGCGTAATAATGACCACATTCAACGCCAGAACCACAGTGAACAATGACTGCATGAATATTATAACAGTGGTCTGCTAGGTTGAAATGTTCATCTATTTCGAACCTTCCAAAGAGTTTCTTGCTTCCGTTAGAGGTTGAGTCTTGTTTGAAAATCATCAGTGTTATTATTAGATTGACTGGTGCCTCAGCTATACTTGTTTCCTTATAACAGTCAGTTAGTTTGGCGCACGTTTGACAATACAGTTGATCATCACCTGTTAAAAATTCCATTTTCAGATGATTTAACAATTAGCTTTGCACGGACTGGTAATTAGTCGTATTAGGAAAAGCTAGATGAAGTTCCAGAAATTCACATAAGTTTTCAGTACTTCTTGAACATTTACCACAAAGTAAACAAGTGAGGATTTTTCCAGCAAAAGATTTACAAACACAAGACGAGATGGGTTGTACGGAATCATTCAGTCCAGAGCGGCTGGGAGTATTGATTTTGCTATTGTTTTGCTCACGAAGAGTATTTAACAAGAACCCCAAGAATTCGGAACAATCCTCGTGTTGTCCTAACGAGTATCTAGTGGACTTCAAAGACTCCAGGAAGTCGTTTGGAGGGAAAGATGATAACTTCTTACGAAACTGCAGCTGCATGAACAGTTGTTTGAGTTTGATGAATAAGCAGGAAACATTCTCGTTCTCGTTCATCATTAAAACTTCGTTCTTGAAATTCTTCGTCATGAACAACACTTGTAAAATGCTATTCATGTAACAAGTGTTTCCTAAATTCTGGACCTTAGAATTGAAAGGGCGGGTGTCCATCTTTGGCCAATAATGGGTTAGGCAAATAAATGTACATAAAATCGTTAGATCTAAATAGTAATGATGAAATGGCGGCTGTCCCACGTACCAATACAGTTTTTGTAGTCGGTTGTCCATATTTTGATCAGTTTTGAAAGGTCGTATGTGGGACAACAGGCTTTTTAGTCCTTACGATTGATTCAAAAAAGGCGGCTGTCCTAATAATGAGGACATCTGCCTTTTAAAATTCTCACAGAATAGGAGGACATGCGCCTTTTTAAAGATAAGGTTAGGTTAGTAATATCAAAAATAATATTGTGTTTATTAGTGTGTTAACAGTTCATTACATTATTTTGAGAATGTATTCCAACACAAGAACTAATCCAATATTGCAACAAGCATTATTACAAAATAACGGTAAGTCAAATAATCATAATCGAGTTAGTTTTCTCAATACCTAATTTATTATAGATCAAAACACCAAAGAGATTACCAAAAATGAGGTTATGTGCTGTGCCGATAAAGCTAATCAAGAGGTTTTAAATGTTTCTGATCATGACGATGAGCCTAGACAAGGCAGAAGCAGTTATAACGTCTTCGAAGACAAAGAGAACATGAGATCCTTCATTGAATTGAGGCCGGTGGTGGATATTATTGTTGGTGAGAAAGAACAGCGGGAAAATATTACCACAGCGATGGTGGAAAGTGACGATGCCTCTCGGCATTCTGATAAAGATCCAATTACCGGATTTTCTGATGATTCTCTAGAGGACAGGAACTATGAACCTGAAACGGATTCAAATGATTCCAATCGAGATAATATAGAAGATTTCGATGGAGACAACGTTGACACAAATTTTGTAGCAGGACAACGAATTAATAAACAAGAGAAAGAGCAAAGGAAATCGAGAAAGAGAACAAGGCAGCCTTGTACCTGGAAAATTAACGTGGCTAAGCAAAAGAGGTTGATGGGAGAGGAATATGAAGGGCATAAGAAGAAAATTAAAAGGGAGAAAGAAATAGGTCCAATATGTAATAATTGCTAATTAAATTGTGCTACAAACATCTTAGACGAAGTGAGAAAAAATATTCATGAGAGTTTCTGGAAAACTAAAACAGACTGGAAGCAAAGAAGACAGTTTTTGGCACAAAGTGTGGATGTAGTCCCTATTCAAAGACACCGACCACGAAGTGGTTCGCAGAACAACCGACGACAACACAATTATATATATAATTTATTGGACAATGGGATTAAAAAAAAGGTCTGCAAAATTTTTTTTCTCAACACGCTTTCAATCTCCGAAAAAATGATTCGTAACGCTGTACAGAAATGCCTTGAAAATTCCGCAGGGTTGGTTGAAACGAATCAGGTTTCTAACCACAAACTTGATGATATGGCAGTAGGCTTAGTTCGTGAACACATTACATTGTTTCCGAAAATTGATAGCCATTATTCAAGAAATAAATCGGATAGACAATATTTAAATCCTCAACTTAGTATTACTGCTATGTACAAACTGTACAAAGAGTGGTGCATAGAAAAACAAGTAGAAAAAAAGCATATTGTTAAAGAACATAAGTATCGTGAAATTTTTTCTACTGAATTTAATTTACACTTCAAACCTCCTAGTATAGACACGTGTGATACGTGTGACCATCTAGAAAATTTGAAGCGTAATGTTCTGAATGATCCGGAAGCAAAAGAAGAGGTAGAGAAAACTTTGAAGGAGCATATTGAGGAATCAAACAGAAGATATAAACTAAAAAAGGAGGATAAAGATAATTTGAAAGTAGCTCAAGGAGAGGTAGTAGCGATGATGGATTTACAAAAATGTCTACCAACCCCATTCTTATCAAACTCCAAGACATTTTACTTAAGACAGCTTTGGACGTTTAACTTAACAATATACTGCGACACCCTCAAGAAGAGCTATTGTTTCTTATGGGATGAAACTATAGCTAAGAGAGGTGGCAATGAAATTGCTTCATGCATATTGAAATTCATAAAATTATTGCCACTGAGCATAAAAGAGGTTACCATTTGGTCAGACAATTGCTCTGGCCAAAATAGAAATTTTCAGTTATTTTGTATGCTTCTGTGGGCTGTTCAAAATACACATGTTACTGTCATCCAGCAAAAGTATTTGTTAAAAGGGCATACTCATAATGAAGCTGACACTGTACATGCAAGGATAGAAAAGAAGAAAAAACAACTTCCTACCATGTCAATATCAGTTCCCCATGAATGGGCTCAATTTATTAGAACAATCCCTTCACTTACTGACTCAGTGTATGAGATGGAACAACATGAGTTTTTTAACTTCAAAGCATTGGGTGTAGGACCTGGATGCTCATTTGTTAAGCGAAAGAAGAACTGTGAAAAGGAACCGTTTTTGTCGTCCAAAAGAGTCCATTTGATGGTAAAGAAAGAAGCGCCCGGTACTTTGTATTACAAAACTCGGTTTGAAGAGACGAACTTCAAATCTGTTAATTTTAACAGAAACGCAAGATCTGTAAAATCCAAAACAAGTCTCAAAGTAATAACTGGTCAGCTTTTGGCTGTAGATAAGAAGAAACATGATAATTTACAGGAGTTACTTCAGTGGGTGCCCACAATTTATCATGATTTTTATAAAAACATAAAAGTGAAAAATAATGAAAACAGCGATCCAGATGATAGTGATGACGACCAGTAGTAATGTTTTTTTATTTCTGTTTCTGCTGTTCTCTTTGTTAATATTTAATTTTTTATCATGTATTATCGAAAGTGCATGTTTTAGTTTTGACTTCAGAATTTATTTCAGAGATTTTCTGCATATTAGCAATATTCTATTTCTATGGTATGTGAAACCGTATAAATTTTTTTGAGAGTTTTTTTATTTTTTAATAAAATACACAATTGAAAAGACTTGTGTCCGTTTTTAATGTCTAACGAATAAAAATTTTAAAAAGTCGGTTGTCCATAATTATTCAATTACTATTACAAAATTATTATTTTTTTAAAATATTGTCAATAATGCTTCTTGATGACTATGATATCTGACCCATTACAAAATATTTTTCAGATCAGGCAAAAATTGAGAAAGATCGACCATATTATTAGGTTGAGTATCGAAATGAGTACCACTTTATTTGGCCCTCCTTTAAAATTTGCAGAATGTGACAACCGCCCTTTCAATTCTAAGGTCCAGAATTATCCAAACCAATTTTCTTCTCTAGATTTTCAGGATAACTCTCTACTGATTCGTAAGGAAGAACACGTTTCACAGAATCTCCATAAGAACCATTTCTCAAGCTGCGATCGATCCTTCCAAGTGAAAAAGGGTTTCGTAGAGGGATCGATTCGGCTCTCACTTCAAGAAGCGCTTCCACTGTAATGGTACCAATTCTACGAGGAATGCAACTCATTTTTTGGGGCCAAGAATGACCTGAGTCTACTGACCGCACTGAAAAAGAAGAAGGTGGATCAATCACTTGTGAATTAACCTTGATAGAAGACTGATAAATATCCACATATTTTGGCGTGTTTCGAAGAGGTTTCAGTTCCGTACTGAAATTAGGGCAATGCATGATCTCATCAAAATTATGTGAAGGAGGAATAGTTCCAAGTACTGAAGCAGCATTGCCACGTTGAATAGCAATACTAATTCTTTCTAACAAAAAAGAGGTAGAACGGTGATCTTTCGTTGCTTGGCCTATTCTCCTTCCGAGTTCATGAACGAATAACAGAGACTCCGGGCAATAAACACCAAAAATTTCAACCGCTACTGGATGGAATTTCTCGCCAGACAATGCTGCAGTTCCAGCAGACTTGGAACTTTCGGCTAGATGGGAAGCCGCGACCGTGTCAACGCAAGTAAAGTCCCATACCACAGGTTTACCGTATTTCCATGGTATGAGAGACATGCCATCTGGTCGTTTACCATCATCTCGACTGGTACCTAAGGGTTCCAGAATTGCAGGAACATCCTCTGACAACATAGCTCTTTTCAATATGTCGTTCACTTGGTGATGTCGAGATATACGCCCTGCACTTCTCCTGCAACTCAAACCATGTGTACCTTTCTCATCAACTATACTACCGCAAACACAAGTATGATTGACACAAATAGATGAACCCATCCTAAGTCCTACTGCTATTCTGAAAGATTCAGCGTCTAATAGTGTTCCAAGAGATGCAACAGGTAAAGCATTCAGCCAAGCACCCGATTCCTTGATCATTGCTGCTTCCAGACGAGCCTTATCGTATACACTTGTAGATTTCAGAAGTTTATCAGTTATAATGTTCAGGAGAGGTCGGTCCCATACACTTTGTATTTTCTTCTTATCTGTAGGAGGAGCAATATTAGTTGCAGCATGCCAAAGTGATTCACCTTCAGAATAAAAAACGTCTTTGATATTGATAAATATGGAAGGGAGGATGGAATCGATAAGATCGGAAACACTATTGACTGATGACAGAAACGCTGGTAAAGCTAAGGAAGAAGCCGAACGTAGCCCTAATCCGCCAAGGTTTACAGGAAGAGTTGCTTGGAGCCATGAATCATTATTGAAATTATTGTTTGTAACATATTCCGTCGTGTGACGGAGTAAATTATCAAATTCGTCAAGTTCTAACTGACTTGACCAAGTGGGGAACATCTGAGGGTGTACATGAGTTTTGGAATCGCCAAACAATTTTTCAAAAGAAAAAATGCAACGTGTTTTGGAAGTTCATTCAATCTGGTGGTCAGCAATTTGAGTGATTTCCGTTTTTCTCGAAGATGTTCTGAAAGTGAATCTTTAGAGGGAGGAGCACCCAGAAGACTCCATTTAGACTTTTCCAAAATTCTTATGCCAGGAGCCAATTTCAAGATGGATTCGGAAATATTATTCGGAGTTGAAAGAGTAATCAACTCGCATTTTTCAAAATTTAGTTCAAGTCCAAGATGTTTTGAATAATCAATGATTTTTTCCAAATCCTTTGGAACACTATTTTCATCGCCAGCGATTGAGCCATCATCCAAATACCAACAATTAAATTCGGATGATAAGCTTCTAGTAAGTTCGTTGATGGTCAGACAAAAAAGAGCAGGTCCTAAAGGATCACCTTGTTGAACACCTCTCTCAGACAGAATCAGATGTTCACCAAAACTCAAATAGGAGGCTGATTTGTAACACTGATTTAAGAAGGGATATAATCCTGGAAATGAATCTTTAACCTTACGAAGCATGATGTTTCTATCAATCATATTGAAGGCATTTTTGAAGTCTATTTTCAGGAAAATTTTTGAATCAGGATTTGGATGAAGGTTAATATATCTACGAGCAGCATGAGCAACAGCTTCACATCCACCTGCAGTACCGAAACCAAACTGTAGTGGACGTAACATCGATCCTAGTTCGTCTTTAATCCTCATACAACCAAGTTTAGCTACCAATCGACGATAAAAGGTACCGACGGCAATCGGTCTTACTCCGCCATCTTTTTTCCGAAGAGCACACAGTGAAGCGCCAAAAAGTATAGGACAAATTTCTGGAGAAACCCTACCAGTAAAAATGAAGTTATATAATTTTGTAACAGAAGAAAGAAGTTTCTGTCCTGAATTTCCAGAGCTGTGACTAATGAGGTCTTGCATATGACTAGGGCGGAAAGAATCCAAACCACCAGCAGAACCAGAACGGAAAGATTTAATTGCCTCCGATACTTCATGTTCTGAAAATTGGAACACCGAAAACTCTGAAAAATCGTGTGGTAGTTGCGAATCCAGAGAATGTGTGGAGGAATCTGATCGAGGGTGTTTTGATCGGAGAACTGAAAGTGTGGATTCATCGTATTCGGCCAACGTATCACTTGAGCTCAAGATTCTGATAGCTGACCTAATATCACCATCAGCTATTTTACTCGAAACAAGCTTGGAAAAGTTTTGGTTATATTTCCTTTCATCGATTTGAGATGGAATGACATTGGTCTTGGAATTGAGAAGTTTGATGTTTTTCTTTATGAGAGATGCGAGAGAAGATCTACGGGAGTCCTTGACATGTGGGATGGAGAACAAAGTAAAAGGAAAAGTTAACAAGTTTTCCCAGCTTGTTGGAGAGTTTGTATGTAAGCATTCTTCTATAATTTCGCAAAGGGCAGAGGCAGAGCAATTTCTTGCAGATTTGGGAATCCTTTTTATAATGTGACTGGATCGTTTCAATGAGGACAATTTTTCATGAAACGTAGTATTGAATGACGTATCTTTATTAGAATGAGGCAACAGAACAGAATCAACAGCTTGTGTGAAAGCTGATTCATTCAAAGAGGATTTTGTATTAGAAATTTTATGAACTCTACCATTATGAATGGTATTAGAAAATAGGCCTGCTGTGTTCAACCATGTTCAAGTACTGCGCTGGCAGTGAATGCGATAAATCTCTCTTTCACGAACGACTACTGACGAAAATAACTGCAACGACCCCGATATAACTAATAAAGTATTAGTTATATATTCATTTGCAAAAAATGCATTGAGCATACAGCTTTCTACCTATGACGGCAACGGTGGTTTGAGAATGGTTCCATTTCACCTTCTGATGGAAGGATCCAGAGAACGTTGAACTCGATGTTGCTTGTTAATCTACCACTTGATGAAAACTCGTCGATACTATAGCAACAGAGGCTTTCATGAGCGTAGTCACAATCGATGAGAACCGTGG
This sequence comes from Leptinotarsa decemlineata, assembly GCF_025532065.1. Taxonomy (NCBI): domain Eukaryota; kingdom Metazoa; phylum Arthropoda; class Insecta; order Coleoptera; family Chrysomelidae; genus Leptinotarsa; species Leptinotarsa decemlineata. The sequence goes on from NW_027412590.1 coordinate 2,113,935, forward strand.
TCGATTGAAACTTGAAGTACCAGTTTCGTCTGCTACTGCGGCAGACATCATCAGTGCTGTAGGCATTGACTGCGATGATAGAGTCTCAGCAACAGCTCGTTGCTGCGTCTTCGAAATATATTTTCCATCTTCGCAGTCAACGCAAATACTACTAATGATGTCTACTGCAGTAGAAAATGAAACGTTTGATACCTTAGGTTTCATTCAACCATATCCTACTTACCTGGATTTTGTTATCTTTAACTAGTGTAATTTTTAGAGACTTTCATCATCCTAACATTGATGGGAATCATATTGTAGATAAAAATTCCCAGCCTTCTGTGTTTTCTGATATTTACGTTTCATCGAATTATTCTCAGGCAATTCTTCATGCAATCAGATTCAATTTTGACAACAACCCATCTTTCCTTGATCTATTTATTTATTACCAAAACCTACTAAAAATCGTTCCGTTTGAACTCCCTATTGGTATAATATTCATTGTTCCATTCTGACAAACTTCAATGTAGTCTAATCAATCTAGTCATCAAAAGGGGTGTTTGTTCACAAAAGGTCGGATGTTATGTTCCTGAATTTCAATTGATGTCTTGGCATCCCAATAGTGAGAAACTAAGCGAATCTAACAAAATTTTCATCGGGACACATTTTGGGGGTCGGGAAACCTCCGAATTTTTCAAATTTCATCAGTTTTTGGCTTGCAACTCGTTAAGGAAGCCTCCCACAGAAAAATATATCGGTTTTACAAGGACGGGCATTGAATTCTGAGTCGAATGGTCTATTATACAAAGAAAATTGGTTCGGCTGTCTGGGAGAAATCGCTCGTTGAAAACGGCTATTTTTTCCAACTGTTTCGAAGAATCTATTTCCGGCATTTTGAAGAGATGTAACTCCAAAACTGTCATTCCACTCGAAAAAAGTAATGAAATAAAATTGTTAAACATGAAATTCTTCCTTCAGGAAGTACAAAAATTTTGGAAATGATCTGATATTCACGTACATACCGACAATTTTCCTAGTTTTCCCCAAAAAGTCAATAGGAAATATCAAGTATTTCAACAGACACCGATTCCGCTCTTTTTCAACTGTTCGGAACCCTTTTGAAGTTCATCATCAACTGTGAGAAATGAGAAGGGGGGTTGGGCCAGCAACGATAAAAAATTTCGAAAAGTTTGTAAGTTGCTGATAAAAATTATTTTAAGTTCATGAATAATCTAGAATGTTTGTGTACAGTCAAAAATCATACTAATATACTACTACTTTACTGAAACTACTTTTCCTACTCTTGATGAAGAACATTAATACAGAGAGAGGCGTTCAAAAATTGTTCAAAAAATGTTCAAAAAATGTTTAAAAATGTTCACAAATAATTAAAAAAATGTTCAATCTCATCTCAACCTTTTGAAAAAATATTGAAGAGTTGCGTCGATGGGCTGACGTTAAAAGGGAAGGGCAATTTTTGATCACAAAGGGTTTCTCTCCCCTATCTCCATTCGTTTTGTTATTAGTTCTTCCTTCCGAACACCTGCTAGTTTGTTCCTAGTTTGCTTTCAGTAACTGTGACACAACATCGGCAATATTCGGTCAAGGAAAGCTGAAGGTGTGCACTACTCTCTGCAACAATAACTCAATATTGTTGTAGAAAACTGTCGAAAAGTACACTGATCTGATGAGAACACGCTCTATTATGGTCAAGTAGACGGAGCCCATCCTCTACCCTTGATCAGATGAAGTACGTAATTTTTTCAAAGTGTAACTTCCGCAAGGAGGTCGACTTTGCACAGTAGCCTCCCATGCTCGATGCAGCTCGCTACCACTCTTACAAGACTCATTATCAAATTCAAGTATGGCTTGGAAATACGCTCGACCCTGAGCAGAGGAAAATAACTGCAACGACCCCGTATAGAGCCTTCCGAATCTGATGACGAGAATGAGCCTATCGTCCTCCTGCCCATTTCAGTAGAACAAAAAGAACCAGGCCCTTCTAAACAGTTGGGAGAAAATGAACATTTTCAGATGTTATTCACCATTGATATTTCGAAAGTGTAGTATCAGAATAGCAGTAGTATATTAATATAATTCCCGACTATACATAAACTTTCAATCACTTATGAACATGTAAATAATTACAGATCACAATTATTATTACACAACAAATTACATAACCAATCACTAATTAAATTACATAATAGCAAATTACTCATTTTTTAAACGTTTTCAGTGTTGCCGGCCTAAACACCCATTCCCACTATGAATATTTCATTTTCACAGTGGTTGTTGAACCTTGAATGGATTTGAAATAGTTAAGTATGAGGAAATACTTGATATTATCCTATTGAGTTTTTTGAGGGTAAACTGAGAAATTGTCGGTATGTACCTTAAGATCAAGCCAATTTTAAAATTGTTGAGCTTCGTGAACGCAAAATTTCATGCTCTAAAACTTTCGTTCAATGTCTTTTTTCGATTGGAGTGACTGTTTTGAAGTTACTGGTTTTCGAATGGCCGGAAATGAATTATTCAAAAAAGTTGGAAAAATGGTCCTTTTTTAACGACTGATTGCTCCTAAGCGGCTGAACCGATTTTGATGTTTCCATCGGTCATTCGACGCAAAATTTAATGTTCTTCTATTTAGGACCTTTTTTGTTCTCCCAAGTCTAGATTGATTGAAATAATGGTTTTTGAGTGAAGATTGTGTAAATAAAACTGAATAACTGACTTTATTCATATTATACGACGTACAAATATAACTCAAATTTTTATACCGGACAGAAAATGTTTCGATAACAGAACAACCGTCAAATGATGTGATTGTCAAAAAGACACTCATTTTGGAATCAACCCAGAAATGATAATGACGTCAAATCTCATAATAAATACAGGAAATTCTCGACCACTTTACTTACGAAAAAACATTTTGTTGACGTAAAAAGCAACAAACAACTTCTCAAACATATTGAAGAAACTGTTGATATGAAATCCAAATTATTCCTTTCAAAAATAACAACTATGAAGGAGTTACTATATCAAATGATAAAGCGAACATTTCTATCTGAAAATTAAAGGAATCTTTCGTAAGTGCAAAAGTTGGTTACCTAATAAAACGTTTGAAATATCAGACCCAACAACTGTCTCTGGAATGGAAAACTACACGAGAATACCCATTTCCAAAAATGGACATGAGTTAGATCTTTCGAACTATCCCAAGTCTAACGTGCCTTCCTTGGAGATGCACAGATAACATTATCATTGATATATTAATTGTTTTCTTCTCAGAGACTGAAGTACATGAAAACCACGAGAAAGATTGACACTTACAGCATTTTGATATCACTTATCGCCAATTGCGTTGGATTTTAAATTTTTCATCGAATAGATCTCGCCTATTTCCAATTCCATATACATAAAATAAGGATATGTAACTGGCTTCCTGCTTTTCAATATTTTTTTAACAATAATGTATACAAATTCGAAACTAACTTTATCTTGTTTATTAGTTGAAGGACATTTTGTACGAATTCAAACCAATATTTTAACCGAGGCGAAGCCCTATGACCTGAAATGGGAAAATCACATTGAAAAAATTATTGAAACGTTAACGTAATATCATGGTAACTATATTTTCAAATATATCTTTCGAATTCTCATTCATAATTCACAAAAGATATATTAGATCAATTATCGAGTATACTGTGCCAGTTTCTACTTAGCTCCAATACCTTTATGCGTTGAGTCCAAAGACATGCACTCGAATCCAGAGGCATATCACTTATCAATCCCAAGAAGGCCATGACTTACTAATATAATCTCGAATAACCATAGCTATACGATCATCAATTACGGAGTGTTATTAGTGAATCATTCAGAATCCTGCATTTGTGGCAGAGTGATGATGGACGAATGGGAGGTTCCCTATCTGAAATATTGCGAGAGAAAGATTTTTGAAACTGTGTCGCCGAATCAGCAGCTCAGGTGTACCCGGGAGATATAACTCAAACCTCCTTTCAATGTCGGACGTGGATACACATGCCTATCACTCCTGAAGACGGTATACTCAGTTTCTAGAACACGCAAAACGGGTCCCCAGGCGAAATAGTGAGAATATGTATCAGATCAACTCGAAGACCTGAATAATGATTAATATTGTTGAGACTTTGTACTGAGACTGTTTTACGGTTATACATTCTCTGTCAACTTGGAAAACGTAGAATTTCGTGTTTGAAGTTTCTATATAACAGAATGGTTTGAATGAGTTCGAAACAGTTTTTCTGCTTGATCCGTAACCATGAGACTATTCGCATCAAGTGAAATAATCAACATTTTCTGAAAAGAGGGAAAAAACTGACGAGGTATCGAGATTCACTCTTGGAGCTCCGAAGACTTTTTTGAAACGACTTTGTTCGGTATGGAGGTGACTGAAATGAAATTATTCCTTCAATACTATGAAGTTGCATAATTATACCGTCTCACCTCAAAACAGTAGAAATCTTAGGTGTACAAATTCAGATGTTCGTTTTCTCAGGTCACACCATTTTTGAACACAATGATCGCTGACTACAAATTCGTTGGAAAAAGTCATTGGTTGACGATGCCGTTACACCCTACAAATGAGTTGAAGCTTTGGTCACAGTTTCACAAATTTTTGAATGAAGAAGGGAAAGCCAGGAAGCTTTTTTCCCAATGATGAAGTGATTATTGAACAATGGAAAATAAATTGAGAGGGATCGATAGCTGATACGAAATTATCCGTTAATGTGTGAAAATAATGAATTGAAGAGCTTCACTAAAAAATGGGAGTAGGGTTGGAACCTGAAATGAGAAACTAGGATTTCCAAAGTTTAGCAGATTCCAGAGGCACTCATAAAGAAGTTGTAGGTCTAAACCCGAAAAGAATATCTGACGAAATTTCTAGATTTTTACTGAACATTCTAAAGCAGATTATGATGAATTTTCAGAATGCCCCTTATACTTTCTACTACTCCATCTTGATACAATAAAAAGGACGAGGGAATCTTCCAAAGAAAGGAAGTAAGTAATCCATTTGAAAATAAGTAACTCTATACGTGGATGTGTAGATCATGCAAAGAAGTAACTTACAGACACAAACTGAAAGGAAGTCCTCCTGAAACAGCTACTTTCATATAAACATTGAATTACACGAAAGAAAAAAATTCTTTCGAAACAAATACTTCCATATAAATACTGAATTATACAAAAGATGCTTTTCTCTACTCAGTTTGTATTTCAAACATTCGTTGTGGAATAAAAATCAGATATCATTCACATGAGTTCTACTTCAAACGATTGGTAACAAATTGCACTTACATGGAACACTGTCACCCTCAAAGAGTGCAATTTGTTACCTATCGTTTAAAGTAGAACTCATGCGAATCATATCTGATTTTTATTCCACAACGTATGTTTGAAATACAAACTGAGTAGAGAAAAGTATCTTCTGTATAATTCAGTGTTTGTATGGAAGTATTTCTTTCGAAATAATTTTTTTTTCGTGTAATTCAATGTTTATATGAAAGTAGCTGTTCCAGGAGAAATTTCTTTCAGTTTGTGTCGGAAAGTTACTCCTTTGCATGATCTACACATCCACGTATAGAGTTACTTATTTTCAAATTGATCACTTCCTTCCCTTCTTTGGAAGATTCCCTCGTCCTTTTTTTTGTATCAAGATGGAGTAGTAGAAAGTCAAAAACTTTCTTTCCCAAAAATTAATCACTCCCAAAAATATAACCCCTTCAAGTCCCTTATACACAAAGCCACTCTGAAATATTCGAAAGGCGACATTAGAGTCTGATCTGTACTTCTATCAAGAATAGATCTAGAGTCGATACAAAAATTACTGAGCAAAACAGGAGGAGCCTATTACACCGTTCGACGAATAAATAAATTGTTATGACTACTCGTAACTTGAAAATAGCATTTTCGAAATCTCAAAAGGTTATTATATACTGGTATTAGTAATAAACGTTCCCAATTGCTTGGAACTAATCATAGAAATATCAATTAATTTTTAATGGCCAGAATAATAATAGTGGATGCAACATAATGTGATGAAATTCCAATCCATTTTGAGAACAATACATACAATCAGACATATTTGGAATTCCAACACTATAAAAAAAGAACAGTGGAAGGAAAGATGGCTGACTGTTCTTCGTTCGAGCAACAACCAGTATACACTCCTACATTCCTCACTATCAGAGGATATTTCTCACATTTCAAAATACAGGGTACCTAAATCCTATTTTTCACCATCAAATCATAATTGCTTTTCTCCACACTTAACCAAAATTGGCATTACTAATTCTGATAAATGTTCATGTGATGGTGTATCAGTTTCAAACAATTCTGTTTTCGAATGTGCAAATAATTCAAAAAACACATCGGAGTTCCTCACAGAGTTAATCTTACTAAACATACAATTTTCCATTGATATCGTAAGTTTACTATCACTAGAAAATAATCAAGGCTATAATTAAATTTATGAAGAAATGTCAATTGAAAATATAGGCAATGTATGCCCATTTCAAATTTCTGTGGCAAGTAGAATACATTCTAATGCCAACCTCAACCACTGCCCCCTCCTTCATCATCATTTTTGAGAAATGTTATACTGGATAATAAAAACACTTTCTCTCATTACATATTACATACATCGATGACATACAGTTTATTGACAAATTATTCTATTTTTGAATTCATTCATGATTTCAGTACACTGATTTAACTTTTTCCAGAAAAATTTTTCACGCCTGTGTCCACTTTTCTTCTGAAAGAAATATCAAGTCTCCTGGGGAGAGTCTTTGCAACTCCAATTATGACGGTGAGTAAATATTTTTTTAGTTCCAGGGAATTCCAAGCTTTTGAATGAAGCTGGAATGTAGAACATCTCTATCCCGAATATGATTCAATTCTGATGAAGGTAACAATTTCTCATTATTAGAATTTGTTCAGTAATATCAACTGAATGCGCCTATAAATAGCAAAATGAATTCAAATTTCATTACAAATTATTCAGTCATGTTCGTGTTGATCCCTACTGAAGAACTGATCAAAAAAAATTAAAAATTTTATTTTGCATAAAATGTTACGCTCATTATTATCATTCTGCGATTTGATTCATCAGGAAAGACAAAATAGAAGAAAATGTTTGATCGAGACGGCAGAAATGGTCAAAACTATTATGGATAGTGAGATCACCACTATTATTTTTTCAAAAACTATACCTCACGATTTGATCTCCACAAACTTTATTTGAAAAATATATTCACAACATGTTTCGCTAGCACATGTTTCTCAAGTGTATTCATACACTTGAGAAAGCTACTGTGCTTTCTCAAATGTATGAATACACTTGAGAAACATGTGCTAGCGAAACATGTTGTGATTATATTTTTCAAATGAAGTTTGTAGAGATTAAACCGTGACGTGTAGTTTTGAAATTACTATAGATCCTCATCAAGTAACGGCCGAATCAATCAGAAAACCACTATTGTTGGTGGTAATCAACAGAATAAAGGAATATAGAATACTTCTGCAATGAAAAAAGTCGCTCAAATTAATATATCAGTGGGATTATGAACCTTACCTTTTTTTTTCGTTTCAGCGTAAGAATGCTAAATGGTTCATTCTTCTTAATTTGCTGCAAGCTTATGGGTTTGGTATACTCATTCCCTTATGTAATGCCAAACCTAAAAGTCACCTACCAGTTCTATTTCCCCATGATTGGCAATATATGTCATTGATGACCCTTAATGGACTCATTATGGGTTATTGTATGACTGTTACCTTTCTCAGTATGTCAAAGTAAGTTGAAAGGAAATTCATCATATAAGTGGATTATAAGAATGATATTATTTAAATGTACTTGATCATTCGTCACATCAAAAATATTCAGATCTTTATTGAATATATTTGGCATCTGTTCCATGAAATTATCAGGAATACGAATGGATGATATTCTTGTCGTAAAACACAATCGATAATAACATACACTTCTCACTTCTCATGGAAACACCCCCGTATCTTCCGTAATATTCGAGGTAGAACGATGAAACTCTCAGGACTGACGGGAATGCTCAAAATGCACCTACCACCTGAATGGGGTTGGCCAAAGTGATATACACTGTCCGCCACTAGCGATGGAACACCCCATTTTTACGGTAAAACATATTAGGGGGCAAAATAGGCTCAAAATTCCTTCAGATTCGTGATCAGGATTACCAACTCACTACAATTACACTTTTTTTCCTGGAAAAATTTCAGTCCTGAAAAATCCGAATTTGTTTCAATTCTCATGGAAACACCCCCGTATCTTCCGTAATAATTGAAGTAGATTTTTTTTCTGGTTTTGACATCAAAACATGAACAGAATTGTTCAAGAGAAAGTCGACTTTTGTTTTCAGATGAATAATTTATTTTTTATTTTGTTGTCAGGAGAGTTATTCCTTCTCAATAAGAGAGAAAATGGTAATTATGTAAGAGGAACGAAAACATGTAATCAGTGAGGTTTATGGATGATTATTGTTAGTTCATATTCTCATTTTCCCATTATTAAAAAAAAAAGGATATTTTGTGGCGAAAAATGTTATGTAGTTCAAAATTCTTTCGAAGTACTACTTTCAAAATCACATTTTCAATTAACAAACAAAACAATCAATTTCAAATGATTCAACTGTTGACAATTTTATATTTTCGTGCCTTCTATGAAATTTCCCTCCAATGGATCACATTTTTCTATGCGCCTTTCATTATTTCCTACAAGTCTTGTCAGTTCACGCTTGTATAATTCTTGCACGGAGATCTTCCTTATTTGTTGACCTATCCTCATAAACTTAATTTTTCAAGTTTCCCCATAAAAAAAATCCAGTGTAGTTAAATCTGGGGATCGTGGTGGCCATACTACGAGAGGACTATTGGGTCCTTTCCATTTCATAAGTAGATCCCTATTCAAACAAACCCTTATTATGCCACTATTGTGAACTGGTGAACCTTCTAACTGAAAAATCATGCTGTGTCTCACATCCAAAGGTAGTTCTTCCAACACATCGGAAAATGCATTTTCGAGAAAATCAACGAATAGTCGTTCGTTTAGATTTTGATCGAAAAAAAATGGCCCGATAATATTTTCGTTCAGGATACCACACCACACATTAACTTTCTGAGATATTTGGTCTCTACAATTCACCACCCAATTTGGATTTTGTTCAGCCCAAAACCTCATGTTCATAAGATATACTTTAAAAAATTCCTGTCATTGAGATAATTTCCCTGCATCCATGAACAATACTCCATACGGCGGATTTCATCTCCTCCGTGCAAAATATGTAAAAATTTGGGTTTGAACGCATGCATTTTATGCCTCTTTGAACACCTCCATATTTTACTGCGGCTCATATTGAGTTGAAGCGATAAACTTCTCAAACTAATTCTAGGATAAGCTTGATGAACCGCCAATATGGTATAATCATTAATATGATGTTTTACAATTTTTCTGTCCTTCATCACTTGGCCGGTGCTCACCAATAGATTATATATTTTATGTACAGTTCCAGAGTGTACAGCTACCTCTAGCGGGTGTCTTCTATTAAATTCAGCGGCCGCCTCACGATAAGACCTCACACCTTCACCAACAATTAAAACAATTTCAATTTTTGCATGAAGTGACAGACGTGCCATGCCGATTTTTGTCAATCGAAATGAGCTGATATCAGTTAAAATGGGAACTTCAGAAATATTAAAATATGAACAGGAACTCACGAACAGAAAACAACTGGAACACAGGAACAATATCCAACACAAATACAGGAACAATAAAAACAATGGGAACAAAAACACGGCAGAAACAACAGGAACAACGGTGATTCAAAGAACAACAATACTAGAAACAACAAATGCAATGAAAACTGGTCTGGGGGTTATTACAACAAGATCTTTCAACAATATTGTCAGATTGACAGTAAATATTAATGAACAACTGTTTTCCATGGTGATTTCAGGGCACCGCATTCTACCCGTTCACCGAATGCGATTTTTTCTTTAAAAATTAAGAGTTGTTTCGTTGTTGCAATGAGTATGAAGATAAATTTTGTTTAGTATGGTAAAATGTTTCCTCGATATTTTTATAAAGGACCCCGCATATTTCTTTTAAGAAATGGCTTGCCTTGAATTTTGGCGAAATTTTGATATGTTGTAGTTCTTGATGTGCTGATTGAAAGTGTTCACAGCCAAAGCTCAGAATTGTACAGTTTTCGAGATGTGAACCTTTGAATATAGACTTTTTCCATTTTTTGCAATTTTTGCCCATCAATCGAGAGCTCTCACTTCTGGTTGGGATAGAATTTGGATGTTCAGCAACAAGAAATAGTTTTACGAATAATCTTCTTCAGTTATAATAGATGCCGCTATCGATAATTTTTCATACACTGTTTCACTCTATCTCGATAATCTGAGAATGTGGTGCTGTGACATTTTCCTCAGATAGGCTCAAGATAGATGATAGCATCTCACAGCATCTGTATCTTCCATACCTGAGAGTACTCACCAGATAGAATGAAGGGGTTCAGGTATTGGAAGCGAACTATTTTGCGTCGTAATATGTTTTACTGTAAAAATAGGGTGTTCCATCGCGAGTGGCAGACAGTGTATATCATTTTGGCCAACCCCATTCAGGTGTTAGGTGCATTTTGAGCATTTCCATCAGTCCTGAGAGTTTCATCGTTCCACCTCGAATATTACGGAAAAATACGGGGGTGTTTACATAAGAAGTGAGACAAATTCGGATTTTTCAGGACTGAAATTTTTCCAGGAAAAAAGTGTATTCGTAGTAAGTTGGTAATCCTGATCACGAATCTGAGGGAAGTTTGAACCTATTTTGCCCCCTAATATGTTTTACTGTAAAAATGGGGTGTTCCATCGCGAGTGGCAGACAGTGTATATCATTTTGGCCAACCCCATTCAGGTGTTAGGTGCATTTTGAGCATTTCCATCAGTCCTGAGAGTTTCATCGTTCTACCTCAAATATTACGGAAGATACGGGGGTGTTACCATGAGAAGTGAGACACACTGTATACACAAATGTGTGCTCGATTATATTCGTAATCCGTCACCTGGAATCCTCACATCTAATCATCTTCTATATGATCAAATATGTACAAGTTCTCAGGAAATAGCAAGAATTCATTCAAAACCTGGATCAACTCAATAAATCCAAAGAACTGCAATATTTTACGAACAAAATTACTTGACATGGTGAATTTCTCACAACCTCAGTATCATTAAATCTTGTATTGACTCATCAATGTTATATCAACTTCTTCATATTGTAATTGATACGCACGAAGTCAGGCCATACAAGTTATTTCTATGCTCAGCAGTAAATTTTTTGTCAGAAAAACAGGTAATTTTTCTGAGGAAACAATTGAAAATATACCTTATGAATATGTCCTACATACATGGTAATTTATATTGCTCATTATAGTGATGCAATAATTTTATAGAAAAACAACTCATTCAACAGTAGAGTTAATTTTTCAAACAGCAGAAAAAAAACTCGAAAGTTGAAACAAAAGACTTGCAGATTAAAAACGGGTGCAACGGGTGTTTGAATAAACGTGAGAAAGCAACACTGGAGACGTGTCATATGATACAGATGAAGTTCGTTATTGTTGTTGTTCACCAGGAGCTGTTAACACCTGGATTTTATTCCTTATATTTTTCAGGTATTCTATAGTCGGATTGAACATGCTTCCATTCAACAATTCACCGTGTAACAGAAATTTCAATTATGTTCGAGCATTCTTCGGAAAACGCAACACAACGCAATATACCTGGTGTCTCAAACATGATCAATTACAAAAAAAAAAATAATCAATAAGGGAAAAATGACTGTCGAGAAGAGAGAAGTAGAATGGCCACCGAAGAAAAAAAAGGCTGCCGTATAGAAAGAACAATAGCGTTGACCTATAGTTGAGAATAAAAATAATGGTTGCCTGTGATTTGCTATTAGAACAAAAAACAATGGCCGACAACTGAATAGTTTGAAATCAGACCCTTGCGTAGTCGGATCGTGACACATCGAATGGAAGAGGGATACTGCATGTATTGACAGATGAAAAACAATTACGGCGACATATCCAAAATGTATTATTGCTATTTCAAAAGTTGACATATGCACGTATATGAGTAGGAAAGGGATGACGTTAGCGAATGGTAGGGAAAAAAAAGATATCGGCATTTCAAGAGGCACTAAGTCGTATCCTCGCTAATGATAGATGTATCGTGATGTGCAGCACATCAATTTGAAGTAGCGAGGTTTTGAATTCATTGAAAATAAAAAAAACAACATGACGGTTTGTAAAAAGAGCATTATTGTTATTTCAGTAGACGGCGTGTGTGAGAGTGAGAAGAACTGTAATATGCATGTATATGAGTGAGAACTGAATGCCAAAAATAGCACCAAGTCATATCCTCTCCAATGATAGGTATATTGTGACGTGCAGCACATCAAATGAAAGGTATATTGAATTCATTGAAAGAAAAAATACAAACATGGCAGCATTTTGAAAGGGCATTATTGTACATACAGGATGAAAATTTTATTGGTGCAGGATACTGTAACATACTTCAAAATATTTTGAAGTTGCAGTAAATAATTCACCATTTGAAGAGATACGGAAAATAAGTATTTAGTAGCAACAAGAAGGAACACCGTCTCTTAATTTAGGAACCGTTAGCGTCAATGATTTCATTTTAGATGAATGGCCAATAATGGACAATAATGTTTTACAATTATTTGATACCTACCCTAGATGCCGATAAAATCAGTCGTGCTATAAATAACAACTTGATGACGACAGTCAATAAATGCCTTAATGTTGATGAAAATGTATATTTTTCGTGAAAATACATCACATTATTTTTGAATGTTTGCTGCTTTATGAAAAATGTTTTACTTATTCCTATGAAATCCTGTTTTCAATAAAAGAACATGATGGCAAATTGATAACTCTGTTGAACTCTCTCTGACTGATCAAAATAAAGGTTTCGTAGCCCATAGTTTCATGGTTTACCAGGCGCATGAGTCATGTTTTCCAAACAAACTGCGATATCTCGTGAATGATTGTTATTTGATGTAGGGAATGTTTCATCAAAATGAGTTAAAATCATTAAGGAATTTCAGAACTGTCCTAGAAAAAGGAATAATCCGCTTGAAAAAACTGAGTGGCCCATTTTTGTATCTTCAGAAATACTCATCGATTCCGGACACCTTGTATAATATTTTGGAAGTGTTTCTTCTACAAGACGATGAAATATTTTGTTTTGAAGAGTGAGCAACTTCTAATTGATGTATTCTATCAACTTCAAAATTGCATAGGGGAATCACTGGAGATCCAAATATCTAGTTTTTTTTTGAGTAAACAAATGAATATTTTAAGAACGGTACATTTTTGGTAGATAATGATGCCAGGTATTCGAAAATGTGAGACTCCTGAATTGAATAAGTTGGTGCCAACCTCCGGTATAACCAAACGTGTTGGAGAAACGTCATTATTTCCATTCGACGGATTATATAGAAAAGCCTATATTTGCTAATTTCCAAGCTGAGAATCCTGTTATTTCCCAAAATACGGCTAACCAACAGTCATACAGTACCCTGTATATGAATTCTGGCAAATATTTCCAGTGTCATTCAGTATGTTTCCTTGTTTCATATTCCACCACAACCAAATGAATTTGATCTCAATGAAGAGACTCATTGAATAACTATCGAATGAGTTTCTCCTTTGAAGATATCAAATTATTATTGACATCACACCTATCTCCAGCAGTCTCTAAAACATTTTGATAAAGTCTTCTACTTCTTCTTGGTTTGTATTTTTTGATGAAGAGAATTTGCTCACGAAAACTGAAACATAATGTCATTTAATTTTTTTTTTTCAGTTTTGCTGGTGACAAGACGGAACAAGCTTTTCAACTATTTCAGGGCACTATGATGATCATGATGAGTGTAACTTCTCCACTCAATCAAATTTGGGTGAATATCCTCTAGGATGCTTTGAAAATCTGACAGATTTTAAGCGTATCGTATCGAAAAAAAAATCAACAGGGGTCTCAAAAAGATATGACAAATGTATTAAACAATAAAAATATATGAAGAGATTGAAGTTTTGTAAACATATTTTTGTGACAAGATGAACAAAAATTCGGCTTTGAATATTCCAAAAATTGTTCTTATGGTTATGAATTAAAATAGAAAATATGTACAAAATGAGTTCTTGAGTGATCATGATATTATTTTCTTCTATTGAAAGCTATGTGAGAATATTCTGGTCCTAGTATCTATACTTCTGTATTTAATCCCTTTTTTATGTTTGAAGTCTATAGGAAACGAAATGCTCCAAAATACTCTGCAGATTATCAGGGTACCTTCTTGAATTCGGTCACCCAGTCTTTAAGTTACCAATCACACCCGGGCAAAATAGAGTACCAACAAATATTGATACTGATATTTTCGATAATTTGTTTTTTTCCAATCATTTGAAATATCTACTCATGACAGACATCCATTCAGTATTTTCGTATTCTTGAACATTTTTTTCACGAATTCGATAAAACAACTCATTCTTTTTCTTTCTAATCATAATATTTTGAGCGATTCGAGGTTTATACTTATAGATTCTCTATATGGTTAACTCAACCAATATCAACATTTCAAAGTAACTGAAAAATATTTAGAGATATTTTTCATAAACGTCATGAACATATTGATTACAAACTCCCTTCATAACATTGTATTTCTACTTAATTCAATCCCGTGAATGCGTTTCACAGCTATGATCAAAAATTGGCATCGTCCATGAGTTTGATTACATGTTAGGATACATGCATGTATTTCGGTTAGTTCGACCATTGATGGATCCCTATTTGCCTCCAATATTGTTCTACCCACTTGGGCTTTAACCGATACATTTTGTTTTTAATGCCAAGTTGTTGAAAATATTTTCTCAAAATTGGTCTGTTTGAGGCCATCACTCAGTTCAAAAGTTTCAAATATAATATCTCGTTATTGAATTGGAACAACATACTTATGAATACGTACTGTTATAATTCAGTTTTTATAAATTGTATATGTTCATATCAGACATTATATTCAGGATGACGGTATATTCTGGAAAGTATTCATTATTCATTATTTTGTGAACTTATTACATTTTTCCAGATTCTCCTAGTATACATATTTGTTCATTTCCACTGTAATTTTTCCATCAGTTTATTATGATATCTCGTGCAGAAAAATGTTCAAAAATTTTCAAGAGGTTCGATGTGATGATATGAACGATTCAATATTGTATTTTAAAATTTTGTCACTGAGATATTCCTTTAATTATGCTGTAACAACTTATTGAAATGGAATGAAATTATATTCATATGTAGTTTTTCATTTTATTTTCCTCAGTCTTTCAGGAATTTTCCATATATGAAATTTGATATTCGTCATTAGTATTTTGAGACATAATAATAATATTCATTCACTTCTCTCGTTGAAAAGTATATTTTTTTTACAAAATAGAACATAATAACAAGGAAGACGTCCATGTAGTTTAAAACATAATAAATATATTTTTCTGTTTGATTCAGCGGTTCCTTGATGAAGATCCATAGTAATTCCAAAACACTACACCTCACGATGTGATCTCCACAAACTTCATTTGAAAAAATATTATCACAACATGTTTCGCTAGCACAGTAGCTTTCTCAAGTGTATAAATACTTCAAATTGTTCTTACATTTATATAACATAATTGGTATATATATACCTGAATCTCTACCTGAGGTACTTGTTGAATTATGATTACCTAAAGCATATTACCTCGCATCTACATCAATAATAATTCTTTCTAGGATTTTAAGAAAACGAGTTCACTAATGCTTATCTATTCAAATCTAGTTGGTCATTCATTAGAATGTTTGAATTTTTGAGTTTATTAATTTCCATTGCTTCCAAATAATTCAGTTTCAAACCTTCATTTTCTAAATTTCGAACTCTTCGTTAAATATATGATTTTCTTCTAGAAGATGATTTGAATATGTTGAATTTGATTTCTTATTTACATAGCTCGTATGATGTTCCTGAATTCCATTCCTAAATGTTCTGCCAGTTTGAACAATATATACCTTATATATATATTGGTCAAACTGGCTGAACATTTAGGAATCGAATCCAGGATCATCATACGAGCTATATAAATAAGAAAACTAATTCAACATATTCGAATCATCTTCTATGAATATCTTTACTGAAGAGTTCGAAATTTTGCACATAGAAAATGAAGGTTTGAAACTGAATCATTTGGAAATGGAAATTAATAAACTTAAAAATTCAAACATTCTAATAAATGACCAACTAGACTTGAATAGATCACCATTTTTGAATTTGTTTCCCCAAAATCCAAGAAAGAATTATTATTGATGTAGATGTGAGGTAATATGCTTTAGTTAATCATAATTCAACAGGTACCTTAGGTAGAGGTTCAGGTAATTTTCCGAAAGTAGTCTCAATTATGGTTACCTGTAGTATATAAATATTAATGTAAGAACAATTTGAAGTATTCATACACATGAGAGAGCTACAATGCTAGCGAAACATGTTGTGATTATATTTTTTCAAATAAAGTTTGTGGAGATCAAATTGTGAGGTGTAGTTTTTTGAAAAAATAATAAATATAATTCAATACAAATTTTAAAACATTTACAGTCAGTTACATATGAAAGGGCAGAACATTTTAATAATAGCATAGTGTGAAAAATTATTGATTTGCAAAAATTCATTGATATAGCAGTTTTTTATGGTGAGATAGGTTTTCAATCGTGCTTTATAAATCGAAGAATTAGACGAATCTTTCATTTTTCTCTCCAATTTATTGAAAAATTTTGGTCCATGGTAAAGATGAATTTTTAAAAAGGGCGGTTCGATGTGCAGTAGTTACCAATAAGTTTTTCGATCGAGTTGAATAACCATGATTTTGTCGATTCGATCATCAATAATTCTGATAGCATATTTCTGGAGTATAAAAACTTTTTGTGCAGAAGATACCGCTAGAATTCCGTATCCCATATGGGAATTGATGGTCGCATAATATAGACACAGCAAAACTTCTTTCTTGTAGTGATTTCGCATGAATCATAGTGCGTAACGAGTTGTTTTTTTCAATTCACGTGGATTTCATGTGAATTTGTGATCTATAGAAGACCAAACATTTTTGTTGTTGAACAAAATGTAGCCTCCAGATCGTTATATTTGAATAAACTAAGAATGTTATTTGGTAGCGGTAGATTATTTTCAGTAACCCATATAATTACTTTTTTATAAACCCATTCAGTTATTTCTGAAAGTACTATGGGATTGTTTGCTTTGATCAAGATGTTTGTGTTATCAGCATATGCAACTATATGTGTGTATCGTAAGGTCATGAAGGTACGTGATTAGATCGTTAGCATTAATTGAAAAGAAAAGAGTTCCCAGAATGGATCCCTGAGAAATACCCTGTTTCATTGTTATTGATAGACTTTTTACACTTCGTACAATGACTTTTTGTTTCCTGTTTTGAAGATATCTCTTAAATCTTGAGCAATTTCCTGCACTCCAAGTCTTTTCATTTTAAAATTTAATAACTTGTCATCTACACAATCGAACGCTTTTGAGAAATCAATGAATAAGTCACATATTTGAAATATGCCGTCAAATATATCTGTTAAAAATCTGTTTCTCCGTTAACCAGCTGTCGCACCCCTACAAATGTTCATTGAAATCATATAGCGCTTGTTTCAGTATTTCGATTATTTGTAAAATCATGCTGTTTCGATGAGAGACGGTGTTTTGCTGTTAAAAATGATAGCAGTTGATTTTTAATATTCAAATCATATAATTTCGATATACTGGAGAGTAAACTTATTGCTCTATATGTATCATATATACTATTCAAATTCGTTTCTGTACATGGGGATCTCGTAAACGAAAAGAGATAGAGTATCGATTGAATAATGTCAAAGTTGCGAATTTGAGAGACCTATTCAATGATGTGAAAAAATCGAAAGTAGCTCGTTTGATTCTGAAGATATACAGGAAAAACAAAAAAACCTGAAATAATTGTTTTGTCTATATCTTCTTTATTCGCAGACATATTGAAAATCTGTCCCCATTTAGCTATTGGCATTTGATGTGAGCTATCAGAATATGCCCATGAATCTTTTATATAGGGTGTTATCTAACTTGGCCACCCCCATCTTTGAATTTTTCAATACGGACCTGTATTTTTTGTTATAGTTTCTGGATCGTAGACGTTCACTTCATACTGAGAAATTGAATAGAATTTTATATTTATGGATGTTTCGGTAATATTTGATTATAATTAGGTGAATTATTCCCTTTTAAATCACGGCCTGGAAATTGAATATAAAATGCACAAATTCAAACGTCGAATTATTCTTCCTCAATTTCACGTACACTCTGGCTGAATATCAATACTATTTAAAACAAATACACTATAATTTGAGAGTATTAAATACTTATGTAACTCACTTACATTTTTTTTTGGGTAATATTTCATTCTATTATTCAAAAAACGGCACAACATGAACAAAAACATGGACAATGAAAACTTTTAAAGACTGTATGCTTTTTGATAAACTATTGGGATAATAATTTCCCACCTAATAGTGTTCTGCGCTAGAACGATGCTTTCTATATTAGCGAATAGATGGCCGAACATTCATTCTTTTGTATACTTATATCTAGGGAAGATATTTTCCCCGTAAATCATTAGCTGCCTGACTTACATATGGTGGAAAAATATTATACCAGAAAACCTTAAACACAATACATAATAGCAGCTTCCACGTTTCCCTATGTACCGTAGAGTTTTTAGAGAGTTTTTTTTTATTTTTAGATACCTATTATTAGTTTTTTCAAATTTTGATTACACTGAACGTTTTCTACAATGAACTTCGAATAAGAAAACATTTTATGATTATCTGAAATATTACTACAACAAAAATATATTATATGTGTTCTGATGAGCAGAAAAAGAAATGATAGTAATAATAACATCCGAAACGAACACTATAATCGTAATGAAAATTGAAATGAAGTAATTTATATACACAAAAAAATTAATGGAGCAATAAATGTTCGAATTGGAGTCCCTCCATTTCGAGAAAAATAATGGGCCAATAAGATGGCCTGCAAGATCACCAGATCTTACTATTTTGGACTATTTTCTATGGGAGACATTGAAAAATAGGATTTACGCTGGCAGAGAGATAGAATATGTGGAAGACTCGAGATTGAGGATTTTGAATGATTTCGCAACAATGCAGCAAAAAAGTGTATTAAGGGCATGCATAATATATGAAAAACCAAGTTCAAAGATGTCTCAAAATGAATGGACTTTAATTCGAACATTTATTGCGCATTACTTTTTTTGTGTATATAAATTACTTCATTTAAATTTTCATTACAATTATAGTGTTCGTTTCGGATGTTCACACAATTATAATCAAATATTACCGAAACTTCCTGAAATATAAAATCCCACTTAATCTCTCAGTATGATTTGAACGTCGACGATACAAAAACTACAATAAAAAATACAGGTCCGTTTTCAAAAATTCGAAGATGGGGGTGGCCCAAGTCAGATGACACCCTGTATAAAAGATTCATGGACATATTCTAATAGCCCATATCAAGTGCCAATAGCAAAGTGTGGGCAGATTTTCAATATGTCTTCGAATAAAAAAGATATCGGCAAAAAAATAATTTGGGATTTTTTGGTTTTTCCAGAATCAGAAGACCTATATTCGGTTTTTAAACGTCATTCTATAGGTCGCTGAAAGACGCAACTTTGTCACAATTTAACCGACACACTATCTAATTTGAATAGCCCTGTATATTGAGGTTTCTTGAATATAGAAGTAACTAGTGCAACTCTTAATTTTTCAAGAAATATGCCATGCTCAACAGAGAGATTGATAAGATATATCAATGGATCACACAACTCATGAGTACATTTCTAAGGAGATTGTTTAAAATACTGTTAACTCCGCTAGCTAGTTTTGAGTTTTCTCACCATGTCAAAATAATCAAATTTTGTAATTGGATTCAGGAAAACGAGAGATGGCGATTTATCAACTATATTTTTCATGGAGTCAATATCAGTATTCCTATGTTATGTGACACGAGTAGAATTGATATTGAAATTATTGGCCACAACAGTACTTGAGACTTCATTTTCACCATCGTAAATTGCAATTTATTCAAATTTGTAACTCGAATATTGTATTTTTTGACTTGTTTGACAAATGGTTTTTGTTTTATTAGTAGCAGAGTTCATTTTACGATTATTGATTATGTTGCTTGGATGTTTTTGAACATACAGGTCATCCCAATTTTCGCTAACTGAAAGTATTTTGAGAGTTGAAATATTTTCTTCCGAGAATTGTCTTCTATAGCTACTCATAGATTTTGTTTCATTTTCATGTACTTTAACTAAGAGAAATATTAATTATTTGGGCATAGTGATCTGATATTATGGAAGTATTTGACTGATACATTGTATTCAGCTTCAGCATTGATGAAAAATTGTCCAGGCATGTCTTTGAAGCGCAAAAAACCCTTGTTGGGACAGATATAGTACTCTCCAAGTCAAAAGAAGATAATTGATCTCGTATAAAATTAAGATTCCAACTGATGACAATAAAATCGATATTGAAGTTGCCACCTACAATCACTTTATCATTATTTTTACATATAAGTGTTAGGAGTTCATTAAGGGAATTCAAAAATATTTCATATCAATTTCATATCAATTTGATTCCACATCATTCAAAAACCCCTTCTCTACAGACGCCCTGTAAGTTGAGTATATCGTATTCAAAATCACTACCATCATTTTTGAGAATAGCTGTTTCAGTACGTTTCTACAATAAAAGGTATAGTCAGAGTAACCGATACAGTAATCTTAAAGGTGTCGGCGAAGTCAAAGGCCAAAAAAAACAATACAAACAATTATGTCGCAACGAATTAGTCCACGTGTACTGAAGAATTGGTGGTTTGTTTCGGATAATTTTTATTAACCGAGTTTTATGATTGGCTGAAGAGTCATAAAATCGAATTTGAAGTCATGTTGCGGTGACCAACAGAATGTAGCGATGAGTACCGCTGTTGTGTGTGTTATTAAAGGGGAACTGCTGGAAGGTAGGAGGCACTATATCTATAAATTGATGGATGTAGCCGTTACTATGTGGTAGGAGATCATAATGAAAAAAGAAATGAAAATTTCTATGTTTTTTACCATTTTTAATTGTAACTAACGTTACTGCAGTTCCGTCCTATATGGACATTCTCAAACTAATACAATACACTACACTAATACAATACAATACACTAATACAATAAACTTGTATTTGTTTGAGAATGTCCATATAGGACGGAACTGCAGTAACGTAAGTTACAATCAAAAGTGGTAAAAAACATAGAAATTTCCATTTATCTTTTCCTTGGCACTATATCTTCTACTTGAACTATACAAAAACTGAATTTCTGCAGTTTCAATACTTACAGTTGGAAATGATTTTGCCAGTGCTCTGAAAGGAATATAAAGTTACGAAACAGATCGTGTACAGAAATTACATCAAACTGAATAATTGTTTCTTAAACACTGAGTACTTTGGTGACAAATGACAATTTCACTCAATTCACAACTGCTTTTTAGAACATTGTGTATATTTTTATTTTCAGAGAAATTAGTATATTGTCCTGAAATACTGCAAAAAAAAAATAATTTGAGATGTATGTTTCTCTGAAAAGAAAAGGTTCAATACAATTATCTGAATTCGAAAAAACATTAGATTTCTCTTCTGTATGATAGAGCAGTGTCATCATTACATAATATATTGATCGTTTTTAAATAAATATATTACTTCTGGTGAAAGTTAAATTTTTTTTTACATTTTTTAGAACAGTACATAATTCTTCCAACTTCGTTATCAGTTGAGTATCTCAACGAGATACCCGAATTATGTTTTCTGTTGTTGAATATTTGCTTCAACAATATTCTGATAATTATTTGGTGTTTTTGTGTATAGTGTTCAGAAAAGAGTTGAATATTCACAATTTTGAACAATGGTAAAATTTGTTTCAGAGCAAGGTTCAATTTTTTATTTCTACTCAGTATTGAATATAATTATAACGTAATTTTCTTGACCATAGTCTAAAGTGTCAGTAGAGAGGTTACCTGTCAAATTCGAGTGTTCATAATAGGCTTTTATTATTTATTTTATTGAATACTTGCTCCCGGTGAAGTGCCTCAAAACATGAGAATATTCATCTCCTAGTATTGGTATTTTCTAGAAGGACTTTGTTCCCAGTGTATTAGCATTGTTAATGCTCTTCTCTGATGTTTTTCGTTTTAGATACTTAATTGAAATGTTTCAAAATCAGTATTTGTACTTTGCCCTGTTTCTCCTCTTCTTGGTTTGATTGTCCATCAGTGTTATTTCTCAGTTCAGTCGTCTGTGTGTTTGATGTTCCTTCCTGTATACCTATTTTCATACGTATATTCTCGCATTATTCATTGATTTGTGGCTCTGTATTTGTTGAGCCATCCTTCATGTTTCTCATTGTCACCTCTTCATCGACATTTTTGTTAGCATCATGTGTTTAGTTGAGTCAGTCATCGTGTTGTTTCGTGTTTGAGTAGAGGAGGTCGCTGTATTTTTTACTAAAATTACTTGGACGCCTTCTGGAACTTTTTTCCCCTGCGTTTGTCTGAATATCGATTGATTTCGCCGATTTATTTTGTAGTGAATGTATAATTTCTTCAAGATGTTTCAAGTGAACTTTGGCTTCTGAAATGATTTCTTCCTGCTTTCTAATCAATCAATTGATTTCACTTTCCAATTTCAGTGCTTCCTTCATCATTACATTTTTCTCCTCAATCTGTTTTTTAATAAACTTATTCTTCACTAGTATCTTCTCAGTCAGTTCTTCTATGGTCTGCCCCAGAAGGATGATTTCTTCTTCAAGTACCTAAGGTTTGTCACATCAATTCATTATGTGATCTTCAATGAATTTGAAATTCTCTTTTTGTTTTAAAATACATGACTTGTGAAATACTCTGAAGCAGTTTTCACAAATTAGGTAATCAGGCAATGTTCTTGATTTGCTACATCCATAATTTGCCATTTTGATTATTTCACCCAATAATATAGAATGAAATTAACGGTAAGTTATTTCTGAATCGCCACTGCTGAAATATATTTCAATTATTATCAGTGTATTGTTTTTGTGCCAAAAATGATCTTGATTAATTTTATTCTATTTCATTTGAGACTATAATACTGAATTTACATTACAATCTATGTTTATCTAGTTCATCTCAGGTTTTATGAATTTCACTGTAAAGTAAATTGAACGAGTGAATAAATGAACATAATTCTATATTTATTCTGAGTGCAGATACCTTACGATTCAGATATTGATAATTCATGTATATGAAAAATGCAGACACACTGAAGTTTTCTTTGAACAAATTTCATTTGTTACATGAATAAACACATGAATACTCAGAATACTGAAGGATAAGAAAAAACATCTTGCAGAAAATCATCTGGTACAGAAAATTCTAGTGTTGGTAACTTTCTAGATTTCACAAACTATTTTTTGTTCGCACTCGAAACATCCTCAACATCTGGTATTAGATAACACATTTTTCAATAACCCTCACGTTTTAATTTGTTTTGTATCTGACTATGGATGAATAATAAGGCCAAGGTTTGAATAGTTGTTGACTTTATTACAATTAATATTTGTCTATCATATTCAATAGAGGCCATTCACTACTGACTAACTAGGACTATTTTTTATAAGGTTTCCAACGATAACCGAAGTGTAACGTTGTCAGAGCGGCTCAATTGTGTATAATAATGCTACAAAATGGAATCTAGAAATATATGTTACTCCCCTCTTCAAAGAAAAAAAATTATATAAAAATCTACCGACATCAACAAGCATTTCTATCATACATTTTGTAGAACAATGAACATCAAACGACAATATGGAGAGAACAAAAAAAACGCAACACTACATCAACCTATCTACTGATTTTACTATAAGACCACTTCTGGTCGTTGAGATATCATTTGAAACTATATCTGTTTCATATGAATTTGTGTTCATATCATTTTTGTTTGATGGAAGAGTTTCCATTGACCTCTCATACATAGTGTTTGCAAGTTTGCATTACTTTTACAGTGTTCTTTGTCAATGAATAATGACTCATCATTTGAAATACTAGATTCTCCTAATATTTCTGTTTCTGGAGATAGTGAACTCAGAGGTCGTAATGATTGTCCATTTCTCCTATAGACTGAATCATTTATTCGGAAATTCTCAGGTTGACAATCGTTCCTGAAAGGTGCTTCATTTCGTTCTTATTTTTTTAACATTCATAGCCTGGGCTCATTTGGTTTATTTTCGTCCGGTCCGATACCGTTAGAGCTAATTTTATAGTTTTAATTTGGTTGAACGCCTTGACCGCTGTCTCACAAATCCCGCCAAAGTGTGGAAAATATGGGATGCATAAAATACCAATTGATCCTTTCCTCAACATAGAGTTTTTAAATATCTTTCTGACGGAGAATTGAGTAAATCATATAACCAATTCTGTTGTTTTTTTGCTTTAACAAAGTTAATGGCATTTTCAAAAGTAATTCCGTTAGCTCTTCTCCTTTGTAAGAAAGGCATATCAGACTGGCGAGAAAGGCTTAAGTCGTGAGATCCCTGACTAGTTCTAAATGGACAGCCTTTATGAATAAACTAAAGTATATCACAACATAAATTTTTACACGACATCGATTACGATGATGTTTTTCCTTCACGTAGAAAGAACCGCAGTAATCAAAAATGATGCGCAAAAACGGTTGAGTGGATATCACTCGATGCGCCAGCAATTATCCCATTGGATGATCAGTGAGACGAGGAAGCATCTGGAGAGAAATAGGATATCCCTTAACACGTCTAAGACAAGTTTCGTAAACTTTCGAAAGGAAATTACTGATGTGGAGATCTTGGAAAAAAAGGAGACAAAATAGTGGAGGAGCAGGAGTTCGCGAGATACCTGGGAATTTGAATAAACATATAAACCCAGCTATACAGAGGACAGCTATACAGGCAGCGGTTAAGAAAACCTTCCCTCTGATAGCTGGAAAGTCTAGCCTGAAAATGGGGAATAAATTGCTGATTTATAACTAACTATCAAGGCCAGCAATGATAAACACCTGCCCAGTGTTCTGCAGCTCCAAGAAGTCTCTACTCAAGATACTTGTAGGGATGCAAAACAAAGTATTCCGTATCGTCACCAACTGATAGATACACTTGAATCAGATATTTATTTGAACCAGCGGGAATGGACAGGATTACGGAACATAATTCGTAGGCTATTATATAAATGCTACAAATACCGACAAGTCCGCTACCAGAAAGAATCACAAGTGTCAGGTCGCATCATATCCAGCCTCGTAAACACGTGCTAATAAATTAGGCTCTGGTTGGTGAATAGCCTACTGAACATAAGACAATTCAAATCACACATACACAAATGATACATAACACTCATAATACACACAAAGCACACACTTTCAACTCCGGTTATTATACTTATTTATCACAGGCGACACCACTATAATAGATCCAAGCACTGAATTAGACTTTGCATTATCTTAGAAAGCCTTAGATTCATCACACATACATAAGCCGCTAGGCAGGAGGTATGTGGCCGGCCACCGAATATTCTTATAAACCTGGGATTGTGAAAGAGCTACCGTTAACACCAGTGGAAGTGGTCTTCGCCGGGTCACCTTCGGCAGGGCGAGGAAACACTTGAGCGCACTTCAACCGGCCGCTCCATTTGAATATTTATTCAATGTAAAGTTTTTTCAATATGTGAACAACAATAAGCTTTGATGCATACCTATTTAAGGACTTCCAACACCTCTAGGATCAAGATAGTTATGTATAGAAAATGAACGTTATTTCGAATCTGAATTTGAACTTTGAAATGTGGTCTAGCACAGAAACAAGGAAGGCATTTGCGAATAACGTGCAAATGGTAAAATTGAATGTCGGTGATCTCCTGCAATAGAGAAGCGCGAACAAGTCTAACTCTTACTTTCAAAACACCATTGTCATCTAGCAATGGTTTGAATAGAATTGATTCACTCGTGCGCCGAATTGGTTCACCACATTTTATTGCTAATGATTCTCATGATTGTGCACCTAAATTTCGAAGCTCCTTAAACATTCTGCATCTACGGTGCTTTTAATCATTTTCAGTTATCGTTATCTTCCTCAATAACCAATGTAAGAATTTTCTTCACATTGTATAGGCATTTCCATCATTCTGTAGTTGAAGCGCTTCTGTATAATCCTTCAAAACCTCGAGTTCACGAACTTTTTCTTATATTGTTTTCGATCTTGAAGAAACTTGTACTGCAAATTTTGTATCAGCTCTTGAAAAATTCCATTCAACATATTCTGCTACCTGTAATATATTCATGAAAATTCATCAATTTATAAGAATGAAAGACTCTGAATAATTCACTGTATTTCAAATTAATCCTGATTCCACAAACTTTTTTAATTTTCTATACTTTGAAATTGATTCAACAAATTATCTTTATTTTCCATATCTGATATGATTTTTTTATATTGTTTCTGAAAATTTGTTTGTTTCATTAAAAAAAATAGGGTGTTTGTTTGATTGATGTTCGATGCAATGTACCTATTGCGATTGTTTCATTATATGACTTTATTGTGTTCATTTATATTAACTATATGTGATTTTGATGTAATATCTGTATACAATTTTTCCAGTGCCCTTTTTTGTTCATACTGAAAGGAACTTTGGGGCTTGTGCCCCAATTGGAATATTCGGTTTACACAATTTCAGCTACCGAAAATACTTGTATACCGTAGCTCATGGAAGTATCTTGTGCTATATACCATCAGATGGTACTAGTTGACCGTCTGTTAAATATTGCAAAGCAAAGTTTTTTCCTGGTGTTAGGTAAGTGATATTTTTGATCAATAAAATGAATGTGCTACTATAAATGATTGATTTTGAGTTTTTGGAGTCGTTACCGACAATAGTGAATAAACTGAAGCATCCTGATAAATCTTTATCATTACCCAGAACCCAGACAAAAATTATCCCTGTTACATCTTGGCGCCCAGACGTAAGGTGGTAGCAAAAAAATGGTTTTGGATCGTATACATAGCGGAAACAATAATGGGTATAACCTTAGGAGTTAGACGACATACGAGGCACAAAGACGAATCCTCGGAAAAATTTCAAATGACAATACACATAGCGGTGGCAGGAATCCAACAGAAATTGTTCAAAGAAAAAATCAAGTAGGAGCACCTGACAGATGGAGCAGATTGCTGGCAACACCCAATAGTCATCATCAAGGTAGGCAACACTTATTTCGTTTTGGTTTCGGGCTCTATCCAAGGCAAATCAACCACTCTCATGAATATCAAATTCCTATAATTTTCCGGGACACGTTGACGCACCCGCCACCATATATAGTGAGAGGGCAGAATTCTGGGGTTGATATTGAAAGCTATTGGAATTTTGAGTGCACGCAGAAAATATTCCTTTTCAAAATTTGAAGTTTATCTTTGCAAATCAATTCAAAGGGGAAGCTGTCTCGTGGAGTCAGGCATATTTATTTTTTTTTACTGACTTCGAATTATTCAAAAGTGAGCAATTTTGGTATGAGATTGTTCAGTTAGATGTGCAACTCAAATTGCCATGAACGAGATATAAGGAGGGATCTTTTGTTAACTATGTCATGAAGCTAGTGGCGAAAGCTAAACATCTACTTCCATCTTATTCGAAAACATCATTAATTAAAATAATCGCAACGGGTTTACCGCCGAACATTTCATCAGTTTCAGTGGGTACATCAATATTAAATGCTATGGATAGGTTACAACAAGCAGAAGTACGGCAATTATCCTCACGAAACGCAGGAACTCGCGTGGGGACAATAACCAAAAGGTCCGAGCAGTGCCTAAAAACGTTAATCTAGACTTATTGAAGAAATATGAATTGGAACATGTACGCGACGCTTCGCGATCAAATTGAAGTGTATGATTTTTATTTTTCTGCCTTACTGGATACGGAGAGTATGATCTCCTGTATGAATATGGATATTTGAGAGCAGCTGTCTCCATTTTGGAATGAAATACCACCATATTCATGTTCAGCAGTGATGGTAGGGGGAGCGTTTCAGGCTAAACAGCGTCACGTTAAACAACATACCTTGTTCAGTTTTTCTGTCATGAAACATTCTGTTGCATTCGAATTTTTGATAATATCTGATTCGGTTCATCCTATTATTTTAGGAATTGATTTTTAATGGGAATGCCTGGCAAAAATAGATCCAGAGAAGCAGTAGTTATATACTGATGAAATTCGAAAATTCGTAGATAGAGTTTCCTGAGTTAGAATTTTTTCAGGAAAATATTTATCCTATTTCGAATAAAAGCCGAATTTAACTGTCATCAGAAACGATTTAGAAAGTGATGAAATAGAGATATCGAATCCATTATTCTTTAAAATGAAATTTTTATAGTGCAGAAAAGAATGTTTTTAGAATTACTGAAACAGCAATATCCTATTGCTTCAGCTCATCGAACGGCTATACAAAAACAGTTAGTCATATTGGAGAAATGGAAAATAATATTCAAAATGTCTACTCCCTATATATCTCTACTGATGGCTGCTTTGAAGAAAGACAATTTCGTAAGATTATGCTTAGACGCAAGATTCTTCAATATTTTAGGATCAATGAAAAGTTTTTCAGTCATGTCATTCCTAGATTTTATTTGCGGGTATTATCAAATTCGTCTCGTACCGGAGTCGCGTAAATAGACAGGTTTTCAATTCAACGGTAAGACTCATTGTTTTTGTTTTATGCCTTCCGGATTAACTCCGAATGTCAGTGTTTTTGTTCGCTGCCTCTAGAAGGTTTTCGGATTGGATTTTGATGATTCTCTAATCATCTTTGTGAACGATATTCTCAGAACGTCAAAAATTTTTGAAGAACATTTGATGCATTTAGATATGGTGCTGACACATTAGCTGAAGCGGGTTTCACACTTCACTTCACTTCACTTCACTTCACTTCACTTCAAAAAATGTTTATTTATTTGGGAAAAGATGTCATTTTTGAGATACATATTCAATCCTGTAAGATATAAACCTGATCCGAGTCGAATTCACGCTCTGCGAGATTTAAAGCCACCAGCTAACAATAAAACAAGTTCAAAGATTTTGGGGATAGCAAATTCTGATCGCGTATTTTGTGAGAATTTTTTGTCAATAGCCGAGCCATTGGTGGCTTCAACACGAAAAGAAAACTGAATAGAGATGGACGGCAGTAAAGGAAGATGCATTTGAAAGAATTCAAAATAAATGGAGGGTTTTACTCTGCTTTGTTAACCATAGGAAAATATATGCTGTTGTTCGCAAGTTGACAGGCATCAGGTTGTGGCAAGGACATCTAGATTACTGCTTCAGTGAAAAAAGCTCTCTACGTGGTGTGGGCAACAAACCGTTTCAGAAATTTCTTGTTGGGCAGAAAATTCGTTATCTACACCAGTGTCGTGTTCCTCGATTTTTGAGCACCATCGGTGAATCTAAAACAGCAATTAACTTAGCAACTTTACCTACAACAAAAACAACAGCCAGCCTATTTACACTCATTTCCTAGTGTCCAATACAAAATTACTTCTTGCGTCTTCAAGAAAACATTTTCAACACTTTTTCATTTTATTGTTATCGTTTTTGGCTGTATTATATTTTATAACGCCTACTTGGAACTACTAAAAAACTCTTATAAAACTGTCTTCTGATTATTTCATAAGTATCGCTTAAATATGTTGCAAAAGTGCAGTAAGGAAAGTCTTTACAAAACTACTTTTTAAGAGTGTTGGATAAATTTCATAGTTACTGCCAAAATGTTTATAAAACTGTTTTGTAGTGGAAATTCGTTATCTACACCAGTGTCGTGTTCCTCGATTTTTGAGCACCATCGGTGAATCTAAAACAGCAATTTACTTTAACTCCAACAAAAACAACAGCCAACCTATTTACACTCATTCAGGACGTATTACCAAGTTCAGTTTTGGCTTGGTAATTTTAATTTAAATCCGGAAGATTGGGGTTCTATCGAATCCGAAACAATGTATCTGCCAACGAAAACAACGAAAAAATTGGCGCTTGATGAGCTGCTTGAACTACTCCATTGTACCTGCATAAAAGACTGTACTCATCGATGTTGGTGCAAAAGAGCTGGACAACCATGCTCATCTTTATGCAAAAATTGTAAAGGTGAAACCTGTTGGAGTAATACGAGGCCATCTATTGATGACGACAATGATGATGCTGATGGCTTGATCGGTCCAATACATGCAATTGATCGAAATGAAGACGACATTGACAATTATCAAAATTATCAGATGGATGTTGAAGAATACTGCCAATTAAAATGGGAAGACGACAATGAGGTATTTCTAAAAACATCAGGACAAGAAAATATAGCATAAAAGGTAGATCATGAGCCGCCGGCACAAAAACGATCCAGAATATTGCAAAAAAAGTAGTCAAAAATAATTGGAAACATTCGTTAACTGTACGTAATATGGTTGAATGAATCAAAAAATGAATTGATTAAATTTTTGATTATCTCAATATGATTCCTTATTATAATATGATGAGATCTATTTCTTAATATTTCTGAAAAAAACCTCATTACATAATAATTGATGGAAAAATTGGAATGACATTTCTCAACCATAAATGAATTTGTTCACTGAATTTTTTTATTACTCAATTGGCATATTTGATATGTTTGAATAATTGTTTTTATTGCTGTGTCAGATTGACGCACCGCGCGCAAAATCCAGACACCCATTTTTGGCTCTAGTTTCAGGGCTCTGTAAAAATTATAAATATCAGAATTACAGGTCCGGGAGTTGGAACTTTTACCAGCAGATTTGATGATCTTCCCGAATGTTTTTTCAAAATTCGAAAATTTTGAATATTTTTTGAGATATTCAAAAAAACTCAACCTAACTTTTTTTAATAATGTGTTTATAACTTTTTCTACGTGACAATACGAATCGAATGACATTTTGATCTTGAATTTGGGAGACTATAGAAAAGTTTTCATATTTTCGAGAACAAATGGTTATGTTATTGTGTTGTAACGTTCATTGGAAATATAGTCTCTATTGTGAAAACTTGCAATTATCAACATGAATAGTGTTATTGATATTCACCAAGTAACGAGTCAGTGTATTCAAACTTCATTCCAGCAACACTTCATTGTGAGATTTTCACTTAAAATGCAAAAACCTCATAATGAAGTGTTTCCTGAATGAATTTTCAGCAAGCATCGGCCAATTCCAAGTCGTGTCAGAATATTATCTATACAAATCTAAGATGAGTTGACTACTCTCACGAAGAGAGAAATGGAAATTTTTAGATCGTTCATACATAGCTATCCATATATGTTGAAAATTTTCGACAACAATTACCTGATACCTGAAAATAATTATAGTCAAGTCGATATCAGATATTTTCACACATGGATACATTGATCATTGAATTTCAAGTACAAGATTCATCTCAGACAAATTATTTGTCCTCACGATAAATACTATTCAGTTTTCATCAGAAATACAGAGATCGATCACTTCCAGAAATAAATGAGATATTATGTCGAAAATGCTTTTGTACGTTTCGAAGAGTTCTATTTCCGTACATTTTATTTCTGCTCTCAATCGTTCAGAAAAACATTGAGAGAAGAATGATCATATTCTAATAACACTTTTTTGTGAGGTTTTCACTGGACAGTTAAGTGAAAATCACGCAATGACGTTGAGCGAATACATTATGAATGTTTATCAAGTATCGGCCAATTCCATCAAAAAAGGGACATTGTCTCGATATATCTGAAACGGAAAGGGATGTTTTTAATAAAATTACTGAACTGAAATGATTCAAACAATTTTTCAGATCTGCCATAGTACCATAGAAGATGAACAATGACTTTTTGAAAATTTGCAGATTTCAAGCTGAGTATATCAATATTTTTTTTATACCAGAGGTTCTATTTCTATCAATTTTTACTGTACGCATAGTATTGACAATGAATGGAAGTTTTCAGTGCATATCTATAAAATAATGCAAAAACAGATCGATTTTCAAATCGAAGGAGGATATCCCTTCATTTTCACCTTCGCCATCGCCACTTGGTGATCGTCACCCTCCGAAATTGAATAATTAGTATGAAACGTATTGAAAAGGTGATTTTATGAGGAATTCATCTATGTGACTGTTCCCTACGTTACTTTTCATTTCAGCGCCCTTTTGCGGGAAAATTAACTGTTCCTTATTTCAAATTATGATGTTCCATCTATATGATAATGTAAACAAGTCGTGGAAAAAAAAATAGAAATTGAAAAAATCACACAGTACGAATCCAAAAACTGAAAACCGTGTATGATTTGAACGATTTCAAAATTCATTGATCAAGTAGCTGTTCGAAGTCTCCTTCATTATCTGAGTGTTTCGACATTTTCGAGTATTTCAGGAGGTACTTGATGACATTCTATGTCCCACGAGAGCGCGTTATAATGAAAATATATTCATTCTGGAATAATGATCGATCTGTTTCAATTTTTTCCGCAAAATATATGTCTTGAATATATTCAATCTGTTTCGTTCTCGGTGCTGCGCATTGTCGTAGACAAACATTTTCATTGGGACTGAAGCTTTCAACTCCTATGTACAACTGCAGAAGCCTAAAATTCTTTGGATTTTCTTCCTGAAAATACCTATAATGTCATTTCTGGACATTGAAAATTTCCATTTTTCCATCAAGTGAAGTAAAAATTGTCTTTATTCTCATATTCAATATTTCTAGACACTACATTACTGTGACAAAAAACTGGAGAATACTGAAAAAAACGATTTGAAATTAATAGAAGTCCATTTCCTGTGGTACTGAATGGGGTGAATCCATCTATACGTTAATTTTAAAATAGTAGGCACTGATTCCTCAGTAGGAACTAATGTTCAGCCTCAATCTGCGTCTTTCAGTGGTGAACAGAAATTATACCAAAAGGATGAGGAAAAAATATATAAAATCACAACCTTGACAACATGTTTTTGTTTTAATGTAATAATATTTCTGAGAATTCAGTACCTAACATTATGAAATTGCTCTAGAGACGGATTGAATTTTTTCCATCGACAAAAATAATTAGTGAATCACTCACCACAGTAAAAACATAATAATTGAATTAAAGCAATATGTGGATTTTTTTATACAGCAATACAGTTTCCATGCGGATATATCGAATTGTGGGCTTGTCAAATAATGAAAATATTTTTCATTTCAACAAATGTTAGGATATATTGATTTATAATCTCACCGTTTCAGCCAAGTGATGCCAAATGGTTTGCTGTCTTCGATGTTACCAGAACAATTCTAATGATACCTCCAAGTTTATTCTGCAATGATTTGCCACGTACGCATCTACCAGTATTGAATCTCATTAGTTCGGACTTCCATTGTCTAATGATATATAAAATGATTGGAATTTCCTAAAAGAATCAACACAGTGAAATAAACTACAATTGAAAAATAGAGTAATCGAAACGAATAGTAAAAATAAAAAATTTTTTGAAAGAGATTCCAAACCAATTTACTTCACGACGTTTCGATTATTAGTATCCACAGACATCTTCGGGTGATGACTGAACTTATCCTCCATGCCCTCTCCCATGCCCTGAAGTAGAAGCTTCCCCACCAGTTAGTTAGCGAGGAGAACCAATACCCCAATCCATCCACCCCGTTCTCCGAGCGGTCCTCAACTTACTGATGGGCACTTCAGCAAGATTGACATCTGACCTCTTTTGGTCGGAAGTCAGCCTTTAGGTGCTGTTCTTTCGCGATCGGTTTAATGTTTT
Source organism: Leptinotarsa decemlineata (assembly GCF_025532065.1). NCBI lineage: Eukaryota > Metazoa > Arthropoda > Insecta > Coleoptera > Chrysomelidae > Leptinotarsa > Leptinotarsa decemlineata. The sequence continues at coordinate 2,148,050 of NW_027412590.1, forward strand.
GTCATGGCTATTCCTAACTGAATTTTTGCATAGGGGCCTCCAAAAACTAACCGGCGGCTATTGTTATTAGCGTCAAGCATTCCTCAGTGAATCAAAAGGTGCGTATTCACCAAAAAAAGCGAGCACGTGCGAGCATGAGCGAGCATTCGTGTATGTTTGCTCGTGTTCGCTCATGTTCGCTTTTTTGGTGAAAACGCACCTGTAGTACCGCCTTCTTCTCGATCTTTTCTGAACGCGAACAAGCATACGTTCGCTCGCTCGATAGCCCGTACTCACCAGACGATTATTGATGCAGAATGCTCGTTCACTCTTGTTCGCTCTTGTTCGCTCCTGATCGCTTTTTTGGCGAATACGCACCTTAAAGGTATTCACCAAAAAAGCGAGCAGGAGCAAGCACGAGCGAGCATTCGTGTATGTTTGCTCGTGTTCGCTCGTGTTTGCTCGACATATTGATGTCTCATCCACACCAGAGCGAATATCTTTAAGTTCGTAGCACCGCCTTCTTCTCGATCTTTTCTGAACTTGAAGCATACGTTCGCTCGCTCACTAGCCCGGACTCACCAGACGAGTATTGATGCAGAATGCTCGTTCACTCTTGTTCGCTCGTGCTCGCTTTTTTGGTGAATACGCAGTTTGTTTGATTAATACTATGCTTACCTGAGTCGCCTGACGGCGACTCGTGGGGGTGGTCGTAGATTCTGTTTTGTCGGCCTTGGGTGTTTGTCCTTTTCTCGGAATCTGGGGTCATCCATATTCAGCGCATCGTGTAGATCGCGTAGCGCTGGGTTGTTGTGCGATCTGATTCTATCGAACACGCTTTCTGCGTCTTTGAAACCCTTTTTTTATCCTTTGATACCATCAAATATGTGTTCATTGAACAAGGTTATGGTAGAATGTCACTATTTTAGACTTCCATTGAAAGTTATGAATATCGGAAAGAAATTGAAAATTATTTCAGATATTTCCATTGGCAAAGTTGAGCTCCATTAAAACTGTGGCTTTGACTTCTCAACAATTCAAGTTTGATTCAAATTTTTCCTTTGAAAATTCATTTTCATATTTCCGTCTTCGAATTTGAGTAATAAATTGAGTTTTATCAGATGTAATCAATTACCTTCAGAATATACGCCACGTTTTATATCTACGCAACTTTTCTATTTATAACCATTTCGATTTTGATAAATCAAGTGGAATACGTTTGCTTCATTTGTTGGAATTGTTTCTTCACATCAATCGAAACCAGTTTACGTAACGAGATACTTCAAATTGTTCTGGGAAGAAGTTGACTGACATAGGGTGGATGTTTATGTTTTTACATGAAAACTGAAGTTGACATGTTCCAAGATTTTGTTACCGTCTCAATATCGAATGAATAATTTGAAAGGGTGCTTTCCGACTGCTATCAACTGCAATAAATGGAAAAATACGTACTATGGACCATCGTCTAATATTCATTAGCAAAAAACGTCTTCTCATTTTCCTATACTCAGCCACTCTTCAACCAATCCTAGTGAATGTGATATTATTATAAAATAGGATTCAAATTACGTTTTTATACTATCGGCAATTTCCAGTTATGGACCTATATATTGACACAATAAAGGTAATTTCCATCGTAAAATATTTTTTGTAGCAACTTATAATAATTTGAAAAAAATTCTAGCAACTTCAGTAAATGGAAAATATTAGGTCATAACAAAAAGAAAATAACCCCCTTTTCATGCTCATTGTAATACGCTAGAGCTGAATTATCTTCTCCAAAGTTCCATTTTTTCTGTTTCTGTCTGGTTATGTGAATCAAGAAGATAGTCCTCTTTTTACGAACTGAGTAATTCAACGAGGGACAACGTAACGATTTCACCTATCAATCAGTATATCACCGGAATTTGTCCCTGAACTGTGAAAATGTCACCATTCGTGTGTACTCCAACTTATTATTATTCAGTTCGAACAAAATATGATCAGATTTCGTAAGTGACACTTAGGTAGCGTCCGATTTTTTCATTCATTGCGACATTCTGAACATGACCGCCATCATAACCCATATAAAGTAAAATGGATACAATATTCAAATGACTGTACAGATGAAAAAATTCTTACTTTTTTATATGAATACTCCTTTGAAGTCATAAATGTTAAGTAGGTTTCGCAGAAAATGTTTAATTTTCCAAGAAAAAAGTATCAATTTCACAAATCTATTCTTATGTGAAAAGAAACTCAAAGTTTCCGAAAATTTTTGAAAAATTGTCTAACTCCAAGTTGAGATCGCGACTTCAATAATATTTTCGACGACTATAATTCGGTTAACAGAAAGAATTCGACTCATAACTGACATAATTCTTTCACGCTCTGATAAACAATTTCTCATAAAGTTCATCCACAAAGAAACGTTGTTTCACTTCGACAACTTTCAAGAGTTATTTCATGGTAGTAGGAGTTATTGAAACTTCTGGAAATCACAGACTGTTGAACACTAAAACACCTAATCGAAAATCATCTGATAACTTCTGTGATATGAATTATATTGAGTTTCTTAGTAGTTCGGTCATCAATTAATTAATCCTCCAGAAGAAATATATTTCTTTTCGGATATCAATAATCCACGTTTGGGTAGAGAACTGTCTTCAGATATGACAATAGTATATTAGTTGTAGACAGTGAACATATGATACACTGTTTGGAACCTTTGACGTAGTAATGAACATTACTGGAGCTTTTGTTAACACCAAACCGTTGTTTTAACACTTCCACACGTGTTTCGATCACCAAGTGATCATCTTCTATAGAATGATCTCTGGTAATCATGATGATCTCCTGAGAACGATAACTTAATTAGCAAAACGCGCGTCGTGAGACCGTAATTTTTCTTCTGGTGTTGGGAAAGTGTACCTAATAGATCAATTTTACACCAGAGGTTCTAGTACGAACTATCAATTTATCATATTGTTGGGAAATCATGCTTATCAGATAATATAGAGTGACTTGATTATTATTGATTTTTATTGTCTTTTTACAAATAAACATTTCAAAAACCATGTTGTCAGTTCAATCTCCTCCAGTGAATAAATCTTAACGTTTTAAAAGTCGAAATGATGTAATTTTTCTAGAAAGATTTTAGACAAGAATACTCAGAACTATTTTTATGGCTATATCACTTTTCATTGCGTTTTCTGTATACGTATGTTGATATTCTTTTCAATTGATTTGGTACACTCGTAAGCTCCATGTACGTATCGCATTTCTGGTCTAACTTGAAGAGGTAAAGTCCAACAAAATATCAAATAATCTGTTGGTTTCTGAATTGTTCAGTTCTTGGTTGAATTGTGTATACTTGTATACTTCATGGGTATACTTCAAACTATACTGTTGAATCGAAATTATGTAGAACGTACTCTTCAAACAAATAGTGAATATATACAGGATCAAATCAATGTGGATAAATTCAATCATTTCTTTGAAAAAAAGTGAATGTGAATGAATTTTCGATAACTTACTCTTCTGAAATAAATACTTACATAATGTGCTTTTACAGATCACCTTCTAGTGATCTTTTTCAATTACTTGAATCTGAACTGAAATCTGATTTTTCTGAATTACCTCCAAAAGCAAAAATTATTCTGAATGGAGACCTAAATATCAATTGCACAAAACAAAATTCAAAAGCAATACAGTTTCTAATCAATTTAATGGGAAGATATAATTTGGAAATGCACCTGAAATCTCCTACACGTATGTGTCAACTTAGCGAAACCACCATAGATTATTTTTGTGCAAACTTAGACCCCAAGCTAGTTTCTTAAGATGTTTTTTCTTCTGGATTTTCAGATCATGAAGTAGTTTATTCTGAGGTGTGTACATATAGATCTTAATGCGAATAAGTCGAAATTCAAATTTTGACGATTCTATAGTTGTGGTAATTATAACAAGTTCTTTAACTTGTGTCTGAGCTCTGAATGGAATCATATAGAACTCTTTGATAATTCATTTCTTGAATTTCATAACAAATCACCTTATACATTTGATGGAAGCTTTCCGGTCCAAAAAACTAATTTCAGACACAAAGATAAAAGTTGTTTGACAGGACGTATTAGGGTTTGGTGCATCAATGATGAACTCACTGGCAAGAGACACAAAAATATGTGAACATTCAATTTTTTCCACTGAACTTAACGTTTCCTATTGATCTATTGCCGAAAAATATAAAAGCAGCCGGTAACCCCCTAGACGATGTGAATATTGAAGTTACGAACACCTTTATATTATATGAAATGAATAATACCGAACTGCATGAAACATAATGTTCCATGAAAAATTGAAACTTCACAGGTACAGATGAAATCCCTATAAAATTTCTACAAAATGTTTCTATAATAATACTCGATATATTAGTTGGTCTAATAAATTATTTTGGGAAGGAAAATTTTCAGTCGATTGTGTTAGCACTGCCAATGAGTTTAGTCATCAATGGTCCATCAAGTTTTCGTTTAATTTTTCTAATCCCTGCAATGGCTAAACTGATAGAAGAATTTGGTAAAACGAGACTCCTCTGCTTCCTGAATGGAAACAAAATAATAAGCGATAGCCAGCTTTGTTTCCAAAAGCAAAAAAACACTACCGATGCCAACTGCAATATTCAATTATAATTTTCAATATAGTTGTTGCTTCTGATCATTAATAATTTTGGTAAAAACGTGACATTTTAGTACTTTTTCTAGGCTTCGGGTATTTCAATCTAATTCATCCTATGGGAGTGTACAAAAAGCAAACTGATAAATATATTTCAATATACAGTAATATACTGAATATAATGATGCACTTCTTTCGTGAAGCCTTCCGTTGTAATTCCACTGCATAAAGGTGGTGATTTGGATAATCCCTCCAATCTGCGTCATATTACCTCAATACCGACTTTAGTGAAAATTATTGAGAGATTATTCAAAGTGTCACGCCTTTTATTTATTGTTGACTACTTAAGTCAATTCGTAAACGATTTCTCGTTGTTCCACAACTTGGCGTGAGGGTGGCTACTAGGGATTAGAGAAAGAGAATAGCTCCCCGGGTAGGCCACCAGCTTTTAAAACAGTGAAGAAGGGCGTGTGTAAGATGGAGGGTAGAGCGCCACCCGCTTTATCAACCCTGGAGCTTATATAGCATACAAAACAAAAACGGGAAATTAATTCTAAACGGTAACAAATTGAATCAAACTCGAACCCAGTTAAAATATTTATAATTCCTTTCCCTTACATCTACACCTTTCTCAGTTGGTTGCAAACTTGTCAACAAATCCTCTGGTTTACCAGTCAGTTTATAAATTTCATCAACCTTTCATCAACCGTTACTATAGGACTCTCCCTGCAATACTGGCAGGAAGCCTTGAGCTCCTGAGGCCACAAAGTGTCAAATATGGAAAGATATTACTTTCCTAATTGTAAACAATACCAAAATAATTATAAGATATAAATTATATTACACCTATAGCACAAATGTTTCAATTCTAAGGGGGCTGTAATGAACCCAGGCTCCCCAAAGAAGAAAGGAGGATGTTTCTTCAATACTTGAAACGTTGCTGTTTTGAAGTTATACTTTACCTTAGATATAGCTATATCGCCAGCTTACAGTAGGTTGAGGGAATGCATTCATCTACATATGCATAAAAGCATATACCCTACACTAATATGTTTTCCCTTTTTTGGGCAGGTTTGAGGAACATAAATATTTGTTGAGATAATAAATCAAGCATCAAAAACCTAGTCACTGATAAGTTATTTGTCCCTATCTTAATAACTAAGCTTATCTGTGTGCGTCTCCCTCGAGGTGGCTTGAAGAACAAAAATGGTCTTAGAATTCCAAACTTAGGTCTGCAGTGTTCTGTCGGTACAACAATTGTGATCGGCTCAACAGCGGGTAACTACTAACTACTACTACTACTGTACTAAGCATTCATGCAAGGATGTCTAGTCTTACAGAAATACTAACATGAGGAAATGGTATCCAGATAAAAGGAGGCCTAAAATGAAACAATTCATATTAGATGGTAACGATTCACTGGAAGTGATGTCCAGGACGATACGTCTGGACAGAATGATCAAGCTCATTCTCTGAATGTATGAGTTGTCTCGTTGATGAATACCAATTCACCTTTGATGTCGTGTGGCCTATAGGTTTACTTTTGCCCCAAGAAGCCAAGATTCAAATCAGTAAGATTCGGCTCTACGTAAGAAATTGAATCCAACAAGTGAGTTGAATGTTTTACCAGCATCCAAATGCCAAGAATAAAACGATTTCCTATTCTCATAGAAGATGATCTTACTTTGTTAATCCGAAAAATCGAGAAGTTTGGACAATAATTCCAAAATTAGCAAAATGGCTACCAAAAGTACCACAAAAATTTTGAATCCCGGCGGGAAGACATTCACTACACAATTCACCGTACAGAGCACAGAACCCTTAAAGGATTCGAATATATGTTCGAATATATCCTTGTATAGTTGTTGATCAGTAAATGAGAACTAAACAAATGACGAGGTAATTAAATATCCCAAAACCTTCATGTAAGTATTAATTTCAGGTTTAAACAGTCGTTGACCTCAAAACAGAACAAATGACAAAATAATACCGTAACAAAAGCACGTTCAGATGAATTCTTGGAACTGCACTGTATTATAAGCAGAAACCAGAAAGCAGAAACCAACTCCTCCCTTTCCCGGAGGAAAGTTTCGAAGAAACTTTCTTGGGTTGTCAAGGATAGAAAATACCCAAATAATACACCAAAACGAGTGTCATTCATTTTCCGGTGGATGTGCTTTGATATCTTTTGCGTTCCATATTCCCATCGACCGATCGTTTTTATCTACCAGTTCGTAGGTCCATGGTGACACTACGCGACTGATCTTGAATGGTCCAGTGAACGTGTTTGCAAGCTTTGCCGTGAATTTTTTTGCAGCGTCGGACAGAGCGTAATTCCTCTTCCAAACCAATTGACCAAGTGAAAACATTTCATTCCGATGCCTAAGGTTGTATGTCTTTCGACTCCTTTCGTATGCTGCCATAAGTCTTTTCCGTACGTCACGAAAGAGTTCTGCCAACTCAACTTGTCGCTCCTCCACACCGAGAGTAATTTGTGAGCGAGGCATGGAATCTTCCATTTCATTGAAATCCACTTCTCTTCCGAAATTCACAAGATTCGGTGTATAACCCGTCGCCTCGTGTTTTGCCGAACGCAAAGCGTAGGATACTTTTGCCAGGTACTTGTCCCATTGGCCGTGATTATCCGAGACGTATGCTGTCAATACTGTTTTGAGGACTCTATGAGTTCTTTCAACAGGATTTGATTGGGGGTGGTAATTAGCCGTGTATTCAAGTCGGATATTATATTTATCCATAGTGTTTTTGAACAAAGTGCTTTTAAATTGTGCCCCGTCATCGACAATTATTCTCTTGGGAGCACCATAAATTAAAATCACATGATCCTCCAACCATTTCAAAATGTTGGTCGAGGTTGCCGTCCTCATGGGGAAAAACAAGACGAATTTGCTGAAGCAATCCATTACGGGCAATATATATATATGAAAATCCAGAAGTGGACCGAGGGAGTGGACCTACCAAGTCAACACTAACGAGTTCTCATGGCCTTGAAACAGTCACTTGAACAGAAAGCATCTGTCCAGCAGTGAGTTTCTGTTCTGGTTTCGTTTCTATACAAGTGGTACATCGCCTCATATACTTAGCCACATCAGCCCTCAACGTAGGCCAGTAGAATTTCTGTGAAATCCTGCCCACAGTTTTCCATATGCCAAGATGTCCACATGTTGCGGGATTATGATGATCTCTTATAACATCAGAACGTTTTTCACGAGGTAGAACTATTCGTCATTCACTTTCTGACAGACCAGGATACTGAAGCTTGACCTTCCGTAGAAGTTTTCCATCCTGAAAGTTCCACAACGGGTATTTGACAGGATATTTGATGATTTTTTCGCACATTTTATTAAACCATTTATCATCTGAATGGAAAGGCTTTTCAGACCGTACGTCAGTGAGATCTACAACCGGGACTGCCCTAGAGAGAATATCGGGTACAAAATGATCTCTCCCTTTTCGGTGTATAACTTCGAAGTCGTACTACTGGAGCCTGAGAGCCCATCGCGCTATTCTCCCAACAGAATCTTTTATGTTGAAAAGCCATCGAAAACTCATGTGGTCAGTTACCACCGTGAATTAAGTTCCTTCCAGGTATGGTCTCAACTTTTCGATAGCAAAGATGACCGCCAAGCACTTCTTCTCCGTAGTGGAATATCGGCGCTCAGTTTTGGTTAGGGATCTGCTGAGGTAGCACATAACTTTATCGCCTTCGGGGTATTTTTGGGTTAAAATACCCCCCAACCCATAGTCAGACGCATCTGTTTCAACATAAAAGGGTAAGTTGAAGTCGGGACACGCCAGTATGGGTGCCGAGACTAAATGTTGCTTCACTTTATTCAGAGCTTCCTCACATTCAGAATCCCAGTTGAATGGTCGATTCTTCTGTGTGAGCCGAGTCATTGGGGCAACAACGGTCGAAAAGGAAGGAATGAATCGCCTGTACCAGGAGGCAAGGCCAACCACTCTTCCAACTTCCGATACCGTACGCGGAGTAGAGATCTTCAAGATTGCCTCCACTTTTCCTGGATCAACCAAGAGACCATAGGAGGTCACTACATAACCTAAGTATCGTAATTCCTGACGACAGAAAATACATTTTTCTCTGTTCAATGTGAGACCAGCATTACGTAGCCGGTTCATTACTTCTTGAAGAACTTTGAGGTGTGTTTCAAAGTCAGGTGTACAAATAATAATGTCGTCCAAATAAACGAAAATAAATGACTCCAGATCCGCTCCAACAACCCTATTTATCAATCGTTGCCACGTAGCGGGGGCTGAGTGAAGCCCGAAAGGCATTCGTTTGAACTGAAACAAACCTCGAGTCGGTACCGTAAAGGCGGTTAATGGACGAGAACTCTCGGCTACAGGTATCTGCCAATATGCGGACTTGATATCCAATGTTGACAAATATCGGGCATCCCTTAGCCTGTCGAGAATGGGACTCACGTATGGAATGGGGTAGGCACCAGGAACACTGACCGCGTTTAGCTTCTTGAAATTTACGCAAAATCTCCACCGCCCATCACTCTTCTTCACCATTACAATTGGTGACGACCAAGGTGAGGAAGACGGTTCGACAATGCCATTTGCTAACATATCGTCCAATTCGGCGTTAACAACTTTTTGGAGAGCTGGTGGAATGGGGTAATACCGCTGTTTAATGGGGGCAGCTGTGGTACGAATCTCGTGTTCAACGAGATGCGTACATCCTAGCCCTGTCCCCATTTCCATAAAAGCTTCATTAACGATATCATTTAGTTTTTGACGCTGTTCCGCAGACAAAGCGTTAGCGTCCTGGATACCTGCAAGCTCCACACTTGGTGAATCATCCGGCTTAAATGTCCATTCTTTAGCACGTAAGTCCGGAATGATGGCCATAGCTGTCCAAAAGTCAATGCCCAATATCAAACTATGAGGAAGACTTGGAATAACTAGTACATTAATGACACGAACTCGATCTTGTAGTTGGATTGGAAGCAAAAGAGATCCAATCACTTCGCAACTCCTTCAATTCGCCACTGTGCACCTTCTAGGTTCCCCTTTAACCAATTCACACATGCCTCGTAAAATATTTCAACCCGATCTGCCCAGTATCGTTCTGGAGGCACCACTATCCAACAAACCCAAAAATTCCCGTTCAAATATAGTAACCTACAAGAACGGTTTTGTTACATTTTCTTGACCGCACTTGAAACAAAATAGTTTTTTTGGTTGACTACATTGTCGAAACTTATGTCCAGTTTTCCGACAATTCCAACATGAAGATGTATGAGGCTGGCCAATCTCTGAACATTTTCCGACTGATTCTGTATAACGAGCGGGACTCGCTGAAATAGCGGAAACGTTGCTTGGACGGCGATAGGCTAGGTCAGGTTCTAGCACACCTCGTAAATTTGAAGGTGGTGGACAAAATCTTTGGACTCGCCACTCAGTCCCCTCTACAGATCGAGCGAGATCGATGAGTGTAACCAATGAGTTCAAGCTGTATATCGAGAGTTGTGTGAGGTGAGGTAAGAGGTTTCTTCTTATAATTTGTACTCGATCCTCTTCCCGTGGAAGGACTGGTAATTTCTTAAAGAGATTTTCCATCACCGGAACATGTGTGATGACGCGTTCCTGAGCACCTTGTTTCGCAACCAAATCATCCCAAGACCTAAATGAATTCATTCTATACCACAGAAGAGCATCTTTCTGAAATAATTCTGACGCTGATTGAAGTAACCTTTTTTTTGAAACACCTCGTGAGACTCTCAACTCCGCCACTCGTTCCAAAAAGCTAGTTACACTAGTGACAACGTCGTATCGTAAGTTCCACCGACTCACATCTAGAAACGACCTGTCCACCAAATCGGGTCTATCCTTATCCCTATAAGAGGAGGTATCTGCTAGATATGTTCGATTAACATCAGTATGTGAGCTATACAATGGAGGAGTGAACTGAAGATGTCTCAGTCGAGTAGAGAAGTCGATTGTTGAATTCGCACGGGCAGTATCATCCCAAAGTCTATCAGATACTCTCGGTACTTCTTCAGCTTGATCTTCAAATCGAACAGACGGGATAGATGGACGGAGCCTTGCGGGATTCCTTCCCTCAGGTGGCAACGACACCCTTCTGTTGATTCGACTTATTGGCTCTCCCATCGATTCGAACATTCCGAGCTGTTCCGTTACTCTCCTTTTTTGAAATCTAGGTTCCGCTGTGCTTGAAGAAAACATATAGTTTTCTGATTCAAGTGGTCTCGTATTCATAGACTCCAACAAATTAGGATTTTCCGAATGATTCCCGGTTCTTGCGTGATTCACATCATCCCCAGTGAATTCAGGTTCCAATAAATTTCGCAGGTTGTACTCAGACATGGTGTGATTTTGAGAATTTGGTTCTGTACATACAACCTCAGGAATGAGTGGTATTGATTCATTCAAGAAAGTAGGTGCTTGTAAAGGAACATCCTCAGACAATGAACCATCCATCACACGAAGCACGTCCGTCAATAACGTATCGCACCAGCCAGAAATAGCCTTACGCCTGGATGCTTGAGGAGCATCACATTTAATACGCCGTAACCGTGACCTCAAATGTAACAACCGCGATGATATTCGTTTGAATTCATTATCTTTATTGTTCATATCAAAATATTGAATTGATTGAGCCAAATCACCTAATTTTCCTTCGCAAAGTGAAAATTCATACCCCGGTTCTAAATTTACGAACTCCGGCGGTGTCATCCCCCCTTCGCGTTCCAATTTCAGAATTTGGCGGAAGTGAGAACGTTTTCCCGCAACCGTTCCCGAAATAGAAAGACCTCTGATCTGTAACTCATAAGTCAACTCGTCTCCTAAAAGTCTATTGACATTCATTATGGAAATCAATCAACAACCCCCTCTCTATCTTGATAAAAAAAAAACGAGAAAAAAAAAAGAAAGTAACGTTGGATGCCAATTTGTCAACCGAACACCAACACAGCGAACTGGAAAAACAAACCTTCAAGCCCTGCCCTAGGGTTGCTCAAACAAACAGGAATTATGAATTCATTATGAATGAATTTTTCCAGAACCAAACGAGAAAGTGATGATGAGGAAAACAAAGCAAAAAAAAAGTAACGTTGGGCGCCTCTTTGTCACACCTTTTATTTATCGTTGACCACTTAAGTCAATTCGTAAACGATTTCTCGTTGTTCCACAACTTGGCTTGAGGGTGGCTACTAGGGATTAGAGAAAGAGCATAGCTCCCCGGGTAGGTCGCCAGCTTTTAAACAGTGAAGAAGGGCGTGGGTAAGATGAAGGGTAGAGCGCCACCCGCTTTATCAACCCTGGAGCTTATATAGCATACAAAACAAAAACGGGATATTAATTCTAAACGGTAACAAATTGAATCAAACTCGAACCCAGTTAAAATATTAAAAATTCCTTTCCCTTACATCTACACCTTTCTCAGTTGATTGCAAACTTGTCAACAAATCCTCTGGTTTACCTGTCAGTTCATAAATTTCATCAACCTTTCATCAACCGTTACTATAAGACTCTCCCTACAATACTGGCAGGAAGCCTTGAGCTCCTGAGGCCACAAAGTGTCAAATATGGAAAGATATTACTTTCCTGATTGTGAACAATACCAAAATGTTTATAAGATATAAATTATATTACACCTATAGCACAAATGTTTCAATTCTAAGGGGGCTGTAATGAACCCAGGCTCCCTAAAGAAGAAAGGAGGATGTTTCTTCAATACTTGAGACGTTGCTGTTTTGAAGTTATACTTTACCTTAGATATAGCTATATCGCCAGCTTACAGTAGGTTGAGGGAATGCATTCATCTACATATGCATAAAAGCATATACCCTACACTAATATGTTTTCCCCTTTTTGGGCAGGTTCTCATACATTCTGTCCAGACGATACGTCTGGACAGTATGTATGAGTTGTCTCGTTGATACGACAATTCACCTTTGATGTCGTGTGGCCTATAGGTTTACTTTTGCCCCAAGAAGCCAAGATTCAAATCAGTAAGATTCGGCTCTCCGTAAGAAATTGAATCCAACAAGTGACTTGAATGTTTTACCAGCATCCAAATGCCAAGAATAAAACGATTTCCTATTCTTATAGAAGATGATCTTACTTTGTTAATCCGAAAAATCGAGAAGTTTGGACAATAATTCCAAAATTAGCAAAATGGCTACCAAAAGTTCCACAAAAAATTTTGAATCCCGGCGGCAAGACATTCATGGAACCAAAGTCACAGAACACCCTCACTACACAATTCACCGTACAGAGCACAGAACCCTTAGAGGATTCGAATATATGTTCGAATATATCCTTGTATAGTTGTTGATCAGTAAATGAGAACTAAACAAATGACGAGGTATTAAAATATTCCAAAACCTTCATGGAAGTATTAATTTTAGGTTTAAATAGTCGTTGACCTCAAAACAGAACAAATGACAAAATAGAACCGTAACAAAAGCACGTTCAGATGAATTCTTGAAACTGCACTGTATTATAAGCAGAAACCAGTTCAGGTTTCAAGCGGAAAAATATACAAATGATGCTATCTTCTCTTTTATATATGAAATTTTGAATGCTGGTGAAGTAACTGCCGCAATTTTTTTTATATTTTAAAGGCGTTTCATTGCGTCAGTCATGAAGTTTTACTGAAGAAACTTTATAAATATGGATGTAGAGGTGTAACAAACAATTGGTTCGAATCGTACCTCTCAGGACGGAGTCAAATGGTGAAGACAACGGAACTCTCGGAGAACAGGGTCATTGAATATAATGTAACACAGGGTTCTGTGTTGGGCCCTTTTCTATTTGTGCTGTATATGAATGACATTTAAATGATTGACATATCAGGTAGATTCACTCTATTCGCGGATGATACTTATGAATAAACTAATATCATCCGACTTGGAAAAGGTGAAGAGCTGGTGCGATGCAAATTTCCTCTCTCAATGCATCCAAAACGAATACAATATCATTCAAATGTTCGCTTGATGAAATTCCAATATTACAAAATAAATGAAACACAAAATTTTCAGGTGTATTCAGTTACAATAGGCACACTTCGAGTAAGATCTCTTCCGGATGTTATGCAGTTAGAGTAGTTTCAAATGAGTTGGGTTTCCATATGGCAAAGACCGTTTACCATGAACTTATTGAATCTCGACTATTCTATGAATTACCATTTTGGGGAGCATGCGACTCATCCTTTTTGTCTTCTGTATTGATATTACAGAAGAGGGCACTAAGATGTATCTCTGAAATCAAACTCAGAGAATCATGCAGGAACTTGTTCACTGCAAATAAAATTGTTATCAGTCATCGCAATTTTTATCCTAGAGACGGTCGTAATCACAATTATACCTTTAGACTTTCCATCCCATACTATACTATAATGGTGGTAAGTTGTTTAATAATTCACCATTAGAAATGAGATCTGCTAATCTAAGCAACATTTATTTCAAAAAGGCGGTAAAAAACTTATCTACTTGTTGATAGACCCTTTCATAGTTTGGAAGAGTAGTTTAGTGAATCCTTTCAACAATAAATTAACAATTCATTCTTTATACATCACTTTATACATCGTGGGGTTTTATCTTCACATTTTTAGAACTTAGAACTGAGAAGTATACATTTTTTGAATTTTTTTTCATATCTACATTTATACTTTTTCAGGACTTTTTCTATATCTACATTGTATTTCTTGGTCTTTGTCAATAAGATGCAAATCTCCAGACCGTAAAGTATGTCTTGATTTGATTCGACTATCATGATCAATTTTACACAAATTAGAACATAGTTCAAATTCAGATATTCGTCCTTATTCCTCTGAATTAATAACATCATAACGTGTCTACAGCTCTTCAAAACTACTAAACATTACTTGCAGATAGGTTTTCCGTTTTGCAACCCTACTCGGGTGTCCTACCACCATATATTGCAGGAACAACAGATAAAATCAGCAGAATTCTTCACCGACATAATATATCAACTTCGTTCGTACCAGAACGGACAATAAGGTCCATGCTTCGTAATCCCAAGGATCAGATACCACTGGAGTCACAAGGAGTGTATGAAGTACCATGCCATGATTGTGACAGGACTTACATCGGCCAGACCAACAGACGAATCAACATTCGCAAAGATGAACACAAACTAGCAGTGAAGGGAAAAGTCACCACGTCTTCTCTCTCCCAACACGTACTTCAAACAGGACATAACATCAAATTCGATAACACAAAAATGCTAGCAAGCAACGAAAACTTTTACTCGCGAACAATCAGAGAGGCTATCAAAATTGAAAAACGACCTAATAATAACAAGAGGGATAATGCGCAAAGATTACCATCAACATATATATATATATATATATATATATATATATATATATATATATATATATATATATATATATCCTCCTAGTGAGAATATATAAGTTTTATCAATTGACAGATGTCACTCTGGCATTTTAACGTTCTATTCTCAGACTCAGACTATGTGAGTCATGAACAATTAATATTTTTGATCTTACCTTAAAACTTATATTATTGTAGTTTCCCTGATGATGGAAATAAAATTTTCCGAAAGCTTGGACTAACTTAAAAGAGTACTCATTTACTTGCTGCAATACCCCACTATCCAATAATTTTTATTCTTAACTAGTCAGCAACGACTACCCTTCCTCTTATATATATATATATATATATATATATATATATATATATATATATATATATATATATATATATATATATACATACAACTGAAAAGAATTTCTCTGAGCGAAAATTACTAATTAGGTTCAAAAATATTAATTGATTATATACCCCACAAAAAATAAACCAGCTACTGAAAAAAAATCCTCTGACCGGAAATTGCTAATCAAACATGTTTGAATTCAAACTCAATGGAAAAAAGCTGTTGTTGAAATATCAGTGATTGTAGATAGATTATCACATGAAGAGTTATGTCAGAGAATTGATATCCGAAAGACTAGTGAATGATATGGAATCTTATCAGATGTTGAAACTGGTATTATAATTTTTTTTTAATTTTCGTAGCATCAGTCAAAACTTCAATCATCCCTTTATATTGCTGAATCAGTTCTGATTTCAGTTTGATATCTGATATATTGAATCTGATATCTGGATTTAAAATATTTAGAGTATAAAAATTCTGATAAGTATTGTCTGGAGTGAAAAAAAATGGAATCACAGTCATTTGGCTTCCCGATATCGAATGTTTTGTATTCTTGTACATACTCAATAACCATTTAAAATTGTGAATTGATGTATTTCACATGCATAGTTTTACATAATTCAAAAAAATTCAAACCTACCCAGTTGTTGACGAATCTGATGTTTTGTACTGCCTCTGTATGAAGATTTTTATTGAATGAATATATCTATCATGAATACACTCTATCTTTTCGGTCTCAGCCATCGTCATAACGTAGAGTGCTTCATTGTCATCTTCGGCACTTTTACAGTATTGATGAGTCACCGGTGTTGTCCTACGCTCCGGGAAGTATCGAATCCATTGTGATGAATGTGAAATGAAAAATTTATTTGAATTTTTCATTCTCCACCCGCAAGCTCTAATAAGCTAATGAGCTTGATGTAGTTCTTCTTGACCATCAGAGCAAAAACATATTCGCCTCCCGGTGGGATGAATATCGTCAGAAAACGAAGGGACACATGGATAAAATATCGAGATTTTCTCTCCGAAATCAGCAGACTATATCATGATCACTCTATTGGGATGATTGTTCTGATTAATCGGAGTCCTTGGTGGAATAATGCCCTCTCTACTCTCAGATCTCAAGATTATGACTGCTCGCCATCCCGACTGTGTCGGAGCTTCAGGTACATGGCACGACCAGCCTACCATCTGAGGAAAATAATAATTACAATAATGACAATAATAATAACAATAATGATTGACGCATCTCGAAAGGAAACCGCATCATACTCTCAGTGGAAACAATCAGAACATGCAGGGCACTCCACCGAATTAGGCTCCTTGAATATGGAAGTTTGTGACGTTCTTGCGAAAGAGGCTGACACCGTCGTGTATATAGTTGTTCAATCGTTTTCCGAACTGGAAAAAAATTATCCCGTTCTGGCGGTTCGGAAGATTGAATAGCGGCAACATCAGATGGCGGCTGAGATTAAGTTGTCGAATTGACACCTGCCTCGTATCCAATGTGTGGTGGATTACAGGGCGATCAACAGTTCTTCCATGCCCGAAGTCAAGCGAATAGCCGACAAGAAGCGAGAAAACTTGTCAGTTGATTCTACACCCTCTGCTAGTTTTGGATAAATTGCCGACCGATGAACAGGTGGTATTCTTCTGAAGGAATATTCACCTGCAGTCACTCAACTTAGACGTTACAGCCCTACTGCAGTTTGAAGCTTTCAGCAGAGAGCTTTGCTATCCTAAGCTCAATGAACTAGCTTTACAAATCGATAACCCTGGATGACATTCGGAGAGCCCTTGTGGATTGCAAATATTCTGCTACTCTAGGCCCAGTTGAGCTGAGCAATTATCGATAAACTAAATTTAAACGCACCCACCACTATCTGGTCAGAGTTTTCAACTCATGGTTGGATGGAAAGCAATCGATTCCCAAAAACGGAGATTTGTCAATTCCTAAGAATTACGTTCGATAAGTTGTTCACGAGCATCTCATGCACACGAATACTCACCGCCGTTGACCAAGTATTCGAACGAATATATGAGCAGATAGAGTCGAAGAGAGGAGTCGCCGGATGTGGAAAGAATCTGTTATGGAAAAACGAAGGGGTAATTATGAATATGATAGCTGTTTCGATCTAACTCTACCCGTTTGGAGTAGTGAAGTGGACTCGGGAGGATTTTGCATACCAAATCATCCGTTCCATGGTTGCACTTTCCACGACAATTGGCCTTTCGTTTTTGGTGTAACCACATGACTGGATGGTAGTGTGTGGAGCCTGTGGAGGACTCCGGATTCTCTTCTCTGCGTGACTTGCGACCATGGGAGAGCAGGAATTGGATCATTTCGTCTTCAGGATTGAAAATTATAATGTACCGGTATGAGACCAACACTTTTGAATGTTTTACGTGTGAAATATACAAGGGTTGACAAGAGCACATCCAGCCATGAAAGACCCGAGCTACGCTGAGAAATCGACAGTGCACGTTCTAGCATACCCTTTATCAGGAGCAAACTCACGGTTTTTGACAATTTCTTCTGATGAAATATTCCCTAGATCTCGTGCATTGGCGCTTTAATTATAATCTGTTTAGAAATCTGTTCAAACTCTCTCAACTCTCAGAAGTTGAGAAACTTGTGCGAACTAAGGACTAACGAGGTCTTACCTTTTAACCAGTGATTCCTAACACGACACTATTATAGAAAAATCTCTTGACGTCCGTATGTGAATGCAGAAAGGTGGAGGATGCAGGATACCCGAATATATCGAACTGAAATTAATAATACCATTTTCAAATTTTGATAATATTCCATATCATTCACTAGTCTTCCGGATATTGATTATCTCACTTAATTTTTCTTGTGAGAATCTATCTACAGTCACTGAGATTTCAACAATAGCTTTCTTTCATTGGGTTTGAATTCAAACATGTCTGATTAGCAATTTCCGGTCAGAGGATTTTTTTTCAGTTTCTGGTTTATTTTTCGTGGGGTATATAATCAAAGAATATTTTTCAACATAATTACTAATTTTCGCTCAGAGAAATTATTTTCAGTTACTGGTTCCTTTTTTTGTGGCGTATATTTTCAATGAATATTATTGGAGCCTGATGATTTTGGAGTCAAATGACTCCAATTGGTTCAGTACGGAGGCTGGTAGAAGTTAAGAAGCAGAAATACTTGATTTGATATTGGTATTCCAAAATAGTTTATCCTGCTTTCATCAGATATGGTATATGTCTTCTAGAACTCCTGTTGTTTTGAAAGATATTGATTATTTTCACATCACTATCAAAACCGTCTGACTTGAAACATATCCAGAAATTACTGTGAATCAATTACAAACCATTTTGCGAATACAACTGAGTTTCTTTTGTATTTCAGGAAGTAATTCCAAATATTGATGCCTCGAATAGATACAAATCACGCAGAATATTCCATATTCAAAAAAGTTTGTCATTCACTGTTTATCTTCACGTGGACTTGATTCAGATTCTTTTGCACATACCTAGGTATATTTTTGCAAAAATTTTACTGATATCCATATTGCGAATTAATTTTGAGGAAATTCTTCATTTTCTCCCCCACGATAAATAGTAGAAGTGTAGTCGTTGCTGAACAGTTAGGATAGGACAACTGTATTGAATTGGGAATGCAGCAACGTGAAAGTGTACTTCTTGTAGTATATATATATATATATATATATATATATATATATATATATATATATATATATATATATATATATATAGAGGATAATCTTAGCGACTGGAGAAATGTACAGTACAGTACAGATTAACGGGGTCTCTCAGTCAAAAAATCAAAAATCAAAACTTTGCTCTACTTTGCCAAGCTTTCGCTTCTAACGGGAAGCTTCTTCAGAGCCTATAATTTATTGAGTTGTTGGTTTTTTTTTCCATCGAAAAACAATACAATTCATACTCACAGTAAAAATGAGTTATAAACAATAAATTGAACATATAAACTGACGGAGAAGGTTAAACATGTATAGATTATTTTGTATTTGACAAATGTCATACCTTCACATAAATGTAATTTTTCAATGGGTATGATGCTTTCATAATCTTTGACTTTAAGAACAACTTATTGATTGATACAATTTTCATTATTATCATGTTTTTTATGTAGTTCCAGTAAGTTACTGTATATATAGCTGAGATTATCAATGTCAGTTTTTATATTCATAAAAACAGAAGACTTATTAATTCCAACCATTTCAAGATTAAGGCGTTTAGAAATATTTTTTCTGTATGTAAAACTCTGATACCAGAGTAATTTGGTTCATGTCCTGTTTCTATACAATGTTGTGCTAATGCGCATGATTTCTTATTGAGCTTTATATCACTTTTATGTGAAATCATTCTATCATTGAGAATTCTAGATGTTGTTCCGATATAATCAAAGTTACAGTTGTTACAAGGAATGTTATAAATCAAATTTGACTTTTTGGTAGTATCCGTTTTATCTTTAAATTTATTATTCAAATTCTTTATAGTTTTAATATTTTTATGGGATATTTCGTTCATTATGAAATAGTTTAATGATATTTGAAGATACATTTCCAAGGTTAGGTACAGATTTATAAGAAAAAATGATAGGTAAACTATCATTACATATATTTCTGTTGATTACATCTGAATTTGTATTATTGCCAGTATTGACAATTATTTCATTGAGAAGTTTACTGGGATGAGAATTTTCGATTAATATGTCTCTAAGAAGTCGGAGATTTTTTTGCTTGGGAGAAAGGTGTACTAATTTTTCTATTCTTCCTTTCAAACAGAGTATTAAATTAATTTAAACTGATTTTTTATGAAAGAATAGTAATTAATATATCTTCCTGAATTAGTAGGTTTGACATACCTATCAGTAATCAAGGAAATAACAGTTTTACGGATAACTTTTGTATCAAGAAAAGGAAGGGTCTGATTATTTTCTATTTCGAAAGTGAACTGTAAATTTTTATCATATTCATTGACAGCATTGAGAATTTCATTAGATTTATCATAAGGTATTGTACAAATGACATCGTCATTTGTACAATACAAGAGAGAATTTTAAAACTTAGTTTAGGAAGTATGTTTTCAAAAAGATCGTCCATTACGTATTGAGCTATATTAGGGGAAATAGTAGCTCCCATTGGTGTACCAAGAATTTGTTTATAGTATTTATCTTCGAAGAAGAAATAACTTGAGTTGAAGATGAACTCAATTATTTCAATATTTTTTTTTTGGTTTATTGAACATTGTTTATTTATATCATTCCATCTTTTGATAACACTTTTCTCCAGTAGATTTATAGGTATATTGCTGAAAAGTGAAATCACATCAAGGCTGATCAGGATATAACCTGGAGGTAATGATTTTTCATTTATAAAATTGGAAAATTCGAAAGAATCCTCAATATAGAATTCATTTTCATAATTATAAGCATCAGTAAGAATCTTTGTGATCATATATTTTGTGTGATATAAATAAAAAATGTTCAATAAACCAAAAGAAATTTATTGAAATAATTAAGTTCATCTTCAACTCAAGTCATTTCTCCTTCGAAGGTAAATACTATAAACAAATTCTTGGTACACCGATAGGAGCTACTATTTCTCCTATTATAGAGCTCAATACGTAATGGACGATCTTTTTGAAAACATACTTCCCAAACTAAGTTTTGAAATTCCCTTTTTAAAGAAATACGTTGACGATGTTAATGTTGTCAATAGATATGATAAAAATTTACAGTTCACTATCGAAATAGGAAATAATTAGACCCTTCCTTTTCTTGATACAAGAGTTATCCGTAAAACTGATAATTCCTTGATTAGCTGTATGTCAAACCTAATAATCCAGGAAGATATATTAATTACAATTATTTTCATAAAAAATCAGTTGAAATTAATTTAATACTCTGTTTGAAAGAGAGATAGAAAAATTAGTACACCCTTCCCTCAAGCAAATCTGTTTTTCCGTTAACCAGCTGTCGCGCCCCTATGAACGAGAACTCTCAAAAGTCGAAACTGGTGCGAGTCAAGGACTAACGAGGTCTTAACTTTCAACGTGCGATTCCTTACACGGGTTGGCAAGTAAAAATCGATCGTTCAGTCTGGGGCTTGAATCAGCGATCAACACGGCGCGGCGATCGATTTGAGCGAGTCAACAAAGCACCCACCGCTTTGCACGAACCACTACCGGCTACCGTCCGAGCCGGACGGCTACAAACGACATGCTTCTCTACTTTTCCATTGGCTGTCTTTGCCATTTCAGTATTATCACGAATCCTTTTTTCTGCAGATATTTTTATGTTATAATATCTCATAGATTCGATAGATACTATTTTAGGCATAATATCTTGTCGTTGACACTGAATGATTGTCGTTGTTTTCTTCTACATTATTGAAAATTTTTCTTGTGTATACCAAAATTTAAAATTTGCCACCACCGACATCCTTTTCTATTTTCGAGAATCTTTGTGAAATATTTCTCCAAACATTATAGAACGATAAACGAATTTCCGGTGCAATTTATTATTTTCATTGGTAACCGTACGAACACATAATACTTCCTTCCAAAATGTTTGAGCAGTACATTGAATCTTCCAGACACTTTAGTCTGTACAGCACTTAACACTGAACGTTACTGTAGATTAGAGTATATCACCACCACCTTATATCTAGAAGGCTCCGCAGAACAATTTACTGTTCTGGCAAACGTTCACCGCCAAGAATATTGTGATGGAATATAACGAAATATTTGTTGTTTGAGAATTATTCAAAATATTCATACTCTGGGTATCGAAAGGATAATATACAGTTCAAAATTTGGCAATCATATACACCTTCCTCAATGCTATATCGAGGAAGGTAGTATCCATATATTTACTACTGTGAAAGCCGTGTCAATGAACATAGGGAAAAATAAGTGGATGACACCATGGAACTACAAAGGCATATTTCGAAATCTGAAATGCACGAGTTGAGTTATTCACTTCGTCACTTATTTGATATTCGAAGGAAGAATAATACAAGAAAATAAATATTTTCAAATACAATTTCGAAACATTCATCTCTCCCATCTACCTACGTACACAGTAGGTTCTGGTAAATGTCTGCTGGTAAACAACTACTTTCCTGGCTAGTACCACGCTGGATGTTGAATTATATCCGATAGACATTTATGTAATCTGCATCAGTGCATAAAAGATCCGACTCAGATAGCAGAATGCTTGGGACTTGATGGACACCATGATTGAAAAATTATATCGATTTGGATACTCATCTGAGGAATGAGGTTACCAATAAGTTTGAGAAAAATCACTTTAGACTGAGTGTCAATTCAATATACGGTGAGACAATGGAGAATCTCAACAATATAAGTGATATTCAAATTTGCGAAAGACTTTGTCGTCATACGTATGTATGCAGCAGAAGTTTCTATAATGGTTATGTCAAAAACAATAATTTACGACTTTTTCTATTATTTCACCGATCCTTTGACACTGAGAATGATGGTGGACATTTTTTTTACGATTTCATCATTGAGAATGTAGACAAATTCAATATTTTCTCACATCAGAGAACTGTCGTCCGAGTACAAAAAATCAAACCAACAATTCGCAAATACTCTCCCTGTGGAACTAAAATCAAGCGGCTGAGAAAATTCCGAACTGATGATAACAATAAATACACAAAATATAGAAATATTGGCAGGTCAAGAATAGCGAAACATGTAACCCATCTGAATGACATCAAGTGATCCAAAACTGGAATCATTGATAAAGAGAAGCACTGATTTGGGAAGAAAGTTGTAAAAGCTGTGTAACTTTTTGCATATGGAGTTAAATGTTCAATAAATAGGATTGATAGATAGTAAACCGCAGATTAAAAAAAACAGATGTTTTCATTGAAACATAGAATAGTGTGACATAGTAAGTATTATCTTTGAGACTACCAACTCACCAAAAGTACCCTCGCTTCCTTGTACTGACCTGAAACAAAAAAAAAATGTAATAATAGTGGTATGTTGATTTCAGTTGAACAGTTCTGGCCATTTCCATTCAAACATTAAATATTCTAGTGAAATTCATAGTTTGAATATTTTTAATGCTTTTCGTTGAAAGCGTATCCACTGACGGTGAAATTTTTGAAAAAAATTTTTGCTGATAATCAAATTTTACCGTCATTTACAGAAAGTTCGTCAATAAGTAAAAATCTATAATATAAATAGAAATTGAAAGGGCTGAATTTTTTACTTGGAAGATCTTTTTTTTCAGTTGGCGTCTGAAAATTACTCCTATGCATGATAAACACATCTATGTGAACAGTCTATTCCAAAAACTAGGGTAAGGAACTAAAAAGCCTAAATTCTATCTATCACAAAGGAATTCTGAATCTTTCCTAGCTCTATATTATTATGGAAAATGTGGCGTCTTGTCACAATTTCGCCTTTCATAAGAAAGCAGAAATGCCATATTTTCAGCAACAAATTTATCGAAGAACAAGGAACAGTAATGATCTATTCGGATTGGGTTATTCAGAAAAATCGCTCTCATTCAGTAACCAAAACCAGTAACAGTCCTGAGGAAAGATCCAAGATATTTTTTCCCACAGAAAAGGGTTTTTGTGCAGAAAATGCACCATTCCTAAGATTCTCATTGAATATTATATCTTCAAAGGAGTGGCATAGCATAATTTTTGAGCTTGAGGGCGATAGTGGACCCAATAATCATATCCTGAGAACTCGAGTTGGTACTTTTCGAAAGTGTCTTGACTGTCTCAAAGTTGTTCCAAAATATTTTTGACTTGTTCACTTGGTGAGATCAACTGGTATATTAACGTTCTGCCAGCTTGAAGGTGCTGAAGCCATTATCTCTTCGAATACTGGACTAATTGCCCGAATTTTAGAAACGAAGTAAGATGAGCCGCCCATTTTATTCTTTGTTGAAGTACTTCAGATTCCAACGACTCTGAAAATCTTGATGAATTGTTTGGAGTAGTTGCCAACGATTGAGCCTACTGAGTTCAACATCATGTGAATCAACGTATGGAATGACGGTCAGAGAATCTAGATTTGAAAAATCGTATGCAGTTAGAGCAGAAAGGTCATTCGGATCAATACTAACAAACGTTAGTGGCCGAAATTTCAAAATGGCTTCTATGGTTCCGAAAGTGAGTTTTCGTAACCCGATAATTCAATACAAATGCGTGTCAACCGATTTCCAGCAAACCATGATATACAGTGGGACACATTTTGATATATTCACATTTGATGTTATTTACCCTATCGCACCATAAGAGCATGTCACCAATTTTTTTAAATGCATCATCCTTAATTGTTTCGCATTATCGGATGCTCCATGATAGCATATTTCAACAAAGTATGAAACATATGGTCTGGAGCTTATGGTTCGGGAGTTATAAATTATTTGAGTTGAAAACGAGCCACCCTGAATAACTTTTGAAACAATGATTTGCAAGAAAAATAAAAAAACCGGTCAACAATTATACTACTATAGACTAGACAATGAAAAGAAAATGATTTTTTTATAGTAAATGATTAAAAACGTTTCCGCCAACTTCCATATAATGGTACAAAGGAGCTTCCATTGTCGCCTTCATGATATTCTCTCTCGAATCTTTTAATGTTGTTGATTCTATCTCATACTACAGATGGGGACATTTGGGGACATGGGGACAAAAAATAAATGTTATACAAAAAATTCAGATGAAATTTGATCCGTTCAGTGAGACTTTTACAAAACTCGTCTACGTCTATTGAAATCATCTTTGTTCAATTCCTGAACTGGTCTAATCTTATATGGATGAAATTTGTACTTATGAAGGATTCTGAAAACATATGTACAACTGATTTCTGATTATCGAGACAACTTAGTAAGATATTGCGAATTTTTCATTATTCCAACTCGCCATAAAACTGCAGTACGAATACCTCCATCGTTGACAACTCCTGAACGGTTATGATTCCTATTGTTAACAGATCCAGTTCAATAATTCCGAAACATATTCGTGTCGTACATCATTGAACATACGGGCAGCAGCTCTAGCACTTTTTTCATTCTGGTAGTACAAACTCACTATTTCAATCCGTTCTCGAAACGTACAAACCATTGCTTCTCAAGAATTCACAGAAACACTACTCTTGTAACTTCACCTGGTAGATAATCGTTATGTTTATGAGTATTATGTTTTATGGTGGGTAGAATTTATGTTTGTTTTTTCAGTTTTTTCTTGGTATGTTGTACATCCCGTTTAGGTTTTTGTCTTCTTTTTCATAGCTGTTTATTTTTTGTGTTATTTTCGTGTTTGCCTTGTATGTGATGTTGATGTTCAGGGGTTTGAAGATATTTGTTAGTTTTTTAGTTTGGTGTCCTACGTACGTAAGTGCTGTCCATTGTTGTGTTGTTTTATCTGTTGGAGTGGTTTGATCTTTGTTCTTTATTTTCTGTTTGATTCTGTTTTCATATGGAAGAAACATAATTCCCCCCCACAAGAAAACATAAAACAAGTCAATAAGAGAAACCGTATGGACATCTGGGAAAACTCAAACATTCATTCATATATAAATACAAATAGAGATTTTATTGAGTGGTTATGATACAAATCAAAAATGAAACAATTCGTGGACACAACACTCCAAAAAAGGGGGGCAAACCGCGGACACGTGTTTCTGGCTATTGGCCTCATCAGCGCGGTGCAAATGTGCGATTGGCTTTAGTTGTTGACTTCGTGCGTTTGTATTGTTTCCTGCTTTCGGCAAACAAGTGTTGCCCGTCTTCACACTTGGCTGCACCGCGCTGATGAGGCCAATAGCCAGAAACACGTGTCCGCGGTTTGCCCCTATTTTTTGAGTGTTCTGTCCACGAATTTCTCCCTTTTGATTTATATATATATATATATATATATATATATATATATATATATATATATATATATATATATATATATATATATATATATAAATATATATATATATATATATATATATATATAAAATATAAAATTAGATGAGTATTTATAATTTAATTAATTTGATTCTTGATTGTTATCCTGATATTTCAAATAATTTGAAAATTTTCTGTGATATCAAAATTCTTAGTGCTCCAGCAGATACCTGTCCTTACCTCTAAATCTTACCTCTATTCTTCAAGGTTGCTCAGCTCAATCGAAGCTCATGCAGCTCTCTTTCTCAAAGTAGAATTCTTGGAAAGGTGTTATAAATAAAATTTTTTATGTCTGTGTTTTTGAAAATAAAACTTTGTCTCAAAGTTGAAAAAAAAAATATAATGAATGTAAAATTTTGTAAATGTTTTGTCAAACCAAACTTAAATTACCCTTAAACTGCGCCAAAATACCTTATGCTGAGAAATGTTCCAGTAAATATTAAATTTGAAACAAAAATATTCGTAGAATTGTGTTCCGTACAGTTAAATTTACGTGTAATGACAAATTAGTTACTTGAAAACTTGAGATGTCTGTGGTTCGTGCGTGGGAAACGATTCTAAAAATATCTGTGCTAAATGTCAGTGAATTTTTCAAATTTTCCCAATATTAAATCCAATAATAGTTCTTGTAAATAAAATGATGAAGTTCGTTGATAAATAAACGTTCAGAAGTTGTGATTTTCACACTGGAAGTTCCTCGTGACTGGAAAACTTTTGATTCGATTTGGAGGTTATGAATTGTTCAACATTTTCAAAAATGTATTATTCTCATGGATTGGGAATTATAAATGATATTGTAATACCTCAAAACTGGTACAGCTTCCCTGGATTGGTTTTCCCCTGATTGGAATTTTGAATTCTTCCAGAAATATATATATATATATATATATATATATATATATATATATATATATATATATATATATATGATGAGGCCAATAGCCAGAAACACGTGTCCGCGGTTTGCCCCACTTTTGGAGTGTTGTGTCCACTAATTGTTTCATTTTTGATTTTTATATCATACCCACTCGATAAAATCTCTCTTTCTATATATATATATATATATACAAATATGAAAGTTATTGAGTGTCTTGATATTGAAACAGAAGTTAATATCGGACATAGCACTCATGAAAGTGGCAAAAGCCCGAAACACGTGTCTATGGTTTGCCACTTTCATGAGTGCTATGTCCGATATTAACTTCTGTTTCTATATATATATATATATATATATATATATATATATATATATATATATATATATATATATATATATATATATATTATATATATATATATATATATATATATATATATATATATATATATATATATATATATATATATATATATATATATATATATATATATATATATATATATATATATTGGATGATGCAACTAATTTTCTTTCATTTTCAGTATTTTACTATCAATGTAAGTTACAAAAAGGATTTGAAGCTCTATAACTTCTATTTAATTATCTGCGAGCGCTTTCGACAGCTGGTCCTGCTGTCATCCTCTAGGCCCTACTCTATCTGCAGATTAATTTGGCAGAAAATTTGCAGAAAATATTCAGACCTTTTGATATTGCAGAAAGTGAACCTTCTGAGCATCCGAATGCAATTATTTCAGTTGAATATAATTAACAATGAAAATGGGTTGAACGATGACTTTTTAGAAGCGATACGGATGGTTCTTCTGATATCGAAGACTAGAATAATGGAGACGGCCTCCAAAAATATATTCCACTTCCTGAATAAGTTTGGAACAATTGGATAATTTTTTATTTGAAAAATTCCATCTGAAAAGGATGAGGGTTGTTTATGTTCCACTGAAGTGTTTTGCAGTTCAACATGAGATGGACAATTTTCATTTTCTACTATAGGATTTTTTTACAATGAATATAATTCCCAATAAATCAACAACTATACGTTGAATTGTACTGAATGATGAAAATTTTTCAATCAGAATATGTAACACATGTTCAGAAGGAATGCCTGACAGGACAGTGGCATTCTTTTCTTTCGCAGAACTGATGTGATTAACAACCATATATGTTTGAAAAATTAGCCACATGCCGGTGATTTTAAAAAATCAGGACAGACGCACTATAGGATGAATAACGTATTATTAATGAGTTTCGAAGCGTTGCGAGAAGCGTTGTCAGCGGTGTTGTGTTGAGTTTTGTTATAAAACCAATGATCAGGGATTTTTTTTGTATCAGGGTAATGCGGTTGCTTACAAGAGTTTTTCCCCAATGTGGGTGAGATTGATTTCAGGAAATTGCTACAGAAGAATCTGACCATGCAAAACATTTTAACAAAATTAATTTTATCCTCTCAGATGTTTTTTAAATAATTCATCAGTTTTACTGAAATAACAGCGCCAGATAATTCAAACTTTGAAATTGAAATGGTTTTCAGAGAAGATTCTCTAGTTATTCATCACACAAAATGTTGGAAATTAATTATCTTTCACCAAATCAAACTCAGCCTAATGGCTTCAAAATTTTTCAGTCTTTTCACATATTTGAATTATCATTTGTGACTGCTTGTTAACGTATATGAGCCGATATCATTATCCACCTTGTGAGCTGTACTTTGATGTTTCGAAATATATGACGAGATGAAAGAAACTGCGATCATGTCACAATAAAATGACTTCATACATTAAAAAGCTGGGTGATATTCTTTATAATTCCTTTTGAAAGTTTCTCATTATTTATTTATTGGAATAGGTCTGACGCAACAGGGTTGGGAAGAGACTTTCGTGTGATTTAGTGACTAACTGAATTAAGTTTCACTCAGCTCAGCTGGCAGAAGTAGGACTTTGTCAAATTGACAAATCATGAAATATTTTGAGTCTGTCTGAGGCCTCAATCGAAGGACAATGCATGGCCCATAACAACTGTACGTCAATGAATGGCTGATTTCAGATTTTCATTTCACTCCAATTCCGATACACCAACTCAGTTTCATTTATTGAAAGTGGTATTCTCTCTCCAACAGATACTTGTTTGCTAACCAAGTGCATATGCATATGAATACGTATGTTGCAAAACTAGCCTTGCGGAAAATTTTCATCCTAAATTCTGCGAGAATTATGACTCATGTTCAGTTGAACATAATTTATAACAACATTTAAGGTATCAGAAGATATTCAGTGATTGCCGATAATGCAGTTTTCGTGTAACAATTGGAAATCCTGATAGGTTCGACAATTTCGAATTTATTCGATTTGAATGCGATAGTTGATTTTCAATAGATCACAGTTAGCGGCTAGGTTGATATTTTCCATTATTCAATAATTTCCAATTATTTTCATTTGTTTTTGTGAAGTATTTTTATACCGTATTGACAAATAATGAATCCAAACTGAATCCAACACGAATTGTGATGAAACTTTACTGCTGAAAATCATACGTTAGAAATCGATGAGATACATTCTGCTACAACACTAATATGTGTAACGAAAATGAAGCTCTCAGTTTCTGACGTTTTGGAAACATCAGTACAAGGAAATATGCATTTTCAGCATAACAAAAAATCATAGAATGAGAAATTCGTTCAGGTCAGTCTCTACTCACCTACACTGTAGGTTGATGAACTGACACCTATCAAGAAATACCTACTGTCTCAGCCGATACTACGAAGGACGTTGGATTATTTTCGACAGGTGTCAGTGCAGGAATTTTACACGCAGTGCTTTCTGCATAATATGCTGTTGGCGATACAACTGCCAGAATCGATTTTCAATTACTGGAACGGACATACTTGCAGACCGGTTTCAGACTATTTGGCCTCTCGTTAGTGCTAGGTGGTCGCCATCATCAATATAAAGTCAATGATATTCCATGATCAAAAATCGAATTTCTTTCAAAGTATCATTCCTCGAACCAGGCTGAAGGAAAAGACAAACAACAGATTTATCATCGCCCCATTTGAAAAAGGAGGTAATAATAAACCGCATACCCGAGTTAACCTAATTCCTCGTATAAAGAAAGAACATTTTTCACATATAGTCAGTGGGCATATTTCAAGACTGGCTGTAAATCCAATCATCTATAAGAATAATTCGTTCAGGACAATCAGAGTTCCCCATGTGAGGAAAGGAATGTATAGTCCGTAGGCATACTTGAAGACTGACTGTGAATCCAATTATCTACAAAAACAATTCGTTCAGACCAGTCTCTACTCACTTACTCTGTAGGTTATTGGACTGACACCTATCAGAAAACACCACTCTCCTAGCTGATACCATGAAAGGCGTTGGATTATATTCGACAGGTGTCTGTGCAGGAATCATCACAAAAGTATTTCTTTCCTTATACGAAGAATTGGGCAAATTCGGATATGTGGTTGGTTACTACCTTGTTTATCAAATGGAGCGATCACATATATATTGTTTGTTGTTCGCTTTAGCCTGGTTCGAGAAATGGTACATTGAATAGAATACGATTTTCGATTATGATATATCATCGACATATGTTGGTGATGACCACTACATTGCACTGACGAGAGGTCAAATAGACCGAAACCGATCTGCAAGTATGTCCGTTCCAGTAATTAAAAATCTATGTGCTCCACGACTTGTTCATTTTGTGAAAATGCATGATCATTTCAGTATAATGAGTAAAAACACTTCCACTTCATTTCCACTAGTTATATCCACCAGTATAATAACTAACTGATAAGTTAGTATGCTCACTGAGTATATGTGAAAAATGAGAAATATACTGGTAATATTTGGCTTTCACCGAATATTACAAGTACCAGTACATTTGAATATGACATCTCAAAACAGAGGGTTTTCATAAAATGATCATGAATTGAAGATGTTCAAGTTATTCTACAAAACTTCAATATGGTCTTGAAATGATGTAATATTGAATTATTGACAACTTTAATCTTCAAATATTGGCTTATTTTCTATTTGTAACAATACGATATTTTGTCTTCGACGTTCTGGAAACGAAGTTTTCATTGACAAGAAGGATACGCACTTTCATCGCCAACAAGAAAATGATGTTTATCAATTCATCAAATATTTGAAGCATTCAGAAGAGTGCTATTCATTACTTCTACTTCAAGTAATTTTCATCTTCAAATAATTGTTCATATATCTGCTTGAAGTTTTACGGAAATGAAACATTCCATTCTCAATACGAATTCATCGCAAAAATAAAAATTACCATTTATTAAAATTTGAAGTATCATCATCTCCTGAGGCATATCCATAATTTTTATTGGTTTGAAAAATATTTCAATCACAGAAATGAATAATATTCCATAACAAATTTCATTCGAGTAATAATTATGAATACCTAATTTTTTCATTACTGACAATATCGGCGAATACAAAGTCGGAATTTTCTCAGTTTCACCGTTTATGTATCATTTTGTATTGTAAGACGAGAAATTTCGAACAATATTTTGGTTAGGAACTGAACATTCATTCACGATACATTACGATGAATCCTGTCTTCCGACATGAGTGACTCGACAATATATGAATGAACCCTTCAACACCCGTAGGAATAATCCCTAGAGTCTCCTTCTTCAGACCTCTACGAGTCGCTTGGGATTGGTCTGATCCCTTCTCGTAGGTATAACGACCTGGAATAGCAAGAGCGCTATCCACACTATTACTGTTGAAAATTATTATCCTATTTCTACTTCACTCACTGGAGATGTTCTTCATTGAACATAATTTTATTTCAGAAATATTTCCATATTGATTCAATGGGTTGTAGAATGAACTAATTTCAAATGTTGTTTTCGCTATAGCAACGTAGAATGTCGTCGTTAGTTATGAAAGATGAAAATTCAAACTTCTCATGCTTTCACGTATTTGTAATTAACGACGTTTCTGCAGTTTCATCCTACAAGGACATTTTCAAACGAATACAGTAAACTGAAATGATTACCAACGTATACTCTTATATACCCATACAACCACTGTAGGTATTGATAACAGATGATCTTTGATGACTTTATTGCCTGATCATCTATTATCACCTACAATGATTGTTGAGGTATATTGCCAGTTCATTGTATTCGTTTGGAAATGTCCTTGTAGGACGAAACAGCAGTGACGTTAGTTACAAATACAAAGTGATATAAAATATAAAAAGTTTCAATTCTCATAAGTGACACATTTACATTTTTTTTCATTTTGGATATGAAATATCTGATAATACAGAAGAATGAAGTAACGGTTATGATTGAAGCATAGGCGTATCTTTATAAGGAAGAACTAATTTGATGTTGAGGTAATCATTGTCATATTATTGTTCGTAACATTCATGAAAAAGAAAGCGAATTTTCCACCCTAGGTTAGGTTGGGTCCGTCCGTTAATAGTTAGAGATTTGAATACATTCATTTGGGGTGTTCATTGAATTAATCATTTGGATGAATTTTGACTCACCACAATGAATGTTTATCTGAGTCATCCATTATACAGCATGTTTGATGAACATGCTGAAACGTCGAATTAATGAATAATTGTAGTATATTCGTCTTGGACAGAGATTAGCTTTCATTTTATTGAGTTACCTATTATTGTTCATTTATTTTTCGTCTTTTTTGCTGAAAACATTTTTATGATTCGATAAGGCCTATTGATATAATTTTGAATTAGAATGTTGAAGCTACTTTTTGAAGATTCAAATTTGAATGAGAAAAAATGATGATTGTCGTTGGACGATGAGTACACATTAGGATCACTGGGACATGCACCAAGTTTTTTCTATGAAGTAGAAAATTATGAAATGAAACTTTCTTTGTTTTTCATCACTTTTATTTGTGACTAACTTTACTGCATTTTCTTTCCATAGGGACATTTTCAAACTAATACTTCCTTATAGGACGGAAGTGCAGTAACGTTAGTTACAAATGAAAGTGGTAAAAACAACATAGAAATTTCAATTTTCTTTTCCAACCTGGGAATAAAATGGCATGTTCCTCTGTGATCATTGTGTTGAAAGATTCGAATATCATAATCTACAGGCGAAAATGAGCAAATATTCATTCCTATCTTAGTATTGGTTAACGAAAGGGATATAGTGCCCCTTTTGTTTACTTGGGAATTAATACTGTTTTGATATATTTCTTCTTGTTTGTTCCATTTTGATTCTTGAATATGACATCACTGTTAGGTAATGAAACAATTTTTAAAGTTACATGTTTTGTTTGCATTCGTGACAATTTTGTTTTTGGAACACAGTTCAGATGTCTCAGAGAGTGTAGTCGTGAATTAATTGCTCTGCCTTGTAGTGTGTATAAACAGCATAAACTTGGTGTACTGGTGAAAAATTTATTTGCAAGTGGAAAACCGGTACCTAACCTAACCTAATACATGAATTGATGACAATTAACCGAACTTGTTTTTTAAAATAAAGGGGATATCTGTCAAAAATAAGCAAAACGTTAACTTCATCCTAGTTGCAAGAAATTAGGCATATGAATATTAAATTGCCGTAGACACAACTTTTTCAAGTAACTTTTTGTTAAATTCGATCCAGAACTGCACTTTTTCAATTAAAAAAAAAAGTTGAATTTGAAAAACACTGAACGTCAGTGGGTCGCAGTTAGCCGCATCATTTGAAGTTAAATTTGAAGCACAAACAAGTGCTGAAGTTAAACTTCATTGAAACTTTTCGAAAAAAAAGTTTCCCATATGGTGCGCACTTTAATGGTGACACTGTATATCAGGTAAAATGAATACTAGAAACAAACATGAAATAGCGGCCATAATCACGAAATACATCAATGAATTTTCACTTAACAAAGAATTTATTAGTCAACTAACAGAGAAGATAGCTGAAAGGATAGAACAAAAAATTAGGAATCTTGAAATGGAGGTAAAAACTCATGAAGAAAGTATCAACAAATTAGAAAAAAAAATTACAGATTTGAACAAGAAACGGATAATATTCGTCAACGAACTGAAGTAAATAATAAGATACTGGGCATTATCAATTCCAAATCAAATATGGGGTCTGTTTTTGGGGTGAAAAATACATGGCCATTCAATATTCAAATCTATGCCACAATAAATGGAAAGAAAAGTAGGCTCAACTGCATGAAAGATGTAACCAAATATGTTATTGATGAACACTCAACATGAATCATTCATCACTCTCTTTCATTGTAATAGTTAATTGTATTGATGATGAATTTACATATATGTATAAACTGTTAATAATGTATCCGAAGCTCAAGATGTTAATTATTATATTTTAGGCCAGAACAATTATATTTGAATCTAGCTAGATTATTTATTTTTATTCGAAGAATTAAGTTTCTGTTTCACCTTCTTTCACCTTTACTCTCTTTCTAAAATTTTTATCATAATTGATATTTTTTCTTATTTTCAATTTCTTAATAAATTTATTATATAAACATACCCACATTCTCAAAACAATAGGACAAATATGCTGGATTTTCTAATCGACATGAAAAATTATAAGAGATTGTTTGGGATAGTTTGAAAGTCAATGTGGAACGTTTCGGGGGTGAGCATTTTTTCAATATATTCCATCTCGATATTAGGAGTATGCGAAAAAATATTGATGAATTTCTCTTGTATATTCAGTCAGCCAATACAACAAATGTTAATATCATAATATTATCTGAATCATGGCGAATAGATATCCAAATTTTTTCCATACCAAATTTTGAAATAGTACATAATGAATTTTGTTTCGATCAGAACGATGGTTTGATAGTTTACATTAGGGAAAATATCAACTTCAATTCTGCAACATTACACTTGAATGAAATCATTTCATTTCATTTCATTCCATTCCATTTCATTTCATTTCATTTCATTTCATTTCATTTCATTTCATTTCATTTCATTTCATTTCATTTCATTTCATTTCATTTCATTTCATTTCATTTCATTTCATTTCATTTCATTTCATTTCATTTCATTTCATTTCATTTCATTTCATTTCATTTCATTTCATTTCATTTCATTTCATTTCATTTCATTTCATTTCATTTCATTTCATTTCAATTCAATTCAATTCAATTCAATTCAATTCAATTCAATTCAATTCATTTCATTTCATTTTATTTTCATTTGATTTTTTATCGTTCTGTCTTAGACGAGAATGTATTTTGTCCTATAACTGAATTGAATAAATTTACTTACTTAGTATTTATTCCTACAAACACTAACTTGAGAATGTATTTGTGAGAATTTTGATGCTGTAGATGGCGCTCAAATTGAAATATCATTCAAATTGATTCTCAAGGTTTTTCATTGGATTTTTGGAAATTTTCACACCGTATGAACATGCTTGAGGGATCTATTGTATATCGAAACCCGAGATCTGACTATTTATAGATCTCGCAGGAATGAGTCTATATAGTATCACCCGGAGACGATTGTGGATTCTAACAATCGAATCGTCGTGAAGTATCTTGGTTTGGAATCTTTCAATTTTCATTTTTTGTTTATAATTTTTTAATTTTCATCTCGTGTTAATAGTTCTTTTTTTTCATTATTGCTTGTATTTTATTTCATTGCAATTTCAGTTCTTTGCTCAATATCATTGTCATTCTTCAGCTAATCTTTTCCATTATTTACGGATTCTTTTAGGGATTTCAAATCAATTTATATCATATTAGACAATGGATGTCCGAACTGATGAAATGCATCACGAAACATTGTCAACCACCTTCAAGCAATCGTCAGATATATGTTCAAAATCACGAATTGAAAGATTATACCTCGTTAATAGTAGACTCGCACAAGTTGCGACTTTCGAAGTTTGTGGTTAGGATGATGAAAGCTGAGTAGTTTAAAAACTCCTTATTATTTTTTCCATCTTTCTTCAGTCTCTAACGTTGAAGAACAGTCTGTGTGTATCTCCTGGGGCATCGTAGTGGGCTTGTGTGCTTTCGAAAGATTGACGGCATCGAAGCTCTACAAATAGGTGAATCAGGGTAGATTCAACTAGATTCAACTTCCTTTTACAAACGAATTCTCTTGCAAGACGACCAAAAAAGCTCATAAAAATCTACGTCAGTTGTAGTCTCCATCTCATTGAGCAGTGGTTGAGGTTAAGGGACTCACTCAAAATGAAAATTTCACTTGAACCTCATAACTAAGAAACAACGGAGTGCAAATATCACAGGTAACGTGGGTGTATCTTTGGTCCCATATACCTCAATGGTTCCGACAAACACCGCACTAGAAACAGACTGAAAATCAGGAATGACCAATCAGAGTAAAATTGTATAGATGCGAAGTCAAGAACTGAGGTTGCTCCATGTACCCAGATTTGAAAAGGAAGACTGAGATAATGATTCAGTCCTCCATAACGGCAACCCATTTCTTTGCAGAATCCTTTAGAAAAAACACAGTGAGCCTAATAAAATTTGGCTCCTTCACTGAGGCTTCACAAAAACCAACGTCCTTGACACTTACGCCTTCTCAGATCAGATGGAAGGAATTTCCGCTCAGGGATACAAAATTGGTCTTAATGCCCCTTTTGTGCTTCCTATGTGAGATTCGACTCATGTTTTCTGAATTCAATTTAATAACCTGCATATTAGGTTAGATCCAAAGTGAGTGGGTCTATTCAACGCTCTACCGCAACCCGAAAGGGTTTATTGTAGCTCACACCTATTCACACTTTACCAAATAAACCTAGGTTCTTAATAAAGTCGATTAGTTTGTATGGCGTTTCAGTGGTCTTTCAGGTCAGATGGTAAGAGTACGGCTCTGCAGATCTCTAAAAATGTGATTCGATCCCTAGCGGTGCAGGAAAAAAGTATGTGCTCTGCTGTTTCATCATTTTCCAAACAGAGGTGACACACACTGTCTTTGTACAGTCCAAATCTCTGCATATGATGATTCAAATCACAGTGACCTTCAAGAAGGCCTGTAAGACATCATAGTTCATCCCTACTGTAGTCCAAGAACTATTAGGTATCAACCTTCGAAGTGTGAATAAACGCCTTGTAATGGGCCAATCCTGGAAGATTCCATCAGAAGACATGAATATTACCCTGAATTTTTTAAATTGAATTTTCTATGATTGGACAGCTGCAATCTCATTCTACTCCGTCCCAAACATCATGATTTTCGTTTTAGATCCACCGAGAACAAGTTTTTTTTTGAACAAACGAATCATCAGACGAATCATCGAACAGTATTTGACATCCATTGGAGTTTGATACCTACCAAACAGCTGTTGGACTACAGTAGGGATGAACTACGATATCCAATAAGCCTTCTCATAGGACACTGTCATTTGAATCATCATATGCAGAGACTCGAACTGTCCGATGACAGTGTGTGTCGCCTCTGTTTGGAAAGTAATCAAACAGCAGATCACATACTTTGTGTCTGCCCCGAATCAGGTTTTCAGAGTTCGGCAAAGTCGTACTCTTACCATCTTACCTGATCGGCTTCGTTAAGAAGCTGGGTTTATTTAGTCGAGTGTCACTAGGTGTGAGCCACAATAAACACTTACGGGTTGCGGTGGAGGATCAAATAGACCCACTCACTTTGGATCTAACTTAACCTAATATTCAGGTCATTGAATTGAATTTGAACAACTTTCAAAAGTCAGAACGCCTGCGAGTCAATAACGAGGCCTTTCCCTTTAACGTGAATACAATCATATATTCATTGCATGTACTTTTCATGTGATTTACTTACCACATAAACCAAGTGTATTGCGAGTGATTGATGAATATCTCATCTCCTATTATCATATCTCAAATAACAAAACTTTCAGAGGAACTATTACAAAAGTGGTTCATCATTTACTACCATAACAAATTATCAGTTGATTATTATCCTCAGAATAATAACGTCATATGAATAACTTCAAAATGGCTCTATTCTAGACTATCGGTTCAATTTCAGAAGTAAGAGGTCAAACCATGCTACAAAAGTTCTTCCTTCACCAAAAGAGAGAGTAGCCATTATGCATTTCATAGTAATATTCAAAGATAACACAAAAAAACAGTTCGGATCTGAGCTGAGGTTTGATGAGGCCTCACCTTACAACGTGCGACCCCCAGCAAGTTTACTCCTTCCATACATATTTTTTTGAACATATTTGATGAATATTTTGCTCCATACTTCTCTAGTTATGGGTTACGTAATGAATTATGCGAAACTATTCTTAGGTGACATTTTCAGACAATTTCAATAACACTAAAAATGTGTTTTTCAAACTAATTAGTTTTTGATTTGTTGATGTACAATAGTTCAATGCCACCCTGCAAATTGTGAGCTGAATTGATTAGAATACCATTGACTTGAAATCACCATTAAGTGATTTCAAGTCACATATATTTTTAATGAGCATAAGATTTTCCAAGCTGAGTTAATAACTCATTTGTATGCAGCGCTAGGAAAATAGGAATTGCGAAAACGAATTTCCGAAGAATATGTGGAAATGAAGGAATCCGAGATTTGAATTTAATTACCTCCATTTTTTGTCTTATTGCATTGCTTGTTCCATGTTTTCAATAATTGAGATGTTTTTTGTACTAAAAATAAAGTTTTCAAAAATATCATAGAAAAAATAAAAAACCAGTTAGAAAATATGCGGGTTTGAAATATAAAAACAGACGTCCCCGAACTCACAAATATGTATAGAATTCTTAAATATTCAAGTGTCATTGATAGTAGCAAAATTCTGAACACGAAATACAAAAGTTCTGATTTGAAAAAATCTATTTGATGAACAAAAAAGGTAATGAATAAAAGTGTACATTTTGACCATAAATGATTTGAAGTGGGTTGTTCCGTCGATTGATCCCGGAAATGTTTAGGAACAAAATCTTCATTATTGTGTGGACACAAATGGGAATTCAGTCAACTATCAAAGAGAATTCTAAATTGAAATACAACTCAAAAAAGAAAAATGAATTCCGAATGCTTTAAAACGACATCACACTTGATCCGTTATTCAACATCATATTGCTGATTATCATCATTGCTTGGTAGTGAAAAAAATTTGTTTCCCCTTTCTATGAAAAATCGACTGGTATTTGCATCTTCCTGCTTTGTTAGCGTAGTTCCAATTAACGACAATGTTTTCATTCAGTCACTCTGTATAAGAAGAAGCTTCAGTGTTGAAAAACGTCAGAACTTCTATTCCACGGAAATTCAGAACAAGAGGTCAATCACTGAATGAACACTTCCTGATATTGTTGTCCGTTCTGTTATTACGACAAAACAACAAGCTATTGTTTCGATTCATGTGGTAGATGTATTATTTGTCGGCGTCTTTCCTAAACGAGTTCTTTTGTAATTTATAGTTGAATTCCTGTAGCGCTAATAACAGCAATCTGTGGACCACAAATCCTTTCTTAGATTTGGCACTTTCTCGTAGAGAACGTGAAAAGGAAGTTATTCGAGAGAAACAAGCAATTGTTCTTCTTTAACGACTGGACAACCGAACGAAGACGTATGCAGTTTACTTTGAAGTTAACCAAATAACCAAAAATAACCAAGACACACGAAGTGTTTGTCGCCATCTAGATATGTAGTTTGTAGGAAACAGGAACCAGGATATGATAACTTCGTGTAGGAGATTATGAGAAGAAATATTGACTCACTCTTGTAAACTCATTTCCTCATAGTATTCAATGAACTTGTTTTCATATTGGTTTTATGACTATCAGTTTTCATAAGGGTTGAACATAAATTCCATACTTGGATGACTGAATGGAAAGATATGAATTGGAATATAATTGCAAAACGGTTCATAATACACTCCCATGATAATGAAGTTTGAAATAAATCCTATGTTCAAATAATTATGTTGTTCTTTCACATATAATCCAAAATGCTTCACGATAAATATTTGTTTTATGAGTATTTTTTATATATTCTCATTGTTCTACTGTGTTATCATCTCATTCGAGATGAATTCAATGAATTAAATTGAAAGAATGGAAACAATTTAAACAATAGAACAAAATTCAAACACGTGAGTTAGTATTTCCAAGCAGCGCTGTTTTACAGAAAAAATACTACGAGTCCCAAATTGGAGATAGAGCATTATCGATGAATGTTTTCAATCAGAACCCAAGTTTTTGAGTATCGTTCAAAGTTATACAAAGGTACCCGACTTCAATTATCATATTAATAGCGGGATAACGTATTAGTAAAGTATTACAAGTTCTGGCAATGATTTGATCACACTGTCCGTGTATAATAAATAATTTCACAAGAACTTCGTTTGAATAATCAAACATCAATAACCATTCATCAATTACTTATAAAAGTCATCAAACTGTCATAAGCTTGATATTTCCATGGCTACCTAGAAATCAAATTCTTCAAAAGTTATTTTTTGTACAACTGTTATTGAATATCTCTTTGATAGAAACATTTCAATCAGAACACCTACCAAAGAATCATTTAGAAAAGTTCACACATGCAGTTCGTGCTATTGGTAATATTAAATCCCTGCTTTGTAATCCAAAGATCGTGTGTTCAAATCCCATGGACCCTATAATTTTTTTTATTATCAGCAGTAACGTTATACAAAAAAATTTGTATGATACATTTGTTGAAAGTGATTTTATTTTGCTCGTGAGTTTGCTCCACTTACTGACGCTCATTTTGCAATAATCCCCACTCACAAAATAAAATGCCACTTTCAACACTTGTAGGTAAAATGTGAATAACTATTTTTCCACAAAAACGGCTTTATATAGAAAACTTGACGATTTAGGCAAAGGGACATGTATATCATCTTGAAGCATTTTTCACCATCTTTCAATTTATCGAGTAATATACAGGGGGTTTCATTTGAAAAAATTAATTTTCGACTACTTTCATGCACAATGGAAATAATAGTAATTTTAGCACGCCCTGTATGATATGTAGTCGATTACTTGGTGTTATTTGAATATTTCGAGTTTGTCCAAACTGTCATCAAAATATCAAATTTTCGTGAATTGAGAGTACTGATGTACTCAATTTCAATTAAGGCTATGTTTTGGACCATATTTAACACAATTTATTTTTCATCTAGAAAACAGATAGAGATAAGTATAGGACATTATCAACAAAAAGTATCAAAATTCTAGAGCGATTCCAAAAATGTATTAATATACGGGGTGTTTCATTAAAAAAAATATAATCGCTAGTACTTTTTGATAGAAGTGGCAACGCCGCAATGCTGAAAATATTTTAGATCGATAGAACAGGTTAGGAAATGTGAGAGGTGGAATTTTCAGAAAAATCATGCTTTGCGTTTTCCAGAAACGTCTAACCTACCATTGATCGTGAGTCACGCAATATATATATATATATATATATATATATATATATATATATATATATATATATATATATATATATATATATATATATATATATATATTATATATATATATATATATATATATATATATTATATATATATATATATATATTATATATATATATATATATTATATATATATATATATATATATATATATATATATATATATATATATAATATTATCATACGACGGCGGTATGTCGTACAGTCAGGGAAGTACATATTTCGGAAATGAAATACACTACACTCTTCTATCTTCTTGACAATTTTTACTGTTACCTCTGCAGCATCGTTTGACTGAGGATTGAAAGGAGGTGATGTTACTTGTGTAATATCGTAATCTTCCAAAAACGACTGAAATTCCGAACTTGTGAAATTCAGGGGCATTGTCAGATATTAAATATTTGTGTGTTCCGAATTGTGAAAAAGTAGAATGAAGTGCTTTTATAGTAAAATTTAAAGTAATCTTTTCTGTAGGGAAGACTTCAATCCATTTAGAATGTGCATCTAGCACGATTAAATAGTAATAATCCAAAAATGGTCCAACATAATCGATATGTAATCTGTAAAAAAGTTCTTCGGGCCATTTCCATGGAATCAATGTATTTTTTTAAAGACTAGCCTTATCGGACTTCACATATTCGATCTTATAACGATAATTGGAGAGAATGATTGGAGCGAATAAGGCGTACCCTATTCGCCCAATAATGCGGTATATTATTACTCTTTATTAGCAAATAATGCTCTTCATAGTACAGTCAGTAAGTTATAAAATACACAACAATATATATATATATATATATATATATATATATATATATATATATATATATATATATATATATATATATATATATATGATGAGCTGTTTTCTCGGCTTTCGCTCCGTGTTCTGTGTATTTTTTCCCCATAAGGATTATTTTCACCCCCCATAATCCCCCATAATCCTTATGGGGAGAAAATACACAGAACACGGAGCGAAACCCGAGAAAACAGCTCATCATACTTTATCCGTGAGAATCTTCGAGTTAACATAAATATATATATATATATATATATATATATATATATATATATATATATATATATATATATATATATAAACTAAACTTGGGAATTTCTTTGGGTGAACAGCAGAACGGAAGTGTACTCTTATAACACAAGT
Source organism: Leptinotarsa decemlineata (assembly GCF_025532065.1). NCBI lineage: Eukaryota > Metazoa > Arthropoda > Insecta > Coleoptera > Chrysomelidae > Leptinotarsa > Leptinotarsa decemlineata. The sequence continues at coordinate 2,190,843 of NW_027412590.1, forward strand.
TATTCCAATACTTCGATAAAATTTATTATCATCTTCAGGGAAAAGCTACAAATGTTTTATGGTGATAATACAATATGAAAAAGTTTTTTTTTTTATTTTAATAATGATATAAAAAATATTTTTTAACAACTTACTGTTAGTGAGGTTGGCCGTGTCGAAAAGAATGTTATATCTAAACAATTGAAACATGTCAATACAATAAAATAGTCATCAAGTTAAAAGAGGTAGACACCTCACTGGATACAAAGAAGAATAATGAATTAAAACTTTTAATAAAAATCGTTATTTGTTTTAAAATTATGGGAATACCGGTAAACGCCATGTGCATTCAGAAACAAGAAGAAGCTAGCCAAAGAAAAAAACCGTAGATGTTCCCTCCTGAGATGTCGTACTGTAGGAATACTTCCAACACACATTACACATGCAACCCAACACATTGATAAACTAGTGTTAAGACAAGATGTAGATTATAATAACAACACACCAGGAACTTTCACTTGCAGGTTAGGAACCAAACTTCTTAATTATGAAATTAATAGTAATCATAAATGTTTTAAACGAATTCAACAAAATTTAGAGTTGCTTAAAAATGAGATAATCCAACTATCAAATCACACCGTTTTCTTAGAATTTTCTGGAAGACAACAAATCTCTTTTAATAAAATTTTTCATAAAATTAGATTAAAGAATTTAAATAAATTTAACAAATTATTAACAGCCATGAATAAATTAAAACTCTCTACCAAACCAGAATGGTTTAAGAATCTTTCAGGCACTAGTATCCCTGAAGATATTTCAAGTTTTTTGGCTCTAGGCCCCAAATTTAGTATTGAACCCATCGTTGATGGCACATTCTCCATAAAAAATCTTTTAGCTGATGTTGACTACATCACCTCCACTATCTCCAATGATAGTGAAAGAAACTCCTTAGTAGCACGTTCTACTAACATTATTACGAATTTTATAATTTCTAAACAACTTTTGAACAGAAATTTCTTCCAGAATCTGTTCTTAAAAACTAAACGCTTCTTGAAAAAATAATCCAGACCTCGTAATTACCAAATCTGATAAAGGTAATGTTACTGTGATACTTGATCGTGACCAATATATCAACCTTTCTACAAATCTTATTGAAAATTGTGATTCTTATTCACAAGTAAATAAAGATCCGACATTACAAGTTCAACGTAACTGTAATGAGTTGATTAAACAATTATTTGAATCTAATCAGATTGACGAACCTACAAAAAAACGTCTCACCAATTATACTGGTATTTTACCAAAATTTTATGCTTTACCTAAAATTCATAAACCAACCCTATCTGTTAGACCCATTATTGCTTCAATTGGTTCTCCCACTGAAAAAATTGCTTCCTTTCTAACAGACATTTTAACTAAAGCTCATGAAAATGATAATCAATATTTTATTAAAGATTCTTTTGATGTGTTTTCCACATTCAACAAAATGAAACTTCCCAACAATTATGTAATTGCTAGCTTAGACGTCGTATCCCTCTTTAGTAATGTCTATTTAGACACTTGTCTTAGATCGATTGATAGAAAATGGGGACGTATTAGTCAATTTTGTGACATTCATAAAGACGATTTCCTCCAACTCATAACTTTCCTTTTTAATAATACTTATTTTTCATTTAATAGTAAAATTTATAAACAAACTTTTGGTACTCCAATGGGAGCTAAGATCAGCCCCATTTTAGCAGCATATGTCATGGATGACCTGCTAGATTTGGTCTTACAGGTACTTCCCTTTAATCTTTTTTTCATAAAAAAATATGTCGATGACATTATATTATCCCTTCCTCAAGATGGAATATCTGAGATTGTGGACATCTTCAACAGTTATGACCCTCACATACAGTTTACCATCGAAACTGAGAACAACGAACAATGGGTTCCCTTCCTTGATACAAAAGTTATCAGAACACCAGATAACACTCTACGCATAGATTGGTATCGCAAACCTATCAGTTCTGGGAGGTTCTTGAACTATTGGTCATACCACAAGCAGTCAACGAAAATTAATTTGGTCAAACAAATGAAGAATCGCATTCTGCAGATTTCCGATCCCTCTTTTCATAAAAAAAATTCAAATATACTTTTCCAATTATTCATTAACAATTCCTACCCAGATCCTCTACTCAAGAAGATCTTATTTAGCACGTCTACCATGGACGTGCAAGTCAATAATAATAACCAGTTGGATGAAAATCCTTTAGTGTCTGACAATGTCACATTTGGGAGTGATCCACCTCCAGTTCCTATATTATTCTCCTCTTTACCATACATAAGCGATATGACACCAAAGCTATGCAGAATTTTCAAAGATTTAAATGTAAAAATAGCCTTTAGAACCATTTTCACCATTGATAAACTATTTTCTAAACTTAAAGATAAAACTCCTATCAACCTTCAGTCTAATCTAATTTATTCCATTCCTTGTCTAAATTGTAGTAGTGAATATATTGGTCAAACGTCAAGATTACTAAAAGACAGAATCTCGTCACATAAGAGTGACAGTAGATTACATCCTGAGAGATGTGCTCTCAGCAATCATGTTTACAAAGAAGGTCATAACATGAACTTTAATTCAGCAAAAATTTTATCAACTGAAAGAAATACATCTAAAAGATTGTTTTTGGAAATGTCTTTCATATTACAATCAGATAACTGCCTTAATAAAAGGTCTGACATTGATCATCTCAGTGGAATCTATGCCTTCTTATTAGACATTGATAAAAATTTACATAATTTCCAAATGAACAATAATTCTGGGTTCTCTTCTCCAATATAAATTCATAATATTTGATATTGTTTCAACAAAACTTCCAACCTCCCTAAGGCAGGGTTTTATTTTGATTAAATATTTTCTTCATTCCATTCCTCAAGACCACTGAGGATTTTGTTAATTAATTAATATATTTGATTTTGTGGATTTTCTCTCATTTATTTACTTACAGAACAGCAGATGTCTCTGATCACACTTGTTCCATAATCAGTTCCCTTTGTGTTCCAGATTGTTATCATTTACAAACTAACACACCTTTATAATATAATGACATGACAACTGTCATTGTCAAAATGTCAACTGTCTTGTGCCTCTCTCTCTCTTGTTTCTGAATGCACATGGCGTTTACCGGTATTCCCATAATTTTAAAACAAATAACGATTTTTATTAAAAGTTTTAATTCATTATTCTTCTTTGTATCCAGTGAGGTGTCTACCTCTTTTAACTTGATGACTATTTTATTGTATTGACATGTTTCAATTGTTTAGATATAACATTCTTTTCGACACGGCCAACCTCACTAACAGTAAGTTGTTAAAAAAAAAAATTTTATATCATTATTAAAATAAAAAAAAAACTTTTTCATATTGTATTATCACCATAAAACATTTGTAGCTTTTCCCTGAAGATGATAATAAATTTTATCGAAATATTGGAATAACTTGTGTTATAAGAGTACACTTCCGTTCTGCTGTTCACCCAAAGAAATTCCCAAGTTTTGTTCTTAACTAGTCAGCAAAGACTGTCCTTCAACTATATATATATATATATATATATATATATATATATATATATATATATATATATATATATATATATATATTAAATTAGAGACAACTCATATTTTTAAAATAAGAAACTAGAAAACAAGAAGAATTATTGACGACAATTTCTTGAAATATATTCACCACATTTTCTTTTGAATGAATTTAATGAATCACAGCTTTTAATATGACTTGGCAAATTATTAAATGTAATCAGACCATAACTATACAACAAATCACAACCTATATGTTCTTTGTTGATATAAAAATGTCTTATTCTATTTCTAGTGGAGTATGTATGAATACTACTTGTGTAACTCAATCGTATTTTTTCATAACGGGATCGATGGGAGTTGCCCAAGGTGAATAATCAACAGGTTTAAAAATTCTCTACTCTGCCAATCTGATTAGTTCTGCATCTACATTATATGTTTTATACCATAAAGTAGGGGTCTGGCATAAAAAAATTCAGGAGTTATTGCTGCATCTATCAATTTTAACATTACAGTTCCTTTAGAAAAATTACCGAATACCGACGCAAATACCCCTTCATATTTTTTTATCATTTTCCCGATACTAGTATAAGTATCGGAGTAATTCACTGAAACCGTGATTTTCAGAAGGAAAAAGCTCATAAAATCACGTCCCAGTATTGGAATTGCCCCATTCTTCATGACCAATATATCTTCAACGTGAGACATATCATTATAAAATATATCAGCTTGGAAAATGCCTAAAGGTGTCATTTCTTCGCCATTATAAAAATGCAAAACTTTGTGTGATGGAATAAGTGGATACTTTTTGAAATTGCTCAAATAAAAGTTTTCTGAAACCGCTGAAATATTCGCCCCTGAGTTCAGTTGAAAACAGTATTCTTTCTCACCAATCATAACTTTTGATATAATAAGGCTTATTATTCTCCGAACATGAGTTGATCGAAAAACATTCATCATCGTTTACTTCTACAAAATTTTGAAAATTTCTCGAATTGTTCCTCGTAACGTGTTTATTTGGTAATACTGGTGCCAGATATCCCTTGATTTTACACAAGTTACACGAAAATTCGCGATAACGATACTTGTTCGATGGGTGGTTTACCCTTCCACAAACTACACAATTTTGAGTGGCACTTCCACTTGCACTTGTTGATGGTCGACTCGTCGCAGGATACGTAGTATGACGTTTCTCTCTGAGTGACACGTGATGAAGATCTGTTTCCAATTTGATCACATGTTTCTCCAAGAAGGTATTCTGCTTGGCAGCCATTTTGCATGAAGCTATAAAAATGACTTCGTTGAATGTACAGTCTTTCTTCTCCTCGAAAAGTCTATCCTGTACTTCTTCATTTTGGAAACTAATAACAAAACGGTCTCTTAAGAGCATATCTAGTACATTTGCTTCGAATTCACAGCATGAAGCAAGACTTCTTACCCTTGCGACCCATTCCGATGAACTTTCTTATGGTGATTTTGTGGAAATGTAGAATTTATAAAGATAGGCAAACACTGATTCACTGCCTTCAAAATGCTCGTTGAACAGTTTTGTCAAATCTTCAAACACCTTATCTTCAGGTTTATCAGGTAACGCTAAGTTGAAGATTTTTAAAAATCTCTATATAACCTGGTTTTCAGATTTCACATGTTAGTTTAATTCTCGATGATGGAGTAAATCCAGAAACCGGTCGTAAAAATAAATGATCAATTCATTTTATTGAATTGATCATGAATTTTCACAAATTGAACAAGTCATCAATCATAGATGTTAAAAGATTCATTAACTGTTGTATACTGTTTCGAAAGCGGAATTTGACGATGGTTATCTGTTTTTCCATTATGTACCTTTTGACGGAACTGCTGACTACAACATCTTGAGATGAGGCTGATGAATAGAGATATTTCTCTCTAAATGAATGATTCATTTTTAATTTTCAACTCTTGTCCTATGATAATCAATCAATATTAAGGTCAACGTAATATCTTTTTTCAAATAAGACATATATAACTAGGAGAAACGTCTGACTTTTTTCACTGAAAAGAGGTAGAAAAATTTTGGATCAAACCGTAGATCCACTATCACGAAACATCTTCAGAGGTCAAAACCAAAACGATGTGAGAATTCAGATGTTCGAAATTATTCTGCGTTCAGTGTATGATATCCAGCACGGGCGTTTCACTAAGCAGAAATTCCATTTATTTGTTTCATTTCCTTTTTTGAATCCGAATTGCTTTCCGATTCATATACATACCTATAGTTTTGACAGAAATGAATGTGAAATTACTATAAAAATTAAGTAGAAAAACGATACAATTTTCATGAAAATATAGTAATGGAAAATAATGTGAACTTTGAACCCTGAACTTTCTCGAAGGGAAAACAAATAATTGTTCATCATCCAAATTCCCACCAGACATACAATGCCACACTTTGTCAATATTACGCATCCACATAACACTCGCGATACAAAATGGGATGTTGACATGTTGATTCGAAGAGAGGATTCACGGTTTCATACGGAACGTCACATTGGGGACGGTTTAATAAAACGTACAGTTTTTGGAGTCATGATGGAATTTATGTCCCAAGTCTAGCGATGCAGTTAAAGTTAGTATGCAAGTATATTTGAAAATAACGGGGTTTGAAATTATCCATTTTACCTGGGAGTAACACTCAATAATATAATGAGATTTCGTAACTTTTTCTGTTAGTGTCCTTCAGTTATGTTGAGAAAACAGCCAATTCATTTTCATGTAAAATAAAGCAATATATATATATATATATATATATATATATATATATATATATATATATATATATATATATATATATATATATATATATATATAATCTAGAAAAGTTAATGCAGACAAGCTGCTGGAAAATAATTCCATGAAAATAAAATAAATAAATAAATTAATTTTCGACTACTTTCATGCACAATGGAAATAATAGTAATTTTAGCACGCCCTGTATGATATGTAGTCGATTACTTGGTGTTATTTGAATATTTCGAGTTTGTCCAAACTGTCATTAAAATATCAAATTTTCGTGAATTGAGAGTACTGATGTACTCAATTTCAATTAAGGCTATGTTTTGGACCATATTTAACACAATTTATTTTTCATCTAGAAAACAGATAGAGATAAGTATAGGACATTATCAACAAAAAGTATCAAAATACTAGAGCGATTCCAAAAATGTATTAATATACGGGGTGTTTCATTAAAAAAAATATAATCGCTAGTACTTTTTGATAGAAGTGGCAACGCCGCAATGCTGAAAATATTTTAGATCGATAGAACAGGTTAGGAAATGTGAGAGGTGAAATTTTCAGAAAAATCATGCTTTGCGTTTTCCAGAAACGTCTAACCTACCATTGATCGTGAGTCACGCAATATATATATATATATATATATATATATATATATATATATATATATATATATATAATCTAGAAAAGTTAATGCAGTCAAGCTGCTGGAAAATAATTCCATAAAAATCAAAAAATAAATAGATAAGTACTCTTTGATCATTTCCATATTGATTTCAATTTAAGAGCCACCGGTATACAGCTGTTTCAGCCTATTGGGCATCGTCAGTACCGGGCAGGCGGTCCTCGATTGAAGACAAAATGAAAAAGAACCAAGAAAGTACTTGATAAAAATAGCTGCGTAAACGCAAGCGAAACATAAGTGGAACCACCCATTGGTGTGAAACAGCTGTATACCGGTGGCTCTTAACTTGAAATCAATAGGGGAATGATCAAAGAGTACTTATCTATTTATTTTATATATATATATATATATATATATATATATATATATATATATATATATATATATATATATATATATATATATATATATATATATATATATATATTTTGAAGTGAATTGTTTTAATTAATTTGTTATATTGATAAATGGGTTCTGAATTTACTTGTTATATTTTTTATTATTATTATTATATGTTTACTAAAATTTTGACAACCTGTACTTTAGGTGATACCCTATCCTAAAGGAAACTTCCTACCTTGTCTAGCTTAACTCAGTCGGATTTTAACAGCATGCAGCGCCCTCTCTCTCCACAGGTAGAGTTCTTGGAAAGGTCTTTGATGTTTATCAAAATTTATTGTGCCAAATAAAATTTCAAAATGCTAAATAATTATAATGTAAAATTTGAAAAAAAAACAGCATTGATATTAATCACCTTATCACTACCTAGAATCTGCGAAACATAACTTAATCTAAAATGAGTACAGATTACCACTCTATGGTAATGTTTGTTCTATGATTTTTAACCTTTATCATAGAATGACAGTTTTCTGTTTGTGAATAAACAGTGAATGACTGGAAAGTGACAACTATTGATTTATCGACAAAAACAATTTTCACAATGTTATGATTTGTAAATTAATGTTCGAAATGGTGAAATAATGTTTATTGAGTTTGTGATCACTGAATGATGAAAAAGTCTCTCCTGCCTCCTTATATCAGCAACATGTTTTGGAATGGAATGGAATTAGCTGCTTGTTCACACTAATTATCATTGCTGGATTTTTATTTATTTTTAAATATTTTCACCTACTATTTTCAAATTAAATTCAATTTTCGAAAACTTAGCAAAATTTTAACGTGTTTCCTCTTCCAGTGTTCTTCATCGACTCTCCTCGCTTCCCCAATCAATAAATTCCTCATTTCCTTGGCAACCAATTCTCGAAAATTCTAGATCATGTCAACTTGTTATAATTTGTAACTTTTTGGCACTTTATACAAACTAACCTTAGTTTATTCACCATTTGGATAAACATACTTAATCCTATATCTGATATTAACAATTTTGATTGTCTTATGATAGTTCACATTTTCAATTTTACAATATTTATTTTTGAAATCAGGAATTTGCACATTTTATGAACTCTTTCCATTAACAATAACTCAGTAGGCTTGACAACATTTTTACTACATGGTTTTATCATATACTGAGTGTTGTTTCTAATCTGTACTTCAAATGAACAACTTATGAGCTAATTAGGTTTTGTCAAAATTCCAATGAACAATACTTATATCATAAATATATATATATATATATATATATATATATACATATATATATATATATATATATAATATATATATATATATATTATATATATATATATATATATATATATTATATATATATATATATATATTTGTTCATTGCATATTGGTGAGCCCGGTATATTAACGGGGCGTTGGTCCACCCAGCACTTCCCGAATATATTTAGGTATATACTTTTCGGAATACTCTTCAGGGGTATGATTTTATTAATAGGCCCATCAGAGGGGTAGATTTTTTCTGAAAATAAAAATTTTACATATCCTTTAAACCTTTGTCAGCCCCATGCTGTTGGTCAGCCCATAGTTATACAAATCGCTATATGAAGAGCATCTTGGTCAGCCCTACAATGCTGCCACATCGAAGGGCTGACCAGGAACGCGATCCATTTCAGTGTATCATTGGTTTTCATCGTGAGGGTATCAAGTGTTTTTAAAATCCTGGCAAATCCAGTTTTTCAGAGGTAAACTATGTGTTAGTTTACCGGAAAAAATATATTAGGAAAAGAAAAAGATGCCGTTACTATTGACTATTTATGTTTCATATAGTTTCTGTATTATGTATGATTGATTACTTGTTTATTTTGTGGTAATTCATGATCACTTTAATGAAATGAATAAAAACACTTTTGTCTAAGTACCACTAGTTGATTTTATGTATACGACCAGTTTCGGGTTTGACCCCGCATTATTAAGTATTTTTTCAATACTTCAAATCAAATCAAAAATCTTTATTTCCGTAGACCTAGGGACGCCATGGAAAAAGTCACATAACTCAGTACAATTACAATGAGGTCACAATCATAAAACAACATAATTATATGATATATTACATAACATTCAGACCATAAAAGGGGTACAAAAATTAAAATTTATAATTCCAAATCAGACTGAAAAAATTCATCAAGCGAATAAAATACCTTTTCACATAATACTTTCCGAACTTTTTGTTTAGAGAGCTTTACACTAGTTATTTTTAATGGATATTGGGAGCTTGTTGTACAGTTTTTTTGACATGATACGAGGTCCATTAGTCACCTTGGCTAACTTATGACTAGGAATTAAAATGTTATAGTTTTTTCTCAGGGTGAAGCCCGAAAGAAGACATGTATCATCTCTGTTCTAAAACTTGGAGCAATTTGATTTAACGTAGATTACGCAATTAAAAATATACATGCAAGTAACAGTTAATATATTCAACTTTGCAAATAGTGGTTTACAGGAATCGAGTTTTTTTTTTAAACAAATTGTTCTAATATTTTTTTTCTGGAAAATTAATAAGACACTGATTCTATTGCAGTTGCCAAAACAAATAATACAGTAATTGAGGGCAGAGTAAATATATGCATAATAGTAACTTTTAAGAATTTCAATAGACACAAAATTACGCAGATTCCATATAACGAAACAATGTGTCTCTAATTTCTTCAGTATGAAATCAACATGATGATTCCAATTGAGTTGGGAATCAATAAAAACTCCTAAAAAATTTTTATAGTTTACCTGTTCAATATTTTTAATCTCAGACCTAACCAATACACTACAATCAGTTTCCTGATTTGTAAAGAAAATGGTGTTGGTTTTAAGATTATTCAGAATCAAGCCATTCTCAGAACAATAATTTTGCTTGTTGAATACAGCATCATTTGCTCTTACTGACAATGTTTCACATTCCGAACCACTGACAGTAAAAGATGTGTCATCAGCAAATTGTATAGAGCACTGTGGATGATTAATTTTTGAAAGGTCATTAACAAATAAAATAAATAGTGTAGGCCCCAAAACTCTACCTTGGGGCACACCTGTAACAACGTTTCGAAATTCAGAGAAAAATGACCCAGTCTGAAGCCTAACTTTAACAACCTGTGTACGACCAGTTGAATAGGTTTCAATCCATTTCAGACTTGGACCACGAACGCCCATGCCAAACAGTTCATCAAGAAGAAGACCATGATGACTGATATCAAACGCTCGTGTCAAGTCGAAAAGAAGACTAAGTGATTTTTCATCGTTGTCGAAGTTTGATAATACATGATTATGTAGAGAAAGGATGGCATCCTGGGTTGACAAGCCCACTTGAAACCCATATTGGTTGTCAGATACGATATTGTATTTATTTAAAAAGGACACAAGTTTTGATATGATTCTTCAAATATTTTCGAAAATGGAGATAGTAAAGCAATACCTCTGTAGTTCGACATTACATGCTTATTGCTTTTTTATAGACTGGGACGACCATTGCTTGCTTAAGTCGGGAAGGAAAAATACCTTCAGAGAAAGATAAATTGATTGGATAAATCAGAGGTTCCATTATTTTCAAAGCAGCCTTCATTAAAACATTGCCTGGCAATTCATCAACCCCACTGGAATTTTTCGAACATGCGAATTTAATTATTTCCACGAGTTCAGTTTCATCTATTGGATAGATGAAAAGACTCTCAGTTTTTACACAACGATTTTCAATGCCACCAGGTGCAGTATTTTTTACTAATGACTCCACTGAATCGACAAAATAACTACTAAATGCTTGTACACCAACAAGTACACCATCGCCAATGTCTTAGATGAATCGTTTATAATAGTATTTTTGCTGATGATAGACCAGGCAGCTTCAGATTTATGTTGAGCCTTGAGGAATTGATTATTAAAGTATTGACTTTTTGAGAGCACAATTTTTTGTCTATTATTTTTTAAGAGTTGCTTATATTGACCCAATAAATGTACATTGGTTTGGCTCTTGTTCAAATTATAAATATCTCTGAGTAATATACCTTCTTCAACGATATCCTTAGTAATCCATGGTTTGTGTCCACTTGAATTTTGATTTTGTTTAATTTTTTGAAACTGTTTAGGAAAGGATATATCAAAAGCTTGAAGAAAAACATCATGAAAATGGGAAAATTTAGTATCGAAGTCAAATTCAGTGAAGTATAGAAAATTGCACTTTTCATCCGATAATAAATTTATGAAATGGAGGATATTATGATCATCAAAATTTCTCTTCAAAAAATAATGGTATATATCAGCGGCGACGAAATTTATAGGTAAGGTAATACTTGATGATGGGATCAAACCGGAAAACGGTCATATAAATAAAATCAAATATAGGTAATTAGACAAAAGTGTTTTTATTCATTTCATTGAAGTTTCAGTATTCCTACGAAATCTGCAATTGTTTGAGACGCGTTAACTATTTTGGCGCGAAACTCTTTGAGAACCGTTACGATCTTTGCAATGGTCCTAATGCTATTTTGTTAATTGGCTTGCCAATATTTTGGTATACTTAGAGAATAATTAGAGAATATATAGGTATATGACGATTACAAATAAATATCATAAAATCTACTTAATTTTAAGTAATTCACTGTTTTCCAATTCCTAACTCAAATGAAATATTATTTTCTTGTGTTTTCATTTTTAGTTCGAATGGATGTTCCAAATTTGGTATATCGATTTGATGTGAATGTGTGTAGAAAGTAGCAAGTATTAGAATAAATATGATACTTCACGGAAGCTCATCAATTTTTTTATCAAATAGACGTTACAGTTTGTTCAGGACTGTTGTATTAAATATTCATTATGCATGTATTTCTTCAAGCATCACGATATCCATTTATCACTAGTGAATAATGAAATCATTACAGAAAAGCAAGTAGGCAAGTTCGTTGAATATGTCAATTCCATCCACCCGTCAATAAAATTTACCACTGAGAGGAAGGTAAATAATTCATTAAATTACCTTGACTCAACCATTACAAAAAATAACAATGAACATGAATTTGCAATTTTCCACAAACCATCTTACACTGACATTATCATACATAATTCCTCTACGCACTCTTACCAGCATAAAGTTGCTGCATTCAATAATATTCTTCATAGACTATTGAATAATTTCCAGAGAGAGCTGAGTTTGATCAAACAAATCAAACAAAACTACAAAAGCAAGCCATGGACCATATCTACCCAAATTCAAGATGCGATAACGTCAGTTATGAGACATTGTCATTTTTGGCTGAACCAACCAATAATATTTTTTTGAAGAAAGACTGCGTAAACTTAGCTCACAGAAATAGTAATAGTCCGAATAATAGTGTAAGTGCATTTATTAAAAACAATAAAGACAAAACTTCGGTATCGGATAGATCAGGAGTATATCAGCTGAGTTGTGGCTCTTGCCCAAAACTGTATAATGGCCAAGCAGGGAGATTATTTTCCAAAGAATTAAAAGCTTAGATGTAATTTTGTGAATAGTAAGACCAATTTCACATTTGCAAACCACCTTTTAGAAGAAGTACATGAGTTCAGTCATGAATATGACATGTTATATTTAGAAGAGAAGAGTTTGAAATTCAATCTTCTAAAATGTCAAGCAATCAATAGATTCAAGAATTCGGGTAACTAACTAAATGATCAATTAGAATTGAATAACCGTTACTGAATATTTTTCAAATGTGGGGACTGGGACATAAGCTCAGGTCATTTAATCCATTACAAACTCAAGTACTTGAAATGTAGGTACTTTAAATTTTAAAATTAGGTATACCAAGCATTAAATTTGTAAAATATAGTAGATAAAGATACGCCCGAAGAAGCCATTGTATGGCGAAACACGTGTCGCGTTTTTATACAACTGTTTAGTGGAACATTTTTGGCTGTGAGTTTTAGAAAGTATTTTGAAGTGTTTTGTGTGAGAAACTTTGCCAAAAATCCGACAGATATAATTCAACGCGACAAAAGTTGTTTTCTGTTAGGAACTTGACAATAGAAATAATTGTTGTATACGTTTTTGTGAGAGATTGTATCAATTAATCTAAAAAGTCGTTCACTTATACTTCAAGGTCCTTCTTCACAGTAAATTAGAAATCAACCCTGAAAAATCATCGTTGAATTCCTGATAAAATCACTTATCCAATAGATGGCATATATGGGGTTATTTTGTTTGATATTTTGAAGAGGAGTGTGTACGCATCTTAGCGATACCTTATATTATTTCACAAAAATTAGGTGTTTCGGGAAATTTACATTACTGTCTTATTTATGGAGATATTGAACGTGGCTCCTTTTGAAAAAAATTCCCTATATGCAATCAATTATTTATATTTTGAGCTGTTTTGGAATCATCCGTATCTCTGAGTATAGGTTGGAAATGAGTCACATCACTTTTCAGTATCGTCCTTCCATTTTTTATTTTTATCATTCATTTTTGGATCCATTTTCAACCCGTTTGATATCTTGATAGAGTTTTTCAACACACTGATCTCATTTCAGATTATCAGACACGCACAGTTTTGAAAACAATAAAACCTTCCCAAAAACAAACTTGGTCTAAGGAGCAAAACGAAATATAGTCAAAAAGTTTTTCGCTCCGAAAAAAAAAGAAGTGATAGAATTGAATTAGTTCTTGTTTGTATATAAAATATAAGGAAAATAAATATTCATCATTATTAAAAAATAGAAACTGGGCTGCAATCAAAGAATACGTTTACTGTTGTTATAGAAAGAAGAAATAATATTAATAATTTTCATTTGATATTTTTTTACCCATGTTGTAGTTTCATTTCATTAGAAATTATGTTATTTTTTCATTCTACGATTTATTAGTTTGCCGAACAATTTTTGTCAGCAGTTCTCAAATTGAAGAATAATACTCCATTCAAATAAATGTTTATTCAACCTGATCAAATTTTTTCTGTGCTGAAATATTCCAAGTCTTTTTTATTTTGATTGAAATGTCTGCTGCAGGTTATGATCGATGATGATATGACGTATTCATCGTCATGAACAGTCAACATAATAAAAAAACATTGGTTTAATCTCCACTTCATTATGTTCAACCTGAACAACATCATACCTCCAAAAACTGAAAGGGAGTTTTCGAAAAAACTATTGCTAAGAAAAAGAGAATTGAAACTTATTACTAATATCTGTTTCACAAATTATATCTTACCTTATGCTAGTCACTCAGAATTTCGTTTCGTCATAGAAAACATACTTAGTGCGATTTTTACCTAATTTTTGAACTAAATTATATATCGGAAATCCGTAGTGCTGCTGCGGATTTTTATATAGAATTTATTGAAACTGTAGACATTCTGGATATTCACTATTAATTTCTCAATAAATTCATTACCAGATCATTCATCACATTTTAGATTTTTCGATTGTGAAAAAAATGTCATTTTTCATCTACTCATTTCTACTCAGTCACACTTCGATTATTTTTGTGCAGTCAGGTTTTCAAATCTACAATTTCAAAGTCAAATCCGAAGTTTCCTGCTTAATGTCTAAAATTGATTTACACAACGCGATTTCTGTTGAGGCGTCCATGCCAAATAATTAGAATTTGAAAATCTACATTTGAGAATACAAACAGGAAACGGTTTAAAATATGTCTGTCGCACCCCTACGAACGACAACCCTCAGAAGTATAAACTTGTACCAGCTATAGATTAACGAGGTCTTACATTTTAACTTCAATTCAATTCAATTCTTTATTTATCCATTCGAGCAAATACAGCTATAGGACAAGTCAAAAAACATATAGACATACAACAAAGTACAGTGAGTAAAATGATAAAATAAAATAAATTATGTACATGCATAACAAGGATTGCAGACAAAATACAATCAACATAGGATAGTGAAATAATACATGTTTACAGGTTGTTCTTTAAAAAATTAATTCATAATAATCTTCTAGGGAGTAGGGACACAGATCAATTAGTATCTTTTTCACTTCAATAAGAAATTTCCGGTTTGAAAAGGATCTATATCTTTGTGGAAGTCGATTATAGAGTCTTAAGCCAAGTAGTCGAATGTGGGAAAGTATGAGTTCAGATCAAGCATTTTTCTACAAGTGAATATGTTACGAAGCTCTGATAAAACTTTTATATGCGAAACAATTCCTGATCTAAATTGCTTGTATAGATATAGGGTGATGCACGCACACGAACGCTTGTACAAGAAACATACAAAACAGGAACTTTTTCATAAAATTCTACATCTCTCAAAAAATTTTCCATTTCTATTATCGAATTTCTGCACCACGACAATCTAGTTAGAATCATGAAATGCAAGTGCAGCGTTGCCCGATTGTGGGCTGACCAACATGCTATCCATTGAAAGTGTTCGTATAAACCTGGGCTCACAAAGACACTATTCACGTCAGGTGTATACAATTACACAGCCACGCCTCCTGGCGAAGTTTTGTGAAAGTAGGTGGTGTATCAGCTATGTGTATATGGTGTAATGGTCGGCCCAACCGAAAATTTGCTAAACGTCATTTCACATGATAACAAGTCCAAAAAACACTATATACAGTGGGAAACGTTGGTGAGCCCGAAACCGGGACGACCGACGTTTCCGAGGGCTGACCAGAGTTCACATCGTATATTCTACGGGCTGACAAATGACCGTTTACATATATATATATATATATATATATATATATATATATATATATATATATACAACTAACCAGAAACCATCAATCATCGGGATAAATACACTGAAAACAGTAAAGATATTAATACAACATAATAACATACAATAAAATAAATCTGAAAAATGGTAATAACTCAGTACATGATTTGGATGCAACTAAAGAGTAGCCAATCAGATTGATGAATTGAAAAGGAGGTGTTAACTTCTGAAAAATGATGAATTCTGGATTCAAAATTAGAAAAATTCAAAACAAAATGTGATGAAATGTAATCAAAATTAATCATTATTAGTATTAGTGAAAATTGGGTAACAGAAATCGTAGACATAATATGTGTGAACAGTGAAAAGTGTCAAAATTGAAGAAATTTCAAAATTATTGTCATGAAGAGTAGCAGGCAGGAAAATTTTGTCTGGTTGCCAGGGGTGAATCAATAATGAAGAGAAAGGAAGAGAAGCTTTTGAATTGTCCAGGCGCGAATTTTTTTGAAGAACTGTTAGAAATAAAAAGGGAAAAGAAAGAGAAAAGGCCGTTTTGCATGTTCTTATCAATATAAAACCATCAATAGGAGCCAGAGTATGAATAATAATAACGAGAAAGGATACTTACTGGAGATTTTAGAGTGTCTGGAAGAATTCAAAGTTCCAATCAGGGGAAAACCAATCCAGGGAAGCTGTACCAGTTTTGAGGTATTACAAATATCATTTATAATTCCCAATCCATGAGAAGAATACATTTTTGAAAATCTTGAACAATTCATAACCTCCAAATCAAATCAAAAGTTTTCCAGTCACAAGGAACTTCCAGTGTGAAAATCACAACTTCTGAACTTTTCTTCATCAACGAATTTCATCATTTTATTTACAAGAACTATTATTGGATTTAATATTAGGAAAATTTGAAAAATTCACTGACATTCAGCATAGATGTGTTTAGAATTGTTTCCCACGCACGAACCACAGACATCTTAAGTTTTCAAGTAGCTAATTTGCCGTTACACGTAAATTTAACTGTACGGAAAACAATTCTAAGAATATTTTTGTTTCAAATTTAACATTTACTGGAACATTTCTTAGCATAAGGTATTTTGGCGCAGTTTTAGGGTAATTTAGGTTTGGTTTGACAAAACATTTACACAATTTCACATTCATTATATTTTATTTAACTTTGAGACAAAGTTTTATTTTCAAAAACACAGACATACAAAATTTTATTCATAACACCTTTCCAAGAACTCTACTCTGAGAAAGAGAGCTGCATGAGCTTCGATTGAGCTGAGCAACCTTGAAGAATAGAGGTAAGATTCAGAGGTAAGGACAGGTATCTGCCGGAGCACTAAGAATTTTGATCACAGAAAATTTTCAAATTATTTGAACTATCAGAATAACAATCAAGAGTCAAATTCATTAAATTATAAATACACTTCTAATTTTATATTTTTATAACAATTTGGCGCCAAAACGTGAGGCACATTTGGGAAGGCAAAAATTAGAGTGAATTATATAGAAAAGCTTTAAAAAATTTAATAAAATGGATTTGAGGGATGGTAAGAAAACTGGAGGTGAACAAGAAGAAGGTAGTGGAGTGCAAGAAGATTTGAGTGGGGAAAACCAAATGAAAATGCTGATGCAATTCATGGTTAAAATGAATGAGAATATTGAAAGTGTGAAAGGAAATATGAGAGAAAGTATTGAAAGTGTAAAAGGAGATATGAAAGAGAACATTGAGAGTGTAAAGGGGGATTCGAAAGAAAATATAGAAAGTGTAAATGGGGATATGAGAGAAAATTTCGAGAGTGTGAAAGGAGAAATGAGAGAAAATATAGAGAGTATGAAAGGAGATATGAGACAGAGCATAGAAAGTGTGAAGGAGGAAATGAAAGAAAGCACGAGAGAAAGCATGGAAGGTGTGAAAGCAAATATGGACAGATTAGAAGAAATGGTACAAACTAAATTAGAAAAAAATAAACAGGAGATGGCTCAATTATATAGAGATTTTGAAAATAAAATGCAGCAGAAAAATGATGAATTTTACAGTAATACAAAACAGGACATAGTGGACATTAACAACTCAATATATAAAAACAGTGAAAATATTCAAAAAGTTAGGACTGAAATTAAAAACAATAATAAAGAAGTGTTAGGGAAAATTAAATATGTAAATGATAGATTAGAAATAAATACAAATAGCACAAATGAAATCATCAATGAGAAAGATGAGGAAAATAAAAATAAATTCCTGACTTTAGAAAATAAAATTAGGGAAATAGAGGAAAATGGACATAAAACTAAAGTAGAAACCACCTACATAGGACTGTGCCAAAATGTACGAAACAATAACAAATTTGAGGGCAATATTGAAAAGTTACATCCAATTGTATTTATTAAAATCTTAAAGAATAAAATTATTAACAAAATTAAGGGTGAGGAAATGAAAGACATAATTAGGCAACATCTGGTAAATCAACCATGCATATGGTTCAACAGCCAGAAAAACAATATTCAAACTTTTGAAGATTTTGAGAATTTATTTATTAGACAGTATTGGGGGGAAAATGCGCAATTGAGAATAAGAGATAAACTTCAATTTGGAAAATTTGACGAATGCAGGAGTCAAAATTATAATAATTACGCAATTCAATTATATGCAACAGCACAATATCTACAACCAAAAATGAGAGAAGATGAAATGGTAGGATATATTAGTAGGCATTTTAGGCAGGAAATATTCGAAATTACTAGCATGCATGAAATCAAAAACATGGACAGATTATGTGATTATTTAATGTGATTAGAAAGGACATTATCCTATAGAAATAGAGGAAATGATCAAAACAGAACAACATTTTCAAATAACTATTATAATCAAAATAATCAGTATCATAATAATAGATATAATAATAATACACAAAGAAGAGTTCCACAACAAAATAATAGACCTATAAATAATAATAATACACGATTTAATAACAGAAATTATTATAACTATCCACAAAGAAATAATAACAGTAATAATAATAGATATAATGAATACAATAATAATAACAATAACAGATACTATAACAACAATAATAACAGATATAATAACAATAATAATAGAAACAACAATAATAATAATACATACAGACATAGAACTAATAGTACAGACAGACAAAATTACAGAGATAATAGGGATTACGATGACGAAAGAAATGATGATATGTACAGACATAGAAGTAGAAGCGTGGAAGAAATTAGACAGCTAAACAATATACAACAGACACACGCTAAGAATGAGGTACAGAGTAATAATAATGAGGTATAAATTAAAAATTTATCAACAAAATTTACGGTAGAACTAGGTAAACCAACACAAGTAATCCTAGATAATGCAACATATTTCAATAACGACAGGATGAAGAAATTTGCACATAATTTGAATATTAAATTAAATTTTACCAGCATTAGACTGAAAGATATGTACAGGAAATAATTAAATATTTGAGAATAGTTTCACAAGAAAATCACAGAACTTGGGATAATAAAATCAGTATAATTGAGAAATATTTTAATGAGGTACCAAATACTATTACAGAAGAATGTCCAGAGTTGATTATGAATGGAAGAATGCCAGAGAGAGAATGGATTAGTGATGAGAAGGATATGAATGATATAATGGAGAAAGTGAATATTAAAATTGAAAGGAATGCAGAGAAATATATGATGAGAGAAAGTAAAAGGAGAGGTAAAAAAGTTAAGTTTGAAAAGTGAGATTTAGTTATTGTTAAGGCTATGAGAATGCCAGATAATAAAAAAGAAAAATGTGCCAAACTGATGTTACCATTTGAAGGACCTTATGAAGTTGCGACAGAGAATCCCACGAACAGCTATAAATTAATACACCCAATAAATAAAACTGTGAGAGGTATTTTTAATATTGAGAGTATTTATAAATATGAAACATAAAATAAAATAGAAAAAGAAATCTCGATTATGACAAGAAAGTGAATTCATGAAAATATTTAAAGGAAATTTTATGTTTGAATTTTAAGAAAACTTTCCAAAATTTCAAACATAAATTTGGGGGAATTTTGTTATGATAAGTTTTTTATAAGATTATTCTGTTTTCAAAGTTGAAGATTTTCATATTTTAATTAGTTAAATGTTAAAAGTTTGCATTTATTTTAGTAGTTAAAAGTTCGTATTCATTTTGATAGTTCGATGTTGAAAGTTTTTCATATTATTATTAGTTTGATGTCAAAAGTTCACATATTTTGTTAGTTCAGTGTTGAAAGTTTGTGAAAATCAAAGTTATTCTTAGATGTTTAATTTTATTAGAAAGCCAGATACTTTACCTTTATTAAAATTCTTATCTGTATAATTTGGAGTAATGTTCATGCCCAGATCAGGAAAAGTTGTGACTTATCAGTATTAGAGTATTTCAGATCCTTTCCAAACAGTACAACTAACCAGAAACCATCAATCATCGGAATAAATACACTGAAAACAGTAAAGACATTAATACAACATAATAACATACAATAAAACAGATTTACACTACAAATTAATAACAAAAATTCAATTGACACTGACATTAGGAATTTTATCTGAAAAATGGTAATAACTCAGTACATGATTTGGATGCAACTAAAGAGTAGCCAATCAGATTGATAAATTGAAAAGGAGGTGTTAACTTCTGAAAAATGATGAATTTTGGATTCAAAATTAGAAAAATTCAAAACAAAATGTGATGAAATGTAATCAAAATTAATCATTATTAGTATTAGTGAAAATTGGGTAACAGAAATCGTAGATGTAATATGTGTGAACAGTGAAAAGTGTCAAAATTGAAGAAATTTCAAAATTATTGTCATGAAGAGTAGCAGGCAGGAAAATTCTGTCTGGTTGCCAGGGGTGAATCAATAATGAAGAGAAGGGGAGAGAAGCTTTTGAATTGTCCAAACGCAATTTTTTTGAAAAACTGTTAGAAATAAAAAGGGAAAAGAAAGAGACAAGGCCGTTTTGCATGATCTTATCAATATAAAACCATCAATAGGAGCCAGAGTATAAATAATAATAACGAGAAAGGATACTTACTGGAGATTTTAGAGTGTCTGGAAGAATTCAAAATTCCAATCAGGGAAAACCAATCCAGGGAAGCTGTACCAGTTTTGAGGTATTACAATATCATTTATGAATTTATGAATTTATCCCAATCCATAAGAAGAATACATTTTTGAAAATCTTGAACAATTCATAACCTCCAAATCAAATCAAAAGTTTTCCAGTCACAAGGAACTTCCAGTGTGAAAATCACAACCTCTGAACTTTTATTTATCAACGAACTTCATCATTTTATTTGCAAGACCTATTATTGAATTTAATATTAGGAAAATTTGAAAAATTCACTGAAATTAGCACAGATATTTTTAGAATCGTTTCCCACGCACGAACCACAGACACCTTAAGTTTTCAAGTAACTAATTTGCCGTTACACGTAAATTTAACTGTACGGAACACAATTCTAAGAATACTTTTGTTTCAAATTTAACATTTACTGGAACATTTCTCAGCATAAGGTATTTTGACGCAGTTTTAGGGTGATTTAAGTTTGGTTTGACAAAACATTTACACAATTTCACATTCATTATATTTTATTTAACTTTGAGACAAAGTTTTATTTTCAAAAACACAGACATACAACATTTTATTCATAACACCTTTCCTAGAATTCTACTCTGAGAAAGAGAGCAGCATGAGCTTCGATTGAGCTGAGCAACCTTGAAGAATAGAGGTAAGATTTAGAGGTAAGGACAGGTATCTGCCGGAGCACTAAGAATTTTGATATCACAGAAAATTTTCAAATTATTTGAACTATCAGAATAACAATCAAGAGTCAAATACATTAAATTATAAATACTCTTCCAATTTTATATATATATATATATATATATATATATATATATATATATATATATATATAGATAGATATAGTTGAAGGACAGTCTTTGCTGACTAGTTAAGAACAAAACTTGGGAATTTCTTTGGGTGAACAGCAGAACGGAAGTGTACTCTTATAACACAAGTTATTCCAATATTTCGATAAAATTTATTATCATCTTCAGGGAAAAGCTACAAATGTTTTATGGTGATAATACAATATGAAAAAGTTTTTTTTATTTTAATAATGATATAAAAAAATTTTATACAACTTACTGTTAGTGAGGTTGGCCGTGTCGGAAAGAATGTTATATCTAAACAATTGAAACATGTCAATACAATAAAATAGTCATCAAGTTAAAAGAGGTAGACACCTCACTGGATACAAAGAAGAATAATGAATTAAAACTTTTAATAAAAATCGTTATTTGTTTTAAAATTATGGGAATACCGGTAAACGCCATGTGCATTTAGAAACAAGAGAGAGAGGCACAAGACAGTTGACATTTACACAATGACAGTTGTCATGTCATTATATTATAAAGGTGTGTTAGTTTGTAAATGATAACAATCTGGAACACAAAGGGAACTGATTATGGAACAAGTGTGATCAGAGACATCTGCTGTTCTGTAAGTAAATAAATGAGAGAAAATCCACCAAATCAAATATATTAATTAATTAACAAAATCCTCAGTGGTCTTGAGGAATGGAATGAAGAAAATATTTACTCAAAATAAAACCCTGCCTTAGGGAGGTTGGAAGTTTTGTTGAAACAATATCAAATATTATGATTTATATTGGAGAAGAGAACCCAGAATTATTGTTCATTTGGAAATTATGTAAATTTATATCAATGTCTAATAAGAAGGCATAGATTCCACTGAGATGATCAATGTCAGACCTTTTATTAAGGCAGTTATCTGATTGTAATATGAAAGACATTTCCAAAAACAATCTTTTAGATGTATTTCTTTCAGTTGATAAAATTTTTGCTGAATTGAAGTTCATGTTATGACCTTCTTTGTAAATATGCTTGCTGAGAGCACATCTCTCAGGATGTAATCTACTGTCACTCTTATGTGACGAGATTCTGTCTTTTAGTAATCTTGACGTTTGACCAATATATTCACTACTACAATTTAGACAAGGAATGGAATAAATTAGATTAGACCGAAGGTTGATGGGAGTTTTATCTTTAAGTTTAGAAAATAGTTTATTAATGGTGAAAGTAGGTTCTAAAGGCTATTTTTACATTTAAATCTTTGAAAATTCTGCATAGCTTTGGTGTCATATCGCTTATGTATGGTAAAGAGGAGAATAATATAGGAACTGGAGGTGGATCAGTCCCAATTGTGACATTGTCAGACACTAAAGGATTTTCATCCAACTGGTTATTATTATTGACTTGCCCGTCCATGGTAGACGTGCTAAATAAGATCTTCTTAAGTAGAGGATCTGGGTAGGAATTATTAATGAATAATTGGAAAAGTATATTTAAATTTTTTTTATGAAAAGAGGGATCGGAAATCTGCAGAATGCGATTCTTCATTTGTTTGACCAAATTAATTTTCGTTGACTGCTTGTGGTATGACCAATAGTTCAAGAACCTCCCAGAACTGATAGGTTTGCGATACCAATCTATGCGTAGAGTGTTATCTGGTGTTCTGATAACTTTTGTATCAAGGAAGGGAACCCATTGTTCGTTGTTCTCAGTTTCGATGGTAAACTGTATGTGAGGGTCATAACTGTTGAAGATGTCCACAATCTCAGATATTCCATCTTGAGGAAGGGATAATATAATGTCATCGACATATTTCTTCATGAAGAAAAGATTAAAGGGAAGTACCTGTAAGACCAAATCTAGCAGGTCATCCATGACATATGCTGCTAAAATGAGGCTGATCTTGGCTCCCATTGGAGTACCAAAAGTTTGTTTATAAATTTTACTATTAAATGAAAAATAAGTATTATTAAAAAGGAAAGTTATGAGTAGGAGGAAATCGTCTTTATGGATGTCACAAAATTGACTAATACGTCCCTATTTTCTATCAATCGATCTAAGACAAGTGTCTAAATAGACATTACTAAAGAGGGATACGACGTCTAAGCTAGCAATTACATAATTGTTGGGAAGTTTCATTTTGTTGAATGTGGAAAACACATCAAAAGAATCTTTAATAAAATATTGATTATCATTTTCATAAGCTTTAGTTAAAATGTCTGTTAGAAAGGAAGCAAGTTTTTCAGTGGGAGAACCAATTGAAGCAATAATGGGTCAAACAGATAGGGTTGGTTTATGAATTTTAGGTAAAGCATAAAATTTTGGTAAAATACCAGTATAATTGGTGAGACGTTTTTTTGTAGGTTCGTCAATCTGATTAGATTCAAATAATTGTTTAATTAACTCATTACAGTTACGTTGAACTTGTAATGTCGGATCTTTATTTACTTGTGAATAAGAATCACAATTTTTAATAAGATTTGTAGAAAGGTTGATATATTGGTCACGATCAAGTATCACAGTAACATTACCTTTATCAGATTTGGTAATTACGAGGTCTGGATTATTCTTTAAGAAGCGTTCAGTTTTCAAGAACAGATTTTGGAAGAAATTTCTGTTCAAAAGTTGTTTAGAAATTATAAAATTTGAAATAATGTTAGTAGAACGTGCTACTAAGGAGTTTCTTTCACTATCATTGGAGATAGTGGAGGTGATGTAGTCAACATCAGCTAAAAGATTTTTTATGGAGAATGTGCCATCAACGATGGGTTCAATACTAAATTTGGGGCCTAGAGCCAAAAAACTTGAAATATCTTCAGGGATACTAGTGCCTGAAAGATTCTTCAACCATTCTGGTTTGGTAGAGAGTTTTAATTTATTCATGGCTGTTAATAATTTGTTAAATTTATTTAAATTCTTTAATCTAATTTTATGAAAAATTTTATTAAAAGAGATTTGTTGTCTTCCAGAAAATTCTAAGAAAACGGTGTGATCTGATAGTTGGATTATCTCATTTTTAAGCAACTCTAAATTTTGTTGAATTCGTTTAAAACATTTATGTTTACTATTAATTTCATAATTAAGAAGTTTGGTTCCTAACCTGCAAGTGAAAGTTCCTGGTGTGTTGTTATTATAATCTACATCTTGTCTTAACACTAGTTTATCAATGTGTTGGGTTGCATGTGTAATGTGTGTTGGAAGTATTCCTACAGTACGACATCTCAGGAGGAAATATCTACGGTTTTTTTCTTTGGCTAGCTTCTTCTTTAAACGTGACCACTGTTTCATTTTATTCACAATTCCATTTCCATGTGTAGCTCTTAGATCTTCATAGAAACCCATACCTGTTGATATAGTTGAAGGACAGTCTTTGCTGACTAGTTAAGAACAAAACTTGGGAATTTCTTTGGGTGAACAGCAGAACGGAAGTGTACTCTTATAACACAAGTTATTCCAATATTTCGATAAAATTTATTATTATCTTCAGGGAAAAGCTACAAATGTTTTATGGTGATAATACAATATGAAAAAGTTTTTTTTATTCTAATAATGATATAAAAATTTTTTATACAACTTACTGTTAGTGAGGTTGGCCGTGTCGAAAAGAATGTTATATCTAAACAATTGAAACATGTCAATACAATAAAATAGTCATCAAGTTAAAAGAGGTAGACACCTCACTGGATACAAAGAAGAATAATGAATTAAAACTTTTAATAAAAATCGTTATTTGTTTCAAAATTATGGGAATACCGGTAAACGCCATGTGCATTTAGAAACAAGAGAGAGAGGCACAAGACAGTTGACATTTAGACAATGACAGTTGTCATGTCATTATATTATAAAGGTGTGTTAGTTTGTAAATGATAACAATCTGGAACACAAAGGGAACTGATTATGGAACAAGTGTGATCAGAGACATCTGCTGTTCTGTAGGTAAATAAATGAGAGAAAATCCACCAAATCAAATATATTAATTAATTAACAAAATCCTCAGTGGTCTTGAGGAATGGAATGAAGAAAATATTTACTCAAAATAAAACCCTGCCTTAGGGAGGTTGGAAGTTTTGTTGAAACAATATCAAATATTATGATTTATATTGGAGAAGAGAACCCAGAATTATTGTTCATTTGGAAATTATGTAAATTTTTATCAATGTCTAATAAGAAGGCATAGATTCCACTGAGATGATCAATGTCGGACCTTTTATTAAGGCAGTTATCTGATTGTAATATGAAAGACATTTCCAAAAACAATCTTTTAGATGTATTTCTTTCAGTTGATAAAATTTTTGCTGAATTAAAGTTCATGTTATGACCTTCTTTGTAAATATGCTTGCTGAGAGCACATCTCTCAGGATGTAATCTACTGTCACTCTCATGTGACGAGATTCTGTCTTTTAGTAATCTTGACGTTTGACCAATATATTCACTACTATAATTTAGACAAGGAATGGAATAAATTAGATTAGACTGAAGGTTGATGGGAGTTTTATCTTTAAGTTTAGAAAATAGTTTATTAATGGTGAAAATGGTTCTAAAGGCTATTTTTACATTTAAATCTTTGAAAATTCTGCATAGCTTTGGTGTCATATCGCTTATGTATGGTGAAGAGGAGAATAATATAGGAACTGGAGGTGGATCAGTCCCAATTGTGACATTGTCAGACACTAAAGGATTTTCATCCAACTGGTTATTATTATTGACTTGCACGTCCATGGTAGACGTGCTAAATAAGATATTCTTAAGTAGAGGATCTGGGTAGGAATTGTTAATGAATAATTGGAAAAGTATATTTAAATTTTTTTTATGAAAAGAGGGATCGGAAATCTGCAGAATGCGATTCTTCATTTGTTTGACCAAATTAATTTTCGTTGACTGCTTGTGGTATGACCACAGTGGTATGACACAGTTCCTTTTGTGTTCCAGATTGTTATCATTTACAAACTAACACACCTTTATAATTTAATGACATGACAACTGTCATTGTCTAAATGTCAACTGTCTTGTGCCTCTCTCTCTTGTTTCTAAATGCACATGGCGTTTACCGGTATTCCCATAATTTTAAAACAAATAACGATTTTTATTAAAAGTTTTAATTCATTATTCTTCTTTGTATCCAGTGAGGTGTCTACCTCTTTTAACTTGATGACTATTTTATTGTATTGACATGTTTCAATTGTTTAGATATAACATTCTTTTCGACACGGCCAACCTCACTAACAGTAAGTTGTATAAAAAATTTTTATATCATTATTAAAATAAAAAAAAACTTTTTCATATTGTATTATCACCAAAAAACATTTGTAGCTTTTCCCTGAAGATGATAATAAATTTTATCGAAATATTGGAATAACTTGTGTTATAAGAGTACACTTCCGTTCTGCTGTTCACCCAAAGAAATTCCCAAGTTTTGTTCTTAACTAGTCAGCAAAGACTGTCCTTCAACTATATCAACAGGTATGGGTTTCTATGAAGATCTAAGAGCTACACATGGAAATGGAATTGTGAATAAAATGAAACAGTGGTCACGTTTAAAGAAGAAGCTAGCCAAAGAAAAAAACCGTAGATGTTTCCTCCTGAGATGTCGTACTGTAGGAATACTTCCAACACACATTACACATGCAACCCAACACATTGATAAACTAGTGTTAAGACAAGATGTAAATTATAATAACAACACACCAGGAACTTTCACTTGCAGGTTAGGAACCAAACTTCTTAATTATGAAATTAATAGTAATCATAAATGTTTTAAACGAATTCAACAAAATTCAGAGTTGCTTAAAAATGAGATAATCCAACTATCAAATCACACCGTTTTCTTAGAATTTTCTGGAAGACAACAAATCTCTTTTAATAAAATTTTTCATAAAATTAGATTAAAGAATTTAAATAAATTTAACAAATTATTAACAGCCATGAATAAATTAAAACTCTCTACCAAACCAGAATGGTTAAAGAATCTTTCAGGCACTAGTATCCCTGAAGATATTTCAAGTTTTTTGGCTCTAGGCCCCAAATTTAGTATTGAACCCATCGTTGATGGCACATTCTCCATAAAAAATCTTTTAGCTGATGTTGACTACATCACCTCCACTATCTCCAATGATAGTAAAAGAAACTCCTTAGTAGCACGTTCTACTAACATTATTACAAATTTTATAATTTCTAAACAACTTTTGAACAGAAATTTCTTCCAAAATCTGTTCTTAAAAGCTAAACGCTTCTTAAGGAATAATCCAGACCTCGTAATTACCAAATCTGATAAAGGTAATGTTACTGTGATACTTGATCGTGACCAATATATCAACCTTTCTACAAATCTTATTGAAAATTGTGATTCTTATTCACAAGTAAATAAAGATCCGACATTACAAGTTCAACGTAACTGTAATGAGTTAATTAAACAATTATTTGAATCTAATCAGATTGACGAACCTACAAAAAAACGTCTCACCAATTATACTGGTATTTTACCAAAATTTTATGCTTTACCTAAAATTCATAAACCAACCCTATCTGTTAGACCCATTATTGCTTCAATTGGTTCTCCCACTGAAAAACTTGCTTCCTTTCTAACAGACATTTTAACTAAAGCTTATGAAAATGATAATCAATATTTTATTAAAGATTCTTTTGATGTGTTTTCCACATTCAACAAAATGAAACTTCCCAACAATTATGTAATTGCTAGCTTAGACGTCGTATCCCTCTTTAGTAATGTCTATTTAGACAATTGTCTTAGATCGATTGATAGAAAATGGGGACGTATTAGTCAATTTTGTGACATCCATAAAGACGATTTCCTCCAACTCATAACTTTCCTTTTTAATAATACTTATTTTTCATTTAATAGTAAAATTTATGAACAAACTTTTGGTACTCCAATGGGAGCTAAGATCAGCCCCATTTTAGCAGCATATGTCATGGATGACCTGCTAGATTTGGTCTTACAGGTACTTCCCTTTAATCTTTTCTTCATAAAAAAATATGTCGATGACATTATATTATCCCTTCCTCAAGATGGAATATCTGAGATTGTGGACATCTTCAACAGTTATGACCCTCACATACAGTTTACCATCGAAACTGAGAACAACGAACAATGGGTTCCCTTCCTTGATACAAAAGTTATCAGAACACCAGATAACACTCTACGCATAGATTGGTATCGCAAACCTATCAGTTCTGGGAGGTTCTTGAACTATTGGTCATACCACAAGCAGTCAACGAAAATTAATTTGGTCAAACAAATGAAGAATCGCATTCTGCAGATTTCCGATCCCTCTTTTCATAAAAAAAATTTAAATATACTTTTCCAATTATTCATTAACAATTCCTACCCAGATCCTCTACTTAAGAAGATCTTATTTAGCACGTCTACCATGGACGTGCAAGTCAATAATAATAACCAGTTGGATGAAAATCCTTTAGTGTCTGACAATGTCACAATTGGGACTGATCCACCTCCAGTTCCTATATTATTCTCCTCTTTACCATACATAAGCGATATGACACCAAAGCTATGCAGAATTTTCAAAGATTTAAATGTAAAAATAGCCTTTAGAACCATTTTCACCATTAATAAACTATTTTCTGAACTTTAAGATAAAACTCCCATCAACCTTCAGTCTAATCTAATTTATTCCATTCCTTGTCTAAATTGTAGTAGTGAATATATTGGTCAAACGTCAAGATTACTAAAAGACAGAATCTCGTCACATAAGAGTGACAGTAGATTACATCCTGAGAGATGTGCTCTCAGCAAGCATATTTACAAAGAAGGTCATAACATGAACTTTAATTCAGCAAACATTTTATCAACTGAAAGAAATACATCTAAAAGATTGTTTTTGGAAATGTCTTTCATATTACAATCAGATAACTGCCTTAATAAAAGGTCTGACATTGATCATCTCAGTGGAATCTATGCCTTCTTATTAGACATTGATAAAAATTTACATAATTTCCAAATGAACAATAATTCTGGGTTCTCTTCTCCAATATAAATCATAATATTTGATATTGTTTCAACAAAACTTCCAACCTCCCTAAGGCAGGGTTTTATTTTGAGTAAATATTTTCTTCATTCCATTCCTCAAGACCACTGAGGATTTTGTTAATTAATTAATATATTTGATTTGGTGGATTTTCTCTCATTTATTTACTTACAGAACAGCAGATGTCTCTGACCACACTTGTTCCATAATCAGTTCCCTTTGTGTTCCAGATTGTTATCATTTACAAACTAACACACCTTTATAATATAATGACATGACAACTGTCATTGTCTAAATGTCAACTGTCTTGTGTCTCTCTCTCTTGTTTCTAAATGCACATGGCGTTTACCGGTATTCCCATAATTTTAAAACAAATAACGATTTTTATTAAAAGTTTTAATTCATTATTCTTCTTTGTATCCAGTGAGGTGTCTACCTCTTTTAACTTGATGACTATTTTATTGTATTGACATGTTTCAATTGTTTAGATATAACATTCTTTTCGACACGGCCAACCTCACTAACAGTAAGTTGTATGAAAAATTTTTATATCATTATTAAAATAAAAAAAACTTTTTCATATTGTATTATCACCATAAAACATTTGTAGTTTTTCCTGAAGATGATAATAAATTTTATCGAAATATTGGAATAACTTGTGTTATAAGAGTACACTTCCGTTCTGCTGTTCACCCAAAAAGAAATTCCCAAAGTTTTGTGTATATATATATATATATATATATATATATATATATATATATATATATATATATATATATATATATATATACATCGGAAAAGTCTAGGGATATTTTTAAAATTGGCAATAATTTTTTTTAGATCGCTTTAGGAAAAAAATGTTGACGGGTGATTATTAAACGAATGTAACTTACAACAAAATTCATTGAATGGTCAAAAATACTGAGTGCGCATATAAGCAAAACTAAAAAAAATATGGCTCTTCTTTGGCACCCCGAAAAAAAATCATAATACAAAAACAATTGGAATCTGTACAAAATATGGCCTCCACGCTGGTTTATTACGGCCCTACATCTATCGTGCATCGACAAAATGAGATTTTCAATGTCTTGTTGAGGTACATTTGCCCATTCAGCGAATAAAAGCTCTCTCAATTGAAACGTTGTGTGAATGTTCCCCATATGCGGAGTAATTCTTCGTTGAAGCATGTTCCACACATGCTCCATGGGATTCAGGTCCGGTGAATGTGCTGGCCATGGCAATACATCAACTCCTTCGTTGGTGAGCCAGTCAGTCAATAGACGCGCAACATGTGGACGAGCATTATCGTGCATTAGGTGGAAGTTTTCACCAACAGCACCAGCAAACGGACGGACGATAGGTGGAAGAATGGTGTCGAGGTACTGTCGAGCTGTGAGGGAGCGATTTGGAAAAACGAGATCGGTCCTGCCGCCGATCATGATTCCGCCCCATAGCATTACTGTACCACCTCTGTATGTGTGGACTTCCTGGACGTGTCTCAAACGTTCATTATTTCCAGGTCGTCTCCACAGTCTTACTCGACGAGAATCTGGATGGAATCCAAATCTGGATTCGTCTGTAAACAAAACTGTGGCCCAATCAGTTCCATCCCAGTTTTGATGTTCTTGACACCATTCTAATCTTCTACCGCGATTGCCTCTCGACAAAGGTGGACATCTAAGTGGCCTTCTGTTGTGGAGATCTGCTTCATGCAGTCGATTTCTGCATAGAATGCATAGAATGTACAAACTCGACACTTTCAGATTATCCATTTTAGCCGAAAACCTACAGTTTGTAAAAAACTTGATGAAAGATTAGTTCAACCTACAGAAATCTACAGGGTGGTCGAGTGTACCAATTTAATCGAAATTAAACGACCTCATGCATTTATTTTTATGATATTTAGTATGTTATAAAAATATCCCTAGACTTTATATATATATATATATATATATATATATATATATATATATATATATATATATATATATATATATATATGCATCCCATGGAGCATGTTCCACACATGCTCCATGGGATTCAGGTCCGGTGAATGTGCTGGCCATGGCAATACATCAACTCCTTCGTTGGTGAGCCAGTCAGTCAATAGACGCGCAACATGTGGACGAGCATTATCGTGCATTAGGTGGAAGTTTTCACCAACAGCACCAGCAAACGGACGGACGATAGGTAGAAGAATGGTGTCGAGGTACTGTCGAGCTGTGAGGGAGCGATTTGGAAAAACGAGATCGGTCCTGCCGCCGATCATGATTCCGCCCCATAGCATTACTGTACCACCTCTGTATGTGTGGACTTCCTGGACGTGTCTCAAACGTTCATTATTTCCAGGTCGTCTCCACAGTCTTACTCGACGAGAATCTGGATGGAATCCAAATCTGGATTCGTCTGTAAACAAAACTGTGGCCCAATCAGTTCCATCCCAGTTTTGATGTTCTTGACACCATTCTAATCTTCTACCGCGATTGCCTCTCGACAAAGGTGGACATCTAAGTGGCCTTCTGTTGTGGAGATCTGCTTCATGCAGTCGATTTCTGCATAGAATGCATAGAATGTACAAACTCGACACTTTCAGATTATCCATTTTAGCCGAAAACCTACAGTTTGTAAAAAACTTGATGAAAGATTAGTTCAACCTATAGAAATCTACAGGGTGGTCGAGTGTACCAATTTAATCGAAATTAAACGACCTCATGCATTTATTTTTATGATATTTAGTATGTTATAAAAATATCCCTAGACATATATATATATATATATATATATATATATATATATATATATATATATATATATATAGAAACAGAAGTTAATATCGGAAATAGCACTCAAGAAAGTGGCAAACCATAGACACGTGTTTCGGGCTTGTGTCCCATCATCAGTATGGTGCAGCCAAGTGTAAGGATGGGTAACACTTGGTTATCAAAAGATAGAAATACAAATGCACGGAGCCACCAACAGGAGCCAACCGCACATTTGTGGTTTCAGTTGATAGATCTTGTGTTTACGAGAAAACTATCAAAATCACCACGGAGGCAGCTATAGCTAGCTACCTGCGTGACATCCGTGTCCAGGAAATTATACGAATATGAAAGTTATTGAGTTTCTTGATATAGAAACAGAAGTAAATATCGGACATAGCACTCAAGAAAGTGACAAACCATAGACATCTGTTTCGGGCTTTTGGCCCATCATCAGTATGGTGCAGCCAAGTGTAAGGATGGGCAACACTTGGTTACCAGAAGATAGAAATACAAATGCACAGAGCCACCAACAGGAGCCAACCGCACATTTGTGGTTTCAGTTGATAGATCTTGTGTTTACGAGAAAACTATCAAAATTACCACGGAGGCAGCTATAGCTACCTGCGTGACATCCGGGTCCAGGAAATTATACGAATATGAAAGTTATTGAGTGTCTTGATATAGAAACAGAAGTTAATATCGGATATAGCACTTGTAAACACAAGATCTATCAACTGAAACCACAAATGTGCGGTTGGCTCCTGTTGGTGGCTTCGTGCATTTGTATTTCTATCTTTTGGTAACCAAGTGTTGCCCATCCTTACACTTGGCTGCACCATACAGATGATGGGCCGAAAGCCCGAAACACGTGTCTATGGTTTGCCACTTTCTTGAGTTATATTTCGATGTCTCTGTAACGAACAATTATTTTGTTACTAAAGGTTCTATTCGACCACGACCTATCAGCCCAGGATTTGTTTTCTTTAATCACGACTCCGACAGTGAAAGCGTTTGTTCTTATTTTTGAGTGTTGATAACAACTTCTAGAGTTGAAGCAATTGATCACGTAGTATTGGAATTGGCAAACAGTTATTTCATAAATGACCTACAAGTTTGGAGTTATAACTTCCGTTTACTTTTTGCAAATTTATGAAAATCGACCAGAAACCGCAGAGAGAATAATTTGATCAGCGTGAAAAAGAGTAGGCAATCCTACAAGCGATATTGAGGGCAGTAGGTTGCAACCGCAGTGAGGGATTTTTTTTACATCTTGGCGCATGCCTAGATATGCTGAAATACAAATATAGTCATGGTAAATGAGGTCGTTGAATGAATATTTTGCATATTTACTCTACTACATATATTTTCCTAAGCTTCTAAGAAAGTGGAGCTGATATAGGTAATCAAAACCCGTCCAAATGGAACTAGTTAAAAATTCAGCGCTTCTTCTTATCCTGCGCGTTCCTGAGAATCAAATCAATGACTTTCTTCTCAATCCTAAAAGGTTCCTTAGATAATGCCATTACAATCAGTTTTCACTGTGATGGCAGATAAAATATTAGCCTTGAAAATGTTAACATTGCCTGGAACAAAACAATATTTCCCCTGAGAGAAGTTTCGACTATTATTGGTCAATCGTCGATTCATCTACAAGTATCTGAAAGTGAAGGTAACTTTATCTATAACTCATTAGGGACGAAACCAGTGGTTCCATGAACAGCACAATTAGGTTATTCAGCGGATCGTGGAACCTTCTAGGTACATCTCGAATTTCATTCATGTTAATACGAACAAAAAAAATTGTTTAACTCTCACATTACCCTCTCTGATGGATTCGCATAGGCAAGATGAAAATCTCTCAATTTTGTTTACCTGATACGAAAAGTATCCTGAGATTCATTATCCAGCAACATTCGTATATATGCGAACAGGGTTATTGATACAAACAACTACGATATTCCAAAACAAACGTAACAAAATTCATTGTATCGTTATGAAACTGATACAAATGAAGTACATGACGTGATCATGAAATCGAAATCACAAAAGTCACCAGGGAAAGACGGAATTCGCTCGGAAACTTTGAAAATTATTTCTACTGAAATTGAAGTTTCATTAATCATTCTCATTAATAAATGTTTTGAAAATGGTTGTTTTCCTGAAATATTCAAAACCGAAATAATCAAACCATTGTACAAAAAAGGGGATGAAATGGATATGACTAATTACAGACCAATTACACTGATGTCGAATATAGCAAAAATAATTGAAAAAATCATGAAATTTACAAATGAATATAATCTGATCGCTGATGAACAATAAGGATTTAGGGAAGATCGACAGGAGATGCAATACATAAACTTACATAACAAATTTATGATTCTTCAAACAAAAAGATCCCAATAGTGTGCATTTTTATCGACCTCTCTAAAGCCTTTGATACAGTGAGTCACCCTGAACTTTTAGAAAAGCCGGATAACATTGGTATTCGCGGAAAGGCGTATGGACTCTTCAAAAGTTATATGAATGATCGTAAACAGGGGGGCAGGATAGGTGATACAATGAGTAATCCAGAAACTGTGAACTTTGGGATACCTCAAGGAACTGTGCTAGGCCCCGTTCTTTTCACAATTTACTAGAATGAACAGCTCCTTTTTGATACAAGAGGTGAGGTATTGAGCTTTGCGGACGACACTGCCATCCTATACACAGGATTTATGTGGTAACAACTCAAGTTAGGTGCAGAAGAAGATTCTCCAGCAATCGAAAATTGGTTTCCACAGAACAAACTCACAATTAATTTCGATAAAACGAATTACTATACTATACAACTAAAAGTGACTCAATTAGATATCTAGAGGTAACAATTGACAGACACCGTCGTTGGGACTAACACATAAAAGAAACAGTAAAAAAGAAGAGAGGTACACTTTCTAAATTCCCATATCTCAGAAACTTCCTAGACATGAAACACTTGAGAACCCTATGTTCTGCACTAGTTCAGTCTCAATTATTATTATTATTATTATTATTATTATTATTATTATTATTATTATTATTGAAGATTGTTATTTGGTGAATCTTGATACAATTCAGAAGTGTATTTTAAAAATAATACTTCAAAAAAGTCGAACATACTCAAGTGACAGTATTTTCAGAGACACACAGGTCTTCGACATGAGGCAATTATTCTGTATGAGTATTCTATATAATATTCAAGAAAGGAATATTCAGATAATCCTAGCTGAACACACCTACCACACAAGAAACAGGAATAATTCTGTGATCGCCCCTCGTTGTGAGAAAACGATTAGACAGAGAAATGCATGTTACTTGGGACCACGAATTTATCAGATAATACCTGATATAATCAAAGACAATCATAATAAAAAAAGTTTCAAGAAAAAAGTTAAAATATATTGCTCACCCAAAAATCATTTTTCCATAAACTGGTTAATCAAACTGAGCTGAAAAAAATGTATAAACAAAATTGACCCCTATAAACGCATCCCCTCCCCGAAAAAAAAAAACTCACATAGTTAAAACAAATTTTAATAACAAAGCGGCTATTTTCTGTACTAATTTATTGGTCATTTCATCACATACAAAATATTATATCTTGCGTTCAATCGGTAATAACCATTATCGCTGAACTACTGTAAATATTAGCACTAAGTACTTTATAATTCAGACTTTTTTAATAATTTTCCAATAATAATTTTATATTATATATATTATGATGAATTTCAATTTACCTCATATGTACAAATTTTTAATTTTTTATTATTCACTGATATGGCCTCATCACGTACAAGGAACACTATCACTACAAGTGTTAGCTTCCGTCGAGTGAAGGTCGTGCCAAAGTGAAAGTGATAGTGCAAAATGAGTGTACTTGAACCCATAGGATAATCTCGAATTGTCTGCCGGCGTGAGGAGTCCCTGATTAGTTTAATCATACTCTTCCGATAGAGGCAACAGAGCCTAATCCAAAAGGCGAAGGTGCAACCCAGTGCCAGAGGTAGCACCTAGAGGTGCTGCCAATCTTAGGACTAACCAACAATATAGTAAACTACATAAGGTCGTATACCTCTTTTTAAATAATGGCGAGACAAACTCGCCGAACTAAACGTACCCAAATACCTTTTACTAATCCCTCTCCTTCTTTCTCCGGCTCGTCTTCCGAGCGCGAGTCTGCTGTGACCCCCTCTCTAACCTCTACCGAAGTAACGCTACCAAATCTTACCAATGTTAGGAATCACACGTTAAAAGGTAAGACCTCGTTAATCCTTAGCTCGCACAAGTTTCGACTTGTGAGGGTTGTCGTTCGTAGGGGTGCGACAGCTGGTTAACGGAAAAACATATTTTGAACATTTTTTTTTTTTAATTTTTTATTCAATATTAGAGAAATCCCTGACGGCTTAGCTAGTCAAAGGGCCTTGTTCAACTAACTAAACTCCAATGAATTTCTCCGTGGTCAAATCACGAAACTTGAAGTTAATTTCAACCCGACCGCACTACTAAAAACCTCAAATAACTCCAAAAATGCAGAACAACTCCAAAAACTCTTTCGTGACCGCACTGGTCACACTTCTTTCAAAGTTATTGACTTTCGACCAAGAAACACTCAACCTCCTGCTCATAAAGAACCCAACCTCTCATTCGTTATCAAGGGTGTTCACCTTGATTTCACCATCGAAGAAATCAGCGGCTTCCTAGAAGCCGCCAAAATTCAAGTGCTCAAAATCTGGAGGACAACCTCTAAGAAAACCTGCAATCCAACAACCCTCATTCGCGTCATAACCGCGAATAAGGAACAATACACTCACTGTTTGACTCACGGAGTCAATATATACGGCCGAACACCTATTCCAAAGTATTGTAATACATGCAGTGGAACGGGACATTCAGCAACTGAATGTCCCACCCACAAAACCAAATGTCCTCATTGTGGTGAGGCCCATTCCCCAACTGAATGTTCTGAAACATACACTCCCAAATGTCCTTATTGTGATGGCGACTATCCCGCCTTCACTCTAAAGTGCCCCAAAAGGGTTATAAGTTATAACCCCCGATAATCCTAAAGAGGTGGCCACCGTCAAAATTCAAACTCCCAAATCAGTGACCCCAATTACTCAGCAAATCAAAGCTGTTATTAAAATCCAGACAACTCTTCTCCTCAACCTCATGCCTGCCATGAGAACCGAAATTCTATCGCTCACAAATGAATTATTCAAAACAATCTTGGGACACTCCCTCTTCGCCACAGCCAGTGGTTACAAAGTGGACTTTACGTTCACTGATTTGGTGGCTGAACTGAATGGCTGATTGTCCAACGGTACGGAATAATGGGTGTTTAATCCTCGATACTATAAACGCCCAGGGCCTCAGTAGAAAAATATATCATACCAAAATCCTTCTTCACATCCAAGAAATCCAAATCATTTGTGTCACCCATACCCTAACCAAATGCCTTCTCCGGTTTCAACACTACCCACCGACCAAAAGATCAACATTCCCGTGGCATTGTTATCTTAAACAAAAGGGGACTAGCCCACAAAAAACACAGCCTTCCACCTATCCCATCCGAACTCGATTGCCTGGCGATCGACCTACTTTCTAATACCAGCAACATAACTATCATAGCTTACTACAATCACTCAACTCAATCTGTTTCTAGAGAATTAATCGAATATGTAGCTTCTCTCCCCAAAGCATTCCTAATAGGAGACTCAAACTCTCGACATACTCAATTCGGAGATTCTACCTCCAATGCCAACGGCCGCCTCCTAGCCAACCTTCTAATCGAACACAATCTTTATAGAATTCCCTGCCGCGACCCGACATTTCTGAGCCACCGTGGGGCTTTCATCATCGACCATATCTTGTGCTCTGAGAAGCCGATAGAGGAGGTCGATCACTTGGCCTATATCGGTGACACAATTACATCGGATCACCTCCCCATTCTCATCAAAACTTCTCAAAACTTTCGTATTCCTTCAACTCCTGAAACCATTTTCTACAAAAACCATAAATTCACAGACGTGAAACGATTCCACTCCCTCATCAATCAAAAACTTTTTTCCCTTGACAATCCTCCCCCCAACCATCCCAGACAAATTGACGCACAAATTGACACAATTCCAAAAATTATTTCTGACTCAGACGACTTAGCCACTCTAACTAAAACTAGACGAATCGATCAATCCCCACTTCCACCTTATCTCATAACACTCATCAAAAGCAAAAGCAAACGTAAACACCCAGAAAAGGTGGATTGAGGATACTGAAAAACTTGACTACCGAGATGGAATGGCTCTCTGAAACAAATTCAAAGTCCTTACTGGACAAAACCGGAAAACCGACAGTCACCTAGTGATTGACGGTAATATCACTTCCAACCCATCCGACAAAGCAGAAGCCTCCTGCGAAAATCTCGAACACACATTCCATCTCCCTAAAGACCCTCATTTCGATAACCTTTTTCTCAACCAGGTCAAATTTCTCTCGACGTCAACTGCCCCTTAAGATCCCCATTCAGTGAGGAAGATATCCTCAAAACTATCCATAGCCGCAGAAATACCGCTCATGGCGCAGACTCGGCGAATCACCGAGTACTGAAAAACCTTTCCGATTCTACAATTCCTTTTCTCAAACATATCCTTGATGCATGTCTTGTACACGCCTACTTCCCAAACGCCTGGAATCCAAAAAACCCTACAAGGATCTCACAAATCCTGACTCCTACAGACCTATCAGCCTACTTAGTCACCTGGGCAAATTGCTGGAACGACTACTGACTAACCGTCTGAACGACTTTCTCATTCATCATAACATTATCCCTTTCCACCAGCATGGTTTCAGGCCTGAACACTCCACTCAGAACGCACTAGTCGAACTACATACCCATATATCCGAAAATATCAACGCATCTTTTTGCACTATTGCAATCTCTCTTGATATCCAAAAAGCTTTCGACAAGGTCTGGCACGCGGCCCTGAACTGGAAGCTTATCTAAATTCATCTGCCTCATCACTTCATCAGACTAGTACCTTCCTATTT
This sequence comes from Leptinotarsa decemlineata, assembly GCF_025532065.1. Lineage (NCBI taxonomy): Eukaryota > Metazoa > Arthropoda > Insecta > Coleoptera > Chrysomelidae > Leptinotarsa > Leptinotarsa decemlineata. Next base: position 2,230,701 of record NW_027412590.1, read on the forward strand.
ATCAAACCGACAAATCTGCGTTGAAGTCGACGAAGCCTTATCCACCCCTTCACTCCAAAAGCCGGTGTCCCACAGGGCTCAGTCCTCGCTCTATCCTTATTTCTCATCTATACTCACGACGTTCCCACAACCCAAAAACTCCTCCAGTATGTCGACGACACTATCCTTTACTCCTCCGCTCCCAACACCCGCAGCTTGCAAATTCAAGGTCAAAACATGATCGACCATTTCGAGCAGTGGTGCAACAAATGGCGTATCTAAATAAATCCCACCAAAACCCAAACTATCCTATTCCGATATCCTAACACCTCTACCCGTCCTAAATCAAATCCGGATAACCTGAATCTCAGACTTTTGGGAGAAAACCTCAGACTCCAGAATTCGGTGTCCTACTTGGGGTCACCTTCACGAGGACCCTCAACTGAGAGATCGACCTGAGAGAGACACAGGACAGAGTCCGGAAGAGAGCCAAACTGTTAAAAGCTCTGAGGGGCAAGCTCGGGAGACAGTGAATCTCTCATTCACCATTATAAAACTTTCATAAGACCAGTCCTAGACTACAAAGCAATGATATACTGTACGCTTCCCCCGATACTATCCCGCCGTATCCTTACAACTGAGAGAGAAGAATCCTTCGTAATATAAACAACCTTTCCTACCGATACCCATCTATAAACCTATATAACCTCATCAATACTACACCAATCAACCAACGATTTCAGGAACTTCAAGGACGATATGCAACCAGAACGATGAGCAGCGAGAACACCCATGCCACCAACTCGCTCACAACGCCTTGGAATTCCCGTGGAGGATACAGAAGGATACCCAGGAAAAAGCTCCCGTATGCCCCAGCCAGACTCCTGGGAGCAATGGAAGAACCGCCGGAGCCGATCCAGGATATCCTAGAGAAATTTCAACTGGGAATCAGATAGCGGACACAGCGTCCTGCAAAGAGCCGGCCTAACAACCCGTACCTGAACACCTCAAACACCATGACCACTGCAACGGATCCGGACTACCCTACGGAACAACGGAATGATCCTGAAAAACAAGTGGACACGATACAACACAACACTAGATATCGGTACACAAAAAAAACACAACAATAGACACCAACACACAAAACAACATACACACATACAACCCACTAACCCTGAAGAGGCATAAGCCTATAGCAGGGCCCCACACAAACACACCTACGCAAATATAATGTTATTATTATTTAAAAATCTGAATAAACGTTTCTGAACTGAACTGACTGTGATGCCGTTGTTTATTTACTCCTTTTTATATTTGAGAACTATGTATACCTTTCTTCTATATTAAGTGAATGAATATTATTATTATTATTTTTTCCCGTAGTGTGCGCTGGTCAGGCCCTATCCGCCAAAGCTCCGATACATTCGGGAGGGCGCGCTAGCATTATCAACTAATGACCACTACCCACACCGTGGGGTAAGTGATCAAATTATATATGTTTATATTATTATATTATTATTATTATTATCTTTCACAAGTAGTACTATCTCTTAAAGTATTTTACAGTTTTCGAAATTGTTTTCCATGTTTACCATGTTATCGAATAGGCTGAATTGCCTACTTGTAAACTACAGTCTTGGATGGTACTCGTATCGAATTTGAAAATATTACCTGCCTTCTGATAGTGAGATGTAATGAATGCTTGTTATGAATGCAAAACGCTAACAAAATGCTGAAACAACATTCTGTGATCTGCCAAATCTGGTAGGATAGACTAGTTTATGAAACAGTTCTAGACATTCTATTTCAGTACCACAAATGGGTCGCGAACAAAACTTATTGTGAGCCAACAGGTCGTTTTATTACCTCTGGTGGTGTGCGTTTTGGTATTTTATCAAAAATACTTGTTAAATCTAATGAATGTGTTTATTCACTCATAAACTATTATTATTATTATGACATTCTGATTTAAAGTAAATACATAAATATGAATAAGTATTCCTATTTAAGAAGTTATTATGTATAAACATGAATTATGGTGTGTTCTACAATTACCTCAACTGAATGGTATGATTTCCATATATTGTCCTCTTTTCTCAAAACATGTTCAATACATATTCGCCATCTTCGGGAATCAACATTTTTCAAATACTTTTCAAAGAATAATTTGAGATCTTTCATTATAAATGTCATGATTATTCTCACAACGAAACCCTTCACTAGAGCCCAAACATTTCCAGTTCCGTCTTCTAGACAAAATTTTCCGTGTTATGAACTTTATTTGAACATACTATGTACTTTGACTCTTCCTTACCCATACTTGCAATAAATATTATGCTTTTTTTCATGCACTAGCTCTAGTTCCAACTTTAATGGAATGATTATGTGCTTTTTCCATCAGAATCACAGAGTTTAGTGAAATACGGTTCATTTGCTTGTAATATTCTTCAAACACATTGACCTTCATATTGGACCTTCATGGTTATCGACATAATGCTCTGACTCAAATATAAATGAACCGCCATCAACAAAACCACCTTCCTTCTTCAGAAACAGAGTTGTATGGCCCATATTTTCAATTGTATATCCATAGTTAAGCCAAGTTTCGTCCAGGTGATGAATGTTCCTCTTCTCACGTCGAAACACTCTCATCTGCCTCAGGTGAAGTTTCCACTAGCAAATAATTTCATCTTCATCGATTTAGAGCGATTTTTTTTCCAGCAGAAATTCAACTCCGATACTTTTCACCATTCCTTTCTGCCTATCTGCAGGGACATACCTTGATCTTTTCCTTTGTATGTTTCATCAACAGGCACAGTTTTTCTTTGTCAAGATGATTTTCATGACTTCACACCTTTTTTTATCTCATTCGTGAATGTATGTATCGATGATTTCGTAACTCCCATCATTCGCGAACACATTTCTACTACCAGAGTATCAAAGATATGTAATGAATTTGGGTGCATGAGAGCGTCATAACATGACACCTGAGGATACTGTTTGTATATCAAAACATTCGTTTCACGGAAGAGAAAACAGAAGTGAACATTCAAATTGATACAAGTATGATTTATTGATAACAATACTAATTGAAACGCAAGGAAATTATTTCTTATTTTTCAGGTAATAAAATACCTGATTAAGGCACTGTTAGGTCGGATCGATTCATGACGTCATCATCTCTTCCAGCGAAACTTGAAAATATTCAGGTAGGCCTGATTCATTTCAATGAGCTTTGTGATACATTATAAAGTGCTTTTCAGAGAAAGTATTGAAATTAATAAAAATATTGTTCCATAATTTTGTAACTCAACGTATACATACAATTTCAAAAAGTCCAAGGAAATTTCAAGTCACACAACAACATTGAATGTTCTGAATAGATATTACATTTTTCACTTTTATACCGACTCAATTACCTACGCCTATGAAATAGCAGCTTGAAAATGATTTATTACCCCGCTAAGTAGGAAATAGGAATTGGAACAAGATTCTATGGCTGGGATTGAATTAAATAAGCAATTGAATTGAGTGCTTCATCTTGTAATGGTATACAGATTGGTGCTGAAGAGGCGATAAGACGAGTGTCTCATTTCGAAACATCGATGTCCACCATTCAGGATGACACTGCAGATGAAATTTCACCTTCATTTTGTATTCTTCCTGTGAATGATATCTGATTGGATTCCATAAAGGGTGTTTGAAGTAAAAACTGAATAGCACAAAGTGTTTCTCAGATATTTTGAAATAAATTCCTTTTTTTCCTTGGGTGTTCCCTACATTTTTCTATATATTAATCTCTCCTGAAAATAAACCCCTTTCCATTCGAATCAGATTCCTATGGCAGGAATTAGTGCATAATGTGTCTTATAATGGACTCTCCCACTAGAATCATACCTGACGTCACTGATGCAGGCATTTCCTGTTTGACGCGCCAGAACCATCAGAGTAGGCATTGCATCCGTCGCATTGAGTTTGACATAGAGTGTTCTGTACGTGTTCAAATGGATAACAATTTGTTTTCTACCGAACAAGGAGGGAAAATATTTATTTTATTGTAGTGAACTGAATTTTAGGAATTTATACCCTTCAAGTTCAGCTTAAATTCATGGGGTTGAAGGAGATATGGTTAGGTCAGGTCTAAAGTGTACAATCCGCAAGGGTTGCAGCGGGGCAGGCACAAAGTATATGCTCTACTGTTTCATCATTTTCCAAACAGAGGCGACAGACACTGTCTTCCGACAGACCGAGTCTCTGCATATAATGATTCAAATGACAGTGATCTGTGAAAAGGCCTGTTAGACATCGTAATTCATCCCTACTGTAGTCCAACAACTGTTTGGTATTGAGAGATATGGTTGAATCTCTAGTGCAACAGGCAGAAATTACTTTCGATTCATGCTATAAGGTAGTCTTCGATAATTATTTCACTGGAATACCATTGCTCACCCATCTTCGTGATCTAAAGATATGTGCCATCGGCACTATCCGGGAGAACAGAACTCAAAAGTTACAACTATTTGAAAACAGCGAGGCAGCGGGAACTAGTTTTGTTGCAGTGGAAATCTGATAGAGTTGTTACAATGACTTCTAATTTTCATAATGAAAATATTATCAAGACATCCGGCTGGTCTAAATCTAAGAAACTCATATGATCAACCAGAAGTAGCTGCATTATACAGCAATGGTATGGTAGTGGTGAATGAAACAGATGAATGAGTAGCAGTATAAAGAACTCGAATAAGGCAATGCAAATTGTATATTCTGGCCCATTTTGCCTATTTATTCGATATAACAGTCACTGACAGTTGTATACTTATGAAAAAATTCAAATAAAAAAATTTCCACTGTGCCAGTCTTCTAGAAGATATTTGGTTTAAAATTCCCTTCAAAAATATGGAACAACCCCGGTAGAGGGCGTATTTCTATGATAGCAAATAATACAAGATTCAACAATGTGGATCACATCAGAAAAAGTTAACCACATATTTTTATTTCAAAATGTAGCAAACGAAACAGGTACATGTAACAAAAAATAAATATTAATTGCGCAAAGAAACTTTCCTCCAGTTATCTTGAAGGTGCGATTTTGTTCCACCCTTTTCATTGAAGAGTACGTATGCTTCTCCACTCACAAACGATTTTGGTGGAATTGGTGACACGTGTGAATCGTTGTATTTGTGCCAAGCGCTAGGATAAGGGTATTTGCAATATACTGTATAATGCCCTCTGTTAGTAGTCCCACTGTGATTTAAAAGTGCATATAGATTATAACAACTAGTAGCCACATTTTCTGCTGCAAAATTGTCCATAGCCAATCCCTCTAGAGAAAATTTGATGACATCATTCAATTTGCCTCATCTTTATAAATGTATTACTAAAATATGAGGAAACTTATGGATTGATAGGGACTTTGAGCATTTTCTCCTTTCCTTGCATTTCAAACACGTCGGTTTTTCGTTTCCATCCAAAGTTTCTCCTATTGTGAACAAATCCAAGCATTGCCACAAACTCAATTGGTCGGTTCTTTGTGGTATGGAGAGAGACAAATTTCGGAAAGGATTAAAGGTTATTGATGAGTGTCCACAGTGTGTGCATTTCATCGTGGATTTCAATTGACCAACGAAATTATCTACAATCTAAGAGATATGCATCCTCAAATATATGAGCCATGACTCTTGAGCATTTTCGCTGTCACTCAATTTTTCGTCAATCTCCGTGTAGGTTCCTCATCAAATCTAATCGTCTTCATGTAAACCTTCTAAAAGATAACGAAGAAACTCCTGGGCGTCTTGATGGGAATTACCCATGAATCGAGGAGCAAAACTTCGAATCTGATTTTTTAAGGAGGCTGTATTTACTACTATATCAAATGAATCTTCTGACCATAACTCCTTGATAACTTTTGCAAACGCTTTGATTAAAGCACTGTTCATACTAAAAATACTAGTATTGATATCTTTCATGAATACATCCTTTTTCAAATGTTCCAATAACCATCTCGAGTTTGATAAACATTGGATTACGTTGTTCATGAAACAGGTGTTACCGATATTTTTCAACCTATTTAAACCAAAGGTTTTGACTGAACAATTCGAAATATCTTTATAACCCATTTCAGAATTTTGCTGAGAGAAAGTATTTTTTCCATTTGCTTTTGTTTTAATTCCATTAAGAGGTTTGTTATAACCTATCTTTTCTATATAAAATTGGTTTTCAGAAAACATGTGAATTTCATCAAGTTTTTTGGAATCAGGAAGAGTACCGAAAAACGAAGCCGCTTTTCCTCTTTGGATGACTACACCAATTCTTTGAATGAGAGATGATGTGGCTCTTAATTCGTGGGTTTCATTGGTTACCTTTGATGAAAGATAATGCTTCAGAGCCAAAAACACCAAAAGTTCATACAGCTATTAGGCTAAAGAAATAATTATTTCCTAAATTCTGATATTTCCGTAGTTTGGAACTATCTCCTAAAAAGGCAGCAGCACTGGCTTTCGCATAAGTAGCAGGAAGATGGCAAGTTGCTGAAGTATCTACACAAGTAAAGTCCCAAACAACAGATTCACCATTTTTCGATGGAACAAGTGTCATACCATCCGGTCGTTTTCCGTGGTCTCGACTTGTGCCTATGGGTTCTTGAATAGGAGAAATTTTTGCTGAAGTTAAAGTCCTTTTGATTAGATCATTAATTGCACAATGGGGAGGTGAACGACCAGCGCTAAAACGGCAGCTCAACCCATTGGTACCTGATTCATCCACAAATGCACCACATTCACAAAAGTGTTGAACACACATTGATGTACCTAGTCGAAATCCGATGGCAAGTCTGAAAGAGTCGTCATCCAATAGAGTCCCAAGTGATGCTACAAGAACAGCATTTAACCAAGCACCAGATTCCTTCACAGTTACTGCGAGAAGACGAGCCTTATTTTTTAAAGTGTCTTCAGTAAAATACTGGTTGCTTGATCTAGTAACGGTTTATCCCATGCCCTCTGGTTTTTCATGTCTTCAATTTTCATTGTTTGGCTAGGTTTAGATTCCCAAAGAGATTTGCCCCGATCAGAAACACAATCAGATATTGGCTTTGGGTATTGTAAGATGATTTCTATCAGATTGGAAACACTGCAAAATGAGGACAGAAATAATGGCAAGGCGAGTGAAGTGGCTGAACAAATTCCTAATCCTCCTCTAGAAACTGGAAGTGATGCCTGTAACCAAGTTTCGTCTTCGATACGGTTATTAGTGATCAGTTCCAGCATCCTTCTTAATTCGTCATCGATATTTTGTATTCCCTGTTCATCATCCCAAGTAGGGCTGCACCTCAAAATGTACGATAATTTTGGAATGGCTAATGAATTCTTCAATAAATGGAATGCGACATGTGTTGGTAAAATAGATAAACCTCCTGACATGACACGAAGTAATTGTAATTTTTCTTCCAAACAGAAGTATAAGGCATCATCAGATAATGGGGCACCAAGAAGAAACCAATTGGGATTTTCAATCACTCGTATACCAGGAGCTATTAGGTTAAATTGGAGGGGCAGGCAGTGTACAAAAAAATGCATTTGCATATGTGAAAAGTGCAATGGACATCCAAAATATTACATCTTTGAAATACAGAGATTTAAAAAAACGTGACGGAAGAAGCACGGCGTATAGAAAAAAAATTCAACTGGAATTTCGAATTTCAAAATGTTTTGATACCCAATACAAATTTTGATAACAAATTAGGATCAAACTTCAGGTCGCCTTTTTGAAACTAATCTAGTCAAGTTCAAAGATAAATATAAAGATTGAACCCCTCACAATCAAATTTTCAAAATAAAAAAAAATATCAACCAAGTCTGAATTATCGAAATCAAAATTCCCAGAATACAATGCATCCCCAAAGAAGTCCAGATTTTTAAAATCCACCTCAATGAATACAACCAAATATTCATGAAATGAGACTCCATAACGACAATACGAATTTTCAACAACAATCTTACCTGAATTTCCAGAAATATATATTCACTGAACACACTGTATGCATATGAATTGTGAATCTGCATATAAATATTCCTGAAATCAACTCGATTACAAAGAATTTTATTATACATCCAAAAACGAGCACTTTTTCCAATTCTCTTCTCGGCGTCTACAGAAGAGGAAGACAAATAATTCTCAACTCTAAAACTGGTATCTATTTATATCTTTCACTTTCATTTTCCGATACACATCAACGGTATATGGAAGAGATTTTAGGAGAATTTTCTCGAGAAGGTTCCTGCAAATAATTCAGAGGGTTTATCTTCGATATTCGAAGATTGAGTTCTTCGTCGACCTCATAGAAGGCTTCTTCTTGAGTGAGATAAGTAATTGTCCTCACTCACCTGAACTTGTCCTATGATAAGTTGAGAACTGTGGAGCTGAATTTTCATCTGAGTAATATCGACAATATCTGGCTGTGACTAGTGGATAAATGCACACGTGCATCGCCGAAGTCCCGACAGAAACTGAAGTTTCAGTGGTTTTTAACCGATAAAATATTTGAAATTTCATATCAAAACGACAGAGAAAGTACCACGATTAACCTTGTGAAAATAAAAATCAGTTTCATGTCCTGAGTTAGTGAAATTTTAATATCTGAAATTAATTCAGTGTATTGGAACTGAACCATAAAATCCGTACAATTAGCATATCTGACAGGACAAGTAGGTAGATAACACCCTCCCAGAGGCGTACCAACAAGCACAACTCCATTGAGACTTGACCTTTGGACCTGTATTCGACTGGATGATCTCACAACGTTGTCAGATCGCAGATAAAATATGGAAAAATTGTATGAGGAAATATTGACTAGCAAACAAGAAATCAAAAATGCTATCGAAGAAAGTGAAGTTAGATTGCTGTTGAAAATAGAATTCTATAGTGAAAAAATTAAGAAGCTGGAGAAACAAAGCACGGAGCTTACACAACGGATAAAGTTATTGGACAGAAACAGCAGGAAGAATAATATAGTGGTGCTTGGATTGATGGAAAGTGAAAAAGGATCCTCGGTGGAAAATGTATGCAACCAATTGAATTCCAAACTTGGTGTAGAATTGACAAAAACTGATATAAGCAGCATATATCCACTGGGTAAATCAAGGAATCGCCCACTCAAAATTGAACTTCTGTCAACATTCACAAAGATTAATATTTCATGAAATTGCAAAAAGCTAAAAGGTACGATAATATCTATATCAGTCGATTTGACGAAAAAATAACAAGAAACGAATGAGTTATTGAGGGATTACCTGATGGAATTACGTGAAAGTGGTGAAGAAGGCTGCTATATAAGGGTGTAAAAGCTCTAAAGAAACAATATAGGATACACAGTGGAAGATATTTTAGAGATTGAAAGGAACACTGAATTATCAGATTACCCGAAAGCCAAAAGAGCACCAGAAATCCCATCAAGACCATGCGCAGAGATAGCTAGAAAAGAGGAGAAGGAATAGAAAACTGCGAAGAAAATGGAAGAGGAAACAAACGAGGTGAAAAATAGAAACGCATCTAACAGCCATATTGACAGCAGTTTCACGAAAAGGAGACCGGAAACCAGAGAAAGAAAAAATTCAGCAAAAGAAATTCAAACGAAGGCTACCCAGAAAAAATCAAAGTAGGTAACAATATATTTCGAGTTATATTTCACATACATCTCGTTTTTTGTGATCTACTATATTATTGTTGAATATTACTGAAAATATGAATGAATATCTCCGAGACTTCCATATTGAAACAGTTGAAGCGAAAATAATTGAAGATGCCTCACAAGTAATGAAACTAGAAGATACTAGGATAGATATCAAAATACTTCACAGTATTATAAGGAGTGTGAATAAGACTCTTGACCAGATGAAAGTATTACCAGAAAGGCCCAAACATATTTTTGATATAATGATTTTATCTGAGACTTGGCAAATAACACAACACAACAAAGTTTTTGTTTCGGGGTTGAAATTAGATGATTTCAATGTATTTCCACGTGTTAAAACCGAAAGTGACCATAAAAATTATATATTAGCTTTTGTTTTCAAGATATAGTATCATTATATTATATATATATGTATATTGAGTTTTCAACAAATGAAATATTTCATCACCAACAGTTGGTACACATGTTTGTTTACATAACACCCCTCTCATCAGCTGTTCTTAAGTAGTAAACATAACCTATGTGAGTTTGTCAATTGTACGCACGTGGTTGCTATTGAAATTATCGTGTGAAGTTGATTTTTGAATTAATTTAAATGCTGATCTGAAATGCTTCGAAAGTGTGTGAATTCTGTCGATAGCTTTTGCTATATATGTGGTGAAATAACATTTAAGGCTCAGAAACGTAAAATGACGCCTATCGTTAAGACAGCCTATGAACATTATTTTGGTGTGAAAGTTGGGGACCAAGATAAATCATGGGCTCCTCATATATGTTGTAATTCTTGTTCCGTCATATTGCGAGAGTGGCTGAAAAATAAAAACCGGACAATGGCTTTTGCAGTACCTATGGTTTGGCGTGAGCCTACCAATCATACAGACGACTGTTATTTCTGCTTAACTCCTCCCATTAAGCAAGGTTTATCTATGAAGAAAAGAGGAACGGTTAAATACTCTAATCTCCCATCTGCTCTTCGGCCTGTACCACACTCAGACAATTTGCCAGTCCTTTCTCCACCCCAGAACTATGAAATTTTAGAGGAAGGTGATGAAGACTGTTTAGAAGGAGCAACCCATCCTTCTACATCCTATGACCCTGATTTTGAGGTAAGCGATAGGTCTAGTGATCCGCACAGAATTAGTCAAGCAGAGTTGAGTGACTTATAAGAGATCTTCGCTTGTCTAAGGAAAAGGCTGAGCTGTTAGGGTCAAGACTACAACAGTGGAATCTTCTAAAACATGATGTGAAAATATCTCAGTACAGACAGCGTCAAAAAGATTTGCTTCCTTTTTTTGAGAAAAAAGAAAACCTCGTAGTTTGTTCTGATGTTAATAGTTTGATGGACTGCTTGAATTTGGATCACACTCCATCTGAATGGAGACTGTTTATAGACTCTTCAAAACTAAGCTTAAAAGCTGTACTTCTGCATAATGGAAATCAGCTACCCTCTATTCCTATAGGTCATGCAGTTCACATGAAGGAAACATATATAAATATGAAAACACTTCTCCAATCAATCAAATATGAACAACACAAGTGGCACATCTGTGGTGATCTGAAAGTCATTGCTATACTCCTAGGAATGCAATTAGGGTTCACCAAGTACTGTTGTTTTTTGTGTCTGTGGGACAGTCGGGATAGAAAATCTCACTATAAAAAAATGAACTGGCCTACACGAGACCTAAACCCTAATGAGAAAAATGTAGTTTACGAGCCTCTTGTAGATCCTAAGGATGTTCTCCTTCCCCCATTACATAATGTTGGGACTAATGAAAAACTTTGTGAAGGCCATGGACCAGGAAGGACAAGCTTTTAAGTACTTGAGAGCAAAGTTTCCCAGGTTGAGTGATGCTAAAGTCAAGGAAGGCATCTTTATTGGGCCTCAAATCCGTGAAATCGTAAATGATCCTGCTTTTGACATGATTTTAACAGGAAATGAAAAAAGAGCCTGGGAAGTCTTTAAGGGGGTTGTACATGGGTTTTTAGGTAACAAAAGAGATGATAACTTCACAGCATTGGTTAAAGAGCTTCTTCAAGCTTACCACCAACTTGGATGCAACATGTCCTTAAAAATTCATTTTCTTCACTCTCATCTTAATTTCTTCCCACAAAACTGTGGAGCTGTGAGTGACGAACATGGAGAAAGATTCCATCAAGACATTGCCTTAATGGAACAGAGATATCAGGGCCGTTGGAATGAAGCAATGCTTGTAGACTACTGCTGGTCTGTGTGTAGGGATGCTCCAGAAGTGTTTTATAAAAGACAAGCTAAACGACAGCGATCTTACAATGAATCGGATGGACTCAATTGAAATTTGGTGGTACAAACTTCTTTTATTCGTCAAAACACTAAGAATAATGTTTTTTTTTATTAATTTTGTACTTAAAATATTCTAAAAGAAACATAACAATATTATTTTATGTACTTTCTCTTTTCACGTATAGTATAACTACTCTTTAAGATTAAGTACTGTGTATCTCAAAAACCAGAGCTATTTTGTTATTTTCGTTTTTATCACCCCAAAATTAGTAGAAATTGACTAATTTAGTGTAGGAAACATTCAAAACATATTTTTTTGTTGTGTTGTGTAATAGATATAAACCTATATAATATGACTGGGTATAATCTCATATACAATCATGGTAACGTGAACCAAAATTATGGAGTTATTGTATTTATTAAAAAATATTTTTTATATTTCACTCATGATATTAATACATTCATCAAATGGAATCAAAATTATACAGCTAAAAGTTGAACAACACAATAAAAATATACATTTGAAATAGAAATGAAAAAAACAATAGAGGAAGCCGAAATAAATTTTTATCAAAACAAAATTGAAAATAATAAAGAAGAATCCTCTAAAGTGTGGAAAACTAATAATGAAATGACAAATAAGGGGAGTAACGAGAATACAATCAAAAAAATTCAATCTAATGATAGTTCTATGATTACTGATCAGAAAAAAATGCTTACAAATTTGTTGAACACTATAGCGAAATTGGTAAAATCTTGGCTTATGAAATACAAAAAAGACTAAATTATAAAGAAAAATGAACCAAAATTATGAATTCTTTTTTTTTTGAAAAAAATGATGAATGTGAAGTCTTGCAAGTTATTCAGAACTTGAAGAACGAACAATCCCTCGGAATTGACACTCTTGAAGCTGAAACTATCAAACTTATAGCAAAAGAAGTAGCATTACCATTGACATAATTGATTTTGTGTATTAAACAAATCAATACACACTCTTAGAAACAGTGAACCTAGAGAAGATCCAACACAAAAAATAGTACCTGATTCGCTCAAATATTCCTGGAGTATCTCTGATTACCCTGCACGCATCGATGTTGCGGTTTCTTAAGTCATCTACATCACGAACAGGAGTATGATAAACCAAATGCTATAAATGGCCCCAAATAGAGAAATCGAGAGGATTGAGATCCGGGGATCGAGCGGGCCAGTTCTGTGGTCCTCCTCGAGCTTTCCAATGATTTGCATATGTTTCAGTTGAATGCTGACGTGCTACTTGACCAAAATGGGCGAGAGACCCATCATGAATAAAAAACATATCCCTTCTGATGCCCAAAGGAACTTCCTCCAGCAGTACTGGACGCACTTCTCTTAAAAATTGAACGTATGCCTCACCATTTAATCGAGGAGGTAGAAAATGAAGCCCAATTCAATCATCTCCAATAACTCCTAGCCATACGTTGAGAGAAAACTGTTATTGATGGTTAGTTTCGACAATAGCGTGAGGGTTTTTATCAGCCCATATATGGTAATTATGAAAATTCATAATCTTGTCCCGGGAAAAACTACATTCGTCTATGAATTCTATCGTCTTCAGAACGTCACAATTTCTTCTAATCATTTCCAGCATCCAATTGCAAAATTCTAGACGGTTTGGAAAGTCTCGCGGTAACAGTGCCTGTACTCGTTGCAGATGGTAAGGGTATAAGAGTTGTTCCTTTAAAATTCGAAATACCGTCATATGATCGATATTCAGCTGGAAAGCAATCTTTCTAGTACTGGTAGTAGGTTGTTCATCAATCAAATTAAGTACTGCTTTCTCAAGATGTGGTGTTCGTACTTCTCGATGGCGACCACAATCCTGCGTTCTTTTGTAGAATGAACCATACTCTCGTAATCGTGATGAATTCGAGCAAATAGTCCATGTGAAGGATCCTGCCGTTGAGGAAACATTTCAGAATATCTTCTAGAAGCTTCTAACCCATTCCCCTGCGACAGACCGTAAAGGTAATACACAGCTATTTCATCATTTGTGTATGCCATTTTAATAACAAGTGAATTATTAAAGTAACAAATAGAGAAGAGAGCAACAACACACAATTAGTATTAATTCAATTTCGAAAATTCACAAACTGACAGCGTCATACCAATTCAATTGTCACTATCGCTAATAGCAACCTACTAGATAGATCAGTTTCGTATTTTCACATTTATGACGATATATCTCTGTAGTTGTTCGTAAAATAATTTTTTGCTGCGAACTGGTATATTTTGGGCAGACATTTTCTGTTAAGAATGAAACAGGCTACCGGAAATATATTTTTGAATGGTGAACAAATGATAAGACAGGAAGTTACATTGGAAATAAATTTAAGGGGTTGCGTTTTCCACCCCTTACAACCATGGCGTGAACCAAATATATTTCTGGTTAAGTGTCTTTTTGGTAGTACAAATCGTCAGGTTAATTTCAATATTGTAACTTCTTCAGTGCTTGGATCACCTCCTTGAATTTTTTACACTTATTTAGTTATATATATATATATATATATATATATATATATATATATATATATATATATATATATATATATATATATATATATATATAAAATGAATAGCTGAGTACTTTTGATCACTCCCATATTGATTGCAATTCAAGGGCCACCGGTAGACAGCTGTTTCAGCCTATTGGGCATCGTCAGTACCGGGCAGGCGGTCCTCGATTGAAAGTACTTGATAACAATAGCTGCATAAACGGAAACGTAACATAAGTGGGACCACCCATTGGTGTGACACCCAAGTCAACCTGCCAAGTTTTATGTTAGTGCTGGTGATTTGACCAATCAACCGACAACTGCGGTAACAGAAATTTGGAAAGCCAACCTGAAATGCCATCGGAAAACGAATCCACATGTTTCTAGAAATGATATGAAATCTAGAAAGGTTAATGCAGTCAAGCTGCTGGAAAATAATTCCATGAAAATCAAAAAATAAATAGATAAGTACTCTTTGACCGCAAAATAATTCCATGAAAATCAAAAAATAAATAGATAAGTACTCTTTGTCGGTTGATTGGTCAAACCACCAACACTGACATAAAAACTTGGCAAGTTGACTTGGGTGTCACACCAATAGGTGGTTCCACTTATGTTTCGCTTGCGTTTACGCAGCTATTTTTATCAAGTACTTTCTTGGTTTTTTTCATTTTGTCTTCAATCGAGGACCACCTGCCGGTACTGACGATGCCCAATAGGCTAAAACAGCTGTATACCGGTGGCTCTAAAATTGAAATCAATATGGGAATGATCAAAGAATATTTTATTTCTTGATTTACATGGAGTTATTTTCCAGCAGCGTGACTGCATTAACCTTTCGAGGTTTTTCCGATTGGTTTACGATTTGCAAATGTGCTTGTCTTTACTATAAATTGAACCTCTAGAGTTTGACTTTTGAATTGAATTTTGTATAATTTCACGAAAATTGAATGAATGAATAAATAAATTCAACTGACATGGGAAGAAAATCCATATCGACGTGGACAGTTTCTAGTAAATAATTTTTTGGTCACTGACACCAGACAGCATATTTTTTCATTTTATTATGTCATATCCGACCTTGTTGTTTATTATCACTTTCTGTTATGTACAGGGTGACCCTTCAGTGATGATTTCAGACTGAGAGCTTGCATCGAAAACGCTGCCTTTTAACATATAACAAAACAATTCACTAGATATTTTTATTTTATGAGTTTACAAAAAAAGTTCGCGATGGCATATGCTCATTTTTTAATGGATGCTTATGAGATCCATTTCAATGTTTGAAATAATGGTAACATATAAATTGGTAAGTAATTGGAGAACTATTCAGACGGAGATGATATAATTTCTGATTAAATAAATGCGTTACTTGCCTTGAGCATTTTATACACACTATATTAGTTACCTTTTGCCATGTAATTCAAATGAATTTTTCAGAAGTTGTTGCAAAATTGAAACTATCACACAAGAAAATAATTTTGGGAGGCCTTACAAACCATTGCGACAGATCTGATAAAGAAAGGTTCCAAATGCATTGGTTTTGTTTTCCGTAGTGAATAGATATTAAACAAACAGACATATTTTGAAGGTTGAGGTGTATCTTTACTTTTTGTTATCTATAAGTAGATATATTTTCACCTTTTTCAAGCATACTGTGGTCAAGCCAATTTTATCAAAAGACAGAATAGTAGTAGCTGAGGCCTTTGCTCAAAGAGTTCAATTGAGATAATATAGTTGAAATGAGAGTATACACTTTGAATCATAAAAGGGGTCAACGGAACTTGCTCTATATATCTTTATCAATAGGGAGCCTCATCCACACTAAAAGGACTTCGAATGGTCCACAATGTTACAAAACATCCCATAGTAATAAAGACTGTTCTGAGATGTTTCACAATGATAAACTTGGTAAAACTTTCCCATCTCTTCACAAGCAAGTTATCCAGATGAAAACGAGAAGTTTTTTCATGGATTGGGCATAGAGAATTACCACATCATATAATTATCTCCCTTTATCATGGGATGCGCCCGAACATTCCTGATTATTTCCAAAAGTTCTACCACATTTCAGAATACATGATTTTTCTCTCTTATCTGAAGGAAGACTCTTTGCCTTCTCTAGATCATTTGGCAATGAGTTCTCTTTTTCGTCGATACTAGTAATCTCCATCAGTTTAAAATTTTGGTTAGAAATACAATTTTCTCGGCACATTTCCATTTCGGCATGCTCATTTTTATCAGCAACCTATACTTCTTCCAAGGGTTTTCTACAAAACCACCTTCTCTTAATTTCTGAAGGACATTCTATAAATTTAACCGGTTTTCTCTGAAATATCAAAAGAATTAGTAGAGGTTATTTTGTTCACTATCGATATAAAATTGACTATAGATGTATATGATGGAATTGGCCGATACTTGATGAAAATCCATAACACTTTAATGTGAGATTTTCACTTGAAAATTTTACGAAAACGCAACACGTGTTTCTCCATAATTTGGCTTCTTTGGACGTATCTTTGCTAACAATATTCTACATATTCAATGCTTAATATATCTAGTTTTACAATTAGACGTACCTACATTTCAAGTACCTGAGATTTTTACCTAAGTTTGTGATGAATTAAAGTTTCTGAGCTTATGTCCCAGTTTCCACATTTGCAAAAATATTTAGTGAAGGAGAGTAATTCAATTCTAATTGTTCATTCAGTAAATTACCCGAATTCCTGATTCTATTGATTTCCAAACATTCTAGAAGATTGAGTTTCAAACTCTTCTCTTCTAACTGTAAGACGTCGCTTTCATGATTGAACTCATGTTCTTCTGCTAAAAGGTGGTTTGCAAATGTGGAATTGGTCTTTCTATTTACAAAATTACTTCTATGCTCTTTGCAAACCACCTTTTGGCAGAAGGACATGAGTTCAATCAATTGGAATTGAATAACTCACCGTTACTGAATATTTTTCAGATGTTAAAATTGGGGGATGAGCTAAGATGATTCATTTCATTACAAACTTAGGTAAGAGTCAGGTACCTACTTCTAATTGTAAAACTAGATATATTAAGCATTGAATATGTAGAATATTGTTAGTAAAGACACGCTCGCAAAAACCATTGTATGGCGGAACACGTGTTGCGTTTTTGTGAAATTGTTTAGTAAAAATCTCACAATAAAATGTTTTTTGAATACGTTGACTATGAATGGTCTCAAAAACTCAAGAATCGAAGGACAGAGATAGATAGATCGGCAGTTTATTTGACTATATCAAAAGATATCGAGTAAACTATTTAGTAATACACTACTACACTTTCAAAAGTAATCGCAAAATATCACATCAGTATATTCTCAGTATTCTAAGTATATTCTCAGAGGCTAAAGGACACCTTGAATATCTTCCAAGTACCTACTCATTGATTGAGTAAAAACTGTTCTTTAGCAAATACGATTTGATGGTTCGTTCAAACTTATTCACACTCATCGTTTTGATTTGATGAGGCAGTGCATTGTTGAGACTAAAATCTAAAGAATTTTTTTATGAAATAGAAAGCCTATATCTAGGAAGTCTGATCTTGTCAGAGTTTCTAGTGTTATGATGGTGAATGTCAGCATTAGTCTAGTTCACATGTACTTTTTTTTGTAACATTTTTCAGCCCTGTCCGAAAATTACGACCAAGGTGTTATTCGATTCGTATTTTTGCCTAGAGAGTTTAAGGAAAGGTACGAAAACGCGCCGATAAAAATTACAAAAGTTATAAACAATTAAGTGAAAAAAAAATGGGGCTTTAGTTTTTTTTTGATATCTCGGAAAATTTTCAAAATTTTGGAAATTCGAAAAAAGATTTGGAAAGATCAATGAATTTGCGTAAAAAAAGGTTCCTACTCCCGAAACTGTATCTCGATTATTCAGAGCCCTAAAAATAGAGCCAAAAGCGGGTAGTCTGGCTTCCGCGCGCCATTTGTCACTCTGACATAAAAGCAAAAAAAAATTATTTAAACATATCAAATGTAAATATTAAGGTATGAAAAAATTCATGTAATGTTGGGATACATCAATAAACAATAATCCGCAGACATTTTCATCCCAATTTCAACGTTAATTATAAATTTGTTAATTAATAACTTTTTCTGAATTGAAAGTTAATATAAAAATCCCTTTAATTAATAAACTAAAACCCTGGCATTTTTTTCCTTTGGTTAAGTTATCCTTGATAAGCAAAAAATAGATCATCGTTGCCAAAATAAAAAAATTGTTTTTTTCTATTTTTTCATTGAAAATTATAATTTTATAAAAAATAGATTGCATTTTTTTTTTCTAATTTTTTATTGTTCCAGTGTCTCATGGCTGAAAACTGATGATATATTTTTTTGATTTTTTACAGCTATTGTTAATACATTCATTATAAACAAATACATTGTTTATTAGCCATTCGGAAATTTATTTTTGCATTATGTTGATTGAAAAAAATCATGATTTTCAAAAAAAAAAAGGTTTCTCAAAAAAATTTCTTTGTTGCTAAAAAATGCGTTTGTTAATTAACAATTGTTTTTGCCACTGAATATTAAAATTAAGGAACCGTTTTTTTTTAATCATAAATTCTATTGTTCTTTAAGGTTTTGAAAAAACTTTCTTTTTTATTCTTTTTTTAATTGTTCATTTGAAGAAAATGTTATAAACAAATTATTTTATTTTTTTTTTCAATACTTTGTTCTATAATTAAAGTAACCATGTGTTTTTTTTTAATTCATTCTATTTTTTATGGAACTTTTAATATTGTGACACCTCGATACTTGTCTTCTTCATTCGCTCCTTCGCTTTTTATAATTATAATAACTTTCAAACTATTGCAGTTATGATGAATATGCTTCAAGTCTTTTTTGTTCATTATGAATTTATTAAGAAATTAAGCCTTTTACTGATGCAATACGTGGTAGTCTTCTACAATTCCGATGCCTCTCATCAAGATATCGAAGTAGCTGGAGAGCGAATTATGCTGGCCTTGTACGGTCAATTCCATACTAATTTAACATCAGGCCAGTGTCGTGTTTCTCGATTTTCAAGTATGATTGCGAAATCAAAGAGTGCAATCAACTTAGCAACTTTACTTCCATCAACAATAGCAACACATTTACACTCATTCAGGACGTATTACCAAGTTCAGTTTTGGATTGGTAATTATAATTTGAATCCGGAAGATTGGGGTTGGATCAAATCTGAAACAATTTTCCTGTCGGTAAAAACAATGGAAAAACTGGCGCCTGACGACTTACTTAAGCTGGTTAATTATGCCTGCATAAAAGAGTGTAATAATCGATGTGGATGTAAAAAAGCTGGGCTTCCATGCTCATCTTTATGCAAAAATTGTAAAGGTGAAGGTTCTAACAGTACAACGCCATCACTTGATGATGACAATGATGATACTGATATCATGATCGGTCGATTAAATGCTATCGATAGTAATCCCGATGGAAATGAAGACGACCTTAATGATTATCAAGATTTTCCAGTAGGAGTTCAAGAATACTGTGAACCGATACTTGAAGAAGTCGAAGAGGTGGGGGTTCAAGGAACATCACGACAAGATATTTCAGAAGAAACCACAGTCACCGCCACTAAAACGATCTAAAAGATTACAAAAAAATAATAAAAATTATAGAAAAAAACTTTTAACTGAACTAAACATGATCTAATACATTTTAAAAATAATTTTCAGTATGTTTTTGATTCAGTAAATTCCCTGAAAACTTGAAATTTTTCTTTTTTCAATAAATAACGATCAATAAATAATTAGATGAATAATAGGACTACAACTTTAGTGAAAGGCTTAAATTGTTAATAAATTCATAATGAACAAAAAAGACTTGAAGCATATTTGTCATAACTGCAATAGTTTGAAAGTTATTATGATTATAAAAGCGAAGGAGCGAATGAAAAAGACAAGTATCAAGGTATCACAATATTAAAAGTTTTATGAAAAATAGAATAAATAAAAAAAACACACACATAGTTACTTTTATTATAGAACAAAGTATTGAAAAAAATTGTTTATAACAATTTTCTTTAATAAGCAATTAAAAAGAATAAAAAAAGTTTTTTCAAGACCTTGAAGAATTTATGATTGAAAAAAAAAATGGTTCCTCAATTTTAATATTTAGTTGCAAAAAACGATTGTTGATTAACAAACGCATTTCTCAGCAACAAAGAAATTTTTTTAAGAAACCATTTTTGTCTGAAAATCATGATTTTTTTCAATTAACATAATGCAAAAAAAATTTTTTGAATTGCTTATAAACAATGTATTTGTTTATAATAAATTCATTATCAATAGCTGTAAAAATTAAAAAAAAATCATTAATTGGTTCTTAGCCATGAGACATTGAAACAATAAAAAATAAAAAAAAAAGTGTACTGTATTTTTTTTAATTATATTTTATTGAACAGTGTGTACAATATTTCACGATAAGCATTGAGATCAATGTCATACAGAGTGTATGAAATGAATACTGAGTTCAGTATTGGTGATTTCTAAATCATATGATTTTTTCTGTACAGTGTGTACGATATTACGATTAGCATTGAGATCAATTTCATACAGAGTGTATGAAATGGATACTGAGTGAAGTATTGGTGATTTCTGAATGATATCTTGTTTTATTGTACAGTGTGTAGAATATTACGATTTGCATTGAGATCAATGACATACAGAGTGTATGAAATGATTTCCGAGTTCAGTATTGATAATTTCCGAATCATATGATATTGTATTGTACAGTATGTACAATATTACGATTCGCATGGAGATCAATGACATACAGAGTTTATGAAATGAATACTGAGTTCAGTTTTGAAGATTTTCGAATCATATGTTATTCCATTGTACAGTGTGTACAATTCTCAATAGGTATTGAGAATAATATCATACAGAGAGTATCGAATAAATACTGAGTCCAGTATCGATAATAACTTATTATTACGTTATTTTATTGTACAGTATGTACAATATTTTAATAGGTATTGAAATCAATGTTATACAGAGTGTATTACATAAATACTGAGTCCAGTATTGATAATAACTTATTTTTATATTATTTTATTGTACAGTGTGTACAATATTTCAATAGGTATTGAGATTGATATCATACAGAGTGTATTGAATAAAAACTGAGTCCAGTATTGATAATAACTTATGTTTACGTTATTTTATTGTACAGTGTTTACAATATTTCAAAAGGTGTCGAGATTAATATCATACAGAGTATATTGAATAAATACTGAGTCCAGTATTGATAATAACTCATTTTTACGTTATTTTATTGTACAGTGTGTACAATATTACGATTAGCATTGAGATCAATGTCATACAGAGTGTATGAAATGAATACTGAGCTCAGTATTGATGATTTCAGAATCATATGTTGTTTTATTGTACAGTGTGTACAATATTACGATTAGTATTGAGATCAATGTCATACAGAGTGTATGAAATAAATACTGAGTGAAGTATTGGTGATTTCTGAATGATATCTTGTTTTATTGTACAGTGTGTAGAATATTACGATTTGCATTGTGATCAATGTCATACAGAGTGTATGAAATGAATACAGAGTTCAGTATTGATGATTTCCGAATCATATGATATTTTATTTTAGAGTGTGTACAATATTACGATTTGCTTCGTGATCAATGTCATACAGAGTGTATGAAATGAATACTGAGTTCAGTATTGATGATTTCCGAATCATATGATATTTTATTTTAGAGTGTGTACAATATTACGATTTGCATTGAGATCAATGACATATAGAGTGTATGAAATGATTTCTGAGTTCAGTATTGATAATTTCCGAATCATATGATATTGTATTGTACAGTATGTACAATATTACGATTCGCATGGAGATCAATGACTTACAGAGTTTATGAAATGAATACTGGGTTCAGTTTTGAAGATTTTCGAATATTGTATGTGTACAATATTTCAATAGGTATTGAGATTGATATCATACAGAGTGTATTGGATAAATACTGAGTCCAGTATTGATTATAACTTATGTTTACGTTATTTTATTGTACAGTGTTTACAATATTTCAAAAGGTGTCGAGATTGGTATCATACAGAGTATATTGAATAAATACTGAGTCCAGTATTGATAATAACTCATTTTTTCGTTATTTTATTGTACTGTGTGTACAATATTACGAGTAGCATTGAGATCAATGTCATACAGAGTGTATGAAATGAATACTTAGCTCAGTATTGATGATTTCAGAATCATATGTTGTTTTGTTGAACAGTGTGTACAATATTACGATTAGTATTGAGATCAATGTCATACAGAGTGTATGAAATAAATACTGAGTTCAGTATTGGTGATTTCTTAATGATATCTTGATTTATTGTACAGTGTGTAGAATATTACGATTAGCATTGTGATGAATGTCATACAGATTGTATGAAATGAATACTGAGTTCAGTATTAATGATTTCCGAATCATATGATATTTTATTGTAGAGTGTGTACAATATTACGATTTGGATTGAGATCAATGACAAACAGAGTGTATGGAATGATTACTGAGTTCAGTATTAATGATTTCCGAATCATATGATATTGTTTTGTACATTATTTACAATATTACGATTCGCATGGAGATCAATGACATACAGAGTTTATGAAATGAATACTGAGTTCAGTTTTGAAGATTTTCGAATCATATGATATTTTATTGTACAGTGTGTACAATATTGAAATTTTCATTGAGATCAAAGACAAACAGAATGTCTGAAATTAATAATGAGTTCAGTATTGATGAAGACTGAATCATATATCATTCCATTGTACAGTATGTACAATATTACGATTAGCATTGGGATCAATGTCATACAGTGTGTATATGGATACTGAATTGAGTATTGATGATTTCCGAATCATGTGTTATTTTATTGTGCAGTGGCTACAACATTACGATATGTATTAAGATCAAAACAATCACAAAGAACGAGATGGATATGAGACCCAAAAACAGCACTAGATCTCAAGACCAGATTCTCATGTTCGAAGTCTTCGATAGATTTCAACCGATAGATTTCAACAATGAATTTCTGGTCTATATTTTCTGGCATGAAGGCAGAGACGAAATTCTGCTCTTAAGGCATTGATACACTCAAATCAAAAAGGTAGGCAGATTCTAGCCTCAAAGTCTCTGATGAATGCAGGTATACTAGTCCAAGGAGAGTAAACCTCACTCTAAAGCAGTGATGGATCCCAATCTCAGAAGCAGAGATTGATTTCAACTGCAACTTCAATGAAAGAGATGGATTCCAATTCTAGAGGCAGAAATAGATTCCAACCTTATAGTACGGTTCTTAAGCGATGATAAGTTTTGTTTGACGAGAGTAGATGTCTCGTGGAGGACATTTAGAGTGATATCAATGGTACCTGTTTCCAGAAGTAATGATGAATGTGATTCAATAGGTTGAGGATTTAGAAATATAGTGGCACTAGCAACCATGGGTTGCTGATGATGTCAAAAGCTATGATGGGCCTAAACTCCAATTGCAGTAATGAAGTTCACTTCCAAATTTCCAGTTCTGAATGACAATAGAGTGAAGTTTCGATATTCTTGTATTGGAATGTGAATCAACGGGGTCAGCGATATATTTCACCCCTATGGGTAACCATGGGTCTCTACGAGACAATAGAATTCAACTTCAATTGCAAATATGCATTTCAACCCAGCTGCAATCTAGCAATTGTTTGAAAACATACTTTGAAGAATATATAAATACCTCAGTTTTCTTTTGGTAATACCCCAATCCTTGTCGATTTCTGGTTCTGTAGCACCCTTCCTCAAGCAATCAGAAATGCGGGGCAGTTTGCTGAGTATTTCTAAAGAGGATAGTCTTATGGGCACTTCACTATCAACTTGAACGTCGGTGAGTGCTAAGTGCTTTCAAAGCCGCTTGGCTATTCGAAAATATTCCATTGATTTTGTGTGAAAAGATTTCAACCATTGAGGAATAATTTCTATTCGAGCAAGTACTGTATGTCCAAAAAGTACGTTTTGATATGGAAGTGGTCATCATCGCCATGGAGAAATATAGTATGATCAAAGAGCACGCGTCGCTGACTAGCGACTTGCTGGCCTGGATTGAAGTTACTATTCAAGTTCTTGGCGACAAGGAATTCGTCAATGGTCTAGTTGGCCTGCAAGGACAATTGGGTCAGTTCCACAACTATCACTTCGTTGAGAAGACACTCAAGTTCGTAGAGAAAGTCAACCTAGAGATATCGCTTTTCACGTTAGAGTCAAAAATGAGGGTGAACAACCAACGTCCGTACATACCGATAGAGGGCAAGATGACATCGGATATCAACAAGGCATAGGAGCAGTTGGAGAAGGCCGAGCACGAGAGAGAACTACCACTAACATTGGAGCTGATTCGACAAAAGGAACTCGAACAATTAGCTACTATGTCCAGGGCTAGCATGCCAGAAACTTGGTTGAGAGAAAACTAGAGTTTCGTGTCCCAAGACAATTTTGGACAGGACTTGGCCGCAGACGAAGCTGCCGCTAAGAGACACGACTTTTCGACAAATATCTGTC
This sequence comes from Leptinotarsa decemlineata, assembly GCF_025532065.1. Classification (NCBI taxonomy): domain Eukaryota; kingdom Metazoa; phylum Arthropoda; class Insecta; order Coleoptera; family Chrysomelidae; genus Leptinotarsa; species Leptinotarsa decemlineata. The sequence continues at coordinate 2,255,766 of NW_027412590.1, forward strand.
AGTTTCATTCAACAATACACGACAAGATATGTGAATTTTTTGAAAGAGCTTAGAGTATCTAGAACATAAAATACGATAAAAATTTAGAAATTGGCCTGCGAACGTGAATTCAGTAAGACAGCTCCTAGGAAGACATGCTATTGGACAAGTGGAAAGGGATACGTGCAATACTGAATGACTTATTCAGTACGACGAGATTACATGAGATAATCTCATTTTCTCTATTCAGTAATGTTTGAATTCAACCATTGGTACTGAAAAAAAATCCATATGAGCTTTGTTTCGTTAATAATTTCAGAAGTATATCAGACGCCATCCAATCAGGATAAAAATACATCAGATGAAGATAAAAAATATCACATAACGAGCTAGGTCAGCAGATTTTGTTGATGAAAACAGTCAGTAGCAAATCGGGCAAGAGTATGAAACTTTTACCGAAATACGATGACCATTAGATTTCGGCCAATGATAGATATGAAGTAAGCGATATCAAGAGTTCGAATAAATCTCGAAGGAAGTATACAGGAGTATATATCATAGATCAGATGAAGCATTTTACAACCGATGTTGGAAGTGGTGACAGTGAGCAGAGTGCTCATTCCGATGAAGAATGAAATATCTGGAAAGCGAGTTCGCAACCGGAGTCAAATTATTAGAATGTTTGATTGTGCAATCGATTTCTATTATTTTCTTTCAGAAAACTGGTAGATTTTCCCACGAGCTCGAGCGGAATAGTAGCATGGCCGAATGTAAGAAACCACTATCGACATGGGTGGAAAAAAACGCGGTAACCGAAAAAACGCGGGGCCCGAGAGATTGGATAGGAATTAGTCAGCCATAGTCAGTCAACTCGAGCGAGCTAGGCGAGAACATTGTTATTATTCAGTTGTTTATATCCAGATCAGAAAAGATGCGATGGTTTATTCATTAAGTTCAATTGTGAATTGATGTGTCTTTGGGTAAAATATATTTTTTACGGCTATTATGTCTGTTTTTCTTATGAAACTTTTTTTTTTATTTCATTCATTATAATCTATTATATATTGAAATGATATAGACCATCCACAGATTTATCCTTCTGTGGGAACTACATTCATTTGTCGGTAACTAAGATTATTGTGTATTTCAAATTGAATGGCAAATATATATTATTATTATAATTATTTAAGCTGTAATTTATACTCACGTTTGGTTATCATGACAATGAATGAGTGAAAGCCGCCATTTTGAATCCAATATGATGGACGTGACAAAATGTCAATATGCATATATATTATATGCAGTGACAAGTTCGAACTTTGGATATTGTTGGTATAGATACGTGGTTTCTCTCCTTTATGTGTGCTTCAAAATACTTTCTCTAATTTCTTCCTTCTGCAGGTACTATTAGATTTCATTCAATTCTAATTCATTTTCAGTAAACTTTAGGATTTTAATTGTTTTTGACTTGATTTTGAAATAATTGTGGAGTATGAAAGAAGCGTGGTTTTTCTCTTGAGGCTTGGGAAGGAATCGTCTTTTTAACAAAATATTGAGCTTGGATACGAATCAATAATTGTCACAAGTTCAATTTCCAAAGTTTAATATTTCTGAAACTAGTTAACTAACAATTTTGATACATTCTTCTGAAATTAGCGACATTTCTCACTTATGTCTCAATACCTTAATTTCATCTAAGCATTATTTGACGTTCCTAACTTTGGAAGCTGTTTACAACTATTTTTTTCAAACATTTCAACATTTCTGATTAATTATTATGTTTCATACAATTTTTTACAACAGGTAGGTACAATATTATTTCTGATTTATTTATTTATTTATTCTGTAATAAAGTTTGCCATTTGTTTCCCTGTAATATAAATTTCATTCTATAAAACTGTTATTAACTCACTACTGTTATTAACTAATAACGATTTTCTCCGTGACTGCTCTGAGAAATCAATGAACTGAAATTGGACCCATCATTGGAAGAGAAATAACGAATAAAGAGGATGATAGAAATCCCGTCAAAACTTTCCGAAAGTTTGAATTCAATAAGATCTCACACCAAAGCAAGGAACTTCTTTGATTTAATATCTGAATGATCAGCCTGACCTTCAAAAATATCCTTGTTGAATTTATGCTAGTGATTCGATTGGGTTTTCAGTCTTGGTTCTTGACATAATTTTTATGGCGCAAAGAAAAATTAATGGCTGAACTCTTAACAAACATCTTGTGGGAAAAGTAACTTGAATACATAAAAACTTTGAAATTGATTTCTTTATAGAAATATATGGAAGAGAATGCCCCGATATATAGTTTTCTGAAAAAATTCAGATTCGACGCCATATGTATATTTAAGTGTATTTCCAGCTGAATGGAAATATCTCTCTTTTTCTTTCGATGTTATTGGTTCAAATACATAAACAAGATCATTTGTAGCGAAAAATGCGTGAAAACAGTTCTTCAAGTTGTCAAGTATTTCATGAACTGTTTAAATTTTATCAGGATCAACTGTTGAATCAATAAAAACCACTGGCTATAACTGTTCACGCTTTAATGATATTTCATAATCGTCAATATATAGATTAGGCATATTCTAAACTATGGCATATGTTAAACTATGATGTTGTTCAACGCCAACAAATCTCAACACATCAGAAGTGTTTTCAAAAAGAGAGCCTAAATGCATGATTGCTCAGAGAAACAGGTGAGTGCTAATGTGCTTGAACTTTTGGGAGACAAGCCGCAAGGTACGAAATGATTTCGATTAGGTCCAGAATAACAGACTTCTATCGCAGATTGATGGAAAAAATATTCAACACTGGTCATCTAGGAATCTGAAAAATGGTTATACTCGTGAAAGAAGAATGATGACATACCCAAAGATATATCATTTTCAAAAAGAGGATAGATATTTTGCTCAAATTCAGCAACAATTTGTACTTGGTGTTACAACTATGGGAGACCTTTTGAAAAATGCATTGGAACAAAATAGAATATTGGACGTCGGAAGTTCGAAGCCAAAATTAACTGAAAGATACTGAGGAACTATTAACTGTTACATTTCATATAGTCTCTAATAGTAGAAAATACCACATAGAATTAGAGCTAAGTTCAACAGTGAACAAAATTATAATTGAAAGTCATTCTGATGCTCATTTGTGTGACAAAGACTCCAGAGATAATTTCAAGGACATGAAGAATCCCTTGCGAAGAGGCAGATAACTCACTATCGGCTTATGAACTGAGTGCCGAATCTTTCTCCTCATCTGATCAGGATCATCCTGTCTGGCCGAGTGGAAATGACTATCATTCATTGAGCTACTAAGGCTTCGTTCCATAAAACAAAATGGAAGAAACAACAAGGTGAAAAGCATCTAACCAGACACTTCAGACCGACAACACTCCCAAAGTATTACAGAATTTGTATTTGTATAAAAATTGACCGGTCCATGCAACATTCAGAAGTTATACAATTTCTTCTGTTAAGAAGCCTCAAAAAATTCTTTAAACCATTTTGGCAGTTTTTTTCTTCACGTTCAGTAAGCCTACATTTTCTTCTGGGGATTTTTCAAAGGATCCAAACTATTTTCGATACATTGGAAATATCTATGAATAGGTTGTCGTAGTTCAGGATACAATTCCTGATACATTGCCAGCGATTTGGTAGCATTTCTTGAATTATACAAAAAAATATCCACTATTTAATCATTGGAAAAATTTATGTTCTCTCTTAAAATCGCTCAACTGATTTATTAACTGTTTTATTTCGTATTTGACAAGTAATCTGACATTCAATTCATATATTTTATGGCCACGCTTTTCATAATTTCCAAATGTCTCTTGAAAATGTGTTGCTACCCAAATATTTCTGTACATGTAGAACCTCCATTATCCATTATCCATTCCAGACGCCGAAGTGTAACCATCAAAGTGAAAGCTTGAAGTGTTATCTGAAGTGCAGTGATGAGAATTTGATTCAGAGAAATATACCAAAGTGTTAGAATAGTGCCGAGTTTACACAAAGCACTAAGGAAAGGAAGGTAGACTTCCATATATATTCCATTAAAAAGGATATCTCGTTACACGCAGTAATTCGCGGGATCCCCGAAAATATGGCGGCAGCGGACGTCACAAGAGACCTGAAAACACAAGGTTACAACGTGCTAGAATGTTATAGGATGACATCCAGGCGCACCAGGGCGACGCTACCGCTCTTTCTGGTTAAAAAGCCGAAAAGCGAAGAAAGGATATACGCACTAAGAACTTGCGTGAACCTCATTGTGAGGGCAGAACCCCAAATAATATACAGAGGGCTAATGCAGCAATGTCACAAATGTCAATTTTTTAGACATGCACAGAGATGCTGTCACGTAACCGCGCGTTGCGTAAAATGCGGAGAACAGCACGAGTCAAGGGATTGCCAAAAACAAAGAGAAGCGCCAGCCAAGTGCGCAAACTGCTTGGGTGCGCACTCGGCAAGTTACAGGGGATGCAGGATGTTCCCCAAACTCAGACACACACAAACAGCAGGAAACAGGCCTCGACAAGCGGAGAGTCAGAGGCCCCGGCAGCAACCAGCTCAAAGGAAACCAGCACCGAAGGCGCAGAAAGCCGAAGAAAATGAGCTGGTCCAAATTTTAGGGAGCTTAACGATTGAGCAGCAAAAGACCGCGCAAGCGGTCTTAGCCGCCTTAATACAAGCACCCGGACGACAGTAATGCTTTCAAGAGTCCCGGAAACACTACTAGTAGGATCATGGAATATAAACGGTTCCACAGAAAAACGGAACGAGCTGTTGGAGCTGCTATCGCGTCTAGACATAGACGTCATGGCACTGCAGGAGACAAGATTAAGGAGCTGAAAGAGCTACCGTATCCCAGGATATAATATATATAAGACAGACAGACCTGGGGGACGCCGCACTGCAGGGGGGCGGCGCTACTAGTAAAAACAGACCTAACACAAAACGAAGACAGAAAACCAGAAGTCCAACACGAAGAAGCAGTAGCAGTCAGAGTCAAACTGAGAAGCTATGAACAGCTGAGAATATCATCGGTCTAGAAAGAACCGACATGACAGAAATGTTCCCAGATCACCATACAACAGTTGCCCTTGGCGACTTCAACGCAAATTCGCGCGACTGGAACTGTAGGAATGGAAACAGGAGAGGCAGATAACTAGGCAGAATCCTAGAAGAATTCGAGGACATCGCGGTAGTAGCACCGAACACCCCAACATACTACGCGCATGAAGATCAAGTCCTGGACATTCTCGACATCGCACTAGTGCAGAACATCGAAACTACGGAGACCACAATTCCATTCTATTCACAATAATAAGAGGTGTAGTGGAAACAGACAACTCAACAGAGCGAGTCATCGACTGGATAAGATTCCAGCGCGCCATACACGATGCGATGAGTGAGATACCAAGCATCGAAACAACAACGGATCTGGAGAACGCCACAGAACAGCTGCAACAGGCGATCATCCAAACAATGGAAAGAAGCGCACGGGAAGTCCCAGCCACACGCTTCAACTTCCAAGAACAGCTCCCACCAGAAACGATGGAACTGGTCAGGATAAGGAGACGCCTGAGCAGACAGTGGAGCAGACAGTGGACTACTCGTCTGGAAGAACTAAACACTGAATACCAGTCTGCATAGAGAATGCAGAAAGTACTAAGGAAAGAACATCGACAGCTATGCCCGTCAAAACACGGCGAGCAAAGAATAGTTTACACTGACCAGGAGAAGGCGTAAGCATTCGCTGACAACTTCGAAAGGCAGTGCAGAGAGAACGACGTCCCGTTCACGGACGAAGTAGACGAAATAGAGAGACAGGTGGGAAGAACGGTACGAACGAACAACGCACAACCCCTGGACTCGACATCTTCCGAGGAAGTGAAAGACATACTAAGACGTCTATCCACTCGGAAAGCTCCATGCCCATGCGCAAGGGTATAGTAGTCATAGCTAACATTCTAAACGCTATACTCAGATTGCATCACTTTCCGTACCATCAGTTCAAAGAGGCAACGGTTATCCAAATCCCAAAGCCCAAGAAGAACCACCTGTTCCCAGACAAGCACAGGCCAATAAGCTTACAAACTTACTACCTTCCATAAGCAAAGTCGTGGAACGTGTCATCTTGAAGAGACTCGAAGATCAAACTAGCGAGCTAGGAATCCTCCCGGATGAACAATTCGGTTTCAGATCAGAACACTCGACAGAGCTACAAGTCCTGAGTGTAGTAGACTTTGCGACCGAGGGCTTCAACCTCGGCAAAGGACACAACACCGGTGCAATCTTCTTAGAAGTCTCCAAGGCGTTCGACAGAGTTTGGCATCAAGGACTACTACGCAGACGACACGGCCCTGCTGGCGAGATCCACGAGCCAAGTGCATGTTACAAAATACTTGCAGCAACAGGCAGACAGATTAGAGGAGTGGGCCAACCTGTGGAAGATCAGTATGAACCCTGACAAGAGTCAGGCGATACTGTTCACCCTCAGGTTTGAACAACCGGAAGGACGGAGAAGCAACATGGGTTTGAAAGTGAAGTTGCTAATGATCGAAACCGTCCTTATGCCCATAATACGAATAATATGCGAATAATACGACCAAACGAAATTAATTTCTGCTTTCCATAGTGAGAAATAACTTGCGACGAATTTTCCAAGGCGAAGACGTTGCACAGGTGCCTGATGATTTTACTTCAACTCTCTGCGCGGCATTAGCTGTGGGTTGTCTTTCCGTTGGGTTAATTACCTGAGAACTTTTTTGTTCTATGGAAACCTGAAGAATAAAGTCCACACGAACGAATTACGGACAAGTAATTCAAAATGAAATTTCAAATGTCAGAAATATTATCATTTCATAACTACATATAAGAAAACTTTCGTATTTTTTTTTTGCGTGTGGGAAATTGTTTGAAATCATCATTGTGACTTGGTTTTTCATATTCCGATTTAGTATTTAGTGTGTATTGAATTATTCTGTTACTGACGAAGGTATAAAAATAATAAGAGAGTATACGTTTATTCCAATGGTTTATTATTCGAATCTATCGTATAGAGACTGCCACAATACTCAGCATACCACAGGTTCACGTACAAAAAAAATCAACGTGATAATAATGAATACTTTCATTCAAATTGTTGGGTGAATATAGCTGTTTTGACAGTTTTGAAGATGGCAATTTTTCCATAAAAAATATTGAGAACTCACAGTTTTGTTCTTTCTGATATCTATTATCCCAATTGATTCAGTATGTTGGAGAAATGTTAAATAAATTCCAACCATTCATTTAGGAAAGAGATTGTTTTACATGATTGAATAGTTCAGTAATTGAGAAACATTTTGTAGGTTTCTTCGATCGAATCCAATTCAATAAAGAATAATTAAACATTCTGAACCTCAACCTTTCTATCATTCCTGCGACACTTATCTTCAATTTATATCTCTAGCAAGTATCCAGTCTCCTAACACATTCAACAGTTTCCAAACGATGGATGGCAAGCATCATTTGAAAATAATGATCAAAATATGACGCATGGCTCATGGACTGAATACGGCTTTTCGAGCAATATGAGAGAAATTTATGGACTATGTGATATCATGAACGAGAAGATCGTGGTTGGATAAACAGGAATTTCGTTTATGTCCGTATATAAATGAACCTATAGCAGCCAGCGATTAATTATAATTTAATCTCTCTTTCACATTTTTATTCAGTGAAATTCGGCAATCTATTATGTAATCTTTATGAACGGTAAACTTTTTTTCGGAACTCAATTAGGTACGGCGTTGAAATTCACCAACTGACTTTGAATAATTCAAACTAATTATTAGTTTCAGAGGAACTCTCAGATGAACGAGTAATGATCATTAAATTCTTCAATACAATCGATTGTTTTTCGCATAGGTACTGTAATAGAAATGATTTATTCATCGGTATATTATAATACATAAATATGAAGTGAAGTGTGTAGAGTACTATATATTTTGATGAATAAACGGATACTTCCACTGTGGGTGAAACACTGTGTGTAGGTAAAGAGAAATTACAGAACAATTGAAAAAACAGAACAATTATGACAAATAAAAACAATGAGAGTCAAAAATATTACTGTCAAATATCAAATGGAATGAAATATATATTTATATTGAGTTTTTGTATGAATAAATCACTACAGTAAATCACGACTATAAAGAGTCACTGAATAAAATAAACACAGAAAACATCTCTGACTTATGAAAATAGAATAAAATTAACATTTATAATTCACAGCTTTGTATAAATAAAAACTGAAATGAATTGAGACAATGAAGTGTCAATAAAATACACTCAATATGAAATAGATACAACAAACATCTGAAAGTACAATCTTCATATAAATGAAAGCATTCAACATTTTTTTATTGTTCTATAATTTTACGTATTTCCTTTCTTTCTATTTCTGTAGGTGTGTATTCACCAAAAAAGCGATCACGAGCGAACACAAGCGAACAAGATTGAAAGAGCATTCTGCATCAATAATAGTGTGAACGGGAATCTCGTTCGCCTTCTTCTCGATTTCTCTGAACGCGAACAAGCATACGTTCGCTCGCTCGCTAGCCCGTACTCACCAGACGATTACTGATGCAGAATGCTCGTTCACTCTTGTTCACTTTTGTTCGCTCTTGTTCGCTCGTGCTCGTTTTTTTGGTGAATGCGCACCTTGTCAAGAACGTTATCAAATGTTTTTCGAATTTTTTGAGGAGGGGTTCGAATTTCAAAGTGTCCGGCAGGTGACTGAACAATTTTGGGGCTTTGTAACTGAAAGTCCTTTGTCCAACTGTTTTGTTAATTTTTGGAATAACATACCCATTTTTCTGTCTCGTACTCAAGAATGGGTGAGTACTTTTAATTTTTCTCTCTTCAAATATTGTTTAATCCATACTTGTACGGGATGGAGTTGTCTTACGTTCATTTCTTGTGTTTTGAGTGGAGGGAATCACTAGAATATCTCAGATCTTTCTGTAGAATCATTTTGAGGAATCTTCTTTGAGAAGGTGAGTTCGTAATATACCGCTACGCTATGATTCCATAATTCAAATGAGTTTTCACGAAACTTTCATACACAAGTTTTGTTTGTTTGAGGTCTAGATGAGATACGAATTGTTCAAATCTGAGTAATAGTAAACGCAGTAGAAATATATCTAAATATTTTTTTTTTTACCCGGTTCAATTCTCAAATCTTGTTGAATGGTTGAATAATAATGGGACAGAGAATTCTCAAGACTACTGAACGTTTAGTAATGTGTTTTTTTAATTTCCAAACAGGGGAGTCTACTGTCGAACCATTTGTTTCTGCTTTGACTTTAAGATCATACTATCTTCCAGCTGAGTGAACGATCGCCGTTTCATCCGTGAAACTGAGTATTTGTCCATCTTTCCTGTAGAAAGAGGTTATCCATATTATATAATGTGAATAACACAGATCCCAGTACCGTCCTTCGAGGTACTCCGCACGTTATTGTTTCTTCAGTGATTGTCATATTTCCAGTTTTTATCTTTTGTTTTTTGTCACTCAAACATTTTTTGCACGAGTTAAACGCCACCTCTGATGCCAATGTTATGAAGAGCAGTCAGAAGTATGCCGTGATCAACGGTATCGAATGCCTTCTATTGATGTAAAAAGACTCATTCGGATGGAATACCACAGTCCAGACATTCATGAACAGTTTTTGTTAGTGCAGGAATTGCGTCTCTTGTATGTATGTATGTTTGTTTGTTTGTAACTCTCAAGCACGAGATCTGCACGGGAAGTACAGATGGCGCTGTACTTAACCTCCTTGATATATCGATATTTTTCTTTGATCTATTCGCGGGCAGATGGCGTTGTACGTAACTTCCTTGATATATCGATCAACGATTATTCAAATGCTGTCTACATGACCTGTCACCCTCGAGAATGTAGATATCTCTTGAGAAAAACATATCTACTCTGAATTCGGTAGCTATTCGATTGATATTTGCGGCAGCATTGCAAATCAGATAGTTTCATTACGAGTTTGGATCAATTACCTCAGCTGGCGGTTCGAATCATTTGCTGTGGGGCTAATCTTCCATAAAATCGATAACATAATTCAAAAATACTGGTTCTGAAATTCTACATATTTTTTACTTTTTGAGTATTGCTTATGAACTTTGATAGTGTTCAATGAAACACTTCTATCATATCTGAAATAGTAATGAAGGGCGTAGTGATATTCAACAACTAGTAAAAAACATCTATAACATGGAGTTCATACATATATTCAGAATCATATAAATAATTCGAAGATTATTACTGGAATCCATATCAAATGGATAGATTCTATATTTGCACTCTTTCTTTGGATATCGAAGTGTTCATAGTAGTGAAAGCCTTAAAGGCATAACTTGAAATTTCAACACTGAAAAAAGATTGTCAGAAGTTACTCTCGTATTATTAGTTTCCTCTATTATTACTATTCAATGGGTATTTCCATGAGTATTTCTAGGGACGTTGCTACTATCAGCAATAAAAATAATAATTATAACTCATAAACTCTCATATATTTTGATCAGAAAGACTGGAGCGACCAACTGATTTTTGGTGTTTCATTCGCTTTTCAGTTGTAGGAAAACCCGAAAAACCTCACCTCTGATGGTCGATGTGCACTCCAAGCTAGCACTAGACGGGATTAGCATCTGAATAACTCACATTGCTTTTCAAAGAGGCATGTGGTCGCCTTCCGATTCCGATATTGATTATTCGAAAAAAACTCCTCGATGATCGGGTTTGAAACGGCTGTCGCGATGCCCAAGTTTTGGATGGTCTAAGTTCCAGACCGCTAATCATTTCACATTTCGATAGATCCGTTGCTATAATTCGAAAAAATACACTTTCTCCCCATATTGTTGGAAGTCTGGAGACCCACTCAGTATCCCCCACTCTCTCAACCTCTCTCACGAAAAATGTAAAAATAATTTAATGTAGATCAGAGTTTTTGAAACAGTACCCTTCAATACCTTGTAGAGAAAAAAGAGTTTATTTTTTGAGGTTGGAAACATAACCACTATTGATATGAATTGATATATCAAAAATTCAGCAAATAAATTACAGTATAGATTATGAAAAATTCTCCTTTTCGCAATTTTTATCATCACCTAGTTTCTGTCTCATAATGAAAATCAATTTCGTTCGAGAGGTATGTTGTATAAAAAAATATCCAAAATGTCACCAGAAAAATTCAATTTTGAGATATTTAAACGATAAACATATCGAACATAACAGTGTGTTACTTGGTGTGGTCACATATTCACTTCATAGGGTTGATTGGAAATATCATTTTGAATAATGATGCACTCACGCTGTTTAAAACGATATTTTTTATGAAAGTATTGCTTCATATGCAAGCAATATTTGTCGCGCAATATTACTCTGAAGAAATGGCCACTTACCAAATTTGATACCCTAAATCTTGAAAACTGAACATAAAATTCAGTTAGGCCCGTGAACACTTTTGATCATATTGACTTGAACTACATCATATCAAAAATTTATCAAATTTCACTGGGACACATTTTCCATAAGAATGGTGCAGAGTTCTTCTCGACCAATGCCAATCCAGCAACCAGCAATAGATAAAACCACTCGACCAAAGAAGTCATGGTATTGCTGATCAACTCTGATTTCTTTATATAGTGCCAGTTTGAATCCAATATTATTGATTTATTATTTTCATCCATTCAATAATTTCGAGGTTGAGAATGTAAACCCCTAATGAAACTCCCAAGCTGACCGTACACCTTGGTATGATTGAAGTGTCTCCTATTCCAGTGTGATTAAGTTGGTCTACAGTGAAGAATACTGAAAAATGGTACAGTATTCCTGGAAATTTCTGCAGATGCTTTCAATTTGCAGATCTGCTTGTAATCCTATAGCAGACAGCAATATGTCACTCTTTGTGTACACTTGTGTAAACTTTGTGTACCTAAATTGAAAACACACGTCAATGTAAGCAATATAAATTATAAAGAAAATACACTCTTTTATCTATGATCTCTTTACGTTTTTCGAGCAAAAAAAAGGGTATCTTATATTGAAGTCAGTCGATCAGTGAAATCAGGTTCAGGAAGTATATTCATGAATCTTCGACATCGACTATCAGAAAAAAATTACTCCCCTAGCTGATACCACGAAGGGTGTTGAATAATATATCGCAGGTGACAGTGCAAGATAATTCACAGAAGAAATTTCTGCATATGCTGTTGACGTTACAACTGCCGTAATCCATTTTCAATTATTGGAACAGGCACACTTGCAGACCGGTTTCGGGCTATTTGGCCTCTTGTCAGTGCGAGGTAGTGTCCATCAATAATATGAAATTGATGATATCCCATAATTGAAAATCGAATGTCTTTCAGAGTATCATTCCTTATACCGTTGATTGGAACTTCGTTGACGGGCAAATGGGGCGATGACAAATATGTTTTTTGTTGTTCGCTTTAGATTTGTTCGAAAAATGTTACTCTGAAAGGAATTCGATTCTCAGTTATGAAATATAATCGACTTCAAGTTGATGATAGAAAGTACCTTGCACTGATGAGATCAGCACTCGATTGACTACAGTGGGGAAGCCGCTTCTGGGCCAACAAGTAAAATATGCAAGAATTTCTTCTTCGGGGAAATTTGCATGAATACCTGTGGAGAGCCCTAATAGCCCGAAACCGCCAGAGGAGTTCATTAACCTACAGTGTAGGTGAGTTGAGACTGGCCTGAACGAATTTTTCTCTTAGATAATTCAAAGAAATATTTTTTGTCAGGAATAATTACGCTAACAATAATTGCTGAATCAACAATTATCAAGGACGACAACTTGAAACGTGGAACCTGATTATGTGACAAACATTGAATTCGAAAATTGCACGAAATGAATACTACTGTGAGGATTGATGTAATAATGCAACGATTCAATGGAATAAAATATTGAACTGAAAATTTTTAATCATATCATGATTAAGTCATTTCCAGTTTAATTTTTTTATAATCCTAATGTTTTCGGGTATGCTGAATCCGATAATTACTTTCATTTTGTCATATAACGTCACATTATCTGACAATGTAGGTATCTATGTCAAACAAGTTATCATTTTGAAACTATGAAATAGTAGGGTAGATTTTTCAAGAATTATAATTGCATAATTGTTTTTTTCAATTTTATATACATTCAGTAGTGAATAGCTACTGAACATACTTATTTTTCTCAGAGAGATTTTTTTGATACTTCCAGAAAGTATCTGGAAGGTATCTCTGAAGCTACAAACAGTAGTCTGCTATCATTGAGCGGCTCGATCTTCCCTGGCAACTCGTTTCCATAATATTTCAGTAAATTCAGTCAATTTGATCTTCCATTCACATCTTCTAAATTTTCTGGAAAGTAGTCTAGGTGGGAATGGAGGAAATGTAGTTTCAAACTAATTGGGCAACCTAAAACTTGAAATGCTTTTACCATTCTTTTGAAGATTTATTTGTAATTAGGGCCATTTTATTGCCTTGAAATTCCTTCAGAACATTTTTGAAGACAATCCACCCTTTTCTTTGAGGACCCGTCGTGGTTGCGATGACCCGTCTAATATTTGGTCCAACGAAAACACCTACCTTTAACTTTACTTCTGAAAGGCCAGAAAACTTTCATATTGAGTTTTTGAAGTAGCTACCATCTCTCCTAAGTGACTTTACGAATTGATTCATCAACCCCAGCTTCATTTGAAGCGGTAGTAGAAGAACAGTATGAAGAGACACCAAAAGCTCCATACAAAACGTTCTTTCGCTAACGTTGAGTTTCTAATTTTTGGTCCAGTGGTTTGCTCGGTCTCTACTATCATCCCACCGACACAAAAAGCAAGGGAATTTCGTGAACCCATATTGTGTCCAAGCAAAATGCCCCAGATTTTCGTATCAGCGCACACTTTTCTAACGTAATCTTTATACTATAATTAGCAAATAGTCAACTTTAGATTCTTGTAGGTTTTCCTTGAGGTGTACGAAATGACCGACAGTAATGGAGGCATAGAAACGGCCATTGTGAAGCAAAACTGCTCCAAGTCTTCTTTTTGTATCATACATGAAAATACGTCACTGTGCTGGGTCATATAAGATATTAAATATATCCATGAAACGTCCAATATTGGTGTACTAAACCAACTCGCCCTCTTGGGAAAAAAAGAGCACAGAGCAGAGGGCGTTTTTTATTCAAAAAGTAATTATAGTTATGGCCTGTATACATTTAGAAACAGTAATGAATATCAAATCGTATCTATTCATTTATGACCCTTTTTAATAAAACAAGTTCGTCTTTTGCAAAATAACCTGAGATTCTGAAATTTTCTGAGAACATCTTCCGAGAACTCAATATCTCAAAAACTATGCATTTCTGGACTGTGTCCATAGAAATTTTTGATCAGAACGATGACGATATATCAAAAATGATTCCAGATCCACCTGAGATCAGAAATCCATGAGAAATTGAAAGTGAAAACTATGGAGGAGAGTTACATACGTATAGGGAAATAAATATTTCGAAATAAATTTCGAAATAATAATATTTTCTAACTACCTAGAGTGTGGTGATATTGATATTGAATTATATCTGACAGACATTTATTCAAGATTCGTCACAGAGGCTAATCTGGCAGATGTTTCTCGTTCATTCAGCAGCAGGACCATGCTGAAATTATTCGACTAGATCACCTGCAGGCCGCGGTTTTGAGGTATTACCTCTTGTCAGCACAGGAAAGATCCTACCCAGACGAATATATGGGATTTCACGCTTGGGGCTTTGATCACGAGATGGAGTTGTAACTAGTTATTAATCGGCGACGTTTACTGTGTAGGTAGTTGGGAGATATTATTATTTCAATATCCATTAGGATTGTGCAGTGGTGAACTTCAAGTCGCAACTCCAGTGCGCTTGACAACAACTAGCCAGGCCAAGAAATTCTGTCAGAAATTGAAAACCAAATTGAATATTATATGGTAGAAAAAACCTTGTCTGAAATCTTCTACCTAGAAATCGATAACTACGAAAAAGTTGGATGTAACGCAACCCGAAATGGTGAAAAACAAAATTATTTTTCTAATTTGATAAATAGGTAGACTACTCAGGTTGATGAGCAAGTAAAAAAAATAGGTTCATTTTTGAGAAATAATTTTTCCTAACTTTCTACCTCTCCATCAATATATACGAAGTGGAAAGATTTCGATGATAGTAGAAGAAAAATTAAAATAAATCTGAATACAAACTATTCGAAATGAATTGCGAAACTAATTTCAATTCGACAATGAATTACATGAAAATCAGTTTTTTCATTCACTTTATACTTGAAACATTCTGAATGGAATCAATCAAATATCAGTCACAGAAACCTTAAATAATATAATATATCGAAGATTGTTGGTGAAAAATCCAACAAGAGAAACTCTAAATCTTCATGTGGACTTTTTAGTTTCGGTTGCCAACACTAGTCTTCAACTTCTAATTACTAGCGGAACTAATTTCTCCTATACATTTTTGTTTTCGAAAAATGAAGATCCTATATTTCTATAAATGACATTTGCTACTGTCATTGTGGCTGAGAGGATTTATTTCTTCAGGTGACGTAAGTTTCGCCAGTATTGGATGGATCATATTTCAGGTATTCAAGAAGCTGCTGATGAGAGGGTGAAGTAAATAATTTTGAATCCAACCACTTGAAAATTGGAAGTTGTTATTATGATATTTCATATCATCCATCATCAAAATCATATAATAATTCTCTTTTATAAGCCTGGTATATAATCCACATACACATTGGAGAATATTTTTCATCTTGATTTAAGACTACGTAATTATATTATTTTCATTTCCTATATATTGAAAAAAAAAGAAAGCTTTACTGTTATGTATTCCAATAAGTTATTCACTCAGAATATGGTGGCGGAGAATTATCAAATAAGTTATCAAATTTATTTTCAGCAACATAATTTAATTGATTATATTCAAATACCGATAGAAATGAAACTTATTCGTTGAAGCAATAGATCAAATTTCTCTAGAAATGAATTAACTCCTGAATTTGGATGACAATCAGTAGGAAGATCATCCCCCGTATTGTAAAATTTATTATTCAATATCTCATCAGTTCATTTTGATTTTCAAGCCTTCGGAATATCGAGGCCTAGTAAAGGAACATCTGAGACTGGAAGAATACTGAAAATGAATAAAAGGATTCGTTGGAACGCAATTGAATTCAAGATGAGATATTAATTTGAAATCAATCAATAAGTAATCAACTTTCAACAGTGGGACTTACTGAATACAAAGCAAATTCTATACGAAAAACTTGAATAAATGAACGAACCGAATCGTCGATTTTCAAGCATCCGTTTTCATCGGAGTTATTGTCAAGAATCCCAATGAGGAAATTTTGCGGTAAATGAGGGATCACCTTATTTCATTCTCAGATTGAGGAAATTATACAAAGAGTAGAAATTCTGAAAGGAATACGAGTATTTTATTCCTTGACTTGAATGTATTCATTTGTCATGCCAAATTGAACGGATTTGTCTCGGCACTATTTTCTATCTCAGAAATTTTGGGATTCGAATAACATTGTTTCATTCTACAGAATCGGCTAATTGACGATTGAATATACGGTGCATTCTAAAGATTTTGCATAAAATCCTGAATTGTCCCAAATAACAAAAATGAACACAAAATATTATTTTAGACCTTTTCGAAGTAACATTTGTTCTCTTAAAATTGTTCGGCAAATTTGAAAATTGTTTATTACCTAATGGTATTTCTATTGTCCATTATTGAAATTATTATATACCTTACAAAAACTGAATGCGTCATGGAATGAATGTGATCTCTCAAATAGCCCATCGAAAACTTGGCAGTTACGACAGTTGACTGTTCAATTGTTTGTGGACCTTGTCTTGTTCATACCAATCTAGTTACTCGAACTGGTAGTGACACATTGAGTCACTACCACACAGTGAATTGAAACGCAACAATCTATATATTATAAATGACTTGATGTCATTGAAACCATATACAGGCTGATTGACGGTAGATGGCACAGAGGACGTGACACCGGATCACTTTTAAAATTCAATAAAGAGTATATTCGGATAATCTCTATCTAACTAAAATATTTTTGATAACGCGGAGTAGTCACTTGCATAAGAAAGTGGTAGCAACTGTGATTTTTCAAATAGAACACACTGCACGTAATATTTTTGGAATCTACGACAATTACTGACAACTTTTCTTGATATTTCTGTATACCTATCTATTACCGTTTTCGAAATTTGGATCAATTTTTTTTCTTCGGAAATCATGACCTTTATAAATGCTGATGTTTCTGAATAAAGGAATCAAGGAATATTATGGTACCGAAATTTGATTTGGAGTTAGGGGTGATACTTGAACTTTTCAGACTTCAGCGAAATCTCCGTTACTTCAATACAGAGTGGTAGAAACATTTAGTTTTTTCGTTTGATTAAAAAAGTGACTGAAAGTCGATTATTTCAAATTTAACACCCTGTGTATTATTACAAATTCAGAAAACTGTCGAAACTTCACGCACTTATCAGTATTCATTTGTGAAATCGCCCCTTCAAAATGGTATTCCTATTCGGTATTTTGAAAGTGACGTTGTGATATTCTCCTGATAATATTGACATTTTCGTCTCTTCAGAAGTTTCAAATACCTTCTAAATGATGGAACAAAACTATTCAAACAAAGTTTTTATGAATTTGTTTATTATTTTTGAACAGTGTGATAAAATCATCAGCAGGACATGTAGAAGGTTCAACGAAACGTATTCGAATCTACTGCGAATCAACCTCAAGAAATTCATACTAATTCAGAAGAGCATTTTGATCAACATAAAAAGTATTAAGAAACTTGCCTCGAACCGTGACTTCTGAAGACAACCAGATTATTATCTTAGCATGTGAGTCATCGATAAAAAGTACATATGAAGATTTGGATATGAAATATTGATCGGTGTTAGGTATAGTAATAAAGTTGCACTGCATTTAGTTTAGGAAAAATGAGAACATTCAACTCATTTATTCAATAACATACAGATGGAAACGTGAAATAGTAATTTAGTGTCTGTTCAGTTCGAATGCTTGAAGACTTCGTCCTGTTCTTCTCTTCGACCTCCTGGTATCCAGGAGGGGAGTGACTATACATGGTGACCGCCTGAACATTTCTTCCATCTTGAAAGGGCGGGCTCTCAATGTCCTCTATTTGGAATAGACTTATTCTGCTGAAGGATCTCTTGACCATTCCAGTCAAAGTCCGAATGGAGGTCATGCGGTTGATACCATCTTTGCCTGGATGCACTGCCTCGATTATTTCAAGCTTCCATACCATGGGTGGTTGGTTCTCCTCTTCTATCAATACGATATTTTTCGTCTCCAATTGATGTTGAGACGTTTTCCATTTGAGCCTTCACTGAACTTCGGAAATAAACTCATTGCTCCATCTTTCCCAAAAATGCTAAAAATGCTGAGTGATTTGCTGCATTCTTTCATATGATGACAATTTGTCTTGTGGTATGGTTTTCAAATCTGCATCTGGTACCCTAATTAGTGATCTTCCGGCTAAGAAGTGTGCCGGACAAGAGATAAGGAATCTAATGAATGAGTGGAAAGTGATGTGAGTGGACGAGAATTTACTATTGCCTCGGTTTGCGTTAATAAAGAATGAAGTTCTTCAAAAGTAAGGTGAGCGTTTTCCATGACTCGTTTCATATGATATTTCATGGATTTTTCGCCGGCTTTTCACAGGACTCCATAGTGCAGAGAGTATGGCAGAATTCAATACCTTCGATTGAGAATGATTTCGTTAATTGAAGTTTGTGGGATTGAATGAACTTACCCATCTCGGCTAGTTCAGAACTGACTGAGACGAAATGCTTTCCGTTATCAGAAAATATTTTTAGAGGTTTTCTTCTTTGCGCTACAAACCTACCTTGAATCTTTCGTTAGGTCGGAAACTTACTTCAGAAAAGTGTATTGCTTTCGTCACGAAGCAAACGAATAGACTGATGTAGCATTCAGAAAGTTTTGAACCGCGTCCTTTCTTATTTTTGATCTCAAATGTACAATGGCGGATGAGTTTCCCTTAATGGGTTATACTGATGTCGGATTATTTCTAAAACATTTTATACATTGGCGCACAGTTTTTCTTGCGATGGTGCGGCCCGAAGTTGACCATAAGGTTTCTCTAATGGAATACGACAATTGTTGTGGACCGGCATGTAACAGTATTTTATGCTCATCATTGAACAATGATTTTGTGAAGTGGTGTTCATGTGAGGGTATAATCGGGAACCTAATAGAAAAGGGGAATTTGGAATTGGCTATTGTTTCTCCAACTCTGATGATTTCCTCCTCGTTAAGAAAAGGATCGAGAGGAAGGATGTTAATTCCCGATTCAACCGGCATTTTAGTTTTCAATTTCCTAAATTCATTGGGAAATGATTCACGTTGCGCTAACTTAATGAGCTCATTACGTGCCGCATTGAGATAATTCATAGTTATGGGTAGTGATTGTTTTCGCCGTGTTCTGTTTTCATTGTTCACGAATTTGAGAATGTAAGTCATACATCTTTCGTGTCCATTAATATTTAAAAATTTTTCGAAATCATTCATTTCAGTTGCAATATGAAATGAACTAACAATTCTCTTCAATTCAGGAAGGTCTTTGATGTCATCTATGCCTTTTCCAGGCCACTAAGTTTCGCTTCACATGAGCCAAGAAGGGCAATGCCACCAAAAGCAAACATGAGACTAACTTTGCCGGCTTTACGCCTCTTGATAATAAATCTGAAAGATTATCGTCGCTGCATGTGTGATGCCAAGAATCGGAGCTCGTTTTTTGCTGTATTTCCGCTACGCGATTCGCTACAAATACCTTCAGTTGGTTTGGTGGCATTTTAAGCCAACCCAACAACTATTGTCTGTCCAGAAAATTCTCCTGTCAAATCATGTCAACGCATCAAAGACCTCTTCCGCTATCCTCAAGAGCATAACCGCACCGTTTAACTCTAATCTACGTATTGTAATAGTGTGTAGTGGTGTCACTTTGGCCTTTGAGCACAACAAGTTGAGGTGGATGCTGCCATCTTGATCAACTGATCTCATATATGTGCTAGCACCATAAGCACTTTGAGATGCGTCACAAAAACCATGCATTCTTACTGGTTTCGGATTACTGCAAAGAATGTGCCTAGCAAATTGTAATGATTTAAGGAAGAAATTTCTGATTTGAATTCGTTCCAGAACTTTTCTGACCATAGTTTTTGCTTGAGGTTTTTTGATATTATTGTAACTGGGCTGAGGAGGCCAAGTGAATCAAAAATCATGAAAATGCAAGAGAGAATTGTTCGTTTTGTAGCATTTTTTTATCTGTAATACTTATTTTGAATACTAACCTATCTGTATGGGGTAGCCAAGCTTAGCCCAAAGTTTTAGCGTTTTCATTGATTCGAAAATCAACTAAATTCAAATTATGTTGAAGATCACGAACATATTCCAATACCTTCGGATCGTTATAATAAAAATTTCGTAATTCAAAACAACCAGACACATTTTCGATTGAATTTCTTCCAAACAAAATATCGTCTACATTTTTTCTAATGATATTTGCTGTCTGAAAGAAATCTGATTCATTTTCAATGGCAATCGGAGGTCATTCAGAAATTATTGAGACGACGTGAAGGCGGATTCATCGAACACGAAGTTTCGTCGATACGCTGTCTTCGCGTATAACTTCATGTTGTGGCAGATAAAAAGAATATTTTACTGTTTCATTTTCGTTAACCTTGATCACGTCAACCAAACTTTCATATTCCGCCATGAAATCACTATATAAAGATTTGAATTTACTGTTTTCATTGAGCTTTCTTTCTAGAGAAATGAAACGCTTTCTAGCTTTTTCACGCGATTTGCCTAGATTTTCCAAAGATTTCTTAAATATAATTTCAACTGAAACTCTTCCATTGCTTAATATACTGGTATTTTGAAGGAAATGCTCTTCGGACAATTTCTCTTCTTCGGATAAAGCTTTGTCAGGAAATTTCTTCGATTTCCCAATAAAGAGCTAATTCGTTCTGAATGTAAGAGTTGTGAGTAAAGTGACAAGAAACTCTTTTCGAAAATAATTCACTAATGGGCCCTTCAAATGTCCCAACCAAGTTGAGTTTTTTGTAAAGTTGGTTCGTTACGCTCCAGACAAATTTGACCCACACATATCAAAGAATAAAAGTAATCGGCTTCTATCAACATATCAATTGAACTGGGTTCGTGAAAATTCGGATCTGAAAGATTCATGTCATGTGGAATATTTAGTCCAAAGTGGTTTGATATTTTTGTATCCGGCAATTTTCCTGTGATTTCCGGAAGTATATAACATTGAATGTTTCCACGAGAAGAATTGTGTTGAGATTGGATATTGATTTCGCTTTTCGACTTGATGTAAGAAGTAGAATGATTGAGACCACATTCTTATATATTAGTAGGTAAAGTGCTTAAATTCAATTTCCTACACGTATCCTCTCTCATAAAACTTGATTCCGAATTCGAATCTGATAGAACCCTGTTGGTGTGAATACTTGAATCCTGCTGTTGACAGCAATACGCATTTGTTAGCAATATTTGCAGCTAATGCATGTGAGAGTGCATTATTAGAAGTTTGAGAATTATCCGAAATTGGAACAGGCGTATTATTTTTGGTGTAATCTTCGTGAATTAGGGTGTGATGTTTACCGTTACATATTTCGCAATTGGAACAAAGGCATATTTTGTAATAGCGACCCGTTCGAAGGCAATTTGTGCATAGTTTTGATTTCTTTTACACGTTCGATTCTTTCGCTAACAGAAAACTTAAGTAAATCTTCACACGTTTGACTGTAATACCCTCCTGTGCAAAAAAAAAACTACACAGATAAACTTTCAGAAAATATTCAAAATTATTTCTCAAAATATAAAACAGTTTTCATAAGTAATAATAATTTAGGTAGAACTCTGTTTAATGCAAAACCCAAACAAAACGAGATAGAATGAAAAAATGGGGTTGAACCCGAAACCGGTCGTATAAATAAAATTAACTAGTGGTATTCAGACAAAAGTGTTTTTATTCATTTCATTAAAATAAACATGAATTACCACAAAATAAACAAGTCATCAATCACGCATATTCCTTACTAGTGATATGAAAATCTCTTGTACCTCTTTGCTTACTGTATTTTTTATCGACAACCCATTCGTTCGGATTTGATTCTAATATTTCTAAAAAACTAGCTGAGATTTGAGATATTTCTTTAGATCATCTGAAGATGATCGACTTTTCCCGTTCACGAATTGTTACTGAATCTAGTTTATTTTGAATCAGGAATACAATATAAGTATCCCAATGCTTTGTGGCCTGTTTCAATTGTCCAAGCGCTCTCAAATTCTTTAAAAAGTTTTCGCCATTTTTCAACTAATTCCTTTCCAATCATTTCCAAATTGAGTAAAGATTTTACGTGATTGTGTACCAACAGCCTTTTAAAGTGCGTGACCTAACTGCGTGACCTAAGCAAACTTATGCTTTTTTTGTATTTCAATTATTATTGTGTATTGTGACACTTAAGGACATCTAGTGGCGAGTAGTGGTACTATGTACTATCTTTTTCAGCTACCCGCTAGGTGGCATTAGGCGTAATTAAATATATGGAATTACCGCGTTGGTTCGAGAAAGTTCTGATCATAGCTAGTGTATTCCGATCACCTCGAGATGGCAGTGATAATTACATATAAAAAGGCTAGCGACGCAACTGCGAGTTAGTCTGCGTAGGAAAGGCGGAGGAAACGAAACTATCTATTGTGAAATAAAGTAATACCCGTCAATAAAAGTATTTTGATTTGACATGGACATCATGAGTGGTTTTCTCTAGCATTAGATGAGTCAACGGATGTGTCAGATACTGCTCAGGTGTTGATTTTTATTCGCGGAGTAGATAAAAGCTATGAAGTGTATGAACAACATCTTGAAATTGATAGTATTCACGGCACGACAACTGGGGCAGATATTTTCAAGGGAGTTAAAAATTCCATTAATAAAAAGAACCTTCGAAGGAGAAATTTGAAATCTATAACAACTGATGAAGGCAAAAATATGTATGGTAAAAATGAAGAAGTGATTGCACTTTTGTCAAAGGCTGTAGAAAATGATGTTGGTTCAAAATCATTAGTCTTACATTGTATCTTATGATGCACTGTTTGGAACCTTTGGTGTAGTAATAAATCGTTATGAACGATTTGGTGTTGGGAAAAAACTCCAGTAATATTACATTGTATCATTCATCAACAGTCCTTGTGCGCAAAATGTTTGGCTATGTCTGAAGTTCTGAAACCAGTCATATCAGTTGTTAACTTCATCATTTCCACTGGGCTGAATCACCGACAATTCCGCGAGTTTATTCAACAGATTGGAGAAAATGATTCACCATATCATACCGCCGTACGCTGGCTTAGTTGCGGAAAAGTCCTTTTTTAAACTTCGAGCAGAGATCGAAATTTTTTTAAATGAGAAGCAGCGCCGTTTTGCCGATTTATAAAATAGTGAATGGATGTGGAAGTTAGCCCTCTATATCGATTTGACAAATCATTTGAACGAACTGAATTTGAGATTGCATAAGGAAAATCAGCTTCTCCCTGATTTATACACCAATATCAAATCCTTCAGGCAGAAAATAATACTATTTCAATCGCAATTACGTAAAAAATGTTTCACACATTCTGAAACATGTGAAATATTCAGCCACACTACAGAGACTGAATTTCCCGTCAATTTTGCAATCGAAACTTTGAGTGCTTTGAAGATAAATTTTGATACTCGTTTTTCAGATTTTGATGTCATTGCGAATGAAATTAAGCTTTTTCAAAATTCTTTTGATTCTGATATTGAAACCCTGGCTCCGGAAGTCCAAATGGAAATTATTGATTTACGGTGCAGTGATATGCTTAAGAACAATATCAAAATTCATCTTTATTGGAATTTTTTAATAGTTTTACACTGGAACAATTTGATAATTTGCATAAATTTGCTCGTGGGTTGTTTTCTGTTTTTGGTACTACTTACTTGTGTGAGAACACGTGTTCCAAGATGAAGTACACAAAGAATGTTTACAAATCTCAATTAACCGATGAGCATCTTAAGTCTCTTTTGATAATTGGTACAAGTAAAATTGATCCACATCTACAAAGTATTGTCGGTGGAAAATCACAATTACATAAATCTCATTAGTGTTTTTGTTTTACTGTGATTCATTTCAATTATTTGTTAGTTATTAATATGTTAAAACTTAGATACTTAAGTCAAGTTTTCTTTGTAATCTTTTCTGTCGTTAAGTTTTCCTTGCAAGTAAATAAAACCGAGTAATTTTCATTCTGTGTTTTCTTTTTCAACTTACCACAGCAATAGTAACAACAATTAGGTGATCATCGGCTGTCGCGGGCCAAATTGATGACAGTAAATATTGGTTGTCGCGGGCCGGATTGATGACACTGGCGGGCCCGCGGGCTGTAGTTTGAGACCCCTGGTCTAGAGCAAGAAGTTCGGTTTTATTGTTAATTCCATTTAGGAAATTCGTAAATATGGTACCTATTGCTTTGATTGCTTCCCGCGCTCTTGTATATTCTTCCAAACTCATGTTTTCGAGAAATGTTTGCAATCGAATGACATTCAAATATTCAATGCTTTGGAACTAATAACCTCATGAAAACGCAAACAGCAATATTATTATAAAGGACTGTAGATAGAAAGCGAGGTTGCTTGTCCAGATTTTATATTACAGGTTATATTACATAATTACATATCGAGGAATAGAAGCCAAAACAATTTGCCCTGCACACAAGAGTTTCAAAGCTACACGAAGAGAGTTCTGGCGTAGTCCTTCACGACATTCATATACAAGTATTCACAAGTATGACTTGAGTTTTACGTTCAGCTTCCAATCAGAGCACATGAATATATACCCCTTCAAACTCATAAAAGAGTCATTCTATCATATTCAATGTTCCACACTTTATGAAAATATTAACTGATAGTCACCTATTATATTAGGTTGCC
This sequence comes from Leptinotarsa decemlineata, assembly GCF_025532065.1. NCBI lineage: Eukaryota > Metazoa > Arthropoda > Insecta > Coleoptera > Chrysomelidae > Leptinotarsa > Leptinotarsa decemlineata. Next base: position 2,280,937 of record NW_027412590.1, read on the forward strand.
AATTTTCCAAAGATTGTCTAAAATGAATAAATCAGTTAGATTTGGTCAGCCATACCGCAACCCAGTAATATCCAGATTACAGTCACTACTCAAATCGAATCTTAATTTTCAATATTGATATCACCCTAATATTTTTTTTCAAATAACAGTTGGAGTGATATTCCTATAAATCACTTTAACAAATCCCACCTGATATTCCTATTACAGTAAGTTCAAAAAATGCACTTTGAAAGTGTAGATATCAGACAGAATATTCAATTTCATCTTGTTGATTTTAGTAATGACTCTGTCACTAAGCAAGGTGATGAATGAAGTCGTATTTACATACCATTATTCTTTGATGAAAAATCTTTCTCTGGAGTAATTTGTTTACAGGAGACACAATTATGTTATCAACTCGTTCCCTTTCAAGAAAATATACCCCCAAGAACAAAGTGTCGTGGAGATTAGGTCTTAAGAGAATGGAAATGCTGAAAAGTTCTGAAGCTCCTCCCGGGTATATGCATCAAACAAGTCTCATGAACTCCTCACGATCTTTCGAAGTTTTCACGCTATCTAAAATTCCACTATAGAATTACGGTTATGCTTTGTTCTACAAACACAAACAAAAAAATCATCGCGAATGATTGATAAGTGGACTTTGACAGTGAATTGTAAAGTCACTATCTTTTATAAAACCAAGTCTTCAGCCGCCTGTGTCTGTTTGAACTTGATGAATTCAAAAGATTTAATTTTGCTTTCCATACGGTTTTAACCAATGAACGCAGCGATTCAAAGATAAATTGATTTCTTTTTATGGAACTTTTATAATAATAATAACGTTTATTGTGCAAAAACAAGTTTTATACACAAAGGGAAAAGGGTTAGCCAGAGGCTATCTTCCACCACTCCCATAATTGAGAGAAAAAAAAAGCATACAGTAAGACTATAAGTAACAGTTACAATAGACACAAAAATAATATAAAAAAACTATTATGGAGATAATATAAAAGATTACAATAATTTTGGATCATCTAAGAAATGAATTTTCAAAGTTTTTTTGAATTGATATATAGACAAATGAATATACGATAATTAATTATTTAGATACTTCGGTCCAAAGTAAGAAAAACATCCCTCAAATTTGGAGGTAACATGATATGGAATGGTAAATGTATCTTTTCTTAAATTGATAGAATGATTATCAGATCGCTTACTTATTAATCTGAACAAGTAATTAGGAGTTTTGCTTTCCAATAGTTTATGTAAGAATACAGATATGAGATAACGAATTCTAAACTCAATATTCAGCTGATCTAATTTCAATAAATATGTAGTTACATGATCACGGTAGTTTATGCAGCACATAAATCTCATACAAGCATTTTGTATGCGTTGAAGTTTGTGTTTATTATAGTCTGGCAAGAAGTTGTAATACACTGAGCAGCAATACTCAATATGGGGATAAATCAATGATTGAACTAATTTCAGTTTTGTTTCTTGAGAAAGTTGGAACTTCAACTTGTATAAGGATTTCAGTTTGAAAAAGCAAGTTTTGTAAATATGTTCAACGTGCTCGTTGAACGAGAGAATGTTATCGATATATACACCTGAATTTTTTGCTGAATTCACCCAGTCAATCGGTTCATTGTCAAGAAAAAGATGGAAATTTGTTTCAACTTCATTTCTTTGTAGGTCAGATCCCTAACATAGGGCTACTGTTTTATTTGGATTCATTCGAAGGCCATGATTTTAAGAAAATAGAAGTGTATTTTCTAAATCTAAGTTCATCCTGGTGAAAGCATGATAAATATTATTGGGTTGACTTGACAGATATAATTGAAAATCATCAGCATATAAATGAACGTGGGATAACGTGGCAGGAAAGTCAAAAATGAAAAGAGAGAACATTAATGGACCTAGAATGCTACCTTGTGGTACACTAGAAGAAGTTTCCTGAAGAGATGAGCATAATTGATCATTATCCAGTATAACCCGTTGAGCCCTTCCTGTGAGATAACTTCTCACCCAATCTAAAGAACTGCATTCAAACCCAATGTATTTTAGTTTATTCAGCAATAGTTTGAAGTTTACCAGATCAAATGATTTGCTTTGATCAAGCGTAACCAAAAATAAGACCATCGATTTGTTCCGAGAAGTAGTGATATCATTGATAACTTTCAAGAGAGCAGTGTTGGTACCGTGTTTCTGTCGGAATCCAGATTGCATTTCTGGAAGTATGTTAGCTGTATCCAAATATACTTTGATTTGTTGTGTTATTATTTTTTCAAAAATGTTTGAGAATGCTGGTAAAATACTTATTGGACGTAACTCGTTGAAACAGGTGGGTATAGGTATTTGGAAGTGGGTAAAATATTAGCAATTTTCCAAAGATCAGGAAAAATGCCTTGCGTCAGAGACTCAATAAAATATGTTATACTTCATCTATGCAATGTGGAATAATAATTGAAATCATTTTGATATTGATATTATCGATACAGAAAGCATTTGATTTTATTTTATTGATAGCTTCAAAGATATCCTAGTAGATGAACAAAGAGACCACGAGCCCAAAATCCCATGTATTTTCTTATGGACCTAAACTTTCTGCAATTCTTGGGTCGAACAGGAGTGGGGGAAACGTGTGACGTCATCGGCGCAGGATGGAACGCGTATCGTAGCGATTTCAGCGATCACCGCTCATGCCTTCTTGGTACTCCACCTAACCACCAGTCACGTGATTTTCATTAAATTTTTTATAGTTATGAGATTCGAACCTGGATCGTCCGCGCCGTAGACATTGTCCTTAGCCTCTACACCATCGTAAGATATTGAAATTAACTGCGAATGTTGGGTATTTATAGCGTTAATTTTGTCGGGACTGAAATAGACTCAATCATTATACTTGACAGCATTTTTATTTTTGATTTCCGTAGAATGTAATCGTCATTATCATATTAAAGATAGGAAAATATACTTAGATTTGGGAAATAATTGATATTTCATGTGAAGATATGTATGTGTGTGTAAGAGCGAGAGGCGCGTGTGACGTAATCGATGCAAAGAGAGATGGAGAAGGCATTGAGATTTATCGGTTGCTAGTGCAAGCAGGTGTTGCCGGTTATACAATAAATCATTGTTTATGGAGTAATGTAGCGTTGCCGGTTTGAACAACAAAAGTTATAGAACACACAGAGTCATCTATGAGTCACTAGCTGAACTATCTATTGGTTGAAGAAGGACACTGTAAACACTATACTCATAAGACTACATCTGTCAAATGTCAATACATGCCAGCATGGCAGGTTCGGCGTTGTTTATGGGGCAATGTAACGTTGCCTGTTTTGAAATTAATCGTGAACGACTCGATGAAAATTGGAAGCGCGAAAGTGATATATTAATAATAATGAATCAGATTTAAGAAAAAACATTACAGATTAATGAGGCTGTATCGATTCAAAGTGTGATCCCTCAATGTTACAAGGTTTCTCAAAATACATCATCAAAAACAAACATGCGTCGAAGTGTACAGGCCGCGTCAAAATACATCATTTAAGAAAAAATATAACAGTTCCTCGAGGCTGTAAGTTTTCAACGTGCGATCCCTCAATGTGTACAAGGTATCTCAAAATATATCATTGAAAAACAAATATGACGTCGAAGTGTACAGGGTGCGTCAAAATATATCATTTAAGGAAAAAAAAACATGTCAGTTTGAAATATGATATTGATTTGTATACAGGGCGTTTCAAAATACATCATTTAAGAAAAAAACAAAGACTACGTAAAATGTCAGAAGTCTCGTATCTTTGTTAACCAAGTTAACATCATCAGGAGAAGAAGTAGATGGCACCAAAGGTGTTAACATTCGAAAATGGGAAAAGCGACCGTTTTACAAAAGTTTCGACTATATTTCGTGCGTTTACGATCGTTTTTCGTGCGTTTTCGATCGTTTTTCGTGCGTTTTCGATCGGTTTTCGTGCGTTTTCGATTGTTTTTCGTGCGCTTTCGACCGTTTTCCGTGCGTTTATTCGTTATCGTTTCATCGTTATTCTCGTAACGGTTTTTCGTGTTTCAATATGACAATCATTTATCATTTAACGCGTTTCGCTAACCAAGTTAGCATCATCAGGAAATTACTAAAGTCCATGCTTTGTCATATGAAGATTCATTTTGCGAATTTTCAGACTCTTGAACGGAATCTTGTGGAACACCCAACCTAGCTTCTGTTACAGAGTAGTGTCGGTCAGCCAATCAGAATGGAGAAATCAAATATCGCTCGATTGATTGTGCTAAATGAAATTGAACTGGAGAATGAATAATAATGATAATAGTGATAAAACATTAAAAGCTTGAAAGTGACGTAGTCAACGTTGGAGGTGGTTTCGTGTATGATAATGAATGAGTTATTACAAAAAATAATAGCGCAACTGTCAGAAGGGCACTGAGTTGTATATTCACTAATAATGATCGGATCGTCGCATACAGCACGTCAAATGAAAAGATAAGAAATGCAGATTTTATCGACAGAGAAAAATCAAATATGGCGTAATGAATATAATATCCAACGCCTGATGTGAAAGTACATAGGAAGAATTGCAAATTCAACAAACTTTTAATTGAAAAATGTTAGGTCATGAACAACTATAAGTTTATTCCAATTGCAGAAGCTTGATCCAAACGCAGAATTCATTGACAAAGAAAATGAAAAAAATCATTGGATACTGAAATATATGATATATTTGGATTCCTTAGGGTGAGAAGGATCACTTTCGGTCCTCCGATTTCGATGATTTCGACATCAATGGATTCTTTCAGATGTCATGAAACATAATTAAACATTTTTCGGAGTCAAAAGGGCCTTATAACCTATTTTCATTATACTAACAGCAACAGACCGATGTGGGTACTCACTTCAAATGATTTCATTTATAGATAATGAAAAGTATAATATACAGCGTCCTATGTGAAATAGCATAAAAAGAATTGCACATTTAAAGAAAATCGTTGAACATATTTGAAATTAAAAGTTGTTGGGTTATGAACAACTACGAGTGTAATGTAATTGCAGAAGTTTTATTCAAAATACATAATTTGTTGATGAAAAAAATGGAAAAATCATCGTATACTGAAACATATGGTATTTTTGGATTCCTTAGGGTGAGAAGCTTTCGAATCCGTCAAAAACAGGTCACTTCCGGTTTTTACTTCCGGCCGTCTGATTCCGATGATTTTAACATCAATGGATTCGTTTAGATGTCAAAAAACATAGTTAATCATTTTACGAAGCCAAAAGGACCTCATAACCTATTTTCGCTATACTAGTCGCAACAGGTCGATGTGAATACTCATTTCAAATGATTTAATGTGTAGACTATGAAAAATATAATATCGAGCGCCTAATGTGAAACATCATAGGAAGAATTGCAAAGAGAATCATTGAAAAAACTTCGGATCGTCACGTACATCATGTCAAATGAAAGAAGAAGAATTGCAGAATTCATCTATAAAGAAAAAACAAATATGGTGCAACATGTCAGAAGGGCACAAAGCCACATTTTCGTTAATAATTGTCGAATCGTCAAGTACAGCACGTCAAATGAAAGGAAAAGAAATGCAAAATTCATCGACAGAGAAAAAACAAATATGGCGCAGTATGTCAGAGTGACACTAAGCAACATCTTTGTTAATGATAGTTGTATCTCAACGTACAGCACATCAAATGAAAGGGAAACGAATGCAGAATTCATCAACAGAGAAAAAAACGGAGATGATACCAACAGGGCACAAAGTTGTATCTTCACTAATAATAGTCGCATCATCACATGCAGTACTTCAAATAACATGGAAAAGAAGCAGAATTCCAGTGTTTGTTGCGCTATTCAAATCCAAGGTGACATGGATCAATGTCAACGCTGAACAGGCATCTAACAAAGACTCTTTGATTTTCTTTTGTTTCATTTCAGAATATGTCATCACTAATTTTTATATTCAAACCCAAAGTGACATTGATCACTGCCAATGCCGAATCTGCATCCGGAGATATGCAGTTCTTTAAGCGACGAAACGTTGAAAGTGATACCAGTGACAAGTGCACCGATAAGATTTGAAAGTAAGTGTTTTAGGTTTGACTTTTTCCTCAGATGAATTTATTCAAATGTAATTTAATTGAAAATTGGTGAGAATTGTTGAATCATTTGATTTCCAAAATTTTTCTCGATATATACATGTTGGATGATTTCAGTCGAATGTTTCACATGTCGTGGTTTGTTTGAGATAGTATTCGCATATATTATGAATCAAAACACAAAGCTTTCATTTTTTATTTTTCACAGATGGATTCACAGGAGTTAAATGCAAGTTCGATCGTGAAGAGAAAGCCAAGTATCAAAGTAGCAGATTTGCCTGTGGAGATGCCGCAGAGGATATTCACTACCAAAATCGTGAAAGGAAAATTTGGTGAGGCGGTCTTGTTGGACTTGGGAGATAAAGTATCATCTCTATCCCACCAAGTGACGAAGGCGTATCGTCTTCACTTGGAAGAATTTTCATCAGGAAAATAGGCTATTGTGTTCAAAGGGTTAATGGACATTGGAAAACCGAATCGTGTCGTTTCATTCGAAATTGTACGAAATTAAGGTTAGTACTGTTTCCAATTTTTTCTTCATTTAATATGCAAAGAGTTTGTGGTTGTATACAATATTTTTCATTCGGGTCAAAAATTCTCATTCCCAGATAGGATCCGCATAAATAGTGTTTCCATACAATATTTTTCCTTCACTTAGTACGTGCAGAATAATGAAGACATTACCCTCTCTGTTGCTAAAAATTTTTTTTAGTGAATGTTTTTATTGAAAACTCGAATTTATTTCAGAATGATACATCAATGTGTGCATTATCAGACAGAGTCATCTCAAGAACAACATTCAGAACCGTCGCAGCAACCTTTCCAGAACGAGTTTGAAATCTCAGCAGTTTCCATTTTTTTCAGTCTACAGTTGCACATCATGAGGCTATAATTCGTCGATATTCAGGATGTGTTGGACAGACTGCGTCTATTCAATATGTACACAACAGTACTGAATTTGGAAGACTTTGAAGATTCATCGTGGTGTGTTCCAAAATTCAAGAAAAACACGCCGTTCTGTATGGGTCATTCCAAATGAAATTTGTTCAGCTGCAGTCTCAATAACGTTGATATTTAATATGGCTTTATAATATACTACCAAAATAAATAAAGTACATATCACACACATCTTTTTTCGAAAATGAAAACTTATACAGGGAAAGTTGTCAAAAATATGCAATAACAGTGTGTGGTGAAAATCGTGTTGAAAATTCTACGAAATATAAGCCCATACATACAGAGTGAATCAATATTTGAAATACGTCGTTTGGAACCCTCCATAACCCTTCTCTATCGAATTCTGGCAGTAATAATGCTGAGTCGTATTGTAGAGTCAACGTTCGAAATTGGGGAAAGGGAAGTATTCAACAGTGTTGCGTGCAACGGTTTTGCGTGCGTTTGCGAACAGTTTACGTGCCTTTATTCGTTATCGTTTCGTCGTTATTGTCGTTTTTTTTTCCGATTTCAATATGACAGTCATTTAACACCTAACGCGTTTCGCTTACCACGTAAGCATTATCAGGAGATGACTAAAGTCCACGCTTTGTCGTATGAAGGTTTGTTTTGCGAATTTTCAGACTCCTGAACCGAACTTTGAGGAACAATCTGCCTAACTTCTGGTACAGAGTGGTGTCGTAAGCCAATCAGACTGGAGAAATCAAATATCAGTAGAATGCTGGTTTCAGATGAAATTAAACTGAAGAATGTGGGTTGAATAATAATAATAGTGATAAAACATCAAGACTCAACTTGTGTTACAGAGTGGTGTCGGTCAGCCAATCAGAATAGAGGAATCAAATATCAGTCTAATAATTGTGTTAGATGATATTGAACGTCACTGAAAGTGACGTAGTCAGCGTAGGAGGTGGTGGCGTGGTAGAAAATGTGTGAGGATTTGTGGAAATGAATCAGTTATTGAAAAAAAAATTGAGCAATTGTCAGAAGGGCACCAAGTTGTATATTCGCTGATAATAATCGAATCTTCGCTTACAGCACGTCAAATGAAAAGACAAAAAATGCATAATTCCTTGACGAGAGAATACAAAGATGGGGCAACATGTCAGAAAGACATCAAGTCACAATTTCACTCATGATATTTGGATCTTAACCTGCAGCACATCAAATGAAAGAGAAACGAATGCAGAATGTTATCGACAAAGAAAAAACAAAGATGACGCAACATGTCAGAACAGAACGAAGCCACATCTCCGTGAATGACAATTGAATCTCAACGTGCAGTACATCGACTGAAAAAGAAAAAAAAATGCAGAATTCATCCACAGAGAAAAAAAAGACAACGTAACATGTCAGAAGGGCAGAGAGCCGTATTTTCATTAATAATGATTTTTTCTCAACGTACAGCACATCAAATGAAATGAAAACGAATGCAGAATTCATCGACAGAGGAAAAACAAAGTTGGCGCAACATGTCAGAAGTGCATTAACCTGCTTCTTCGTTAATAAAAGCCGCATCGTCACGTGCAGCATATCAAAGAAAAAACAAAAGAGGCAACCAAAAGAGCACTGAACCATATTTTCGTTAATGATAGTCGGATCGTCGCATTTGACATGATTCATTCACTCAAAACTGAAATGTTTAGAAGATACCAAAGGAGATCTTACGGTGACTATAAGTGCTGTATACTTTGTTAGGTATGAATGATGCGTGCAATTTCGTTGATTCCAGCGACATGATTATTGCAAGACATATTGGTGTCCATTTGAACCTCAAAAAACTTATTGAAGCAGAAGGTGGAACCCCAAAAAATAGGAGATATAGTACACCAAGTCAGTGAAGAGCGGCATTTTTCTGCAGAAAAATGTTTGAATTTTACAAATTTTCCAAATATCTGTGACAGAAAGACAAAACTCAGCTGCGGAACGCTTCTATCTACTGAAGTTAAGTATGTGTCGGTAGTGTGTAACAGAGATTTTCATTGAATTCACTGGTTGCGCCCTCTGGAGCATGTTTGTTGCGATACACCATAGATGACAATATTTATTGTTTATCATTTCGAATCCGTTGAATACAAGGGGTCTGGAAATAGAAAAATCAACGTTTCAACGCTTTGTAGACGTGTTTGATGCTCTATGACCAACACCCGTTATCCATTCTCATCATTATCCCGATTGTATGACCACCAAACATTCAATATTATCGAGATACAAGGGGTCTGGAAATAGAAAAATCAACGTTTCAACGCTTTGTAGACGTGTTTGATGCTCTATGACCAACACCCGTTATCCATTCTCATCATTATCCCGATTGTATGACCACCAAACATTCAATATTATCGAGATTGAAGGGAGCTGATAGGTTAAGAGGAGTACCAAGGGGGCCGAGGGGCGGAGTAACACGCTTGAATCGCTACGATACTCGTTCCATCCGGCGGCCCCCTTGGTACTCCACCTAACCTATCAGCTCCCTTCAATCCCGATAATATTGAATGTTTGGTGGTCATACAATCGGGATAATAATGAGAATATGGATAACGGGTGTTGGTCATAGAGCATCAAACACGTCTACAAAGCGTTGAACCGTTGTTTTTTTCTATTTCCAGATCCCTTGTATTCAACGGATTCGAAATGATAAACAATAAATATTGTCATCTATGGTGTATAGCGAACAAACATCCTCCAGAAGGCGCAACCAGTGAAATCAATGAAAACCTCCGTTACACACTACCGACACATACTTAACTTTAGTAGATAGAAGCGTTCCGCAGCTGAGTTTTGTCTTTTTGTTACAGATATTTAGAAAATTTGAAGAAATTCTAACATTTTTCTGCAGAAAAAAGCCGCTCTTCACTGACTTGGTGTACTATATCTTCTATTTTCGGGGGTTCCACCTTCTGCTTCAATAAGTTTTTTGAGAATCAAATGGACACCAATATGTCTTGGAATAATCATGTCGCTGGAATTAATGAAATAACACGCATCATTCGATACCTAACAAAGCATACCAGAACTTTTAGTCGCCGTAAGATCTCCTTTGGTATCTTCTAAACATTTCAGTTTTGAGTGAATGAATCATGTCAAATGCGACGATCCGACTATTATTAACGAAAATATGGTTTAGTGCTCTTTTGGTTGCCTCTTTTGTTTTTACTTTGATATGCTGCACGTGACGATGCGACTTTTATTAACGAAGAAGCAGGTTAATGCACTTCTGACATGTTGCGCCAACTTTGTTTTTTCTCTGTCGATGAATTCTGCATTCGTTTCCATTTCATTTGATGTACTGTACGTTGAGAACAAATCATTATTAACAAAAATACGGCTCATTGCCCTTCTGACATGTTACGTTGTCTTTGTTTTTTTCTCTGTCGATGAATTCTGCATTTTTTTTTCAGTCAATGTACTGCACGTTGAGATTCAATTGTCATTCACGGAGATGTGGCTTCGTTCCTTTCTCAGCATTATTTCTGCCAAAATTCGATAGAGAAGGGTTATGGGGGGTTCCAAACGACGTATTTCAAATATTGATTCACTCTGTATGTATGCGCTTATATTTCATAGAATTTTCAATACGATTTTCACCACACTATGGCAAAATTTCCAACATGTGTGGGCTATTATTTCTGCAAACTGAAACTCACTTCTCAAATGTAACTGAAAAAATGAATCGCAAACGTGTTATGATTTCGATATATTTTGAGGTAATAATATTTAATATCGAACGAATAGTCATAAAGAAAATTATTTGCATTGTATTCCGATAGCTTTGGACACCGAATGAATTTCTTAGTACCTATTGATGATCTTGACCTTTCCTAATATTTATAAACATTCATATTATGCTGAAGTTGTAACTTTGCTCCGGTCACCGTACTACGACAAAATGCTTGATGTGCGTTCATGCAACTGTATTTGAAGATAGTTTTATATTCCTATGTATATATATATATACACATATATATATATATATATATATATATATATATATATATATATATATCCAACTATCAATAGAGCTTCCGTACATTTACAATTTTCTATCAATCGGGCGTCCGGTTTCAATGAGGCGTCCATATATGGACGCCGAATTGTTTCACCATGCCAGGCAGTTCAGAGGTTCCCTATCTTCCATCTGACAAAATTTCAGATGGGCGCCTATTTATCAATTTCATTGTCAAAATTATATGTATTGGCGTATATTCTAGTTGAGTCTTTTTTATTTTGGTGGCGCTCGGGAGGTACGCGTATACTTGTGCCGTATATTTTTCATACATGTGAGCGATTATGAGGCGTCCATATAACTGACAACAATGCAATAGTTTTTGCGAGAGGGAAGTCTCAATGATTTGTTAGAAATATCGTTGATTTGGTATGTTTGTAGGTCGGCGCCGGTTTCATACACAGGGTGACAATTTGAAAACTTACAAGGTCTATCTCTGAGCAACCAAATAAAATATAAGAAATCGCTGAAAACAACTTTCATAATACAAAGGGAGAAACAAATGATGTGATGACTAACTTGTTTTTTCTCTCACACCCTTGCCCCCCGCCACCACAACTTCATATTTTTGAAAGGCAACCACCTACTTGTGATACATTATCTGAAAGCTCTTAAGATATGCTCTTCAATGGTACTCTTCAAAGCTACATTCGATGCAGTAAGTTTTGGTTCATCAAATAAAAGAATTCATTCAGAATAAATTTTATTTTCTATTATTAATTTAGTAAATTTTCAAAAACATGATTTTTACCATCGTAGCATTAATATTAAGACTTGAATATTTTACGCCTCTTCTATTTTTTTTTATTCGTCTCGATAATAGATAGGGATAGATAGGGAAGGAGAGTGGCACCTTGTTTTAGAGGTCTTTCGAATACCTTTACTACTCTGTCAACAGAAAATTTTTGTGACGATTAGTTTTCGAGATAATTTGAAGTTTTAAAGGTATTTGCATTGAGTTCAACTCTTTTTAAAATAAATCAAATTGTTTTTAAGGTGCAAGCTACGTTCAGAACTCTCATAAAAAAAATAAATTTTTGCTTTTTATGACAACCTGCTAATACGTGTCCATTTGATGTCGAATTATTTGTTTATTACGAGGAGATTTCTCCGGGGGATGGGGTTGGTTACCACCATTACATTTTAGGTAAATTGAGTGGCACCTACTTATGAAGGTTGAATTGCCTCTTCAAGAAGTTGTTAATAAGAATCACCGGTTGAATTTCCATCAATGAAAAATGAACCTATAATATGATTGCCTAATATTCCGGCCCAGATATTCAACTTTTGGGGATGTTGGGTATGTATTTCTGCGTATTGTCTTGGGTTTTCATCCGACCAATAACGGCAATTGTAACGGTTCACGCAACCATTTGAATAAAATGAGCTTTCGTCCGAATAACAGATGTTATAAAGCAGTTCGGGATTTTGCATTAATATTTCACTCATGCCCTCACAAAACTCCTGTCTTCGGTCAAAATCATCCTCATTGAGTTCACGAACAAGTTTAATTTTGTAAGGATGGTATTTGTGGTTTTTAAGGATTCTCCATGCGATCATATGGCTTATTCCTGCCATTGCGGATAAACCTCTGGTACTTAACCTGGGATTGGCGATGACTTGACCAAACACTACAATCGCATTATCGTCATTCACTACCCTTCTCTGAACATCACTTTTTTCATTTAAAACCGAACCTGTCTCCCTGAATTTTGTGACCAAATCCAGAACGTGATTTCTGCTTAGGTGTTTACCAGGTTTTTGCTCGTTAAATAAAATTGATGTTTTATTAGCATTTTGGTCGTTGCCAAAAAATGAAGCAATAACTGAAACCTTTTCGGCAGTAGTGAAAGAAATGTTTAAACAAATAACAATACACGACCCGTTTCAACAAAACAATCGAACGTTGTTATTTAACAAAAAATTGATAAGAAGAACCTCTCTGAGGGGGTGCATACTACAAAAAATCTGATTAGTCTGAAAGGTGTCCCCCTTCAATTAGAAATCGACGTGTCCGAGCTTTTTTGAAAATCTTACTTTTTATATTCAAAAACGGCTCTGTTAGGTTTTCGTTGTTACACACTGTATATAGAAGAAAATGTAAATGGCGAAATGTATGATCACATGCTAGAAAGATCTATCGAACCTCGGATAGTTCATGAATTAGAGAATCACAGAGACATACACGGCAATTTATCTTTGAAAGAAAATGTATTACATTTTCAACAGAATGGGGAACCTTATTATTTTGTAGTTCCAGTTATTCAATGGTTAGATAATAATTATGCTGATCAATGTATTGGAAGAAGAGATTCTACTGAATGGCCTCTCACATCCCTGGACCTATCTCCTCTAGATTTTTTCCTCTGGGCCACTTACTTAAAATAGGTTGTTTTAAAGACGACGCAATCTGATTCAATAAAGCCACTGAAGGAAAGAATAATCCAAGAATGCTGAGCTATTTTCAGAGAAACATTTGCCAATGTTTCGGAATGACTTTCGGAAATGAAAATTGCGAAAGTTATAAACAATTTAGTGAAAAATAAAAAATGGGTCCAGTTTTTTGGAAATATCTCAAAAACTAATTGGAATTTTCAAAATCGAAAAAAATAAATTCGAAAAGAGGAAGAAATTTCCTATCGAAAAGTCCTGACTACCGGAACTGTAGGACCAATATTTATAATTTTCCCGGAGCTCTGAAATAGAGCTCTAAATCGGGTGTTTAGCCGCGTGTAGGCCGTGCGTGTTTAGGTTAATTTTACAAAAAAAAATTTATAGCACAAAAAAAAATGTATAGCATATAAAATATATAAATTGAGGAATGAAAAAATTCATATACTCAAAAGATAAATTAACAGTAATCTGTCGGTAAAACATTTTTAATGCAATTATTAGATTTATTATGCTATTGTTAATTAACAATTTTTATCACTCGATTATCATTATTGCAAGTGTGATATTTTTCAAACTAAAAGTGTGGAATTTTTTTCCTTCCATAGAGTTATGATTATAACGGTTAGGAATTGATTTACTTCCAAAATATTGAAAAATTATTATTTTTCAGTTATTTATTAACCATTTACTGCATTTTTGAATTAAAAAGTTTATTAAATAATCGAAGAACAATTTTTTTTTGATTATTATTATTAGTATATTTTTTTTTCAAATCAGAAGCTACATAAAAATATTTTTTTTATTTCATCACTTATTGTTTAAAACTTTGTTATAAATTCGATAAAAAATGGAGTGAATAAAAAAATGCATGGTTTTTTTCATTCATCAATTGCAACTGGAACAAAAATGAAATGAAAACATTCATTTGTTTATAACAAATTGTTTATTCAATACACAATGGAGAATTTTAAAAATTAAATTGTTTTTGTTCCGAATTAAAAACAAGATGAATAATTATTTTAAAAAATTGGTTTCTTAATATTATTAATTGGTGGTAAAAAAATTGTTACTCAACAAATGCGTTTTTTTGCATTGTAAAAATTTCTTCAAGAGACAATTGAAAAAAATCATGATTTTTATCAAAAATTAAGATCCAAAAAAATTCAATCATGTTATAAACAATGCATTTGTTTATAATAAATTTTTAAACAATGAGTGATAAAAATTTTAAAGAAATATGTTCATCTAACTTCTGATTTGTTGATGATCGAGCTATAGAAAATTGTTAATTAACAATAGCGTAATAAATCGAATAACTGCAATAAACATTTTTTACCGACAGATTATTGTTCATTTATCATTTGAGTATATGCCTGAATTCTTTCATTCCTTAATTTATATATTTTAAATGCTGAAATTTTTTTTAGTAAAAATGGCCCAAACAGGCACGGCTCACGCGCGGCCAGACAGCCGATTTCGAGCTCATTTTCAGGGCTTCGGGAAAATTATATATATTGGTCCTACAGTTCCGGGAGTTGAAACTTTTTTATAGGAAATTTCTTCCTATTTTCGAATTTTCGATTTTGAAAATCTCAATTAGTTTTAGAAATATTTTCAAAAAATTAAATCCATTCTTTATTATTCTCTAAATTGTTTATAACTTTTGCTATTTTCATTTTCGGAAGTCGTCCGTTTTCAAAAACTTTCTAGACGCTATTCCGAATCGAATGACACCTCAACCATAATTTTCGGAGACTGCTGAAGAAAGTTCGGAAAAAAGCACTTCTTGATCAGATTAGTCAAGTTCAAACATAGCTTAACAATCTTTCAACAGCTACAGATTGGGGATGAGAAAAAACAGAGACTCTGTTTTTGCCCATGAAAACACCATAATCATTGGCAGGTTTAGAATTACTGAAACTAGTTCATTGTAGTTGCATAGTAGGTATCTAACTGCAGTAAAACTTAAAGCAGTAGAAAAACAGTGATGAGTGCATCCGATGTTGTTGGGATGATGACAATTTCAACTTCGAGTACGGCATGATTGTTGATCAACAAAATACTAACCATCCAGTATATCGAAAACTGATTCAGGCATTCTACGTATCAAACTCAGATACTAACTCTGACGGTTAAGAATGCGTTAATAATAAATTGTTTTGGTAATAAATGATAAAATTAATTATGAAAAATGTTTCTGTCAATTTGTAGAGAAATGTCAATTATGATTTTCAAAATAGAAAACATTCTCCGAATAATCATTTGAACATTCGAGATATATAAAAAAACGTTCATAAACAATTAAAAATCGTATTTTTTTCTGAATATCATATTATGAAGATAAAAATTTTTTGAATTCCCATACGGTCATACACAATTTATAAACAAATTGCGCTAAAACAGTTTGTTCAACTTACCGAATGTCTTTATTTGATACAGAAACAGGATATAATGATAAATATATAGAAAAATTAAAACAATATGTTATGTTACTAAAAAAAATCATAATGAACAAAATATAATGTTTTTGAACTTTTATAATGTGATCTTGTGGAGCACATTGATAAAAAGAGATTCACGTTCATTACAAGACCAAACACGACTATGATACGATATTTCATCATGGAATCCTAGTGCCTATCTTCCGGCTCCATCATCAGATCAGCTCCAGAGTACCTACCATATTGTCATCAAAATCACATAAAACTGCCAATTTTCATAACGCTACGATCTTTAAAAGATGGTTAAATTAGTTTTCTTAGATTTGACTACATAGTTACATACATACATACAGGTCGACCTAATAAAAGCGTATTAAAAACGAAAAACTCTAGAAAAAATTAAAAAATATTTAGGTCAGTCCTTAAAGAAATATTGAAAAATGCATGACTCGAAAAATCGTATACCATACACGGAAATGAATCTTGACAGGTCTTGATGCCTTCTAGATGGCTATCCTGTGTAGTGTGTATCAGCCAAATGGAATAAATATGACACTGAGTAAATATGACTGTGCTCAACAAAACACTCAGGCACGTCCAATTTTCAACAACCAAATTTTTCAATGCTCAATAACTCAGTTAACGGGAACAACAACTCGACCACGAACTCGGGCTTTGCAACCGTTACCACATCGCCTCTGATAATGTATACCGCAGTAGTAGACGAAACGTCAGGCATAAAAACCTGCAAACCACGCAAACGCTGAAAACAGATTTTACACTGTCATCTACGGCCGTGAATATTTACATTCTTTGGTAATTCATATTATTTATCCTATCGTCTGTCATTTTGGCGTCTTCAACTAGTTTGAATACTTTGAATTCTTGCTGTTTTCTAATGGAAATATACAATGAACTTTTTGTAATTAAAGTTGAACTTTCAATAATCACACCATGCATGTGTCGGTTTCACTTCTCCTATCATTATATTCGGCTCGCTTAAATATCATACAGTGTTAAAATGGAAATATGCCAACCAAGACAAAAATTATCGAATGATATTGAAAATTTCGTTATGGAATAAACTTTTCATGATCAGTCAATATCACTTGGTACCTATGTAAAAATGAAATACATACCGGCTACCTGAAATCCATACGCAATTTGTCGTTGGCACAACGCTTGTTGAAAAACAGATGTGAAGAAATTAAAACCCACTTGCTGCCTACATTTAATGCGGTAAATATTGGCAACGTTGTAAGGATTCCCAATAATCTATTTCATGTATGAAAATATACTTATTGGACTCCCTATTATCAATCAGATGTCTGATGATGGTGTATACTGAGGAGTTCTTATGAATGTTTGACGGACGGACGCTCTACTATCGAATCAATAGTGAACTCAATTTTTTTATGGTGGTAAAAATGTCATGCCAGCCTACAGAAATCAGTTTTCTAGTACTTACCATGAAATATATTCGGTAAATTCTTCAAATTATGATGGACGCCCTATCAGCGCATTCAATGTATGGATGCCATATTGATATCGGGATGTATATATATATATATATATATATATATATTTATATATATATATATATATATATATATATATATATATATAAATATATATATATATATATATATATATATATATATATATATATATATATTTTTATATATATATATATATATATATATATATATATATATATATATATATATATATATATTATAATCGTATCAATTTTGATGACTATGAACTTGGAATAACAAAAGATGGAATTGTGAATACTGTGTGTTTTTGTTTCAGAATATCGAATTTGAGGTTAAAATATCTTTCAATTCATATATTCACTTGAATGGATTTGAATTATTTTATGACGATTTTTCATATTTGTCTGTATCGTTACTTTGTTATGTTTATATGTCCAAGAACTCAGAACTCCGAACAATTGAAACTCAGGTTATCTACACATAATAGACTCATCCGGTATCTATATCAAAAGATGCTATTTTGAATGGGAATTTCGAAAAAACTACAATACGAAATGAATTTCCAAATATCACACTTGAAATTTAATGTCAAATGTCAATCATCTATAATAATGTCCTGAATAAAATTCAAGATATAAAATGCCAGTTTTTGTTTCATCGACCCAACGAATCAGAATTCAAAATGACAGACAAACTTATTTTCTTCATTTCTAAAATGTCCTGTTTATGTCAACCTAAAATCTTTCAATATGATGTTTCTTCATCTCTATAAAATCTGGTATATAATTTTTTGTTAGTGCATATTTTTGACAACTTTCCCTGTTTAAGATAAGTTTTCATTTTCAAAAAAAGATATGTGTGATATGTATTTTATTTATTTTGGTAGTATATTATAAAGCGATTTATATAAAATATCAACGTTATTGAGACTGCAGCTGAACAAATTTCCTTTGGAATGACCCATTTAAAATGGCGTGATTTTCTTGAATTTTGGAACACACCACGATGAATCTTCAAAGTCTTCCATATTTACTACTGTTGTGTACATACTGAATAGACGCAGTCTGTCCAACACATCCTGAATATCGACGAATTATAGCCTCATAATGTGCAACTATAGACTGAAAAAAATGGAAACTGCTGAGATTTCAAACTCGTTCTGGAAAGGTTGCTGCGACGGTTCTGAATGTTGTTGTTGAGATGACTCTGACTGATACTGCACACATTGATGTATTATTCTGAAATAAATTCGAGTTTTCAATAAAAACATACACTAAAAAAATTTTTTAGCAACAGAGAGGGTAGTGTCTTCCATGAAGTAATTGCTACACTTATAATGAAAATAAAAAATCAAGTGTCATTCAAAATGATGAATTTAAAACAATTATTATGCACGTACTGAGTGAAGGAAAAATATTGTATGGAAACACTACTTTATGCGGATCCTATCTGTGAATGAAAATTTTTGACCCGAATGAAAAATATTGTATACAACCACAAACTCTTTGCATATTGAATGAAGAAAAAATTGGAAACAGTACTAACCTTAATTTCGTACAATTTCGAATGAAACGACACGATTCGGTTTTCCAATGTCCATTAACCCTTTGAACACAATAGCGTATTTTTCTGATGAAAATTCTTCCAAGTGAGGACGATACGCCTCCGTCACTCGGTGGGATAGAGATGATACTTCATCTCCCAAATCCAACAAGACCGCCTCACCAAATTTTCCTTTCACGATTTTGGTAGTGAATATCCTCTGCGGCATCTCCACAGGTAAATCTGCTACTTTGATACTTGGCTTTCTCTTCACGATCGAACTTGCATTTAACTTTTGTAAATCCATCTGTGAAAAATAAAAAATGAAAGCTTTGTGTTTTGATTCATAATATATGCGAATACTATTTCAAACAAACCACGACATGTAAAACATTCGACTGAAATCATCCAACATATATATATCGAGAGAAATTTTAGAAATCAAATGATTCAACAATTCTCACCAATTTTCAATTAAAAAACATTTGAATAAATTCATCTGAGGAAGAAGTCAAACCTAAAACACTTACTTTCAAATATAATCGGTGCACTTGTCACTGGTATCACTTTCAACGTTTCGTCGCTTTTAGAACTGCATATCTCCGGGTGCAGATTCGGCATTGGCAGTGATCAATGTCACCTTGGGTTTGAATATGAAAATTAGTGATGACATATCCTGAAATGAAACAAAAGAAAATCAAAGAGTCTTTGTTAGATGCCTATTCAGCGTTGACATTGATCCATGTCACCTTGGATTTGAATAGCGCGACAAACACAGGAATTCTGCTTTTTTTAATGTTATTTGAAGTACTACATGTGATGATGCGACTATTATTAGTGAAGATACAACTTTGTGCCCTTTTGGTATCGTCTCCTTTTTTTTTCTCTGTTGATGAATTCTGCATTCGTTTCCCTTTCATTTGATGTGCTGTACGTTGAGATCCAACTATCATAAACAAAGATGTTGCTTAGTGTCACTCTGACATCCTGCGCCATATTTGTTTTATCTCTGTCGATGAATTTTTGCATTTTTTTTCCTTTCATTTGACGTGCTGTACGTGACGATTCGACAATTATTAACGGAAATGTGGCTTTGTGCCCTTCTGACATGTTGCACCATATTTGTTTTTTCTTTATAGATGAATTTTGCAATTCTTCTTCTTTCATTTGACATGACGTACGTGACGATCCGAAGTTTCTTCAATGATTCTCTTTGCAATTCTCTCTTTGCTGTGTCACATTAGGCGCTCGATATTATATTTTTCATAGTCTACACATCAAATCATTTGAAATGAGTACCCACATCGATCTGTTGCGACTAGTATAGCGAAAATAGGTTATGAGGTCCTTTTGGCTTCGTAAAATGATTAACTATGTTTTTAGACATCTAAACGTATCCATTGATGTTAAAATCATCGGAATCGGACGACCGGAAGTGAAAACCGGAAGTGACCTGTTTTTGACGGATTCGAAAGCTTCTCACCCTACGGAATCTAAAAATACCATATGTTTCAGTATACGATGATTTTTCCATTTTTTTTTATCAACAAATTATGTGTTTTGAATAACACTATTGCAATTACATTACATTCGTAGTTGTTTATAACCCAACAAATTTCAATTTCAAATATGTTCAACGATTTCCTTTAAATGTGCAATTATTTCTATGCTATTTCACATTGGACGCTGTTTATTATATTTTTCATAATCTACAAATGAAATCATTTGAAATGAGTACCCACACGGTCTGTTGCTGTTAGTATAGTGAAAATAGGTTATAAGGCCCTTTTGACTTCGAAAAATGAATTTTTGTTTCATGACATTTGAAAGAATCCATTGATGTCGAAATCATCGAAATCGGAGGACCGGAAGTGAAAACCGAAAGTTGTCGTTTTTTGATGGATTCGAATCCTTCTCACCCTAAGGAATCCAAATATATCATATGTTTCAGTATCCAATGATTTTTTTCATTTTCTTTGTCAATGAATTCTGCGTTTGGATCAAGCTTCTGCAATTGGAATAAACTTATAGTTGTTCATGACCTAACATTTTTTAATTATAAGTTTGTTGAATTTGCAATTCTTTCTATGTTATTTCACATTAGGCGTTGAATATTATATTCATTACGCCATATTTGTTTTTTCTCTGTCGATGAATTCTGCATTTCTTATCCTTTCATTTGACGTGCTGTATGCGACGATCCGATCATTATTAGTGAATATACAACTCAGTGCCCTTCTGACAGTTGCGCTATTATTTTTTGTAATAACTCTGTCATTATCATACACGAAACCACCTCCAACGTTGACTACGTCACTTTCAAGCTTTTAATGTTTTATCACTATCATTATTATTATTAATTCTCCAGTTCAATTTCATTTAGCACAATCAATCGAGCGATATTTGAATTCTCCATTCTGATTGGCTGACCGACACTACTCTGTAACAGAAGTTAGGTTGGCTGTTCCACAAGATTCCGTTCAAGAGTCTGAAAATTCGCAAAATGAATCTTCATATGACAAAGCATGGACTTCAGTAATTTCCTGATGATGCTAACTTGGTAAGCGAAACGCGTTAAATGATAAATGATTGTCATATTGAAACACGAAAAACCGTTACGAGAATAACGATAAAACGATAACGAATAAACGCACGGAAAGCGGTCGAAAGCGCACGAAAAACGATCGAAAACGCACGAAAAACGATCGAAAACGCACGAAAAACGATCGAAAACGCACGAAAAACGATCGTAAACGCACGAAAAACAGTCGAAACTTTTGTAAAACGGTCGCTTTTCCCATTTTCGAATGGTAACACCTTTGGTGCCATCTACTTCTTCTCCTGATGATGTTAACTTGGTTAACAAAGATACGAGACTTCTGACATGTTACGTCGTCTTTGTTTTTTCCTCAAATGATGTATTTTGAAACGCCCTGTATACAAATCAATATCATATTTTGAACTGACATTTTTTTTTTCCTTGAATGATATATTTTGACGCATTCTGTACACTTCGACGTCATATTTGTTTTTCAATGATGTATTTTGAGATACCTTGTACACAATGAGGGATCGCACGTTGAAAACTTACAGTCTCGTGGAACTGTTATATTTTTCCTTAAATTATGTATTTTGACGCACCCTGTACACTTCGACGCCATGTTTGTTTTCGATGATGTATTTTGAGATACCTTGTAACATTGAGGGATCACACTTTGAATCGATACAGCCTCATTAATCTGTAATGTTTTTTCTTAAATCTGATTCATTATTATTAATATATCACTTTCGCGCTTCCAATTTTCATCGAGTCGTTCACGATTGATTTCAAAACAGGCAACGTTACATTGCCCCATAAACAACGCTGAACCTGCCATGCTGGCATGTATTGACATTTGACAGAAATAGTCTTATGACTATAGTGTTTACAGTGTCCTCCTTCAACCAATAGATAGTTCAGCTAGTGACTCATAGATGACTCTGTGTGTTCTATAACTTTTGTTGTTCAAACCGGCAACGCTACATTACTCCATAAACAATGATTTATTGTATAACCGGCAACACCTGCTTGCACTAGCAACCGGTAAATCTCAATGCCATCTCCATCTCTCTTTGCATCGATTACGTCACACGCGCCTCTCGCTCTTACACACATATACACATCTTTACATGAAATATTAATTATTTCCCAAATTTAAGTATATTTTCCTATCTTCAGTATGATAATGACGATTACATTCTACGGAAATCAAAAATGAAAATGCTGTCAAGTATAATGAATGAGTCAATTTCAGTCCCGACAAAACTAAGGCTATAAATACCCAACATTCGCAGTTAACTTCAATATCTTACGATGGTGTAGAGGCTAAGGACAATGTCTACGTCGCGGACGATCCAGGTTCGAATCTCATAACTATAAACTTTTTTCAATGAAAATCACGTGACTGGAACGTGACAAGGGGGTCGAGGGGTTAGGTGGAGTACCACAAGAAGGCCTGAGCGGTGATGTGGAGTACTAAGAATTGCAGAAAGTTTAGCTCCATAAGAAAATACATGGGATTTTGGGCTCGTGGTCTCTTTGTTCATCTACTTATCCTTATTGGATATTTCCATAAACGAGAAACTTGCATTGATATTGAATCTGTTATTACTATAAAATAATAAGGTATCACTGTTAATTGTAGAATTTCCAGTAACAT
The DNA here is from genome assembly GCF_025532065.1 of Leptinotarsa decemlineata. Lineage (NCBI taxonomy): Eukaryota > Metazoa > Arthropoda > Insecta > Coleoptera > Chrysomelidae > Leptinotarsa > Leptinotarsa decemlineata. The sequence goes on from NW_027412590.1 coordinate 2,304,075, forward strand.
TAACAAAAAAATTATTAATTTTTTCTGGATTACGCAGTTCTTGCGGTAGACTGTTGATTTGTGAAGAACGCTTTGTATTCACGCCCCAATAAGACAGATTTTTCCAAATTGCTATAGAATTTTTTTTATTTTTGTCTGTATATGTTGTTTTTTTGCGTTTCAGAGCGTCATTAACGTAATTCCGTGGAGTTACATAATACTTCCTTGAAGCCGGTGTTCTCAAAGTTAAATATGTTTTATGAGCCTTATCCCTGGTTTGCATCATGAGCTTGAGGTTGTATGTGACGTAAGGCAGAAATTTTTTTTTACAATTTAACTTGCGGATAGGAGCATGTTTATCAAATAGATGTAATATACAATCATTTGAAAAGTTTACTTTAGAGTTCATGTTTTGTAAATTAACAATTTCACCCCATGGCATATTCGCAGCGTCGTTATAAAAATTTGTGAAATCGAAGTTTTTGTAACTTCTGAAGTAAATTAAATCAGTAGGTAATTGTTCATTTCGAAAGCTGGTTACGCAGCTGACCATTAGCTGGTCTGTAATACCATTCATATCAATAGTATTAAAACTTCTTACCAGTAATTCCTTATTTATACAGATGACATCTACGAGACTTTCAGATGTATTAGTAATACGAGTGGGATTCTCTACAATTTGACACAAATCAAAAACAGAAAGCAAAGTCATCAACGATTGTGTATCGTTAGAATTTGGATTCAGGAGATTAATATTAATATCACCCACTAAAATTATAACCGTTGTTTCCAAGTGAATTTGTTCTGAAATGTCACATAAATCATTATGACATAAATCAACACTAGTTCCTGGTGGACGATATACAGTTCCGAAAGCAATTTTATATTCATTTACGTGGAAGATGATCCACATGATCATAATTTTTACTGGTAAAAACGTAAAACTCAGTGCCAAGCTTATTTGCTAGACATTAAATGACATTTTCATCAGGGCTCTTTCAAATTTGTATACCAAAAGAAAGGAGAAGTGGGCTAGACTTTCTCTTGGTAGACTGTTTCAATCATTTGAATATGGAACTCGGTACAAAGTTTCTCAGTCAGATTCGAAAAAAATATATTGATACCGAAAGGTATTCAGTGTTTATTTTTATTTTATAGCTCATGTTTGTTTTTTATGAAAATTTTGGCCTAATTTGACAAGGAAACAATTTAGTTCGTGCTGATTCCATTTGAGCATGCGCTTGTTTTTGAAATTCTGAAATTTGCCTGAGTGAGGACGACTTCATAGAGGAATTTCAGACGTAGATACTACCTTGGCCATTCTGTATGTTTTTATTTGGTGAGATAAATGACTGAGAGGGCTTTTTCTTTCAGTTTTGTGTCATATCTTTGTAAAGTATTCATTTCGAAAGAAACTGTTTTTTGTTTTTTTTAAGATTCCCACATTTTTTGTGTGGATATGTAGCACTACAAAACAAAATCTTTCAGTTCCGAAAAAATAATCTCTCACAAAAATATACCCTTTTCAATGAAAATTACCAGTTTATTCGAGAGGTTGAAGAGGAAAGTTGAGGACACGTGTGACTGAGTTTTCTTAGGGAAGGGTCTGATCCCTCTCATGGTCCGAAAAAGCTTGAAAGCTCAACTCGGCTCGGGCCCCTTCATCTCGGGCTCAGACTCACCGGGTCGGCTCACTAGCATTGTATCAGTGCATGCAGAATAAAATATCAGATTATATGTGGAAATGACACTATCGGACTTTTTCAATCAGCCCATAGTTAACAATGATCAGAAAATTTATTCGGAAACCATATCCTCCATTACATAATCATTTGTAGTGAGTATAATATTTTAAAAGCACAACAAGAAATATACAAAAAATACGAATTCCCCAATATTATTTTTTTTTGTTTGCCATTTTTATATTAGTAGATATATTAGGAATTCATTCATACTTTTGATATATTATTGAAATGTATTCATATCAATTTCTTACAAAATGTCGACCTACTTCAGCCACCATCAATCTTGAAATTATAAATGAGGATTTTTAAACAAGAATTCAAAACTTGATTACCTCGTCTTAACAAGACTTTATGAAACATAACTCAATTACTTCTGATTTTCTCGGATAACCTCATTATTATTCAAAAAGCATGGACGAAAAAGGTCAAAATCATGTCATTTATACCGACATTCAGCTGACAATAGCAGAAAATCTATTGCCTTAAGAATGACCACTGATTATATGTGAAGTTTTTCTTTTATACGAGGAATTGAGCAAATAACTTATATGCGGTTGGTAACATTGTTCACAGGTAAACGGGGCGATGACAAATCTGTTGTTTGTTGTCCGCTTCAGCCTAGTTCGAAGAATGATTCTTCATGTTGATGATGGACACTACCTTGCACTGACGAGTAACCAAACAGCCCGAAACCGGTCTGCACGTTTTTTCCAATAGGTGAAAATCTTTTGGGACAGTTGTATCCCCAACAACATATGCAGGAATAACTTCAGTGAAGAATTCTGCACTGACAATAGCCAGGAAAGTGAAGTTGGGTTAGGTCTGAAGTGAGTGGGTCTATTCGACTCTCCACCGCAATCCGCAAGGGTTTATTGTGGTTCATACCTATTCATACTCTGCCAAATCAATCCAGCTTCCTTCAGTGAATCCAGCTTTCTCTAGTAAAGGATCCTGCACTGCCATCTGTCGGATTCAATCCAATGCCCTTTCTTGTATTCGTCAGGGAAGTAGTTATTTTCTGATAGGTGTCAGTCTATTAACCTACAGTGTAGGGAGTTGAGACTGGCCTGAACAAATTGTTCCTTCAGATGATTTAATTTATAGCCTTAAGTACAAATTACGTATATGCGGTTGGTTACTTCGTTCACAGGCAGATTGGAGCGATGACAAATATGTTGTATGTTGTCCTCTTCAGGCCAATTCGAGGAATGATACTCTATTGCAGTTGTATCGTCAACAGCATATGCAGGAATAACTTCAGTGAAGAATCCTGCACTGACACCTGTCGAATAAAATCCAACACCCTTCGTGGTATTAGTCAAAGCATTCGCAGGAATAATTTCAATGAAGAATCCTGCACCTGTCGAATATACTCTAATAATGCCCTTCGTGGTATCAGCCAGAAGGGTAGTTGTTTTCTGATAGTTGTCTTATTATTAACCTACAGTGTAGAGAGTTGAGACCGGCCTGAACGAATTGTTCCTTCAGATGTTTTAATTTTTGATATTTTAATAACAACCAGGTAATACCTGATCTTATCAATGAAACAATTTTCTTCTCTTCCAAAACTTTCAAAATCATTGATGTTTCTCATTCCATATATTTATTTTCTCATTAAAGTGTTTTGTTTGATAAACAATCTTTGCAAATAATCGAAACGGTTGAAATCATATTTCAAAGCAAATTTGCGCCCATTTTATTCAGCTGCCTTGAAATATTTGAGAAATCAATTAGAAATAACAATCAATCAAATATTTTTCGACATGGATATGTTTCCAATAAAGCGATTGGAGAAATGCTGGAGAAATGCTGAATGCTGTTGGTTTTATTGAAGTATCAATTATATTGCGTATGATATGCATTCGATAATTTGAAATATAACTTTTAACTATTGGAGAGGAAACTGAATGAAAAACCAGCCGACAGATGTTCATCAACAGAATTATCTGATTCATGTTTAAATATCCTTGAGCATATTTGTATTCAAGGAAATATGCCTAAAAATATGGATTCAGAAAAAACTTAATTAATTCCATATAAACTTTAGTTGTTTTCTCCAGAAAATCTGCTGGAGTTCGAGAAGTTTTTGTTGGATAACTTGATCCCTTCTGAAACTTGCTTTCAATCCGGAACTGTCAAGATTCTGACTCTCGGCCAACTTTTAAAAATACAAATTCTTTGTGAGATGAATCTGCTGATAAGTCAATTTACGATGCAAAACATAATCGTTACGCAACAAGAGATGTCATTACTACTCCTTTTATTTCACCAAAAATAATAATGTATGTTATTTTTTTCGTTGTTGACAGAGGTTTATTGTTGGAATTTTAATTAAATTAATCAAAGACGAAAGTTTATGAAATATTTCGATAGTAATTCAAGTTTTCAGTTTTGGAGCATTGTTATATATATATATATATATATATATATATATATATATATATATATATATATATATATATATATATATATATATATGAAATCTAGAAAGGTTAATGCTGGAAAATAATTCCATGAAAATCAAAAAATAAATAGATAAGTACTCTTTGATCATTCCCATATTGATTTCAATTTAAGAGCCACCGGTACTGACGATTGAAATCAATATGGGAATGATCAAAGGGTACTTATCTATTAATTTTTTGATTTTCATGGAATTATTTTCCAGCAGCTTGACTGCATTAACCTTTCTAGATTTCATATCATTTCTAGAAACATGTGGATTCGTTCTCCGATGGCATTTCAGGTTAGCTTCCCAAATTTCTGCTACCGCAGTTGTCGGTAGATTGGTCAAACTACCAACACTGACATAAAAACTTGGCAAGTTGACTTGGGTGTCACACCAATAGGTGGTCCCACTTATGTTTCGTTTGCGTTTACGCAGCAGCTATTTTTATCAAGTACTTTCTTGGTTTTTTCTCATTTTGTCTTCAATCGAGGACCGCCTGCCCGGTACTGACGATGCCCAATAGGCTGAAACAGCTGTATACCGGTGGCTATTAAATTGAAATCAATATGGGAATGATCAAAGAGTACTTATCTATTTATTTTTTGATTTTCATGGAATTATTTTCCAGCAGCTTGACTGCATTAACCTTTCTAGATTTCATATCATTTCTAGAAACATGTGGATTCGTTCTCCGATGGCATTTCAGGTTAGCTTCCCAAATTTCTGCTACCGCAGTTATCGGTTGATTGGTCAAACCACCAACACTGACATAAAAACTTGGTAAGTTGACTTGGGTGTCACACCAATATATATATATATATATATATATATATATATATATATATATATATACATATATTTACTGGGTGTCCCACATTTTATGTGAAAGGCAATATCTGGTTTGTTGAAGGAGATACACAAAAATGTTTCATACAAAAGTTTTAGGAGTTCATGAGAGCTATATTTTGATATAATTTTCAAATATACAGGTTGTTTGGTGTAGGTGCTACAGACCAAAATTCCATTTTTCAAAATAGAATGCTCACTATATCATTACATATTCAGATGCTATGTTGAATTCTGATATCATTTCATGTTTGGTTTTTAAAATTCGGTTACGGCGTTGTTGAGTTATTGCTTAAAATGTAAAGTCTTGAGAACGACTATTATTTTCAAAAATATCTCATACATTTATTCTCTCTGCATCAGATCACATGAAAATAAGTCAAAATTTTGGGTGTTCGAAGTAATTGTTTCGAATTTGAGTTGTGGCATTCAGTCAGGAATCATTTTGATTATGAAACAATTGCGAAATTGAAAGAGGTGTATTCGAAAACAAATCTTTAATTAATAATAATGTAAATAATATAACTTGATGAATAATTTCATAAGAATGGTAGGTACCTAGAAATAAGTCATAAAAATTGTTCAAAGTGATGCTCATTAGATATTATACAGGCTTCCAAACGTCGAATCACTTATCTCGTACAAGTCGCTCTTATAATATCAGGCGTAATATCACTGCACGCTAGTCAAATTTTCATTTTCAGATCATCCACATTCAAAGGGGGAGTAGTGAAAACAATATTTTTCAAATAACCTTATAGGAAAAAATCAAGCGGTGATAAATCTGGGGAACGAGCCGGCCACCGAATTGAACCCTTATTACCAATCCATCTATTTGGGTACGTTCTATCCAGATATTCAGTAACAACCTGTGAATTGTGAGAAGGAGCACCATCTTGTTGCCACCAAATTCCTTGTCGTTCTGCTATGGGAATATCTTCCATCAACTGGATCAAATCATTTTCTAGAAAATGTAAATATCGCAATCCATTGAGATTTTCATTGAAAAAGTAAGGTCCTATGATGCGGCCATTGAACAATCCACACCATACATTAATACCCCAAGAAGTTTGAAAATTACTTTCGCGGACCCAGTGGGGATTTTCTTGAGACCAATAGTGACTGTTATTTCGATTCACAACTCCATTATTGTGGAATCGCGATTCATCGCTCCACAAAATTTGACTGAATATGTTAGGACTTTCATGTAATATTACCTGAATACAAGCAATGAATTCAAGTCGTCGTTCAAAGTCCGTGGGTTTCAAACCTTGTACCAACTGAATTTTGAATGGGTGGTATTTATTTTCTTTCAGAATTCTCTGTACATTAGATTTACTCACACCGACTTCTTCTGCAAGAGTACGGATAGAAACATGTGGATGAATAATAATATAAGCCAACACATTGATCTCTAAATCTTCAGTTCTAACAGATCTCGTATGATGACGATGCTTTATAGTAGAAGGAAATGACCCAATTCGCAATTTTTCTACAACTCTCGAAAAAGTCATTTGTGACGGAATGAGTCTGTCTGTAAAACGTTCTTGGTATAGACGTTGTGCTTGACGGCAGTTTTTCTGACATTCCCCAAAAATTCTTTCGCACAAAGAACACAGTTACTGTTTTGCAAAGAATCACTGAATCAAACTAACAAGTAGATACAATTCAACAACATTTGTTACTATGGCATCAACAAGCATAAGTTACTTGATGAAATTGTGCAATATAAAGCAATTCACCCTCAAGTTAGTCACATTCTCAAGAATTTCAATATTATATTCAACTGATATCGATATCGTATCGTAGAGGTGAGAATAATGGTTTGTATTCAGTAGTAGTCTAGTTCAATTTAATAAAAGATATAGACTGGATTCGTGTACGAGTAAATAAGTTTTTTTGAAACTTAATATTTAAGGAAAAGTGCAATAACTCAACAACGCCGTAACCGAATTTCAAAAACCAAACATGAAATGATATCAGAATTTAACGTAGCATCTGAATATGTAATGATATACAGTGCGTTCTATTTTAAAAAATGGAATTTTGGTCTGTAGCACCTACACCAAACACCCTGTTCATTTAAAAATTATATCAAAATATAGCTCTCATGAACTCCTAAAACTATTGTATGAAACATTTTTGTGTATCTCCTTCAACAAACCAGATATTGCCTGTCACATAAAATGTGGGACACCCAGTATATATATATATATATATATATATATATATATATATATATATATATATATATATATATGAGAGAAAATCATAAATGAAAATCAGAGGATACCAAAAAGACTACGTTCAAAAATAGAGTTTTAGATGCATATAATTTTTGCATCTATACGTATCAATAAAAAGAATAGTATCTTATTGGAACTCAGCCCTGAATTTTTTCAAGTCTTGATGCACCAGTGCAAGAATTTATTTATTTTCTTTGAGAAATCAAAATTTTTTCATATGCAAGTTGTGAATGAAAAAAAAGTAATTGAGTTACTGCTTAAAAACCGGGACGAAATAATGTATGATTTTTTAAAAAATCTATTTTTCAGCGATGAATCTTGCAAAAAGTGATTGGAATCATGTACAATGGGGGCGCTAGTGAGAAAAGTATTTTGTTGATGAAATATGCATGTGTGTGACAGACCGAAGACTGTCGTTAGGCCTCGGCTCGTACAAGTTTCAATCTTTGAGAGTTGTCGTTCGTAGGGGTGCGACAGCTGGTTAACGGAAAAACAGATTTCAAACAGAAAAAGACGTATTTAAAAAGCTGTATGATTCAGAAAATACATATATTTTCTGGTGAATGTGGAAACGAAATAATTTCATAATTGTACTGAATGTCACCATTCTTTTCAGAACTCAATATTGATACTGGAAAAAAAATCGTAAAGGTCTGATTTTGAAGAATAATTATATATGTTATATGTGAATCTTACCAACAGAACATTATTCAAGAAGTTACGAAAAATTTTAGCTTCTTTCGATATTCACAGAAAAATTATTACAAAAATAACCATTATTTTGTTCATTTCGATTTGAAAAGTGGTTTAATCAATACATGCATACATTCGATTTTTTCTAATTTTGTGAAATCAATGAAAAATTTTATCATGTATTTGATCATTCCCAATGTGTTCGTATAGAATAATTTTTCTCATTCCAGAACATGGCATAGTATCGTTCATTCATTTTGATATCAATGTTTCATTTCAGTTTTTGTATTAAATAAAGACTTGTTCAGATTATTTTGATGGAGAATGATGAAGAGAATAATTCTTTCAGGGAAATTGTTTACCAATCATAAAACGAAAAATGTTAGAAATATCCTAATAAATGAAGGAAGAAAATGAACAAAAAATAATCTCTTGACAGAAATGAGTGTATCGTGCACGAAAGTTTCAGATAGATGGATTGAGGTCCGTACTGAACTACTTTCAAACATGTGCATCATCAGGAGATGACATATTCTAATTGTTAACTTGAGCGAAACGCGAGTTGAATACGTATATGTACATTGCATTATATGGATATCACTTTCTATTCAGTTGGAATTGAGACAAACATTATTCGTAGTAAAGACACACAACGTAATGAATGGAAAATATTGATTCAAAATCTCACTTACATGAATATCTATGAAAAAATTGATCATAGAATATTATCCCATACCCTCTGAAAAAATATGATAAGGTTGATTTTGCGGTATGCGGATATAAAAGACATGTCTAATTCAAACTGTTATATCTCAGTGGATACTTATAAGAATACAATCGTTATAAGCGCCATTTCAATCAGTGCACTTTTTCTAACGTAACACAAGTCGATAACTTTCGTCAGCATGAAAATTGGATGCTCGGCATTCGATGAAGTCGACGAAGTCCGTTTTTGCCTGGTCCTGATTGTCGAAAGTCCTAACGGTGATAAAGTTATTGGGGTGCTTGAAAAGATGGTAGTCGATAGGTCTGAGTAGTACACAATAGGGCTCTACTGTGATGGTTTGGCCCTGCCGCTAACCACCATATAGTAATCATGAATTTTGAGAAATTTTTGCCTTTGGGGTGACTTTTTTGGTGTCCAATCACTGTCATAAAATTCTCGTCTTGTCGTCGTTTCATCACATGCGATGATTCGATACAAAAAGTATCGTTTTGTTTTTGGAGCTTTTCAATATGTTTCAAACGAATTGAAACAGCATGGAACCTGACGCCCAGTCTTTCACTGTCTTACGCAGCATTTGTGATGGGTCAGTCTCCACCAGAGTCCTCAAATCTTCTTCCTGGATTACTACAGGTCGACCACTTTGGGCTCATCTTCGGGGATGAAATCTCCGGAACTAAATTCCGCAAAACAACGTTGAACACTGCTTTCATTAACACTATCATTGCCAAATGCCTGGTTATTTTTTCGGCTGTTTTGGCAGCGCTGTGATTCAATCTGAATGTAGAGAAAATTTGGCTGAAAATCGCTCAACAACATCATATAGTAACAAGCTGGAAAGATACAAAAATTGATATTTGAAAAAAAAAATTAGCAATAATGTATACATTATAAAATTCTCTATCGACCAGTATATACCATTACACAGTGCAATACATATTTATTGAGATATGAAGCTACAAAAACATTGAACATTCATATCATAATCATTGGTATCAGGTCAATGGATTAGACACACAATTATAAAACATATCCATTTAAATCCGAAACTATACTGATTCAAACAGAACTCTGAAAAGAAAACTGAAAATTTCAAATCAGAACGGGATATATAATAATTCATAACATTGGCATGTAACTACTTTGAAATAATTGAAAAACTATGCAGATGTATTCATAATGGTTGAGGTGAATATCTTTCCATCTAGAGAGCACTCAGAAAATTGTCAACAATGGTGAAACATCTAACCTGTGAAGGTGATTTGTTAAAGAGAATAATATTCAGAACAGTTTGTTTGCTAACATCCAACCTATATTTGCCCAAACTTAGGTTGAACTAGTTAAATAATAATGATAATTATGCCTTTATTTCCAATGAAAAATAAAATGTTACAGGATATTCGTCTTGTTACACAGAAATCCCAAGGGGGAGTTCACCCGAAGGTGTTCTTCCACTCAACCCTTGCTATATTAAATATTCATAATATAACTTGAAGACGAACCTAACTAATCCTAAAACCTAAATTTATATAACACAGTTTTTGGCATTTGTTTTTGGTATTTGTTGGCATTTGGTTGGTCACCTGAATATTCACCACCAACAACAAAATGAAAAAAAAAGTTATTTATATGGAAAATAACGAAAAATAACTACTTGTCGAACACAGATTATAAAAAAAGGGGGTGTACGAAATAGAAATGCATCAGAACGTGTTAACTTGCAGAAAACTTACAAGCTCTTTTTTTAATTTATAAAAATTACCCTGGTGTTTTAGCGAATCGGGAATAGAATTATAAAGATGAAAAATCGAAAACGAAAAACTTCTCTGGAAAACTGAGGTCTTGTGTTGTGGACACGTGATTACATTTTTGTTTCTTAAATTCATGTTGTGTACGTCTGTCCTGAATGTTATTTTACGATATAGATAAGACGGATTTCTGTATAATATAATTTTATGAAATGAACATATTGAATGAAATTTGAATTTACCTTTCATGTCAAACCAGTTCAATTCCGCAAGCTTGTGGGACACATGTTCATATTTCCTTATTACATATATATATATATATATATATATATATATATATATATATATATATATCGTATCGTAGACGAAACAAGGTCCATAGACCGGAGACTCGCGTAACATTTTCTTTATAGGTAAATTGAGGTACATTTTGTGAGGATATAGTAATCTTAGTGCACCATAGGCTCTTTGAATATGTCGATTGATATGTTCTCTAGATCTTAACGACTTATCTAAAATTAAACCAAGATTTTTTGCATTACTTTCAACTCTAATTACTGCATTATTCAGGTGCAGTTTCCACCTCCAGTGAGAAGTGTCCGCTGAAGAGCTATAATGAGTTTCCCCTCGTATCAAAGCCTTGATACAAGAGAGAAATCGCCTGAGAAGGCTCTATCAGCGAACACTCTTCCCAGGAGACAAAACAGCGGCAAACAGGATGGCCAATCAAGTAAAACAGGCCATCATTGATCACCGAAATGAGAGGTGGGAGGAGCTGTTAGAAACCATTGAGCCTGGGAGTAACGAGCTTTGGCGAATCACTTGTAGACTCAAAGGAAAGAAGGCAGCTCCCTCACCCATTCACGGAGAGCGCGGAGTGTACTACTCCCCCGCTGACAAAGCATTGGCTTTTGCTGACAACGACGACATCGACCGCGATATTCTGCTTGAAGATCGGGTTCACCGCATCCTCAGGGAGGATGACGATGATGTCATTCGTCCGGCTTCTGTGGAAAAATTGAAGGGCTATATCAAGGCCGCAAAGGCCAAGAAACCCCCGGGGTTGACTCAATAACAAACAAGTTATTGAAGAAGCTCCCGGAAAACTGCGTTGAGAGCCTACTGTCCATCATTAACAGCTCTCTATCTCTAAGATACTTCCCCAGAAGGTGGAAACATGCGGTCGTCGTCATGCTCCCAAAACAGGGGCAGAACCGACTTTTTCCGCAGAATTATCGCCTGTTTAGTCTGCTCTCGTCGGCGGCTAAGCTGGCTGAAAGAGTCGTACTTCAAACGAAGAAGTTGAGGACCGAAATGTTCTGCTTGACGAGCAATTCGGCTTCAGGAGAGAACATTCCACTGAATTGCAGGCTCTGAGACTGGTAAAAAATACCATCGCGGAGCTAAACAGGAACAAAAAAGTTCACTTAGTCTTATTAGACATTTCGAAGGCTTTCGACCGTGTTTGGCATGAAGGCCTTCTACACAAATTAATCGCGTTCGACCTGCCTTGGGGCCTGATCCGGTGGATTGGGTCTTTCCTTAAAGACAGAACATTTCAGGTTAGAGTAGAAGGCTCTCTGTCTGACAACAGAGATATCCTTGCTAGAGTGCCACAGGGGACCGTGCTCTCTCCCACGCTTTACTCCCTTTACACCAGCGACCTTCCTAGGTCCGAGCAGGTGAAGGTATCTCTTTACGCCGACGACACGGCTCTCCTCTCATCTTCCCTGGGTCGGGAGCTCGGGATCGTCTATATGCAACGTGCATTGGGCGACCTCGAGCGCTGGTACCTCGAGTGGAAGTTCCGAGTGAACCCGGAAAAAACTCAGGCAATAACCATGAGAAGAACGATAGCTTCTCCGGCTATGAAAGTAAGAATCTCTGGAAGGGAGATTAACTGGCAAACGCGGGTCAAGTACCTAGGTCTTCTTATAGACCGTGAAGGCAAAGATCCAGGGTCGGGTGGCAAGCTTGTATCCTTTGATCAATAGAAAACCCAAGCTAAGCATAAAGAATAAAATCACGATCTATAACACGATGTTCAAGTCTGTCATCATGTACGCTTCAGGCGTTTGGGGACAAGCGGCTCCGACTAACATCTCCATCTTGGAGACCTTACAAAATAAAATTCTACGGATGATTGTGAATGCTCCGTGGTTCGTGCGGAATGAAGCCATCCGACGAGATTTGAAGCTGCCTTCCATTCAGCAGTCCATCCAGTCGAGGAACCGGCGAGTTTTAGATTACGCTGAAACTCACGAAAATCCGTTAGATTACGCTGTAGACGACCCCTCTCGATATAGAAGGCCCCGACACTCTGTCGAATGAGGCCTGTATGTCCTCCGTTAACAGATGAATAATATCTTCATCCATCTCACCCCAGCCAGGTAGGGGTACAGCGCGAAGGGCGGTATGGATGTCTGAGGACTTTCATGCCACCATCAAAAATCAGTCATGACCCATTTGTCCCTCTGACGAAAACCAGCCCAAAGGGTAGGGGAGCAAGGCTCCAACCTGATTAAAACGACGATGAACATCGCAGGTGCAGTTTCAAGTTATTTTCAACTAATGATGCATGAGCTTGTGCTACTGTTTTTTTTGGATTGAGAACAAGGAAATGCTGTTCGGCAACAATTGATATAGTTTCTGAGTCATTGTTCAACTTTGTAACAGCGTTATTCAGGTCATCAACTTCGAAAGAGAGGTATAGCTGAATGTCATCAGCATACATGTGTATTTTATTTATTGGCTAGTATAAAGTGTAAAAAAGTGGTCCCAGAACTGAGCCCTGAGGTACTCCCAAGAGGACATTTCCAGCTGTAGATAATTGATTTCCCAATTTAACGCTTTGTGTGCGATTGTTGAGATATGATTGACAAATCTGCAGTAAGTAATGGCCAAATTACCGCTTAATTATATTCACTGTTGATGGTATTCCCCTTCTCGAATTAGTCGATGAATATTACACCAGTCACATTAAAAAATACCAAGGCCAGAGACTTTCCAGTCGATTGTTGTGCTTTCGGGCGCTTTGGACAAGGTTCACCAGTTGCTCTCCATTCAGATGACGATAGTTTCGATTCCGGAGTGAAGTGGTGGATCCATTGTCACATATCGACAAAATTCTGGTTTATTATGTTCAAACATGGCTGAACAATGCTCAGAATCATCAAGCTACTTTGAATAGAGCTTTCTAATAGTGAAATGCTCAAGCAATATGAAGCCATCACGTTCTTTTGGTATCTTCACAATGTCAGCTAATACACGCAACTTCACTTTTTGATTAATCAAAACGGATGGATGGATTATTTTTATGTTCTCTGGTATAACTGCCTCATTTGGACGTCCACTGCGTTCTACATCATCGGTGTCTTACGACCACGTTTGAAGTCAGCAAACCAACTTTTAATTGTTGTTTCTGATGGAGCAGAGTCCTTATAACACTTTCAGAACCATTGATTCGCTTGAACGATATTTTTCCAAATCAAGAATCAGTAGAAAATTCAAACATGAATTTTTTTTTGATCCATTGTTTTGGAAATATTCACTTTCAGTGAAATACATTTATTAGATTATGCAAGGGTGGAGTGGATAGTGTTTAGAATTTATTCAATAGAGTGCTATCTATGTTTTCTACTATCTGTGTAATGATGAAAAATAAGAAAGACAAAGTTTCTCCTTCAAAAAACCAAGCTCTTCGAAATTTTTTTTTTCATTTTGAATTTTACAGGACTATGCGTAAACCCTGAGAGGTACAAAACAGATTGAGCTGTAACAAGTTTGATCATTTCTAGCTTTTATTACGAGAAACCGGGTGGCTAAATATGAAATCTCACCGAAAACTTCTCTACTCTACATTATATCATAAAATAATTACTATCCAAACTCTCTCCTACCTTTATGGAAAGATTGTGTTTCGCTGACGTTCACAATATTAATATTAGATCGATAGGTACTATCACACCACCAATCCACATATGATAATTGTTTGAGAGAAGTTTTTCCTATGATAAATCGACCACTTACAATGCTAATTCAATTGATTTCAAGAACATGAAACTCTCCTTCTTTCGAAAACATTTGTTAGAATTAATGAAATTCTCTTATATCTAGGAAGCAGTTATTTGAATCAGTACATATTATATCTATAATTTTACTTAATTTTGATCAGTAGTCTGCGATCTTTTGTTCTACTTGTCCAAAGGTTAACATGAACTCTGCCTTTTCAGTTTGCATAAGAAATGTTGTACCATATTTGATAGATTTTATCCTTTTTGTAATCCTGTGTTCTACTGAATAGAGAATATCATTTTTTTATTATTATTGAATGATGACAACGTACTGATTCATAGATAAACAGAAAATTTGAAAATTGTGTTTTTCGCTACATCTGCTGCATATTTGCTGCAACATCTACAGAAATATTGAAAATCTCTATAGACTTTTTCACAGAAACGTATGAAAATATGATTACAAAATTTTTATGACGAATAACTCAGAGTTAAAGCATTGAAACTTCAAATACGGATCGTTTTTTTCGTAGCATTTTTTATCGGTAATGTCCATATAATATTATGATATGCAAGTTTTCTCAATATCTCTGGATGTCGGAATAATTTGATGATCATCAGATAAATCATAATTTTTATTACGGTCATGATGGTCAGTCGAATAGGAGCTTATTTTTTTAATCTGAATTGAGAACATGAGATGTGATGATATCACAAACATCTTTTATTTCCAGTGAGGTTTTCTCACGTTGTATAACATCCGGATGTGAAAGAAAACAAAGATAAAACAAGGGGTGATACGAAAGTAATATGCGGTATTGTTGGAGAAGAATAAGTTGATGTTCCTCACAAACTTTGATTTGTTATTAAACAACGTTCTACATTATTTCATATTCTTATTGGTTGAAACTCGAACCCAAAAACAACGAATCCATGATCCAACACGCGCTGTTTTGTGGGCTTCAGTTGTGCTATGTTGGAACACAAATGCATTGATGAATCTAACTGTGCTTAGAAGACAAGCCATCTATGAAATATTTTACAGAAAAAGTCGCATGCCAAGACAAAGAGTAATTTCTCATTCGGCGGTTGACATTGAAACTTGTGTCTGCAACAGACCGCTGTAAGAATCGTTGTTCATTTTGTATGAGCAATTTTTGAGCTTTCTGTCGAACCCTTCATTGGCGCTTTCGTCAGGCTTCTCCTTCAAGGACAGATGAGTTCAACAATACCTACATTCATGGTTCTACCTAGGACATTGTCAGATCAAGACAGCATTAACTATTGTTGGATTAGGAAAACTTGGTTCTTGTTTGGTTCTTGGGTTCTGGTTTCAACCGATTGAAAGTTAGGAAAAATATGAATTGTTTCTTGAAAATGTCATCTGCTTTCATTTCATCCGGTTGATGGATTTCATCCGGTTGATTCATTTCTTTCCAAGTTTGATACCCACACAAAGTGTATGATCCATACATTCAAAGTTAACCGAAATGAAAAATTCTATCAAAATCCGATACGTGAGTTAGCGCTCTAGTATCTCCAAAACTGATAACTTGTGGGCTCTTTCAGTTTTTATTTGTGAAATATGGAACTTCTCTCAGGAACTTCATATGAGCTTTGGTCAGAAGAGTTGAATCGATTGACAGTTTGAGATAATGCATATTTTTTGTCACTGAGTAACTATTGAGAGAATACGTCGAAAGACAATATGATCCCTAGATATGAAATATTATATTTCTTTTAGAGTTGTACGAAGTAGAAGTTCATGATATGAAATTATTTCAGGTGGCATTTCTGTGAATAAGTTTTGGTACATAATTATCACATAATGGAAAAGTGACGATTCATTCAATAATAATCAAATCAGTTTTTTTAAATCGATAACAATGCCATTACATGAAAAAGACTGTTACAGAAAGTAGGTCCTTTTTGAAAACTGTGCGACAAGACCATCTATAAAAATTTTATGATCATATTTTGATCTAAATAAATATATGAAAGGTGAAGTGTTAACTGATTTCCAAAATCTCTGCAAATGAAGAAGATACATTAAACACAATACAATTTCGAAATGTAAGTTTTTGAGCGGGTAGTACTTGAACCAAAAAGCCAGTGGCGTTTCCTCCATATCATCGAATATTAAAGTAATCAATTTTTCCATGATTCAACAGACAACAGACGGTATATCCTACCGTTAACGAAAGATTCCCATGCATAGACTCGTATGTGAATAGTTGAATTTCTCAAAATTCGTCCGTAATGATCTTTTAAGAACTGCATACTTTTAACAAAATCTCACTGATGACAGATCATGTTGATTTTCAGATACAATTTATATAAAAAACTATCACTGAGACTTTTCCCATATACTGGTATTTCAAAAAATGAATGTTTTTCAAATGGAAACCGAAGCCTTTACGAATTCACAGTAGAAATTTGCGACTTAAGTGTGAAGCGTACGTTTCGACAGAATTACAGGGGAAACGTGGCAATGCTACTAGCAAAGAAGCGGATGACGAAATAGCCTGAGCGATGATTATATAAGTAACCAAAAAATCTGTCATCAAATATTTTGATCATAGAGACTTTTTGAGTAATTTGAAAACACCCGTTATTATTCACTATTATTCAAAAATCCATCGAACTATTTGACAAAGATATAACCCTATCGAAAAGCATAATATACTCAATGAAATTTGAATTCCGGTGGCATATCCCTTGCGGAATATGTATCATCGATTCACTTCCAGAAGTTACAATTAACTCTGGAAAGCATATTTTATTTGGAAAATTTTATATCACTGAAAATGTCTGAAACCGATTCATCACCTAAAATTTATTGCTAATTATTTCATTACGTGAAAATGATTATTCGACTAATTTTTTTACCATTAAAAAGTATTGTTGTTATTTGATAATTACTACGATAACAATGGTTCCAACGTAAATTGAATATTTTCATTTGTTCTTCTGGTATAAATCATTGTTTCGAGTTTTTACTGGATGAAGTATTAGATAATCTTCCGAATAAAATATCACATGAGCTTTGTTATGTATCTTCAACTTGTTGTGTAAAAATATGTTTCCAGTCTAATAGGTATCCTCATCCAAGTTTCTCAAGTATGCTTGAAATTGCTCGAAATTGACAGATAAAGCTACAAGTGGCATTAGCGAAGGAACACTAAGAGGTAACAGAGTTTTCATCTTCCATTTCTTGAATTGCCAATTCAAAAGTTGAAAAGCTTCAACTGAAAATTTTGGTAACTTCAGAACTCAGAATTTTGAATTTCTTTCAAATTAAAATAGATCATACATCAGATCCCACACCATTTGGATGATTTTATTGAAAGTTTCGGTAAATTTAGAGAGGTTATTACTAAGAGAGCAATTTGTTGAGATGTTCATGAAAAATTCAATAAATGAATGTTACTAAATAGTAAAATGTTCATCTCCTACAAAAACTTGATAAAACCTCTTCTACATACATGACAAGTTATTGACTGATTGAACTTTCCAGTAGTTTATTTCACGCAGTTTCTTCAAATTGTAGAAGGTTATGAACCCAAAAAACAGTATAAAAACTGATCTGTTTAAAAATCTGTTTAAAATATGTTTTTCCGTTAATCAGCTGCTTTTTGTTTCGGAAAATTAATTCTAAAACCAGATAAAATTTTGCTGTACCATCTTTTTCTACATTTTCATCGAAATTTAAGGTTTTCAGAAAATATTTTTTATAGAATTCAATCTTCGGCCTTTCAAAGCGGAAAAAGCGAAATGTTTTTTTTGATTCTCCACATTTTTTCAATTTGGATTCGGATAAAATATGTAGCTTTATACGAATAATTCATTAGATGTACAATAGCGTGGCCTTTAAGAGGTAGTGATGACACAAATACTCAGTTTACAGTAAATAGAAACCTCAGAATTTTTATTCGATATGATTTGAAGTTGATTCATCAAATCACTGATTCAATATATTCAATGAAGTATAAAGTGATATCTTCACATACTAGAAACAATCTGCTGGTTCCTGATTGATACCCTTCATCAATGTTGACTCTTTTTCAAGTTGTAATTTGTCATATCGTCATTTGTGAGCTGTTGAAGCATATATATATAAAACTAATCATTTCCCAATATATTTGAAAATTCATTGAATTCAAAATACATACCGATTCTTTTATCTTGATCATATAGCTTTGAAAAAGTCGCTTCAGTGGCTCACTGACTGCATAACGATGTAATTCATCAGATATAATTCATATCAAGGACTGTCAAAATAACTTTTCACTCAGAACGATATTTTGAATATTTCTTCATTAATTCGAAAAATTCACTGATGCACAAATATTTTGAAAATCATTCGTCATTTCACAAACTCGAAAGTCCCGCGAGCAGTAGTGTGAAACGCACGATTGACACAAACTCCGTAGAAACGTTGAACGAAAGCGTCGCGATGCTACTGGCACAAGAAGCGGATGTTAGGATGAAATTGCATTGCGCCGGTCCTCCACCCTGCTGCGAGAATGGTGTAAACTATATTATAAAATGCATTATATAACATACAAGAGATTCGGAGAAGCAGAGTAGAGACATGAAATATAATTGGATCAGCTTTAGATATTTCCATATACTGAAAATATTAGAAAGTTATTTTGTGTCGAAAATTATACCATGAACATTGAGCTGTTCATTCTACTCGAATGATAATAATCCTACTTGTACCAACTGAATGCTTGATTTTTATCACGACTGATTTTTTTCTGCATTTCATCAGTTCGGACTTACATTGTCTGATATGATATGAATTGGTTTGAAATCCTTGGAAGAATCTATAAAAAAACTAAAAAGATCAGTTGAAAAAACAATTTCATCAAGCCAAAAACTGAAATTATGAATACCAAAAAAAACCAAAAACAAAACTGAACTATTAACATGAGCTGAAAAAAAGTATTAACAAGAAATGAAAATTGAAAAATATAGAATTAAAAGATTCCAAACCAAGTGACTTCACGACGTTTCGATTGTTAGTATCCACAATCGTCTTCGGGTTATCTCCCGATACTTTTTTTAATTTTTCAGCCCGTGTTAATATTTCAAATTTTTTTTGTTTTTTTTTTGGTTGTTGCTTGTATGTTATTTCATTGTAATTTAAATTATTTGCCCAACCCTTTATCGGGCGTCTCCCTGAATGTTTTTATGTTGTTTAATGGTCAACGTAACCATTTGGTCACGTCAACTTCAAAACGTGTCGCGGGCTACTTTACCATATAGTTACTGTTACCTACTGAAACCATAGTAATTTTATGTCTATAGTGTCACTGCTGTTTTGTGAAAGAATCAGGTAATATGTTGTTCATTTGTTTCCGATCCAATTTACACGAATATAGAAGCAATGTTTACTTTGAAATATGCGTTTCCATATGGTTACATTGCCCATACTGACAAAGTGTTTCATCTAGTTTTCGAAATATATATTCATGGAAAATCTTGGAACAATTTCCTCATGTTCATTTTATGGGAGGAAGAAATTCAAACTTCCACCTTTGCCTGATATTTCCGATGGTTCTGGAAGTTCCGATGATGAGGAAAATATGACTGTGAAGCAAATTCAAAACAAAATTAGGCAAACTGTAACTGCAACTTCAGGAACAGATAGTTCCGAAGACGAGGAAAATCTAACATTGTTTCTAATTAAAACCAAAATGAAGCAAGTTATGGATCTCACTTCAGGTAAGCATCGTAATATAAGGAAGTGGGGAGGTGAACAAACAAAATTTCCACGAAGAGGACGCAGAGATAGAGGAATCAACAGCAAAAATAAAGGCAGAAGAAAAAAAAAGGACCAACTTTCAGCTGGACAATGGAAGATATATGTGGAATGAACAACACATATTTCGTTCCGGTACAAATGAAGAGATACCAGCTCCAATCGAGTATTTCACCAAACTCTTCTCTTTCGACTTAATGAATGATATAATCGACCAGACTAACCTGTATAGTACACAACTAACTGGTAGATCCATAGACACCAATGTCAAGGAATTAACCGATTTTGTATCCATATTATTGTTGATAGGAATAATAGATCTTCCGTTTTTCGAAGACTTTTGGGCAAATCACACCCGAGTTGAGCAGATAGCAAGTTTGATGTCAGCCAAACGTTTCAAGAAATTGAGACGTAATATTCACTTCAACAATAATGAAAATCTGTCTGGTAACACAACGGACAGGTATTTCAAAATCCACCCTGTGATGGAAAAACTACAGTCTAATTTTCGAAAATTCCACACTGAAAATCAGTACTCTGTAGACGAGACGATAGTCGCTTATAAGGGTACTCGTGCGAAAAATCTCCGTCAGTATATTAAAAATGAACCCCATAAATGGGGGTATAAATTTTTTGTTACTGCTGGTGTAAGCAGATATATATGTCAGATTTTATTCCCTACCAAGGTTCGAGTATCTTTGATGTTTTGAAGGGAACTGCGAATGAAATTACTGTGAACGAGTTTGACTTGGGTGTTGGGGCTGTAACTGTAATTGCTTTAGCAAAATCATTGCATGATTCAAGCGAATCGACTCTATTCGCTTGAATCAAGCAATGATTCGCTAGTCTGCCACTCTTCTTGTATCTCAAGGATGAAATGAAAATTAAAATAGGCTCTGAACACTACGAGCCAATAGAATTGTTGGTTGTCCGATAGAAACTGACGAAGTTCTACAGAAACAAAGAAGAGGATGCTATGACTACAAAACCGATAAAGACAAAGGCATTATTGTAGTGAAATGGGTTGATATCAGGGCTGTTTTATTAGGCAGGACTCTATATGGCATAGAGCACATAGACACTGTGAAGAGATACAATAAAAATACGAGGACAAAAACAGATATCAAGTATCCAGCAATCGTCAAACAATATAAAAAACATATGGGTGGTGTTGATATAACTAATGCTCTCATGGGTCTTTATAAAACAGCTCACAAAGCGAAAAGATGGTACTTCCCCATATTTGCATATCTATCAGATGTGACGGTTGTGAATGCATCGTGACACAAGAAAGTGTCAAAAACCAATAGAGACGCCGGCGAAATGCGCGAACTGCTTGGGAGCGCAGCCAGCAAGCTATACGGGATGTTAAATGTTCCCGAGGCCAAGGATAACAGAATGGAATAGAAACAGGCCCAGACTCACCGAAATTCAGAGGCCTAAACAGCAGCCGTCGGCTAGTATGAGACTAGAGAGAAGCGGCATAGCAGAAATGTTTCCAGATCATCATCCAGGTGCGCAAAGTCGCGCGACTGGAACTGCAGGAATGGAAATCAAAGAGGTGGACAACTAGCCAGAATATTGTCAAATATAGAAGATAATCATGAAATTATTCAGATTCATTTAAGTAAATACATGAATTGAAAGATGTTCCAACCTCACTTCAATATTTTAACACAAAAACACTCAGTATTCAGAATTCCATCTTTTGATATTTCAAGTTCATAGACATCGAAATTGATCCGATCACAGGATATGGAATATAAAACAATCTCCAAATATGCAAACTTGGCACAGATTGCATGCTGTGCATTTTACCTCAGTACAGTGACCGGATCAAAGTCGCAATGTCAGCGTATAATTCTTTATAAATATTGAGGGAGGTCAAGATCATTAAGAGTTAACAGTTAACAGTCAACAGACAGCATTCATTTACGTATCGATTGGGTCTTCAGAAAATGCAGCACATCTCCTTTTCTTCAATCCTGCTGGGTGGCAGTATTATGTAAGTTTTTTGATTATTTTAATGTATTTTTTCTTATTAACATTTGAGTTTGAGTTTATTTAAAGTATTTTTTTCCGTTTCTTTTACAATAAACATTTAATTAAGTTTTAAACGAGTTCTTTTATTATTTGGATGAATGAGATGAATGGGTGAAACAGCAAATAAAAATCCTCTCGTAAATAGCCAAGCGAGAACTGAGTTGCGACACGTGGTGGAGGCGCCGGGCCAAGAGTTGCCAAGAGTTGGAATTCTTCTACCCCCTACTGCTAACAGATATTTATTGATATCATTGGGTATATAAGAGAGCCAAGTCTCTGCTTACTATATTTTGTTCTGCCCCTGTGTCTAAAATCATTTTAACGTTTTGGTTATTTACGGTGCCGTCTATTGTCAGTATGTTGTATTGCTGTGAGGGGTTGTGAACCCTGTTTGTGGATAGGACAGCACCCGGGTTCAGTTGTGGTGTCCATTGCTGTTTGGGTTGTGTCTATCCCGACACCCTGAAGCAAAATGTCCAATTCTTCCGCAGTTGTAGCACTTAGGCCTACCGTCTGTTGTTCTTGTGTTTGGAACATATGATGTATTCTGGTTTGGATGACGAGGTCTGTTGTTCTGATTATTTCTTGGCCCATTTAGGTAATTAGAATTTGGTTGCGATCTTGGGTTTGTTTGAAAATTCCCTGGATTTTGTTGCGGGTTGTATCGTGGTCCCATGTATTGGTTATTGTGATTTTGGTTGTAGGTAGGACGTGGTTGGTAGTAATTATGTCTTTGATTTCCTCGAAAAAACTGATTCGGTTGGTAGTGTGACTGGCGTTGGTTGGCATAGTGATCCTGTGGCTGAAATTGGTTGTTTTGATGATGTTGATTTGAGAATTGGTTTCTTTGTGGCCCATGAAATGAATTTCGATTTGTCATAGTTGTAGTAGTATTTTGAGTAGCTAGAGGAATGGTGCTGAGAGAAGATTTCGAAATTATATCATCTAATTTATTGATGATAGTCTTGAAACTATCCATATCCATTGTGTCTGATCTTATCAGACGATATGCTGCATATACTTCGGGTCTGATTCCATTCTCAAAAAATTTGCGAAATTCCTCGGCATTTAGTGAAGGGTCATATTCGTAGAACATTGTTTTCAGGTCGTAGTAGTAGGACTTAACGGGTTCATTTTCTTCTTGTTTCCTTTGAAGTAGGCGGGCTTCCAAACTCCTTTTGATATCTTCATCTCCAAATTCCTTTATAAAATCTTTGCAGATTTCTTTCCAGGTTTTTGCTGCATTATCCGCTTCTTCACTGTAAATTTTGTACCAGATGTTCGCTGCACCCTCTAAGAATGTCCCGAAGTAGTATATTTTCAGTTTATCATCCCAACCGTTTGCTATTGAGGTACGTTCATAGCAATTAATGAATGAGTTTGCATTCCCCTTGTTTGGATTGAAAGTTTGTGGTGAAATAAAGGTTGGGGTCGCTGCCGATTTTGCTGCTGTGAAGGCGTCTGTCAGTGTAATATTGGCCATGTTTTTTAAGATTGGTTGTTGAGTGTGAATTCGTGCTGGGGATTCGTCTAAAGATTTATTTATCGATTGAGAGAGTAACTGTTGAATGAATTTTTCGTTGTTTTCAGTTTCCTCCCCGGTATTTCTTAAGTAATCTTGTTGAAAAGTTTCGAAGTAACTGTCGTTAATTTCAAAATTTTCCTGAGTCAACTGTGTTTTCTCGTCAAAAATTTTGTTTTCACTGTCTTGATTGTCTGAAAGTCTGTCTTTGTTTTCAGTGAAAGGTTCAACGTTACAAGCTTCTTCGAAAAGTCTATTGGATTCTTTTTGTACAGTTATGGGACTCAGTGGTTTTTGTGGGGAACGTGGAGTTTGTGTGGATCTGGCAAATATATTTTCTGATCGGTCAATTGGGTTCAAAAACAATTCCGTACTTCGGTGGCTGGGGTTAAAATTTTTCTCTGTTAGTTTCACCAAAAGTTTATCTCCTCTAGTAAAAGGTTTTCTACCTGACATTCCTATTTATTACCATGTTATTTGTATTTTATATATAGATTATTTAATTGTGGTTAAACATTAGTGATAAGTTATGTTTATGCTGTGTATATGTATTTTTTGTTAAAAAAAAAAAAATCATCAACCAATAAAAACCTTCTACCAACATATGTGGTCTTTATAAAATTCAAGAAATATTACAAAAATGTATGAGAATACATCAGAATCTATCTACTTCTTCGTACAAGGAACTTTCGCCAGAGATAACTGTAATATTGATAATTTAAAAAAACAAAATCACCAAATCTATATTCACTTTTGTGTAAATAATATAATAGAATTAATAATTAGTTAATAATAATCATGAAGTCATAAAATATATATCATACTCAATTATCACCAAATAATCTTTTAAATTTCTCTTGTAATTTTTCTTCATTTGTCAACTCTATTTTGGGACACTTTGACATTTGTTCAGGGTTATGAAATAATTTGGGGTTGGTTTCATAGATGTCTACTAAAAGGGAAAGACTGATGCTTACTATCAATTTTTGTTTTTTTACTGCTTGGTTTAATGCTAGTTTTGCCTTCAATTCTTTAATGAGCTGACGTTGACGACGACTAGGATTTTTACGAGTCATTACCAATAAATTATTAAAGGATGATTGGGAACAAGGAATATCTTATGAATCCAACTAATTGATACTATGATACACATTCCCAAGCTGATGAAACAGATATTGGTAGGTGTATCATTTATTTTTCAAAAAGTCAGATACATATGCAAAATTTCGAAATCATGTAATGGGTAATCGTACGGAGCTGGATGAACAGATATTCCATACGTTTAGCCAATTCAACTGTACAATTCCAAGCTGATAAAACAGATATTGGAAAATGTACCGCTCATACTTTCGAAATTTACAGATGATAAATGAAAATTTTTTCAAATTATTCCATTGGCAATCTTAAGAAGCTGAATGAACAGATATTCTTTATGATTGCTCAACTTCAGTAATACTTTTCTTTCTAAGCTGATGGACAGTTATTAGAAAGTGTATTACTCATAATTTGAGGAGAAGGGAAACATGGAAAGTTGACTGAAATGATAGGTTATATTTGGATTAAAAAAATTGAAGCACAAGAACCAACTTATAACATATTCAAAACTAATTATCAAACTACCAAAAAAACATTTATTTGAAGTATATTAAAAAGAAGGAAAAACTGTAATTTTACTGGATGAAACAGCTATTAAATTCTCTCATTATTGGAAAACAAAAGAAAAATACACTTTTCTGCTAATTATCACAACATATTTTCAAAACTTGAACAATTCAACTTTTTGTATCAGAAAATTAGGCCCATTATGAAGAATGAAGCCCCCGAGAACGAGAGAGGCGCCTCCACCACGTGTCGCAACTCAGTTCTCGCTTGGCTATTTACGAGAGGATTTTTATTTGCTGTTTCACCCATTCATCTCATTCATCCAAATAATAAAAGAACTCGTTTAAAACTCAATTAAATGTTTATTGTAAAAGAAACGGAAAAAAATACTTTAAATAAACTCAAACTCAAATGTTAATAAGAAAAAATACATTAAAATAATCAAAAAACTTACATAATACTGCCACCCAGCAGGATTGAAGAAAAGGAGATGTGCTGCATTTTCTGAAGACCCAATCGATACGTAAATGAATGCTGTCTGTTGACTGTTAACTCTTAATGATCTTGACCTCCCTCAATATTTATAAAGAATTATACGCTGACATTGCGACTTTGATCCGGTCACTGTACTGAGGTAAAATGCACAGCATGCAATCTGTGCCAAGTTTGCATATTTGGAGATTGTTTTATATTCCATATCCTGTGAAGTCCCAGACATTTTTGACGTCGCGATAGTGCGGAACATCACTACTACGGAGATGAAAGTACTAGACGAAGGATCATTAGACCACAACCCCATTCTATTCACAATAGAAAGAGGTGAAGTGGAACCAGATAATCTAAAAAAGAGAGTCGTTGACTGGAAAGGATTCCAGCGCACTATTCACGATGCGATAGGAGACATACACGTATTGAAACAAAGACCGATCTGCAGAACGCCACACAACAGCTGCATTAGACGATCACCCAAATAATGGAAAAAAGCGCTCGGGAAGTACCAACCTAGCGTTGGGACTTCCCGAGCGTTGGGACCATTATCTTTATAAAATATATACTGTTCAATATTTCTGATAAGTGTTGAAAAATCTGATGAAAAATTCTCAAAATACCTGTATACAACATTTGTGTATGATAACAAACCCAGTATTAAATTCAACTTCAATTTCTGAATTCATTATCAGCTCTAATCCTACCTATATTCCACCTTGTCAAAGTTTGGGTCAATAATAATGTTGCTTTCGAGGACCTTTCCAAGAGAATGTAATGTAAACAACGAGACATATATATTAACCTTGCTTCTCTTGTACAAATTTCATCTCAAGATGCTGCCTCACCCAAAGTCAGAAAATTAATTAATAAATTTCATTTATGTGTTTCTATCTACACAAAATTTCGTTGCTATGAATGAATGTTCAGTTCCGTCTTTTGTTATCAAAATTTGTTCGCCATAGGACCTTGCCATTTTAATAATTGAATGAGAGAAATACACGCTTTGCTGGGGTGCACCACCCTAAGTGTAAATTAATTATTTAGTTTGTTTTCGTCGTTTCACTGTCAAGTAACTCGTTAATGTATCATCACAACTCATCACTATATAGTATAAAACAAAGTCACTTCCTGCTTTCTCTCCTTATGTTTGCTTGGATCTTTAAAACTACGCAACGGATTTTGATGCTGGTTTTTAAATAGATAAAGTGATTCAAGAGGAAGCCTTATATGTGTTATATTCACTCTTTTGAATATGGCTTTTTAAAAAACACTTTATTTTCAATTACAGACTTTCTTTGAATAACAACAAAAAATATCGTTACAAAAACTACAATGAAAAAATGGAACAGAATCTAAGTTGATACTAAACGAATTCTAAATAAGTTCTGACCATGATTTGACCTCGCAGGGTCCATTTATAATGTGTAGACAGCGGTGTCAGCAGGAGACGATGGGACATAACAGAAGTATCACGTTCTGCTGACTCAAAGCCTTGGAAGTCGTTATCTTGGTAATCTGATACCGGTGAGATCGTCCTACTCACGATGTAACAACTCCCCTTATCAAAGAAAAGTTGGAGCTCTGCAGCAACTTTAATTAAGAAAAAGTTTTTTCATTCAAACTCGTGGTGAGCTCGACATCTTCTTCAACAGGGTCTTCTAGACGGACGCTGGGTCTTTTTCTAGGAACGAATCTTGCCAGGGTTCTGGGTAATATTCTTGTTCTTGGTGGTCTCGATGGGTTGACGTTGCTTGAAGAGGTGATTCCGATCGCAATAGACTTCTTGCGACGGCATTTATTAAACCACGTTTTGATCTTTTTTCAAATTTTTCTGTGTCCGTGAAGATATATCTAAACTTTACTTGTAGTGAGTCTGGTATTTGGGTTAAAAGACTGGTATGTGTTTTTATTTGAGCTTTGAAAGCTAGTATTCTAGGCTCGTTTCTGTCGAGAAAATAAATGAGATTTTCTAGGATTTTATCATTATTATATAGAGCGTCTTTGATGGATGATAAATCTTTGTAGACCAAAAGGGTCCATTTTTCGTTTGTTATTCTGAGGGTTCCTTCTTGATGGAAGAAAACGCCGATCGAGTTATTGATTGACTCTAAGTTGTATTGGATACTGGCTGTTGATGACTGCAGGAGTGTCCTGAAAAAGATTATCATTATTCATGAAAAGGTTTCAAGCGGTAGAAATTTACTTTAGTTTTTTTTGCGTTTTCCAATTTACTAACATCGCGGAGTTGGGATAAATTTCTAATATTTCGAATGGGCCATCAAATTTATTTTCGAGTTTATTTGATATTTGTGACTCTTTCACATAAACTTTGTCTCCTACTTTATATTTAGGGACGTTTTCGGAAACTGTCCTATCAAATCTGATTTTGGACTTTTCTTTTTGTCTTTCGGTTTTTGCTCTGGCCAATTCATAGAAATACGTCATGCGAGATCTCTAATATATTTTGAAATTAGGTATTTTTGGTTATAGAGCGTTTCTGGGGATCGACTAGCTGTATGTCCGAATATCAATTCGTACGGTGTGAAACCTATTGTTTCGTTTTTCGTATTATTATAACAAATAACTACATATGGTAAGACGTTCATGGGGTGTTCATCGGGATTTTCGGCTTTATGGGGGCGAATCATTTCAGCAAATGTTGCGTGGAATCTTTCGATTGATCCGTTCGATTGTGGGTGATTTACACTCGAATATGTCAGTTTAATGTCGTACAAAAAGCATAAGTCTTTCATAAGTTGACTTGTGAATTCTCGAACGTAGTCGCAATGTATCCTAAGTGGTGTACCGTAGTGTTGAAAGTAAAGAAGAAGGGTATTCACGACTGATTTCGAGGATTTGTCTTCTATGGCATATGCTTGTGTGAATTTAGTTAATTCGTCTCTTATTGTCAAAGCGTAGTATTTTGTGGGAATTTCGAAAATGTCTACATTGATACGTTCAAAAAATGTTTTTGGTGTTTCAGTTATGACAAGAGGTGTACTAAGGTTTTTTCGGCAAATTTTGACTTTTTGACAAATTCCGCATTTTTTCACGAAATTTTCGACGTCTTTAATGAAACCTTACCAGTTGTATTTCTGTTTTACTCTTCTGATGGTTTCATTAATGCCACGGTGTAAATTTGTTTTTCCTGAATGACATTGATCAATGATTATGGAATTTGATGGGGGTCAGGAGTTGTCGTTAAGTTTTGACAGACTTTCAGTTTGATTTCCTTGTCGGCAAAAATAAATGAAAATATTTCTAATATGGGTAGTTCTAGGTTGTTTTCGATTGAAAAAGTTTTTCTAAGATCGAATTCATTTTGGGATTTATAAATAATATAGAACATGTGTTCTATGACAGATTCAGGATCAAAAGGAAGGGGTATGATGTAGTATTTACGATCTTTTACTGATTTGCTAAAAATTATGTTGATTCTATCATTGTAAAACTCTGGGTGTTCTTCGAAGAGGTCTTCGATGATTCCATAATGTTACGGTTCTAGTTTGTTTTGCCAAAAGAAACTAACAATGTTTTTATTATGTTTATCAAGAAGTTGAGAATTATCGAATTCTATTTTAGAATAATCGATTAGAGATTTTGATTTATATAAATTGACAAATGTATTAAATTCTTCTTGAATGGTTTCTACGGTGATTTCGTTTTCAGGTGTGTCGTTTCCTTCAGGGTAATTTCTCTCTTCAGGGTTGTTTTCGTTAGGGTTATCACTTATTTCGGGGTCCGCTTTTACTTCGGTTTCGTTTTCGTTCGATGCGTGTATGGAAATTTTGTGTTGGAAATTTGCGCATTCCTTGAAGTAGTTAACTTTGATTCGGGATAGTGCATCTGCATTTTTGTTGATTTTGCCGGGTTTGTATTCTATCTGGTAATCATACTCTTCGAGTTTGAGTCGCCAGCGTGCCAGCCTACTACCAGCGTCTTTTATTGAAAAACGCACTGGCCTCAGTTGTGAGCAAAAATGGTTCCTCAAAATTGGGATAAAACAGAATGGGGCTCGTTATGAGTGCATTTCTTAGTTGTTCGAATGCTTGTCTGCATTCTGCGTCGAAGTTGAAGGGGGTATCTTTTTGAAGTAATTTGGTCAATGATTTCGAAATTTTGGCGAAATTACAGATGAATCGTCGATAGTATCCAGCTAAACCTAGAAATGATTTTATTTCTTTTAGGGTTTTTGGTTCGGGGAAATTTTGGATACATTCAATTTTCGTTGGATTGGGTTTGACTCCGTTTTGGGTAATGACTTGTCCAAGATAGCCGACTTCTTTTCTCAAGAATTCGCACTTATCCGGTTGGATTTTCAGGTTCGCTTTTCGAAGTCTTTTGAATACTTCGGTCAACCTTGCTATGTGCTCATGGATGGTAGAAGAATATACGATGATGTCATCCATGTATATGAGACATCTTTCGTTCTGTATACCTAGAAGAATATTATCCATAACTCTCTGGAACGTGCTTGGAGCATTCTTCAAGCCAAATGGCATACGAACAAATTCGTAGTGACCATTGTCTATGGAGAAAGCCGTTTTGGGAATATCTTTGGGTTCGATTTCAATTTAATGAAATCCGGAGGCAACATCAAGCGTGGTGAAATATTCGCATTTACCAAGCTGGTCTAGGAAGTCCGAGATGTTTGGTAATGGGTATTTGTCGTCAACCGTTAGCTCGTTGAGTTTTCGGTAATCGATGACAATTCTCCATTTCTGTTTACCGGAGGCATCCATCATTTTGGGTACAACCCAAACTGGAGATGACCATGGGGATATTGATTTAGCATTTTTGATATTTGTGTTTTTACTTCCTCCTTGTATACCTGTGGGTACCTTTAGGATTTCGTAAAGACGGGTGTAGCATCCTTGGTATCAATGGTATGCTTTATTTCGTTGGTAAAAGTGAGATTATCTCCTTCTAAATAGAAGATATCTTCGAATTGGAGACATAAATCAGTTATTGATTAATGTTCCTCTTCCTTCAAATGTTCGGTTCTTAGTTGTGCTTTGATTTCTTGGATACGGTCAATATGGGGTTGGTTTTGGAAAAACGATTCATTAATATTCAAAATTGTTTCATGTGTTGGAAGGGGTTCGAGTTTTATTTCAGAAAAATCAATTTGTTTTGAAATCGCGTTAGTATTTACGATAGTAGTGTAGAACATACCGTTTTCATCAATTTTGACTATGGCGTTGGGAATTCTTACTTTTTCTCTTTCTTCAGCTTGAGGTTGCAATGTAATTTGAATATTTTCTCCATTCGGGGTTCTATTTGAATTTGGTTCGGTTTTTCAGTGAGTATATGGTCATTTATATTTGAAACTTTGAACAAAGGGACCGTTTTAAAGTTTGTTATAAGTTGTTTATTTTTCAGGTCAATTATACAATTGTAATGTTCGAGAAAGTCAGATCCGAGTGAACCGTCAAAGTTGATGTCTAAGTCGTAGATAAAGACTTTGTGTGGATCGTTTTGTGTGGAATTTATTAGAGTGGATTCATTCACGACAATTTTCTGGTCAGTGATACCTTGTATAGTGACGTTTTCAGGGAATCTAAGGGGTATTTTTCGCATGTTTTGGGTTTGAAAATGGATATTCCTGCACCTGTATCAATGAGGATTTCAAAAGTATTGGAAGAGTCTTTGATGTAGTACAGATTCTTCGAATTCATAGAAAGCATAGGGCTTACATGAAAATTTGTTCCGGGAAGTTCACGTTTGGGTTGAAGTCTTGTATATTCAGGGACTGAATTTGGGATTGGACTTCTGATATAGGGTCGATCGATTGTTTGTTGGTTGTTTGGGGTTGAATAGGTGGGTGATTCGTATTCGGGAGTGAAAGAAAATCCTGGTATATTGAAGGATCTTCAGGTGTTTGAATTTGGTTGTATTGGTAATCTTGATCACTAGGGGTATAGTAATCATAGTCATTATCGGTGGGGTAGTAATCGTTGTATTGATAGTTATAGCTATCAGCTGTATGATAGTTTTGATTATCACCTGTATGAAAATCTTGAGATTCGTATGTCATGAAATGAGCTCTTTGGTTTTGGTTAAAATTGACAGGGTAATTCGGATTTCTTTGAATTACGAGTGGTCTGAATTGGTTTTGAGATTGAGGTCGAGTTTGATTTTGACTAGTCTGGGACCTGTTTGGCTGAGGATTTGTTTGAAAGTTTGGTCTTGGAAAATTCTGGTTGTGTTGGGGTTTTGTTTGATTCGAAAAATTTTGATTGGGTTGAGGGTTCGGTCTCGCAAACTTTTGGTTGGAATATTGATAATTATTTTGGGGTCTTTGTTGTCTCATTCGACATTCTGTGGAAATGTGACCTATCTGACCACAAGTGTGACAGGTTCTTTGGGATGTTGGTTGGGGGTTTCGTCTGATTGTCCGTTGGGGACGTGTTTGGTTTGGTATTTCATTTTTTTGATGTTCGAAATAGGATAGTTGCATTTCTCTCCTAATTCTAACATGGGCTTCAAGTAGATCTGCCGGATAGGAGGCATGAATTACTTGACCTATTCGCGGTTCTAGTCCGGTTAAAAACGTGTTCAATGCCATTGTTTCAATTAGTGCGGATTGTGCATGTTTCTGTTCCGCATTTTGGCATTGTGGACTTGAAGGCGATTTAAAAATATCAAAGGTGTTTCATTTGGAAATTGTTTGATACGCTGGAGATCATGAATCAATGATGTTAGATCTCTAGAGTTTCCAAAATATAAATTTAATAAATGTTTGATTTTGAGATAAGTTCCAGGATTCCTTGAACTTTTCAATTGTGCTGCTCTACTTCTGAGTTTGTTTTTGATGTGAATCACTAATAGATCGCGTTGGTCCGCTGTTGACATGCAATATGCACAATCACAAGCATTCAAAAAAGTGTTCAAAAATATTTGATCACATTCAAATTCAGGCACTATTGAAAATATTTCCGATAACTTGTATGGTTCGATTGCTTCTGGTTCTGGTTGGTTTTGAGGCATTTTGATTTATCTTAACAAATTTTTGGTTTCAAAATTTGAATGATCGAACAGTACTTATCTACTATTTACAATAATCAATCAGTATGATTATTGATTTTGAAAAGAATTGAAGTGATGGTAAATAGATTGCAAAATAAATCGAGCCAATTCAATATCGACTAACACTATTACAATCTTCATTCCGATTCATCGTGTTCTCGAAGTCGTCCAGCCAGGGGCTTCACCAGGTGTTCATTCCGCTGCTTCCTCGAGTGATGACTCCTCAGGGTTGTTGGTTCTTTCTCTGTTGAGGAATCAGAATCCGCCGCTACAAGTTAGAGTTTCCTTGTTCTAGCAACGTTGTCAGATCGTACAACAACTGCGCCAATTGTTATATTCACTCTTTTGAATGTGACTTTTTGAAAAACACTTTATTTTCAATTACAGACTTTCTTTGAATAACAACAAAAAATATCGTTACAAAAACTACAATGAAAAAATGGAACAGAATCTAAGTTGATACTAAACGAATTCTAAATTAGTTCTGACCATGATTTGACCTCGCAGATTCCATTTATGATGTGTAGACAGTGGTGTCAGCAGGAGACGATGGAAAATAACAAAAGTATCACGTTCTGCTGACTCTGCTGACTAAAAGTCGTGGAAGTCGTTATCTTGGTAATCTGATACCGGTGAGATCGTCCTACTCACGATATAACATATGTATACAACATGCATAATATAGTAGGGAAACACTGATAATTTTATCACAGTTATCACAGTTCTGTACACCCTGAGAACGTTTACAAAAAGTCCGTGATATCATATATTCACCTACCTCTCAGGGATAACCCCCAATAACTTCGAGAAACAAGGCCTTATTTGCGAAGCAATTTCAAGCGATACAGCATTGATCTTTATCCAGTTAAATATATTGAATACATTATGCAGTTGATATGGTCCAATATAGCTCTTCACAGCATGTAATTCAAATGATTATTTTTGAAGATATTACAGATTGAAAATGCAGGGGCACAGTGGTTGCGGTAATACCAACGTTTTGGTTCTTTGAGGACCATTGGTTCTTTGATTAAGAAAACTCAGAATTTGCAATTTGTTAGAGATGGTGATTTCAGTAACTATGTTGAATTCTAATGTCTCGTCAATAACCTGGTGGCTATGTTGAGGCAATTTTAGGCAAGTAATTTGAATATTTTGGTTTAACTGGAGCAGTTTGTACGAAAGTTACCTAATAGTCTGAAATTACAATGGGGAAAATACATGGTGATGCAAGGACGTCAGGTGAATTTGAAAGATTTTGGAATCCGGGCATGTTACGTAAGTCAAAGAACATTCCCTACTATTTGATTTAAAAGGGTTATATTTTTAGGTTTAATTTTTTGGGAAAGAAAGTTTTTGGCTTTCTACTACACCATCTGATACAAAAAAATGGATGAGAGAATCTTCCAAAGAAAGGAAGGAAGTAATCAATTTGAAAATAAGTAACTCTATACATGGATGTGTAGATCATGCAACAAATGTTCGATATACAAACTGAATAGAGAAAAGTATCTTCTGTATAATTCAGTGTTCATATAGAAGTATTTGTTTCGAAAGAATTTTTTTTCTTTCGTGTAATTCAATGTTTATATGAAAGTAGCTGTTTCAGGAGGACTTTCTTTCAGTTTGTGTCTGAAAGTTACTTCTATGCATGATCTACACATCCATGTATGGAGTTACTTATTTTCAAATTGATTATTTCATTCCTTTCTTTGGAAGATTCTCTCATCCATTTTTTTGTATCAGATGGAGTAGTAGAAAGCCAAAAACTTTCTTTTCCAAAAAATTCCCTACTATCTCTCACTATCAGAAAAAATATAATATTTCAAGATCGGAAAATATCATGGTTGCTAAAAATCAAGCAAACGATGGCCCTATATGTCTTTACTGTGATAAAACTTATCATGAAATTCACAATTGTTTCATATTGAAAAATGATAGCATAGGTATTCGTTGGTCAAAGTTAAACGAAACCGAAATTTGCTTCTGTTGTTCAAAAACTGGTCATTCAAAGAGGTTTCGTAGATCAAAACAACGCTACGGCTTCATATCCTTCTGCATAATAGTAACTTGAAACCATTCACTTACTCTGGTATTGATTATTTTGGGTCCTTGTATGTCACAGTTGGAAGGCATAATGAAAAGCTATAGGAGGAAATCGCACATTCCCTCCCTGCTGGTGGTACACTAATGTCCATAATGAGGATGATATCATGCGCCGGAGTCCAATCAGACGCCTTTATTCAGATATTGTCACAAATTTCAAAGGAGCGAATGGAGAACTTTTAATTGTACCATAAACTTGATCACAAGGACTCGAAGGATGACAGAGATGGAGATAGAATGGCACTTCATTTCACCTGATAGTCCACATATGGGTGGATGCTGGAAAAGGTTCAGATTGGTTCACCCTCAGAAAATACATTTCCAACAGAATTCAAAAAACGAAACCTAAGAAAGCAGTGGAAGAAGTACCAAAGGCTGGTAGAGATATATTGGTCAAGATAGATCAAGAAATATCTACCGACTTTATCGAAGTGTGCAAAATGGATGAAGAATGATGAACCTGTTGCGATTGGCAATGTAGTCATAATTGCAAATGGTCACCTTTCGAAAAATACTTAGTCACTGGGTAGGATCACGGCAGAATTTCCAGGAAAGGACAATGTTACAAGAGTAATCGAGGTGAAAACATCTATAGGAATCTTCAAACCAAAATCTGTAGCGTGGAAGTGTTGAGAATTCTCAAGAACTTCCACGTTGAGGAGAATGTTCCAGATTATAAATTTTATTTATTTGTTACTTTGGAATCTAAACTTCTAAATATACTCTTTTGAAGCCTCTACTGATTTCAAGGGAATTAAAGCTTTATATAAATTCAATATTCTACAATTGATTTTTTTTCACAATATAAAAATTTATAAGTTGTTGTGTTGATTGAAGTGGACCATGTTGCCTGCCGGCTTTCATTTTGTTGGTTACCCAGCAAATGTTGTTCAGACCCCTTTCTCAAATCCATTGATTAGCATGATTATCATCTAACTGTTGTCTAACTGGAACTACATAATGAAGAGGTGCTCCGTCTTGTTGAAAATGTAATGTAAGTCTCTGATTATCTAATTCATGTACTATCCGAGGTTCAATAGATCTTTCTAGCATGTGAGAATGAATGTCATCATTCAAATCTTCTTCTATAAATAATGAACCAATAATTATATCTCCCCATATACCAGCAGAAACATCAACTTTTTTGGGATATTGCGTATGGCCTTCTCTGAATATTCATGGGTTCTCGTCACTTGTCACTCCAGTAACGACAGTTTTGTTCATTTGCGTGCTCATTCGAATGAAAATTTTACTCGTCACTAAAGCAATTATTTTTCATGAGCCAAGGTTCCGCGGTAATTCTAGCTGTTATAATTTCACATAATTCAATTCTTTTGTTTGGAGGTCATCGTCAGCAAGTTCTTGAAATATTTGCATTCTATATGGATAACAATTAAATATACTTCCCTCAGAGATTCGCTTGGTAATTCAGCTGTCTGACGAGTCAATAAAGTATGATTCACGGCAAACTGTGCGAATACTTCAACTTGCATTGCTTCGTCCAGTAATCTTGATTGATACCTATTTCAATTTATGACAGAACCAGTTTCTGGAAATGTTCTTGTATGAATAATGAACTAATAATCATATCTCCCAATATATCATCCCAAACATTAACTTTTTTGAGATATTGCGTATGGCCTTCTCTAAATATTCGTGGGTTCTCGTCACTTGTCACTTCAGTAATGACAGTTTTGTTCATTTGCGTGCTCATTCGAATAAAAATTTTACTCGTCATTAAAGCAATTATTTTTCATGAGCCAAGGTTCTGCGGTAATTCTAGCTGTTATAATTTCACATAATTCAATTCTTTTGTTTCGAGGTCATCGTCAACAAGTTCTTGAAATATTTACATTCTATATGGATGACAATTAAATATACTTTCCTCAGAGATTCGCTTGGTAATTCAGCTGTCTGACAAGTTAATAAAGTATTATTCACGGCAAACTGTGCGAAAACTTCAACTTGCGTTGCTTCGTCCAGTAATCTTGGTTGATCCCTTTTTCAAATTATGACAGAACCAGTTTCTGAAAATTTTGCTAATAGTTGGCGAATGTAGAAGTAATTCACATTCTCTCCGGCTGCCTTTGGTTGAATCAAATGTATTCACAATAAAAGTGTCGTTTTTGTTACTTTCACTCATCAACTAATTATATTTTTCCAGATACAAATGAACAAATATATTGCGGGCGTAAAAGTTTCAACAGTTGATGAGAATAAATAATAATAATGTTTCCAAACTTTTCTCAAATCAATAATAAAAAATGAAAATTCAATTCAAATAAATAGTGCTTTATTCGATAAACCAAAATTCACTACATCGAATGTAGCTTTGTAGGGTAACATTAAAGAGCATTTTCCAAGAGCTATTAGATTTTTAGATAAGGTGTCACAAGTAGAGAGTTGAATATTGAGAATATAAAGATGAGGTGGCTGGGAGCGAGAAGGTGAGTGAAGATAATTCAGATTCCACATCATTTTGTTTCCGCTTCTCCAATATCGAAGTTGTTTTCAGAGATTAATATATTTAATTTGGTTGCTGAGATATAGCCATGGTGAGTTTTCAAATGATCACCCTGTATATCAATTTTGCACACATATTTCAATACATTATGGGTTCTTGTTGATGAATCAACATTTTTGAATAGATTTTTCATTTTTATTTATTATTTTCACTATCAAGTAGTCAGCAAGATTACTGTGGTTGATTGTAAGACCGATATAATAGGCTTATGGTAAGAGAAATCATATACATATGTTTTAGAATAAAAATTATAAAAATATCTAGAGAAAATGCATTGATTGTTGTTCCATATTTTCTAGTAGGCTCATTTCGGTTATTATTCATCTGTAGTCTCGTAAAGAGTTTACCACTTGTCCATTTTCGAACGCGAAAGGAACATTGGAATCTCCTGCTAAAATTAGTGGTAACGTATGATAGTTTTCTCCTAATTCATCAGAGCCTACTAGACCGTGAATGTGTGCTCGCACCTCTCTCTTACTCTTGCCCCTACAGTAAAATACGAAATGTTATTCTTTCTCTTTTTATCTTCACTAACTTATACCTCCCTTTCAACTTCCATTCACCTTGCATAGTCACACTTTTCGTAACCTTCTCGTCACGGATTCATCAGCTTACCCACCAAGTCAAGAGCGCGTTTCCTTTTGCCTCGCCCGATCACAATTTTCGTAACGCTCTCGTCACGCATTCACTAGCTCACTCCCCAAGTCAAGCGCACGTATCCTTTCGCCTCGCCTGATCACACTTTTCGTAATGCTCTCGTCACGTATTCATCAGCTTACTCCCAAAGTCAAGCGTGCGTATCCTTGCGCTTCGCTCGATCACACTTTCCGTAACGCTCTCGTCACGCATTCATCGGCGTATGGTTTCCGAAGAACGTCGGATTCAAAATGTGAATACTGTATGCTGGAGAACAAAATACGTCAGAATATCTACTCAAAATTTTCAGATTTTAAAACATAATTTTGTTTTTCACTTTTATGCAACTTTGCTGTAATTCAACTAACCCTGTATCTCTTACGGTTTTCGTGGACACCGTCAAATTTGGGACTCCCTGTACTCCTATGTTTCTTCGGTCTACTATATGCATGAATGAAAATTATAATCTTTCAAATATTCTGAGAGAATAATTATTGTACCGCACGTTAACAGGTACGATCTCGTTAATACTTGACTCATACAAGTTACGACTCATGAGAAGCGTCAGCAAATTCAACATATTTGAAATTTCCATTGCAAATACTTTTTTGAGGGGGTGGTATTACATTTAGTAAGTTTTAGTTTCCTTAACTGACTACTTGAAAAATAGTGTTCCTATAGATTCTAAAGGAACTATCTGTTCTTCACAAAATGTTTCGTAAAAAATTGTTTTTCTAATACCCACATCTATTATATGACTGCATTCAGAGCCCATTCGCGAATTCTCCCTCATATTTCATGTGGTACATTTTCTAACTTGAAATGTTTGAAAATCGAGCGTTGTCGTTGTAAAATAATTAGACTACATACACATAGTTCCAATATTTCAACATTGTGGCTAGTAACTCCGGAATAACGAACTTCAAAATTTGTAATTGAAATTCAAATGCATTGATTACCAAAAAATGTCCTTTCAAATTGGTAAACACATCATGTGGTGCTTTCTCGTGTTTGAATCTGTCAAACTCCTGAAACTGGGATTGAAGAGTATTACATCAATATTTGAATACAATATAGTTTGAATACTCTGATTTTCACGTTGGATAATCATTTTTCATTATTTCAATGAATATTTTGTAGAAATTCAACATCTTTGATATGTTTTACTGCAACAAAATTTTATGAGAAGAGAATGCTTGTATCGAATTCTCATGAACTATATGAATAAAATCATTAGTGACATAATATAATGTTACTTTGAATAATAAATCGAACACTAAGTTGACTATCTCCAAAGTTCTCATTACACCAAATTGCAAAATATATTGGTTTATTCATCAAGTCACATTACAGATTATTAATCTATTTGTGGTAAGTCCCGGACATAGCATAATAAAATAAAATAATAAAATATGAAATAAAATACACATTTAAACTACAATTTAAAATATATTCCTCAATTTTCTAATTATTTGAAATTAAATTGGGTGAAGAATGCTCCCCAATGGCATGTGTTGTAGTGATGAGTTTGCTATGACACTATGTAGTTTCCCATGAACTCACACCGGCCTCCAAATACTCCCCCGCCGAGTAGAAGCAGTGTGACATCAAATATTTCAGAATTAGTATCTTGAAATTATGGGAGTTACAATATTTTGTGGTATAATTGTGATATGAATTTTTTTTTTCATTTCTATGAATATCCAGCAAACAATTGAGGATGTAAATACACGGTAAGATGAGTATTTCTAGGTTTTCAAATATGGGGCGACAACTGTCACTATAATTGGCTCAAATTTTATTCGTAAAGCTCGTTTCTGGAGCCTAAAAATTCTCAAAGAGTCCACAGCGTTTTCCATAGAGTTACACCGTAATTAATGTGAGTGTGAAATAAGCCAAAGTAGGCTGTTTTCAAAACTGCCGGGTTGGCAAATCTGCTCAGCTTCAGTAATATGAAGAGAGATGAGTTTAATTTTTTACTTAGGTGCTCAATATGCGCTGACCATTTTAATTTGTCATCCATAACAATTCCTAGTAGTTTAACTTATGAATTGTTGGCAATCGTGTTGTTGGTTAAAAAAACAATATTCTGAGTTTTGTTTTTATTAAGTTCCAAGCAATTAGAAACAAACCATGTTTCAGCTTTTCTTAAAAAATCATGCAAAGTTTCTTCTAAGTGATCAAGTTTCTTGCCAGAAGCATTAAGGAAGCAATCATTTGCATAACAAATACATTTGCTTGGACACATGTGATGAAATATGTCATTGATATAGACAATGAATTAAAGTGGGCCACGGATAGAACCGTGAGGTACGCCAAAATGAATGTTCTCAATTTCAGAATAGCTATTGACTATAAAAACTGCTTGTCTCCTACCATTCAAGTACGATTCAAAAAATTTCTATGCAGTACCGCGTATACCGTAAAATTGTAGTTTATCTAATAGTACTGTGTGAGAAACACAGTCGAAGGCCTCAAAATCCTCGACTATGTCAGCCACAAGTCTTTGTATCGCTTGAAGAGCGGAACAGTTCTGTCTGAAGCCGAACTGACCTTCATGTAGCGTTTTGTGCATAGTAAAGAACGAAATTAAACGGCTTTTTAAAACAATTTCAAAAATCTTACCAAAAATAGGTATTATCGATATTGGACGGTAGTTGTCAATGGCATTTTTGTCACCTTTTTTAAATAAGGATGTCACTTTAGTTAGCTTGAATTCATCAGGAAATTCTCTATTGGAGATACAATGATTAAAGAGAATAGTCAAAGGTTCTGAAAGAAAAAAAACAAGTACTTTTTATTATTATCCTCGTCATTTTGTACATATCAGGGCAAGTTGAATTTTTCAATTTTAGAATCGCCTCAAGATCTTCACTTTCAGTTATTGAATGGAGAAAAAGAGAGTTTCTCGGTGATTTTCGTCGGTCAAGAAAATGATTTGCATTCTGATCGCAATCATGTACTTAGTGCACTTATAATATCACTTGAAATATTGATAAAAAAAATCAGTAAACTCGTCAGGAGTTATAGTCACATCTTTCGTTACCATTTTTTCACCTCTATTCCAAGTCTCCAGAAAACATTGCAGCCTCTTGGGCTTATTGCGTTTATTTTCCCATCTTCTCGTGACACCCATTCGATCAGTCTCGTTGTCTGTACTAGTTTGTACAGATTCCGTGTTGGATGTTCGTCATATTCTTCTGAGCGTAATTTTGTACGTCCATATATTGCCTGTCTACTGTGATTCAGTGCCTCACATTCGCATAAGATGTGTAGAGCTGTTTATATCCCTTGCATAATCTGCAACTGAGGTCTCCGTTGTACAGCCCCATTTTATTCCGGTGTCCTCTAAGCGGATAATGACCGGTTGGTAACCCTGTAATTATTTTCAATGATATGTTACGGTTCTTTCTCTATTTTCTCCTTCAATAACATTGAAATTATTTACTGTGAGAGGACCAGCTTTTAAACCATATAAATTTCTACAGCTTGATGTGAATATTTTTAAAAAGAAATAGTACCGACCCAGACTTAATCTTTTGGGTAATTTTTTGAAAACCCAAGAGTTTGAATAGGGTGGTTTAATAATTCTACTAATTTCAAATATTTCTCAAGATTTGTGATGGATTACGGAGCAATAAGGTAAACTGACCATTTATAATTTTTTAAGGAATATGAGAGATATTCAATCGAAATTTGAATGCTGAGAATTTCTAAAAGTAACAATCTTAAGACTCGGTATTTTATGACCCAATCCCGTTAACAGGCACAATATGATATAAATAATAAAATGGTAATTGAATAAAAATTGTACTAGCGATGCAATATTTGAGATGGATCTCAACATGTCGCCCCCCTTGAACTACTGAGTTCAAAGAAAGGAGAGGATTAGATTCACTATTCTATAGGCAGTGGGCATAGCTTCTTGCTGCACTGCTTAAATTCGCCGTTCTTGGTCCTCACGGTGGCAACTCGTATGACGCCATTTGGACCCGGATGTACAGATCTTGAGAATCGGACTCTATTTCAGATGTACTCTGGTAGACATTGGAAAACATATTTTTTTTAAATTTTGAAATGTTCTGACAAATTACCACTTGGTATTATGAAGTAGTGATTTTCCTAGCAGAAGATCTGAATAAATTCTGACTCTAATGAAAAAGTGAATTGAACCAATCAGCAATTCCACAACCAACCCTAACAGGAAATACTTCAGCTCTGACTACTTCAGACTTTCATTACTTGTCAATGGCCTATTCAAACTCATTCATAGTTTCTGATATATCCATCAGATGACCTATCGATATTCCCAATAGTTGTCAAAACCAACACCTGTGTCACAAATAACAATAATACAATTTTCAGTGTGGAACTTCTTTTCCTGGACTAGTATCATGACGGACATTATATCACATTCGATAAATATTTGTACAACTTTTTTCACAGAGAAAATTCTAGCGAATACTTTTCGTTTATCCATCTCTCCTGGAAGGTTCTGAAATGTACAGGATAACTCGTACAGAGAGCCAAGATTGCATGCTATGATTGTCAAAGAACAGATATGTTTTTTCAAATATGAAAGGATTTTTTTCTAAATTCATGCATTTCTGAATGTTTCATTCGAATATGTGTTGTAATCGGCCGATACTTGATGAAAATCTATAACGTATTCAAAAACACTTTTTGAGATTTTTACAAGACAGTTTTACAAAAACGCAACATGTGTTTCGCTACACCATAGTTTCTTCCGACGAGTCTATACTAACTTCAGTGAAGACATGCCTGAAGAAGCTAATGTGTAGCGAAACAAGTGTTTTTTGCGTTTTTGTGAAACTTTCTAGTGAAAATCCCACAATGAAGTGTTTTTTGGATATGGTTTATTTGAAACCTGATTTGATCGGCTGTAAATGATGTAGACTCAGTTAACGGGTCATCCTTTCTCATAATGAATGATATAGACAGCCAATTCAAATGACTGAATTGCGAATGGAAGTGATTTTTCATATCACTTTATGGATACTTCCTGTGTATAGTGGAAGAAAAGTAATTCATGTGTATTGCAATATTCAAATGTTATGTAGAGGCGTTCATTACGGTTTTTTCACACCTATATCTATGAAAAAAATCTCCCAGTTTTCCCATGTAGGTACGTATATACGTATACACTCATGTACTCGTTTACGTGATTACGTATATATGCAACTTGCAAATGAATTTTGAATCAACTATCGAACTGAAATTTCGAATTGGCTATTACTCGATCTCATAAAGGTTCATGAAAATGGAAAAATCGTGTCAATTTGAAGCCATGTCGAATATGTGTTGAAAAATATTTCAATTGATTTGTTTGAAACTT
Source organism: Leptinotarsa decemlineata (assembly GCF_025532065.1). Lineage (NCBI taxonomy): Eukaryota > Metazoa > Arthropoda > Insecta > Coleoptera > Chrysomelidae > Leptinotarsa > Leptinotarsa decemlineata. Next base: position 2,347,595 of record NW_027412590.1, read on the forward strand.
CTGTTGATTCATCCATAAGCTGTAAAATGATTTTTTATAGCTGAAAGTTAGATGAATACATAATAATTTTTCACTATTGGAATGCTATTTCAAGTACAGAGAGGGTGTCTTCGCAGACTAAGAAAATGTATAGAGAGAGAAGGTGGTCATATCGAGCAGTTTCTGTAGCGGATTTTTCATTTCTGTTTGCTCTTGAGGCTCTTGAGTTTCGTCAGTTAAACGTGTTTGCATTATAAAAATTCGTTATGAACATTTTACCTATCATTTCCATTTTCCTTAAAAACTAATATTTTCGAATAATGGTAGACATCTCAGGATAAATGTTGTTGAATTAACGTTATCATTATTATTTCTGCTTTGATAATTATTCATTTCAAATAATGGTGGACGAGCGGGTTTGATGTCGTCGAGTGAAACTACATTTTTATCAAGACTCGTTGCTCCGATCGACTTTCCACACGAGTACTTTTATTCATAAAATTGTCCAAGTAACCTTAATTTGTTGAAAAATATTGAAAAATATTGAAAGTTTTGGGGTGTGGACCATCGGGGGTAGTCCGTTCCTGACTTTGTAGCAAAACAACTGACTCCTGCATGAAAGCTCATCGAAGGAATTCATCTGTTTAGTCAATTACCAAAATTTGGATGATTTTGAATATTCACTTGAAAAGTTATCAAAGAAAAACATTTTTCGTTTTGTAACTTCGAGGGCCCGTTACTTGGTAACGAAGGATTTTAGGAAAAAAAGTTATATTAAGTACTGTCGATATTTTGACCCCATCTATACATTCCCGAGAGGAAAAGAGGAAGTCCAGGGACACCCTGTATATTCATGCAATGAAATCATAACCGATTTTGCAGTTCAACAATATATTGCCGTTATCCAAGGCGTAGAGGTCTTACATGTCAGCCTCACCAAGGACACTGTCAGCATGAATATTGTATGTATCTACAGACCGAATGATGTATTCCATGAAGCCAATGTCCAATTGATCAATTGACTAAATCAACTATCGACCCTTGACAACCTCATCACTGCTGGTGACTTTAACTACCCCAACATCACTTGGCCCATTGATAGTATACCTGACACAAATAGCGCCACGATTAATTTCATGCATTTCGTTGCCGATTCAAACCTTTTTCAACTCATTACTGAACCAACTAGATTCCGAGTCAACAACGAGCCATCTGTTCTTGACTCCATTTTTACCAACGATGAAAAATCATCACATATCATGAAATCCTACCACCTATTGGATTATCGGACCATGCAGTAATCTACGCAACTGTTAAGCTCAACATTCACATGCCAAAGAAGTACGAAATCGAATTTTTAAAAATAATCGATTGTGATCAGTTATCCGAGGAAGTTTCTACCATCGATTGGACGCAACTGTTTAACGCATGTGATGACGTTGATATCCTCTGGGAAAAATTCTTCACGACCTTAACTGCCTCTGCTGACAAGAACTCCCGCAACAAAATATGCCGGAAAATCCTCTCAAACCATGGATCAAACGGAAACCTGACGGTTCCTTGTGTTCTACAAACATCGAATCAGCAGAGATTTTGGCCGATTCTTTCACAAACTCTTTCCCGGTCGAGCTTCGAGATGACCAATTTACCAAAAATTATAGCAGAACGACTACGTGTCGTTTACTCCGGAAAAAATTAAAAATCATTTATTGGACATTAAATCGAATTCATCCCCTGGTTTGGATAGAATGAGCCCCTTTTTTCTCAAAAAGTTTGCCGAATCTCTCCGCTCTCCGTTGTCAACAATTACGTCAGTCTCTTTCGCAAAATCTCGCATCCCTCGGGCTTGGAAGAAGGCATCTGTCACCGCTATTTTCATAAAGGGCGATAAACTCAATCCAATCAACTACAGGCCCATTAGTCTTTTATCCGTACCTTCCAAAGTAATGGAATTCATCATCGTAAAAGGTATGTCAGAATTTTTAACAAAAAACGTAATCATACCACCAGAACAACATTGTTTCGTCAAAAGTAGATCAACCACCAGCAATCTACTACAATGCATGAACGATTGGACGATAGCTTACGATAGGAAAATACCGACAGATATCGTTTATCTTGACTTTGCCAAGGTTTTCGACAGGGTCCCAGTGGGGAGGATAATACACAAAGTTGACAAACACGGCATTCTAGGCCAAATGAACCTATGGATTGAAAATTACATGACAGATAGAACATTCTCGGTCAAAATGGGTCACTCTTCTTCTTCGCACAGACAAGTCACAAGTGGATTTCCCCAGGGATCTGTTTTTGGCCCGCTCCTCTTCGTCGTTTATGCAAGTGATCTTGCTCTTGACATAAAGTACAGCAAGTTGTTTTATGCCGATGATACTGAACTGTATGGAAATGCTTTAGTCGATCATCATTCCCTTCAAGAAGACCTCAACTCGATTAGTCAGTGGTGTGAGGATTGGCTTCTACCTCTTAACGTCGACAAATGCGTCGTACTTCATCAAAGAAAGAACAATCCACTCCATACGTACACAATAAGCGGTCAATCACTACGTACAGTGTACTCACATGTAGACTTGGGAGTGACTATTAATACCGACTTAACTTGGTCCGAACATATAATATCCACATGCAAACGCGCAAACACACTGATTTACCTCATCTGCAAAACGTTCCTTCATCTATTATATTCAATTTCCATAAAACTCTACAAAACCTACGTTCGTCCAATCATGGAGTATGCAGGTCCAGTGTGGTGTCTTGTTCTGGTACGCGATAGGGACTTGTTGGAAAATGTACAGCGTCGAGCCACACGTATGACTTTTGATGAAGTGCGTCCAACCTATCCCGAAAGACTGAGATGGCACAGCTGATAGCTTTTGACCAACGTCGCCTCCGTGGGGACCTCATCATATCTTTCCGTACAGCTAAGTATAACTATGCTAATCAGAAAAAACTTTTTGTTTCCAACAATGATTCGCGGTTACGTGGTCACACAGTCAAATTAAAATAGGAAAAATTCGCAACGAGGCAGAGACAATATTTTTCATTGAATCGTATTTTTGAAACATGGAATAACTTACCCAACGATGTTATGAATTCTGACACAGTGAACAGTTTCTAAAACAAAATAGACATTTGCTTATTTGCTTAATCGGCTCTATACATATATTAATTATTTTTCTTTTCTTTTTGCATGCATTGTATTAACATGTTGATATCCTTCATTTTTGGGCTTCAACCATCTTGTGGTTCTCTTCGTGGCAGCCTGTTTCTTGCCTTTATTCAAGGCGGATCTCTTGGCGCCTACTGCAGGAAATGCCCTTGATGTTATAGGGGGAGTGGCAGAGGAGGTGAGTGCACTTATAGTTGCTGCCACTCCTGCATCTTTCGCTCTCGTTCTCCTTTTTGGCCTCGGCGCTATGTCCAGCTTCATTCCAAGCGGTATATTGGAGTGGACACTTCTGTTTATCCCCAGCCACTGTCTTAGATTTAGGTGAGCACTTCTGTCCAGCCTTAGGATTAGTTTTTGTTTTTGTTGTTTCTGTTTTTGTTTCATTCATGTGTGTTCACAAGAGTAGCAGTGGGAGAGTTGGAGAGTTGGTCACGTCTGGCAGAGCCCCGCATCACCAGAGGTAGGCTGATTACAATGAGGTTCCGCCCAGTTTCTTAAGGGAATCGTTCGTAACCGCATCAACCTGCGGCACGATTCCTTACACTTCAGCTTGGGTAGGTTGGTCCACGGTGGCATGTTTTGCAAAGGCTTTTGGGGAGTTTCAGTTTCCCTCATTCTAGTCATTTCTGCCACTGACCAGGAGTCCGGCGACTCCGTCCGTAAGGCCACATTGGCTTTCCGGACAGAGCCTCCAGTCCCTGGCTATTCCCCTATCCGCCATCTGGGGACGCGCTTGATAGGTAGCCCAGCTAATGTATAATACAACCTGTGTCATTCGATGAATTGAAAAGTTGAAATCAATTCAAAGTTAATTTTTTTCAGAGCAAGTGAATAGAATTTCGTTTTTCGTCAAGCTCCTTCATGAAATAATTGCATATCCCTCTCGCGATCAAAATAATATTTTCTCCATCTTGTAAGCCAACAATGTTACGTTGATGAATTTTACATTGTCAGATAACAGTTCCGCTCGGTTGAGTAGACAGTATCAAGGGCATTGTGGAGTAATGGAAATATGGAACACTAAACATGAAGTATAGACTCCGGTAATCACAATCTCCCGAATAACATCCCTAAGGAGTAAGTACTTGATTAATCTGGGATTAGTTTGCCACGGGCCCCAGTGTGAATATTTCCGTGGATTATCCAGCAGGGTTTGTCTCTGAAATTCTGTATTATGTTTACCATTATATTCTTTGCAATTCACTTCTGTGGGTAGTGTTACTTTAAGCTAATACTTCATTTCATCGGCAATGACATTTTTTCGAATATTTGTTATGGAAATGATATTTTTGGAGATAAAAAAGCTCTCGAAGGAGGAAAACACATTCTTGAAAATTTTAATGGAAGGAGAAGTTAAAAATCCAAAAGGTACATTATTTGTTCAATAAACCGAACAAATGTGATGAAGAAATGTACCCGTACATCAAGTCTAGAGCCCTTGATGTCAAGTTTTTTTTGAACAAAGTGAGCATAATCAGGTGTTGATTCTCGATTTAATCAGGGTAACGCCATTCGATGAAATCTGTGTTGGGTCAGTATATTCAGTGTATTCATTTCAACACAGAGGTTCCAATTTCACTTGTCACTTTGGTGATAGCTGTTTTTATTGGTTTCTGTTGGAATGTTTCCAATTCAGATCGCAAGTATTATTGTTGATGCTGTGATATATCTACGGCTTCACGTAACTGATCCAGTATTCCAACTCCACAGTGTAATCACTTAACGGGCTCACTTGTACCAGTGCAGAGCAAGTATTTAAATCTTGATTTTTGTTAGTAGCCCCTAGCTCATTTTGAATAATATTCCAGCGAACATGTCACGTGATCATATTTTTTCGTTTGTTTGTCGTCTTGTTGTCATAAGTTTTGAAGAGTTATGGAAAAATATACCGTCGTATTTTTATGTATGAAAGCATCTATTTATTCATGAACCAGATATGTATCTCTCAAATATCCTTCGATTCATTATTCAGGATATACTTCTTGAAGAGTGACATATCTTACGGCTAGGCTAAAGACGAAGTTACTGAACTCTGAAGCCATTTATTGAAAGAATAGAAATTTTGATCTGAAATGAACACTTTCTATCTCGAAGCACGTCTCAACCATAGTGAAAAATGAAATTTACAAATCATATTCTTGATAAATCTTCATTTATATTCAGAATTTTATCATGATGAAAAACATATATTTATTTTTTTTCCATGTTGACATTCATTTCGATCACTTAAAGGTTGAGAAGAATTACGGATCGGAAAAATATTTTTTTTCCGAATGAAAACATATGTTTTCTACTTACCCTATAGAGCCAAACAGAAACTGGGTCTCGTTTCTACTTCATATGCCTCATTTTTTTGATGAATCAAAAATTTCGTGAATGAGGTAACTTTTTGACCGTTGAAAATTTTTTATGTCACTAAGTTTTCACAACGGTTACAATGGGTATTTACTCGACTTGCTGTTCTCAGTTCCATGATGTTGGTCATCTTTCGAAAGAGTTCATCATTATTCAATGATATAATAATAAATCAATAATGTATACACAAATGACTCACAGACTCTCACATGAATAAAACACTTCTAACATATGATATATATTGTGCAACATAAGATCCATTCGGACAGGATACAGTCTATGGCGAAATGATGTATATGTAAAATTTACGTATATGTAATATCCAAGTATAACACAATTCACACTCGAGAACCACTGCGGCATACGTAGGTATTGAGGTGATAACAAAAAATGTTGGAATTTTTTAGAGGGAAGCCCCTTAAGGTTGCCAATTGGCTAAAAAATGAGAATGGTGAAGTTTGAGCTCAATTTGATAAAGTTAACCAGTGGTTGAATCTTGAACTTTTATAAAAATGGGTTTTCTTATAAAATACCTAACAATATTGCTAGTTCGAGTACATCTGCTGTCCAGATTCTGCTTCATCAATTTCTCAATTGGTACATAAAAAAGAGTGTATTTGAACTGTTTTTGAAGTGAATACAGCACAATTCATATTGAAAATGATGGATTCAGGAGGAAAAAAACAGTATTAAAAAAAGTGAATATATGTTTTTTAAGCTCAGTCATTCGTTCCCAAAATAGCTGTCTATGAGGTAGTATTACACTTCTACCTACAATCAAATTCTGTGAGTCAAAACCTAACACCTCTGCAGTAGCTGATATTATTCGAACTGCGTCTCTATCTGAAATACTACATCTATTTAAAGAAACAACTATTTTGGTGATAATCTCTCGACTTCCTCTAGCGTACTTCCCTTTCTTCGTTTCTGGTTCTCTATCCTCTCTGTTGGAAAACTTCATCTCCATCCCTTCTTGTTTCCCAAACCCTTTGTCATCACAGATCAATTTTCAGTTATCGTCACTATTGATTCAGATCGTTAGAATGTGCTGAATAACCTGAAAAAGACAAACAGTTGAAGAATTCAATGAAAATATGTATTTATTGATCTTAACAAAAACACATTTTGAAAAGAATTTCTTGGAAAAGATAATATAGAAGCATCTGTTGTCGGCTTCACAAATAAAATAAGTAATGCAGTCAGGCATGCTACTAATGAAATAACGTTTAATGAGAACAAATACAAAAAAAACCCCTGGATGACGAAAGGTTCAGCAACAGTAATTGAGACGACACAAAATCTCTATAATTTTTTTTAACCAACCCCAAACATCCAACTAACTCGAACATAAATATGAAACATATGGACAATATTATTGAGGTCTGATAGAAAGAGTTTAAAATGAGTATCACTTCTTCGATTGACGACTTGTTTATTTTGTGGAAATTCATGTTCACTGAGGATACACTACAAAAACACACTTTCGTCTATTTTCCACTATATTTCTTTATTGTTGACCGGTTTCGGCTATTATACCATTTTCAAAACTAAATGATTACATTTAAATCCGAGTAATTTATACCTATATTATTCTAGCATAAATGATTTGATATACCTGATATACCTGATATCCGGTACCTGCGTTTCATGTACCTGTAAAATCCATGAACATAACAAAGCTTTCAATATAATGTAGGTTTTGGGATCTGGACTATAGGTTCAGGAGAGGACTATTGTTTAATTCAAGTTGTTCGTTGAGGACAATAGAATTGGGATCTTTCTTTGACTTGTTTATTTCCATAGATTCCAACAGATTCATCATTTTCCCTTTTTCGCATGTATGTAGGATCTTTAAATTATCTTTATCTATTTTATGTTTCGAATTTTATGTACGAACATCTTCAAAATTCGAAACATAAAATAGATAAAGATAATCTAAAGATCCTACATACATGCGAAAAAGGGAAAATGATGAATCTGTTGGAATCTATGGAAATAAACAGGTCAAAGAAAGATCCCAATTCTATTGTCCTCAACGAACAACTTGAATTAAACAATAGTCCTCTCCTGAACCTATAGTCCAGATCCCAAAACCTACATTATATTGAAAGCTTTGTTATGTTCATGGATTTTACAGGTATATGAAACGCAGGTACCGGATATTAGGTATATCAGGTATATCAAATCATTTATGCTAGAATAATATAGGTATAAATTACTCGGATTTAAATGTAATCAGTTAGTTTTGAAAATGGTATAATAGCCGAAACCGGTCAACAATAAAGAAATATAGTGGAAAATAGACAAAAGTGTGTTTTTGTAGTGTATCCTCAGTAAAATGAGTATCTTGTGAACCGAATAAAAAACATTGAACACAGGAAAACAATTCGAAAAGTCGTAAATGAATTCACTAATTAACAACGTCCAAAAAGGAAAATCAAAGAAATGATCCATAACGATGAGCTTATTTATGACAAACACGAAATATCTGATAAATTTAATGAATACTTCTCACAGATATCTATGAAAAAACAATAAAACGAACTTTTGTGTAGGATTCTTTGTATCTCAACCACATCAATGAAAACGAAATAATAAAATGTTCAAATGAAATGAAAATGAACAAGGTTCCAGGACTCGATGAAGTATCATCTTATGCAATAAAGCTGATCACGAAATGTATAACAAAACCACTTTCATAATTGATGAATAAAATATTCGAAATGGGTATTTTCACAGCTTCTTAAGAATTTGGTCGTATAAGACCATTATTTAGAAAAGGCGTAAAAAACTCCAAGAGAACCACAGACCAATAACGCTTTCCACCTTGATGAAATTGTTGAAGAAGTTATTAAATTTAGGATGATATCATTTCTTGGAAAGAAAAACCATATCTGATGAACAGTTTGGATTTAGGAAGGGAATATCTGTGGAGTAGGCCATTGTCGATTGAAAATATTGTTTATATAAAGACTCAAACAAAAGTAAGGCTACAATTTGCATTTTCCTCGTTCTAGCTGAAACCTTCGATACCGTAGAGCATAAAAATTTTTGATGTATTGGAAGGCAATGGCTTCAGAGAAATAACATCAGAATTACTGATATTTCATTTGTTAGGTAGAATCCAGCATGTGCAAATTGACGAAATTGTAGGTAAGTCAAGAGTAACTGGATGTGCCATAAAGAAATGTGCTTGTACCTATACTTTTCACAACGTCCAGGCATAAATTATTGAAAAACGAATTACAAGACTACATACATCACGTCCTTCGCCAACGATACAACTATTCAGTATACTCGAAACACAAGGAAATGATTCAAAAATATAGCAGAAGACGACTTTGAAAATTTAAAGAAATTGTTTGATGATGAGCCTCACCATAAATTTCGAGAAAATCAAATATTTATCTTTTAGCTGTAGCATCCAAAATAAACCAAATTTCCATTACCTCAATGTGAACTCAAATGGCAAAATCTTGAAAATAGAAGAATCATAACATGTGCGTTATTTAGGTATTGAAATCGATCGCTGTCTCGAGTGGGATAAACATATACAAAACCTTGAAAAAAAACTGCGATCAATGATCTACGAATTCTAGCAACTGATAAATATATGTATCACATTTATGTCATCTTGGAATGTTATTTTTTGCATTAGTGGAATCACTAATCCAATATGGCATTACAGGGTGGGGTAGGTTATTCAAAAATCATTTGAAACTACTCAAAAAATAATTCTAAAACTGACAACCGATAAAAATCGAAATTTCTCAAATCATTTGCTGTACGAAGAATCTGGAACTTTTTCTGTGAATTAAGAAGTGATTTAGAAAATATTTTATATATATATATATATATATATATATATATATATATATATATATATATATATATATATATATTAGGTTGCAAAGCTTAGATGATAAAAAGAAAAAAATTAATATAATATATACCTTTTCATCGGTGGGGTAATCGGCTATAGATTTTTGAATATGTGAAAAAATACTGTTGCATGGACATACTCGAGCGCGTCAGATATTGGTAGCATCAATGTCCTACGTATTTTTAATAATGTTGGTATGTTAATCTGATCGTTTGCATGATGTGGGTGGTTGTACGTAAGGGTTGAAAGTGAAAAAAAAAAAAAATTCAATCGAGCGCGTCAGATTTGCTAAGGAGGTGTTGAGTGCAACAAAAAAAATTCTCATTCAATAATCTGACGATTTTGATCTGATGCAAACTAGCGGCCATTATTATAATGTGCAAAAAAAATTTGCCATTTTGAAATACTCAAGCGCGTCAGATTGAGATATATATGGTTCATCTTTATGTTTTAGACGTGCTGTCTCATAATCTGACGATTATCTAGAGGTATTCGCTTAATCTGACAAAAACAATATTCTTTTTATTAATTTTTTTTGATTCATTGAACTTAATTAATTGAAAAGCAAAATGAAGGATGCAAATAAATAGGTGTATGTTTTTTAAGTAGAATACTTGTATTTATAAAAAATGCTTAAAATATTTTAATTTTTTATAATCAATTGATTAAAATTGTGTAAGGACATTTTCAAACTCATATATTGTATAAGTTTGAAAATGTCCTTATAGGACGAAACTGCAGTAACGTTAGTTACAAATAAAAGTGGTAAAAAACATGGAAACTTTAATTTCTCTTTTCTTCATTATGATTTCCTACCACGTAGTAACGGCTACATCCATCAATTGATTGATTGATTAATCATCATCTTCGTCTTCATCACGAACGAGCCTCTGTGATCAGCTGTGATGACGTTATGGCAACAGAATTCAGAGTGGGGACGGAGTGAGAGTAAGAGATAGAGAAAAAGTGAATAGAGAATAGAGAAATATAAACTCGGAGAGGGAAATATAGGTATCACACAGCTGCACGCATTAAAATCGGCTTGCGGAAATCGTCAGATTATATACTGTTCGTTAGTTTAGTTTAGTTTTTTTATTGGTCACAAGTACACCATGGTGTCTGGACAAGTCACATAAAATACACATATATGACATATATAAAATTGTAAATTATAAAGCATTTACATTGTAAAATTACAACATGATTACTAACACATGACATATGAACAAATTTAAAAGTGAAACATAAACATATTAAGATCCATATAGATTATTAACAAATCTGTAAGTCATATTTATAAATAAGAGTTAGGAGTATTATGTAATGATTTGAAACAAATTTAACCAAAAGAATGAAAAAATAACAGGAACTGTAATTCAAATTAACTTAGGACAATTCGAAATCATTTACTTCGTAGTAGGCTTTCCTCAACAGAATACTCTTCAGTTTCTTTTTGAATATTTCCAGGTGTGTATCTTTCATTTCAATAGTTAATTTATTGAACAGTCTCATTCCTAGATAATTGCGACTAGTACTTGCTAATTTATGTTGTGGAATCAGCAGGTTGTCTCTATTTCTTGTATTATAATTATGATTATCACTAAGTGTCTGATAGTTGCTGATATTTTTTTTTATGAATACCAAGTTATAGTCTATTTCAAAAGAGTGTAGAGTAATAAATCATGAAGTGTCATAAAATTTGCCTGAATTTCGTTGTCGTCCATGGGCGTAGGCAAATCTTAGGATCATTAAACTTAATAATTAAAGTAAATTAAAAATTACAGACAGAGATAATAATAAAAGGCCATTTTTGGGAAGTAATTTGGTCTAAAACTAAGTACCTACATGTATTTAGGTAAGTAAAATTTCTTAAAAAAAGATTAAGATTAATTTTAGTGGTTCTTGTAAACTTATTTAATATGCAATTTGGGTTCATATACTTGAGCTTGATTTCTCAAAAAAGGATTAACACTTAGTTCCGAGGTGCCATGTCATTATAATAATCCCTTTTTGACCCTGCCCACCAATCATGCAATACCTATTAAACCCAGGTAATTAAGAAAAAGGGTTTAAATATATTGTAATGGTGTCTTAAACATTCGAGTTATAATAGTAATTGTTACTACACCAATTAAACGTACAGTGATATTGTGATATAGAAATAGTGAAAAAGTTATAAAATGGGGACATTTACTCCAAAGAAAAGAAGTGTAAAAAATTCTCCGCTATCTGTTTGCGAAAAAGATATAATTTAAAATGTATATGATTGCATAAAACACGATCACCCTAGTTTGTCTGTGCAAGAAAGTGTTGAGCGATGTGCCCGAATGACTGGAATTGGACAGTCCACGATTTTTAAATTATTGCGAGAAAGAAAGATATCAGGCCAGGTAAGTCCATGCAAGAGAAAATCAGGAAGATCAATAAAAATCTTAGATGAAGACACCAAATGTGACATTCGAAGAAAAGTTCATTCGTTTTATTTTAAAAAGGAAATACCCACTCTTGAAAAAATATTTATCGAGATAAGCCAAGATAACGATATTCCTTTGATATCCAGAAAACTTTTATGGAAAACTTTAAAAAGTATGAATTTTGCCTGGGAAAAGCACAATCGAAAGGCACTATTACTGGAAAGTGATGAAATTGTTTGCTGGAGACGAAAATATTTGACAACTATAAAGCAGTACCGCAGAGAGCAAAAGAAAATTTTTTATCTTGATGAGACGTGGATAAACGAAGGTTATATAGTCAAAAAAATGTGGCAAGATAAAAATATAACAAGTTCTCGCCAAGCTTTCATAGGAGGCCTTTCGACGGGTATTAAAGTGCCTTCGGGAAAAGGGAAGAGGCTTATAATTGCTCACATTGGAAGCGAAGACGGATTTTTAAAAGAAGGTTTGTTAAGCTTTGAGTCGTGCCGGACGGGAGATTATCATGAGGACATGAATTCGGATGTCTTCGAAGACTACTTCGGGGAAATGTTAAAATTTCTTTCAGCTGATTCGGTCGTGGTTATGGATAATGCAAGCTACCATTCAAGGCGCTTAGAGAAGGTACCAACTTCAGATTGGAGAAAGCAAGAAATTATTAACTGGCTGTCAAAAAAAGGTATTCAGTTTGAGACGAATTCAGTAAAGAAGGAACTACTAGCCATAGTAAAACAACATAAATCTCGCTTCATGAAATATGCCGTAGAAGATGTAGCAGAAAAGTATAAAGTAACTGTGCTGCGCCTACCGCCATATCATTGAGAATTAAATCCTATAGAACTTATATGGGCACAAGTTAAAGGATATGTTGCAAGGCACAATATCACATTTAAAATGAAAGATGTCAAGGTATTGTTTGATCAAGCCATTATCGAAATCACATCAGAAAACTGGCAAAAAGCAATCCAGCATGTTTTAAAAGAGGAAGATAAAATGTGGGAACTGGACAACTTGGTCGATCAGGTGGTTGACCCTATAATTATAACACCAGGGGATGATGACAGTTCTTCGGATGAAGACTATACTGATGTAGAATAATTTAATTGAATTGTAAATTTACTGTAGCGGGATAAGCAATCTGGACAGAGACCAGTGTATCAGTGACAGTGACACTTTTGCTTAGGTTAGGGTTTAGAATTAAGGGTAGTCTGAATAATTATTTTCTCGGAAGGTTCTCGAAAATTGTACCTAGTAATCTCTAGAACATTCAATTAGGGTATAAATAGAGTGTTGTTAAACGTTAAGGGAAGTTCACAGTTTTAGTATTGTTCAAGTGTCAAATTGTAATAACGTATCCAGTAAAGTTTTTGTCGTTTTTGTGAATAAATTGATTTAAAGTCCCCACAAGTGTTTCAATACGTAAAGTTCGTTCGTGTGTGTTTGTGAGTATTTCCCGATTTCGGTTCGTATATATTTTATTGTTACATTTTATATTTTTTTAATAACACTGTTCTGCTGTATTAAATTTTTATTTCCTTTAATATAATTTTTATGAATGCATATTCTTTTGGCAATTATCCCACTAGCGCGCCTCTGGCTCAGTATTTATCCGTCGATAACAATGGACAAATCCCTTAAAACAGGGTGATACCTACCTGCTCTTTATGAAACGACATAATTTTGCAATGCGGACTAGGGAAGTGACAGAATTTATTGACGGATCACCCTGTAGCGCTTTTGAATACTTAATGAGATTTTATTACTCTACACTCTTTTGAAATAGACTATAGTATATATGACTGATGAAGGTAACGTCAAAATACCTAGCTGTACAAACCACGGCTTACGACTTTCCAATCTGTTTAAACCTACAATTGCTCTAATTGCTCTTTTTTGGAGTGAAAAAATAGGCTGTAAGTAGATAGAGTGTCCCCAATTTAATAATCCATATGTCATAACATTATGAAATAGTGAATGGTATGTCATGATAGCCGCTTCCCTACCTAAATTAATTTTAACTTGTCTAATAGCATAAATGGCCTTAGATAACCTACTCGAAAGATTGTCTGTGTGAGTTTTCCACGACAAGTTGCTGTCCAAGTGGATTCCTAAAAACTTTAATGACTGAGCATCATTGAGTTGGTTTGAGAATATCATAGAAGCTGTTTTCGCTTTATTGATTTGTAATTTATTTGCGTTGAACCAATCATTAGCTGACTCAGTTATGTCCTGGATAACGGTGGTTTCCTCTCCTTGTCTTACACTCGTATAAAATGTTGTGTCGTCGGCATATAAGATAGTCTCCATATTAATTGAAGAGGGCAAATCGTTTATATATATAAGAAACAGCAAGGGTCCAAGAATACTGCCTTGTGGTACTCCATATTATCCTTGAATTATTCCCTTCGAAACGAAAAAAAAATAATCTACGCTCGAGAATGTCGAAATGACATTATTTTCTCACAACTTTGCTGCCCTCTCCTTTCTTAACATCACTCTCAAATTGTCAGATTACTGGAATATACACTTTTTAGCAGGTAATTAACTCACCCTACCTTAATCTGACGTACTCGAGAATTTCTGTTGATCAATTTTTTTTGATAATCCCACCCCCGTGGTTGTGAGGGGTGGGAAACGCAACCCCTAAAATGTATTTCCAACGTAACTTTTTGTCTTATTATCTGTTTACCATTTGAAAATTCATTTCCGATAGCCTGTTTCATTCTAAACAAAAAATTTCTCTTGGGTTTATTGCCCAAAATGAACTAGTTCGCAACAAAGAATTATTTACGAACAACTACAGAGATACATCGGCATAAATGCGAACTGGATTTATTGTTATTTTGTAGTTAATACCTTCATTAAACGATTGAAGGGTACTAAACAAAACTAATTTATTAATAACAAAAGGTCAAAGGTCCTCCAATATACCTCACACTCATACAATTTCTACATAAGAATATAAAAATAAGTCATAACATCCATCAATTCAAGAAACTGATTGAATCCAGACCCAGAAATTCGCAATATATAAAAAAGTATCATTGATTCACTATTAGACATAACGTAAGGTAATAGATGAATTTGGCGTCTCCAAAAATAGGGGTTTATATTTATATATGTGTATGTACATTTACGTATATATATATATATATATATATATATATATATATATATATATATATATATATATATATATATATATATATATATATATATATATAAATATATATATATATATATATATATATATATATATATATATATATATATATATATATATATATATATATATATATATATATATATATATATATATATATATATTACAATGTAGGTTTTCACGGATGGTAGAATATGATGTGTTGTTTTACCGGGTGTTCATCCGTTGTGTACTATTCGATAGTCGACGTTTCGCCATCTGATAATGATGATAATGATAATGCCATCTTAGATGATGGCGAAACGTCGACTATCGAATAGTACACAACGGATGAACACCCGGAAAAACAACACATCAAATATATATATATATATATATATATATATATATATATATATATATATATATATATATATATATATATATATATATATATATATATATGTATATATATATATTTAATTTTTATTAATATTACTTGTGATGAAAATTTTACTCGACTCGACTTTCATGTTGAGTTTAAATCCTATACCTCAGTGTATAGAGATTTTTCTCAACCTCTTAGGTGGATTCAGGCACAAACACAACAATTACTTACCCAAACTTGACTTTTCTATATATATATATATATATATATATATATATATATATATATATATATATATATATATTGGCAAATGTCAATTTACTATTGCAGGTCAGTGTATTCCTGCAGACTCGAGCTTTTAATTCAGAATTGAATTTTGAGGGTTTTGTTCAGTTCTTGGATACTTTCATTGATATATGCATATATTATTTGGGAATGTTATAGGTGAATACCTTACTTTCCTCCAACGCTGGTGTGTGTGTGGTGTGATATTTCTGCGAAGCTGGAACTCATGAATATCTTACTAGACTTGGCTGGACAGGTAGGTTTTTTCACTGAATTTAGTATTAGAAATCAGTATTGACTACTATTCTGTTTACTTCTTAATTTATATACTATATATTCCAAATTTTAACGAGAGAAAAATTTAGCGTGGCGTCTCTTTAGTTGCCTCAAGAAGAATTCCGATGTTGATGAAAAATTTAAAAATCTATCTCGTTCCCCTAGTTACCATCTATCAATTTTCACATATACAAATTTTCAAATTTTCTTTCAGGAAAATTATCTATTCTACTAATTCAACATTGGCTCTTGAATTTAGATAATTTTCATTTTATAGTTCCGTACAAAAATAGTTAACCTCACTTTTATGTAAATTAATTAATTAAATTAAATATTAAAACATCTTCCTAGATGTTAACCAAAACAAATTCTATTCAATTTATTTTTGAAAATTCATCACAAATTTCAATTGCACTTTATTCCTGTCTGATGATAAACTTAGTCACTTTTGCATTCCATACCACAGACATAGATCTTTTCTCCTTTTCCAATATTTTAGAAAATATTTTTTGACAAGAAAATTGACAGTTGACTTGAACATGTCCCTTTCACAAGATGTATACAAAATTTTAAAAATTCTATTTTACAACAATCTAATGTCATTAGTGCCATCCACATTTATTATAATGTTCTCAGTTTTAACCAGTTATCCAGTATCATGAGTGTTCATAAATCATCACATTTTCAAAGTGTTTAAAGAAAACAATTCTTCTCATGCTTGCTTCATATACATAACCTCAACTTTCGTAAGTAATGTACAACAAATTTTGACAATTGTTAATTTTCATCTTATCATCTAGAGTTCCTGAAGAAGAGTCAATAAAGTCTCGAAAGCTTGAACAGAAAAAAGAGTTCTCATTTTTCTCTGTCTCCGATATATATATATATATATATATATATATATATATATATATATATATATATATATATATATATATAACATGCTCAGAGTTGCCCCTTCCCTCTCATGCAGACCTACGACTTTGTAGGTACGTGTGGCAGATACCCAACGGAAAAACAAACAACCCACCCAGCTAATGCCATGCAGAGAGTTGAAGTAAAACCACCAGGCACCTGTGCAACGTCTTCGACTTGGAAGACTCGTCGCAAATCATTTCTCACTATGAAAAGCAGAAATTAATTCCGTTTGGTAGATCCGACCAACCGATAGACTGGTTTCGGGGTGATTGCCCTATCATCAGTACCGGGCATGGTCTCCTCACCGTCTGGGTTATCACGACCAAATGAAATAATAATTCCAGCTAGTCATAAAATCTCTCTGTAGTTGATTTAGTGGGATGTCCACTACGCCAACTGCAGACAGAGCCAGGAAACAATTCCACATATGACATGATCATTTACTCGTGATCACCCAGACGGTTCACACCGTTCTGAGGAGACCGGTACTGATGATGAGGAATCACCCCAAAACCGGTCTATCCATCGAAACGAAATTAATTTCTGCTTTTCATAGTGGTAAATAATTTGCGACGAATCTTCCAAATCGAAGACGTGTTTCTGACTATTGGCCTCATCAGCACGGTACAGACAAGTGTAAAGATGGGCAACACTTGTTGGTCGAAAGCAGAAAACAACACATACGCACGGAGTCAACAACAGAAGCCAACCGCACATTTGTGGTTCCAGTTAGAAAACCTAGAATTCCCACGGTACATCTAACATGACCAAGTAGGCAGCTATAGCTATTTGCGTGACATTAGGGTCCATTATATAAATACAAATAGAGATTTTATACATACAAATCAAAAATGAAACATTTCGTGGACACACTTCAAAAAGGGGGGCAAACCGCAGACACGTGTTTCTGGCTATTGGCCCCATTAGGGCGGTGCAGCCAAGTGTAAAGATGGGCAACACTTGTTTGCCGAAAGCAGGAAACAACATATACGCACGGAGTCAACAACAGAAGCCAACCACACATTTGCGGTTCCAGTTAGAAGAACTACTATTCCCAGGTTACATCTAACATGACATGTTAGATGACATGACATGTAGGCATGTTAGATGCCTACGTGGTGCATGGATCCCTTTTTTCGTGGTTTGGCCGATATAGAATTTGTGGCAGTCCGAGCATTGTATGCTGTATTTTCATAGCATTGTATGCTGTATTTTCATGTTTGGCTTGTAAGTGATGTTGATGTTCGGTTATCAATTCAACTAAAGCACCTTCATACCAAATTTCAAAAATCATAGCCGATGAACGAAAAACCAAAATCATTAGGATCAACAACCACAGCGTCAAAAATGCAATGGAACTCACATACAGAATCTCAACCACAAATGTCAGCACGGACACTAAACTATTCTCATTCGACATAAAAAACATGTAATCCAACATGCCGATCAACGAAAGTATAAAAATCATATCAGATAAAATAAAACACCAAAACATAGACAGGACCTGCAATAATCAGATACAATTCAGCCTAAATACAATAAATACCATCACTGGAGTTTTTTTCCCAACAAACCGTTATTTCAACAGTTCGACGTGTGTTTCGATCACCAAGTGATCTTTTTCAAGAGAAAGATCAAATTAATCATACTTACATAGCTATCCTTATTTATACCATTCAGGTATACCATACATAGATACAGGTATCTACCTGTTCTAGGTACTTGCGTCTTGAGTGTCTTGAATTAATTTCACAATTTGCCTTATCTACTTGTCTTAAATTAATTTTAAAATGTGTCCTTACGTAATAGTGAAGTGAATCAGATAATTGAAATATTCTAAACTATATAGTATAAATTTCACATATTGCCTCATCTATAAGTCTTAAATCAATTTCACAGTGTGTCCTAATGTAATAGTAAAGTGAATTTCAATGACTGAAATATTATGATCTATACAGGGCTTTTCATGATGAGCGTTGATTAGCCGTTTCCGGCAAACTATTCAACGGATCAACCTGAAAATTCCACAGTATGCATAAGTCAATATGACCTACACGCCTAAAATATTTTAGACGAAGCGGCGTTGTCGCTTCTACTATAAAGTAGCGGCTTCTTTGATTTTTCAAATGGAACACCCCGTATATAATATCATATTATGATTCATTATCACTTCGTCAACAAATTCATATACTATTTCCCTATACCTATCTATTACCGTTTAGAAGATATAAATTAATTTCAATATTTTTTTTACCAAACATGAACTTTTATAAATGCTGATAATCTTGAACTCTCTTGCACTAAAACGATCAAATTCAAAATGGAGTGGAGTGATACTATGAGGATCTTCACTTCGAGTCATATTTTCATTTGGCTCATACAGGGTCTTCAAAAAAATGCAGATATTTTGATCTCATGAAGAAATGAGTGGAACTCAATTTTTCCAAATGGGACACCCTGTATATTTCAACATTTTTGAGCTCTACATCCAAATTAAGATTACTTTCGTTTAGATAATACTATTTCTATTTTGAACTGTTTTCGAGATGAACTGTTTCAAATGGAAATTGACATGGTTTCCTTGTTCATCACTCACTTTTGTAAAACAGATTTCGTTCAATGTTGCTCAATTAGTCACAGATAATACAATAAAAAGATAATTATTAAAATACTCCTCAACCATCGAATGAAACTTCTCTTCAAACAATAGTTTTATTAACGCTGAAACACGAACTGAAAATAATAAACTCATAAATTAATGAGGTAATTTAATCGTCAGTGTATTTCAGAATATGTTCAAACACATCTCCACCCCTACTTGAACAAACATGTAATATCTTCAAAAGATTGTCATGTGTAGCGCTTCTGATCAAGTCTGGAGTCAAACTATTGAAAGCAGTTGTAACTCTCGATTTCAAATCTTTCATTGTTGTTTTTGGAGTAGAGTAAACCATATTTTTAATGAAACCCCACACGAAATAATCTAATGGATTGCCATCTGGTGTTCTAGGAGGCCAACGAAAAGGTCCATCATTACCAATCCATCTGTCTCCGAAGATTTCAGTTAAAGCTTCGCTGAATGGATGAGAATCATGGGGTGGAGCACCATCCATTTGGTACCATACACGTTTTCTTCCTGGTCTATTATTTAAAATCATTTGAATTTCATTCCTCAGTAAATCTTCATATTTTGATGCATTCAAACTATCATCATAAAACTCGATATAAAAAATTGACTCATTCTTTATGGCACAAAATACATTGAATTGCCATCTTTCTTGAAAACCCCTTTGGCGGACAACATGTGTATTTTCTGGCGCCCAATAATGACTGTTGTATCTACTGAAAACTCCATTTTTTGTGAACTTGGCCTCATCTGTCCATATGATATTGACAAGGAAATGTTCATCCTCTTGAGCCTTGACAAGTAACCATTCAAAGAATTCCACTCTACGAGGTAAATCAGTCTCTTTCAAATGTTGGACACAGTAGAACTTATAAGGATGCCATTTATGCTTATTGAGAATTCGACAAATTGTCACGTAGGATATACCTATCTCCCTTTCAGCCTCGTGCAGAAAAGCATTTGGAAATGCATGGAAGTATCCCAAAACTGTTATATCATTGTCATCATCACCCACTTTAGTCTTCTTACGAATGATTTTTGGACGGAAGGTTCCATTCAACCTACAGTTTTTAGTAGTCGATTCATCACATTATTATTCGGCTTCGGAAGTTGTGGATATCTTTCATGAAATACTCGGCATGTTCTACTTGCAATTCTATTGCACTCACCATAAATTATTAATAAATTCAAGAAATCTTCATTACTGTAACCTAATCTTGACATTATTCTATTATAATTGGTAGCTATCACAATCAGTCAAAACCACCAACGAAAGTCTGACGTTGAATAATTGGTTCATTTATTTTTCCAAAGCACACTATAAAAAAATATTAATGTGTACTGTTGTACGTTAGAGACCAATACCTCAATGTATACAAATTGTAACTTTTTCTAAGGTAGGTACATACCAATTTCGAATTGACTGATCTGAGACAGTTAAAAAAACTGAATCAAAATGAAATATTACTAAGTATAAAAAAAAATGTTGATTATCCAAAATAAGTGATGAATTCAAAAAAACGAGCAAGAAAACCACGTCAGTTTCCGTTTGAAACAGTTTATTGTCCTCCAAAACGGTTCTTATTTGGAGGACGGGATGGGTGCTGGTAGTCCAGCTGGGTACGCTAGACGTCACGTTCCCACATTCCGTGCACCTCGTTATTAGCGGAGGCGTGCATAGCCACACCGACCCCGCTGGTTACCTCGGTCACCGTTTCGTCTCGTCGAGACGGCCGGCAGGCCTCCCAAACCTGAGTCTCAGGGATTTCGGGACTCAGCTTCTGCCTGAGCTCGATGGGAGGTTGGTTCAATCCGCGGACTAGCTCGTTGTAAATCTGGATCTGGTTTAGCAACCATGAAGGCATCCCCAAGGCCCAGCTGCCTTCAGGATGCCCCACTGGCATTCCACCTCCCCCTAACACTTCCGCTAGGGCCTCAGTTGCTCCGTCTTGAGAGGAGCAGGGCGCTCCTGTGCGCCGAGCTTCTCCCTCCCAGGAACCGCTAAAGGTTTGGACCTGGGGACGTCGCGACGCCTGGCGTCGGACGACCTGTCCTGCGTGTCCATTTTCACGTTTCACGCCCGCCGGCGACCCGTCGAAGACACATCCTGCGTCGAAGTATCCATCCTCCTGATACTCGTCTCTGAAGATGTCCTCCTCTTCACTTCCGAAACACTCCGTGTTTCGGGAAGCCTTCTTTCCGCGTTTTACGCCCGCCGGCGACCTGAAGATGACTTCTTCGCTTCCGAAACACCCTATGTTGCGGACAGCCTTTCTGCGTTTAACGCCCGCCGGCGATTCCTCTCTGAAGAGTCCCACGTTGCACTCGAAACGTCCTACGTCTCGAGTGGGTTGGCTGCTCCTGCATGAACTCTTAGCTGGGGTCGACAATGGTCTTGTTTGTTCCAAATTTGCCAGTGGTACAGGATGACTGTACACCCTGTACATGTTGACTTTTGGTGTTTCCACATATGTGGCTAACACCTTTCGTTGCCTGAAAATATTTACATTTTCAGACAGAATTGCCTTTGGAGGGATTCCATCTCTCATCTCTCTCATCGCCACCGATCTCGATATAGCGGGTTTTCTCGTTGCATTTAACATAGCGCGGAGCCCTAACTGGGGCGCGCTCTGCGTTCGTGAAATTTTTCCCTTATTGGGAAGCTTCTCGGAAAACATCTCCTGATGTTCCCTGGCTACATTTTCCTCCTGGAAAATGCTATTCTGCATACTCGCTGGAGTTTTAGATTTCCTAATGCGATTTAGCAAAATTTGAATGTCCGATATTTTATCGCGATTTGAGGACTGAGTCCTTTGAGAAATTTCGCTCTCACTAACTAATCGACTTGCAGTGGAGCCGAAAGTGTCAAGGTTTTGTTGCCCTGCGACCACGGAAGAGGTACTAGTGTCCTCATTGATTGAAAAGTTTCGGTTAGCATGAGACATCCTCAGACTAGATGTCTCAGCTGGAGTTCTGGGGATACTGCGTCCCGCGAACACAGATTTCATTGTGGTTTCTCGTCGTTCTGTAGAAGTCGCACTAAGGCGACTAAAATTGTCTTACTTACGAATAATTTGGTCGAAGTGTTTGACCACGCGATTCTGCACTGTCGTATTCACTGCAAGTTTCGCTCGTGCTTGTTGTGCCCTAGTCTGCATTTTCGTGTTTAAAAATCCCTACAATGACTCTGAATTGTCTAACGGAAAGTTTAACGGAAATTTGCGATTTTCCAACTTTTTCCCCGAAAAATTTCAACTTCATATTCGGATAGTATTCAACAATCCGAAAAGAAATTACTGATGAAATTTTTTCGATATCTATATTCCTTCTGGCTGTAAAATGCATTTGAAAGTACAAAGTGTAAGATTTGGTCGAAGCTTTCGAAAACTGATTCCTCCGATGCTCATAATTCCAAATTCGACAAAAATCTACATAAAATCTGAACCAGTCACGCTACAGAAAAAATCGTTCTGGTATCAAACGAAAGCCAATTAAAAGTTCTATCGATGTCTCTCAGAAGAAAACATGATTTCCCTATCTAGCTGAGTGAAAACGGCATTTCCCTGAAACTGACCGGTTTTCGCTATATAAAATAAACGAATGATATTAATCTTGCAAAAGATTTCCTAACACTCAGGAGATGATATTTCAATGCTGAGTAACCATACTAAGCTGAAAATATCATAAAAACATAGTTTCCATTTTTCCAATTTTCCTCAGAGTGTGCAGAGCTCGCACTGAGGCTCGGGAAACAAAGCAAACAGTTTTGTTTCACGACATTATCTCGAAAACGGTTCAAAATAGAAATAGTATTATCTGAACAAAGTTAATTTAAAATTGGATGTAGAGTTCAAAAATGTTGAAATATACAGGGTGAAATAATTTTCATTTCACGATGAAAAACCGGCGACTTTTTGCCAAGTTTTTCAAGTTCAAATTTCCTCTCGTTTGATCTTCCTTCTGAAGATGATCACTTGGTGATCGGAACACGTGTCGAGGTGTTGAAATAACGATTTGGTGTGGGGAAAACTCTCCAGTAATATTCATTACTACACCAAAGGTTCCAAATAGTGCACATCACTATTTACATCATCCAATTGACCTGAAGCTTCCCAAATCCTATTTTCTAGACGAACAGCAAATATTAGGGAGGTCCCGATGGTATTACGATAAAAATATTTCTTCACCTTATACCTTTTTACCATCCTAGGTATACATGCATGTTCCAAGCTATCCGATGTGGAATACACTCACGGATAAATTATATCAAATTCAAAACATACAGTATCGAATGAATAGTGAGTAGACCATACCAAGGCATGAGTAAACGATTAATATAAAAATCATATGAGACATACAATATTTCAAGGTGAGTGAGTGATATTCACTAGCGTTGAATGAAAATTGTGTTTTCGTTAGTTTTTAGGGCATGAGTTATTGAAAAAGTTTCATTTTTTATATTTTTATAGAAATGTATTCGAGTTTGAAAATAAACTGTAGATTTCACTCAGAGTTCACCTATCTAATGATAGAACGTACACCGTCCTTCCGTCAGTACGTGGCGTCCTCAATGTCCTACCACCTACAACTAGGTTTAAGTGGCTCATTCTTTCTTCTGGCAGGCCGGCAAGTGCTACCATTCGATTCCTCATGAAGTTTTGAGCTAGCGCAAAAAAAAGTTTAAAAACGTTAATTTTTACTCGTTTTTTCCAATTTGACTTTTCTTAATATTCTTTGACCTTTTCTTAATATTCTTGGGTATCTCAACTCAATTTCGAGCGTAAAAACCATGTATTGGGGTGATTTTGAGCTTTGCTTTCAACTAAAAGCTGATGGGCTAGAAAAACCATGGAAAATAGTGGGGTTAGGCTTTTGAGCGATAGCTCTACGTTCAGTACAAGCTAAGATGTCTGCAAGTGAACGCCGCGTCTTTGTGTACGCCATCTGTTTTGACTCTCCCAATTCGGGAAACTCTTGGAACTGGTTTGTTTCTGTAAAAAACGGCTATTCAATCAATGAACCATGGGTTTTATTTTATTGAGAATGTAAAAACAGCTCATTGCAACTTTCCCTTGAAGAAATCAGTAGAAAGATGCCCTAATAAAAAAGGAGAATTCGCCTCAGCCACTGCAAATTATCAAGTAAACAAGTGAACAAAGTAAACTTGTACTAGAAGAGGTTTGGCGAACTCAGAACTGGGTCCATAGAATGTTTGGGTCCATTTTTGGAATAGTCGAAACCAACGCCTTTTTGGCTTTCAACCATTTTAAAAGTCAGGACCACCCAGTGGACCATCAGCACTTCATTGAATCTTTGGCCAACCAATTAATTAAAAAGGCCAACATTACATGACCATCGAATATTATTAGCCTGACTATACCAATTACAGGAGAAGCCAATGCAGTCAAACACTCATCATGTGCTGATTGTAAAATTCAGATAAGAGCCAGTTTCTACTGCGAAAATTGTGGATCAAACGCTGTAATGTGTAGTCCCCAAACAGGCAGGAGCTGTTTCGAATTTCACATCAAAAAATGGAATTTCGGTGCGGCAGAAATTTACGTTATAAAATTTTTTTAAATAAAAATTTATATTAATTTTTATATGTAAAAGTGTTTTTTTGTGTTTAAAATGTGATGTTTGTTTGGAAACAAATTTCGTTTGTTTGTAAGATTATAATAAAATTAAAATATACTCCTCTTAAAATTGTAAGACTGATTTTTTTAAATAATTTTCAAAATGTTTTTTTTTTCGTTGTTATTTCTATATGCATTCCAAAAATCCCGATAATAATCAATGAGTCTGAGAAGTCCTACCTAGTCCTACCTACCTAGAAAAGTAGAGTCCTGTTGGCAGGACATGAAAAATTTCAACGCCGATGTACAAAAGTACTTCCGGCAGGACCTTCCAGCAGGACACGGGCGTGTACGTTCTATCGCTAAGGTACCTACTGATGTTGCAGAATTATAATATTCGACTCAACAGATCGTTGAAATCCCAACACAGATATAATTTAGCGAAATGATTTAGTTTATAGATATATTACAACATTAATTATTATTTACCTTCCGGCAGATCGAAACAGAATGCCTTACAAACTGGTAATTCATGAATATAATTTATTTGTTTGATTTCACATACGCAGCGATATATTCACATTATATATTTCCACCTTGCACACTTCAATTTCGATTCTATTCTGTTTTTCCGGAAAAATGGATTTTCTTTATCTGCGGCATGAATGTCGCCTAGTGTGAATACATTTTGAACGAAGACAAACTTTACCAAGCGATAGTTAACATTTTGTTTTTATCTAAAGAAGTGAAAATCTTTGACTAATTACATGTCGGTCTCGTATCATTAATAATGAAAGTATATATAGTAGCTTCATTTCTGCAGCAAACTCACACAATTAAAGAAAGAAATTTTAACAGAAAAGTGATGAATAATTCCTGCCTAGTTAACGATCGCGAATAAATCATTTTTTCATTTTTTGTTCATGTGCCGTAGTAGAAGCGCTAGAGATATCTCCTTGGATAGAAAATAAGAAAGTTAATCAACGATTAACGCACATACTTTTCGTTGATCGCGTCTAGAGTTTGTTTTCCTTTTCGAAATCCAAACTGCTGATATGACAGTCCTCCGACGTATCAGTTCTCCATTGAGACGTGTAAGCAGGAGTTACTCATATAGTTTCCCTTCTGAATAAAGTAAGCATATTGGTCTAAATGACGAAGGATTATCTAGGGGTTTCTTGCTTTTTGGCAAAAGCACAATCTTAGCTTTCTTTCATTCAATTGGAAAGTTTCCTTGCTTCGCTAGCTCATTGTAGAAAGATAGAGTATTATTCGGGTTTTGTAAGGCCACTGCTTTAATTATTTTTGGCGGTATATTTGCTGACCCAGGGGTTTGTTGGTTTTCAGTTTCATGGAAACATTTATCAGTTCTTCCTTCGTAAAATTTGTGAAACTGTCATCCTCATCATAGGTGAAACAGACTTACTCGTGGATGGGAAACAAGTGGTCTCTTACTTCCTTCATCTTATCAACATTCAAATTCAGTTTGAGAGGAAATCCCAGTAGTCCCTTTTTGATTTTTCGATGACATTCCTTAACGTTCTTTTGCTTTCCATATGATCCCAATGAATTTGGTTTTCCATGAGCGTTGATACACGAAAGTTTTTTGTTTATTCTCTTCTTTTCTGATGGCACTGTTTTCGTAGTAGTGCAGTATCATCGTTCCATCAGTAATTTGATTTCCTCAGACTATCACTCTTCTTTTTTGGCATCACCTTGTCACAAATCTGGTTCAAGTTTTCCGTAAATTCTTTTGGGGTAGAAATCATCCGGTTTTCATCGAAGTTGACTGGATGTTTTCTGTAGATAAGTCCAGGATAGAACCATAGTTTTTTGTTCAAAAGTATGTTTTATCCCCTGATTGATCACAATCAGATTATTGACTATAATCCATTCCGTCATAACTTCCTCTCGGGTCGCTATAGTTCACACCTCATTGTGAGAATTTGGAATTAAAGTCACCAGATATAATGTAATTTTCTTCATTACCGTTTATGAGGATCTGTGTTTTTTGCGATGATTTCTCTAAGTCTTCGATATCAGCATTACCGGAGCAATAACAACTAAATATTGTAAAATTTGTGAATGCGATATATATAAACTCATGCCCTTGACCTTGATCTTTTATTTTTTACTACGAGTACTGCCGTATCTACGTATCTATCTATCTATCTTTTTTTTAAAGAGGAAAGGAAATCTTCATAGACGCTGTGCCGGATTCGTACCGACTGAAACCCCTTTCCCTATTCTAGGTGCCAAGTACCGGGAACCGGTCTCGCATTACTTCAGTACTTGACCCGTGATATATCCTAATATCGGACAAACAAACAAAAAAATATATAGTAACTAGATACTTCAATTTCTACGTTCCCTCTCCTTTGTATCGATAATTTTCCTCACTACTTGGTATGCACAAATCCATGAGGTGTCTTCTCCATTGAGATCTTCCATCATATGTTCGATGTTGAATATTTTTCCCGTTTCTCGGTGGTATTCCGTACGCATGCAAAAACCATATGCTCCGCATCATCATCTACCTGATACTGAATGCAGGATGCAGACTCCGAACTTTCTCTGTCATACAGGTATTTACCGAAGCAGCCATGTCCAGAAAGTGCTTTAGTAAGGTAGTAATCTACTTCTCCAAAGGGTCGGTTAACCCAGCTCTCTACATTTGGAATGAGTCGGTTACATCCATCTCTCATAGAGATCACTGTCCCATTTCAGTTGCCACCTACGCGTGAGGTTTTCCCTGGCTGCATTTCTTCCCAGACCACTGTAGCGTTCCATTCTCTCCAGCAGTTGAATTTCTATCGGTGAAACCCCCGATATAACGCATGCTGCCTCAGCGGATATCGTTCTATATGAACTGCACGTTCGAAAGTTTATTTTTCTCTGCACCGCTGTTGATTTTTGGACAAGGTTGTTTTCTCCGCCTTTGAATACACTTTATTTCATATGCTCTGCAAAGGTCAGCTTAATGTCGAGCCATACTCCCAGGTACTTTTCCGCCTTGCTCAGTCCAATCTGTGTTCCTTCGATATCAAAATTGATTACCCCTATTTTTCTACGCTTTGTCAGGAGCACGACTTTGGTGTTTTCTGGGGCTAGTTTCAGGAGCCTACTTTTCATCCACTTCGATACTTGTAGTATTGCTCTATTTGCTACTTTCATTTGGAGATTTCCGTTTCTGGCTGTCACTACTACTGCAACGTCTTCTGCAAACCCTACCAAACAATTTCAATCGGGTAATTCAATAGAAAAAAGCTCATCATACAGGATGTTCCACAACATAAGGCCTAGGACTGATCCCTGTGGGACATCGCTATTTATACTGATAGTTTTTGTGTCATCAATGGCTTCCAGTGAAATTTCTCTCTCTGATAGATATAAGGCTATCATATAAATTAGGTTTCCATCCACTTATCTGTTTCTAAGGGCCTCCAATATGAATTGTCATGTTTCACTGTTGAAAGCACTTGTCACATCCAGCGTTATGGCTACGCAGAGATTTCGTTGAATTCTGGCCTCATTGGCAATACTACCTATAGTGTTTACGACGTTTACTGTTTGGTGCCCTTTTCGGAACCCGAAGTGTTGATTACCTCAACCCCGTGTTCATACAATTCCTTCATTGAGACATTCGAGTATTGCGTGTTCGAAGAGTTTTCCTTCAGAATCCAATAGACAGATAGGTCTGAATGATGACGGGTTATCTATAGGTTTATTGCCTTTCCTCAAGAGTACTAGTTTTGTCTGTTTCCATTCGGCAGGAAAGATGTTTTGATTCAATAATTTGTTATAGACAGCTACAGCATGAGCTGGTGTATTAAAGGCTACAGATTTGAGTATTTCTTGGGGTATGTAGCCCGATCCCGGAGCTTTATTATTTTTCAGCTTTGTCGATATTCTTTGAATTTCTTCAATGGTGAAATTTGAGAAACTCCCCTCCCTATCACAGATAAACTGAACCTTCTCATGTACAGGAAAAAAGTCATTTGTTACGTCTTTCATATCACTCAAAGTAAGGTTTGATTTTGGTTGAAATCCAAGTATACTCTTCGTGACTATTTTGTAGCCGTCGCCCCAAATATCTTCGTCAACAAAGCCTTTTCCAGCACTCATTTTGTGTTTTCTTGATGAGGTTGCTGAGTAACTTCTTGCACCTCTTGTAGGCTTCCCACAGAGTCATATTTTCGTTCAACGTTGACATTCTGGATTTCCTGGTATATTCTTTACGTTTTCTATGACACTTTTCACGGAGTTCCGCAATTTCACCATTCCACCAGTAAACTGATTTCTTGATGTTACCGTCTTTTTTTCAGGGCATAGTCAAATCGCATATTTCCCTTAGTTTCACTGCGAATTCCCCAAGAATAATAGAAGGGGTATTTTCATCAAGTATATTCAAAACTTCGTTCAATGTTGCCGTGTTCAGCTTCTTAACCTGCCATCCTTGGTTCTGTCGAACAGATTCTGGTGCTTACTTTTCATCAACCACATCGAATATAATATACTTGTGATCGCTAAAAGTTACCCAGTCAAGTACTCTCCACTGATCGACGGAGGGTCGAATTTTCTCTGTTGCAATCCTTGAGTCAAGAATGGAGCCGTAGTCCTGGTGGACAAAAGTGGGTTTGCCCCCTTGGTTGACGACTACGTGATCATTGGCTACAATTTACTCGATCAATTTGAATCCTCTGTGATCAGTTAAATCCACGTCCCACTCAGGAGATTTAGCATTGAAATCTCCGACTACAATGGCTTCTGCGTTATTGGTGCGTACCAATTTTTCTATTTTGCATAGTGACTCCTCCAAATCTTTGATTTCATCATTACCAGATAAGTAGCAACTGAAGACCATGAACCTAGTAGTTTGTACATAAGTAAATCCCCTGCCGCATTCCTGCCTCTTGATAGTAACATTGTTAGTTAACACTTTAATAGCTGTCTTGAAGTCGTCCCCGAATACCCACGCGGATGTCAGAGATATTAGGTTCACTGAGGACGATAATGTGTACTTGAAATTTTCTGATAGTGTCTAGTGCCAGATTATGAGCTACTCGACTCCTGTTGCTGTTGATCTGAAAAATTTTGATTCTCATTTTGGTCGGACTGTTTTTTTTTGTGCTTTCACTCTGTTTGTCTATCTTATATACTCTCGACATTTATTGGTATCTGACTGATGTCGCTCTCTACCGCAGTAAATGCAGGATGGCCGGTTGTGACACTCTACTGCTCTATGCCCTTCTTCTGCACCCAGTACTTGAAACCTCGAATTTCTTTTTGTCTTTCCACAAATCTGCATGGTGTCCATCCTAGTTTCAACGATCCCATATCAACGAGTTTATCGGCGTCTTCACTGCTCAGTACAAGAGTGGCATTCTGCTTGTTGGAGTGAGCTGGTCGGAGTGCTCTTACCTCGAATTGGTCAGGATCTTTTCTATCATTTTCGGAATGGCCTCTGTAATTTCTTTTTTATCAGAAAAACATATAGGCTAAATTCACAAAGGTTTTGTGTAATTTTGGTCTTCTTGTCTCTTGAGAGCTATATTTACGTGCGCTGCCTATACCGTTGGAGATATATGCAGATAATTTACCATAAGATTGTTTATCTCAAATAGTTCCGAATAAAAGCCCACGATAGCATATATCTACTTCTTATGTGATAGCCGCTATATGCAAAATACTGAGTCATGAATGAAATCGAATTCGATACTTCTTTTACAATGAAAATTTTAAAATATCTGTCAAATTCTTATGAAAATTTATATAATTCTCATTCTGAGTATTTGATATAGATATACTTTGTATTTCACACTGAGTAATTTGGACGAATTGTTTAGAAGTTATCACGATAAGATTAACTTGACGCGACGCAGTAAGCCATTACGCGTCGAGTCTACTGTAAGACGACTAGGATGTTGCGCGAGGGTAGAAGGGTGGTCTGAGCAATGAAGTGCCATGACCGAAAACGCGACCCAAACGCGGGTAGACGCTTGACTAGAAAAGTCATTAACGGTTGTGTTAGTTTTACAAATTTCTCAATTAACGTTCAGCCGAAG
Source organism: Leptinotarsa decemlineata (assembly GCF_025532065.1). NCBI lineage: Eukaryota > Metazoa > Arthropoda > Insecta > Coleoptera > Chrysomelidae > Leptinotarsa > Leptinotarsa decemlineata. Next base: position 2,378,707 of record NW_027412590.1, read on the forward strand.
CTACTGAACCTAGAATCTTGAAATATGCAGGTGAGTTCTTTGTATAGCGTAAATAAGTAATAAAGAAAGATTGAATTGAATTTCGTCAGTCTTGAAGTTGGAAACCTGAAGTTTTGAGTCGATTAAAAAAATTTGTAACTTTTTGTTTGAAATGATATGTCATGAAACTTAATATGATAAACCAAATTCTACGCGGACGAAGCCGTGGGCAACAATTAGTATTCAGTTGCTCTATTATTATCATGACTGTGATGGTTCGTGAAGATAATAATCCTGAAGTAACTCAACGCATGAGTATATAATTAGCACTTTGAATTGAAGGCCCATGGTTATGAATATGTGTTATTTGAACCTCAAAAATGCTCATTTCCTCATATCGGTTACAGCGTCTCAAGTAAAATGAGTACCTGAGATATTATTTGGGTGCTCCACTTATCAATACACATGGAATGGCATTTGGCATGCATTATATCGTTTCTCATTTTCAATAATGATGATAGCGGCTCTGTAATTTTTCAGAGGAAACTGGTTCGGATCGTATACCTAGATCATTTCTTGTAATTATGTGGACACATAATGTTGAAATACCGGGACCTAGATCATATGTTTCGAACAACTGGACTTTAAATTTAAAAAAATGAGCTAGATTTTGCTGAAAGCATACCATTTGTAGGACTGAATTACGATTTTTGTAGAATGAAAATTTCCGTTTAGAGAGAAATGGTTTGAGAATGAAAAAATGTAAAATAAGTGGTTTCTTCAAAGTTTTTATTGTTCAGTTATACACTATGTATAGCGACACCCCAATTGTTTTGGAAGGAGGAATACAATCACATAATGTCAAAATACCGGGACTTAGATAATAAGTTTCGAACAACTAGATATTATGTTTGTTTGAAGGTGATTGACAATGTTTCGTGATGAGTTTCACTAGTTCGGACTTCCATTGTCTACTATATAAAATGATTTGAAATCCCTGAAACAAGTAAAAAAAGAATAATTTAAAAAGAGAATAGTTGAAAATAACAATTATATTAAGCAACAATAAACCTGAAATGAAATGATAGTGAAGTAACCTACAAGTAAAAATATAATAATTGAATAAATAAAAAATTAAAGGAATGCAAAAAGAAAATAATAAAAAATAAAAAAGTGTAGAGATTCCAAGTCACGTTAGTTCACGACGTTTCGATTGTTGGTATCTACAATCGTCTTCGGGTGATCTTTTTTTACTTGTTTCAGGGATTTCAAATCATTTTATATAGTAGACAATGGAAGTCCGAACTAGTGAAATTCAACTAGATATTATATTGAAAAAACGACCTAGATTTTGCTGAAACCATACAATTTTTAGGACTGAATTGCGATTCTGGTAAAATAACAATTTCCGTTTTTGTAAGAAAAGGCTTAGAAATGAAAAAATGCAAAATAAGTGGTTTCTGCAAAATTTTGATTGTACAGCAGTACACTATGAATAGCTGTACACCAAATGTTTTGGAAAGAGGAAAATTCTAGCCATTGAAAAGGTTGTGGGTGACTACATCCGTAATGAATTCCCCAAAAAGGCTAGCTACAGAATTCAGTTTGTAGTTCGATGAAGAGGTAACTAAAACTGACATAGAAACAATGAGTTCCAAAAATGTTCTGACTCGTCAGATGATTTAGACCGTAACTAAAGAGAAAGGTCATATCAATCGTTTGAAGCCACTAGCATTCTTTTTTGAAATGGCACAATGGCATTTTTTGCCAGGAGAAGTAGCTTCATGATAAAGTGTTCCTTCCAACGTGTTTATAATAAAAAATCTATCACTGCTAGGTATAGTACCGACTAGGAAGCAGGCATAATTCTGAACTATATACGAAGACTACCAAAAACTTATATTTTGTAGAAAAAAAATAACAATGCTTTCTTCTTTTACAACTGAACAACCAGTACAGAATATTTCGAATGTTGAGATTTTCAACATCGGAAAAAACAAAAAATCAATACCTCAGGATGGAACAATCAGGACTCGCGAGTTTGTTTGGCCAGGGCTTTTAGAAAATATAATCTAGATCAGAGGTATCAAATTCAATTTTGCAGAGGGCTATATATAACATTTATAATGTGTAGGCGGGCCAGATTCGAAAAAAAATTATTGGATTATTATAATATTTCGTTCATTTAATTATATAGTATATTGTGTACGCTTGTTAAAAATCATATCAAAGTTATAAAAGAGGGTGATATTTTGAGCTCGAGAATCCAGATACATGACTTCTTTTGTTTTTGACAAGTTCATTGATGTCAGGTGTCATATTTGTTGTAATTATTTCAGGAATTGATTGATGAAAGATCGTTAACCTCTCAATATTTTGCTTTCAAAATACTGTTCGATTGAAGGTCTATCAACTCCATTTGCAAATGAACTGGTGCCTGTGGAGTTTTAAAATTGAATTGATTCTTAAAAATTTGGAATGTATTTCTTTCATTTTGTTTAAGTCTTCAAAACGATTTAAGAATTCCGTCATCAGATTTTGCAGAAGTTGAGATATTGATTACATTTTTTTAGTTCACTGTACCAAATAATTTTAAATGAGGAAAATGATCCAAAGTTTATTTTTCACCTGTTTTCGCGTAGATTCAACTTTGTTTCAGATACTTGACCATATGAATATATTTTAGTGAAAATTAGATTTTTACCATGTAAATTTATATTCCGATCAGTCAGGTGTTTATTCATATCTACCAAAAAGGTACAATCAACCCACCAGTCATTGTCATAATCAATTGGGTTGCCTTTTTCCAACATGAAAGCTTGAAAAGTGTCACGTAATGCAAGTGAAATGAGGGACATCAGAAAACTTTTTGTCCAAATCTTGTAGAAACTGCCTGAACTGTCTGTGATTGAGTCTTCTGCTCCTTATGAAACTCACTATTCTGATTATAGCTTGCATGATATGTTCCATTTTCAAATGTTTGGATGCCAATGATTCCTGATGGATTGTACGATGAAATCTCACAAAATATCCTGATGTTTTATGTTTCGAGTCATTTATATCGCCGAATGTTGAACAGCCATTGCAGGAGCGCCATTCGCAGGAGTGCTGCTAAGATACGTTGTGTAACATCTAGATTCTAGTTGTAACACAACGTATCACAACGTTTCCATTCAAATCATTGGTCGGTAGATAAAAACGTATCAGACGGAATTTCAAAACAGTCAGCAATTTTCAACCACAGCTATATTGAAAATAATAGCGTTATGTTATCAAACTCAAATAAAACGAATACAATCGATGGTATCATTCTTTCTCGCATTCCTTCACCTTGGATCCTTTTTACGTATTTCTGACCTTTCTATCGAGAATTTTGTAACCAGGATGCAGATAGTTGTAACATCAAATGGTGTTTACACTCTGTTTCAATCTGCACGTGGTCATTACTATTTTGATAAAGCGCTCTCAGTCGATTTTTCGGCTGTAATTCATTAGTATGGTATATTGATAATGATGGTAATAATAATAATAATAATCGGAAGGACGAAATCCCGGCTTTGCGGTTCGGAAGACTGAACGGCGTGTACACAAGATGGAGGCTAAGATCACGTCGGCGAGACAACATGCATCTCGTATCCAATGTGTGATGGACTACAGGGCAGCCAATAGGCCTTTCACTCCCGTAGTGTGGCGAATAGCCGCCAATTTACGACGTGTCAATCACACTACAAGCCAAAGCGTGCTGCTGACCACCAAACAGCACTGCCTTGATAGAATGCTAGTGGCTGCTAAGAAGTCACTGGTGAGTCGCGAAGTATCGCGAAAAACTCTAGGCTCCGCGAGAAACCTTCTCGCTTATTCCAAGAGCCTACACGTGTTGTGGATAATCCGCCGACCGCTGATCAGGTGGAATCTTTCTGGAAGGATATCTATGAACACCCGCAGCCACTCAATTTAGACACTTCAGCCCTAGCGCAGTTCGAAGCTTACAACAGAGAGCTTCGACAGCCTGAGCTCAATGAACTGCGCAACCTGATAACCCCGGATGACGTTCGAAGGGCCCTTGTTGGTTCCAAGAACTTTGCTGCTCCAGGCCCAGATGGGCTGAACACTAATTAATTGGTGCAAAAAACTATCAAGTACCCACCGTCATCTGACCAGAGTTTACAAATCATAGCTGGACGGAGAGTAGACGATTCCGGAGTGGTTTGTCGAGGGGCGGACCGTTCTTATCCCCAAAAGCGGAGATTTATCGATTCCTGAGAATTACAGACTGATAACATGCTTGAATTCGTGTTAAAAGTTGTTTACGAGCATCTTATACACACGAATACTCACCGCAGTTGACCGAGTCGCTGGATGTAAAGAGAACCTGCTCATCGATAGATGTGTAACGCACGACTCGATACAATATAGGCGTAACCTCTCTATGGCCCCTCTGTAAGGCATTTGATATAATTTCGCATGAGCTCATCTTGCATTTGCTGGGATGCCTTGCGTTACCCGACATCATAGTGAGATGCATTGAACAACTGATACCACTTTGGCTTCACTATAACATCTGGTCAAGCAAGAGTCCAAACAGGGTGGGTCACTTTCAGAAGAGGTGTATTTCAGGGTGATTTCCTCAGTCCCCTTCTATTCTGCATCTCACTATTGCCATTATACGTTGCGCTCAGAAATAATCGAGGGTATAACTGTGGCACCCCCGGAAACCGGAGGCACAAGGTCACCCATCTGTTTCATATGGATTATCTTAAACTTTATGCCTCTGGAGAGAAGGATCTCCATCAGTCCTTCAGGGTGGTGAAAGAGTACACGCATGCTATCGGTATGAAATTCGGGATAGACAAATCTGCAATGGTTCATCTCAAAAGAGGACGATGCGGGGATTACGGAGAGGACGTGCAGCTCGTAGATGGAAGCATTCTACACCATCAAGATGCCGGAGAGATGTATACTTACCTCGAGGTGAAACAACGCCACTCACAAGAGGTATCAGCAGTGAAAAACTCTCTCCGCGGCAGGTATCAGCACAAACTTTGACAGATCTGGTCATCGGAACTGTCGGGGAAGAACAAAGTTGCTGCAACAAATATGCTTGCTGTTTCAATCTTACTCTACTCGTTTGGAGTAGTGAAGTGGACTCGAGAGGAGCTGTTACCCGAAAAATTATGCATCTCAATAGGAGTTTGCATCCCAAATCGTCCGTTCCACGGTTGTACTTCCCTCGACAACAGGAAGGCCGTGGACTTTTGAGTTTGGAGTGTTTACATGACAGAATGGTACTGGATACAGCCTGTTAAGTCGTCAGGAGTTCGGATCCCATTCTCTGCATGGTCCGTGACCATGAGATAGCAGAAATTGGAGCATTTCTCCTAAAGACAACTGCTCGAGCAGCTGATGAACTCGGTACAGTTTTCAACTCTGAACGAGGTGTCCACAACTCTGTCACCGAGTTGGAACCCGTTCAGCAAAAAGCTCAGATAAAAGCCGCAGATATCACCTTTTTTCTGCGGAGACACAAGGATGAGCCAATGCATGGGGTCTTCTTCAACAACATTGGAGAGTTTGGCTTATCAAAGTGCCCGACGTTCGCTTTTCTCAGGTCTAGTGGGCTGAAGTCGGAAACTGAGGGGTTTATCATGGCTTGCCAGGATGGTCTCTTCAACACCTCAGTCTACCGCAGTCGCGTGATCGGTATAAAGGTTCACGATACAAAGTGCTGGGCCTGCCGCGAGGCGCCCGAAACCCTAATGCAGTTGCTATCAGCATATGCGGTCTCGGCCTATACTCATCGACATAACGCGCCCCTAAGAGTGCTATATTACCATCTAAGGCCCTCTCACGGTGTTGATGAGACACCGGTGTTGCCTTACGCCTCGGAGGATATTGAATCCGTTGTCCCCACACGAGAAGTGCTGAATTTTCAGGAACTATTCGTTCTCCACCCTCAGGCTCACACAAGCTAATAAGCCTGATGTTTTCAGCTTTCAGTTTTCAGCTCCTGGCGAGACGAATATCGTAAGAAAAGAGGAGAAGAAACGGATGAAATATCGAGATTTTTCTCTTCGAAATCCGCAGTCTCTATCCAGATAGATACACTAATAGATCATTTGCAAATACTAAATACAGAAAAGGTCCCAAAATGGATCCCTGAGGCACACCATCAGCAATGTGTTTACTAGAACTTATATCCTTTCCGATTTTCACTATTTGTCTCCTATTTTTGAGATAGGAGGTCAATAAATTGAGTGACACTCCTCTAACCCCATATCTCGAGAGTTTTTCCAGCAAGAGGCTGTGATTAACGCAATCAAACGCACTTGAAAAATCAATGAACAATCCTGGCACATATTTTTTTCGTCCAAGGCGGTTATTATGCGACTATGAAAGTCGCAAAGAGCTGCATCAGTGCCTTTGTTAGTTGTGAAACCATGTTGTGATGGTGATAATAATTTCATCGCAGTGAAATAACAATTCAACTGCTCTTTTAGATTCATTTCATATAGTTCAGAAACGCTGGAAAGAGTACTAATTGTTCTGTAGTTATTCAAATCATGTTTATCCCCTTTTTTATATAAATTCGGCACACTGCCTATTTTCAGATTATTTGGAAAAATGGCTTTTTCTGTCGATAGATCTGTTAGAAAAGTGAGTGCAGTACATAGTTCAGAGGAACAACATTAATCAACCTGTTTAATAATTGGTCTGCATGGTCACAGGTATTCTGTGAATTCAGGTTAAGGTTCGTTCATGAACTTTTTCACCTGCCTCCTCATGGAAGTTTGTTTCACCAATTTAGCGAGTTGGCTTGCATTCACGAGTTGATGAATGCCTTTGAACTTGTCCTCGCCAGCCCACAGAAGAGTTTTGGACCACCTAAGGCTTCATTGCTCTTGTGTCCTTCGTTTCCGGGTATCCAGGCTAGTGCGACCCTATTGTGGAAACCTTACTCATTGAGTGCAGAAAGACAGCTCCCTACCAGTCACGAAAAGATTTGGTAGGAGATGAGCGCCTAAAAATAATAAAATAGCAACAAAAATTCGCCGATAGGTGGTTTACATAACACAATGCAAATTATGCTTCGAGTGATTAACTTTATTCCACAAACTTCAACTTCAAGTTTTACAAAGGACAGGTTCAAGACACAACCCCCCATATATCCTAATGTTCCTAGAATAGGAGGATCACAGATAAAAGTTTTTCATTTTGAAATTTTTCAATTGTTCAGCATTTAGCCAAAGTTTCGTGATAATGAGAAGAAAATCACAAGTTTCATCGCCATTAAATATATATGAGTACAATTTTTTTGTTTATACATTGGATATTTTGATAAGTGAAACAAACTTATTTTTGGAATCAGTTTTACGCCCATAGCTCCCTGTGTAAAAGTGAGAGACAAATGTTACGTGATTATTTACATTGTAAACATTATCATGCTCTGTATCACGTGATGTTGAGTAAATATTTGATACTCTGTTCTGTAAATCAGAACTTCGTTTAAAAAAAGAATTTGATGACTCAATAGCAGAAGAATATACCGGTTCAGTGATAGCTAATTCAGTTTATGTGGTCAACATCGCCCATTAGCCCTATTAGCTTATTTTCCCAATAAATATGTTAGTCTTCACCTGAGTATATTTTCGTCAGTAGATTTTGTGATCACTTCATCAGTCTGTGTTCTAGTAGATTTGCATTTGATTTTATTTGTCTCTTCGCAATGGATTATCTCCAATTCTTCATTCTCGTCACGGAAATGTATCAAGCATATTTTGATAGATATTTGCTGGTTTTGTTTTTTGACTCGATTTTGTTCTTTTGTGATTTTTTTCGTAATTTTGTTGATCTGCGTTATCATAGCGTATAGATTGAGGAGATCATTGATGGCTTGTACATCTTCTTCAAAGGGGATCAGGTAATAAGTATCGTATCAGCTTTTTTCATAAATTCTCTTTGGCCTTTTATGAGAACGTCTAATATGAACTCTTGACTTCCGAAAAACAGAAACTTTTTCGACTGTATCTACTTTTGCAAGGCAATGAAAACCTTACTTCTATTAGCATTCTACGTCCTTTGATATCTTTTCTAGATATTATATTCTTTGAGTTGGCAAAAATATTTTCTTTTACATTTGAGACATGCTCAATATTTCATTTTTCTTCTTCCCTTCTCGGTAGTCTGTAGTGGGTTAGGCAACTTACGTTCACTCTCTTTAAACTCATTTTACACATTAAGGTCGGGACATACATAACCGCACCGAGCCCGCACCAACACACGGCCGAGTGTTGGACGTGCTACGGCAAGAAAGAAAAATAAGGTATTTTAACTGTAGGGACACATATCTCCGCACCGCGCCAGCACCGCGGCCGTGCTCGGAGACCGCAGAGAGCCCGCACCGTCACAGGCTAGCTCAGTTTACTTTTTGACGGTGACGGTGCGGCCACGTTCAACATGGAGGGCGAAAAACTGATTGAAGAAGTGCGGAAATTTCCTGTTTTGTACGATCAGAGTGATGTTAAGTATCGGAATACCGAATACAAGGAAAGGATATGGAAAATAATTTCCGAAACACTAAAAGTGCCAGGTATGTTACATGTTTTTATAGTACGTAGTTGGTGTGTCAAATGAATGTACACAGAAAGGTTGAAGTTATTCAAATTTGTAAGGTAAAAGTGCAAACGTTAGTTGGGTGTCTTATATTCTCAGTGCAGCCCTTTCTTGCCACTCTACACTTCCAACAGGAGAGTTGAAGAAGTCTTTGAGTTTATCACGCAAATCAAATGCTGCTCTCGTTGATCCTCCTCGTAGACGGGGTAGGTCTTGAAGACTGCAGGCCCCTCCAGCAATTGTGGTGCTTTCAATATCCTCAGTGTTATCAGTTGATGCTGCCATGTTACTTCCTTCATTTTGTCTTATGAAATTGTAAAGGGTGCAAGCAGCTAGTATTAAAGTTGATATGTTTTCCGGTTTTCCTTGTAACCGCCGAGAGAATATGCGAAACTTCTGTACTAAAATTCCAAACGCATTTTCAGAAATCCTTCTTGCTCTGCTTAGACGATAATTAAATATCCTCTTTTCATCTGTCAAACCTTTTCCTGGGTAAGGTCTCATCATATAATTTTTGAGAGGAAAGCCTTCGTCACCTACAATGACCATTGGCAGTTCAACATTGCTTCCGGGTAGTGTTCTACTGTTAGGAACATTGAGCTGGCCATGCTCCAGAGCTCTACCGAAATTCGAGTTTAAAAAAATTCCTCCATCCGAGTTTTTTCCATAACCTCCCACATCTACTACAATGAAGTTGTAGCATGGGTCAACTAAACCAAGAAGTACAATGGAGTATGTGTGTTTGTAATTCCAGTACAGGCTTCCCGATAACTTCGGAGCTTGAATTGTAACATGCTTCCCATCTAAGGCACCAATACAGTTGGGGAACTGCCACTTTTCCCAGAACTCGGAGGCAACAGTGTTCCATTTTGCTTCATCTGGCACAGGCATGACCTCGTTTAAAATAACGTCCACAATTGCTTTACATGTACTGTGAATGATAGAAGCTACAGTGGATCTTCCCATCCTGTAGCTGAATGAAATAGTCTTGAAAGTATCACCAGTTGCAAGGAACCTGAAAAAAAAGTATTTGTGTTATTAAGACTTATGCAAACATGGTTTTATTTTGTAAAAAAATAAGTATAGGTAAAATCAAGTCCATTCGGATTGACCAAAAAAATTTACTGAAGCTGCTCTGTCCCTTTATTTAGGGGAAGGGGGTTCTACTAAACTATTAAAGAATATTTTTTGTTTCCAGGAGGGCCAGAAGAGTGCAAAAAAAAGTGGGCTTCAATTCGAGACCAGTTCCGTCGGACTCTACAGAAGAGGAAGACAAAATCAGGTCAAGCTGCAGCCAAAAAACAAAAATACAAATATGAAGAAGTATTAGACTTTTTGCTTCCTCATATTATGGGCAGAGAAACCTTGTCGAATGTTCCCTCATGTGAAGAGAAAACGGATGATTCAGAATTGAACCCAAGGATGGAAGAGTCTGAACTTGATCCAGAAAGTGAGGCTGAGAGCCAAAAGGAGGTTTCACAGTGTTCTGGCAATTCTCAAACTATAGTTCAGCCTACTTCTCCAGTTCCTCTAGCTGGGCGCACGCAAGCTACTCCAAGAAAAAAGCACTACTTTGCTAGGCCAGTGAATGTAAAACGAACTGGAGCCAATGTTCAGAAAACTGCTCACGAGTCTCCTTCGAGCCAACTTATGGCGTACATATTAGCTGAAAAAGAAACAGAAAGGAACCAAACAATATGTGCAACCAATCCTCCGCAGCACCCTGTAGATATTTTTCTTGCCAGCTTGGCTCCTACTCTAAAATCTCTGGATCCTATATTGCTGAACCAAGCAAAAACTGCAATATTTGCCACTGTACAGGAGTTTGAGTTGAAGCAATTAAACCGAATAACAACAAACCCGCTTGGGTTGGATATGGCGGACCTGCCCTCATTTGCAACAGCCGCAGGCAGCAGTAGCACCTCACATTCGTCATTAACCAACGAATCTCCTCATGAGAATTCTCCTCATATGGATTGTTCTACATCGTTCTTTGATTTGTAAAAATGTTTACATATTAAAGTATTGGTTTTTTGACAATACATCGTATGTGTTCTTTACCTTTTATTAGACTAATAAAATTTTACAAAATACAGAAAATATAACAGAAAATTTGGTAAATGAGCTGTTTCCAAAATTATTCTGTAATATAATTCTGAATTGTTAAATGATACTGAATTCTGTAATATGAGCTTTTTACAAAACTAACATCTTCAATGATAGCTTATTATAAAACCTGCGGTTGTAAGATCGAACTGCATTTTGATTTATTTTATTACAATACATTGAATTGAATATACATGATATATTTTTTGAGACATTGAGTTTTATCAGTAGGTGATATGGCATACGAATAAGAAACCTGCGTAAAAATGGTAATCATCTTTTAAAAATGAGTATTTGACAAAAAAAAGTTGGCACTAACCTTAAGCACACAGCCAGACGTTCTCTTGGTGGAATACATGTCCTCCAGAAAGTGTCGTTTTTCTTTAGTGTTATTTGCAATTTGTTAAGAAGAAGATAGAAAGTATTTTGTGTCATTCGAAAATATCCGTAGAACTTGATTTCATCATCCATGAGACGGGGAAACAGGGTATTAAATTCTCCTTCAATGGGTCTTGATTTCCATGCACTGTCAACCCAAATCCTCTTTCTTCGTCCCCTCAAAGTTGCCTCTTCATCTCCTTCCTGTAGAGCCAAGGCAATCATTGCCAAATCACTATTTCGAAATTTTGAGAACATGACCGAAACAGACAAAACCACCGCGCTGAGTAGTGTACTAAGATATACTAACGACCGTCACCCGGAACGGTGACGGGCTAGTGTGTTCTCCTACCACCGTCACCAACATTTGTCCGTGTCGCTATCTCTGCTCGGGGAGGACGCGGTGCGGGCTCGGTGCGGTTATGTGTGTCTCGACCTTTAGAGGTTTTACGTTGCCCTCACAGTGATCTGAGTTATCCAGCTTATAGATTTTTCTGGGGTTATATTCATGAGTTAGTGCTGTGAGTGAGATACTTTTTCTCATGTGTCGACAACAATAAGAAAATATTTCAAACTGAGTTACTTCACGACGTAACTCGGTTTGAAATTCCTTTCTATTTTTCCTTTTGCATTTCTCATCATTCTTCTCATATATTTCATTTCATTCTCATTTTTTTTGTTGTATATATTTGACAATTCATTTATTGTTAACCTATTTAATGATTCATGTAGCAATACACTCTACGGATATCCCGACTATTTCTTGTAATAATAATAATTAGTTAGTGCTGTGAGTGAGACACTTTTTCTCATGTGTCGACAATAATAAGAAAATATTTCAAACTAACTACTTCACGACGTAACTTGGTTTGAAATTCCTTTTTATTTTCCTTTTTGCATTTCTCATCATTCTTCTCAAATATTTCATTTCATTCTCATTTCTCTTTTGTTGTATATATTTGACAATTAATTTATTGTTAACCTATTTAATGATTCATGTAGCAATACAATCTACAGATATCCTGACTATTTCTCGTGATAATAATAATAATAATAATAGGGTCTCGGGCTGCACTTGCTATCAGCATGTCCAGCATATGCGGTCTCGGCCTCTATCCAACGACATAACGCGGCCCTAAGAGTGCTATATTACCATCTGCGGCACTCTTACGGTATTGACGAGACACCGGTGTTGCCCTATGCTTCGGGGGATATTGAATCCATTGTGGGGAAAGAGAAGTGCCAAATTTATTGAAACTATTCGTTTCTCACCCTCAGGCTCATGCAGGCTAATAAACCTGATGTAGTCTTTTTCGACCACCAGAGCAAGACGATATTAGTCGTGGAGTTTCCAGCTTCTGTCGAGACGAATATCGTCCAAAAAGAGAAGGAAAAACGCAGACTCTAACCACAACAAGATGGGTGTTCTGGTTATTGGAGTCCTTGGTGGAATGATGCCCACTCTACTCTCGAATCTTAAAATCATACCGGCTTGGCGCACTAAGGCAGAAATCTTAGCCGGACAGATGCAAAAGGCTGATATTATTGGCTCACTGCACTTGTTCAGGGCACATTATTCTCGGACCCAATGATCACTTTCCCCATGGTGTGGAAGTGGTCGTTAGTTGATAATGCTGACGCGCCTTCCGGAATGTATCGGAGATTCCGGGGATAGGGCCTGACCAGTGCAAACTACGATTGCAAAATATATATAATAATAATAATAATAATAACAATAGTTTTTTTCAAAGGTAAAAAAATGAATACAATGTATGGAATACAATACATACAATCCACTCACGTACCTATCAAAAGGCAGAATAAAATTTCTGATCTTGTCACGAATGGCTCAATCAGAAGTTGCTCTTCCTTTTAAAGAAAAATAAATATAAAATAGTGTACATGCACAACATACTTAAATTGTAGATATATGTCAGTGCCAAATGCACCAGAATCATTTCTGTTAGTGCTAACAACAACAACAAAAACTAATGAAAATCAAACTGTATGGAACTCTCATTTGAATAAAAATTATTTCATTCACAGAGGAGTTGAGGCAATTCGTGTTCCAGTAAGTGAATATTGGGTACATTTCTCTAATCTAGCACGGAGAGTGATTTTAGTGAATTGGGAATTCGATTATGAAGCCAGGCCATATTATAAGAGAAGGATCCACGAAATGATGTGGTTCTATGAATCTCATAGGTATTTAAATTATGGATGTCTGTTCTATATCTTATTTTGTCGTGAAGATAATTGGGTACTTTCGTTGTTATAATCTTATGGTAAGATGATGATCATGCATACAGTTATCATTCTCAAACGAATGATAAAATATCCCAATTTCATTCCGTATACAATTCTATTGCTAACAATACTCAAATTCAATTGTATTTTTGAGTAGATCAATTGCCTGAATAATAGTCCTCTATTATGTTTTTGTTTGATTGAATAATGATTCAATGCTACATTACCAGGCCTACTGTGGATATTTTCTTTAAAAAATTTCTGCTTATTGACATATAGTTATGAAATATATGCAATTTACGATTATCGGCAATGAAAAAATTCATTTTTATCAACGTAAAAAATATCAGCAATTTAAATCTTTCTCTCACTGAACAGACTAAATTTGTTCCTTCTTTTATTTCGTCATCTGCTATAGGGGCATAATTATCAGTCTTTCGGAAGAGGAAATGAAATTCGTCCTTTTCTATTAACCCTTTTCAAAAGCCTGTTATTGAAAAATTCATTTACCGTTACCAGTATCTGTTCGTTTGAGAGGAATTTCTTTTTTCTGGCCGTTAGCAACTGAGCATAATTAACGACAATTATTGTGTTTGACGAATAGTCCCTTTGAAATTTTGCTTTATTTGAAAATGTATAAAGAAATCCAACAAAGTTGTAATGAACATTCACGATTGGAAAAAATTGGTAAACAGATGTACTCTCACGACCTATCGCTGTCACCTATGTTACATCTAAACGTCTGTAATAAACAGGTGATAGACTAATCAAAACTGAAGTATTGTATTGTTCTATTCAGAATTCTGTCACTTCAATTACACTTAATTACTATCGTACCTATTTGTTCGCTGGTTCACTTCGTTTGTAATTTTCCAAACTGATCGGATCTGAAATATTTATATACTATGACACTCTTGTATATAACAAATAGAAATATTTTCTTTTATTGGAGTCATTGAGAGCAAGATTAAACTTTACAATAGAGGAGTCTGATCAAGATTTTCAGAGGCATTGGTGGGACAAATGCATAATATTCCTTTTCTTTCGTCTGGGGTTACTCGCAATTGGGAGTAATGGATCGCGTTCACTTTGGTCTTTCCAAAAAAATTACATGAAAACTTTTTGCCGAAGAAAAAGGGTTGCATATTCTCTTCAACTACTTCGCATCGTGACGACAGTTGTCAAGGTCTTATTGATGCTGAGGTGTTCTGCTCAGTTAGGAAACTATAGACTAAACCGTGGATGACTCCTTCTGAAATAGAAGGCCCCGACACTCTGTCGAATAAGGCCCTCATTTTCTTCGTTAACTGATGAACAATATTTTCACTCAATCACCCCACCCAGGTAGAGGTACACATCGAAGGGCGGTACAGATGTCTGAGGAACTTCATATTGTCAATCCCAAATCAATTGTGTCTCACGCTCCAACCTATTGGAATCAAGACGATTAAGTCTCACACATTCGTGATGTGTGTTTTTTGCACGACCATCTGATGCACTTCCGTTCCTACGTCTGGTCCTCCTTTTTGGAATATAATGGGCTTTCATGGAGGAAAAGAAAATCCCCAATTGAAGTCAATATTCTTTCCCATAGAGCACGAAGACCATTTTTCAATCAATAAAATCTTCATAAGATGTTGGTGCGCGTCTCAATTTTGTCACTAAGCAACGAATATGGTACTATTTTCTGACAATCCAGTACTTCATCTAGATAACCTGAAAGTTCCATTCAACATAATGAATGAATGAATCAAACTGTGCAAAATCGTAAAAACTCTTCGACAAAAAACACGGATCTTATCACATGTCTGATATTATTTTATTCTCATATATATTGTTTCGTAAATATTCGGTACTCACCTTTCATTATATGTGGGTTGAGGTATCAATGTTATTATTACAATTATCATGCCATTATTGGTGACACCGGCCTTATTCACACGCTCGGATGTCGGAGGCAGTAGTGAGTGAAGTGAAGCATATGAAACCGCCTATACAGTATCCTCCAATACTCTTAGGGCACAAGAATGCTCCCGGTCTACCCCCCGATCAGAGATTAGAAAATAAAACGACCAGAGGCCAATGAAATTCTACAGAAAACAAGAAACGGTTGGTGTTGTCCATTATTGATTTTTCGATATATTCCTTTCTTTTAAATATTTGACATCCGGCCAACATGAAGTAATTACAGTCCTTAATCAAACACCATTAAGGATAAAATGAAAACTTCAATACGGAATTCCTGGAAGTAGTTATTAAATAATATAATAACTTCCTCAAAGCAGTCCGAACTTTCATTCGAAATGAAGTTCAGGAGGTTCAGTTCAGAAAATAACAAACAAAGCGAACAAGTAAAGAAATACGTACAATAATTTTGAAGTGCAATTGAAGTTACAGAATTTTGAATGGAATAATGAAATATTTGAGATCTGATAAGTGCATCACTATTCGTGAGAGTAGATTTGTTAACTGAATTATTTCAACAAAACGTCCATTACAACTCTGATGTTTTATGTACATTCACGATTAAAGAAAAATTTCAAAAGGACTAGTTTGTCAAACACAATGACCTTCGTTATGAATGCTTTGTCACTAACGACCAGAAAAAAGTAATGTCACACAAGCAGTTAGTGGTGATGGTAAATGAATTTTTCAATAACAGGCGTTCGGAAAGGGTTCGTAGAAGAGGACGAATACCATTTCCTCTTCCGAACGACTAGTGATTATGCTCCTATAGCAAATAATGAAACAAAAGAAGAGACAAAAACAGTATGGTCAGTGAGAGCGAGATTTAAATGGCTCACATCTTTTTACATTGATGAAAATAATTTTTTGTTGCGTATATTTCATACCAATATGTTAACAAGCAGCGATTCATAGGAGCAAATATTTGACGGAAACATATCCACAATAGCCTCAGTAATGAAGCATTGTATCAATATTCAATCAAACAATAACGTAGATCAGGACTATTCAGGAAATTGATCTACCTGAATATACCTACCTTCCAATTCGAGTACTGTTTGTTATAGAATTCTGAATACAAAAATCAAATTGGGATGTTCTATCATCTGTTTGAGAATCGAAGCAGTATCCATGATTATCATAGAACCGATGATGATTAGTTCCGTTTACAGAGTATCTCAAAACTTAAATACTGAGCAAAGTTGAAGATAATGATGAGAGTTATGTTTCAGTATTCATAACTGATACACAGGGTGTCCAATTTATGTGTGATAGATCAAACTTATATTTTTAATAAATATAATTCTCCGGATGTTTTCACTCGATTAAGTTTCTTGGGCCTGGGTTCATCAAACACTAAATATATCCTACTCGATCGAATGTAATGAGGCAATTTCCCAACCAAATATTTTTAGAGAATAGTCTTCATAAGTTCACCGAAGGGCACTTGTTCTATACAAGAATAAACAAAAATGTGGATCGCTTCTTTCTCAATTTCTTCAAATAGAACACCCTGAACATAAAGTCATCCCAGAATTATCCACACCCTGAACATTCAGGAACTGTGAAAATTGACCACTTCATTTCCATTGGAAATAAATCTCATTCTTATGTATGGAAAAATAATTCAATAGAACCAATAACGTTGCTGGACAAAACAAATAACGTAATGGAAACAAGTAACGTAATTGAAACAAACAGTTTCAAAACGCAGAAATTAACAATTGATATTCGAATCATCCTGCATTTTGAGCTAGCATGAATGTAGTCTATTAACAATCGTCCTTCGAACTTCAAGTACAATAGGCCAAAATATTTCTTCAATCCTATTTTTCTTGTGTTCTGTTCATTGTTTTCTCTCGATGAACCTCTTCTTCAACATATCTTCATAGGTACAAATCTAGAGACGTGAGGTCTTGAGATCGTGCTGGCCAGTGAGTGTGTCCCTCTTGTCCAATCCATCAATTTATATGCCACCAAAGAGCTCCCTATATAATTCTGGTTGTATGGAAGCGTCCCTTTATGTTGGTAATATTATAACCTATGCCTTGTATCATTAGTACGTCCTCCAACTAATTTGATGAAGCGTTTCAAAAAAATCTCTATGAATTTCTCTATTCAGAGGCACATCCAAGAAATATGGTCCTATGACCTGATCCCCAATTATGCCCCACCAAACATTTATCGACCGTCTGTTTTATTTATCAGCTTCTCTCATTCAATTAGGGTGCTCTGTTTAGTAGCAATCAAACACGTCATCACTTTTGAATGGGGACTCGGTATAGGACGAAACATAATTCAAAATATTCAGTTTTCCTCTAATACAGTTCGGGAATTTTTCGTAATATATGTGTTCTATATATAGAAATGATGATGGAAATCTAATTTTCTTCAATAAAAAGCGGAATAAGTTATTTCGAAAGACATCGACCTGGCCGACCGTTTTACAGAGATATTTTACTCAATATAAAATAGAATTTTGTACTTTGTCTGACACACTTCAAATTGATTTCTCAATCTAATTCTTTGAATTATTTCAGATAGAAAGTATTTGAAAGCTTATCATCTTGTTCTTCACAATCATAGGTGCGATGGACAAAAAATCTGCTCTATTATTCATAGATTTCACTCCATATTAAAAACTGGATAAAATATATACCAATATTTGCAGACGGTTTACTACGAACATTGAAAGTCCCTTTTCATCATCAAATATTTTTAACAATGGTTTGTGATCTGAGAAAAAAATTCCGTATGAGTTTGGAAAAAAAAAATCAATCCGAAAATGATTACCGCCGCATTCTTCTCTATCTGTGAATATTTCAATATTTCAGCAGAAATGAGAAAACGTGAGGCAAATGCTATAGGTATCTCTTCATTGTTACTGAGTGCAAACTGAGACGTATCAACTGTCAGTTTGAGAGTTCGATCAAGTTCAAAATGAGCCAGAAACGGAGCAGACACAAAACACTTTTTCCGCTGTATCGAATGCAATATTACATTTTTCCGACCAAATCCACTTGTTTTAGTTTTTTAATGAACTGTACAATAGCCTGAGCGTACCTGTAATATTGAGTAGACATTTGCAGTAAAAAAGTTCAACATACCCAAAAAATATTTGAGATCAGTTATATTTTTTGGAAGCGAAATAAATTTGTTTGCTGAAATTTGCTCTTCAGAGGTATGTAGCTGCTTTTTATCAATCACATGACCCAGGTAGGTAACAGAATTTTTGAATAAAAACAATTTAATTTTTTCATTTTCAATCCACATTGATTTTCATACAAATGTTCAAAATGTTCTCGATATTTTTTTCCGGTTACGAGAATATCGTTCAGTAAACAAACGACTCCAGGTATGTTCTGGAACATGCATTATTATCTGGAAAATAGAAATCGCGCTGACAATGCCATTTGAAAGACGAGTTTGTCAAAAAAACCTCATGGGTAGCAACGGTGACCAATTTTTAAAAATGATAAAAACAAACTACTTGCTGATAAGCCTCAGTCAGATCTATTTTTGGAAACTTCTCAACAACCTCTAATTGTGGAAATAAATAATCTCTGCGTGGAAAAAGAAATTGCTGAATATTCAGATAAGGATTTAGATTAATTTTCAAGTCATCACACAGTCTCAATTTCCTATTTGAATTTGAAATCTGTACAGCAGGTGTTTTCCATTCCGAGAATTCACCGGAAACCAAAACTTCATTTTTAATCAACTTATCAATTTTTTTTCAATTTTCAACTTCAACTTTCGAATGATACAGGTCGGGCTTTATGCAATTCCGAAATGTCTCCCTCTTTCAAACAAATTTATTGAGAATCCCCAGTTTCATTTTAAAAAATTTCATTATATCATTATAGGTTTTCAATTTTGTTGTTAATTTCTTTCAACTTTCGTTCTCAGGATAACATTCAACAAATTGTTATTCACAATAACCAAAAGTCAACATGTACTATTCATTACGACCAATAAATGGAGGTCCACGGTTTCGTATAACATAGGTTTTGAGAACATAAGGATCACCTTCAAATATAACATTGAAATTTGTATAACCCAAAGGTTCGAATGGCATATCTTCAATATTTCTCAAACATAAATCATTATTGTTCAAACAAATATTTTTAAAATATAAATTTTCTGAAATAGTGGATTGTGTAAAACCGAAATCCACTACGAACTTACTAGCGATTTTTTCTATTGTTAATTTGACATGAATTGGTTTTAAATCAGCCTAGCCGTAAATAACTTCATTCTGAAAACTGAAACTAAAATTGATTCAGTTTTTCAATTCAATTATTTGTTCATTTTCAGTTATGGAATTGAACGAATGATTGTTGCAATGGGATGCTAGATGATCTTTTTCCCCACATTGGTGAAAACTGCATTTCTCATAAACACAAGTATTTGCCAAGACATTCGTTTCACTACAAACAAAACACTTGTCCATGTTGAGAAGAAGTGTTGCTGCTTACCATTTTACGGCTCCTGCAGGTGTCCTTCCCCCCTCGTGTAGAGGTTTTCACCACGGGTTGACTCTGGTTAGAACCTTTCTTAAAATGACGTTGCTCGTGACTGGCTCCGTTTTAACAATTCCCAATGACTTTTCTCTGGCGTAATGGCCTTGGAGCGCTGACTGCTTGGGTAAAACCCATTTCATAATTTTCTTGAAGGTCTCTGTAACATTAGAAGTATCTTCTTTGCACAATATGTCGGAAATATTTGTGTCAACCATTGCCAAAACAAAAATGTGTCTCATGGTGTTAGTGTTGTGTAAATTCCAAGTATTATTTTCACCCTACCCATTCAATTGAAATGAATTCACAGATATTAGAAGTCAAAACTTCAGAACATCCTTATATTTCTATCCCAAGAGAGAAACCAAAAATACCAGATGACACGAAGAATAGAATAATAAAAGTTTCAAGGTTTACATGATTTGAGGAGTTTTTCTCGGAAAGAGTACACCAAGTAGGTTGATTGAACTGTGTGGAGTCGACATCGTGCTGCTTACACAGGCTTACTGCTTACTAATAATTAATCTTTATTTTTCCAAATATCATATTTCATAAATTTTATAGGCTGATTTAATTGATATTCATGAGTGTTCAATTGGGTGGCGGATCTCCGCCACCATAAAAAAGGCTCTTTTTACTGATGAAAAAAACCCAAATGATGATAAGGAAAATAAAACTGATATATCTGATGGAACTGTTGATAGGGAAGTTGAGGAAATAATGATCTTCAGTAATTCAAGACCAACACTATCATTAGAAAAGTAGATGGAGGAAGACAACCAAGAAGGAAAAAGAGAAATTATTTTTCATAAAAAAAATTACTTGGACCTTATCTGGTGATAGTAGAGGCTAATGATATTTCAGGAAACAATATAGGACAATTCATTTATTTGAAAATAACATAAAATTAGATCATTTCATTAGGATTAAAAACAAAGTTACTAATAAAATAGGGATAGAATTTAATAAAGATATTCAGCTGATGCTTTAGTAATGAATGAGGATATAATGTTTTCATACTATACAACAGGTTTACATGCAAGGGAATAATTAGAGGAATTACAGCTGACTTCCATTATTCACATTTAAAAAAATTAATTGAAAGTCCTTTAAAAGTTTTAGGAGTTGAAAGAATGAATAGAAAAGTGTTCAATAGAGACAATGTAGAATATCACCCAACAAATACAGTACAAGTCACATTTGAAGGTATAAATCTTCCCAAACATGTGGAAATATGTTATATGAGCTTTAATAGCATCCCTTTCATACCCCCCTCACTCATTGTTTCAAATGTTTGATGTATGGTCAAGAAAAGAAGAACTGTAAGGGAAAACGTAGATGCTATAGTTGTACGGAACAACATGAAAATGAGGAAGAGTATAAAAAGTGTCAGATCAATAAATGTTTAAATTAAATTCTTCACTTAGTGAAGAATGTCCGGGATTTGATAGACAAAAAAAAAATTAGGGAAAAAATGAGCCTAAAAAATATTTCATTTCATACAGTTTTACTCAAAAAATAGCCATATAAGTATCAATAATATCAATGAATTCCCCAATTTAAGGAGCAATGTAAGCTCTACCTAAAATAATATGATAACTATAGCGCGAAGAAGATTTAATAAAAATAAAGAGATTATAAAAATAAAAGAACTTTTTCGAAAACACCAAAAATCCAAAAAAATAATAATTATAAAGATGAAATGCAAAATTCAAACGAGTATCTATTATATCCCAATGGACAATCATCTCAGCCAAGAACAGGAGTTATGTTAAACAGGACTCAGTTCCAGACAAATGCAGGATCTTCACAATCATGCCATGATGGGCAAAATTCAGATGAAAAATATAATATTTTAAAAAAATTCCAAGATTTACTATCGAGTTTACCTGAAAGTATTAAACCCAAAGTAATGAATTTGATGAATACCTATGAATGGTTGAAAAATGTTCAACATCCTGACAGAGCGAGTCAGGATAAATATTAAATATTTAAATCTAAATTCACAAAGGGGGACAACAGGGAAATAAGAATAATGATGAATATTACTGGAGTTTTTTCCCAACACCAAATCGTTATTTTTACAACTCGACACGTGTTTCGATCACCAAGTGATCATCTTCAAGAGGAAGATGATCACTTGGTGATCGAAACACGTGTCGAGGTGTTAAAATAACGATTTGGTGTTGGGAAAAAACTCTAGTAATATTCATTACTACACCAAAGGTTCCAAACAGTATATCTCAAGAATAATGATAATTATTCAGTGGAATATCAGGAGTATAACTTTTAATATAGATAACTCAATTAAATTAATAGAAGAAAATAATCCCGACGTATTAATATTTAATGGGACATGGTTCAAAAAAGATAAACAATTTCATATAAAACATTATAACATTTTCAGAAAAGACAGAAAGGGTGGGTTTGGGGGTAAAGTCACTATGACAAAAAACAATATTAATGTAATGGAAATTGAATTAGATTAGGACGATGAAAAGGAACAATATCAACTCATCATAATAAAAATTAAAGATATTGATATAATCAACTCATATATAACTAGTAATGATATGACTGATATCGATAAAATTAATCATCATCCTGCTGGGTAAATTATAGGGTAATATAATATGGATGGGTGATACGAATGGACATAATCCAACGTGGGGTAGCAGGTATATTAATAAAAATGGGAAAAATCATTCAGGAAATTTTAGCAAGAGACGACTTAGTCATATTGAACGATGGAAGTGCCACTCGGTTTTATTATTCCCAAGATAATAAAGACAACGGAAACAGTGATCATTATCCCACCATGTCTACGTTTAAAAGAAACATCTTAGAAAATGATCATTATCCCATTTATATCGAAAAAAAAAAGAAATTTCAATAAAGCCAATTGGAATGGATACTATGATATGGTTCATGATAAGATAGAAATAAATGAAAAATATACATATGACGAATTAATGGAAATTTTATCCCAAGCGGCAGATACTAATATCCCGGAAAGAAAGATTAAATTTATTCAAAAAAAACCTTTCAATCCTTGGTGGGATAACGATTGTGGAGAACAAATAAAAATCAGAAGACAAATACTTGCAACTTTTAAACAGTTCCCAACTTTAGAAAACTACATCTTAGCAAAAAAAAAAACATGGCACAAACGCGAAGAATTAAAAAAAAAAGATCTAGTTTTATTTCATTCTGTTCAACCTTGAATCGAGAAAGTAACATATCACATGTGTGAAATATAATAAGAAACTTTGCTGATAATTCAAATTCATATGGTAATAATAGTAAGTTACCTAACATGACAACCGCAATAGACATTTTGAATAATCTTTCAATATGTGATATAATCCCTGATTTTATATTACAAACAGATCACTCATAAACAGAACCCTTTACAATTCCAGAATTTGATCTACCACTGCACGGTAGAATCTAAACCTGGATTAGATGGAATTACATATAATATGCTTATTCACGTACCTGAAACTTTCAAATATAAATTATTAGAAAGTTTTGACGAAATATTAAGAGGGGAGAAACTTTCCTAAAGAATGGAAGGAATTTTTTATAATGGGTTTCCTTAAACGAAGTAAACCAGATGTAGAACCTAATAGTTATAGACCCATGGCGCTTACATCATATGGAATTTACTCTGATATCAGTAATTTAATATTTGAGTTATTAATGAACAGGAAAAACATAATTTTGGACAATAACGGAAAGAAACACGGCCCGGTAATTACAACTGAAGGTATTCCTCAAGGATCTCCTCTAAGCCCAATCCTGTTTAATGTTTATATTGCATCATTATTTAAAAAAAAATCCCGACTCATAGTAAATTAATAGCATATGTAGATGACTTAATGCTAAGAATGAAAGAAACTGATATAACTGACATTAATAATAAAATTAATATAACCTTAGATATTATACTGCAATGGATGGAAAAACATCACTTGAATATAGCATATGATAAATGTGAGGGTATTATATTTCATAACAATGAAATAAAAAATTTACTATTCAATATCAATATAAATAATGCAATAATTAATTTGAAAAATGAAGTGAAATATTTGGGAATGATTTTACAACATAATCTGAAATGGGATAAACATATTAAATATATCATTAGGAAAGACAGGAAAGAAATCAATGTAATGAAATGTTTCGGTAAAGTATGGCGGAGATCGGACCCTAGAATAATGATGCTAATGTATAAAAGGCTAGTACAGTCACATTTAGATCATGGATCCATTGTGCTCAAACCCACAACAACAAGAAAATAAGAATAATCTAGATGAAATACATAATCAAGGATTGAGATTGGTTACAGGAACAATGAAATCTACACCTAATAATGCTTTATTAGGAGAAACCAGAGAAACTAAATCAGAAATCCGTCGTCAATGTTTAGCAATTAAATTCCTGACCAAAAGATTATCAATTGAATCTCCATTAATTAAACTTACCACTACACTTAGATTTATTTGTGATAAGAATCTAGGGTACTGGAAAAATAGAGAAAAATCTTGTATGGTAACCGCTTTAGAAATCCTGCAACCACATAAAACATGAATATATACCAATGAGATTCTTACATGCTTCAGTTCTAACTTCAACTCTTTTATACACGAAATGGAAATACTAGATTTGAATAAGAACAATATACTTTCGTATACACAGAGAAGGAAAAACGGGCATAGGAATTAACATCCCAGAAACAGATTTCTCCTTTTCGGCCAGAGTAAATGACATGGCAAATCTGTGACGCAGAACTAATAGCCATTCATGAAAGTATGGTAGTATGCTTAAGAAAAAACTTGAAAGTGCTATAGAAAAAATGTTGCTGATAGAAATAACAGCTGAAAATTATCATATAAGTTTATCCATCAGAAACATGGCATATCATGGTTCATTAAATAACACCTTATTTAAATTTGCTTGGATACCAGGTCATGCTGATATTGAAGGAAATGAAACGGCAGATACTTCAGCAAAAATAGGAACCAACTTGAATATTCCGTTAAATATTGAATTGAACAGTTAATCAATCCATTCAAATATAATACATACAATTATAAATAATTTTAAATTACAATGGGAAAAGGAAATCAAAAGAGCAGGAAAAACCTATAATAACATTTATGAAAAATACCCTAATAAAACAGAACTTTATACCTTGCCATACATCGACAGGAGGCACATCACAACAATAATCAGGATAAAAACCGGACACTGCCATACTAAAGAACATCTATATAAGATAGGGATAGTTGATAATCCATATTGTGAATGCGGTCAAATAGAAGATTTAAAGCATAATTTTTTTGGATTCCCTATCAATAGTCTCCCAAGTAAAGATACCTATATATTTTGAATTCAATAATAAAGGTGTTAAAACTACCTTCAACATATTCCAAGTTATCAATAATTTGAATTTACAAATCATAAAATTTATTATCCAATATTTAGACTAAAATAAAATCCGGCTATAATTTTTACCGCAAATAATCTATTTTCCTTATATAACCTTTATCAAGTAACCTAGAACCTATTGTGTATGTATCTTTGTCAATGTTTTAACCCTCAAAGCACATGAAGAAAAAGACGCACAATACTAAGAAGTGGACAAATTGAATAGAAGAACTGAACAAATTTAATGTGTTGTTCATGGGCTTAGCTCAGATAAAGACAACCCCAGGTATTGAGCTGGACCCAATTGCGCCTGAATAGGAAGCAGCGGCCAATAAAAAAGGAAGGAAGGAAGGAGAAGGTTTACAAGATGATCATTTCCATTTGGAATTCGAAAACTCATTGCTTTGAATTCATTATTTTCGAATCAATTTGTGTAGCTTAATAATGAATCGAACATCTTCTGAGGATTTACGATTTTTAATTTTTTTGAATCATTCGTGATTTGCGATTATTTATCTTCATAATTTTTCGAAGTATCGAAAAAATATTCAACGATTTTTCATACTGAAGTTCTGAAATTTATAAGATGGTAAACCAATCGTTCAGCGTTAAAATTTTTGTTGAAGATGTATGAGACACAGGTATGGAAACACTAAAATGACTCAGCTAGTTCAAACATCCAATTTATTGAGATTAATTTCAACTGAAGTGTTAATCTGAAGTTAATCTGAGACAGACAGTCCATTGCAGCAAATTGTTTTTTTAGATTTTTTTCAGAAGAGAACCCATGTACCATATACTATTCATTCAAAAACTCTGTTTGGTAAGTGACTACCCAAATAAAATTATATTGTAAGAATCAATATCTGTATACCACGGCGATCGATTATTGAAGTATATTTTATGAGAGTGATATTGTGTTTCATTGACAACCAGCAAAGATGTTCCGTTGTGAAATGTAATTCATTCCATTTTCGAGATACTTCAAGAAATTATCCAAGAAGTATAGGGCATTCACACAATAGTCAAATTTTCCGATGTTTGAAGCTATTCAACACAGTAAACAAAATGATAATATTGCTGACTACATGTAACTGCATTCTATTTTGAATAAAAAATGTGCTGAAAGTAATCAATGAAATAGTGAAAAAAATATGTTCGAAGGTTTCATTGAACAATGTACTGAAAGCTGAAAAATAATTCAGAAGTACCTAGATAGAAGGTCCATTAGACCATTCTCCTCAGCAAATTATTGTTTTTTTACAGAGTCATCCCCAAAGTATGCACCATATGGGAAACTTATTCATTAACGGTTTTTCGACAAAAAGTTATTCCTGATAAAAGTTTGTGCATCGCTTTAAACTAAACATGCACCAACAAAATACAGTACAACACACGTAATATTCGAGGAGCCATCAAATATTTGATTTTGTGACAAGAGTAAAAAGTACTCTTATTTAGAAAAATCTCGGGAAATGTCTTCGAAAAAAGTTGTTCGGCATTAAAAAATATATTCAGATTTGAAGTTATGGCCATCTAAGTGGAGTTTTATTTTGTTACCCGTTTTTTAAATGGGAACTAAGAAAAAAAAATTACTAAAACGATAAATAGACAGCATGCCGTATACAACGTTTCATTTTAAAAGCTTGTAATATTACAAATTACACAACTATGCATGAGTAAATCAATTTTCAAAGTTTTTGGTGCATAGTTATTTTCATTTTTTGTTAACACCGAAAATTACTCAAAAGAATACAGTATTATAACCAGAACTTGATATTCAATAATATGAAATCACAAAACACCAAAATGAAATAGGCATTTCGGAGCAAATTCAAACAAATTCAAACATTTTTCAGAGTGTACTTCTGTAGTACTAGTCAAGTTTTGTCATTTGATACCCATTTGGAGGTAGTTGTGAAAATATATGTATTCCGCCATTTTGTAGCTGCGACCATCATGAATTTACAATGACACAAAAATCATTAAATTGTATCATCAACTAATCTTGATGTGTTTAATGAATTTAAGGTCAATTCGTCAACAAGAAGAGGGTCAAACTTCAATTACTAAATTTGATCCAAAAAACTGTAGGAATAAATTATTAAATAAACAAAGTAACAGGGCGAGCTGAATGAAATCGTTAAATTAAAAAAAAAACACAATTGACTACAGTCACAGTCATATCTTCACGAGTTTTTCTGAAAATATATAATTAGTTGGTATTTAATTCTTTTTGGATATTAGTCAGTTTGGGTAAGTGAATTTTTAGTTATTAAAATCACGTATAATTTCAATTCAATGTAGTAGAAACATAATGATACACCAAGTTACTGATGAAGTGCTGTCGTAGAAAAAGTATAGAGCTCAACTCGTTTACAAAATATTTTTCAAAGTCATGTTACTCATAATCAAATAATCACATCTGTGTGAAAAATGTTGTTTTGAACCTTGTACATGATTTGTACATGATTTTTTCAATAACGTTTTTTGAGACCCGTTTCATTTCTGATAGATTTAATGTAATCGAGGATCACATTCAAAACCTATAGCCATTTTTTTGTCATTCTTGTTGTGCCTTCCCAAATAATTGAATTGAATTCAAATGTTCTGTGAAACTGAGCTTGAGAACACATTGCATTCGGTACACAAAACCGATGGATGGTTGGAATGCGTCGTCCCTGCGGAGAATTTAAAAGCGAACAAACAGCATGTAGGTTAAGTGGACTCGTTAATTCTGGAGAGTCATGAAATCTGTTCGTTGGTAATTCCACGGGTAGAATCGAGCTCCGAGTTAATATAGTCCGTGATAAGCAGCACCGAAGTGCATCAAGATCCGTGTTATTCAATATAATTGATTGAATAAAGCCAGGGATTTCGAAAAGAGAGATGAATTCCATTACCGAATTTGGCTTCTATAAACATTTGGCATATAAACATTGAATTATACGAAAGAAAAAACTCTTTCGAAACAAATACTTCTAAGTATATGAACACTGAATTATACAGAAGATACTTTTCTCTACATTCGTTGTGGAATACAAATCAGATATCATTCACATGAGTTCTACTTTAAATGAATGGTAACAAATTGTACTTACATAGAACACTACCATCCTTTGATATACACCGATGTTTTGCCTTAAGACACTTGCCCTAAGGCTCTACAGTACCAAATTGGATAACATGATAGAAAATACACACACTTCATTCATGAATTACGATTTTTTAAGTATGTACAATTTGTTACCATTCATTTAACCCTTCAAGTCCGAAGTTTAACATTTTTTGATTCTGTTTCGAAAAATGTTTTTTTCTGATAAACAATGAAGTGATGTGACTTGACTATACAAAACTTTCGACAGAATTATTTTCCAGTGGGAGATATGAGACGTTACCATATGGTAACGCTAGTACTTTCATGGAAGGTGAGGTACAAAAATGAATACAACACTTTTAATGAGCTAAATAGTATTCAATTCACAAAGATAAAGAAGTAAATACGAATTTAGAGTAACTTTTCCAGTGTACATCTATGTTCATAGTGTGTGGAATATCTGATTGCAATCAATGCACAAACCTACATTGCATTTGCTACACATGGTTCTCACACTGGAAATACAGCCTTCGCCTGCACAACGCCGCCTTTTTTTATTAGGGGTATGGACCAGAAGATGATTCATTTCATCGTATCTTACATCATCAGCCACTCTATTACATGAAATGCTGTTTCTATCAGTGGGAGGACGTCCACCAACTTTTGGCATCACGCCATATTTATGCAGATATGTTTGAGCAATATCTCTACGGAATGATAATTGTTCCGAATGTACACCCATCGATTTTCTACGTAAAATCTATGCATTGATTATCGCCACGTCAATCATCCAAGTGAATATACACCACCACCACTTCTTTCCGCGAATTGATATTCTGTATTTTCCCAAATTCTCATCCATTTGGTCTGTTCCCCCTATGAAATTATTATACTGACCAATAAGATTAGGTCTTGGTACCTCTATCATCTTGTTATCACTCTGAGAATAACGTTTTACATTACATGTTGGTTGTACTCCATATGAAGTGGAAGCGGCTGTAACTATACTGTTGTCTACCCATCTAGCTGAAATGATACCAACATATTCAGCAATACAGTGATCAAATGTTCCTCTCGGTGCTTTTTTTCAGTTCTGCCTTCGATTTGAGAGGACACTGTTTTGGAATCCGGTTGTCTCTTAGGGTGCCCGTTCCAGAATATCCATTTATTCGTAAAAAATTGAAAAGCTGTATGCTTGTGAAAAGATTATCTAGGTAGAATTTATAGGGTAGATTTTTATGAGGTAAGTCTCCTAACATAGCAACAAACGGAGCAGCCGCCTTTCCAAAAGCTCGCTCATCTTTCTCGTTTCCAAAGAATCTTTTACCTTGATATACCTCAAAATTTATGAGGTAACCCTCTTTTGTATTCATACTCCAAACTTTGTAGCCGAATCGTATGGGCTTACCACGTATAAATTGTTTGCACCCATGGTGCCCATAATATTTTATCATTGATTCGTCATAATCAATATGCTGTTCGGGTACAAAATTCTGTAAACAATTTTTTTTTATCCTCTCAATCATTGGTCTAAGTTTCCATAACTTATCTTCCTTATTTATCTGCGTGTTATCAGCACAATGCAGAAATCGCATTATTTGAAAAAAACGATCTCGCCTCATCGCGTTACTGATAGCCAAATTCTTCGTATCGTTTTCAGAAAACCAGTAGTATTTTTTTCCAGGCAACTCATTATACCCACTCACAATCAATATACCAATAAAGCATTTCAGTTCAGCAAGTGTCACTTTGGGGTCAGGAAAGTTCATAAACAAAGCATATCTCTGTATTTCTTGAAGCAACAAAGAGGTGACTGAATCATCGAAAAATAGCTCGAGTAATTCAGTAGCTGACATATTTTTATATTTAGAATAATCGCCGCTAGGAAAGACGTTTTGGATACTAGTCATGTCCCTTCTGATCCATTCGATATCATGTGTATTGCAATTTTCATAAAGAAATGAATTTTCAGTAGTCACCATGTCAGCATTGGCATTGTCAGCGTTTCCAATGTTGTCATTTCTAACTCTCCCATTCTCTTGAAAGAAATCTGATGTATCATCCATAACACTTTCTGTAACATGATCACCATTTCTAAATAATACTTCTGCTTCAGATCGCAATTGTCTTCCAGTGAAATGATCAGGTATTAGCTCTGATTCATCTCCTGAATCTTCATCAGTTAGTACATGAGGTTCAGGTGGGGTGATATATATATATATATATATATATATATATATATATATATATATATATATATATATATATATCTGATACGTCATTTTCCTCTGAATAGGCCAGTTCCAAAGCTTCCTCGAGGGTTAATCCTCCACTGAAAACAATTTGTTCATAATATCAGGCTAAAGTACTAGCGTTACCATTTGGTAACGCCGTGATATATCGAGATGATGATCAAAATCAAAACCTCTTTTTTGAATTTTTGACAGTGACTAATGTTTCTCTATCTATTATTGATCGTACAATATAGTTGAATTAGCAAAATAGAGGAAATTGCGGTATTTCTGGCAACTTACGTGAAGCGGATATCCATTTTTCTGCCGGTGAAAAGAAACGATCGTTCAACACTTTATCTGACGGATTGAAAGTCCCAACTGTGCATGAAAGATCAAAATATACATAGTTCGATGCATGAAGAGAACTATCCTAGCGCCATCTAAATTAAGATGTAATTTCAATATTTATTTGGCGGTAGAAAACTGTCTTCTCTCTGTTACCATATGGTAACGTCAGTGCTTGAAGGGTTAAAGTAGAACTCATGTGAATGATATCTAATTTTTACTCCCCAACGAATGTTTGAAACACAAACTGAGTAGAGAAAAGTATCTTCTGTATAATTCAGTGTTCATATAGAAGTATTTGTTTCGAAAGAGTTTTTTCTTTCGTATAATTCAATGTTTATATGAAAGTAGCTGTTTCAGGAGGACTTTCTTTCATTTTGTGTCTGAAAGTTACTTCTTTGCATGATCTACACATCCATGTATAGAGTTACTTCCTTCCTTTCTTTAGAAGACTCTCTCATCCTTCTTTTTTTGTATCAAGATGGAGTAGTAGAAAGCCAAAAACTTTCTTTCCCAAAAATTAATCATTCTAAAAAAAAATATATAACCCCTTCAATTTGAAAAATAATCTTCTCCCAAATCAAGTATCATCATTATTCATAGTTGACTTAAATGAAAGCTGTTGAATAACCAATGACGAATTCATGCACCAGGCTCAAGTCGTATGCTTCAAGTTTAAAATCATAGAAAATCATGTTTTCCATTTGTTTCTACTGAAAACTTATAGCTGTGGCATATATATTTTATGAGTAGTAATGAGGTAATATCTACTCTCATATATGTTTTCTTGCGATTTACAACTTGAGACTGGGTGCATGAATTCATCCTACAATCCTCAATAAGAGAAGTAGTCATTGTCATCTCTCTTTGAGGATTGTTGAATTGTTCTTAATGAGGACGAAATAGTTTTAAATGATAGTCACTTGGACATTTACTAATAATGAGATCTATGGCAGATCTGAAGAGCTATGTCTGGTTTTGAATGCCGAAGTAATATTTCTGGATCAAAATGTCAGATGACGTTTCCGCAAATTTCAGATAACAAAGGAATTGTTATTAGTGAAAGAATAAATGAACAAAGTAACGGAGTTAAGGCCCTAATAATACAGTTCGTACGTAAGGTTAGGTATTAAATGAACAGAACAGCAATTATGAGTATCTAACAGAAGTCTTGAAAAGGATAATTAAACAATTCATTGATTTTTTCGACTTCTTCGATTGACGACCGATTGGTACCGGATATCAGGTATATCAGATATATCAGGTATATCAAATCATTTATGCTAGAATGATATAGGTATAAATTACTCGGATTTAAATGTAATCAGTTAGTTTTGAAAATGGTATAATAGCCGAAACCGGTCAACAATAAAGAAATATAGTGGAAAATAGACAAAAGTGTGTTTTTGTAGTGTATCCTCAGTGAATTCATTGATTGTTTGCTAATTTCATAATTTTTTAACAGAATTTCCTTTCGCATAATTTGTCAGACTTTCACATACTGATATTTCCATTTGACGGCGGGGATAATAGTCCCAATTTTCACTCTATCACCCATAAGTCTCAAAATTGAGCACTTACTGTCAATAAACAATGTTTTATGAAATCTTATATATTTCAGCTTGATGCACAAATAGTTGGAAGGGCGAATATTCAATTGATTTCTGAAAACTTCAGCAACAAATGCAAAATGGAATTCTGTACTTTCTAGCCCACTCACGGGGTTGAAAGTCCCAGGTTTGGGGTAAGAAGTCCATTTATCCTAATGTCTAGCTTATTAGATATCAAATAATTCTTAGGGTGAATCAAAATGCCTTATTTCAAAATCAATATCTAAAAATACTTCTGTTTGTTAGAATATCAGTATGATCAACATGAATTATTAATGTTTGTTTGAAGGTGATTGACAATGTTTCGTGATGAATTTCACTAGTTCGGACTTCCATTGTCTACTGTATAAAATGATTTGAAATCCCTGAAACAAGTAAAACAATAATTAAAAAAGAATAGCTGAAAATAACAATTATATTAAGCAACAATAAACCTGAAATGAAATGATAGTGAAATAACCTACAAGTAAAAATATAATAATTGAATAAATAAAAAATTGAAGTCATCACCCGAAAACAATTGTAGATACCAACAATCGAAACGTAGTGAACTAACGTGACTTGGAATCTCTACACTTTTTTATTATTTTCTTTTTTCATTCCTTTAATTTTTTATTTATTCAATTATTATATTTTTACTTGTAGGTTATTTCACTATCATTTCATTTCAGGTTTATTGTTGCTTAATATAATTGTTATTTTCAGCTATTCTTTTTTAATTATTTTTTTACTTGTTTCAGGGATTTCGAATCATTTAATACAGTAGACAATGGAAGTCCGAACTAGTAAAATTCATGAATTATTAATATTCCAGTATAATCAACATGAAATTCCAACTTGAAAACAATTGAACAAAAGGGAAAATGGATTATTTTGAGCAGTCACAAAATCAGTTTTTCAATATAATTGCAGTAATTGATAATCTCAATTTATAATTACCTATTGAGAATCTCTCCAATCTTCATCATCGCAATGAAGACAGATAAAATTCAAATTTGAATCAAAATAGACACATCGCACATGTGCCCAACCTTTGCAAATTGAACATTGAATCCACAGTTCTTCTGACTTACTTTGTGAATGAGAGTCGCAGCATATAATACAAAAACTCTCTTCATCATCAGAGGAGAGTGACCGGCAATTCTCTTTTGGAAGTTTCTTCCTTACTGTCATTTTCTTCATATTTTTTTCAGTTTTTATTTTTTGACTCTCCTTTTGTTATTTCTCTAACTCATTTTATTCTGTAGTGTCAGTTAAAATAGCCGCTTTGCGACGCTTCCTTTTGTTTTAGGTTTTGCGAAGTCCGGCTTTGGGCGCAGGTAGAATGGCTATAGGGGAAAATGATTCTATAGATGTTGAAGGTTGAGGAGACATTGCCCTCGGTTGCAGTATGATCGATTGTGAGGGCAGAGTTTCCTCAGCCTCATTTATAATTGGAGATATATTTTCTGTATTATCAACATCAATGGGGCGATCTGTAACATTAGTTGGAGCGTAGTCTGCATCTGTGGATAGTTCGCGATTGAATGGAGAAATACCTGATGCCTTAAATCCCTTGATGATATCAATAGGTGGAAGAGTCATGGGTAAAATGCAGTGCGGACCAGTGACGGGATGTCATAAATAGACATGGTTTTTTCTGCATTATTTCTCATCTATGAATCTTGAGCTTCAGACAAATATGTCTTGAATGGATCAACAGACACATCCAGATGCTGTAATGTGTGTGAGCAATGGTGAGGAAAATATAGCAGAACTATACCATTCTATTTAGCCAAATCGAGAGTCTTGACACACAAATGTGACGAATGATTATCCAGTAGAAGAAGAATCTGGATATCTTTTGAAGGTCTTACATGCCGGATTAAATGTTGAATGATGCAATAAAACTCTTCATCTGTGATCCATACACTTGGATTTTCTTTTCCGAGGCAGTCTGGTGGACCATCACGAACGAAGTGATCTTGATAATCGTTCCTCGAAAAAATTAACTTTGGAGGGATGTGAGAGCCTGTAGCCGAGACTGCTACTACGACAGTCACATCAGTGTCTCTTTCTCCAGATGTAACAGAGCCAACATTACGTTTACCTTTTGCCGCCTTTATTTTAGAAGATTTCAATACAGTTGAAACCCAGTTTCGTCTATATTCCAGATAGAAGAGACTGAAAATGTATCTATACATGTCTATATTTTCAGCTAATTTGTCGAGAAAGACTCGTAGCTCCGGGTTTATGGATATCCAAAGAAGAGTTTCTTTTCAAAAAAGCTGTCATCCAGAAACGAGGAGAAACATTTTTTTTACTTTCAGGCGCAAAAAAATTCCTATAACCGTACTACTCTCATGATCATTACGCGACTACTAGCTGCTCGCGGCCACGTCGTCGCCCCTACCCCGCACCAAATCACGTACATCGTTTGTTTCTAGTGCACTTAGATACTGTGATATGTATGTTGGGACTTCTTACCCGCCGGACTTCTAGCCCCGCTCTACCCTAATTGAACAGATAAATGAATTTCATCCGTTTCAAATCATTGGATTTCTACTAGTTTCCAACAATTCTACTTTCAAAAAAAAATCTCTGAATATTGCCATATTCAAAAGTGGTTGCACGCAATGAAAAAAAAAAACAAAATATCGATGAATTATATTCGCCATTTGAAAAATTTCAATTTGGAATTCACCGGCTTCCTATATGATTGTTCTTCTTTCAGTCCAAAAAATACTGAACGGAACATTTATAAAAATGAAAACGCAAAAGTCATTTGAACTGAGGATTGGTTTTCATATAAATCATGGGCGCTTTTTACAAACTTCAATTGAACTTGGAATGTTGGTATGTATGAATGTTAGTATATATGTTATTCCGAGTCCATTCTTGCTTTTGAATACTGAACCAATTATCGTTGATCGATTGAGCTGATATTTACCATGCATGTTTGGTTTGGACGACAATGTATGATTAACCCAGTATCGACATTCTACATCCAACAACATCAATCACACTAGACGATTCAAGAGAAATCACTTCAAAAAGGGCAAAAATCAAGATGAACGCCATACCGAAATTAGAGAACTAGAATTCGGCTAAATTTAGGGATAATTCGGTGGAGCTCAACAAATATAGTATATAGTAGGAAGTGACACTTGGTATTGATGACATGTGTGAATCATTGTCTGCTGTACAATGTCCGCTGTGAGTAAACCCACTGTGATTCGAAAGTGCATATAAATTATAACGACAAGAAGCCACATTGTCTGCTGCATAATTGCTCATATCTAATCCATCTAGTGCAAATTTGATGGAAACATTTAACTTACATTTAATCTTAACGTTATAGATAATCTTTCGAAATTAATCGCTAAAATACGTACAAAATTATGAATTGATAGAGACTTTGTGCATTTTCTTCTTTCCTTGCAACTCGACAAGGTCGATTTTTCATGTCTCAAGTTTCCTCTATTGTAGGAATCCGAGCTATCATCTAGGGCCTTGATGATAGCACGACCAAAGTCTCAAAAGTTAAGGCGTTCAGGACATACGTCCATAGGACGTTTTTTCCTTAAAATGGGTCTAAGAATTACCTCCTTAAATATAAGCATGTGTTTAAGAAACACCCTTATATCGCACTTGGGGTCAAATTTCTCGGAACTGCCTGGGGTTGTTTATGCTCCAAATGTGTTCGTTATTTTGGTTGAATATTCCACAATTCGTGAGAGTGCTTTCATCTGTCCAAATTACATTTTCCAGGAAAACAGGAAAATTATGTCTTATTATTGCCAATTACAAATTTCTAATTACCTTTCGGGATCAATTGGGTGCAATTTTTGAGATATGTGTATTTTGTAACTTTTTAAACCGATTGTTTCGAGATGTCTCCAAGCACTTGTATGACAAATATTTATTTCGGAGAAATATTATCTTTTACATTCCCTCGGGTTCAAGTTTATCTGCAAATTAATAATCGTTATTGAAAATATCTAACTTACCTCATACATACCTCATATATAAAATTTTCTTCAGTTTCCTGGTCCATTCCGTCTCCGTATTTTTCATCGGTTTTTCAAATGAACCAAACTCGGTGAGATTTCGATTCAATAATTTGAACATAGTTCGATGTGGTT
The DNA here is from genome assembly GCF_025532065.1 of Leptinotarsa decemlineata. Taxonomy (NCBI): domain Eukaryota; kingdom Metazoa; phylum Arthropoda; class Insecta; order Coleoptera; family Chrysomelidae; genus Leptinotarsa; species Leptinotarsa decemlineata. The sequence continues at coordinate 2,415,358 of NW_027412590.1, forward strand.
GTCGTCTTCCGGGATACAAGTTTAAATACATTTCTAATGTCCTGACACTGTTTCGTACGTATTTGTAATTAATGTAAAAAAATCAAATTCAATAACTGCGTGATTTCACTGCTTCAAGTCGAGGCTTCGGTGAATTAACACTGAATAACAAAGACGAATTTAAAGACAGCTCATTCGATGGTAAATCGGAACTACAGTTATACAGACTAGGTAGCTGATGTCCAATGGAGAAATTGGATCTTGACGTTTCGCCATAAATGTAATGAGCATCCTCAGCAGTGATAATCAGCAGTTCATTGAGGGCTCTTAGTTCGTTACCTATTGGTAAAAAAAATGTTGTTTGTAGTCGACGGATTTGAAGTCGCAACTTTTATTTCTGCTGTTTCGAACTCCGTAAATTATTAGATAGTGTCAGTCACAATATCCCAAATGATGAATTGAAATTCTTTAGGTTTTCTCATTCAGATTACAAATATTGATGGCCCTGTATTTCCAAAGTAGATCATAGGTAGTGAACGTCTTTTGTGTTCAATCTATGTTAATTACCTATCCAAAAGTATAATCGCAGAAATGTTTTTTTTGCCGATGATGCTACGTTAACAATCAGAATGGAAAATAATTCTGTACTCAAACATTTATTTTTAGTTTGAAATATACCGCTCCACAGAGCGTAAAATTTCTATAAGATATCAATTATCGCACTCTAAATTGGAAAAAATAAGACGGCTGAATTCGCCGATCATCTGGCTGACTATGAAATATTTCATTGTGGTGTTACAATCAGTCGATATTTATGATTCAAGAATGAGCCGTAAAAACTTTGGCTAGTAAAACACAGACTGAAAGCTGTGAATCATGGTTCATTAGGTTCAAAATCTTCAAAAATGTCCCCTGTCATAACTGACAATGAATTATTCCATGATAATATAAACATGCATTTGTACACACTCAACGGTCAACGGAGATATCAACAAATATTTGAACATCACAACCCCTGTCTCTAATACCCATAATAAGTTATCGTCTGTAAATAAAAAACACCTAAGTATCAAAATGGAATAAAAATTAAGAACTAAAAATATGCTCAATATGTCATTATTCCGGAATCCAAATATTATTGTTTGCACAGAAATGAATTAGTTTTATATGATCTGGAAATCATATATTGATATTTCATAAATAGGTGAGTGTTATGTTGTATTCACTTCGATTTGGGTTCCTTCCACTAGATAATTTTTCAACTTATTATTGTCTATGGTCTTGGGAAAATATGTGCGTCGCTTCTACGGTAAGGAGCAGAAAATTATTCGAGTTGGAGAATGCTTTAGTAGAAATGATTATTACAGAAATACACAAACTAAACATGAATATTCGCAAGCAGACTTCAAATTTTATATAATTGTATTGTTACGGCGTTAGATATCTTTCAACTCCAATGAAAGTTCAAATCTACATGGCATTCCAACTCTTATCGATGTCGGCCACTCAGCTACTTTCTCAAATGATATGATTGGTAAGAATCACATGACACTATTCACTACAATATCCAATAATTTCATCAAAACGATCACCGAAAGAATTATATCGTTAGTTCAGTAATTTCAAATGACTTGAATATACTCATTCAACGGAGCGAAAAAGCATATCGACAAAGAATGCAATTCTCCTCAGAACAATCGAGACCATGATGATTCATTTTATATCCCGCCGCGGTTCATTTTGTAAAAACATACCAACTTTGAAATGCTATTTGTTTCTGTTCTCGACGTCTTTCCCATCTCCATAATATTTGTGGGCTTTATATGGTTTTTTCATTGTGAACAGAAGCACAATATATTACGCGAAACGAAAATATCTCCCTTTCCTTTATCTGAGTGGAAATATAGGCATTCATTTATTTTTCATTTGAAGTACTTTCATGTCATGACCTAGTATAAAATCGATTGATTCAAAATACTGTATTCACAAAGACATGAGAGAAATAGAAAACTGTTGAAATTATATTCTTTTATTTCGTATTTGTTTGATTTTCGTTATTTGAAACTACCTCAGGAATATCAGTAAGATCTAGTTACTTTTGCTTCATTCAATTTTTATGCATCACATATTCTTCTTCATGGTAAATAATCCCACAGAAGAACAGATATTGATAATTTCAAACGATATTTCAAATTAAGTCAAAAGATTCTGCTTACCTACTTGATCATGTCCTGTGATACGAATAACCTTAGATAAAATTGTCTCCTGCATCTCTATAGCATTCAATCCTACTTGATAACTATCAACCGAATCCTATTTTTATTTTATTTCCTTTCCATGATAATGATTACACAATTTTTACAAAGATTTTCATTTCTAGAAGCGTTTCGCTAACACCGTAGCATCCTCGGTGTAAGCTACGGTATTAGCGAAAAGCGTCTGGAAATAAGAATGTTCATGAAAATTGTGAAATTATTATCATACAGCTTCAAATCTAGGAAGAGACTCCAGAATTTATCTCTCTCTCCCACACACACAGTCTCCTAACAAACGCGCTTCTTAGAGAAGGTCTTGAGCCGAAACTTTGAAGTAGCTTCCTAGATTCGACAAGCTGTAGTTTCGTTTCTGATATGGTGGTGGACTGACGTGCCGATAACGACCGTTTACAGAGAAGGTACGCGGCCGCCATGTTGAAGATAGAACTGACCTAATTTCACTAGTTCAGACTTCCATTGTCTACTATATAAAATGATTTGAAATCCCTGAAACAGGTAAAAAAGAATAATTAAAAAAGGATAGTTGAAAATAACAATTATATTAAGCAACAACAAACCTGAAATGAAATGACAGTGAAACAACCTACAAGCAAAAATACAACAATTGAACAAACAAAAAATCAAAGGAATGAAAAAAAGAAAATAATAAAAATAGAAAAAAATAAAAAGTGTAGAGATTCCAAGTCACGTTAGTTCACGACGTTCCGATTGTTGGTATCTACAATCGTCTTCGGGTGATGACTGGACTGATTCCTCCGAGAGATGACTATTTTATAGGCCGTTGAAATACTTTCACTTTCTCTACTTTCCATTTTCCGCTTCACTGATTCCGTGAGAGATGACCGTTTTGGCGGGAGTTGGTCATTTTTCGTTTGATGATGGGTTTTCATATGTTTCGTATATCTAAGCTGGCCTGGCTGAATACGTTGTTGGACAACATGTATGCGGCTTCCTTAAATTTTCTCCTGAACCAATGTTCCTCTCTGTGCAAGATCTCAGCTTGGGACCACTCGATGTTGTGTTGATCTAAGTGGGAAACATCTCTATACCGAAAACCCACTCATACGGGACAGTATCTGAACCACAAATCCAACCACCATCAATCGACAAAAAGAGGAATCATCAAGACTCTATTAGACCGTGCTTTTGGGCTCTGTAATACAAAGGAAGGTCTCGAGAAGGAACTAGACATCATCAAAAATGATCTTCAGCGGAATGGATACTCCAAAGCGATGGTAGAAAAGACTTTGGCTAAAAGACAGCAGGAGCCTCGCAAGGAAGAGAAGCCGTCACAACCAGTGCTTGCACTTCCCTACATCAGAGGATTATCGGAGAGGATAAGAAGAATTGGTTCCAAGTACAACATTAGAACCTGTTTCAGATCCGGTAACACTATCCGTAGCAGCCTCACGAAAACCAGGCCCCCAAACGCGGACTGCGATTCCAAGAATTGCATTTACCGGATACCCTGTGAGTGCAGAAAATCCTATATTGGTGAAACTAAGAGGCCATTGAATGTTCGCATTGCCGAGCACAAGAAGCACACACAGCGAGGAGAAACCAGCAAATCAGGAATAGCAGACCATGTTTGGACCCATCAACACAACATCGAGTGGTCCCAAGCTGAGATCTTGCACAGAGAGGAACATTGGTTTAGGAGAAAATTTAAGGAAGCCGCATACATGTTGTCCAACAACGTATTCAGCCAGGCCAGCGTAGATATACGAAACATATGGAAACCCATCATCAAACGAAAAATGACCAGCTCCCGCCAAAACGGTCATCTCTCACGGAATCAGTGAAGCGGAAAATGGAAAGTAGAGAAAGTGAAAGTATTTCAACGGCCTATAAAATAGTCATCTCTCGGAGGAATCAGTCCAGTCATCACCCGAAGACGATTGTAGATACCAACAATCGAAACGTCGTGAACTAACGTGACTTGGAATCTCTACACTTTTTAATTTTTTTATTATTTTCTATTTTTATTATTTTCTTTTTTTCATTCCTTTGATTTTTTGTTTGTTCAATTGTTGTATTTTTGCTTGTAGGTTGTTTCACTGTCATTTCATTTCAGGTTTGTTGTTGCTTAATATAATTGTTATTTTCAACTATCCTTTTTTAATTATTCTTTTTTACTTGTTTCAGGGATTTCAAATCATTTTATATAGTAGACAATGGAAGTCCGAACTAGTGAAATTCATCACGAAACATTGTCAATCACCTTCAAAAAAAAGAACTGACCTAGTTTGTGTTGTGACTGTCCGCCGTTTGAGAACATGCCAGCATTGAAATTAATATCAGCATTAATAATTACGATAGTTGTATAGGTGTTTAAAAAGAAATATGACCCTCAATCAAGCCGTTTAGAAGTCGGTGTACCAAATATAAAACCTACTCTCATTCACGCAGCTTGGAGGCCGGGGTGGACCGGATGTCCACGTGGAAAACGGATAGCATTAATTATGCCATTATACCATGATGAGAATTTTATATGTATTATATATGTCCGCTGGTGGAAGACGTACCTGAAAATTACGAAAATTGAACAAGAGTGGACAGGACGTGTAGTATTGGCTTAAGCAAAACTTCTGCACTCCCACGAATAGACATGGATAACTGCGCCTGAACGGAAGCAAAAATCAATTATAGAGAGGGAGAGAGAGAGAAAATAAGTATCATGGATAGTTTAATCAATTTTCAAGTGAAGGTTCAATCAGTCTATTGATGATTTTTTCAATTCGTAGAGAACTTGGTAAGCAATGCGAGTCTGAGAGAAAAATCGAACCATGTCTTCTACAGAACAAAATGATTATAGCACATTGCGTCAGTCAATCCACACTGTTCACTTAGAGAGCAATTGAATAAAATAGGCAATAACGACAACGTTAGGTTAGGTTAGGCAAAATGAAAAATAGGAACAGATAGTCATGTTTTATGTGAATATCAGACAATGAATCATGATCATCCAACAAAGAAACGGTACAAACTAATATATGAGTAGAACAGTTGTTTTGAAAATATGAAAGACAACTGAAAGTCAAGATCATGAGGCTACAATGTTCGTTGGAATCTTGGAAAAGTTGACCAAGCCAGTAAGCTCCCAAGGAGCAGGAAAAACAAGTAATAATCAATACATCCGCGAAAGCGGACTTTTTTCAATATTTTACTATTCGTGCAAATCGAAATATACAGGCTCAGAGTTCTGAAATGTGAATGACATCTACCGATGGGTGAGTCATGCTAATACAAATGCTGCCATAGTTTCCTCAAGGTGCAGTGTGAGCATAGAAGAGATATTCTTAAGTTTTCACTATAATAAATTATTATAGAGCAGTTGTGCACAAGGATTTGTCAGCTTCCACAAGCGCAGACTTTCTTTTCAGCATCAAATTATTTCATTTTTTTGTTCCTTGACATACATTCTCTTTCAATTCTAAGCTTGAAAGCCGACAAATATTGGCGAAAAGTTCCGTTTGTGTTTTGGTTCAGTGGATTCAAGTTATTCAACGCATAATTTTTCGTTTCTCCCAGCTCATGAAGATGTTTTTGACTTTCTACAGAGATGAAACCTTTTCAATTTTCAATATCGGAGACAAATAACGGGAATATCAGGCTATGAACCGAATGCGGTTGAATTGTTTTCGCACAATTTTTTTGTCTGATCGGGGTGAAAAGATGATAACGCCTTTTGTGTTGTATCTGATTCGATGTCAAAACTCATGAGTATCGCGGAGAGATCCTTCAAAATGACATCCGAAGCATCAGACAATGACATTTCATCCAAATATACTCTCTATGAGTAAGCACCCCAGCTGAAGGGCATGCATTTCAAACGTTCATCTGTTACTGGTAGATAATTACTGTTACTGGTAGATAATTTTTTATGAGCATTTTCAGCGGTCACTTCTGTGATAATTTTGAATTTTGGAATCAATTATCACCTGTTTTACGGTTTTGGTCTGTTCTATTATTTTGAGTAAATGATTCGAACACCTACTTCTTGGAATCTAGGTGAAATTGCGGGATTTTTCTTCTGCATATGAAAGATTAACGACCAAATTTTTCTATTCATTTTTTTTTATGTGAATTGTATTCTGTATGAATATTATTGAATTTTCGTAAGTCGGAATTTGAGAACTGCCTCATTTCACTTTGAAAACCCTAATAGCAGACCCATAATCTAATTTATCCAAAACCTGTAACAGCAACATGAAACTCAGCCGATAAATTCGCCGGCTATATGATATCTTTTTCAATTCATTATTATTATGGTCAGTTGGAGAAAGTCTCGCAGATATTCCAGAGACAGGTCCTCATTAACTTATCTTAATCTGTCAGAGGCACTATCGTGAATAATACTCTTGAAGAGCGAAAGGTGTGCACTGACGTATTTCTTCTAAATATTCCGGTATTTCAATTCGGCAGCGGAGCTGATCTATTATTTTAACTAGTTTGACGAAGAGGACAACTTTTCTGACGTCCGAGTTTGTAACATTTACCGTTTCCTTGTGAACAACTCTGGAATTGAGATTGTCAATTAATACATTTACTTAGGGTAATTTTTGCATTTTCATCTATCTTCAGGAAAATGACATTTTTTCTACGTCCAAAACAGATCTCTCTCTCTCTCTCTCTCTCTATTTTGGATGGTCGTTGCTTCCTATCTTCAGGCGCATATGACCAATGCTCCTCCTGTTACGTAACCAGCTGTTACATAATAAAAGCTTCGTCGGGGGACAAAGACTATCTTACAGCTTGCAAGCCTGTGCCCGGAATGGTGTGCTCTTCTTGTTTTTGACTAACTCGGCTGGACTACTTTGGAATGTCTGGATAAAGCGGTACACGTTGCGTCTACTGGAGTCTCGAACGTTGTCTTGTGTGCTGGGAACTGGGTGGGGGATAAAAAGACAGATAGTACGTACATTGGGGTGGAGAGATGGGAAAAAGGAGAGAAATAAAAAGGAGGTGAAAGAAAGGGAACCATCCCTCCCTCCCCTGTTGACTTATAGTGTGATATGATTATGTGTCATAAAATAGACAAGAGTTTTGATAATACCGAAGTGTAAAGAGCCAAGTACTGTTAACATATTCAAGGGAGCCGGAATGCCTTTTTTGACAAGTTGTTGGTAAATGTCATATCCAGGGATAATGTTAATTGGGCATTCTAGGAACGTGTGTTCCAATGTGTCTAGTTGTCCACACTCGCAATGTGGACTTGAAGAGACGCCAATACGAAATAAATGAGACTTAGTCTAACAGTGGCCGGTTTTCATATGGATGACGCTAGAAACATGTCTTCTGTCCATAGCTGGAATTGTCAGATACCAAGGCCGTTTGGGGAAGGTAGGGTGGATTCTACAATATGTCTTACCTTTATTCTGTATCTCTTGTTGCCATTTAGTAAAAAAGTGTTGATTGATGTTGTTTTTCAGGAATGGTAAGTAATAATGTTTATCTACTGGAATATTCAATGGAACACGAGGATCGTGCCAACTTTTGCCAACTTATCCGCCTGCTCATTGCCATCAATATGCGAATGTCCTGGAATCCATGTAAATTTGAAAGTATAATGTGGAGTTGTAGTAGTGATAATGTGTTTAATGCTCAATGTAATAAAGTCTATATTCGTCTGAAAATTCGCGTTCTTCAATCGTTCCAGTGCACTTGCAGAATCGGTGAAAAGAAAGTTATGTCGCTGGCCCTTTTCCATGCAGATCTTCATACCTTTATACAAGGCAATCATCTCCGCGTCACAGATGTTTAGGTGATCATGTAGTCGTGCTGAAAATTTATAGTCTAGTTGTGAAATATAAATGCCTATACCAACCTTATTGTTAGTTTTTGATGCATCAGTATATACGAAAATGTAATCATTACGATATTGTTCAGAGAAATGCAAAAAGTTCTTGTAACAATCAGGATCTTGTTTTGTGATTTTGGCATCTATAATATCTACATGATGTAAATATGTTGCCGAATTGACACTGTAACTTGGTATGACTGCGTTTGAATACATATTTTTTGTGATCAATTTATTATAATGGAAGGCCTCGACCAAATATGGAAGTTGTTTATTTTTCCAGTAACTATATTGCTGGTGGTATATGATGTCAATAATTTCCAAGATCTCAAGTAAAGGTGGCCTGAAATCCATTTTTTTCATGATATATATATGGGCAAGCCACTGTCTGCGATGGTCTAAATCTGTCAAACCTGCTTCCGCCAGTATAGCATTGCGAGGCGTGGATTTCATGCATCCCAGAATAATTCTAAGTCCTGATATATAGACTGTATCTAATTTGTCCAGGTTCTTTTTAGTACAAGGTCTATATAAGAATGCGCCATAATCTAAGTGCGCACGCACAAGTCCATTGAACGCCAACAACATAGTTCTCGGGTCCGCGCCCCACCATACTTTGCAAAAAGTTTTTATAATATTGATACCTTTATTTGCTTTAGAAATAACATGATCAATAGTTCTGTCCCAATTCAGATTAGTGGGAAAGAAAGTTCCTAAGTATTTAATCTCTTTCTTGGCCTGCAGGGTATGATTGTCTATCCGAATGTTCAAAGGTCGAACGGAAGCTCTACCTTTGTGAAAGAACATGCTTTCACATTTACCTTAACTCAGCTGAAGGTTATGTTTGGTCATCCACATATTAATGGTGGAAAGTGAACTATTTATGGTGTTCTCCAATGTTTGGAGAGAGTCTCCCTTGATTAGCAGTAGTAAGTCATCCGCATATGCCAGCAAACGGCATGGGGATGGTATGACATCGAACAACGAAAGTAAGTGAATATTAAACAGAAGAGTACTAAGCGGGAAACCTTTTGTGAGTCCCTTCGAGGTTAAACCAGGTCCGTGGACAGTACCATGTCGATCTATTAAATAATTATGTCGGTTATCTAATATTCGGAATATGAGGTTTCCCATCTCTGATGCTACTCCATATTTTATAAGATATTTATACAAAGTGAATATGTTGACATTATCATAGGCCCCCTTGAAAGCTAATTGTACATAAGAGGTTAGAAAGGCAGTGCAATCCATCGTACCTAAACCTTTGCGAAACCCTGTTTGGTATCTGGAAAGAAGTTGGTTATGTTCAAAAAACCACTCTAAACGTATTTTGATTATTTTTTCTAGTAGTTTCAATCCACAGGAAGCCATAGCCAATAGGCGGTATGTATTTGTAGCTGTGTTAATAGAGGCTTTTTCAATGCCAATCAATAAAAATTCTTTCCATGAACACGGTATTGTGTCACCCTGTAGGAAACCATTATAGAATTGTAGTAGTGCGAGTTTCAATATCAAGGGTAAGTGTAGAAACATAGCATATGGGATGCCATCTCTCCCTGGTGCAGTTACTTTCTTGAATTTCAGTGCCAGTTCCAGTTCTAGTAGCGAAAATGGCCGAGTGTGTGTGGTATTAGGTTGAAGTCGGAAGTCCGGTTCCACATTACAAATGGATATTTGATCTAATAGTGTAATTGCTGTTTGTGCATCTGGCGCATCGTTGGAGTTGTATTTTTTAAGTTTTTTGTCGGAATAGCTTCGGATTATGTTCCATACGTAAGAGATGTTAGAGTCACGATTTAGGGAAGCACAAAATATTTGAAAACTTTTTTTCTTTTTCTTTCTCAAGAATCGTTTTGTTACCGCCATTGTTTTTTTTTTGCTTCTATATAATTCGTAATCGTTGGGAATAGTTGAAAGTGTTTGATAGCTTGTTTCTTTTTTGTGTTGGCTTGAGTGCATTCATTGTCCCACCAGGGACATCTCGGTCCCTTTAAAGATTTTGGGTGATAGGTAGGTATTGTTGTATCAGCTACATAGTTCATTAAATTAGTTAAAGAATCATATGAATCCAATGTTTGTAGGTCTGCTAGAATATCTAGCTGTTGTGTGTATGTGTTCCAATCCGCTTTCGCAAAGACTTTTCTCGTATTATTAATATATATTTTTTCCTCTGTGTTATTATAGCTGCATAGGGTAGGGTAGTGATCGCTATTACCACATTCCTCCATTACTTCCCAAGAACATTTTGGTGCCATTGCACCAGTCCATTGGACTTGGATTTTCCAGAGGGCTTGCAAATCTAGTACCTTTACCCGTGTTTAATACTACCAATTCGTCACCGGCCATTAATACACTCAATACATTGTCATTGAAATTACTCGAGGCACTTCCCCGTAAGGGATGGTGTGCGTTGAATTCCCCCATCCAAATTATTTTTCCTCGCAAATGATGTAGTAATCTAGTAGCTTGGTCTATTAAAAGATGATTATTCGGGGGATTATAGGAATTTACTATATTTATGTTATTAACATTGACTATTAAGGTTTGGCATTTATTATCATTCAATTCTTGTATGTCCACAATGGAGTAATGGCAGTCTTTGCGAACGAGGGTGGCAATACCCCCATATCCATCCTCCCTATCAATTCGTATAGTATTATAATTTTTTAAATTTAAAGCGTAATCTTTTTTTAGCCACGTTTCATTCAATAGGATCACATGTGGCATGTGCTCCTGTAGTAAAAGTGTCAAGTAATAGTTGGCCTTCACACTACGTATATTCCATTGAATGATTTTCATGGATGTAGAATCCACCCTATTCCCGAACAGTGCTAGTAAGAGTCTGTGGAATCGAAATCTTTACATAGTCTAGCTTTATCGTATGCGGTTATGACATCAATTATTTTTGTCTTGGTGGTTGCAGGTAATTTGGAAAAATTTGCATAAAATTTTTTTACTATATTTCTATCGTGCTCGTCGGACGTTAGTAATGGAAAACTGTTGTTGAATTGCGATTGATTTATATGCTGTTTATTGGAACCTACTGTTGTTTTTTAATTGCCCCCGTACTTACTGTGGTCTGTGAAGTTGGTTGGAAAGCTATACCATTTGGGGGTTGTGGAATTCTACCATCTGGATACAGCAAAATTTCGTTCAACGCATCCCTGTCATAGCCTAGTCTATATTCTCTATTACTATGTTTGTCCCCTCCTACGCTTTGTGCATATGATCTTTTGAATCTTTGATTGTTTGCCATATAAGTTTCTTTGCGTTGCTCTACTGAAATATCATTATTATTGAATGTATATCTATTTTGCAATATTGGATAATCGTTAGCTTGTGGATTATAAGAAGTTGGTTCTTTTGGAAAGTGTTTGACAGCTTCATAAAAAGAAATATTTTCAAAAGTCATTTTCTCCCTAATTTTTTTTGACGTTCAAATTCCTTGCAAATTCTATTGTTGGATTTATGTTCAGTACTTCCACAAAAAAGGCATTTTATGGTATTACAAGTTTTATATGTCTCTTCATCTATGTGACTTTGAGTACAAGAAAAACATTTTTGTTTACCTTTGCAATATTTTTTAATATGTCCATAAAGGAGACAATTAAAACATTCAATCACTGGAGGTATATAAAGAGTTGTTATGTAAGTTAAAAAGCAAATGTCAACATACCTAGGAATGATAGTTCCCTCAAAAGTAATTAAAATCGTCGATGCAGGTACATATTGGATCTTTCCATCTGTTACTATGCGTCTGTTCATTCTTTTGACACTTTTAATTTTATAAGGGCTTTTAATCATCGTTTTCAGTTCCTCTTCTGAGTAATATGTAGTTATGTTTTTTACAATCGCTTTGCAGGTTACATTACTATTAGGAATGTATAATTTATAGTTTAAAGTATTTCAATTTTTCGTTCAAGACTAGAGAATTGGCACTTTCACGATTATAAAATTCAACTCCTATGATATGTCTACCTTTGATTTTGAACTTACTTACATTTTCCAATTTCAGATCACAAACTTCCTTAGCAATTTTAAGATGTGCATATCGTCCAATACTGGCTCTAGATTCCTTATTAGTTTCTACAATAACTGTGAAGGGCCCCGTTGCACCCTCACCTCATAAATTTATCTGGTTTTCTTGACCTGATTCCATTTCACTTATCACCGGTTGCGAAGAAGCACCTGTAGGATTGTCTTCTATTTTCAATATCATGTGTTTGTGTAAAATTGACTAATTCATCATCATCAACACTATCCCTGTTATGGCTTCCTTCATTATCAATATGAATTCGTTTTATGGGGGAAGATGACTCTTCCCCCTCTCCCCCTAACATCTCTACAGCACTATAGCACCTTTCTCCTCTTTTTTTATGGCTAATTATTCAATTCGCAGTTATATGTACTTCCCAATGATAAATCAAAGTATTAAAACTCAAATAACCCACTAGAATAGAGAAATAAGTACAAAGGAAATAGAAAAAGAAATTGCACACCTGATTCGATCTTCGCAGCTCGACAGTTTACCATGCAATCTCGTCCAAAACAGATATGTAAAAAATTCTTGAGAATTTGTTTGGTTTAAAAATTGACTATGGCGACCTATCGGAAAGCAGTCCGGTTTATAAGCGACTTCTATAGCTCCATTTCAATACCCGAGTCTACGTTATTCGATTGGGATGCATTATTTTCGAATAGCTTAGAACAGGATGATGGAAATTCAATTCATGGATAAATGCCCTAGAAAATGTCTACCTGAAATTTTTATAAAAATTGATACCATTGTCGTTTTGAGTATTTGATATAGATTAACTTTGTCTTTTACACTGAAAAATTTGGACGAATAGTTTGAAAGTTATCACGATACGAATAACTTGACGCAACGCAGTAAGCCATTACGCGTCGCGTATACTTTAAGACGACAGCGTGCAATGCGCGAGGGTGAAGGGGCGGTCTATGCAATGAAGCGTCATCGCCGAGAACGCTACCCGAACGCGGGCAGATGCGTGAGGGCAGACGTCGTTTACGATTGTGTTAGTTTTGCGAATTTCTTTATAGGTAACATAAATTTATTTACCGAAGCTATTCATACTTGGTGCAGTTGGCATATTTTTTCAGTTACTGTATTTTTGAAGTTGAAATATGGATTACTAGCTGTTGCCTGCTATAATATTAACGTATAGCGGAAGCTACTGAACCTAAAATTTTGAAATATGTTGGTAGGTTCTTTCTAAATCGTAAATGAGCATCAATAAATTCAATCAGAAATGTTCACACCCAAGGGGAAAATGAATGTTCAAAGATTGTATTGAATTTCATCAATTTTGAAGTTGAAATCCTAAAGTTTTGGGTTGATAAAAAAATATTCTAGCTCTTTGTTCTGTCACGAAACTTAACGTAACAAACCAAATTCTACACAGGCGAAGCAGCAGGCAAAAACTATTCCATTATTATTTGCAGCTAAAATGAAATATAACACTCAAGAATACGAGACTGAATGCTTTGAAAAATATTTCGATGGACTGTTGAATTCCCGGTATTTTTTTTCACCTCAACAACTATCCAATAGACTGGTACCCGGAAATCTGTCTAACTATCCACACCCATCCACAAAATTTGAGTAGTAATTCAAATTCGTTCAATGTATATATGAACATATCTTTTCATTATCTTTCGAAGGAATGTACTACTCTACAGATCTCAGAAAATTATCTAGAGCATTATGTATGTTCAGCAAACTCTGTAACGCATTACATTTGAATGCAACATACTTTATGCCGTCACACTCAATGTTCCACCATTTTCAGAAAGTTAATGAATTCTCATAATTGCAAAATGATTCGTAAGATTACAAACATTTTAGCTGATTTTGTTTGGAAGTTTTCACATTACGATGGTTCATCATCAACGAATTGGTTTGTCACTCTACTAACACGTTTCTTCTTAAGTTTTCTCAATAATTTCTTTTTTTTATTCATTACAAATGAAAATTAAATTATTTCTCATTAAAAGATGTTTATTTTGAGAACAATGAATAATTTAAAATATCAAAATAACAGATTCTGAACTCGTTCAACCGTTGAGTCAAGTAGTAAATGATGATTATTTTTCGATGAAAACGACTGATATTTCAATGGAAAAAAACTGATGAAAATTGATTTTTAAGAAATGAATTTACTTAACGAAACCAAATGACCTGTATAAGAAAAAATTGATTTTCATGAAAATGGATAACTAGTGGAATTCTGATGAATGTTAAATAACCATTCCTGAAATACAATTCTTAAATTCTCTATACCATTTTTGCGATCTCAAAATTTCAAGAAACCAAATGAATATTACTTTGATACAGTTATATTAGACAAATATTGCGTATTGGTTTCAAAGTTAACTGTATTATCAGTTTTGTAAACTTGAATTGGGATTTTTTTTTGGCAACAAGTTTATATATTGTTCCAACGAAAATAGATATTCATGGTGCATATGTTTCCATGGCTAGTTTCTAATGGAGTATTTGCTATGTGGAAGCTATTCTTCGGGTTTTCAGGTCATGATCTGCAGGTTTTTTACCTGAAGTTTCGTCTACTACTGCGGTAGCCATTATCAAAGGCGATGTAGTAACTGTCGCAGTGCCCGAGTTGGTGCTCAAGTTTTTACCGTTATCACTGACACAAAAATTACGATGCCGGTATTTGATTCTAGTTTTATATTACTATTTTATATCATGAACTGAACTATCGTAGCGTACGGACGTGTTTGTGTGTGTCTCTGGATAAATTGAGTTGTTTATTTTATCCGAGTGAAAATGGTGGTTACTCGTACTAAAGTTGAGAGTAACAATGATAACCAACTAGTGGAAATAATCAAAAGTTTATTCGAAGTGGAGCTAAAAAAAAGCACTCAAATATTATTGGACGAGATATCGAGTCTAAAAACAGATATAAAAAATCTTAAAGATTCTAATATCGAGTTGGTGCGACTCTTATGTGATGGGAAAAAAAAGGCGAAGGAGAATTATTTGATATGGAACAGTCATTTATGTCAAGTTCATCAGCAGATACAGTGATTTCCGTCTCGGAAGGCAAAGAAAAAGGTACAATTGAGAAGCAGATATGGACTGAAGTGAAACGCAAAAAAAAGACTCCTAAAAACCAAACTGATTTGCAAGTTAATTCTATTCCACAGCAGGAACAGATGCCCAAAAAAAGGGAGAAGGAACACATTCTGTCGATAAGGATGATGATTTTAGCGGAGGTGAACCGAGGCTTTGGTTATATGCCGGACGCTGCAAACCACAGTCTACAACAGACAAGGTAAAGTCATATCTAGAAGAGCGATCTCCTGGGCATGAGTTTGAAGTTACCGAACTGAGTTCTCTTGGAAGATATAAATCTTTTAAAATTGGGGCAGACATGCAACTTCAGGATATTTTATACAATCCATCACATTGGCCCGAAAAAGTGATAATAAAGAGATTTCAATTTCGTAAATCTTTTCGACAGCACCGCCCGTCAAATGTCTCAAATGACTTCTGATTCGATGCTCAAATTAGTAGACTCATCATTAAAAAATTTTAAAATTATGCATGTAAACTCTCAATGTATTTTAAATAAGACAAACCAAATCGAGGTTATTTTAAAAGATGAGAACCCAGATATTTTATGTGTTTCTGAAACTTGGTGTAGTAGCTTGAATATCAATACTATTTATTTCGAAGGTTATAAAATAGCTTCTCATTTCACTCGACGAAACCATATTCATGGTGGAGTGTTGATTTTGATAAAAAATTCATTAGTTTACAAGAATGAAACAAACCTGGATAACATGTCCTTAGAGTTAGAATATGAAACTTGTGCAATTTCTTTTTGTGTAAGTAGTATAAAATACTGTCTAATTTTATTATATAGACCTCCTAAAGGTTGTATGGAAATATTTGTGGATAGTTTGTTCAATGCTCTTGAATATTGTGACAAAAAATTCAATAATATCGTAATATGCGGAGATTTCAATATCAATTATTTATGTGACTCAAACGATAAAACATCTTTGAATGATTTATTACACAGTTTCAATCTTGGAATCAAAAGCCTTGAACCGACCAGAATTTTTACGTACTCAAATGGAAAAACTAGTACTTCAAAAATTGATTATTTCCTCACAAATATTTCAGAGGCAAAATATAATGAAAAAGTTATAAATGTTAATCTTGCAGACCACCTAAGCCTCTCTTTTGAGATTGTGAATTCCCAAATCAAAAGATACGATAATAGAAAAATAATTCATTTCGCGAACATCTGTAATGAAAATCTTGAAAATCTACGACTCTGTCTGGAAAGGGAAAACTTTTATTCAGTTTATGAAACCTCCAATTGTATTCAGTCCGCTTTTGAAGCTTTCGTAAATACTTTGAAATATTGGATTGATATAACATGTCCTACTGTGAAAAAGACCGTTAATCTTGAATCACAGTCGCTTAAAAACCAGTGGGTAACCGAAGAAATAGTTCTCATGGGAAAAAGTCTTAAAAATCTTTTTTGGTTAACTAAAAATGTAGATGATCCAAGAATTAACAAACATTATATAGACTCAAAAAAACTATATATACAAAAAATTAATGAAACAAAATATTCATTTTATCAGAATTCACTTGAAAATAAGAGTCACCATGAAAAACAAAAGAAAATCTGGAATATAGTGAAAAATCAAACAAGTAAAAATAAGGTGAGATTTAATCTTGAATTGTTAGTAAATAATAGAATTGTAAGCGATAAAAGTATAATTGCTAACAGTTTTGGTTTGTATTTTTCTACTGTAGCAAAGGATTTGATCAAGAAACATTTTTCATTTACAACCTTCAACGACTACACAACAATGCATGTAACTGGAACTTTTTATTTTACTCCTGTACACCCAATAGACATTTGTGAAATAATATCTAGCCTGAAAAATACAAATGCTGTGGGAATTGATTGCATTTCTACAAAACTTTTAAAACATATCATGAACTGCATTTGTGAACCTCTAGTATACATGATAAATATTTCAATAGAAACTGGAATATTTCCTCACAAATTGAAAATTGGAACGGTTACGCCGATATTTAAAAAAGGGGATCCAACTATGATTGAGAACTACAGGCCTGTAACAGTCCCAACAGTATTGTGAAAAATTTTCGAAAGGTGTATCTATAATAAAATGCTGGCTTTTCTAGATAGATTTGAAATTATTTCCGAATTTCAACATGGTTACTGCCCAGGTAGGTCAACGGAAAGTGCATTTTACACTTTTTTCAAGTATGTCTATGATTCACTTGATAAACGAAAGTATGTTGGTGCCCTTTTCTTTGATTTATCGAAAGCTTTTGACATTATTGATCCAGCTATTATTTGCAGTAAACTATATTCACTTGGCTTCAGAGGTAATTTTCTATCGTGGCTTAAGTCCTACCTGAATCTAAGAAAAATACATGTTGAAATTGATAATTGTCATTCTCAATCGTATGGCATGGATTTAGGAGTTCCTCAAGGATCTATTTTGGGACCTCTATTTTTTTTACTTTACATTAATGACATGCCAGACTATGTTAGCACGAATTGTATTGTCTTATATGCGGATGATACAACTCTAGCAACTAATGCTGAAAGTCCCGAGGAACTTCAAGGTAAACTGAACTTATTGTCATTTGAATTCACGAATTGGTGCAAGAAGAATTCATTAGTAGTTAATTCAAGTAAAACAGTATTGATTCAATTTTACTCTAGAACAACCAGAAAAATTGAAAAATTTGTTGTTAGGGTAGGAAATGAGAACATTGAGTCATCAGATAAAACCAAATTTCTTGGTACCTTGATAGATAGTAATATGGCATGGGAATCAAGTATAGCACAAGTGGGAAAAAAAGTTAATTCGGGTTACTTTGCTATTAGACAGTTAAAATCATTATTTAACAGAAAACAGCTGCTCAATGTTTATTTTGCCCTGGTATATTCCCACATTTCCTATAATATAGCTGTATGGGGTTGCTCCACCAAGCTACATAAAATATTTGTTTTCCAGAAAAGAGTTATGCGCTTAATATTCAAATTAGACTACCGGGAGTCATGTAAAACATATTTTATTGAAAATGGAATTATGTGTGTACCATGTATATACATCTACAAGTGCATAATATTTTTTAAGAAATACATACATGATCATCACCGAAATTCTGAAATGCATTCGTACCCAACAAGACATGGTGATTTGATAAGACTTCAACAACATTCAACCTCGTTTTTTGAAAACTGCCCGTCTTTTGCTGGTGCAAAATTTTTTAATAATCTACCTCTCATAATTAGAAGTGAAAAAAGCGATATTATCTTCAAAGCCAAACTTAAAAAGTTTCTGATTAGCGGTTGCTTTTACAGTATTGCTGAATATTTGAGTCAATGTGAGGACTAATAATAGATGCTATGTTAAGTTCTATTTGTCAACTAGTTTATCTATACCTATACCTATATGTATGTACGTTTATTTGCGATCATTTATACTTATGTGTATGTATTATCTTTATCGTTGCATTTACACTTATATTTATAATTATATGTATGTATATTTATATTTATGTTTGTATGTATATATTTTATTTTCTATAAGACGTATCCTATATCATTTTTTGTGATCTTAAAGGATGTAATAAATATATTATATTATTATTGATGGGCGTGGCTTGGTTGCTTTCAATTGGAATTCTCGACCTTGTTAGTGTACCATTAGGGACAGATATCCAGATTTCAATAATGTCCATTGTCTCTTTTTTTATTGAAATCATTACTGTGTTTTTTAATTTCTATTGCCTCCATCTTGGACAGCAATTTTGAGTTTTATCGACTAGACGCGGTAGTAGACGAAACGATGGACAGAAAACTTGCGAATCGTAGTCAAAAAACCCAGAAAATAGCTTTCACACAGTTATATCTGGCTATCAAAATTTACGTTCTCACTTTTTTGGGCTCGACCTTGCAGTTGTGGCAAGAAAAAGCATTAAAACGTGGTTTACCGAACATAAAAGAAGTTGATGCTATAGCCCATCATATGAGTAGATCATTCGAAAACACGATTCATTTTGAGATAAAACCAATAGGAAGAGCGCTCAACTATCAATAACGCATAAATACCAGCACTCAAAAACATATAGATTCTCCTTTCAATCCAAGAAGATCGCTTTGCTCAGTGCCGCATTGACTTTGATAAGGTTTGCCGCAGTTGCAGATGAACACAACTAATAAAACAGGTAACTGTCAAGAAAATTACCCATTTTCAACTCTCGAGTAGGACGGAACGAATAAACAAATTTAAATATAAAACTTCATATTTCACTCCATTAAATGTTGTCTGTTTTTTCTGTTCAACTGTGAATAAAGGTGTGAATGCACATATGTCATTTTGCATTGAACAAAATGTGTTACCTTCCGTATATTCTGGTATATCTGAGGGAAATCCATGTTCATTGATTTTCTCGAAGAACTATTTATCTGCTCCCCGATTTAGAGCAATCACGTGATGCATAACAAAATTGAGATTAATTACCAACGGATGTATCAGACTAAATTTATAATCGGGATTTACCAGTTCTCAAACATCTTGAACAGCGAGCTAATAGGTTTTTGTTCATGCCGAACAGCATGTTGAAAGGATTTGTTTCCAGAAAATTCTCTTCTAATATAATATGAAAATGAAAGGCTATGCGTCTTCCAATAGACTCTCATTAAGTAACTTCATTCATCTCAATACAAGTTCTCGGTGACATACAATTCCTCGCTGATATTTTTTCCAACTATCGTTATCTATCTGAAATGATATTTTAGTGGTGGAACGGGAAACAATAATTTGAAAAAATAACTTTCGAAATGATGGCACCGTCAAAGTAAAAATAACAATACGTAACACAAATGACTTGACAAGTTCTATCAGTGAGAGGTGAATCAAACTTTGCTTCTATGACAAATTACCAACAAACGATACCATTTGTTCAAGCTTCATAATTGAGGATGAAACGACTTTCCTGAAGGAAGTTCAATTCAAATTATACGAGGTTGGTCACATCCGAATAGATCACACTGTAGTAGTACCTCTATGACTGATATGCGCAAGTTGAAAGAATGAATCACCGTCACCGTCACCCCACGATAACATTCAAATACGCTTCAATATACCCTGCGATGATTAAATCCCCTTTTGGGTTTGAGGGATACTAAGCAATGTTGTGTTTTTTGTCTGGGCGAGTACCTCTATTCGTATGTTATCAATCCCGTATAATTTGGATTGAACTTCTTTCAGGTAAGTCCTTTCATCCTTAATTATACTTCTGTCGGTCGTATCCCAACAGATCACCCTGTAGATGCTTGAAGACTCATAAAAGACGATCAAAATGTAGTCTGACTGACTGGCTTTCAATAATGAGTGGCATATCTGAATCCTTCATACACAAATAAGTATGTCAAACAAATATGCCCTGCTTTGTAATAATCAACCGAAATTTTTTTGATATAACCTGCAAAGGAGCCTTTTTTGATTATCGGTTTGTTGTAAAATTCACAAGAAGTGTTTGATTTCCTGAATCAACTGTCAGTTTTTGATATGGTGTATTTACTGATAACTACTTGATACGCCGCAAACAGGTACCATGTCGCGCGCTGTGTGACCTTTCAATTCATCGATATCAATTCCATCAAGCTTCAGGACCTTCTGTAACCAACGGCTCAATGTTTGAGTCGTAGCTGGAAGGTGAGGTTTTTTTTATAAGATACAACTATAAAATCAGGTTAATCCTTGAAATATTGAAACGTTATTGATTGCTGCCTCCTTGGTTCTGAGGTTTCAATTATGCTAATAATTTTTCTATTTACTGACTCAAAGTCGAATTCGCTTCCAGTATATTTCTAACTGGGTGACCATTCTGTCGAATCTGATACCAAACTTTTGTCAACAACAAAAGGTGAATGTTGAAATTTGCTTTTATAATTTATTTTATATGTTCTATATATTGATGAAAGTTGTCCACATCTAATATAAAAACCCAATATGACACTTCTATCGGTTGAAAAAAGTAACTGTATGGAAGCAATTGTGAGCTGCTGTTTTTGCGCTCTAGACTTTCGGCTGGCACAAGTCAGAAATTGTGCGGAGCATGAACTGCTCGAGAATAACTAACAAATAGTCGTATCGATATCTACAACGAAGATTGCCCCTGCCAGTCTCATTGTTTTTCAGTATTTCCACTTCTCTGGTTGATCTCTAAATCATTATGAAACACCAGTGGTGTAAGTCCATGATATCTCGAAGTGGAGTGCAGTAGATTTGCGAAGCATAGAAGCTCAAGGTCGACACCACATTTCATCATCACCATCAGATGTTAGAATGGCAAAACCTTCAGTAAGTTAATGTTTCGAAACTACATAAGTTCATCATCAACTTATTCTTTGCAATTCTACAATAAAAGAAAAACAACATAACAATAGTTGATACGATTAATTATAAAATACTTACATAGAGGAAAAATATTTCATAATGTGGAAAGAAAATTGTCACATGTTACCAATGTATAAATGGTCACAATGAAATGATGAAAACATATTTTTTCAATTTAGTAAACAACGGAGGTTTATAATATCATATATATATATATATATATATATATATATATATATATATATATATATATATATATATATATACAGTGTCACCATTAAAGTGCGCACCATATGGGAAACTTTTTTTTCGAAAAGTTTCAATGAAGTTTGACTTCGGCACTTGTTTCTGCTTTAAATTCAACTCAAAATGATGCGGCCAACTGCGACCTACTGACGTTCACTGTTTGTCAAATTCAACTTTTTTTTTTGTTAAAATTGAAAAAGTGTATTTCTAGATCGAATTTTAAAAATGTTACTTGAAAAAGTTGTGTCTACGGCAATTTTATATCCATATATCAAATTTTCTGGTAGTGGGATAAAGTTAACGTTTTGCTTATTTTTGACAGATATCCCCTTCATTTTAATAATTGTTAACCGTTATCAATTCATGTATACATAACAAACTCATCATGGAGTTTAACTTTTCTGATACATTTTTACTTATACGGACATTTTTAGAGAGAAATTAAAAACTTGCTATAAAAATTTCAACATGACTGGTGCAAAGTTTAATTCACTTGGCTATTTTCTTAAACAAACCTTTGATTTCGAAAAAGCAGAGGCAATTAAAAAAATGCAAATAATTTAGATAGAACTATTATTATTATTATACATTTTAAACAACAATAATATTATAGAAAATAAAAATGGGTACAAAAATTCACTTATTGATCTGAATGAGGTTGTCAAACACTTATAGTCTACATTTCACGTTCAATACAAATTATGGTCTTTCTACTGACATCGGCAACTGCATTTTTAATAAATCGGGGATTTATATTTGCACAGCACTCGCGGATGGTATTTTCCAGATGTTGTATGTCAGTAAATGGTCTACTTTTGTACAATTTTTGTTTCCGGTAACCTCACGAGAAAAAGTCTAAAGGCGTCAAGTCGGGTGATCTAGGTGGCCAATAATGTTCCCAGTTACGTCCAATAACTTTGCCTCCAAACATTTGTTGAAGGGACTGTTTCACAGCAACCGTGTGATGTATTGGTGCGCCATCAAGCTGATACCATAGGTCGTATTTAATATTCAAAGGAATATTATCTAAAACTTCACTAACCTCATTATTTCAAAGGTTGAGATAACCGACGTATGATAAATTTTCCCTAAAGAAAAATGGCCCAATTATTTGGTCGTTGAGTATCACACACCATACATAAGTTTTGAAGGGATACTGATCACCACAGTCAACTGTGAAATTGTGATTTTCTTGGGCTCACCATCGGCAATTTTGAGAACTTACCGTTCCATTTGAAGAGAACGTTGCCTCATCTGTCCATAAAATTTTATACGGAAACTTTACATTTTCTTCTCTCTCTTCTTGAAACCAGAATGGAAACCCCAAACGGACATCAAAATCTCGTTCTTTCGAAATGTTAATAAATTTTGGTTCGTAAGGCCAAAATTCAATCTTCAATAAAAATTTTCTAACACTTTCTCTCTTGTAATCGGTTATGCTCGTTTGCCCGTGTTCAATAACTTTTAAACAAATGTTAAGTTGGACCTCCTCATCATATTTACTTGGAGTATGCTTTTTCTCAAATTGATTTGCTACGGATCCTGTTTCTCTGAATTTCAACATTATCCTTGACACAGTAGTATGTTGAACATTTTTTCCTGGATGCCGGTATGGTGTATTCTCACCACATATTAAAACTATACTGAATATTGAAATTTTAATGTAATTTCGACTATAGTAATTCCATTAATACTCATTGCAGCTTTTAAGTTGTGTCTGCTTTTTCAAAATTGATGATACTGACGTTTATTTAAGAAAATAGCCAAGTGATTGAAACTTTGCACCAGTTATGTTAAACTTTTTATAACACATTTTTAATTTCTCTCTAAAAATGTCCGTATGAGTGAAAATTTATCAAAAAAGTTGAACTCCATGATGAGTTTGTTATGTATATATGAATTGATGACAATTAACCGAACTTGTTTTTTAAAATAAAGGGGATATCTGTCAAAAATAAGCAAAACGTTAACTTCATCCTAGTTGCATAAAATTCGGCATATGTATATAAGATTACCGTAGACACAACTTTTCCAAGTAAATTTTTGTTGAATTCGATCTAGAAATGGACTTTTTCAATTTTTTTCAAAAAAAAAAGTTGAATTTGACAAACACTGAACGTCAGTGGGTCACAGTTGGCCGCATCATTTTGAGTTAAATTCAAAGCACAAACAAGTACCGGAGTTAAACTTCATTGGAACTTTTCGAAAAAAAAGTTTCTCATATGGTGCGCACTTTAATGGTGACACTGTATATAAAAGATTGAACTATGGGAAGCTTCGAGCCTTTATACCGTACATGAAAATGAATTATAACGAAAGATATCAGAACTGAATTGAATTGACAGTTGATTTTTCTTTCTCATTCAATTCTTCTTTCTAATAGCATAGCTCATTTGAAGCAGTGCGTTTGGTATGTGACATTTTATCTATCCTGATAGAGGTATTCCATATGAATCTCTTACCATAACATTCAATATTGAAAGTCTTTAATCACGTAGAAAACTAGCTGGATTAATTTTTCTGTATAAATTACTGCACAACAATGTGGATGCTATGGAGATGTCTTTTATAAATTTATGTGTGCCTCATTTTAGAACTAGAAGTACAACAACTTTTTACAGCCGACTGGTCAGAACCAATTCGTATCTCAAGTCACCTATCATTGATATTTGCAATAATTTCAATTTAATTTCAAATTTGTGTGATATCTATTGTGATTCCCTAAAATATGTTGTTGACATTGCATCTCAGTATTTCATGGAGACTTTTCAATTTTCTGGTATAGTTTTTTTTCTTTTCATTTTATTATATTATAATATTCATTCATTTTCTCAAATTGTAACTTTGCAATAATAAAAATCGATATTACTTTCTTCAACATACTTAGTTAACCCTGTTGGGTAATAAAGGCTATTATTATTATTATTATTTCTTCCGGTAGTGTGCGCTGGTCAGGCCCTATCCCCCGGAGCCCCGATACATTCAGGAGAGCGCGCCAGCATTATCAACCAATGACCACTCCCCACACCATGGGGAAAGTGATCATTGGGTCCAAGAATCTTGTGCCCTGAGCAAGCGCAGTGAGCCAAGAATGACAGCCTTCTGCATCTGTGCGGCTAAGATTTCTGCCTTAGTGCGGCAAGCCGGTGTGATTTTAAGATTCGAAAGTAGAGAGGACATCATTAGAACAACCATCTTGACAGAGTGATCTGGATATAGTCTGCGGAGTTCGAAGAGAAAATCTCGATATTTTATCCGTTTTTCCTCCTCTTTTCTGGCGATATTCGTCTCGTCAGGAGCTGAAAACTCCTCGACAAATATCGATTTGGTCTGGTGGTCGAAAAGGACTACATCATGAGCCTGAGGGTGGGGAACGAATAGTTCCAAAAAATTCGGCACTTCTCGTTCCCCACAACGGATTCAATATCCCCCGGAGCGTAGGGCAACACCGGTGTCTCGTCAATACCGTAATAGTGCCGTAGATGGTCATATAGCACTCTTAGGGCCCCGTTATGTCGATAGATATAGGCCAAGACCGCATATGCTGGACATGCTGATAGCAAGTGCATTAGGGTCTCGAGCGCCTCGTGGCAGGCCCTTCACCTTGTGTCAGGAACTTCTATACCCATCACGTGACTGCGATAGACTAAGTTGTTGAAGACACCATCCTGGCAAACCATGATGAACCTCTCAGTTTCCAACTTCAGCCCACTCGACCTGAGAAAAGCGAACGTCAGGCGCTTTGATAAGCAAAGGTGTCTCCACAGAAGTATAGTGATCTCTGCGGCTTTCATCTGAGCTTTTGGCAGAGTCGAAAACTATATCGAGTTCATCAGCTGCTCGGGCAGCTGCCCTAAGGAGAAATGCTCCAATTTCTACTCTTTCATGGACACGGACTATGCAGAGAAGGGATTCGAACTATTGATGACTTTACAGGTTGTACATAGCCAGTACCATTCTGTCATGTAGACACTCCAAACTCAAAAGTCCACGGCCTCCCTATTGTCGGGGGAAGAACAACTGTGGAGCAGACGATTTGGGATACAAACTCCTATAGAGATGCATAATTTTTCGGGTCTTCACGTCGAGTTGATACAGCTCCTCCCGAGTCCACTTCACTTCTGTAAACGACTAGAGTAAGATTGGAACGGCAAGCATATACACATGCTGAACATGAAAGGTCCTTCAGACTGGGAAAAAATGATTCGACGTTTTCAAATCATTCCTTGCCATGCAACCACAAGTTTACAAATCTAAGCGATACGGAAATTCTGAACTATGCAAGGAAGGGTTGCAAACTCAATTATTCAGAATCCTCGGAAATTCACAAGCATAAACATTGCGGGTGCAACCTGTTAAATGACCAAATCGATTTAGTTTACTCTCCGGTTTTTAAATTGGCACATGCGCATTGTGAACTGTAAATTCAGGTACTCAATCAAGTACCTGAATGGTATATATTAGCGAATGTAATGAATCATCGTTAGTTTATTGTTTAAGTTTGAGAATGTCCATATAGGACGAAACTGCAGTAACGTTAGTTACAAATAAAAGTGGTGAAAAACAAAAGAAAGAACAAAAATATTGATAAAGGTGTCGCTAACAAAGTAAGCACCACCAGGAACAGAATATGAATACTCTTCTAACGAGTATGCAAATTTTTTTGAAGGTATCAAGGTGAATCATTGTCTGACATAGGGTAATTGAATCAATTCATGGTGCCCAATGTAATTTGCTACATGAACGATATCATCTGTATTTTACCTGTGATAACAAAAGTGCAAGAAGGGGGCTGTCAGGTATGGGACGTTTGTCACCATGCATAGAACATAGAAATTTTCATTTCTCTTTTCATTATATAAGTATCGCTCATCTTCACATGTTGCATGCGGCATTGTTTCGTACCTCGTTCGATTCAAACGATTGATACGACCAAAACTCGAAATGCTTCAGGACGCTAACCATGTCCGCCAACGAGCAAAACGTTCACGATGTTACGTTACGGTCATTGGCTCATACGGATACTTTCCTTTTATACATCTAAAACATTCCTCAATTGAAATACAATTAGAACTATTCATCATCAATCTGAAGAACGATTTACCAACTCTATCCTACATGAAACAGTATCGACAAAGTTCCACAGTCATCAATCATGTTTTTGATGAAATGCATCGTCTAAATTGCACAACATGAATTACATCACAAAGTCGCTTGCAGCGTGCAGATTTGCGTATCGTTTTGATGTGAATAATAAATATTTCCGGCATAAACGCTAGTTCGTTAGGAGTGATTGATTGTTGACATGGTCTGGCATTAGTTTCATAAGTCAACGAGAAATGTGTTCCCATTTTGCCTGGCACTTTCCTGAAATGTATATTTTGGAGTTTTTGTTAATCACCTTTAAGAGATGAAGATATTACTCGATGGTATTTGTTCTGTAAGGAAGTTTTGAAATTATATAATAATTATCAATGGACACATGAGTGCCTATTCATAATAGAATAAATTTTTCAGTCTATCATGAATATATAATGTGTATCAATTAAAGTGAAATTAATTTTGGTTCATAGCACTCAAATAACGTCGATAGGTATTTTATTAGCGTGTTGAAAAACGTTTTTTGTATTTATTTCATCTCGAATACAAAGTTATTCATTACATGGGGCATCTCTATTGATAGGTGTAAAAAAAGGTCAATAGTAATACAACTACATATCGCCCTTTGGAATAAAATAGAATCCCAGCCGAAAAAAATGTTAGATACATACAAAGCATTTCTTTAATGCCCCCCTTTTATTTTTTGAACGTGTCAACTGAAAAAATTGAAATTTCGGACAATGAAATCAATGCATGAAAACTTTATTTTGAAGTGAAATTGATAAATGAAACTTCCAAGATGGCGACTGGGCGTGATCTGGAAAAAAAAGTTGAATGAAAAGGGGCGTCTTGTGACACATTTTTTTGAAGCTCTCGACAATTGCTCCCAAGATCGTCAAATACTACAAAATGGCGGAACTTTTGATAATTTCCTAAATACATTGACATTTAACTACAAGCTTGAGGCTTGAGATCAGTTCAGAAGATGCTCGAAATGGTTGCCTTGAACTTCTTGACATATGAATAGTCTATCCGATATTTCACGCCGAACATTTTTGAGCACAGAAACATCAATATCTTTACAAATATTTATTATTCTCTGCTGTATACCCAACGTTGTAGGACCTCCACGGCCAATCCAACGACCGGAAAAATAGTATACAAATAGTTTCTTACAGTTCCCCTGTTGAATTTTGATCAATAAATAGAGGTCCTACAATATGGTTTTTCAATATTTCTGCCCCAACGTTAATTTTCTCTGGATATTGGGTATATGTTTTCCAGAAAACCTGAGGGCTGGTGTCACTACAATAACGGCAATTTTGTTTGTGAACATTGGCATGAACATGAGGGGTTCAACAGTAGTTCCTAGCATATTCAAAAACAGTTCCCCTGTTGAATTTTGATCAATAAATAGAGGTCCTACAATATGGTTTTTCAATATTCCTGCCCAAACGTTAATTTTTTCTACATATTGAGTATGTATTTCTGAGAAAACCTGAGGGTTGGTGTCACTACAATAACAGCAATTTTGTTTGTGAACATTGCCGTTTGAAAAAAAAGTTCATTCGTCACTAAAACAAAAATTGTGAAGATAGGTAGGATGCCTAGCAATGGTTTCCGTCATGATTTCGCAGAATTCTGTTCTTTGATCAGTTAATTGGTGTACCATTTTAATTTTGTATGGATGATACCTATTCCTCTTCAGAAGTCTCCACACAGTGGAAGAAGACACCTCACAAACATTCGCGATGGAATAAGTAAACTGGTTCAGATTCACTACCATCTCACCATTTATTTGTACTTGCTTCCCTTTCGGAATGGACGAATGACCTGGGAGCTTTTTGTTATATACAGTACCGGTAGTTGTGAATTAAGATACAAGGTCCCTCAAATATTTTCTACAGATAGGATGATTCGGAAAACGTTCATTGAAAATCCTTTCTTCCAATGGACGAGAATTGGCCATTTTAGAGATTGTTGGCGTGGTACCTTTCTATTAGTAAAACCGATAAATTAATGAGAATATTCTAACTGAACAATGATGTTCATTGTCGTAGTGACATTTTTTTGTCGTTTCTATAAACAAAAAATAACTTAACAAAACTTATCGGATTATTGGAATTGCCATATGGCAGATAAGAAGGAATATTTCTAGAAATATCGATATCAATGTGGAGCTTCAAAATGATGTGACACAAAACCCCCCTTTCATTTAATTTTTTTCCCAGACTTCAAAATAAAGTATTCGTGCATTAGTTTCATCATCCCAAATTTCAATTTTGTGCGTTAATCCGTTCAAAAAATAAAAGGGAGGGCATTAAGGAAATGCAATGTATGAATAGTTATAAGTACAAGAGAAATAACGTTGAAAAAATCATTCATTTGCAGATATTCATTTCCTATTCCTATGTTGTGAAACTCATTAAGCGAGCAGTATTCATTTCAGCGTTTGTTTCATATGATATTGTTGTGAATCTTCTCCCAAAATGAGTAACTCTGGCAGCTGCTAGTCATCGTGAATCGAATGTGAATTGACAGTGTTTGCACTTGAATCGACTTCCGCTTCGCGATTGTTCTCGATGCCGCGTCGCTTCGATAAACTTTTGGCGACTTCCCTATTATCATATATAAACACTACCAACACGCATGTCGAGGAAGTGTATTTGACAGTACCGTGCGAAGTGATTTAATGAGGTGATAGATATTTAAATGATAAATTGAAGTTTCAGGTAAAGTGTGTGGTTGTTTTGTCAGTGTGGCAATGGAATGGAGTAACGTTCAATTGTACAGTCTAGTGAATCATTGTCAAACCCACAGGAAAATCATGGAATGAAACTATAACTGCTTTTATTCACTTCACTTCAAAACATATCCTGAGCAAATTGTAGTATTGATGCATGCAAGTGATAGCCAGTGTTATGTTATTTTGGATAACAACACAATTCAATTTCCAAAGTACATTCAAACCTTTCCACTTCAACATATCAACAAACGACCATTCTGGTAGTTTTTCCTTTGAATCACACGAAAATAATCATTTCTGCGGATGGAAACAGCGCTTTCAGGTATTGAATCATGCATGCATTGTATTTGGATCCTGGTTTTCAACTAGTTGCTTTACAGTGAAAGCTGCAGTGAAAAGCAAAGATGAATCTCACCAGCGATCGATATCGAAGCTCTGCTTTGCATATGATCGCCTTGAGGAGTCGTGTTTATCTTTGATTTTCATCGATACCGAAGACGGTGTCTCCGTAAAGGGAGATTTCATCGCTCTCTCGTAATTTCAAATCACTGGCTCGATTGACCGTTTTGCTCCCTGCAATAGTATGATCAATTTTATCCATTACTAGTGTGAAATACTATCACATCCAATGGTAATTTGGTTTTGGTATCCAAAGAAACTTTTTTTGTAGTCATAGTCATCATAGTTGGATATTTCTGATGATCTTCAACGCGGTTATATCTACCCAGAACTTTTGTAATAACAATGTTCAGTAAATTCTTGTGGGCACTTTGCTTAGCAACGTCAACGGAACTGTTGGTCTTTGGAATTATCAAGGCCAACGTCATACATAGCTATGCCATATACTGTGTAGGTACACAATCATCATCCATATTCGATATTATATAATAATATAATCTTTGTGTCAAATATGCTCCAACCGACAATAGTGATCATTGAAAAATACGATTTTGATACTGATTTCGATCACTTGATACTATCTATATAAAATAAAGTAGAGTGAAGTAAAGGTTATTGACTACATAATGAATAAATTACACGAGCAGCAGCTCAAATCGATGAGATATCACAAGATAGACGGTAACAGTACACATATAAATCTAGAGATGAAAATGAAGATATCATATGTAATAAAAATGTGAAACTTTGAATGTGTAGTACACATGCAACGACTATGGGCATTGCAATTTTATATTATTAGAGAAATGGACTAGTGAATTGTGGTGTTCATATATCCCTTTATTGAATACACGCAATGTTCAGTCGATATTTTTTTAATTTTTCTCTTGAAAAGATACATACTGATCTTTGTCAGGCCTTCACTAGGTTTGTTATACAAATTTAAATTGGGAGAGTTGGTGGAAGATATTTTCAATCTCAACCTGGTTTGGGCTCACCTGTCTATTATTTTGATTGAGATAGTTGCGGAAGTCTGAGTTCAACTTTTTTCCCCTATTTCTGTGCAATTCAATAAGGGTTTGATGTATATAGTTGCAAGGACGTGGCATTATTTGATTTTTGATAAAAAGTGGCCTACAAGGTTGGTCGTAGCGCGTATCTTCGATTATTCTGAATGCCCTCTTTTGAATTTGATACCTGACTAGCATTTCCCTATAAAATGGTACCATAGCTTATATGTGAATGAAAAAGAGAGTGTTAATAGCACTCTTGTTCACAATATGTTTCAGTTAACGCAGCACAAATAGGCTAGACAGTTTATTGCAAATTTATTACTATTTGAAAAGTATACATGAAAGTTAAAGGAACTTTTTGGATTTTTGATTGCGGCCAACACTTCGTTTGTTATGACTTTTTCGAAAAACATGAATGTTGAGGTTTCAATTTGTGATCTAAAAAGTTAGTTGTTTCATGATAACTTTCAGTTTACCTCTCGATTCTGTTTTGTGCAACCATATAGAAAAAGTCATCAAACTCATTTGCCGTTATTGTATTGTCATTGGGAGAAACATCAGATTTTGTTTTATTTCGCCCACAGTTAATTAACTTCCAGCTGTCATGACTCTCATAACTTGAGGTATTAATTGAAGTGCCATAGGCATTTTTTTTGTTGCAGTAATTTCTGAAAGATAGTAATTTGAAATTTTCCTATGAGAAAGTTCATCTACATGCATTGCAATCTGGGACAACTTTCACGACCTAAACTTGTCTCTTTACCCCTCTCAGATGATTATCAGAAAAATGTACAGGTAGTTTATTCGCCATTCATTTTTTTTTAATGTTTGCATACCTAAATGTGTGAAGTGTTGGTGAGATAATCTGCAAAGGAGTTTGCTGACTTTTCTGCAGTATTTAAATTCAAATCAGTTTCCATGAGATTTCGTTAAAATTTTTCAATATCACTTTTTGTTACTGGTCTAATAACTTTAGGAGAGTCCTGATTAACTCTTTCACACGCAGTATGTATGTATGCAAAGGTCTATCACTCCGGCATATCTCACGTCGAAGATGAGAGCCGTGAAAATATTGTCAATGCCGCTAGACGAATTGGAATATATTCTAGTGGCAACGAATCTTTATTTGAATCTACATTGAAATACCCTGCCACAACTTGATCACTGTATATACCTGTCACAGAGTCCATCAAGTCAGTGAATTTGTTAATAAAAAATCCAAACTTACTGTGACTGCAATAGCTACATAGCTACATAGATTTCAACACAATGCCACAAAACTCAGCATGCATTTCCATACAAAATATCCTCAAATTTAAGGTTCGACAGTTGAGTTCATTTTCAGAAGATATACGAATGCCCCCGTGTATATAAGACAGATGAATCATTTTTAGGTTTGATTCATTCAAGAAATAGTTCTGGAAGCACCATTTTGTTCTACTGACATTAAGTTTCAAGATGTAATAGCTTAATAGAAGCATTTGAGCTTCCACACATGGTTAGAAGGCTAGGATCAGAGGTCAAATTGTTGTCGTGTGGAATTTTCTCCGGAATACAAATCGTTGTATGAGAGCATCTTCTAGTCGTATTGTAGAATCCATCACCTTCTCTCAATGTTTGTCATGAATTGTTACTTCATATAAAAAGTATTTCTGTGGATGCTTGGATTGCAGACTTTCACAGGTGACTCTAGGAAGTGAGACGCTAGATATTCTCTGAGTGTTTCAGGGGTGGTGCTTGGGCCTAATCATCATCACATCACACAACATCAAGCACTGCTGGCTTAGGAACATCTTCCATCAATGTATTGGTTTCAATGGCTTTGCTTCTTACAATCGGAGTTTTCTTTCTATTGTAACTAATACGGCATAAGCATTTTTTGTAGTTGGATTTCGGTACCCTGAAATTCTGATATTATAGTTCAATACTATTCCCGACGAAATGCGCAGTATCACAATTATTCATTTGTTCAAGAAAAAATTAAGATTATTCATATTATCTCAACCAAGAAATTTTTTTGCTGAACTTGTTGACAAAAAAAATATTTGAAATGTGTGTGTTATGTTTGTTATATACCTGAACCCATATGATGCATATGTTTGCATGTACATCATTAACATCAATTCATTTGAGTATAAAGCAGTTTTATAATATAATGTATAATGCGCGTTATTATTTTTTGAATTTTTTTACAACAGTACCTATAATGAAATGAAAAATATCACCCTTCTGATCGTTCACCTTCTAGGTTTACAATTTGGTCATTTTATAGCACTAACCTTATTTAAAAAAAATGTCTGTGTGTATTTGTGTGTGTATGTGTTAAGTTTTCTTTTTTAGGCGAAACAAGTGCTTCTGCACTTATTGCCATTTTACTTTATTCAACATAGCTATTATTTGTTTGTATGATTATTCTTTTTTATGAATAAAGTCATTATTATTATTATTATAGTTCTGCGAGCTTACATTAGCAACGTTGTAGTTTAATGAGTTATGATTATATTGATCATTCAGAAATTTGGGTATCAAATCTTTGTCTAATACCGCCTTTTTAAGTTCTTGATTGTGTCATTTCAGAAAGGTTAGTTCAGTTTTGATACTTTTCAGTTCGACTTTAAGTGATTTAAGAGAACCTAACCTCCCTCTGTTATCGTACATTTATGGATCATCTTTTGGGCCAAAAGAAAAATATGCGCAGAAGAAATTATGACCAGGAGACGCCATAAGCACATGAGTCTGCAGTGTTGCTCAGAAATATGAAAGCAATAGACGAGTTATACCGGCTCTTGACCAGTAGAAAACATATTGTATGCATTTTTACTTAAAAAATACTACTGCATTATCGTTATTTTTTCTGAATGAAAACAACGAAACTCACCAATTTTGATATAATTCCGAATAGAGCAGGTATTACAGTGATTCCACTCAACAAATGATATGATAATCATTCCATAGCGTGAAATAATAACGTTCATGTTGCGAAACTAATTCAACAAGATCGTATAATGGAAATGATTAGCTCAGTGACTATCATATAGTTGAGATTTCTGAAATGAAGTTATAACAGAACACAAAGATGAAGACTTGCGATATGACGCACCCCTAAAGGTCAAGATTTAAGTGTTTGCGGTCCCTCGGAAAGACGGCCAGGGACTCCCGCTAGGATGTGGTCACTCCAAGTCCATTTCGAAGTGTTATCAGATGGTCGTTAGGACATTATCTTGTTAGAGATAGACTAAACCAACACTGTAAATTCTGGACGCACAATTACTGCTGAAACCGCATTGACCGGCGCGGCGCTCGCTGTAACAAATCAAATTACGCTGTGCTTTGTTGAAATCGACATTCGAGTTCCTTTTATATTAGGGAGCCTCCCAGAGAAATTGTCAATGGCGTCCTTCATGTAATTTATTACGGTGAATCTCAGGTAATAGGAGGAAATCAGGACTCATCCACTGAACATTGAGGGGAGATTTCGAGAGACGATGGAATGTAAGCTAACAAATTTGGAGTTGTTAACAGCGTAACTCAAGCTGAACAGATAGTGATATAGAAAGGCAGAATGGAAAGTAATCAATCGAAGAGCTGAATGGCTCGACAATTTTTATTTTACTTGATTTTGGAAGATTGTGGAAGGTGAAAATTCGCCAAAAAAATTGATGAATATTTTGATATATTCTATAGAATACAAAATGTGTTTATTCGAATTGAAAAAGTGATGGAGTGAACTGTGTTTTAATGTAAATATATAGTATATCTTAATAAGTGGAAATCGTATAGGAAACGTTTCAATGAAAAGGTATCTCTCATAAAAGTCCTTCGAAACCTGATATTTCTAGTGCAACTATCGCTTTCAAATTATTTCAGTCGTATACGAAGCTTGTCGAAATTATGAATTCAAGTGTGGAGTGAAGTAACTCAATATTTGAATATATCGGGAACTGTCATTGGAAAAGTTTCTCAGAATTGAAAATGAAGTTGCATCAATTTACATCAGTTTTATTCATTCATTGAAACCATATCCCTTAAATGAAAATGAAAATTGAAGGATAATTACTAAAGTAGAGTACAAATTGAAAAACAATTAGAAACAGAAAAGTTATCAAGTTCTTGATATTCTCAAGAGATTAGTTTTTGTTGAAATTCACAAAATTGAAAATGATGATGAAATAATTAAACTTTATTTTTCTTCGTGACTCGATACAACTGTGTACTTGAAAGTGATTTTCAATTCTGATAAATTTTTGTATTAATACTTTTTCATTCTCACAATTCAAGGCGGAAGTTTTGAAGTGAATTACTTTTTCCAATTCATAGCAAAATTTATGAATATAATATTTACTGACTGATTGGAGTCTCCAGTGGTATATATTACGCAGTACCTTTTTGGGGTGAAGTTTTTACTTTGGTCTTCATTACAGTTCAGCAGATTCTCCATTGGTTCAGCTTCGTTGATTTTTCAGATAGTGTAAGGTTATATATCCAAAACACATAAGAATTATCAATGTTACCTCACTTCGTATGATAATCATACAAGCTGAAGGCTGAAGGCAGGTTTGTAGAGTGAACATTGACAAAGAATTCATAATGGAATCGAAGTCAAAAATTGAAATGTGAACTTAATTCACCTATTGAATATAGATATATGTACTGTCTGTATTCGGAAGGTCCAGGTATATTATTTTTCAAAAACATTACTCTCCATGCATACTGATTTTAAAATTATACTCCAGTCTTCATCAACAGGAGTATATCATTTGAGTACGAAGTGAACTTCTTTGAACGTTAATTTCCATTATGGCTCGAAGAACATTCATTATTATTTATTGCATCCATAAATTTCAAGCTGCTTTCGAGCATATTTGTCCTGTTTTCCATGGAAGTAGGATCTATGTTCCTGAAGAGATGCGAAATATGATCAACTATCACTGTAAGTTGTTCCTTCAAAATATCAGATGAAAGTAACATTTCATGACATGCGAACCGGGATGTATCATATCAGCAGTTTAATGCATTTTATCATTGAAATTTTTTGAGAATACGCAAATGATGAATTTCAAAGTAATTCGCCGTTGTATATTAATCGGGTAATCATCCGTTATTGAGATAGATTGAGCAAACTAACACGTTAACTGTCATGTGTATATAAAAGTTAGGTCCTATACACCACGTGTATAATTTCGTATACACCAATATTAACTTGGTTCTGGCCGTGTGTATGATACTAGAACACGCTTAGAATAGGTTTCTTATGGTGGAATGATTGGCGTGGTGTGGAGTTACACGTCTAGCAACTTAGCCAAAAATAATTTGAAATATAATTGAATTTATCAACTACAAGTAAAGTAATATACCTACAAAATATGCCAAATATGAAATAAAAATGTATTGTACTTTTGAAGTGTAAGATGATGTGTAGAAAAAACATTCCAAAAAAAGTAATAGCTCATCCGTGCATGCTAGACATCGTAAAGAAACTTGTTTCGTTAGATTTTGTTCCAATAATTCTAAAACAACTTTTGTAGCAAAATTTATGTCTTCAACTTCACGTTAGCTACAATATATCCTAGAATGCAACGTGTAACCTCCGTTGATACATAATGTTTCATTTTTACCCGTGAGTTGACCAATAATTGACTACACTGAAAAACCAAACCTAACTTTATTTCACTGTAAGTATAACAAACAAGTCTATCGCCTTACTACACTTCGCGTACCGCACTGTAACGTCCACTTCACTGTGTACTTGACTGTCTGAATACGCTTGCAGCCAGCGTTTGAAAATCGCAATGAAACATGGTAGAATTTCGCCGGAGTTCTATCGATATCGATAGCATTTTTCTTGCTCCTTCTCGAGCGGCAGGTAACATTGGATATTCCCACCCTCTCAGCTACGTCTCGTGGCGGCTGGCCTAATTTCCTTTCGGGCATGATTTACAATACTACCCCCTTCCTCGAGGTTGTTTGCCCCGAAAAACATCCCAAGAAGGAGCATCACGACCCATGTAAGGAATTAGCCTCTCTATGTGGACAACTTTAGGCTTGATTCTGGGTGACATTTGGATTCTTGGTTACCAAGTAAGGTCCTTGCCGTGGTCTCTGCAATTTGAGACACAAACCTTTCCAACGTTGGGGTTGGTAGGGCCACACTGCATCGTCCTCCTTGAAGCTCACTGGCAGCGACTTTTTGTCGAATCTTATCTTCTTATCTTATCTCATCTTCAATCTCTCTTTCACGTTATTAACATACTCTGAAGAGGTACCTCTTGAAAGGACTGCTATACAAAACATCTACTGGAAGCTTCAGTTCCCTACCAGTTAACAACATGAATGGTGTATAACCTGTCGCGTCATTTTGGGAGCTCCTGTATGCCAATAAAAAAAACAATTCATCCCAGCCTTTTTGATTTTCGGAGACAAACGTCGAGAGGTAGTGTTAGCCTTTTTTGTGTAAACTGTTCAAAGGATAGTTAGAAAATATGGAACAAAATATTTTTCCCTGAATTTGGCTTGATGTTACTGCCTGATATTTACTTGATGCCTTAAATCTCAAAAGTTGTTGGCCACAGAAAATAAGTGTTTTAAGTGCTCAGTTTGAAACCGTAGAAAATAGACAGTGGTAGCTCACTGGGACATATGGGTGAGTACGTTAAGCTCAGTGAAAAGACTAAGTTCAAACAAGGACAAATAAGTATGTTCAATATCTCAAAATTACCAAGTGGCAATCACTATTTAACTCAAAATTTCCCAATAATATATACATGAATTTCAAAAAGGCAACCAATACTGTGACATAATAAAGATAATATACCGCAGTGCACTTTGGTTTTCAATGAACTAGTCTATAGGGTTCTATATTTAATGATTTTTTGGGAAAGAAAGTTTTTGGCTTTCTACTACTCCATCTGATACAAAAAAAAAAAGATGAGAGAATCTTCCACAGAAAGGAAGGAAGTAATCAATTTGAAAATAAGCAACTCTATACATGGATGTGTAGATCATGCAAAGAAGTATGCAAAGATCATGCAAAGAAGTATGATCTACACATCCATGTAGAGAGTTGCTGATTTTCAAATTGATTACTTCCTTCCTTTCTTTGGAATATTCTCTCATCCCTTTTTATGTATCAGATGAAGTAGTAGAGAGCCAAAAACTTTCTTTCCCATAAAATTAATCACTCCTAAAAATATAACCCCTTCAATTCAAATATTTAATGATATTGTGATAAGGTTACTTGAATGATAAATGAATACTATACTGTTGGATGGATATGAATACTAATAATAATTGACTGGAAATGGAATTCTTGGTGGTATTCTTCAATACATGTGGTTACATAGAACGGACTCACCAGGATTGATGGAATATGATCTCAGGTATACGGTGTGATCAGGATTATATGCAAGAAAAAAATATATTCTCAGCTCTAAGGACTCCTCAGGTTTGTATACAGGGCCACAGTGGTGTCTATAACGGAACAGTTCTGATGGTGCCTCCTCAGCTGCGAAGCATCCGGACAGTATGAATTGGCCTCAGATGACAGAGACTGTAGGGACTCTAGAACTTCAGCATATGAAAGAAGCCTCAGAAGAAACTCTAGGTAGTTACAACTAAACCTCTGACTACGAACCCTACAGAAGATAGATCATTGTATTTTATTCCTTTTTCTCTACTCAAAAAGATGTAATACCTTTGTTGTTGTGCGAGTTCTCTATGAGAATTAACTGTGCCAGCCACGTGATTTTTACACACTTCTAATCCCTCAGAGGAGGCAGGATACCAATCCAAAAATAGGAGAACTTTTCCTCTCAATCCCAACACTAGTGTAAAATGAAATCTCAAACTATGTACAATAAGAAAAAGATCTCTGGCTTACTTTTGCCACCGAGCTGAACCTCTGCTGCTTTCTACCAAAATTGTTCGTCAGAAATGTCTTAGTGGGCAGCACACCCGACATCTCACCGGAAAATCCTCTTTTTTGCATAATCCTCCACACAGCATAAATCACAGATCCCTCCTAAATGGCGGAAGCCATTGAAAAATACACTCAGTATATGATGTTAAACATCCCAAAACGATGAAAACAGCACCCAACATCGATGTAATATGATATTAATTGGATTTCTAAAAAAAGTTCATTCCAAATAATTAATGACAGTTCCGAAATCGTTGTTTTGATTTGAAATTTCAATTCTTTGAATTTTGACATGCGCAGATTGAGCTGCCGGAAGGACACAACATAACATAATGAGGAAGAAGTTGTAAGCGCACCGAGAGGATAATTTTTAGCGACTTTGATATACATATACCTCACTTAATGTCAGTATACCAAAACAAAAAAATATATCTTGTCAACCCACAGTGAACTACGGTAACAATCGAGGAAAATGAACGAACAGAAAAAAAACAAGTAAATTGACAACATAAAACATCAATGATGAATGGCCCAATGAAACAAATCACTGAAGTACGTTGTCGTCGCGATACCGTCGCGATACTTTCCAAAATTGTATTCTCTTGCAGTATTTTCGTAACTTCGGAAACAAAGTGTAACACTCCCCCTCTACTCCGAAGACATATACCTGTAAATCTCAAATATAACGAAAATACTGTCTGCTACGTTATGAATTTCTATTGGAGCCAAGAGCGACCTCATCATCTGAAAGGTTATCATGTGGATGAGACTTGATGTCTTGTACATGTCAAACACCTCTAGACTTGTTATTGCTGTCTATGATCTAATAAGTTACAGGAGATGATTTTCTTTCAAACATAAACGGTCCAATGAAGTTTGGTGCGAACTTAGCGGTGAAATGGTTCGTGGAATCCGACAATACGTAATTCTTGATTAGGACAGAATCACCAACTGTGAAATTTGCTGGCCTACGCCTAAGATTATATAGAACTTTGGATTTCGAGTGTGCGTCGTCAAGTCTTTTACGAACATCATTATATATGTTGTCGAATTCCTCTACAGCTCTTCTATGAGTCGGAACGCTATCATGGTCGACAAGAGGATGATCATAATCATTTCCATTAGATTAATGCCCAAGTCCAAAGTTGACAAAATATAATGTTAACTCTGTAGCCTCATGGACAGAAGTTCGAATGGCGCACCCAACCTTTAGCGATAACTCAGCCCACACTCTATGATTTTCTTCAACATAGCATGCCAGCATTGACTTCAAATCTCGATTGACTCTTTCCACAGGATTTGCTTGTGTGTGGTACAAAGGGGTGAATCGAATGAGCACATTATAGTCCGGGCATAACTTTTTGAATATATTGGATTGAAATTGGACCCCATTGTCACAGATCAAAATTTTCGGACAACTGAACATCAGGAAAACATGTTCTTCGGTTGTACGAGTCACTGCAGCGGCTGTTGATGACCTCAAGGGCAAAAATAAAGAAAACTTACTGAATGTGTCAGTCACAACGTAGATGAATCGATATCCTTCTTTTAATCGAGGCAATGATCCGACAAGATCTGCAGAGATCATCTGCCAAGGGACAGTTGGCTTTGGGTATTTACCCAGAAAACCAGCGGGTCGTTTCAACTCTGGATTATGACGATTACAAGTTTGACACTTTTTCACATAAGCAGCAACACCGGCTCGCATTTTAGGCCAATAATATCGTTGTTCAATTCTCTCAAACGTCTTGAACACCCGAGCATGACAAGCTACCAATTTATCAAGGTTGTCACTTATGATTTTCTTCCGATTTTCTTTCGGTACCACCTCTTTCCAGTAGTCGGTCGTATCACGTAGACCACGATACGGACAGGAAACGTATTCAAAGAGCTTTCTCGACCAAACGCCAATGAGGATATTTCAAAGGATTGCCACCAACTTGATGTACAATTCGAGCATACTCATTATCCGAAGATGTACTAGCTTCGTTTGGAACATATACAGAAATTGACTGGATTTCTGGTACTGCTCTTGATGAAGTATCGACGACTACGTTGTCGCGTCCCAGAAGATGATGAATCTTGAACGTGGATTTTTAGAGACGGAGCAACCATCAAGTGATTCGGCCCTTAGGTTCCCGTAGATTATGTAGCCATACCAAACTGTGGTGATCTGTAATAATCGAAAATTCGTAACCTTCAAGATAAGGACGCAACTTCTCCACTGCATAAGGACCGCGAAACACTCTCGTTCGAATGTGCTGTAATTTCGTTCTTGGCGATTTAACGAGCGACTGACGTAGCAAATGACATGGTCGCCATCGTCAAAAATTTGTGACAGAACACCGCTTATCCCATATGCAGATGCGTCAGTTTGCACTTGGAAAGATCGACTGAAATTAGGACAGGTTAATACTGGAGCTGAAGCCAATGCATTCTTGATGCCCAGAAAAGAAGTTTGGCAATCATCTGACCAATTCCACTTCTTGCTTTTAGAGAGAAGAGCAGTCATGGGGGCAACTAAGGTGGAAAAATTGGATATGAATCTCCTATACCAGGATGCTACACCTAGCACTTGACGAACTTCGGTGACATTTTCAAGAGTTGGAATGTTCAAGATGGACGATACTTTTTCAGGATCAACATGGAGACCTTGGCTATCTACAACGTAACCTGAATAGCGCAGTTCACGACGACAAAAGAATCATTTTGATTTTGAGACAGTTAGACCGCCATTTTTGAATCGCTCAAATATCTCTCTCAGAGTTTTTAAATGATCTTCAAATGTAGAAGAGACTATGATTACGTCATTCTAATGTTAGAAAACATTTGGTTCTAACTCAGGACCTAGAACTTTGTCAATCAATCTTTCAATGTTGCAGGCGCGTTACAGAGGCCAAATAGCTTCCCCTTGAAGTAATAAAGCCCCCTCCCTGGTATGATGAAAGCGGTTAGGTCTCTAGACTCTGATGCTATCGGAACTTGTCAATAAGCGGATTTAATGTCTATCGAACTCAAAAATATTGCACCCCGTAACTTATTTAATATTGTGGAAATGAATGGGAGCGGATACGCATCTTTTTTTGTAATACGGTTGAATTGCCGATAGTCAACGCAAAAGCGATATTCGCCACCTTTTTTCGGTACTAAGAGGACCGGTCTTTGAGTGATCTTAAATTTTTGAAATCGATTGGATTCAAAGTGAGAAAATAACAATGGTGCTTGAAACAAACAGTGAAAAGTTGAATATATTCAATGAACCAGTGCTCGATCATTCTCTCATAAGTTTACATGAGCACACATATAAGCCCTATGGATCACCGCTATTCAGGAATTCAGATGAAATCAGAATTGCAATGAATAATCAAGATGTTATACTAGATATTGCCGAGAGCTTCATTCACATAGAAGGTAAATTCACCCCCAAAGATGTAGCGAAAACATGCTTTCTCTCGAATAATGCAATTGCATTTCTCTTTGACGGAATTCGTCAAAGAGTGGGTGGTAAATAAGTGGCTGTTGTTAGAAAACCTGGGATAACATCTACAATGAAAACCATGATATCATTTGGACAATCTCATGCTAACACATTATTGACATCTGGTTGGGGACTTTCACAATTGAAGCAAGATATCTTGGATACAAACAGTCATGTTTTTAGTGGAAAACTACTACTGAAATATTTGATGGGTTTTGCTGAAGATTACAACAAAAGTATCTTGAATGCCAAACAGAAATTGATTTTGATTATCGCTCGATCATTCAAAAACTCATATATAGGTGAGGTTGATGCTGATTTGGAAATAAATAAAATCGAATGGAAAATTAGACATATTGTACCAGATGATAAACACAAGCTCAAACTTTTCAGTAGAATAAACAAAAGCGGTCTGAATGCCAAAATCAAGTTGGCGTATCGTATGTGGGACCTCTATGAACTACCATCATTACGACTTCTTCAGACATATGGGTCATCAAAACAACTAACGCATTGAAAACTCCTCGTTTTGTCATCATCGCATTCCAAAGTACTACCACATCTGAAGATAGAACACAGGATATTACAAAATTCACAACTGCTGATATCAATAGTATTCGAGTATACTTGAATTCTGAAGTTTATCCATATGAGCGTTGGAATTTAAATTTCGGTAAATAACTTGATGCTCCTGCTTATTATGCTTTTGAGAGTTTCCAGCGAAGTTATTATGATAAAGATATGAGTGAACCTCTGATGGACATTGGACAATTTAGAGAGAATCCACTATTCGTCATCGATTGTTTCCATCAACTGAATGCAACAAAATCATCAGCTATTGATATAAAGATTGAGTTTGAGACGAGGAAGACCAAGTTTTCAGACAACACTAAAGTATATGCATTATTTCTGCATGATACAGTTTTAACATACAATGCATTGGATGGTTCAGTTCATAGCAGATATTGAAACTTTTTTTTCACTCTATCATGTACTGTTATATGATCTTTTTTTTTAATTTGTAACTGACTCATATCATGTATTGTATTTTATATCATATTTATTGTTTTGTAATCATTTTCTATTGTATTATCATGAGATTTAAATAAATAAAACATGAAAATAATACAAAGTTTTTTATTTGACATTATTTATGAATTACAGGAACATACAGACTATCTAAAATAACTTCTTCCTCATAATCATCATTTTCGCGACCATCTTCAATTTCCTCTCGATTTTCATCATTCAATTCAAAGTGATGAATAATCCATTCTGACAAGTATGGTTGGAGGCTATACAGGAATCTTCTTAGGTTCAGTTCAATCATAACCTCACAAAGTTGCCACAATTCCAATTCATTATCGAAACATTTGTTACAAACTTCTGCACCACTCCAATAGTTCTCGGCATCACGAAGGCATAATTCCATTTTTTTTCATCATAACATACACTCATATAATAATTGCTTGCATGTTCGGCTCCATCACCCAACACCTTCAATTCAGACGACAAATGTTGAACCGATGATTTGAGATCTACAACATCGACCCAATCTTGACTTGCGTATTGCATCCACATCTTCAAATGGTGGAACTGAAATCGAATAAAAAAAAACAATAAGCAACCTCCAATTTTTCAGTGATATAATACTCACATTCCCATTATACTTGTAGTTACAAAGTGAGTGTATTCAACTAAGTTAGTAATGTTCATATTTCCATATAATTATCATCTAATATATGAATATTAATAAAATAATAAGAAATTCATTATAATTACTATTATTATTCAATCATATTGAATTTGACTAGAGTTAGCGTTTTCACACAAAAAAACTTTGTAAGCTATGACCTAAAAAAATTCACTATAAATTATTACTATTATTATTCAATCATATTGAATTTGACTAGAGATCGCGTTTTCATGCCAGCAAAACATTGTTGACTCTGTCCTAAATACATCATCGTATATTTACCACCTGATGAGTTGATACAAGATATATCGTCATCACTGAATTGCAACGAAATACGTTTTGGTAGCCATGTTTTAAATAATTTATCATTGCTCACATCTTG
The DNA here is from genome assembly GCF_025532065.1 of Leptinotarsa decemlineata. Classification (NCBI taxonomy): domain Eukaryota; kingdom Metazoa; phylum Arthropoda; class Insecta; order Coleoptera; family Chrysomelidae; genus Leptinotarsa; species Leptinotarsa decemlineata. The sequence continues at coordinate 2,459,840 of NW_027412590.1, forward strand.
CAAAGTTGATCAAATTGATTTACCAAATCGTGTAGAATAAGTTGACATATTTTTAATTATGTACACTTCATCAATTGGCAATGATGATAAGGCCTTTTGCTCTAGTATTTCAACCTCCTGTACAATCAAATTATTAATTTTTTTCAAGTCTACTTTCGAAACGGACATGATGAAAATATATATGAAAATATAAACAATTTCCAACAGACAAATACACTCACCGTCTTCCTTCTATTACGAACTGAATAACACTCTACCAATTGCTAACTGCTGCAGATATATTCGTCTACTGATTTCATAGTGTGCCAGGCATTTCTTTTATATTAAATAGTGCGAGTCACCCCCACCATGAAACCGTGAAAGGTTCACATTGCTAGTTGCTATCCACTAGAGATGCCTGACTCCACAGCCAAGCCCATCTCCCAATTTGATGCGATAACAGTTGCCGGTACGAGCAAGCAGTGGTCGTTGCGCTCTCGGAGAGGGCAGACGTTTGCACAGTCCTCGCCCGCCTGCGTGTCACCATCAATAGCGAGGGTAGGGCGATGCGTTACGTCACATCATTCACTGGTTCGGGAGCGATACGAACAAGCAGTTGTCGTTGCGCTCTCGGAGAGGACAGACGTCAGCACAGTCCTCACCCGCCTGCGTGTCACCATTGATGGCGAGTCTGGGGCGATGCGTTACGTCACATCCTTCACTACATCGAGGGAGGTGAGAGCAGACCGATGAATACGCATTACTCTGCCACACGTCGTGGAGTGAACATGTCGCTCTCTAGCCGTTAAACGGTTATTGCTGTGACGTCACTCCACTACTAACTTGGTGCCCTCACACCGATGGAGCATTCATTACTTGGAGGACCTTCGAAGAATGCAGACGTATGTTTGTACATAGACAAACAAGCACATGATGAAACCCTGTACCGTGCATTTTCTTAGACACACACACACATACATACACACACAAAATTTCATATGAAAAAAAAAATCTGAACGATTCATGCACCAGACACTTCAAGGTCACAACGCCTTGACTTCACTGCACAACAAAAAAAAGCAAATAACACGTCATATTGGTGGGGGAGGATTAGAACCGGGAAAAAATTCCTGAACGTTCCATACACCACACCCTTCAAGGTCACATCACCTTGACTTCACCAAACAACAACCAATAATAAAGCAATTAATACGTCACAGTGGTGGGGGGAGGCTCAGAACCAGCTCAAATCTCCTACTGAGAACAACTCTATTCGAAACAACATCATCGTCCCACATCGATTCCTCGGAACATGACTCCTCATCTAATATTAATGAAAGTCGTGAAGATGTTTTGGCGAAACATTTGAATAATGTAAAATATAGAAATCCAGCATATGATGGAACATTTGGTGTACGTATGGATCCTATTACACAAAAGCTGAAAATGGGAAGTCTAGTGGTACATTTCAAAGATGGAAACATTTCATTTTAGGATGCTAATAAAGTGAAAAAATATGAATGCGCAGGTACTCCAGACTTGTATGATATGATCTTTTTGAAGAATCCGCAAAATGTTGATAATGAAAAAACTCGTCAAGTATATACCGAAATATTGAAAATAACGAATGCTCCATATGAACAATGTCATCTGAAGAATGGTTTTGAAAACACAAATTCTAAAAAATTTCGTGAAGTTATCAAACCTCTATTAGACTCACGACAATATCCAATAAGAAGTAGAATTGGTGGAGCACTCAAACGAAAGAAAATGGAGAAAGCATATAATTCTAAACCTGTGAATTATGTGTACTGGAATTCACCGAAAAAGTTAGTTGCTCGTCTATGACTATTGGTAGCTTCAAAGACAGCTGGTCATACTGGACATGACAATGAAATAATTACAATAATTGAAGAATTACGTGATGAAGGTATAATATATTGATATATCCACAAGTAATGATCATTATCATATCATCATTCAATGCAGTAACATTATCAATTTTTCCCTTTAATCATTTTGAAATAGAATGACTAATGTAATAAGTGGTGTCAAACGACAAGTTGTTAATGAATTAGACCTGGAAAACGTAATTTTCATAGGAGAATAACCACCATCAAAGGTTTTGCAGATCTATGGCAAATAGATCTAGCTTAACTCTACCTTATGCAAAAAGTAATAAAGGATACCGATATATACTTGTAGTAACTGATTGTTACTCAAAATATTTGTGGACTGTAGCAGTTAAAGATAAAACAGGTAGTACAATAACTAATGCAATGAAATATGTACTGAAGGAAGCCAAGTTTTTCCCAGAAACATATACAAAGCGATCAAGGGAAAGAATTTTTTAATAGAAGCTTCTCATCTCCCATACGAGAATATAATATCAATCATTATTCAATATTTAGCACAAAGAAGGCGGCTATAGCAGAAAGAGTGATTCGTATAATGAAGGCATGCCTCTACAAGGAATTTTCGATGAGAGGTCACTACAAATGGCTTGATATTCTTCCAATTATAACTAGTAGATATAACAATAAAGTTCATCTTACAATAGATATGTCACCCATCAATGTTAATTCAACATCAAAATTGAAATTCAAAAGTATCAATGGAATTGGAGGAAAACAAAGTAAACCCAAATTTCAATCGAATGATATTGTACGTATGAGCAAGTACAAACATATTTTTGAATAGTCTTACACTGCAAACTTTACCACGGAGCTCTTCAAGATTGTTAAAATTAATAAAACCACCCCAACGACCTATAATCTTAGAGATATCAATGAACAACCGATTAGAGGATGTTTTTACGAAGAAGAGTTATTACGAACCGAGAATCCTGACGTATATCTGATTGAGAAGGTGTTGAAGAGAAGAAAAAATGAAGTATTTGTGAAGTGGTTAGGCCTTGCTAGCGAACAAAATTCTTGTATTGATGAATCAAATATGGTTTGAATGTATCTACAATTTTATTTACGAATAAAGTAATGTTGAAGTTCATTTTTGTTTTCATTTCATTTATAAGTATGTCAATTGGAAAATATTGCAGCGGAAAACGTTGCCCCAGCCATTCGCAACGATCTGTTTATACAAAACCAAATTAATTGTATACTCCATTCCCGCTCATATTTTTCAACTCACGATATTGAAAACACATTATCATTCCCAAAACTAATCGCCGTCACTTTGAAATGCAGTCTCCAACTCTTTTCGCTAATTATCTCTGACTTATAATGCCGTCTCATAAAGTTGAGTCGACTCCTCAAGCTTAGCCTGAGCTTGATTTCTCGAACGTTGATTGAATTGATTATCTTTAACAATTTTTGAACGGAGTTCATCTGCATCCGTACACATTCTAGCCAATTCAACCTTCGCTAATGCAATCTTGGCATCTAATGCTTCAAGAGTTTCATTATTAGCATTAATAGTTCGCTCACTCTTTTCAAGTTCAGCAATAGTTATCTGCACCTTCACAAGACGGCATTTTGCTTTTTTTTTCATTTCTCCAAACCGATGTAGAGGACTGAAAGAAGATAGCGATTCAACTTTCAAATCACCATTCATTTCTTTAGGTGAACCTTTTGGCTTCCTCTTCGATCTGTCACTTTTCGTTGTGGGTTTTTTCTCTCGCACAACACTTTTCGATTGTTTTTTTTTCTCTGAAGTCAATGACAATCGATGAAGATGCATTAGTAACCTTCCTTTTGATTGTTCTAGATTTCTTATCAACACCAAGAGGAAGGGTAGATGAAGGGTGTTTGAGTGGTGATGATTGCGAAACGATTGGATTTTCAATAACAATTTGCTCATTTGGTTCCGGCACATCTGCAAAGTTAACGAAGAGTTTATATCAATCGAATCTTGACTCGATAAATGTAATACTAGAATATTTTCAAAATCAGTGTGATCGATATCAACAAGTGGTGAACCATCTTCAGCAATCAACAACGGCATAGAGCTCATGGTAATGATTATTTAGGTCTGAGAAATGATATGTGATAGCAATAGAATGTGAATAGGAAAGGTGATGATGTTAATGATACTTCACCTTTCATAGAAGAAAATAAACTAACGCATGCGCTCTTCTATCAACTAGTCCACTCTTTCATTAAGTGGCACATGCGCTTCTGCGCATGTGCCACTTAATGGGGCTTAATGGGAGGGGAGGGGAGGGGAGGGGAGGGGAGGGGAGGGGAGGGGAGGGGAGGGGAGGGAAGGGAAGGGAAGGGAAGGGAAGGGAAGGGAAAGGAAGGGAAAGGAAAGGAAAGGAAATCTGAATTGAGGACTCCATCATCAATCAGGATGGGGGATGGTGGAGGACTGTCTTCGATGAGGATTGGGGGTGGTGGTGGACGTCTATCCTCAGACTCATCGTCAGCGTCATCGCCAGCATCATCGTCGTCATCATCGCTGTCCCCCGGCACTATGTCATTCCAATCGGGATCTTGCCAATCGTTTGGTTCCGGATATTCATTGTCCGAAAGGTGCGCCTCATCACTGCCGGTAACAAATTGCACCTGAAGTCTATACTCGTATATTATGTCATCATTCGCAATCTCGTGAGGTGCCGTCGTCGAGTGGACTAAGGGTTGATGAATCGGCATCCAAAATGGTGTCTGAGGCTCCTGAACGCTATATGGTTCACTAGTTGAGTCAGGTTCCATATTGGAGGTGAGTGATCAACTGAATATTCCATCAGATAATTCCTACTTTTATACTTTTGAAAGGGAGAGGGGGAGGAGTGGGGATTGAGTGGGAATGAATTGCAAAATGACATAGGCTATATTCAATGAAAGAGATAATTGAATGGATAAAATACAATATGAATTATAAAAAATTATACTTGTTGATTTCATTATGACACATATCTTTTTTTTTTCATTTTCTTCTGAAGAGATTATTTACAAGTGATTTGAGAACACAAAAATTGATGTGAGGTATTTGTCTAGAAGAGCTTGGAATTGAAATGAAAAAAAAGAAATAATAATAAGACGAAGTGAAGAAAAATGCTCCAACCATCGCATTGTTCAATGTGTACCAAACCAAAACAATGTGCACTTATTTCACTTCTTTTTTTATTTTTCTAAAATTACAAATATAAACTTGAAACTGCCATAATTAAATATTCCTAACTAACCTAAAACTAATCTTTCATTTACACTTAATCTACAGAAAAGTCTTGATAAATGTCACTAACTTTTTATACGTCTCTATCGAAGAGATCTCTGCTCTGCACCTTTCCTCCAGAGATCCATACTTCCGATCTAGTTCGGCCATTTTTTTCGCTAATTGTTTCCGTTGGTCAACAATTTCAGTCTTTTCGCGGTTCATGTTAACCAACGCGGCCTCACTTGATCGGGAAGCATGTTCTGCTTCCTTACATCTCTGTAGGAAACCACTCAACATCTCACTGACCTCTATAATAGGTTGTCGCACTTGTGGCACCAACACTTGGGGAATCGCCGGTGTTGCTGGCAGCGGTGATAGCGGTACCGCCAACGGGGTCAATACAACGCACTCCGGAGAAGGCGTTCTAGGTGTTTCCACTGCTGGTGCTGCTGTGGGCGGCGTGGAGGACTTTAAACTCTTACGAGTGGTCGACCAACTATCTGCATAAGGAGTAGTAGTTCGGTACTTCTCAATAGAACCAAGCCTCGCTGCAGGTCGTTGACAAACCTTTTTCACAACCCTGACAGGGCTGAGAGATCGGGCCCTAACTCTCGAAGTGGATGCCTTCTGCTCTGTCACAGGCATGATAAATGCCACCGCATTATTCAACTCCTGGGTGTTGGATGCCATTCTGAAAATGTAAAATAATACAAAGTTAGTTGATATAAAAAAAAGAAATGACATTGTTAACTAACTCAAAATTCTGCTTGTTGACTGGACTGGACTGGAGTGGACTAGACTGGAGTGTTGACTCAATGACTTGAGCTGACGAACTGAATGTTGAAGAGTGCTCTCCTTGGGGTATAGGCACGCATGCGCGACTGTTGGGAGTTAAGGGTGGGACGATGGGTGGGGGTGGGGGCGGATCTCGGAAGGTGGGTTGGTCCCCCCCGGGTGGGTGAGGGGGGGGGGAGCACGCGCTTCGCGCGCGCGGTGTCCCGAGGTCCCTGCATACATACATTTGCCATGTTCGTTCAATTAATACGTCATCTGTTGGTTTTGATTCTTTTATTCCTAACCTAACCTACCCTAACGTTTCTCCAGGCCTAACCTTACCTACCCTAATCTACCCTAACCTAACCTAACCTAACGTTTGTCTAACCTAACCTAACGTTTCTCCAGAACTAACCTAACCTACCCTAATCTAACCTGACCGAATTCGCGCGCGGAATGCATTCATCATGCCCGTTCAATTAATACGTCATCTGTTGGTTTTGGTTCTATTATTCTAACATTTGGATTAATGTCCAGTCCTGGATATCCCAGACCATCTGAGGGCCTGACTTTGTTTTTTCTTTGTTTTTTCATTGTAGACGCTGTTATGTCAGACATTTTTATTTCTACATCACTTGTGAGTTTGTCAAATTTACGAGTGAAAGTTATCCGAGCCTCTGCAATTTTATCATCGAATGCTTGACGGGCATCGCGAGCAACATTGCCTATTGTGGATTGTATTGCAGCTTGTAGGGCTAGAAGTATGACCTCTTTTGTTCCATTAATTTTTCCATCAAGATATGATAAAGGTACACAATCACTCTTGTCAATTGGTTCGCTTGTATTTTTCAATATTTTTGTTTGCATGTCGAAATGTCCATTTTTTGTTAATTCAAATCCATTCCCGGGAGGAACTCGAATGATATTACCACCCCATTTTCTTTTTCTATCAAACTTATCTATCGTTTTAGACATTGTGCACCCTACGATGATTCTTTTCACCCTGATATTTCTTCCATTCACATTATGCTATACACTTTGCAGTAATTGGTTAGGAGAAATATAGGTGAAACAAATAACATTTGTTTTATCATTTTTATATTCATCAAAGTAACTTGACAAATGTAATACTTCAATGTAAAAAAATCACAATGAAATAATCACAAATAATGAATGTTCCCGTTTGAAGGAAAAAGCAACAACACTTCGAATGATAATTCAGTTATTCATCTCAACAGTCAACAAATTAATTAGTTGGTCTAAGGCACTCTCTTGAGAAAAAGAATGAACGATTTCAGACACCCAACGAATGTTGTCATTAGGATCATTTCGATAAAACTCTATATCGCTATGACCCTATGGAAGAGTTCGAGAGGTATTCGGAATGATGTATCTTTCGTCATCGTGATATGATAATGCAATTCAGTGTAAATATCATGTAATACGCTTCTGAATGAGTTCATCTTCCTGAATATCATACCTCCTTCTTCAATGATTTTTTCATAGTCTTCACATGTCAATTCATTCTGTATAACAGATCGTTTGACGCCTTTGACCTTCTTCAGTTCACCATCAACAGATTTCACATAATACGCTTTAGCACCTGTACCGTAAAAGCTGATTATTGGATCATTTGGGAATTCATCCTTGAAATTACTCAGAACTGACTTTGTCACTGGAATATTGAAATGGTTTCCTATTTTATAATTAGATGTATCGAACTTATTTATATCATTTTTGATGAATTCATAGAAATTGTCTGTATCCACTTTGAGAATAAGGGAGTCGGTATCAGTGTAGAGTAAGGACGCATCTTCTAGAAACTGTTGTTTGATACATCCATAGAAAAAATCATACATAACTGTTTTGGATGATTCCAGAATGGAAAATCCCAAATACAGTGGTTTATCATAATGCACTTTTACTCTAGCCAATTGAATAGCAACAAAATTTTCAGTAAAAATGGAGCATTTTTTAAAATTTGGTCGCGATATGAGACAACTAGCACCTATAGTTCTTTTTATATTTTCCCAATGTGTAATGAAACTAACATCAATTCTTTTGTCTAAGTTCTCCATTATTTTCCCATAGACTGCATTATTCATTATTTTGTAGAAATCTCTTTCAGATTTGTTATTAGACCGATTACGCATTTCAGTATTCTAATCTATATAGGGATACATCCAACATGATTGCTTGAACCTCAATACTCTGTGTGTGTTCATCACTATCAAGCCATGATTGACAGCTTGCTGTAAGTTTCTATAGTGAACAATATATTTTCTTTTATCGTTTAAATTTGGAAATAATTTCGGAACTTTCGATTTTGCATGTGGAGGTATCAAACGTTCAACTAAGAATGGAAAATCGGAATGTTTATCGTAAAGTTCTTGGGGATAATGTATATCCACTTCCAATACATATCCATAAGGACTATCAACATCCACATTCATCATATCAAGATTGAGAATTTCATGAGGTGTTAACCATCAAAATGTACCTGTTGGTAATGATTGTGACATGCTGTGACCATATAGATTTGTTGCATCCAAGTATGAAATGAATCAAGATGGTTCATTTGGATTATAATTCGGTAAAAATTTATTGTTTGCTTTATGTTTCCTTTCACTACATTGACTGATTCCAAAACGAATACCTTTTTGAAAGAAGTGAACCATATCAATGTCAGTTAGTAATTGCAATTCAATATTAGTATATTTCAACATGGCATCTCATGATAATCCGGGTGCAGTGAAGTATTGTGCCGGATCCAATTTATATTTATCAACAGATATATTTCTAAAGTTTTCAAAAATGTCACACAATAGTAACACATCTGACTTTAAATATAAATCGGAGTATTCACCCAAATCCTGACATTCGAACAAATTCCAAACAAGTTGAGCTCCCCCATAATCATTATCTGATATATGTTCACAATTGAGTTTATCATAAAATTGATTTTTGATTGGAAGTCTTAAATGATTCAGTTTGTCAATGTCTTCAACAAAACTATAGGGAAATACACCTTTCTTTCTCAACAAACTGAAATTTCCAATTTGTGGGAAATGTTTGCGCATCTCGATACACTGATCAGATGTTAAATTGGCTCCTGAATTCTCCCAAGAACTAGGCATGAATCTGAAACTATCAATGAATCTCATTTTCAAACAATTCTTCTTCACCCTACCATCTTTATCCGTATAGGAGTGCGTAAAGAGATGTTTTGTGAAAGATATATATTTCTCATTAGTTTGTGGGATGACATCTACTTTATCTTTGTTTTTATACAATTCCTTTATGAATAAGTGACAATCATATCCACTCAGATTGTGAAAAATTATAGGAATGGAATTTGGTAATTTAAAATTCAAATTACCTGATGAATGAGCAGCAGGGGACCTTTTTTTTTCCTGTGAGATGACAATGATCCCCCACTTTAACTTCACCATCATTGAATTGTTTAGAACAAATGCCACAATTTGTGGCAGAAGCAAACTGTTCCTCTTCCTCAGGAGTTTGTGCATCCATAGGAATAGGAAACCTGAGATGATTTTCATAAATATTTTTTAAATCATCTTCGATTTTGCTAACGAATTTCTGGGCTGCATCCACACCCCTATACGGAACAAATTTTGACAAATCATCATTGTATGAACATTTAATCACATAAGCAAATGTTTGAATGTCTTGATCGAATACGAGTATTCAGGATTTGGTTTAATGGTTTGAATCGGCTTGAGTATTGATTCAAAATCGGCATACACTACAAATGGTACCTTCATTTTTTTCTCAAAGTTTTCAAAAGTTAGTATATTTTCAGTCACCATTTTCCCATATCTATTGATTTTGAAATTGGTTGATGGTGTTGTAGTACTCGAGTGATTACAATCATTCATCTTATGATGTAATAGTAATTGTTCATTGGAAAAATATAATAAACAACCATCACAAAAATATGTCTTATGTTCATGAGCCGATAATTGACTTGAAACTAATCTTGAAAGATCTTCGATCCAACAATAATGACCATTACCGAAATTTTCTGTGAAAAGTGACAAATTGACATGTCTCCTAAGTCTTCTCTGAGATTAACGTAATGGTCAAATTATTTCATACATTATTTTACCCTTCTCGAATTCACTTTCTAAACCGTACACATTAACTGAAATATCATTCCTGTTCTCAAATTTCACAATATCCTTCAAATTTACCGGAAAATTCATACCTGTTACATCTATGACTGTATTGAAATGTATGTGGATATGATGAAACTTCTGACGTTCTATCGATTGCAGGATGTAGTGCTGAAGTGATAGCCCATGTAAAACAATGCTGATCTTCATTACGGACATTAACCACGGCCTACCTACGCTCTATACATTCAGGCAGCTGCACATGTGAACATCCCCTAAGCGGGCTGTATTTATTGATGTTCACCTCCAGAAACATGATTTTTTCACAAGTCCAACCTTAAATATAAATCAAAATTACTGATCCATCCGACTAAAACTTGGTAGAAATGCTTACCTGAATCACGTTCCTGGAATTCTGTAGTTTGAGCGATAATCCCATTTCGAAATTCATCAAATAAGGAATTCAAATCAGTAGATTGGTCAACTGTTCTATTCTGAGAGTTGAATGATTTGGTTTCCTTCAGGTCTTGTGTTTGCAAAATATAACTCCCAAATACTTCCATATTCACTTTGATGATTTTGTGAACCCTGATGGCTGATTCCAATAATTCTGTAACTTTCTGCCTGATTCCATTAAATTCCAAACTAACATGTAATCGGTGGAAACAATGGAACTCTGCACCCTGTATGCAGCAATCCGACGCTTGAAGGCACTCTTTATAATTTGAACACCATCACTCAATTGTACACATGCATTATTCTTATGTTGCAGACTTCTATTGTGAGAATTCACTTGAGTCAATGGAATCATCACATTACAACAATTACATGTGTACATAGGTGTTGCAGCGTCATCTAATCTCACTCGTTTCACTGATGGACCTCCTTGACAACTCTGGAGCTGATGACGACGAAGGTTGTCACTACGAGTAAAAGATTTACCATATTCACAAGAATACATTTTCTATGATATGTTCTCACTAACTCACTCGATGGAAACTGACATAACCAACACTCGCCCGCTTCTTCAATACCATAATCAACGCGCCTGCGCGTCACCGTCGAGAGTGAGAGTAGAGCCATGCGTTACGTCATAGCCATCGCCACATCGAAGGAGGTAAGGGTTCATCGATGAATACGCATTACTCAGCCAAACGCCGTGGAGTGCACATCTAGCTCTCCTACCGTTGAACGGTTGCTGCTGGGGATAGAGCGATGCATTACGTCACAGCCTTCATTGCATCGAGAGAGAGGTGAGGGCAGACCGATGAATACGCATTACCCAGCCACACGTCTTGGAGTGAACATCTGGCTCTCTTACCGTTGAACGGTTGCTGCTGCTGTGACGTCACACCACTACTAACTTAGTGGGCTCACATCTATGTAGCATTCATTACTTGGAGGATCTTCGAAGTATGCAGAGGTATGTTTGTACATAGACAAGCACATCATGAAACCCTGTACCGTGCATTCACACACACACACACACACACAATGAAAAAAAAATCTGAACAATCCTTGAACCAGACACTTCAAGGTCACATCGCCTTGACTTCACTAAACAACAAAAAAAAAGCAATTAATACATCATAGTGGTGAGGGGAGACTTAGAACCGAAAAAAAAATTCTGAACGATCCATGCACCAGACACTTCGAAGTCACATCACCTTGACTTCACAAAACAACAACAAAAAAAACCATCAATACGTCATAATGGTGGGGGGAGGCTTAGAACCGGCTCAAATCTCCTACTGTTCTCCTTTTGAGAGTATCCCAAATTCTCTCCTCATAATTACGCGGCAAAAAGCTATTACGCTAGGCTATTACAAATTCATCATATGTTTCAATATCATTTCGGGCAAAACGGTACCAAACCGAAACATCTCCATCTAACAGTTCAGGAATTGAGTCATATAACTGTTTCATAGTGATGTTGCGAGAAATACGCATCTCTTCTGATTTATCTAAAATGTCTGTGACGCTTGAAGAACCATTAAAACGTAGTCTCCAACGACTCACATCCACAAATCGCTGACGATTTGCACCTACATCATTATCAAACACCGAAACATGTCTATCCGTTGGAGAAGAAAAATAAACTGGATTTTGATAACCTACTATAGTAGTGCCATGGGTGGCGCATCGACTATCAACAAGATTTGAATCTATATTGTTATGACTATGAGCAGTTGATTGTAGTCTATTGACCTGCATATCCCTCATTAATTCTGAAATCCTATTGGTTGAGATCGAAACGTTATTATCGTCTTCTCAATGTTCACTATTTGGCAAATTATTTGTTGGAGGTGCTTGAGCCACTGTAACATCACAGATTTCAGGTACTACCAGCGGTTCATCTAATGAGTTAGGATTATTATAACTCTGTTCGACTGTTGTTGTTTCAGGTATCGGATCAAAACTGATGAGATCTTCTACAAATGAATTAGGTTGGGTCGTGACGTTGTAAGAAGAAACTATTTTTCTCTTAGCAGATATATAAGCGCAATCAATTTCAGATCATTCGATAGAGTCAATAATTGAAGTTTCTCAATTTCATCTTCAGCTACCCTAGCAGAAATTCTCTCGATACGTTTCATGACATGTATAAGCCTGGATTGGATTTTCTGAAATTCACTTCCAAAATTATTATCATCAAAAGTTTGAATTCCGCCTAATAGCTCTGTGACTTTATTTTGACAAATCAGTAACTCATTCTGAGGATCAAATTGCATGGCAGTTTGCTGTTTTGAACCGTCCTGATCAGCTCGTATGGCGGACCATAATAAAACGCTTTTTTCCTGAACTGTACCATTTCCCAAGCTAGCACCGCGTAATGAAAGTTCATAAGTGAGCTCGTCACTTCGTAACGGATCAATCTCCATGATATTCCTAAAATTTCTCAATCTATATCAAATATCAGCAATAATAAATCGAAAAGTCAAATTTGGTTATACAATAGTTATTTTGTATAACTTAAAAAAAATAGAAAATATCAATGGCAGAAAAACAAAGTGTAAAAAAAAGTTTACATACCACCTCCCTTCTCGGAGAGAGAAAACAAAACAACCGAAATAACAAAAACTGCAATAGGTAGTCCACTACACACCTGTAGGACAGCACGCTGTACTACCCTGTATAAAACCAACCCCTGTATATGTCGAGTATATCATCAATAAATTTACTATAACCTAATATATAATGACCTTGTATAGCATCAAAAACTTCACCAATATCAGTATCAATTTCCTGTGGGCAAAATATTTTGTACACCCTGTATGTTAGCGATCAGTGAATAATATTAACATGTAATTGAAAATTATTTTCGGAGTTACCCCGTTGAATTTCAATTCATTTTAAGTCTCACCCTGTACTAATTTATACTATAATGTTCAAAGTTCAGCTACTGAAACTGTCAAAAATATCCTCCTGTAGATGAGAAAACAATCAGTGGGTTCAAAACACAAACAATAATGAAAATAAAAATTGAAAGTGATTCTAAAACGGTTAGATATTATCAAATATCCACTGATAAAATTTTAGATTCTATCGAAGCCGCTTGAAAAAATACAGTGAAAGAATTACACATCCTGTACTTGTATTTTCAGTAGAGAAGGTGTTAATATAATTTCTATTTACTGTGGATATTACCCAGATGAAAGCACAGAATATTGTGAAAATGAAACCAACAAAATATATAGAATTACCACCAATTAAATCAGCAAAAAAATGTCACCAAATATAACATATTCACCCTATGATTCCTCGAAATTTACGTTGGGCGCCACTGTTGGCCTTTTTTGTGTAAACTGTACAGAGGATAGTTAGAAAATATGGAACAATTTGAATTTGGCTTGAAGTTACTGCCTGAGATTTACTTGATGTCTCAAATCTCAAAGGTTTTTGGCCATAGAAAATAAGTGTTTCAAGTGCCCAGTTTAGAATCGTAGAAACTAGACACTGGTAGCTCAGTGGGACATATGGGTGGGTACGTTAGGCTTAGTAGAAAGACTAAGTTCCAACAAGGACAAATAAGTACGTTTAATATCTCAAAATTACCAAATGACAATCACAATTTCACTTACAATGTAACAATAGTATATACATGGATATCAAAAAGGCAACCAATATTGTAATAAAATCTTATATCAGTAAACAATAACTTCAACTTCAAAATGGATAATTACTTTCGATGAACTGGTCTATATAGGGTTCTATATTCAATGATATCGTGATAAGGTAATTTGAATGAAAGGTGAATACTATACTGTTAAATGGATATGAATAATAATAATAATTGACTGAAAATTGAATTCTTGGTGGTATTCTTCAATACATGTGGTTACATGGAACGGACTCTCCAGGATTGATGAAATATGCTCTCAGCTATACGGTGTGGTCGGGTTTATATGCAAGAAAAATATATTCTCAGCTCGAAGGACTCCTCAGGCTTGTATACAGGGCCACAGTGATGTCTGTAACGGAACAGTTCTGATGGTGCCTCCTCAGATGCGAAGCATCTGCCCAGATAGCACAGGACGTTTTAAAGACGTCCATTACATGTCCATTCAACGTCTGAATGTCCAGGACCAAGTCTGGACGTTTTAAGTATGTCCAATTTAGTAAATCCTCGGGACGTCCAGAAATATATGTCCGTAGAACGTCCATTCTACGTACTTCTTTATATTTCCATTGGACTCACCTTTGTATTGTATTATTCAATGAGAAACATAAAAAAATCAGGATATAATGAAATGATTATAAAAGACGGCGTATATATATGTTCATTACACAAAAAACGTCTCATTCAGTAAGACGTTGATGTTTCAACTTTATTTTAAATCATCAATATATTAAACAGTAGAATATTTGAAGGTAATGAAAACTCTGTGTGTGTGTGAAGTTATCCAACATAGGATCAAGGTCATATGCGAAAGAACAATTTCAACCATATTGATATCTCGAGAATGGAGTTTAAGGAATTATATTATATGTGATTTTCAATTTCCAAATTGATACATGAAACACGAAGTCATGCGTAACATGTGCTCACGCGCAATACTGATTTCAAATTGTGGAGTTTTGGACTTTAGTCAATATAACTTGGAGCAGGTTGTATAATGCAATTTTACGAACTACTGAACTGTGTTGGTTCAGTTGCCAAGGAACTAGGAATTAGGGTTGGCCAATAATTAACGCATTTCTAACTCAATTTGCATGCAACCGTTTAAAATGACAATTTTAAACTTCCCGCCATCAAAGTCACCGACCACAGAATGCGTCTTGTTGCATTTTACTGTCGGCTGTACGGAAGTCTGGTCGAGTTTAATTATTACATTCTTCACCTTTGGTTGTATCGCTTTTTGATATTTTAATTTATTCAATGTCGACATTTTCTGAAAGTAATGACAAAAAAAAAAGGTAAATAATGCATTTCAGATCACTGAACTGTCCATTAATCAATGACTAAAACCGACTGAACTAAAACTATTAGTTCAGTTTTAGATCATATATAGCGAATGTTTGCGAGGAATAATAATATAACGTAGCGTAACCTACATGATCTAATAGTTGTGAACTGTTGGTTCAGTACATGTGGTTCTGTGTTGTTGTGTGTGACGCGTGACTGTCATTGTCAAATTATCATTCGTGTTATCTGTTATCGTGTTATTCGTACCTCGTATTCGAATTGTTTATTGTTTCAGTGGTTGTGTTTGAATTTTATCATTTTCTTACTGAATACTAAAAAGGTAGAAGGTTGGTAAATTCATATAATGTATAGGTCAAACTTGAACAAACATTATATGCGTGCTAAACGCCATTCGCGATCAGTTCCCTATTCACTCATCCCGCCGTCCGCAGTTTCAACATGTGAACAAACAGTCGAATGTGTTGAAGGCACTAGTTTTCTGTATGATGAAGTGAAGGAAAATGCAGCTCTATGTAGCTCTGGTTCTTCATCCTCTAGTGATACCAGAGAGTACGTCTTGTTCTGCTCATTCCCAACAAAATATCCTTTCTTGTGGTACAAACAAAAACTCAAGGAATATAGCATTACCAAATGTTGATTCCAATATTAATAATTCCAATAACAACCTAATAGAAAACAGATTGAGTCTTCATTCAAAATTGGCTGTGTGGGCTCTACAGCATAATATAGCACATACTGCTATAAATGACTTATTAATTATAATGAAGCAAATTATTGAAAAAAATTGCTACACACTTGACGAATTTTAAACTTTTTTTTTATATTTTAATGACAAAATATCACAACTATGTGATAACATTGACTTTCATTTATTTATAGTTATTTTTTTTACATAATCTAAGCCAAACAAATAATTATATGTATGATATTTTTAGATTATTGATTACTACAATCATTATACTCTGTAACGTGTCCTACCCTCAGACGTTTTCCTTGTCACTGTACGTATAACAATGTACTTTTTAACAAGGAAATAATAAAAAATTATTATTATTATTATTAATGTAATCCTGAATTGCCTTCAGATGCCAGAACTCTGTTGGGAACATGTCGAAATATTGAATTGGAATCTGTTGATTCTAGCAAATATTATCATTTCGGATTGAAAACTTGCATTGAAAATCTTGTGATTCAGTCTTCCTACTTGAAACATACAAAGGCACTAGAAATCATTCTCAATATTGATGGACTGCCTTTATCAAAGAGCTCCAGCAGTCAAGTGTACCCAATAATTAACGCATTTCTAACTCAATTTTGTAGGTTATCTAAAAATAAAACTGTCGATATGATTGGCATATACCATAGTTATGAAAAACCCAAAGATGATAACTGTTTTTGGAGGAAATTGTAAATGAGGCAAATGAGATTATTTCTAATGGTATATATATATATATATATATATATATATATATATATATATATATAAATGGTCACTTTTGCACGGTTAAAATTAAGTCCTTCATTTGTGATGCGCCAGCCAAATCATTTATTAAATATACTAAAGGACATACTGAATATTTTTCATGTACAAAATGCCATGTTGAGGGTGATTTTGTTGATGGTAGAGCATATTTTCCCGAAATAAAAAACCTCCAGTTGAGAACTGATGAAGGGTTTCGTACTAAGGTACAAATAGAGCATCATACTGGCACTTCAATAATTGATAATATCCCAAATTTCCGTATGGTTGATGGTTTTCCATTGGATTATATGCACCTTATCTGTCTTGGGGTTGTTAAAAAACTAATCTTGTCCTTGTGGTGCTGCGGAAAGCCATCTACCAAAATTTCTTCTAGTGATGTTGCTGATATATCTGAGTCATTGACAAACATTTCAAAATATATGCCTCTAGAGTTCAATAGAAAACCAAGAGGTTTAGGAGAGGTAAAAAGATGGAAGGCAACAGAATTTCGGCAATTTCTATTTTACACGGGGTCAGTAGTATTAAAAAACGTACTCAACAGAGACAAGTATTTGAATTTTATCACATTGCATGTTGCCATGACAATTTTATCAAATCCAAATTGTATCAATTCCATTGATTATGCTGAATCACTTCTTGTATATTTTGTAGAAACATTTAAAATTTTATATGGTAGACAAAATATGTCACATAACATACATAATTTATTGCATCTTGTAAATGATGTAAGAAAACATGGAATTGTTGATGATTTTAGTGCATTTCCATTTGAAAACTTCTTGCAATCAATCATGAAATCCCTTAGAAAAAGTGATAAACCTCTCTCGCAAATAATAAAGAGAAAAAGCGAGAAGCAAACATTAACAAGGGAAAGTGAAAATGTTGTAAACAATTATCCTATTTTCTCAGTTAATCATTCAGATGGGCCGACATTAAATATGAATGTTCGAAATCAATTTAGAAAAGTCAATTTTGAGAGGTTTGTTCTCCATAATACTTTGCCAGACAACTGTTGTTCTCTTAAAAATGGAGATATTATTGATATAAAAAATATTGTAATGTATCAAAATGAATATAAAATAATTGGAAATCAATATTTATTGCTCAGAAATTTGTATGAGCAACCTTGTAACTCATCAGAATTAGGCATTTTCTTGACTAATTCAGATATTGGTCCACTCAAAATGTTTAATGTAAGTGATATTGACCGAAAGTGTATCAAACTTGCAAGTCAAAATGACATTATAATTTTTCCCTTGCTCCATATTATAAGTTGAACTTTTTTATGTCAGCAATAATAAAACTGTAATTTTTTATTAATTATAATGTACAATAAAACTATATATCATAGTCATCATACATAAGTAGTAGGTATATATATATGTATATATATATATATATATATATATATATATATATATATATATATATATATATATATATATATATATATATATGTCAGCAATGGCTGATAAAACTTGGACTGTGGTTCAATTTGAAGACAGTTCCGTTGAAGCTGTCCCAACGAATTGGATACAAGGCAATAATATCTGTCACTGGCCATCAATGGCTCACCCAAAATTGGTAACAGCTATTGGAAAAAGTGAGCCCTTAAACACATGCTGGCCAACACACAAAATAAAGGTTTTTCGAAATGCCACATTTGGTAAGTATAGATCATTTTTAAACTTTCTGCTGAGTATACACTGAGGTACATATAAAAAAATTACATTTTAGTATTGACTTCTTGATTTTATAGTTGATAGTGAAAATGTGTAAAATTTAAAAAAATCGGAACTTATGTACTTCATTGAATTAAATTTAATTATAGGAACTTTAAAGTTTTGAAATGATGCAACACATCATCATGAAACACTCTACCACTACAATTGCCATTTAATATGACTATATGAAAGCCAGACAAAAAGCAAGAACTGCTGAGGTTACAAGCGACTTAGCATCAGAATTTGAGTCTGAGACTAAAAGAAGGAGAATACAAAAAGTTCTTTCTTCCAGTGAAGAGTCGATAGAAGAAAGTGTCTTGCCATCTTCTCCAAAAAGAAGAATTGGTATGTTATTTCAGAACTATAAACACATAATGTTCAATAATATATTGTTTATTGCAGATAATGAAAGAGTTGCAGAGTCAAACACTAGAAATATAAATGGTGAGCTGAGTTTTGATTATGGACCATGAAAAACAATTTTCTGACATATATTTGAATATACCTTAATTTTATTTGTAGAAGATCAGCAAGCAAGTACATCAGTTGAAGTTAAAGATAATGTGTTGGACTCATCAATAATTACTGAGGTTTATTCCTTCCATCCAAAGGAGTCAAACAGTACTCACAAGGATATACAAGATTATTGCTGCAAGGGATGCCAAGAGAACGGTTAGTATCCTATAAATGACCAAAATGTATTGTCCGAGATTAGCCAGTTATTTATTGACTGCTTAAATAGCTCAAAATATTGCAAAATTCAAGCGAATTTCATAATGTTTACCACAACATGCATTTTAATCTTGCATTGTTTCCAGCAAACAAATTGAAAACTGTCATTGAACAAAACCATCTTCTAAGGAGTTTGGCAACTGATATTCCATTAGAAGTTCGACAAACAAGAGAAATAGGAGACATGAATAAGAATGGAACACACTGTGATGAATCATTATTCCTCAAATATAATTTGTGTTTTCCATTAAATTCTGAAGAAGACGTCCTTAAATTTGATGAGATTTTGAATGTTGATTCAAATTTTAATGGAGTTGTAAGTAAATTTATTTCAACAAATATTTTTATTTGTATTAATTCTTGTTTGTAATACATATGTCGACATGGTTTTCAAATATAAGTATTTTGAATACTACCTTACATTTAAATATTTCAACTGTTCTCCATTTGTATATTCAAAATTCTGCGGAAAAATTATATAAGTTCACAATTTGAAATTTTTTATAAAGTGAACTAAAAAAATTAGAGAGGCAGTTCAAAATATGCCAGACCTTGGTAGATAGGTAATACATTATTCTCATTTCTGTATTTTTATCTCAAATTGCTTTCAATAATCAGTTAAATATTAATGAGTTAAAAAAACTCTTCAGGTGAATGAATTAGCAAAACTAGGGAGTACAAACAACTACAATATGGTGAAACGTATATTGACTTCACTGTTAACTAATGAAGAAGCAATGAAATATAGTTGGTTGGGACGAAAAGGAAAGAAGCCCTTCAATAACATGAAAATTACTCAACTTATCAAAGTGAGTATACTCATATATTATATAGACACCGCCTACATTAGATATCACATCACAAAATATATATATATATATATATATATATATATATATATATATATATATATATATATATATTATTTTTTTTGATTGATGCAACTTATTTTCTTTTCTTTTAGTATTTTAATATTAAAATTCACAAGAAGGATTTGAAGCTTTATATCTTCTATTAATTCTTTGCGAGCGCTTTCGACAGCTAGTCGTACTGTCGAAAGCGCTCGCAAAGAATTAATAGAAGATATAAAGCTTCAAATCCTTTTCGTAAAAGCAATTTTAATTATTTCAGGTTCAGCTGAGATGGCAGACATGGCCAAATCAAGACAAGAAACGGAACTGTCAATTCAGTCATGGCTGAAAAGAGGAGGGATGTAAAATCTAATAAAAAGTTTTAATCTAATATATCATTTATTTCATGTTATAATTTTCAATAGATATGTTTCAAATAAAAGATTTTGAAATGTTCAATATTTTCTTAATTTTCTCGAGGCAATCTGACCTAATAAATAAATAATTTTTAGCCTACAGAAACGCATGACAGAAACAAATAGAACATTCTGTGAATATTTTTTTGAGCTTTTCATTATGTCCATGAAATGTTCTCAAATGGATGTCCTAAAGACATCTTGTAAATGTCCATTTGAAGACCTGTAATGTTCTATTATGGACGTTCTAAAGACATCCTGATCATTAACAATGGACGTTACAAAGACGTCCATAAGATGTCCACGTCCGTAAAATGGACGTTTTGAGGATGTCCTGAATGTCCAAGCGGGACGTTTTAAAAACGCCCATGAGACGTATTTGTGCTATCTTTTAATATTTTAGGTGGATGATCCAAAATTAAACTTTAGCTTTACCCTTTTTTGTGTTTTTATTCACCATACTCAAATACATATATATATATATATAACATAACCTTACATACTCTAAAAAACAGTTTTTCTTTAACTAGAGAACTTTTTATATAGAACTTAAAACTATGACTGACTTATGTCAAGAGACATTGTGACCAACACAATGTTTGGCTTTAGGGACTTTTTGGCGTCACCTTTAACACCCCCCCTCGTTGAAATCCCTAATGCCAATGAGGAACTTAAAATTTTTAAACAAATCATAACTTAAACCTTTTGTTAAAATATCAGCTTGTTGATATTTTGACTCTATATATTTAATGTCTATATAACCCTTATCTAAATTTTCACATACAAAATGATACTTCAATTCTACATGTTTTACTCTCCTATTATTGCCGGGATTGTTCACTATAGATATACACCCTTGGTTGTCTTCATAAAATATTACCTTTCCTGGATCAAAATTAAAATCAAGTAAAAGTTTTCTTAACCATAGGCCCTCACATACTGAGTTACTTAGAGCCACCAACTCAGCTTCTGTGGTAGAAAGTGTGACACAATTTTGCTTTCTAGTTGTCCAGCTTATTGTGTTTGAAAACAATTTAAATAGGAATCCACTAACAGATTTTCTGTCTTGTAAGTTACTACCCCAATCGGCATCAACATAACATATAAAATTCAATGTATCTACTCTTTTATATTCTAAACCTTCATACATAGTGTTTTTTAAATATCTTAACATTCGTTTCAAGTGTTTCCATGATTCATCAGTTGCCTTGTCTTGAAGGCTGCTAAAATAATTTAGTGCGAAACATATGTCTGGACGTGAACCCACCATTAGGTACATTAAACAACCTACTAACTGCCTAAATGGTTTATTTGTTAAATTATTATTTTCAGGACAAATATTTAATTTTAATTTTTTATCTATTGGTGTGTTCACTCCCTTACAATTTACCATATCAAACTTAGCTAAAATTGTTTTTATATATTTTGATTGAGAAATATTTAAAATTCCTTCTTTCCTATCATATTTAATTTCTAGACCAAGGAAATGTTTAAGTTGCCCTTTGTTCTTCATTTCAAAACGATTCATTAACTTAGAAATAATTTCATTTAAAATTATTAAATTAGGCCCTGCCAATATTATGTCGTCTACATAAAGCAAAAGATACATTCTTTCACTGTTTGAATCCTTAAAATATAAACAAAAATTATTTTCAGATCTGATAAAACCTATTTCCAACAAAAAACTATTAATTTCATTATTCCAACACCTGGATGATTCCTTCAGGCCATAAAGGGACTTCTTTAATTTTAATATTTTACCTGCATGTGATGACATAACCTCTGGGTAATAAATATACACTGGAGACTTTAAAATCCCATTTAAAAACGCACATTTTACATCTAATTGCAAAAAATAATAAGCTAATTGATTACCTGAACTTAAAAGTGCCCTTATGGTAGTCATTTTTGCCACTGGTGAATAAATATTTCCATAATCTACATTATTTTGAGCAAATCCCCTAACTACTATTCTAGCCTTAAATTTATCATTTTCATTTTTCTCCAATGGTTTTTTAGAAAATACCCACTTTGTATCTAAAATATTACTAATTCCTTTATTTTCAACTATTTCCCACGTTTCATTTTTGTGTATTGCTTCTAACTCTCTATTTACAGCTGATAACCAAGAATATTCATCTTTATGACCTTTTATTTCCTCATAAGTCTTAGGTACGTCTTCTATGTAATTTATGGCATTGAAAGCCATATATAATTCATAATCATTATACCTGTCTGGTAATTTTATCTCTCTTCCCCTCCTATTTATCATTTCAATTTCATTTTGTTCTAAATTTCTGACTTCTGTATTTCTTACTTCCTCTATATCTCTGACTTTCTCTATATCAATGGTATCATTTACTTTAATCTCATTTTCTGTATCTATTTCCTCTGACTTAATTTCTATATGATTTTGTTTAAGGTAACAATGATTCTCGTCAAATTTAACGTCCCGAGCATAAACTATTTTTTCTTTTTTAATATCCCATAACCTATAGCCATTTTCAACATACCCAATCATAATTCCCTTTTCAGCTTTTTCATCAAATTTTCCCCTTTTCTCCTTAGGTATGTGATAATATGCTGTGCTACCGAAAACTCTCAAATTACTCACATTTGGCCTTTTATTATACCAAAGTTCAGCAGGTGTGATCTTATTTTCTAAAGCCTGGGTAGGACTTCTATTTATAATATACGTTGCAGTTTGCACTGCTTCCCCCCAAAATTTCTTGGGCAACCCTGAATCGAATATCATTGCGCGGCCCCTTTCTGCTAATGACCTATTCATTCTTTCAGCCTTACCATTTTGCTGAGGTGTAAAAGGGATTGTATAATCTACTCTTATACATTTTCTCTACAGAAAAACTTTTAATCATTAGAAACATACTCGCCCCCATTATCACATCTTAGTTTTGAAATTTGACTGTTAAACATTGATTTTGTCATATTAAAATATTCTTTGAATTTGCCAAAGACTTCCCCTTTATGTTTTATCAAATATACTATTGTAAAATTAGTGAAATCATCAATAAATGTTAAGAAATAATTGTATCCCTCATTTGAAACTGGACTTATTGGTCCACAAACATCTGAATGAACTATTTCCAAGACTCTATTACTTTTACTTCGGGTTCCAAAAGGCAACCTAGACATTTTTCCTGTTATGCAAGGCTCACAAAAATCAACTTTCAATATAGGTATATTTTTATCAACTCCTTCTATTAAATCACCTTTTATTAATTTTTCTAAGCTATTAAAATTTATATGGCCAAAGCGCCTGTGCCATTTCATAAAATCATTATCATTGCTTATTACATTCAAACATTCAGTTTTGTTTACATTAAATTTTATTTCATACAAATTTTCTCTTTTTCCTAAACCTATCAAAATACCATTTTTATCATAAAGTTTTACTTGTCCACTTTCAAAAACAACCTTTATCCCTGCCTGCTCTAACCTTTTTACTGAAAGTAGATTTTTTCTTAAATTAGGTACATAAAATACATTCTTTATTTCACATTCAAAATTTTTTCTGTTTACATTACTAAAACCTACTATATTCCCTACTGCAACTGCAGCTAAATAATTATTTTGTTTTGCAACTGCTATCTGTATAGGGTGATCTAAGGTAACTAATTGAGAAAAAATTGTCTTTTCATTCACTAAGTGATCTGTACATCCAGAATCTATATAAAATGTTATTTCATTTTTACTTAAAACATTTTGCATTGCATTTATTTCATTATTAAAACAAATTCTGGGTTCATTTTTATTTTCAAAATTAGAAGGTTCATCTTGGTTTTGATTATTTTCATTTTGCACATAATTTGTGTTGTGTTGAAAACCCATACCTGTGTTTTGATATCCATTTTGATATCTACCTCTCATCTGGCCTCGAAAATGCCCTCTTCCATAATTTCTTCTATAGTTTGTAGTACCTCTATAACTTGTATTTCCTCCTCTATAGCTTGTATTTCCTCCTCTATAGCTTGTATTTCCTCTGTTTGTAGTTCTTACTCTGCAATCTCGTTTGAAGTGTCCTATTTTACCACATCTAAAACATCCCTCTGTCATAAAAGCTACTTGATCTGTACTTCCACTGTCTTTGTATTTTCCTGTCATCATTTGCCTCTTTTCTGCCTCACCCTTTAGTTTTGCTTTTACTTTATCGTAAGTTAATGTATCAGAATTTTCAATTATTGTCACAACTGTTTCATAGGACTTTGGTAACGCTATTAATAAATTACATATTATGTCTTGTTCTTCTAGTTTTAGCCCACTAGCCTTTATTTTTCTCAGTACCTCTTCGAACTCTGCAAGGAAATTATCTAGAGATTCACCTTCTTTCATTTTCATAGATAGTAATTTCTTTTTCAAAAATAGTTGTCCTTGAATTTCTTTCTTCTCATATATCTCTTCTAATGTTGCCCACATTTTATGTGCTGTATTCTTTTCCCTTAAATTTTCTAGCTGTGAATCATCCACACTCTGTATTATTAGTGACTTTGCTTTTGAATCCTTTTTTAGTAATGCTTCTCTTTCTTGTGCTGTTCCCTCGATAACTATTTCAGCCTGGACCACATCCAATACTCTGTTTTCATCTAGTATTCTTTCTAATCGAAACTTCCAATTATAGTAATTACTTCCATTTAATGGCTCAATTTGGAAACTTCTTACATGTGCCATTTTCACTTACGACTTATTGAACTTTTATTCCCGTTTGTCCAAAACTATTATTTCCTTATTATATCTCCTTTATTTACCAGTATCCTGGGCCCATAATCTTTTAATATTTTAGGTGGATGATCCAAAATTAAACTTTAGCTTTACCCTTTTTTGTGTTTTTATTCACCATACTCAAATACATATATATATATATATATATATATATATATATATATATATATATATATATATATATATATATATATATATATATATATAACATAACCTTACATACTCTAAAAAACAGTTTTTCTTTAACTAGAGAACTTTTAATATAGAACTTAAAACTATGACTGACTTATGTCAAGAGACATTGTGACCAACACAATGTTTGGCTTTAGGGACTTTTTGGCGTCACCTTTAACACTATCTGGGTGGAAAGTATGAATTGGCCTCAGATGACAGAGACTGAAGGGACTCTAGAACTTTAGCATATGAAAGAATCCTCAGAAGAAACTCCAGGTGGTTACAATTAAACCTCTGACTACGAACCCTATAGAAGATAGATCATTGTATTTTATTCCTTTTTCTTTACACAAAAAGATGTGATACCTGTGTTGTTATGCGGGTTCTCTATGATAATTTACAGTGCCAGCCACGTAATTTTCAGCCACTTTCAATCCCTCAGAACTCTTCCTCCTGATACCAACGCTAGTGGAAAATGAAATCTCAAACTATGTACGATGAGAAAAAGATCTCTGGCTTACTTCTGCCACCGAGCTGAACCTCTGCTGCTTTCCACCAAAAATGGTCGCCGGAGATGTCTTAGTAGGCAGCACACCCGACAACCCACCGGAAAATCCTCTTTTTTGCATACTCCCCACACAGCATAAATCACAGATCCCTCCTATATGGCATTAGCCATTCGAACATACACTCAGTATATGAAGTTAAACATCCCAAAATGATGGAAACAACACCCAATATCGATGTAATACGATATTAATTGGATTTCTAACAGAAGTTCATTCCAAATAATTAATGACAGTTCGAAATCGTTGTTTTGATTTGAAACTTCAATTCTTTGAATTTTGACATGCGCAGATTGAGCTGCCGGAAGGACACAACATAACATAATGAGGAAGAAGTATCAATACTGTAAGCGCACCGAGAGGATAATTTTTAGCGACTTTGATATACATATACCTCACCTAATGTCAGTATACCAAAACAAAAAATATATATCTTGTCGACACCCAGTGAACTACGGTAACAATCGAGGAAAATGAACGAACAGAAGAAAAAACAAGTGAATTGAAAACATAAAACATCAATGATAATATCAATGGAACAAATCACTAAAGTAAGTAGTCGTCGCGATACAATCCAAAATTGTATTCTCTTGCAGTATTTTCATAACATCGAAAACGAAGTGTAACAGTAGTTATCAATGGTACGATTATGCTACTCGAATTGTGGGTGGATAGTAGTTGTCCTTGTCATCTTTACTCTCAACAGAGTCATCAATTCCTTCCATAAATCCGATCCGAAGTTGCGGCCCTGATCCGAGTGTAGTTTTTGGGGTACTTCATGTTGGGCAATTACGTTCTGCATCAGGGGTTCTTCCACCATTTTAGCATCTTGGTTGGACAAGGCTACCCCTTTAGGCCATTTGGAAAATTATTTCATCACAGGTCGGTAGCCAGGCGGTTCGACGTGGGTGCTTTGTTCACTCACTCGAATTGACTGCCGTGTTGGTCGGTGGTTCAAGCCCTAATCTGAATGATCGATTATTTATCACTTGCTGTCGTCCAACCCGTATTGGGAATCACACGTTGAAAGGTTCAATCCTTAGTTCGCACAAGTTAAGACTTCTGAAGATTGTCGTTCATAGGGGTGCGACATCTGGTTAACGGAAAAACGCTTACACCACTCTTCCACGTCTCGACGGCAATTAACCCAATAGTATTTCTCGCGCACTCTCGCTAGAGTTGTATTTACCCAGAAGGATCATCTGAAATTTGTGGGTTCTTCCATCCGGGCTATCCCATTTCCGAGTGAGTAGGTCATCTCGAATGCTCATGGAGTCCCACTGGAGCCAGTTACCCTTTTCCTGCTGGCCGTGCTTGGAAATCTCTTGGTATTTCAGCCTCACACATTTGGCAATCCATTCTCTCACAGTTTTCAAGACGAGACCCTCCTTCTGCGCTATGATGATGTCTTGTCTCGTTAGGAAGGTAGTGTCACCCTCATAGTCTCTTAACGACCGTACCACACCATGGTCAGGTGATTCTTCTCAAATCCTCACAGGTTGCTACCCTCCGGGTCAGAGAGAACCCGAAGCGGCGAGAGGTAGGGAAGCTTATCTCCCTATCAGAGTTGTCCATGAAGGAGTCTCTACCCACTGCCACATCATGTCCGGTGGGAAGTTCTTCATCTGGTAGCTGGGCATCCTTGTCCTCCTGGCGTTGGCGAAATTTGCATCCAGATGTCAGGCATAGTCTTCTTGATAGGCTATCTGTATTTCTGTGACTCTTTCCATTCTGATGTTGAATTTCAAAATCGTGAGTTTGTAACTTTTCGATCCACCTAGCTTTTTGTCCTTCTAGTGTTCTGAAGTTGAATATCCATCAAAGTGCTGAGTGGTCTGACCTGATAAAAAATTTACAGCCATTCAAAAATGAGTGGTAGTGATCCACCACTTTCACCTCTGCAAGGAGTTCTTTTCTAGTAACGCAGTAGTTTCTGTAGCGGGTCTGGCGATTTTTACAAAGTCCTTCACGGAACGCCGGTAATAGGTACAGAGGCAAAGAAAGCTTCATATGTTGTGCTGCTTGCTCTTCGGTGTTGGCCATTCTTGCACTGCTTTGATTTCCTACTGATCTGTTTCAACTCCTTTTGAAGACACAACGTGTCCAAGAAATTCACCTTTTCTTGGAAGAGGCAATACTTCTTGGGATTGATCTGCAGATGAGAATTCCATAGCTTCGTGAAAACACTCCTTGAGGTCGACAGATTTTCGTTAAAACTTTTTCTGCTGACTGTAATGTCATCAAGATAGACCAAGCATGTTTTCCAGGTGAGTCCTCTCAACACCAACTCCATCAAGGTTTCAAATATTGCAGGAGCGTTGCATTAGCCGAACGGCGTAAACTTGAACAGGTATAATCCATTGCCGGTGAAAAAGGCAGTTTTCTCTTCATCCTCGGGGAGAATAGTCGTCACCTGCCATTAACCGCTTTTCAGATCTTACATTGAGAACCATCTGCATTCGGCCAAGATATTCAGGGTGTCATCTATTCTGGGAGAGGGTGACTATCATTTCTGGTGACATCATTAACCCTCCTGTAGTCTACGCAAAATCTCGTCGATCCAACTTTCTTAGTAACTAACACAATAGGTGACGACTAGGGGCTGTTTGATTCCTCGATTCCTCTTTCCTCCAATAGCTCCTTAACAGTGGATGCACCTACGTCTTGCTTTGCGAAGGGAATACGTTTCGGTGGTTGAAGTATAGGCTTGGCATCGCCGGTATCGATGCGATGTTGAACTGAATCCGTTCGACCATTGATTTTGCCCTTCACAAACATATCTTTCTCTTCCTCGACGAATCGGGTGGTCTTGCATAGTTCTTCTTCAGACATATGTTTCCACGTCTTCTTGAAAAAAATCTATGAGTTCCTTTGCAGATTGTTGACCACGCTGTAGAGGTACTTCTTCTTCAATCCTGGCGATTTTAACGATAGGTTCTCAGGTGCCTATTACTTGCCCTTTCTTGAGAGCCACCCTTTTATTATTTGGGTCGATTATTCTTACTGGAATGGTCAGATTGTTACCATTCACGAGGGATCTAGCCACGATAATTTCTGATTCCAAGCCGGTGGATGGCTCTATCAATGATTTATTCAAGCCGCCAGGTTCAGCAATTTCTTCTTGGATAATTCTCTCGGTGTTATTGGAGATTCTGGATTCTTCAAGTATAACCACCTTAACGCTGTCATAAGGCTGAAAGGGCACGTCATGCAAAATTTCCGACTTTCAGCAATTTATTTCTAGTGGCTGTTTCCGGAACAGGTACTACTGATTCCTTCAAACTCTTTCGGTTGAAAATTTCGGCTCTCATTACCGATCTCGTTGCTCCAGTATCGATGGTGAAAAGGGACTGATGATTATTCAGGAATCCGTCGACAAATGAGCTGTTACTGTTGCGTCGAATCGTGGAAATCGAATAACTGGGGGCTTGGGATGCAATAGCAACTCTACCTCTCCTAACGCAGGCTGAATTTGGTTTTTCCAAACTACGACGCTCTAGTTCATCAAATATTTCTTGAGTAGTTCTTAAAGACCTACTATGAGTTGATCTGTTCCTTCCTCTTTCTTTTCATTAATGGCCCTCACTATAACTTGTTGTCGCGAAGCATTTTTAGTAGTTTCAAATTATATGGCATAAATAACGGCTCCATTCAATTTTTTATGACGTGCCATCCTCAATGACTGCTGCAGCTCCGTGACACGAACCCCGTCGATGAAACTATGGACACTTATCCAGTGGGTGAAATTATCCGATGCTTCTGGGTAGGCGGGTCTTACTAACCTCTCAACTTTAGCTCAAAACTCTTGCAAGATTTCTGATGGACCTTTAGTTCTCACCTTCAGTTTAGCATGGAAGACTTGTTGAAGGTGTTCACTACCATATCTGACCTCCAAAGCTGATACGACTGCTTCATAATCCTTCTGCCTATTCACTGGAATATTTTGCAGAATTTCTCAAGCTTTTCCTCATAGTGTCAGTATGAGAACTGTTGCTTTATGCTCATCTTTCCGTCCATTATTATCCGCAGCGGCCTCAAATTGTCTGCGATGAACTGATCATGAAGATTCGCCATCGAAAGTTGAAGTTTTGATAAAACTACTGCTATGAGGGTGAGATGTCGTTTCCAATTTGCATTTTTCCACAGCAATCCTTTTCGGTTCCGGTAATTATTTCCGAAGTTTCCGGAAAATCTCTTCAAACTTCTTGTCGACTCCTTCAAACTTTTTGTCGACTGTTTCGAATTTCCTTCCGACTCCTTCAAGCTTCTCATCGACTACTTTTTCCAATACCTCCTTTGTTTCCTGAAATACTTTTCAAATTTTTCCTGAATATATTTCTGTACCTCCCCTTTACTCATTTGGGAAAATTTCAAACCTTTCAATAAATGAAGGTGCATCTAAATGTCTTTTTCCTGCTGTTTTCCTGAATATTTACCGGTTTTTTGAATACCTAGTAATAATTCACGATCTTCATGTCTGCGTTACTTTTCTTCATTTCTCCGTCGTTCATCTTCTTCATTTCGGCGTATTTGTTCTTCCTCTCTTTTTTGTTCATCTTCCTCTCTTCTGCGTTTTTCATTCTACGCCAGGCTCGCTGGCAAAGCCTCGAACATTTTCTTAAGCTTTTTCATCTCGTCGTAATCTACACTCTTTGTTTTCACCATAAGACAGAAAATTTTACACTTTCGACACCAAATGTTACGTTTTTACCCGTGGGTTGGTCAATAATTGATTACACTGAATAATCAAACTTAACTTTATCTCATTTTAAATACTACAAATACTTCAACTGAAAATCTCAACTATTATTTTTTGAATGTCTATCGCCTTACTAGATCACTTTGCGTACCGCACTGTTACGTCCACTTCAATGTGTAATGGACTGTCTGAATACGTTTGCAGCATTTAAATATCGCAATGGAACATTGTAGAATTTGAGTCATGTCAATAACAGAGCCAATAACAGAGTTGGTATATACCACTCCAGTCTTAGAGTTGTAGATACTTCAACAACTCTTCAACAGGGTGGTCAAATAGAAGTGGACCAACAACTATTGAATGCACGGAGGTTAATAACTCCCGCAACTCGATTGATCCTATCGAAAGAATGGCCGTCAATTAATTTATCACACCATAATTGAAAATAGCCCTGAAGACTTAGGTTTGAACCTTATGTCCCCTATTACCTTTTTCAGAATCGGCATTTCACAACTGAAATTGAGTCATATATTAAGTTTCCGTAGGCGAGTTTACGTTCAATCCGACATCCCTAATATTCCAGAATCAACTGTTATTCCGAAAATACTCTATTACGTATCTTTGTATAACATTAACCTGCTTCAAATGTGAAAAAGATGATCATGTAGCCACCTTCTGCTCGAAAAAGCTGATGAGATCCCTGCCACTCCTAGTACCAAGGGAAAAATGAACATATTTCAACACTAACACGAATCACCATCACAGCAAAAAAATTTCAATCACCAAGATAGCTAGCTCAACTATCTCGAACACTGACTTCAATCCACCCTCTGGGCCCGAGTTTACCCAGATGTCTCAAATCCATATAAAAACGAAAAAATCCACATTAACCACTACAGTTTCACTCGTTCCTCAAGCGAAACTGAAAATTTCAGAATCCCCTAGTCTTCAATTCATTTGTCAGTTTTTTTGGAAATACATATGAATCATCCGATCCTCTCAGTATAGCACGTGAATATACTGACAAGTTGCATTTCCTCATGAATATATCAACAAACCTATATTCAGCCCTGACCGAACGAGTATATTCATTTCTCAATGGAACATAAATGAAGTATTTTCCCACCTGAAAATGCTTCAACTTCTGATGAATAAGGAGAACCCATTAGTAAAGCTTCAGAAGTGATTCCAATAACGTCGGAACTCGAAGTCAGAGCAGTTCTTTTGTATGAAGGTGGTTGACAATGTTTCGTGGTGTATTTCATCAGTTCGGACTTCCATTGTCTAATATAATATAAATTGATTTGAAAATCCTGAAAAAATATTAAAAAGATTAACCAAACATAACAATTATATTTGAACAAAAAAACTGAAATTATAAAGAAATAATATAAAACCAAACAACAACAAAAAAAAATTGAAATATCAATAAAAGCTGAAAATTAAAATTTATATTAAAAAAAATGGAGAATACTCACAATAGGAAGTGGGGAAAGTTGGTGAGGAAACAATGACCAAATGACGTTTGTGGCTTCATAGTTGTCCTGTTCTCGTTCTGCATTTGGTCATTGTTTCCTCACCAACTTTCCCCACTTCCTATTGTGAGTATTCTCCATTTTTTTTTAATATAATTTTTAATTTTCAGGTTTTATTGATATTTCAATTTTTTTTTGTTGTTGTTTGGTTTTATGTTATTTCTTTGTAATTTCAGTTTTTTTGTTCAAATATAATTGTTATGTTTGGTTAATCTTTTTAATATTTTTTCAGGATTTTCAAATCAATTTATATTATATTAGACAATGGAAGTCCGAACTGATGAAATACTGACGAAACATTGACGAAACATTGTCAACCACCTTCAAACAAAAGAACTGCTCTGACTTCGAGTTCCGACGTTATTGGAATCACGTCTGAAGCTTTACTAATGGGTTCTCCTTAATCATCAGAAGTTGAAGTATTTTCAGGTGGGAAAATACTTCATTCATGTTCCATTGAGAAATGAATAGATTCGTTCGGTCAGAGCTGAATATAGTTTTGTTGATATATTCATGAGGAAATGCAACTTGTTAGTATATTCACGTGCTATACTGAGAGGATTGGATGATTCATATGTATTTCCAAAAAAAAACTGACAAATGAATTGAAGACTAGGGGTTTCTGAAATATTCTTTTCGCTTGAAGAACGAGTGAAACTGTAGTGGTTAATGTGGATTTTTTTCGTTTTTATATGGATTTGAGACATCTGGGTAAACTTGGGCTCAGAGGGTGGATTGAAGTCAGTGTTCGAGATAGTTGAGCTAGCTATCTTGGATAATTGATTTTTTTTGCTGTGATGGTGATTCGTATTAGTCTTGAAATATGTTCATTTTTCCCTTGACACTAGCAGTGGCAGGGATCTCATCAGCTGTTTCGAGCAGGAGGTGGCTACATGACAATCTTTTTCACATCTGAAGCAGGTTAATGTTATAGAAAGATACGTAATAAAGTGTTTTCGGAATAACAGTTGATTCTGAAATGTTAGGGGTGTCGGATTGAACGTAAACTCGCCTACGGAAACTTAATATATGACTCAATTTCAGTTGTGAAATGCCGATTCTGAAAAAGGTAATAGGGGACATAAGGTTCAAACCTAAGCCTTCAGGGCTATTTTCAATTATGGTGTGATAAATTAATTGACGGCCAATCGAGTTGCGGGAGTTATTAACCTCCGTGCATTCAATAGTTGTTGGTCCACTTCTATTTGACCACCCTGTTGAAGAGTTGTTGAAGTATCTACAACTCTAAGACTGGAGTGGTATATACCAACTCTGTTATTGGCTCTGTTATTGACATGACTCAAATTCTACGATGTTCCATTGCGATATTTAAACGCTGCAAACGTATTCAGACAGTCCATTATACAGTGAAGTGGACGTAACAGTGCGGTATACGAAGTGATCTAGTAAGGCGATAGACATTCGAAAAATAATAGTTGAGATTTTCAGTTGAAGTATTTGTAGTACTTGAAATGAGATAAAGTTGAGTTCGATTATTCAGTGTAATCAATTATTGACCAACCCACGGGTAAAAACGTAACATTTGGTGTCGAAAGTGTAAAATTTTTTGTCTTATGGTGAAAACAAGGAGTGTAGATTACGACGAGATGAAAAAGCTTGAGAAAATGTTCGAGGCTTTGCAAGCGAGCCTGGCGAAGAATGAAAAACGCAGAAGAGAGGAAGATGAACAAAAGAGAGAGGAAGAACAAATACGCCGAAATGAAAAAGTTGAACGACGGAGAAATGACATGAAGATCGTGAATTACTACTAGGTATTCGAAAAACCGGTAAATATTCAGGAAAACAGCAGAAAAAAAAACAATCAGATGCACCTTCATTTATTGAAAGGTTTGAAATTTTCCCAAATGAGTAAAGGGGAGGTACAGAAATATAGTCAGGAAAAATTTGAAAAGTATCTCAGGAAACAAAGGAGGAATTGGGAAAAGTAGTCGATGAGAAGCTTGAAGGAGTCGGAAGGAAATTCGAATAAGTCGACAAAAAGTTTGAAGGAGTCGACAAGAAGTTTGATGAGATTTTCCGGGAAATTCGAAAATAATTACCGGAACCGAAAAGGATTGCTGTGGAAAAATGCAAATTGGAAATGACATCTCACCCTTATAGCAGTAGTTTTATCAAAACTTCAACTTTCGATGGCGAATCTTCATGATCAGTTCATCGCAGACAATTTGAGGCCGCTGCGGATAATAATGAGTGGAGAGATGAACAGAAAGCAACAGTTCTCATACTGTCACTATGAGGAAAAGCTTCAGAAATTCTGCAAAATATTCCAGTGAATAGGCAGAAGGATTATGAAGCAGTCGTATCAGCTTTGGAGGTCAGATATGGTAGTGAACACCTTCAACAAGTCTTTCAAGCTAAACTGATGGTGAGAACTCAAGGTCCATCAGAAATCTTACAAGAGTTGGGAGCTAAAGTTGAGAGGTTAGTAAGACCCGCCTACCCAGAAGCATCGGATAATTTCACCCACTTAATTTTTTGGTGTGAGGGGTATACTGGGACAAAATATATCCCGCTTTGCATTGAGCTTATACTTCGTGGTACGTCTGTTCATTTTCTTTCTCGCATCAAATAACTCACTTCTATTGGTTTTCGTCATCATCTGTTCAAGGTGAATCATAGTAAATGAAGCGTTAGTTGTGAGTAACAAACAATCGGAACTCTTAAAGTACGTTGTGTTTCTCCATTTCGATTTCGGTTGAGAAGCGTATCCATTTATTGGAATAACCCTTTCTGTTGTATGAAGTTCTAAATTAGACAAGATAGGTGAGCTACCTGTTTCATTATTTCAATTTATAAGTTTATTTTTCATTCATAATCTGTGAAAATAAACCCTGTGCCAAATTTGTCCCACCATACAACAACACATATTTTCTCATAGAAATAGCCAAGAGATTTTTCAAGGAACCCTTGCCTTTTACGCTGATTGGGAAACAGAATAGGAACTGTACAATGAAATAAACCTGGAAGTCGATGCTACGGAAGAATATGCAGATATATCTTCTGATACTGGGTCTGAAAATGATAGTGATGGAGATAATAACTGCAAATTACCAATGTAGAAGCTGAATTCAATTTTGATAGTGATAACATAATGCCGTCGGCGAAAGAAGATAAGACACCATTACTATACATATGACCCAGAAGATTTGCTACCCCTATCAGTTTATCTCGGATGAAGTATTGAATAATATAGTTTTCCAGACTGATCTATATGCTGAGCAGAATTATCAGAAAACTGGGAAACGATATAAACTGACAGACATACCTGAAATGAAAACATTTTTGGGAAAGAATTTGTTGATGGGCATGAAGTTACCATCGTACAGAGATCACTGTAGTCAAAATCCTGACTTTCATGACTCTTATATAAATTAATTGATGACTGTTCACCGGTTTGGATGGATGTTGGGTAATATAAACCATATAAAAACACCACAAGAAGAACCTAACATCAGTTACACCTCTCGAAGCGAAGCAGTAACTCGTCTTGATAATGCCATCTGAGATGATGGCGAAACGTCGACTATCGAATAGTACACAACGGATGAACACCCGGAAGAACAACACATCATATATATATATATATATATATATATATATATATATATATATATATATATATATATATATATATATATATATATATATATATGCGTATGTAGGACCATGGAAAGAGGTAATCATGAATGGTTTTGCAGTAACACGTGAGTTTGTACTTATAAATGGCGAGACAACAGAGCAGTTCATCTCCTCTCGAATTTTCATAGTCCTCATCACGTGATTGAAGTGAGACGAAGAGGAGGTGATGGAAGCATCACAAATATACCGTGCCCTGCTATCCTTGTAGATTATAATACATTCATGAATGCAGTTGATAAATTTGATCAGATGCGGGCCATTTATGGCATTGATCGTAAAAGTAAAAAGTGGTGGCACAGAATAATGTTCTTTTTCTTGAATGCTGCTGTTGTGAATTCGTTCATCTAATACAAATTACTTGGTCTTCCGAATTTATCAATGAAAGACTTCCGCAGAAGTATCATAGATCATTTAGTCTATGATAAATTGGTATCATCTTCAAGAACATCAACTGAATTGACGATACCAATAAAGAAAATTAAACCTTGACAAAGTCTGGCTTTGAGGCTTGCACAGAGTGCACATCAGCCTGAACGAACGAGTAGAAGGAGATGCGCTCTTTGCAGTTGAGGAGAGTTTGAGATTAGAACAAACTGGTTGCGTTCAGTTTGTAAAGTTCCACTTTGTCTTGAAAAAAAAAAACAAAACATGTTTCCAGACATATCACAGCAATTTCAAATGAGGAAAATTTCATGAAAAATTTCAACTAATAGAATGGTGGTTTAAATTTTGAACCTCTATTTTTCAGAAAAAATTAGGTAATTTAAATTTTTTTGTTTTTTTTCTCCTTTCTTGAATGATTTCCAGTTGGTTTGTTGATGAATTTTTTAAAAAATAGGCGAAAAATTGAAGCTCTACATCTAGGGAGTGTTGAATTTTGAATTTCCTGTACCTGAAAGAGTTGAGGAGGGGTTAACCAAGCTAATGCAGGATCAAAAATGTATTGAACTAGTCTGGATACCTTTCCACACTGAAATCAGAAAAAACTAGAAAGACGATGCAGTCGCTCGCAATATTACCGTTACTCCTTCCGTTACTCTGTTTGAACGAATTCCCCATACATATTACTTCTATACATTGAGAAAACTATTAACAAACACTTGGAAAGAAAGATGGATGGTCATGAAAACGAATAAATTGCGAGGGATCAATCCCGACAGAACTACCAATTGACCTAAAGAAAACATCAAGTCATTCTTACTCGTCCTATTATCGTACACATAAAACTAACCCACCAATACCTCATGAAGAAAGAAAATGCTGCGAAATGTGATGTCTGTGGTGTGATCAAAAGTGTGAAGAACATATTCGTAGAGTGCCCAGTTTTTGAATATGAAAGACAAGAGGCAAGACTTCCCAGTGATCTCAGTTCTTCATTAGATGTAGTGAACTTATTAATTTATTTGAAATCAATTGATATTTCTGATAAAACTCAATTATATATAATTGTTCCTTCGCTAATAACCCCTCGCGGGACTTTTGAAGATTTTTTTCAGGGCGCGGTGTGTGCAAACGGATTTACACAGACAGTACTGATAATATCATTTATAGTGATAATATCCCGAAAGATATGTTGGCTAAGGTGAAACTGGACAACGATATATTCGATTATTTTCTTGAAAACGCTTTTGAGAGTATATAGATTTCGGAAATTTCCCTTTATCAGAGTGTTTATGGAAATCTGCTTACATGGTTTTCCTGGACTGGTGGAATTCATTTTTGCAGCAAAGTTTGGCTGATGTTTTGGAAAATTGTTTTCATCATCATTTTACTCAGCAAAAGATGTTCCAGTTCATATTAGGAGTCTTCAACAGTGATATAAACGGAATATGTCTTTGAAGAATGTTCCACTTGGTGCCTTGGTGCTTCTTATCGACAAGAACACACCACGTTCCTGCTGGAAGTTTGATGGCATCGTAGACATTCATCACGAGAAGAAGCAAATAGTTTGTGTGAGAGTGCTCAATAGAAGTGATACTTTTTAATGATCCGAGCAGAAAATATGTGCATCACCTATTGATGCCTGAAGATAACCAAGAGATTCAGTCATAAGCTGTGCAGTTGAAATGATGTTCAGTTTGTTCGAAAGCTAAGCTTACTATTCACATACACTCTACTTGTGGTTGAAGGTACACTGAGCATCTTCGGAGGGATACTCATTAGCATTTTGTTTGTACGCGTTTGTCGATATATGAATGAAAGAGGTAAGCCAATTTTAGTAAATAGGCTATAGGCATTCTGGCCCATTCCTTATGGAGATTAACATGGAAAATGGCTAAGGTCCATTCTGGCGTTTTTGGTTCCTTTCAAGGTCACGCGTACGGCAGAGTCCAATCCGAGCGCTCCAAGTTGTCACGTGACCCAGATGCATCGTCGCGAGTACACCACACTGGCGCCACCTATGAGTCACTAGCTGAACTATCTATTGGTTGAAGAAGAACACTGTAAACACTAGACATATGGGTGTTGTCATGCGACGCAGTATGCGCAGTTGCCGGTTTTATGATGTCTGTCAATACGGATCGGTGTCTGTGCAACTGTCAAATGTCAATGAGGGTGCAGGACGGTGTCTGTGAGGGGGAAACGTGTGACGTCATCGACGCAGGATGGAACGAGTATAGTAGCGATTTAAGCGTAGAACTCCGCCCCTCGGCCCCCCTTAGTACTCCACATCACCGCTCAGGCCTTCTTGGTACCCCACCTAACCTCTCGGCCCCTTGTCACGTTCCAGTCACGTGATTTTAATTAAAAAAAGTTTATAGTTATGAGATTCGAACCTGGGTCGTCCGCGCCGTAGACATTGTCCTTAGCCTCTACACCATCGTAAGATATTGAAGTTAACTGCGAATGTTGGGTATTTACAGCGTTAGTTTTGTCGGGACCGAAATTGACTCATTCATTATACTTGACAGCATTTTTATTTTTGATTTCCATAGAATGTAATTGTCATTATCATATTGAAGATAGGAAAATATACTTAGATTTGGGAAATAATTAATATTTCATGTAAAGAAGTGCATGTGTGTGTAAGAGCGAGAGGCGCGTGTGACGTAATCGATGCACAAATTTACGTGGCTTTGCGTATATTGAGAGATTCATTATAATAATTTATCGTACAGAATTGTTTCATGTCCTGTTATCAGTAACCGCACAAAAATAAGTGCTCGATTCATCGATACAAAAATATATGGAAAAAACAAAAGTTATAGAACACAGAGAGTCATCTATAAGTCACTAGCTGAACTATCTATTGGTTGAAGAAGGACACTGTAAACACTAGACTCATAAGACTGCATCTGTCAAATGTCAATACATGCCAGCATGACAGGTTCGGCGTTGCCAGTTGTACAATAAATCATTGTTTATGCAGTAATGTAGCGTTGCCGGTTTTGGAATTGATCGTGAACTACTCGACGAAAATTGGAAGCGTGAAAGTGATATATTAATAATAGTGAATCAGATTTAAGAAAAAACATTACAGATTAATGAGGCTGTATCGTTTCAAAGTGTGATCCCTCAATGTTACAAGGTATCTCAAAATACATCATTGAAAAAAAAATGGCGTCGAAGTGTACAGGGTGCGTCAAAATATATCATTTGAGGAAAAAAACATGTCGATTTGAAATATGATATTAATGTGTATACAGGGCGTTTCAAAATACATCATTTAAGAAAAAAACATGTCGATTCAACAGAAGTCTAGCGTTCCAACATGTCGGAATTCTCGTATCTTTGTTAACCAAGTTAGGAGAAAGAGGAGATCCAAAAGTGTCGAGAGGTTAAGCTTTGTGGACTCAACGTGAGGGCAATGGGAGAGCGAAGTATTCGACAATGACATTTCAAAATACGTGGTTTTCCGTGCGTTTTCGATCGTTTTTCGTGCGTTTACGATCGTTTTTCGTGCGTTTACGATCGTTTTTCGTGCGTTTTCGATCGTTTTTCGTGCGTTTTCGACCGTTTTCCGTGCGTTCATTCGTTATCGTTTCATCGTTATTGTCGTAACGGTTTTTCATGTTTCAATATGACAGTCATTTATCATTTAACGCGTTTCGCTAACCAAGTTAGCATCATTAGGAAATGACTAAAGTCCATGCTTTGTCATATGAAGATTCATTTTGCGAATTTTCAGACTCTTGAACGGAACCTTGTGGAACACCCAACCTAACTTCTGTTACAGAGTAGTGTCGGTCAGCCAATCAGAATGGAGAAATCAAATATCGCTCGATTGATTGTGCTAGATGAAATTGAACTGGAGAATGAGGGTCGAATAATAATAATAATAGTGATAAAACATCAAAAGCTTGAAAGTGACGTAGTCAGCGTGGCGTGTGTGACGATTTGTGGAAATGAATGAGTTATTACAAAAAATAATAGCACAACTGTCAGAAGGGCACTGAGTTGTATATTCACTAATAATGATCGGATCGTCGCACACAGCACGTCAAATGAAAGGATAAGAAATGGAGAAAGAATTGCAAATTCAACAAACTTGTAATTAAAAAATGTTGGGTTATGAACAACTATAAGTTTATTCCAATTGCAGAAGCTTGATTCAAAACGCAGAATTTATTGACAAAGAAAATGAAAAAATCATTGGATACTGAAACATATGATATATTTGGATTCCTTAGGGTGAGAAGATTTCGAATCCATCAAAAAACGACCACTTCCGGTTTCCACTTCCGGTCCTCCGATTTCGATGATTTCGACATCAATGGATTCGTTTAGATGTCATGAAACATAATTAATCATTTGTCGAAGCCAAAAGGGCCTTATAACCTATTTTCGTTATACTAGCAGCAACAGACCGATTTGGGTACTCATTTCAAATGATGTCATTTTTAGATTATGAAAAGTATAATATCGAGCATCTAATGTGAAATAGCATAGAAAAAATTGCACATTTGAAGAAAAACATTGAACATATTTGAAATTAAAAGTTGTTGGGTTATGAACAACTACGAGTGTAATGTAATTGCAAAAGTTTGATTCAAAACACATAATTTGTTGACAAAAAAATGAAATAATCATCGTATACTGAAACATATGTTATTTTTGGATTCCTTAGGATGAGAAGGTTTCGAATCCGTCAAAAACAGGTCACTTCCGGTTTTTACTTCCGGTCGTCCGATTCCGATGATTTTGATATCAATGGATTCGTTTAGATGTCAAAAAACATAGTAAATCATTTTACGAAGCCAAAAGGACCTCATAACCTATTTTCGCTATACTAGTCGCAACAGGTCGGTGTGGGTACTCATTTCAAATGATTTAATGTGTAGACTATGAAAAAGATAATATCGAGCGCCTAATGTGAAACAGCATAGGAAGAATTGCAAAGAGAATCATTGAAAAAACTTTGTATCGTTACGTACATCATGTCAAATGAAAGAAGAAAAATTGCAGAATTCATCTATAAAGAAAAAACAAATATGGTGCAACATGTCAGAAGGGCACTAACCCACATCTTTATCAATGATGACTGAATCTCAACGTGCAGCACATCAAATGAAAGGGAAACGAATGCAGAATTCATCAACAGAGAAAAAAAACGGAGACGATGCCAAGAGGGCACAAAGTTGTATCTTCACTAATAATAGTCGCATCATCACATGTAGTACTTCAAATAAAATGGGGAAAAAAAGCAGAATTCATGTGTTTGTTGCGCTATTCAAATCCAAGGTGACATGGATCAATGTCAACGCTGAATATGCATCTAACAAAGACTCTTTGATTTTCTTTTGTTCCATTTCAGAATATGTCATCACTAATTTTTATATTCAAACCCAAAGTGACATTGATCACTGTCAATGTCGAATCTACATCCGGAGATACGCAGTTCTCAAAGCGACGAAACAAAGGCTCTTTGTTTCATTTTAAAATATGTCATCACTCATTTTATTATAAATACGTCATGCATGGCGAAATGAGTTAGTTGCATCCGTTGAAAGTGATACCAGTGACAAGTGCACCGATTCTATTTGAAAGTAAGTGTTTTAGGTTTGAATTTTTCCCCAGATGAATTTATTCAAATGTAATTCAATTGAAAATTGGTGAGAATTGTTGAATCATTTGATTTCCAAAATTTTTCTCGATATATATATATATATATATATATATATATATATATATATATATATATATATATATATGTTGGATGATTTCAGTTAAATGTGTTACATATCGTGGTTTGTTTGAGATAGTATTCGCATATATTGTGAATCAAAACATAAAGCTTTCATTGTTTATTTTTCACAGATGGATTTACAAAAGTTGAATGAAAGTTCGATCGTGAAGAGAAAGCCAAGTATCAAAGTAGCAGATTTGCCTGTGGAGATGCCGCAGAGGATATTCACTGCCAAAATCGTGAAAGGGAAATTTGGTGAGGCGGTCTTGTTAGATTTGGGAGATAAAGTATCATTTCTGCCCCACCGAGTGACGGAGGCGTATCGTCCTCACTTAGAAGAATGTTCATCAGGAAAATACGCTATTGTGTTCAAAGGGTTGATGGACATTGGGAAACCGAATCTTGTCGTTTCATTTGAGATTGTACAAAATTAAGGTTAGTACTGTTTCC
Organism: Leptinotarsa decemlineata; assembly: GCF_025532065.1. NCBI lineage: Eukaryota > Metazoa > Arthropoda > Insecta > Coleoptera > Chrysomelidae > Leptinotarsa > Leptinotarsa decemlineata. The sequence goes on from NW_027412590.1 coordinate 2,502,426, forward strand.
AATTTTTTCTTTGTTTTATAGGCAAAGAGTTTTTGGGTGTATACAATATTTTTCATTCGGGTCAAAAATTCTCACTCACAGATATGATCCGCATAAAGTAGTGTTTTCATACAATATATTTCCTTCACTTAGTACGTGCAGAATATGTGTTTTAAATTCTTTATTTTGAATGACACTTGATTTTTTATTTTCATTATAAGTGTAGCAATTACTTCATGAAAGACATTACCCTCTCTGTTGCCAAAAAATTTTTTTTAGTGTAGTTTTATTGAAAAATCGAATTTATTTCAGTGTATTTTTTTATTGAAAAATCGAATTTATTTCAGAATAATACATCAACGTATGCAGTATCAGTCAGAGTCATCTCAACAACAACATTCAAAACCGTCATAGCAACCTTTCCAGAACGAGATTCAAATCTCAGCAGTTTCCATTTTTTTCAGTCTATAGTTGCACATTATGAGGCTAGAATTTGTCGATATTCAGTGATTTGTTGGACAAACTGCGTCTATTCAATATATACATAACCGTAATGAATTTGGAAGACTTTGAATATTCATCGTGGTGTGTTCCAAAATTCAAGAAAAACACGCCGTTCTGTATGGGTCATTTCAAAGGAAATTTGTTCAGCTGCAGTCTCAATAACGTTGATATTTTATATAAATGGCTTTATAATATACTACCAAAATAAATAAAATACATATCACACACATCTTTTTTTGAAAATGAAAACTTATCTTATACAGGGAAAGTTGTCAAAAATATGCAATAACAAAAAATTATATACCAGATTTTATAGAGATGAAGAAACATCATATTGAAAGATACTAAGTTGACAAAAGCAGGACATTTTAGAAATAAAGGAAATAAGTTTGTCTGTCATTTTAAATTCTGATTCGTTGGGTCGATATAACAAAAAGTGGCATTTTATATCTTGAATTTTATTCAGGACATTATTATAGATGATTGACATTTGTCATTAAATTTCAAGTGTGATATTTGGAAATTCATTTCGTATTGTAGTTTTTTCGAAATTCCCATTCAAAATAGCATCCTTTGATATAGATACCACCGGACGAATCTATTATGTGTAGATAACCTGAGTTTCAATTGTTCGGAGTTTTGAGTTCTTGTACATATAAACATAACAAAGTAACGATACAGACAAATATAAAAAATTGTCATAAAATAATTCAAATCCATTCAAGTGAATACATGAATTGAAAGATATTTCAACCTCAACTTCGATATTCTGAAACAAAAACACACAGTATTCACAATTCCATCTTTCGTTATTCCAAGTTCATAGTCATCAAAATTGATACGATTATAATATAATAGGAATATAAAACTATCTTCAAATACAGTTGCATGAATGCACATCAAGCATTTTGTCGTAGTAAGGTGACCGGGGCAAAGTTACAACTTCAGCATAATATGAATGTTTATAAATATTAGGGAAGGTCAAGATCATCAACAGGTATTAAGAAATTCATTTGGTGTCCAAAGCTTTCGGAATACAATGCAAATAATTTTTTTTATGAGTATTCGTTCGATATTAAATATTATTACCTCAAAATATATCGAAATCATAACACGTTTGCGATTCATTTTTTCAGTTACATTTGAAAAGTGAGTTTCAGTTTGCAGAAATAATAGCCCACACATGTTGGAAATTTTGCCATAGTGTGGTGAAAATCGTATTGAAAATTCTACGAAATATAAGCGCATACATACAGAGTGAATCAATATTTGAAATATGTCGTTTGGAACCCCCCATAACCCTTCTCTATCGAATTTTGGTAGAAATAATGCTGAGTCGTATTGTAGAGTTAACGTTCGAAATTGGAGAAAATGAAGTATTCAACAGTTTTGCGTGCGACGGTTTTGCGTGCGTTTTCGAACAGTTTACGTGCATTTATTCGTCATCGTTTCGTCGTTATTGTCGTTTTTTTTTTCCTATTTCAATATGACAGTCATTTAACACTTAACGCGTTTCGCTTACCAAGTAAGCATAATCAGGAGATGAATAAAGTCCACGCTTTGTCGTATGAAGGTTCGTTTTGCGAATTTTCAGACTCCTGAACCGAACCTTGAGGAACAATCAGCCTAACTTCTGGTACAGAGTGGTGTCGTAAGCCAATCAGACTGGAGAAATCAAATATCAGTAGAATGATTGTTTTAGATGAAATTGAACTGAAGAATGTGGGTCGAATAATAATAATAATAGTGATAAAACATTAAAACTCAACTTGTGTTACAGAGTGGTGTCGGTCAGCCAATCAGAATGGAGGAATCAAATATCGGTCTAATAATTGTGTTAGATGATATTGAACTGGGGAATGTGGGTCAAAAAATAATAATAATAATGATAAAATATTAAAACATTGAAAGTGACGTAGTCAGCGTAGGAGGTGGTGGCGTGGTAGAAAATGTGTGAGGATTTGTGGAAATGAATGAGTTATTAGAAAAAAAAATGGAGCAACTGTCAGAAGGGCACTAAGTTGTATATTCGCTGATAATAATCAAATCTTCGCTTACAGCACGTCAAATGAAAGGACAAAAAATCCAGAATTCATTGACGAGAGAATACAAAGATGGCGCAACATGTCAGAAAGACATTGAGTCACAATTTCACTCATGATATTTGGATCTTAACGTGCAGCACATCAAATGAAAGAGAAACGAATGCAGAATGTTATCGACAAAGAAAAAACAGAGATGACGCAACATGTCAGAAAGGAACGAAGCCACATCTCCGTTAATGACAATTGAATCTCAACGTGCAGTACATTGACTGAAAAAGAAAAACAAAATGCAGAATTCATCGACAGAGAAAAAAAACAAAGACAACGTAACATGTCAGAAGGGCAATGAGCCGTATTTTCGTTAATAATGATTTTTTCTCAACGTACAGCACATCAAATGAAATGGAAACGAATACAGAATTCATCGACAAAGAAAAAACAAAGATGGCGCAACATGTCAGAAGTGCACTAACCTGCTTCTTCGTTAATAAAAGTCGCCTCGTCACGTGCAGCATATCAAAGAAAAAAACAAAAGAGGCAACCAAAAGGGCACTGAACCATATTTTCGTCAATAATAGTCGGATCGTCGCATTTGACATGATTCATTCACTCAAAACTGAAATATTTTGAAGATACCAAAGGAGATCTTACGGTGACTATAAGTTCTGGTATGCTTCGTTAGGTATCGAATGATGCGTGCAATTTCATTAATTCCAGCGACATGATTATTCCAAGACATATTGGTGTCCATTTGAACCTCAAAAAACTTATCGAAGCAGAAGGTGGAACCCCACAAAATAGGAGATATAGTACACCAAGTCAGTGAAGAGCGGCATTTTTCCGCCGAAAAATTTTTGAATTTCTTCAAATTTTCCAAATATCTGTAACAGAAAGACAAAACTCAGCTGCGGAACGCTTCTATCTACTAAAGTTAAGTATGTGTCGATAGTGTGTAACGAAGGTTTCCATTAAATTCACTGGTTGCGCCCTCTGGAGGATGTTTGTTGCGATACACCATAGATGACAATATTTATTGTTTATCATTTCGAATCCGTTGAATACAAGGGGTTTGGAAATAGAAAAAAACAATGTTTTAACGCTTTGTAGACGTGTTTGATGCTCTATGACCAACACCCGTTATCCATATTTTCATTATTATCCCGATTGTATGACCACCAAACATTCAATTTTATTGGGATTGAAGGGGGCCGATAGGTTAGGTGGAGTACCAAGGGGGCCGAGGGGCGGAGTTACACGCTTGAATCACTACGATACTCGTTCCATCCAGCGGCCCCCTTGGTACTCCACCTAACCTATCGGCCCCCTTCAATCCCAATAAAATTTAATGTTTGGTGGTCATACAATCGGGATAATAATGAAAATATGGATAACGGGTGTTGGTCATAGAGCATCAAACACGTCTACAAAGCGTTAAAACATTGTTTTTTTCTATTTCCAAACCCCTTGTATTCAACGGATTCGAAATGATAAACAATAAATATTGTCATCTATGGTGTATCGCAACAAACATCCTCCAGAGGGCGCAACCAGTGAATTTAATGGAAACCTTCGTTACACACTACCGACACATACTTAACTTTAGTAGATAGAAGCGTTCCGCAGCTGAGTTTTGTCTTTCTGTTACAGATATTTGGAAAATTTGAAGAAATTCAAAAATTTTTCGGCGGAAAAATGCCGCTCTTCACTGACTTGGTGTACTATATCTCCTATTTTGTGGGGTTCCACCTTCTGCTTCGATAAGTTTTTTGAGGTTCAAATGGACACCAATATGTCTTGGAATAATCATGTCGCTGGAATTAATGAAATTGCACGCATCATTCGATACCTAACGAAGCATACCAGAACTTATAGTCACCGTAAGATCTCCTTTGGTATCTTCAAAATATTTCAGTTTTGAGTGAATGAATCATGTCAAATGCGACGATCCGACTATTATTGACGAAAATATGGTTCAGTGCCCTTTTGGTTGCCTCTTTTGTTTTTTCTTTGATATGCTGCACGTGACGAGGCGACTTTTATTAACGAAGAAGCAGGTTAGTGCACTTCTGACATGTTGCGCCATCTTTGTTTTTTCTCTGTCGATGAATTCTGTATTCGTTTCCATTTCATTTGATGTGCTGTACGTTGAGAACAAATCATTATTAACGAAAATACGGCTCATTGCCCTTCTGACATGTTACGTTGTCTTTGTTTTTTTTTCTCTGTCGATGAATTCTGCATTTTGTTTTTCTTTTTCAGTCAATGTACTGCACGTTGAGATTCAATTGTCATTAACGGAGATGCGGCTTCGTTCCTTTCTGACATGTTGCGTCATCTTTGTTTTTTCTTTGTCGATAACATTCTGCATTCGTTTCTCTTTCATTTGATGTGCTGCACGTTAGGATCCAAATATCATGAGTGAAATTGTGACTTAATGTCTTTCTGACATGTTGCGCCATCTTTGTATTCTCTCGACAATGAACTCTGGATTTTTTGTCCTTTCATTTGACGTGCTGTAAGCGAAGATTTGATTATTATCAGCGAATATACAACTTAGTGCCCTTCTGACAGTTGCTCCATTTTTTTTTTCTAATAACTCATTCATTTCCACAAATCCTCACACATTTTCTACCACGCCACCACCTCCTACGCTGACTACGTCACTTTCAATGTTTTAATATTTTATCATTATTATTATTATTTTTCGACCCACATTCCCCAGTTCAATATCATCTAACACAATTATTAGACCGATATTTGATTCCTCCATTCTGATTGGCTGACCGACACCACTCTGTAACACAAATTGAGTTTTAATGTTTTATCACTATTATTATTATTATTCGACCCACATTCTTCAGTTCAATTTCATCTAAAACAATCATTCTACTGATATTTGATTTCTCCAGTCTGATTGGCTTACGACACCACTCTGTACCAGAAGTTAGGCTGATTGTTCCTCAAGGTTCGGTTCAGGAGTCTGAAAATTCGCAAAACGAACCTTCATACGACAAAGCGTGGACTTTATTCATCTCCTGATTATGCTTACTTGGTAAGCGAAACGCGTTAAGTGTTAAATGACTGTCATATTGAAATAGGAAAAAAAAAACGACAATAACGACGAAACGATGACGAATAAATGCACGTAAACTGTTCGAAAACGCACGCAAAACCGTCGCACGCAAAACTGTTGAATACTTCATTTTCTCCAATTTCGAACGTTAACTCTACAATACGACTCAGCATTATTTCTACCAAAATTCGATAGAGAAGGGTTATGGGGGGTTCCAAACGACATATTTCAAATATTGATTCACTCTGTATGTATGCGCTTATATTTCGTAGAATTTTCAATACGATTTTCACCACACTATGGCAAAATTTCCAACATGTGTGGGCTATTATTTCTGCAAACTGAAACTCACTTTTCAAATGTAACTGAAAAAATGAATCGCAAACGTGTTATGATTTCGATATATTTTGAGGTAATAATATTTAATATCGAACGAATACTCATAAAAAAAATTATTTGCATTGTATTCCGAAAGCTTTGGACACCAAATGAATTTCTTAATACCTGTTGATGATCTTGACCTTCCCTAATATTTATAAACATTCATATTATGCTGAAGTTGTAACTTTGCCCCGGTCACCTTACTACGACAAAATGCTTGATGTGCATTCATGCAACTGTATTTGAAGATAGTTTTATATTCCTATTATATTATAATCGTATCAATTTTGATGACTATGAACTTGGAATAACGAAAGATGGAATTGTGAATACTGTGTGTTTTTGTTTCAGAATATCGAAGTTGAGGTTGAAATATCTTTCAATTCATGTATTCACTTGAATGGATTTGAATTATTTTATGACGATTTTTTATATTTGTCTGTATCGTTACTTTGTTATGTTTATATGTACAAGAACTCAGAACTCCGAACAATTGAAACTCAGGTTATCTACACATAATAGATTCGTCCGGTGGTATCTATATCAAAGGATGCTATTTTGAATGGGAATTTCGAAAAAACTACAATACGAAATGAATTTCCAAATATCACACTTGAAATTTAATGACAAATGTCAATCATCTATAATAATGTCCTGAATAAAATTCAAGATATAAAATGCCACTTTTTGTTATATCGACCCAACGAATCAGAATTTAAAATGACAGACAAACTTATTTCCTTTATTTCTAAAATGTCCTGTTTTTGTCAACTTAGTATCTTTCAATATGATGTTTCTTCATCTCTATAAAATCTGGTATATAATTTTTTGTTATTGCATATTTTTGACAACTTTCCCTGTATAAGATAAGTTTTCATTTTCAAAAAAAGATGTGTGTGATATGTATTTTATTTATTTTGGTAGTATATTATAAAGCCATTTATATAAAATATCAACGTTATTGAGACTGCAGCTGAACAAATTTCCTTTGAAATGACCCATACAGAACGACGTGTTTTTCTTGAATTTTGGAACACACCACGATGAATATTCAAAGTCTTCCAAATTCATTACGGTTGTGTATATATTGAAAAGACGCAGTTTGTCCAACAAATCACTGAATATCGACAAATTCTAGCCTCATAATGTGCAACTATAGACTGAAAAAAATGGAAACTGCTGAGATTTGAATCTCGTTCTGGAAAGGTTGCTATGACGGTTTTGAATGTTGTTGTTGAGATGACTCTGACTGATACTGCACACGTTGATGTATTATTCTGAAATAAATTCGATTTTTCAATAAAAAAATACACTGAAATAAATTCGATTTTTCAATAAAACTACACTAAAAAAAATTTTTTGGCAACAGAGAGGGTAATGTCTTTCATGAAGTAATTGCTACACTTATAATGAAAATAAAAAATCAAGTGTCATTCAAAATAAAGAATTTAAAACACATATTCTGCACGTACTAAGTGAAGGAAATATATTGTATGAAAACACTACTTTATGCGGATCATATATATATATATATATATATATATATATATATATATATATATATATATATATATATTTATTTTTATTTTTATCAAGTACTTTCTTGGTTTTTTCTCATTTTGTCTTCAATCGAGGACCGCCTGCCCGGTACTGACGATGCCCAATAGGCTGAAACAGCTGTATACCGGTGGCTCTTAAATTGAAATCAATATGGGAATGATCAAAGAGTACTTATCTATATATATATATATATATATATATATATATATATATATATATATATATATATATATATATATATCGAGAAAAATTTTGGAAATCAAATGATTCAACAATTCTCACCAATTTTCAATTGAATTACATTTGAATAAATTCATCTGGGGAAAAATTCAAACCTAAAACACTTACTTTCAAATAGAATCGGTGCACTTGTCACTGGTATCACTTTCAACGGATGCAACTAACTCATTTCGCCATGCATGACGTATTTATAGTAAAATGAGTGATGACATATTTTAAAATGAAACAAAGAGCCTTCGTTTCGTCGCTTTGAGAACTGCGTATCTCCGGATGTAGATTCGACATTGACAGTGATCAATGTCACTTTGGGTTTGAATATAAAAATTAGTGATGACATATTCTGAAATGGAACAAAAGAAAATCAAAGAGTCTTTGTTAGATGCATATTCAGCGTTGACATTGATCCATGTCACCTTGGATTTGAATAGCGCAACAAACACATGAATTATGCTTTTTTTCCCCATTTTATTTGAAGTACTACATGTGATGATGCGACTATTATTAGTGAAGATACAACTTTGTGCCCTCTTGGCATCGTCTCCGTTTTTTTTTCTCTGTTGATGAATTCTGCATTCGTTTCCCTTTCATTTGATGTGCTGCACGTTGAGATTCAGTCATCATTAATAAAGATGTGGGTTAGTGCCCTTCTGACATGTTGCACCATATTTGTTTTTTCTTTATAGATGAATTCTGCAATTTTTCTTCTTTCATTTGACATGATGTACGTAACGATACAAAGTTTTTTCAATGATTCTCTTTGCAATTCTTCCTATGCTGTTTCACATTAGGCGCTCGATATTATATTTTTCATAGTCTACACATTAAATCATTTGAAATGAGTACCCACACCGACCTGTTGCGACTAGTATAGCGAAAATAGGTTATGAGGTCCTTTTGGCTTCGTAAAATGATCTACTATGTTTTTTGACATCTAAACGAATCCATTGATATCAAAATCATCGGAATCGGACGACCGGAAGTAAAAACCGGAAGTGACCTGTTTTTGACGGATTCGAAACCTTCTCATCCTAAGGAATCCAAAAATAACATATGTTTCAGTATACGATGATTATTTCATTTTTTTGTCAACAAATTATGTGTTTTGAATCAAACTTTTGCAATTACATTACACTCGTAGTTGTTCATAACCCAACAACTTTTAATTTCAAATATGTTCAATGTTTTTCTTCAAATGTGCAATTTTTTCTATGCTATTTCACATTAGATGCTCGATATTATACTTTTCTTAATCTAAAAATGACATCATTTGAAATGAGTACCCACATCGGTCTGTTGCTGCTAGTATAATGAAAATAGGTTATAAGGCCCTTTTGGCTTCGACAAATGATTAATTATGTTTCATGACATCTAAACGAATCCATTGATGTCGAAATCATCGAAATCGGAGGACCGGAAGTGGAAACCGGAAGTGGTCGTTTTTTGATGGATTCGAAATCTTCTCACCCTAAGGAATCCAAATATATCATATGTTTCAGTATCCAATGATTTTTTCATTTTCTTTGTCAATAAATTCTGCGTTTTGAATCAAGCTTCTGCAATTGGAATAAACTTATAGTTGTTCATAACCCAACATTTTTTAATTACAAGTTTGTTGAATTTGCAATTCTTCCTCCATTTCTTATCCTTTCATTTGACGTGCTGTGTGCGACGATCCGATCATTATTAGTGAATATACAACTCAGTGCCCTTCTGACAGTTGTGCTATTATTTTTTGTAATAACTCATTCATTTCCACAAATCGTCACACACGCCACGCTGACTACGTCACTTTCAAGCTTCTGATGTTTTATCACTATTATTATTATTATTCGACCCTCATTCTCCAGTTCAATTTCATCTAGCACAATCAATCGAGCGATATTTGATTTCTCCATTCTGATTGGCTGACCGACACTACTCTGTAACAGAAGTTAGGTTGGGTGTTCCACAAGGTTCCGTTCAAGAGTCTGAAAATTCGCAAAATGAATCTTCATATGACAAAGCATGGACTTTAGTCATTTCCTAATGATGCTAACTTGGTTAGCGAAACGCGTTAAATGATAAATGACTGTCATATTGAAACATGAAAAACCGTTACGACAATAACGATGAAACGATAACGAATGAACGCACGGAAAACGGTCGAAAACGCACGAAAAACGATCGAAAACGCACGAAAAACGATCGTAAACGCACGAAAAACGATCGTTTACGCACGAAAAACGATCGAAAACGCACGGAAAACCACGTATTTTGAAATGTCATTGTCGAATACTTCGCTCTCCCATTGCCCTCACGTTGAGTCCACAAAGCTTAACCTCTCGACACTTTTGGATCTCCTCTTTCTCCTAACTTGGTTAACAAAGATACGAGAATTCCGACATGTTGGAACGCTAGACTTCTGTTGAATCGACATGTTTTTTTCTTAAATGATGTATTTTGAAACGCCCTGTATACACATTAATATCATATTTCAAATCGACATGTTTTTTTCCTTAAATGATATATTTTGACGCACCCTGTACACTTCGACGTCATATTTGTTTTTCAATGATATATTTTGAGATACCTTGTACACATTGAGGGATCTCACGTTGAAAACTTACAGCCTCGTGGAACTGTTATGTTTTTTCTTAAATGATGTATTTTGACGCACCCTGTACACTTCGACGCCATTTTTTTTTCAATGATGTATTTTGAGATACCTTGTAACATTGAGGGATCACACTTTGAAACGATACAGCCTCATTAATCTGTAATGTTTTTTCTTAAATCTGATTCATTATTATTAATATATCACTTTCACGCTTCCAATTTTCGTCGAGTAGTTCACGATCAATTCCAAAACCGGCAACGCTACATTACTGCATAAACAATGATTTATTGTACAACTGGCAACGCCGAACCTGCCATGCTGGCATGTATTGACATTTGACAGATGCAGTCTTATGAGTCTAGTGTTTACAGTGTCCTTCTTCAACCAATAGATAGTTCAGCTAGTGACTTATAGATGACTCTCTGTGTTCTATAACTTTTGTTTTTTCCATATATTTTTGTATCGATGAATCGAGCACTTATTTTTGTGCGGTTACTGATAACAGGACATGAAACAATTCTGTACGATAAATTATTATAATGAATCTCTCAATATACGCAAAGCCACGTAAATTTGTGCATCGATTACGTCACACGCGCCTCTCGCTCTTACACACACATGCACCTCTTTACATGAAATATTAATTATTTCCCAAATCTAAGTATATTTTCCTATCTTCAATATGATAATGACAATTACATTCTATGGAAATCAAAAATAAAAATGCTGTCAAGTATAATGAATGAGTCAATTTCGGTCCCGACAAAACTAACGCTGTAAATACCCAACATTCGCAGTTAACTTCAATATCTTACGATGGTGTAGAGGCTAAGGACAATGTCTACGGCGCGGACGACCCAGGTTCGAATCTCATAACTATAAACTTTTTTTAATTAAAATCACGTGACTGGAACGTGCCAAGGGGGCCGAGAGGTTAGGTGGGGTACCAAGAAGGCCTGAGCGGTGATGTGGAGTACTAAGGGGGGCCGAGGGGCGGAGTTCTACGCTTAAATCGCTACTATACTCGTTCCATCCTGCGTCGATGACGTCACACGTTTCCCCCTCACAGACACCGTCCTGCACCCTCATTGACATTTGACAGTTGCACAGACACCGATCCGTATTGACAGACATCATAAAACCGGCAACTGCGCATACTGCGTCGCATGACAACACCCATATGTCTAGTGTTTACAGTGTTCTTCTTCAACCAATAGATAGTTCAGCTAGTGACTCATAGGTGGCGCCAGTGTGGTGTACTCGCGACGATGCATCTGGGTCACGTGACAACTTGGAGCGCTCGGATTGGACTCTGCCGTACGCGTGACCTTGAAAGGAACCAAAAACGCCAGAATGGACCTTAGCCATTTTCCATGTTAATCTCCATAAGGAATGGGCCAGAATGCCTATAGCCTATTTACTAATTTTCGTAATCACGTAAAATGTTAGTTGGAAAAAAATGAATGAAAATACTTTTCGGTTGATTAGGCTAAAACTTTGGTTAACTATACTCACAGTTTATGGAATGATATTTTGTTTACTGTTGAAAAATATGCAGAAACCCAAAACTGAAGCCCACATGATAGAAGTTAATCGAGAGGATGATGGTATGGTATTTTTGTCACGTTCCTAACTTTCTCAGCACCAAAACTGTGGAATTCTTTCTTTCAAGACCGTTTCGCATTCACACATATTGTTAGTGGGCATACTTGAAAACTGGTTATAAATCAAATCATCTTAAAGAACAATCCGTTCAGGGCAGTCTCAACTTCCTACACTGTAGGTTGATGGACTGACACCTATCAGAAAACAACTACTTCCTTGGCTAATACCACGAAGGGCGTTAGATTATATCTGATAGGTGTCAGTCCATCAACCTACTTCATGTTGACGATAGACAATACTCTACTATTAAAAAAAAACTATTGCGGCAGTTGTATCGCCAACAGCATATGCCGGAATAACTTCAGTGAAGAATCCTGCACTGACACCTGTCGGCTATAATCCAACGCCCTTTATGGTATTAGCTGGGGGAGTAGGTGTTTTCTGATATGTGTCAGTTCATTAACCTACAGTGAAGGAAGTTGAGACTGGCCTAGACGAATTGTTCTTTTAGATGATGTGAGTCACCATTTATAAAGTTTATGTTAAAGTATCTTTGTGATATTTATCAAATATGGAGAAAAATGAATTTGAATTATTACATGAATTGAAAGATGTTCCTATCTCAACTTCAATATTCTAAAACAAAACACTCAATTATCAGAATCCTGTCTTCCGAATTCATAGACATCCAAATTGACCCGATCACAGGAAATAGAATATAAAACAATCTCCAAATATGCAAACTTTGCAAAATTTGCATCCTGAGCATTTTATCTTAATACAGTGACCGGATCAAAGTTGCAATGTCAGCGTATAAGTCTTCATAAATATTGAGGGAGGTCAAAAACATGAACAGACAGTATTCAGAAATTCATTATTTCTATTGATCATCAGCAATGCAGCACATCTCCTCTTCAATCCTGCTGGGCGACAGTATAATGTAGGTTATTGATGTTTTAATGTATTTTTTATTAACATTTTAGTGTGAGTTTATTCCTAGAGTATTTTTTCCATTTCTTTACAATAAATATTTGATTTTGATTGAGTTTTGAAATGACTTCTTTCATAATTTGGATGAATGAATGAATGGTTGAAACAGCGAATAAAATCCTCTCGTCAATAGCCAAGCGAGTACTGAGTTGCGACAATATGTAATTTATATTTTTTGTTAAGTTTTGAAATACTCTGTATTAGATATTATTATGTTGTTATGTGAAATTTATATCAAGTTTGGGTTTTTTGTTATTTCACATGGAGATAAGTTGTTGATTACAAGAAAATGTCAAGCGAAAATAAAAGTTCCTTGAAGAAAGTTGAAAATATCATATTTTCCCAATTTCTCCATCAGAAAAAAAGCTAAACATTGTGCTGGCCTTTCGACCGGATAACTGACTACGTATTTACAGGTGAAACTAAACATTGTGCTGGTCCTTGAGCCTACGGAGTAAGTAATATGGAAACAAGAAGTAAAAGTCGAGCTCTGAAATCCAAGACCGAAGTTCCCATCAACGATTCTAAGCGAGGTGACGAGGAAAACAAGATATCTTCTACCAAGCTGGGTTAATCAAGCAGGAAATAAAATGTACAGTCCACTAAGAGTCATCGTGAGCAGTCAGTAGTATCCAAAGCAAGTACTAAGTATCAAAGAAAAAGGTTGGAAGCGCAATTGGAAGCTGATGAAGAGTTAGCGAGATTATTGAATAAGCAGATGGAAATGGAAAAAAAGCTGATAGAACAGGCAAAATTAGAAAAACAATATGAAGCAGTGAGTGATGATATGCAGTTTAAAGACAGAAAAGAATTGTCTTCTCAAGGTAGGTGATTGGCTTAGAAACAAAGTGAGAGTTGATCAATTTTCTGATGAAAAATCAGATAAAAAGTCTTCAAAAATGTCACATTCATGTCATAGTCAATGTCAGTGTCACATAGTTTAACAGAAAAATGATGTTAATTTAGATATTCCAAGTAATTAAAATGTATCAGGTCATGAAATTAAAATGCTTTTAGCAAGGTAGGCAATTGAAAAAGATTTACCCATATTTAGCGGTGAAATGACAGAGTGGCCAAGTTCCTACCAACAGTATATTTCCACGACCAAAATGTTAGGTTTTTCAAGTGAAGAAAATATGTGTAGACTACGTAAGGTGATTCTCCTAGGTGTGTTGAAGGTTTACTGTTGTCTGCTTCATCGGTGAGTAGAGTTATTGACATTTCGATAAGTAAATTTGGTAGATCAGACCTAATAGTTAGAAGTTTAGTCAATAAAGCGAAGAATTTAGCAGTTATTAAAAACAACGACTATGAGAGTTTGAATCATTTTGCAGATGAGGTTTCCAATTTGGTTGTTACACTTGAAGCCATGAAATGACGAATTATTTGAGCTGTCCGCAGTTACTTGATGAAATGATGCAGAAGTTATCATTTTCAATGCAAATGTCCTGGGGAGAAAAAGCAGCAAAGACAAGAGGTCAAAACACTCTTGTGGACTTCAAGAATTGGATTTGGGAAAAGGCAGAAGCTGCCAGCTATGTTCAATCAATTGTGAATGTAAGTAAGACTTCCAATCAAATCATAAATAAAGATAAATATAAATCCACTTTAGTAACTTCTCAGAATTCTCGAATTTCCTCAGTAAAGTGTTTATTTGGCGAAGAAGAACATACATTAGAAAAGTGTTCGAAATTTTTGACCTTGCCAGTTTCTGAAAAATTGAGTTTTGTTAAAACAAATGATATATGCTTTTCTTACTTGAAAAATAACCACTGAATCAAAAATTTTTGGTTCGAAAGGAAATATAGAATCAACAATTGCGAAAAATTGCATCATAAAATACTTCATAATGAATCTTTAGACAAAAATGTTGAATCAAGTGATACCGTTTCTCAGGAAATTGTAGCTCATACCTCTCAATCATTTAATTCTGAAATTTCGCTTAGAATAGCTGCCGTTATAATAAGGACTCAAGAAAAAGAGATGAAAATGTATGTCTTATTTGATGAAGCTTCTACAGTAACTCTGATAGATGAGGATTTAGCAAATGACTTGAATATACAGGGTGAAGAAACAACTTTAGGCTTAAAATGGACAGATATAGAATCATACAAAAAAGTAAATTCTAGGAAAGTTAGTTTCGAAATTTCTTACAAGGATAAAAGTAATGTTTTCTAAGTAGAAAATATATATACTTTGAAAAATATGGATTTGCCTCTACAAACAATTGATGGTAGCAAAATGAAAAACAAATGGGCTCACCTCAGGAGGGTAGATTTTGAAAATATGCATAATGTACAGCCAAAACTGCTTATTGGTCAGGATAACTGGGAATTAATTGCAAGTAGTGAAATAATTGAGGGTCCTAAGAATTCTCCAGCTTTATCTAAAATTATATGGGTTTGGGTGAAACATGGGAATCTACGTCAATTTAGAAACAGAACAGATAATACTATAGTATCATATATTCGTCATCAAGAGAGTTTTGATGAGCAATTGCATGAAAAACTTCGAAGTTTCTTTTCCACAAAGCCTATTGGTGTGAAAGTCTTGAATAGAAAAGTACTCAGCCAGGAAGATTCAAGAGCAGAAGAAATAATCATGCAAGTAACAAGGAAAATTCCAGGTCAGAACCGTTAAGAAACAGGATTACTTTGGGAAGAAGAGGTGAAAATATTACCTGACAGTAAATGTATGGCTTTCAAGAGGTTACAGTATATTGAACGTCGTATGGAAAAAGATTTCAGTTTTGCAAAAGCTTATAGGAGGAAAATAGAAGAGTATGTTGAAACAGGATATGCGAAGAAAATAGAAGAATATCCTTCAGTGAAGACATGGTATTTACCACATTTTGGGGTTGTTAATGGAAATAAGCCAGACAAAATGAGATTTATATTTGACGCAGCCGTTAAAGTGGAAGGTAAAAGTCTAAATGATTTTCTTCTGAAAGGACCGGATTCATTCAACGCTCTAGTAGGGATAATATGGAAATTCAGAGAAAAACTCATAAAATTTTCAGCAGACGTGAAGGAAATGTTCCATCATTCCATAAGAAAAGAAGATAGACCTGCTCAGAGATTTTTGAAGGGCAAATCCATATGAAGATGTAACTATGTTTGAAATGCAAGTGATGATTTTTGGTGCCATTTCATCTCCATCCTCTGCACAATACATCAAGAACAGAAATGCATTGGAATTTGAATAAGTATACTCTGAAGCTGCTGATAGCTTTATAAATCGTCACTATATAGATGATTACCTAGATAGTGTTTCTACAAGCGCTGAAGGAACAAAACTCATTGAAGAGGTAATAAAAATACATGAGTCAGGTGGTTTTCAATAAAGAGGATAGATTTGCAATTCAAAAGAAGTTTTGGAGAAGATTCCAGAGTCACTTAGGGGGAAAGATAAAATACTGGATGACAACGGTTCACAGAGAGTTTTAGGAATGTGGAAGTGGATGCCCAAAGAAAATGTTTTAATTATTTCATTAAATTTCCACAAAGTTAATAAAGATATTTTGACTAGTAAGATTCATCCTACAAAAAAAATATGTTGAAAGTAGTGATGTCACTTTATGATCCTCTAGGTCTAGTGGGACATTACGTAATCAAGGGGAAAATATTAATACAAGAATTATGGAAAAGCGGTTTAAATTGAGATGAAAAAAATCCTATTGATTTGAATGAAAAATGGTTAGAATGGATCAGCGGTTTGAAACAAATTGAACAATTGAAAATACCATGATGTTATAGCTTTGAAATAATCCAAAATACTTCTTTGCAGTTACATATATTTTGTGATGCCAGTGAGCAGGCATTTTGTGCAGTGGGATATTTCAGAATTCACATTGCAGGTATTACAAAAGTGTCCTTGGTAATGTCGAGAACACAAGTTCCCCCAATAAAGTCATTGACAATACCACGTCTGGAACTTCAAGCAGCGGTGATGGGTTCTCGTTTAGCGAGACGCATCAAGAAGGAGCACTCACTTGAAATCAATAAAACATTTTTCTGGTCAGATTCAAGAATAGTTCTCTGTTGGTTGAGATCAGAGACCAAACGTTTTAAGACTTTCATTGCACATAGAGTGAGAGAAATTCAGGAAAATTCCAGCATCTCTGATTGGCATTGGGTACCTTCCAGTATGAATGTAGCAGACGAAGCCACCAGAAGCACCAAGAAAACAAATTTGAATATAGAAGATAGTTGGTTTCAGGGTCCAAAGTTCTTGTTTCTTAGTGAAGAACTCTGGCCAAAATCAGACAAAATGTATCATGCATTTCTACCGAAGAAATTGAGAAATTAGAGTTGAAGCAAGATTTCTTTTTATTGCACACTTCTCAAGTTAAAACTGATTATTTACCTGATTTTACTGCATTTTCAGATTATAACAAGTTACTTCGAATTACAGCCTATATGTTTCGATTTATCGAAAACATGAAGAAAAAGGGGACAGGTTTGGCATGGCAAGAACTTCAGAAAGCGGAGAGAGTTTGGTGCATGAAGGTTCAGGAGAATTGCTTCTCAGAGGAAGTGAAATTATTGAAAAAGACAAACGAGGTAAGTATATGTACTAGGCCGGTTCTGGCTCATTCCTTATGTAGATTAACATGGGAAATGGCTAAGGTTCATTCTGCAATTTTTGGTTCCTTTCAAGGTCACGCGTATGTCAGAGAATCGAGCAGCTATCGCGCATACAGCGGGAAATTTGAAACCGGGAGTGGGGAAAACGTCATCGACGCAGGATGGAACGAGTATCGTAACGATTCGAGCGTGGAACTCCGCCCCTCGGCCCTCTTGGTACTCCACCTAACCTATCGGCCCCCTTAGTACTCCACATCACCGCTCAGGCCCTCTTGCGACTCTGCCTCACCCCTCGGCCCCCTTGTCACGTTCCAGTAACGTGATTTTGATTAAAAAAAGTTTATAGTTATGAGATTCGAAGCTGGATCGTCCGCGTGGTAGACATTGTCCTTAGCCTCTACACCATCGTAAGATATTGAAGTTAACTGCGAATGTTGGGTATTTATAGCGTTAGTTTTGTCGGGACCAAAATTGACTCATTCATTATACTTGACAGCATTTTTATTTTTGATTTCCGTAGAATGTAATAATTGATATTTCATGTAAAGATGTGTATGTGTGTGTTAGAGCGAGAGACACGTGTGACGTAATCGATGCAAAGATAGATGGATATCGAGGTTTTACCGGTTGCTAGTGCAAGCAGGCGTTGCCATTTGTACAATAAATCAACGTTTATGGAGTAATGTAGCGTTGCCGGTTTGAAAATCAAGTTATAGAACACACAGAGTCATCTATGAGTCACTAGCTGAACTATCTATTGGTTGAAGAAGGACACTGTAAACACTAGACTAATAAGACTGCATCTTTCAAATGTCAATACATGCCAGCATGGCAGGTTCGGCGTTGCCAGTTGTACAATAAATCATTGTTTATGGGGCAATGTATCGTTGCCGGTTTTGGAATCAATCTTGAACGACTCGATGAAAATTGGAAGCGCCAAAGTGATATATCAATAATAATGAATCAGATTTAAGAAAAAACATTACAGATCAAAGAGGCCGTATCGTTTCAAAGTGTGATCCCTCAATGTTACAAGGTATCTCAAAATACATCATTGAAAACAAACATGGCGTCGAAGTGTATAGGGTGCGTCAAAATACATCATTTAAGAAAAAAACATAACAGTTCCACGAGGCTGTAAGTTTTCAACGTGCGATCCCTCAATGTGTACAAGGTATCTCAAAATACATCATTGAAAAACAAATATGACGTCGAAGTGTACAGGGTGCGTCAAAATATATCATTTAAGGAGAAAAACATGTCGATTCAAAATATGATATCAATGTGTATACAGAGCTTTTCAAAATACATCATTTAAGAAAAAAATATGTCGATTCAACAGAAGTCTAGCGTTCCAACATGTCGGAAGTTTCGTATCTTTGTTAACCAAGTTAGCATCATCAGGAGAAGAAGGAGATGACACCAAAGGTGTCGAGGAGTTACGTATTGAGGAGTTAACATTCGAAAATGGGCAAAGCGACCGTTTTACAAACGTTTCGACTGTTTTGCGTGCCACCGTTTTGCGTGCGACCGTTTTCCGTGCGTTTTCGATCGTTTTTCGTGCGTTTTCGATCGTTTTTCGTGCGTTTTTGACCGTTTTCCGTACGTTTATTCGTTATCGTTTCATCGTTATTGTCGTAACGGTTTTTTGTGTTTCAATATGACAGTCATTTATCATTTAACGCATTCCGCTAACCAAGTAAGCATCATCAGGAAATGACTAAAGTCCATGCTTTGTCATATGAAGATTCATTTTGCGAATTTTCAGACTCTTGAACGGAACCTTTTTGGAACACTAAACCTAACTTCTGTTACAGAGTAGTGTCGGCCAGCTAATCAGAATGGAGAAATCAAATATCGCTCGATTGATTGTGCTAGATGAAATTGAACTGGACAATGTGGGTCGAATAATAATAATAATAGTGATAAAACATTGAAACCCTGAAAGTGACGTAGTCAGCGTGGGAGGGGATGGCGTGTGTGATAATTTGTGGAAATTAATGAGTTATTACAAGAAATAAAAGCACAACTGTCAGAAGGGCTCTAAGTTGTATATTCGCTAATAATGATCGGATCGTCGCGTACAGCACGTCAAATGAAAGGATAAGAAATGCAGAAGTCAACGACGAAGAAAAATCGAAGATGGCGCAACATGTCATAAGGGCACTAAGCCAAATCTCTGTGAATGATAGTTGAATCTCAACGTGCAGTACATCAAATGGAAGGGAAACGAATACAGAGTGTGCCAAGAGAGAAAAACAAAGATGGTGTAACGAATATAATATCCATCGCACAATGTGAAATAGCATAGGAAGAATTGCAAATTCAACAAAAATCACTGAAAAAACTTGGAATTGAGAAATGTTGGGTTATGAACAACTATAAGTTGATTCCAATTGCAGAAGCTTGATGGAAAACGCAGAATTCATTGACAAAGAAAATGAAAAAATCATTGGATACTGAAACATATGATATATTGGGATTCCTTAGAGTGAGAAGGATTCGAATCCATCAAAAAACGATCACTTCCGGTTTTCACTTCCGGTCCTCCGATTTCGATGATTTTGACATCAATGGATTCGTTTACAAGTCATGAAACATAATTAATCATTTTACGAAGTCAAGAGGACCGTATAACCTATTTTCATTATACTAGCAGCAACAGACCGATATGGGTACTCATTTCAAATGATTTCATTGGTAGATTATGAAAAGTATAATATACAGCGTCTAATGTGAAATAGCATAGAAAGAAATGCACATTTAAAGAAAATCATTGAACATATTTGAAATTATAAGTTGTTGGGTTATGAATAACTACGAATGTAATGAAATTACAGAAGTTTTATTCGAAACACATGATTTGTTGACAAAAAAAATGAAAAAATCATCGTATACTGAAACATATGGTATTTTTGGATTTCTTAGGGTGAGAAGGTTTTGAATCCGTCAAAAACAGGTCACTTCCGGTTTTTACTTCCGGTCGTCCGATTCCGATGATTTTGATATCAATGGATTCGTTTAGATGTAGTGAATTTGGAAGACTTTGAAGATTCATGATGGTGTGTTCCGAAATTCAAGAAAAACACGCCGTTCTGTATGGGTCATTCCAAAGGAAATTTGTTCAGCTGCAGTGTCAATAACGTTGATATTTTATATAAATGGCTTCATAATATACTACCAAAATAAATAAAATACTTATCACACACATCTTTTTTTGAAAATGGAAACTTATCTTATATATATCTTATAAACATAACAAAGTAACGATACAGACAAATATGAAAAAACGTCATAAAATAATTCAAATTCATTCAAGTGAATACATGAATTGAAAGATATTTTAACCACAACTTCGATATTCTGAAACAAAAACACACAGTATTCACAATTCCATCTTTCGTTATTCCAAGTTCATATTCATCAAAATTGATACGATTATAATATATACAGGAATATAAAGCTATCTTCAAATACAGTTGCATGAATGCACATCAAGCATTTTGTCGTAGTACGGTGACCGGGAGGGCAAAGTTACAACTTCAGCATAATATGAATGTTTATAAATATTAGGGAAGGTCAAAATCATCAACAGGTATGAAGAAATTTATTCGGTGTCCGAAGCTTTCGGAATACAATGCAAATAATTTTCCTTATGACTATTCGTTCGATATTAAATATTATTACCTCAAAATATATGAAAATCATAACACGTTTGTGATTCATTTATCAGTCACATTTGAAAAGTGATTTTCTGTTTGCAGAAATAATAGACCACACATGTGTGAAATTTTACCATAGTGTGCTGAAAATCGTATTGAGAATTCTACGAAATATAAGCGCATACATACAGAGTGAATCAATATTTGGAATACGTCGTTTGGAACCTCCCATAACCCTTTCTTCTCGAAATTTGGCAGAAATAATGCTGAGTCGTATTGTAGAGTTAACGTTCGAAATTGAGGAAAGTGAAGTATTCAACAGTTTTGCGTGCGACGGTTTTGCGTGCGTTTTCGACCAGTTTACGTGCCTTTATTGGTTATCGTTTCGTCGTTATTGTCGTTTTCATTTTGATATTTCAATATGACGGTCATTTATCACTTAACGCGTTTCGCTAAACAAGTAAGCATCATCAGGAGATGACTAAAGTCCACGCTTCGTCGTATGAAGGTTCGTTTTGCTAATTTTCAGACTCCTGAACCGAACCTTAAGGAACAATCAGCCTAACTTGTGTTACAGTGTGGTGTCGTCAGCCAATTAGAATGGAGAAATCGAATATCAGTAGAATGATGGTGTCAGATGAAATTGAACTGAAGAATGTGGGTCGAATAATAATAATAATAGTGATAAAACATTAAAACTCAACTTGTGTTACAGAGTGGTGTCGGTCAGCCAATCAGAATGGAGGAATCAAATATCGGCCGAATAATTGTGTTAGATGATATTGAACTGGAGAATGTGGATCGAAAAATAATAATAATAGTGGTAAAACATTAAAACTTTGAAAGTGACGTAGTCAGCGTGGGAAGTGGTGGCATGGTAGAAAATGTGTGAGGATTTGTGGAAATGAATGAGTTATTAGAAAAAAAAATGGAACAACTGTCAGAAGGGCACTTAGTTGTATATTCGCTGATAATAATCGAATCTTCGCGTACAGCACATCAAATGAAAGGTTAAAAAATGCAGAATCCATCGACGCGAGAATACAAAGATGGCGCAACATGTCAGAAAGGCATTAAGTCACAATTTCACTCATGATATTTGAATCTTAACGTGCAGCACATCAAATGAAAGAGAAACGAATGCAGAATGTATCGAAAAAGAAAAAACGAAGATGACGCAACCTGTCGGAAAGGAACGAAGCCACATCTCCGTTAATGACAATCGAATCTCAACGTGCAGTACATTGACAGAAAGGAAATAGATTGCAGAATTCATCGACAGAGAAAAAACAAAGATGGCGCAACATGTCAGAAGTGCACTAACCTGCTTCTTCGTTAATAATATTTGGATCGTCAAATGAAAGGGAAACGAATGCAAAGCGTTGACTTTAGTCATCTCCTGATGATGCTTACCTGTTTAACGAAACGCGTTAAGTGATAAATGACTGTCATATTGAAATATGAAAATGAAAACAACAATAACGACGAAACGATAACGAATAAAGGCACGTAAACTGGTCGAAAATGCACGCAAAACCGTCGCACGCAAAACTGTTGAATACTTCACTTTCCCCAATTTCGAACGTTAACTCTACAATAAGACTCAGCATTATTTCTGCCAAATTTCGAGAAGAAAGTGTTATAGGGGTTCCAAACGACGTATTCCAAATATTGATTCACTTTGTATGTATGCGCTTATATTTCGTAGAATTTTCAATACAATTTTCAGCACACTATGGTAAAATTTCCAACATGTGTGGTCTATTATTTCTGCAAACTAAAACTCACTTTTCAAATGTAACTGATAAATGAATCGCAAACGTGTTATTATTTTGATATATTTTGAGGTAATAATATTTAATATCGAACGAATAGTCATAAGGAAAATTAATTGCATTGTATTCCGAAAGCTTTGGACACCGAATGAATTTCTTGATACCTGTTGATGAGCTTGACCTTCCCTGATATTTATAAATATTCATATTATGCTGAAGTTGAAACTTTGCCCCCCGGTCACCGTACTACGACAAAATGCTTGATGTGCATTCATGCAACTGTATTTGAAAATAGTTTTATATTCCTGTATATATTATAATCGTATCAATTTTGATGAATATGAACTTGAAATAACGAAAGATGGAAATGTGAATACTGTGTGTTTTTGTTTCAGAATATCGAAGTTGTGGTTAAAATATCTTCCATTTCATGTATTCACTTGAATGAATTTGAATTATTTTATGACGTTTTTTCATATTTGTCTGTATCGTTACTTTGTTATGTTTATAAGATATATATAAGATAAGTTTCCATTTTCAAAAAAAGATTTGTGTGATAAGTATTTTATTTATTTTGGTAGTATATTATAAAGCCATTTATATAAAATATCAACGTTATTGACACTGCAGCTGAACAAATTTCCTTTGGAATGACCCATACAGAACGGCGTGTTTTTCTTGAATTTCGGAACACACCATCATGAATCTTCAAAGTCTTCCAAATTCACTACGGTTGTGTAAATATTGAATAGACGCAGTCTGTCCAACAAATCCTTGAATATCGACTAATTCTAGCCTCATAATGTGCAACTATAGACTGAAAAACATAGAAACTGCTGAGATTTTAAACTCGTTCTGGAAAGGTTGCTGCGACGGTTTTGAATGTTGTTGTTGAAATGACTCTGACTGATACTGCACACGTTGATGTATTATTCTGAAATAAACCACGACATGTAAAACATTCGACTGAAAAAATCCAACATATATATATCGACAAAAATTTTGGAAATCAAATGATTCAACAATTCTCACCAATTTTCAAATAAATTACATTTGAATAAATTCATCTGAGGAAAAAGTCAAACCTAAAACACTTACTTTCAAATAGAATTGGTGCATTTGTCACTGGTATCACTTTCAACGGATGCAACTAACTCATTTCGCTATGTATGGAATATTTATAGTACAATAAGTGATGACATATTTCAAAATGAAACAAAGAGCCTTTGTTTCGTCGCTTTGAGATCTGGGTATCTCCGGATGCAGATTCGATATTGGCAGTGACCAATGTCACCTAGGGTATGAATATGAAAATTAGTGATGACATATTCTGAAATGAAACAAAAAAAAATGAAAGAGTCTTTGTTAGATGCCTATTCAGCGTTGACATTGATCCATGTCACCTTGGATTTGAATAGCGCAACAAACACAAAATTCTACTTTTTTTCCCATTTTATTTGAAGTACTAGATGTGATGATGCAACTATTATTAGTGAAGATACAACTTTGTGACGATTCGACAATTATTAACGGAAATGTGGCTTTGTGCCCTTTTGACATGTTGCGTCAGATTTGCTTTTTCTCTGTCGATGAATTCTGCATTCGTTTCCCTTTCATTTGATGTGCTGCACTTTGAGATCCAACAATCAATAATGAAGATGTGGGTTAGTCCCCTTCTGCCATGTTGCACCATATTTGTTTTTCCTTTATAGATGAATTCTGTAATTCTTCTTCTTTCATTTGACATGATGTACGTAACGATCCGAAGTTTTTTCAATGATTCTCTTGAATATTATATTCGTTACACCATCTTTGCTTTTTCTCTGTCGATACACTCTGCATTCGTTTCCCTTCCAGTTAATGTACTGCACGTTGAGATTCAACTATCATTAACAAAGATTTGGCTTAGTGCCCTTATGACATGTTACGTCATCTTCGATTTTTCTTCGTCGTTGACTTCTACATTTCTTATCCTTTCATTTGACGTGCTGTACGCGACGATCTGATCATCGTTAGCGAATATACAACATAGAGCCCTTCTGACAGATGTGCTATTATTTCTTGTAATAACTCATTGATTTCCACAAACTATCACACACGCCATCACCTCCCACGCTGACTTCGTCACTTTCAGGGTTTCAATGTTTCATCACTGTTATTATTATTATTCGACCCACATTCTCCAGTTCAATTTCATCTAGCACACTCAATCGAGCGATAATTGATTTCTCCATTCTGATTAGCTGGCCGACACTACTCTGTAACAGAAGTTAGGTTGAGTGTTCGAAAAAGGTTCCGTTCAAGAGTCTGAAAATTCGCAAAATGAATCTTCATATGACAAAGCATGGACTGATGATGCTTACTTGGTTAGCGGAACGCGTTAAATGATAAAAGACTGTCATATTGAAACACAAAAAACCGTTAAGACAATAACGATGAAACGATAACGAATAAACGTACGGAAAACGGTCGAAAACGCACGAAAAACGATCGAAAACGCACGAAAAACGATCGAAAACGCACGGAAAACGGTCGCACGCAAAACGGTGGCACGCAAAATAGTCAAAACGTTTGTAAAACGATCGCTTTTCCCATTTCCGAATGTTAACTCCTCAATACGTAACTCCTCGACACCTTTGGTGTCATCTCCTCCTTCTCCTGATGATGCTAACTTGGTTAACAAAGATACGAAACTTCCGACATGTTGGAACGCTTGACTTCTGTTGAATCGACAAGTTTTTTTTTCAAATGATGTATTTTGAAACGCTCTGTATACACATTGATATCATATTTTGAATCGACATGTTTTTTTCCTTAAATAATATATTTTGACGCATCGTGTACACTTCGATGTCATATTTGTTTTTCAATGATGTATTTTGAGATACCTTGTACACATTGAGAGATCGCACGTTGAAAACTTACAGCCTCGTGAAACTGTTATGTTTTTTTCTTAAATGATGTATTTTGAGGCACCCTGTACACTTCGGCGTCATGTTTGTTTTCAATGATGTATTTTGAGATACCTTGTAACATTGAGGTATCACACTTCGAAACGATACAGCCTCATTAATCTGTAATGTTTTTTCTTAAATCTGATTCATTATTATTGATATATCACTTTGGCGCTTCCAATTTTCATCGAGTCGTTCACGATTAATTCCAAAACCCGCAACGCTACATTGCCCCATAAACAATGATTTATTGTAGAACTGGCAACACCTGCTTGCGCCGAACCTGCCATGCTGGCATGTATTGACATTTGACAGATGCAGTCTTATTAGTCTAGTGTTTACAGTGTCCTTCTTCAACCAATAGATAGTTCAGCTAGTGACTCATAGATGACTCTGTGTATTCTATAACTTAATTTTCAAACCGGCAACGCTACATTACTCCATAAACATTAATTTATTGTTCAACTGGCAACGCCTGCTTGCACTAGCAACCGGTAAAACCTCGATCTCCATCTCTCTTTGCATCGATTACGTCACAAGCGTCTCTCGCTCTTACACACACATACACATCTTTACATGAAATATTAATTATTTCCCAAATCTAAGTATATTTTCCTATCTTCAATATGATAATGACGATTACGTTCTACGGAAATCAAAAATAAAAATGCTGTCAAGTATAATGAATGAGTCAATTTCGGTCCCGACAAAACTAACGCTATAAATACCCAACATTCGCAGTTAACTTCAATATCTTACGATGGTGTAGAGGCTAAGGACAATGTCTACCACGCGGACGATCCAGGTTCGGATCTCATAACTATAAACTTTTTTCAATTAAAATCACGTGACTGGAACGTGACAAGGGGGCCGAGGGGTGAGGCAGAGTCGCAAGATGGCCTGAGCGGTGATGTGGAGTACTATGGGGGTCGATAGGTTAGGTGGAGTACCAAGGGGGCCAAGGGGCGGAGTTCCACGCTCGAATCGTTACGATACTCATTCCATCCTGCGTCGATGACATTTCCCCCACTCCCGGTTTTGAGTTTCCCGCTGTATGCGCGATAGCTGCTCGATTCTCTGACGTACGCGTGACCTTGAAAGGAACCAAAAATTGCAGAATGAACCTCAGCCATTTCCCATGTGAATCTACATAAGGAATGAGCCAGAACCGGCCTAGTACATATACTTACCTCGTTTGTCTTTAACAATGATTTCACTTTTTCTGAGAAGCAATTCTCCTGAACCTTCATGCACCAAACTCAAGGCAGGGGTCATTTGCTCAAGGCAGGGGTCGCCAACCGGTCGATCGCGATCAAACGGTCGATTGCGACCATTGGTCCAGTCGATCGTGGCAAGGCAAAAAATATAAATAAATAGACCAGACTGCGCAACGTGATACAGACTGGCAATGTGATTCAGCTTTCTTGGTCGATTCTACTGGGAAACTGAGTACATTAAATATAAATCTACAAGGAAAAAATAAAACATTAACAGAAATGATGAGTTGTATTGCAGCATTTCAATGTCAAACAGCGTCTATGATAGTTGACATAGAGAAGACAAAATTTGAACAATTTGTAAACATCAAGGATCATATGGAAAAACATACTACCTACAATTTCATTTTTGAGAAGTACACGACAGAAATTAAAGCAGTGATATCAGACTTCGAAATTCGCTTTAGTGATTTCAAAAAAAAGAGAAATTGGTTCTATTCATCAGTTATCCGTTTAATGATACCATTGATCATAGTGATATCTATGAAATGGCTACAAAATTCGCAGATATAATTCAAATGGAGCATATGATGTTACAGAACGAAATTATTACTCTGCGCTGCGACATATTTCTAAAAGCAAGGTCATCCTCAGGTCAAGATTTCTGGGCGTTGGTTTTCAACGAAGAATATCCAAATTTGAAGAAATGTGTTGAACAACTTCATTCGTGTTTTGCTTCAACATATTTATGTGAGTCAGCATTTTCCTACTCAAAACAAACAAAAAATAAACACCGTTCTCGCTTGACAGACGCTCATACATTGGATTCTTTAAGGTTGGCAATTTCCAACTACAAACCAGATTATGCTAAACTAGTGGAAGATAATGCCACGCAATGCTCACACTAATATATAGATATGACCTACAAATGTTAAATAAACATCATCAACTCAGACTTCCATTCCAAAGTATTGAGTAAATTTAAGGAAACAATCTCATATGTGATACGAAAGGGAACTCCTGAAACTTTTCAATAAAAAAATTATGATTGTGTACTAAACCCTATGCTGTTTCCAAGAAGTATGTAAGTAGTAGATCGCACAGGGTTTCGTCAGTAAACAGTAGATCCTATGTCTAATCAAGTTGGCCACCCCTGGCGTAAGGGGTAGGATTGATTATTCACCTGAACTTTCTTGTGAAACAAAACGTCCAATAATTTTGTGCAATTGCCATCACTTTACCAAACTTTGAGTTGCCTATTATCATTTCTCCAGTAAGTCCTCACTTTGGAGGAGCCTGGGAACAGATGGTAAGGTCCGTTAAAAACGCACTATGAGTCATTTTAAAGAAAAAGGCTCCACGACAAGAAGTATTCCAAACTTTACTAGCCGAACTGAGCATACAGTCAATAGTCGACCTCTCACATATGTTTCCTCCAATCGAAAAGATAATGAAAGCCTCACACCTAATCAGTTTCTGATAGGATCATCAAGTATTGCCAAGCCACCTCTCGTTGTTGATTTTACCAACAAAAATTTAAGAAAGCAATGGTACTTTGCACAGCAATTGTCCGAATGTTTTTGGAGCAGATGGGTTCGAGAATATCTGTCAACTCCCATCAAGAGATCCAAATGGATTGAAGAGAAAGCCAACCTGAAGAAAAATGACATAGTGGTGGTGATGGATAATAAGCTTTCGAAAAATAACTGGCCTGTAGGTAATAAATGAAAGTTTATCCAGGAAGAGACGGAAAAGTACGATTTGTGGACGTACAGGTTGAGAGGAGTATTTATCGCCGACCTGTAGCTAAATTATGTCTTTTAAATTTATTAGAAATGTAAGAAAATTAGATAGAGTATTTAGTCTCATCCTTTCGAATGAATACGGGGGAGAATGTTAAGTTTTGAAATACTCTGTATGA
This sequence comes from Leptinotarsa decemlineata, assembly GCF_025532065.1. Taxonomy (NCBI): domain Eukaryota; kingdom Metazoa; phylum Arthropoda; class Insecta; order Coleoptera; family Chrysomelidae; genus Leptinotarsa; species Leptinotarsa decemlineata. Next base: position 2,531,514 of record NW_027412590.1, read on the forward strand.
GATATTATTATGTCATTATGTGAAATTTATATCAAGTTTGGGTTTTTTGTTATTTCACATGGAGATAAGTTGTTGATAACAAGAAAGTGTCAAGCGAAAATGGAAGTTCCTTGAAAAATATTAAAAAAATCATTTTTCCCAATTTCTCCATTAGAAAGAAAGCTAAATATTGTGCTGGACTTTCGACCGGATAACTGGCTACGTATTCACAGGTAAAACTAAACATTTTCTCAAATAGAAATACTCGAATAAATACTTTTAATCAATTCATTTCAATTCACGTTCCTTGTCACATTATAAAATTCCCTCCGGTTTATATCCTCCAATAGTAAAAACAAGCTTTTTTGGGAAAAATTATGAAATAAATGCAAGATACGAATTTCGAAGAAAAAATTTAAATACTATTTTGTATTCTGAATGACATATATCTCTGAAACAGTAATTTCAAACTTCAATCACGATTTCTTGAATTGGCTATTTTCTCTGGAAGTTTATAAATAACCTATTTTATTTCAAAATCTTGATTGACCTCTAAACGTATTCAAGATTTTGTTTTTTGAAACTGAAAGAGGGAGAGGAAAGAAAAGCAATTGCTCACATTCATAGATTCCACCAAATAAACCAGAACTGCCTATTGCTAAAGAACAATTTTTGCTATTTTTTACTACTCTGTTCTGTACCAGCGTATAGAAGTGAACACCAGTGAGTTCACTCTCCGCCATATTCGGGTCAAGATTCCCCACCTCGAATTTTATGCGCGGCCGAACTACAGCGCAACAGACTGAATCTGAGGCATTTACCAAGCGACCCAAATTTAGGCATGGAATATTATTACAGAGTGAGTCATTATAAGTGGTGGTTTTGTATTTGTGAAAAATTTGTGTTCAATTTCAAAATGAGCAAGTGTCAAGCTGTGGGTTGGTGTAATTTGCAGAATGATGTCAGCATTCATTTATTTCGATCTCTATTTGACAAAAAAAGGTTCGTTCCTTTACTTTTCATTATGCAATATTGAAGTAATGGACATATAACGAAAATCATAAAATAAATAGTTGTACAAAATATATACAGGGTGTCCCTGGACTTCCTCTTTCCCTCTCGGAAATGTATAGATGGGGTCAAAATATCACCAGTACTTCATATAACTTTTTTTCCTAAAAGTCTTCGTAACCAAGTTAGGGGCCCTCGAATTTACAAAATGAAAAATGTTTTTCTTTGATAACTTTTCAAGTGAATATTCAAAATCATCCAAATCTTGGTAATTGACTAAACAAATGAATTCCGTCGATGAGCTTTCATGCAGGAGTCAGTTGTTTTGCTACAAAGTCAGGAACGGACTACCCCCGATGGTCCACACCCCAAAACTTTGAAATGACAGATATTTTTCAATATTTTTCAACAAAAGTTTACTTGGACAATTTTATGAATAAAAGTTCTCGTGTGGAAAGTCGATCGGAGCAACGAGTCTTTATAAAAATGTAGTTCTACTCGACGACATCAAACCTGCTCGTCCACCATTATTTGAAATGAATAATTATCAAAGCAGAAATAATAATGATAACGTTAATTCAACAACATTTATAACAGGAATAATACAAAGTATGCTAAAATGAAGTCGTAAACAAAAAGTACAGTACCTATATGGAAGTTTAAGTGACAATTGTGATAGCAGATATTTTTTCAAAAGAAATATCAAGTTCTGTAGATTCGTGGTGTTTTTAAACTAACAAGCTACTCTACTATGAAAAATCGAATTCATTCCATATTTTGTATGTACATAATACGTGTGGAATAATCACGTTTCGGGTTGATCAGTTATCTGAATCTCATGAAACTCAACATTCGAATGTTTCAAATTCTTCTTCACAGCTAAACTGTTGAGGAGTTTCACTGATAATTATAATTTTATGGGAGAAATTCTTTAACCCGAATCTAAATTTAGCTGAAAAAACGCACATCGGAAAAAATATTCACTATACTAATAAAAAGCAAACAAATGAACTACAAAAACGGCTGCACATGATCAGGTGAAAAATATCCAGGAAATAATTATGTTCCATTTCTTTCACAGATGTTGACAAGAAAACCTTTTAGAAAGTTTTGATAAAAAATGAGAAACTGGAATGCGATTTTGTTTTGTTGAGTGGTGCGTTGTCATATGACTATCATTGCATTGTCAATATTCTATAGGATATTTTGAATTTTTTTGATATGGCCGAACAGTTTACATTCAATGAATATGCAGATATGCATGTATTTTATGGACGACCATTTTGTAATGCTGCAGAAGCTCGTCGTCTGTATTCCGAGCATTTTCCAATCGAACGGTACCGTCAAGAGAAACATTCGAGCGTGTCGATCGCAGCTTGAGGGAGACAGGTATGTAAAACCAGATATCACCAGAAGATGGCAAATGAGACTTTGCCGAAACGTTGTGAAAATAATCCTTATGGGGAGAAAATACACAGAACACGGAGCGAAACCCGAGAAAAGAGCTCATCATATATATATATATATATATATATATATATATATATATATATATATATATATATATATATATATATATATATATATATATATATATATATATATATATATATATATATATGGTAAAATGGATTAACAGGGTCTCTCAGTCAAAAAATCAAAAATCAAACTCTGCTTTACTTTGCCAAGCTTTCGCTTCTAATGGGAAGCTTCTTCAGGGCCTATAATTTAATGATTTTTGAATATTTTCGCCTTTGAATAATATTACAAATCATACTTACAGTAAAAATGAGTGAAAAACAATAAATTGAAGATAGAATTGACATAAAAGTTAACATGTATACGATTTTTTTTGTGGGTTTGACAAATGTCATACCTTCACATAAATGTCATTTTTCAATGGGTATGATGATTTGATAATTTTTTACTGTAATGAAAGAGTTATTGATTGATACATCTTTCATTATTATTATGTTTTTGATGTAGTTCTAGTAAATTACTATATATACTGCTGAGATTATCAATGTCAGTTTTCTTATTCATACCATCAGAAGACTTATTAATTTCCACCATTTCAAGAAAAAGGCGTTTGGAAATATTTTTTTCTGTATGTAAAACTTTGATATTAGAGAAATTTGGTTTATGACCTGTTTCTATAGAGTGTTGTGCTAATGCACATGATTTTTTATTGAGCTTTATATCACTTTTATGTGAAGTTATTCTATCATTAAGAATTCTAGATGTTGTTCCAATATAATTCAAGGTACAATTATTACAAGGAATGTTATAAATCACATTTGACTTTTTTGTTGTATCAGTTTTATCTTTCAATTTAGTATTCAAATTCTTCATAGTTTTAATATTTTTTTGGCACATTTTGAATACTAAATTGAAAGATAAAACTGATACAACAAAAAAGTCAAATGTGATTTATAACATTCCTTGTAATAATTGTAACTTGAATTATATTGGAACATCTAGAATTCTTAATGATAGAATAACTTCACATAAAAGTGATATAAAGCTCAATAAAAAATCATGTGCATTAGCACAACACTCTATAGAAACAGGTCATAAACCAAATTTCTCTAATATCAAAGTTTTACATACAGAAAAAATATTTCCAAACGCCTTTTTCTTGAAATGGTGGAAATTAATAAGTCTTCTGATTGTATGAATAAGAAAACTGACATTGATAATCTCAGCAGTATATATAGTAATTTACTAGAACTACATCAAAAACATAATAATAATGAAAGATGTATCAATCAATAACTCTTTCATTACAGTAAAAAATTATCAAATCATCATACCCATTGAAAAATGATATTTATGTGAAGGTATGACATTTGTCAAACCCACAAAAAAAATCGTATACATGTTAACTTTTATGTCAATTCTATCTTCAATTTATTGTTTTTCACTCATTTTTACTGTAAGTATGATTTGTAATATTATTCAAAGGCGAAAATATTCAAAAATCATTAAATTATAGGCCCTGAAGAAGCTTCCCATTAGAAGCGAAAGCTTGGCAAAGTAAAGCAGAGTTTGATTTTTGATTTTTTGACTGAGAGACCCTGTTAATCCATTTTACCATACATTTCTCCAGTCGCTAACATTATCCAATTTATATATATATATATATATATATATATATATATATATATATATATATATATATATATATATATATATATATATATATATATTTTTATATATATATATATATATATATATATATATATATACATATACATATAGATATACATATTATAAGATGTTGTTATTTAAATGATATTAAAGTTTGATTTGGGTTTTGAAAAATCTAAATTTTTTATTTTTCATTATTATTATCATTTTCACTTTTGATGATGAAAATTTCACTCGGCTCGACTCTTATGTTGAGTTTAAATCTTATACCTCAGTGTATAGAGATTTTTCTCAACCTCTCAGGTGGATTCAGGCACAAACACAACAATTACTTACCCAAATTTGACTTTTCTTGAAGATTTTCCTGTGAAGAAATTTGGAGAATGACACAATTGATATTCTAAAATGTAGAACAGTTTCAATTATAATAGTAAAGATATGTTGAATCCCAAGATTATATAAATCAATTGCCAAAAGAGAAAATTCCTTAAATCTAAGAATGTCCTAAATCTACAACGAACTATTCAGAGTGAATACGCGAACTCATTTGGCAAATGTCAGTTTATTATTGCAGGTCACTGTAATTCAGTTTTTGGTTCAGATTTTAATAGTGAATTGCCCTATTCAATTCTTGAATAATTCAATTCATACATGTATACATTGTTTAGAAATGGTATAGGTGAATATTTTACTTTCCTCTAACACTGGTGTGTGTGTGTGTGTGTGGTGTGATTTTTCTACGAAGCTGGAACTCATGGATATCTCACTAGAATTGGCTGGACAGGTAGGTTTTTTCACTGAATTTACCACTACTAATTAGTATTGAATACAATTATATTCACTTCTTAATTCACATACAATATTTTTCAAATTTTTAGGAGAGAAAAATTTAGCGTGGCGTATCCCTTCGTCGCCTCCAGAAGAATATTGTTTGTTGACAAAATAGTTGAAAATCTATTTTTCCCCCTAGTTACTATCTATCAATTTTCACATATAGAAATTTTTAACTTCTTCATCAAGAAAATTATCTATTCTACGAATTTAATGTTAGCTCCTAAATTTAGATATACTTTCATTTGATAATTTTATACAAAAATAGTTAACCGCACTTTTATGTAAATATAAATATTTTCCAAAAGCATCACTTGATGTCAGTTTCTAAGAAAATGGTTCACAACAATATATTTTGAATTTTATATCATTCCTAAATGATAACAATCAGTTTATTATGCCTTTTTCGTTTTTTCATCACATATAATAATTTAATTTTATCTGACATTTTTTTCTAACCTATATCAGTTATCAGTTTTTCGTATTTCAATTCATTTCGATGTAGAAATCTTAATATTTGAATTCTTCACTCTCATGTACTTGTTTCCAGTCTAGGCTGTGGCTTTCAATACATGTACAGGATGTATATCTGTATCCGAATTCCGTCGTGATGTTTTGAAAATCCCCATACACTGTTGTAATTCGTGTCTTTTTATACCAATATATATTACTACTGGAACCACTTTTATTTCCATTCATAGATTCCTTATGAAAACTTCTGGAACATAAAGTAGCCCATTTCTATTCATGCATTCTGGGTTTGTTTTAAAAGAAACATTAAATTCCTTTTAGGATATTTCCCTCGGGGTAAAATTATTCATGAGTTTATCTGGCAGTTTTCAATAAGTATACAAAAAATGATTAATGGGATCAAAGTCCAAGCAAGGAAATGGAAGCAGTAAATAAATTATTCGTCTATGGCAAACAACAGCGATCATTAATTTATATGAAGAACAACGCATAGTGTACGCGAGCTCCATCATAAATATTAACGAAACTGTTGTTCCCAGTATGATATTTTCAAGGTGCGAGTAATAAATCCAGGTTGGAAAATAATTAGCTTTTGAAATGTTTTCTCATGCGTGTAGTTAACGTAAACTGGATTTATGTTCTGAGTTTTGGAACATTTAAAAAAAAGTGAGAGTTGATATTATGTAATGGTTTTAATAGAATAGGGTAGGAGTAAACAAAATGCAAGTTCATTTTCCCAAGATTAAAAAATGAAATATTGAAAATCATAGCAAGGAAACAATAGACAGGTGGAATTTGAAACCTCTGGCTTGAAATGAATCTATTGAAAACACTTTTTTTCGCCAGAACAAAAAACTACCTCTTGACGCGCATTTCGCTAATCAAGTTAGCACCATCAGCAGAAGAATTAAACTGATTCTAATGGCTATATCGTTGTTTCCATATGTATCTTAACGAATCATCGTCATATTGTTATTTGATTTATGAGTGATACTTTATTTTCACTCGTTTAAATCTGTTGAATCTGATTTCCGTTAACCAGCTGTCGCCCCCTTCCTTCGAACGACAACTCTCAAAAGTCGAAACTTGTGCGAGCGAAGGACTAACGGGGTCTTACCTGTCAACGTGTGATTCCTATCATGGGTTGGACGATATGATTAGAATAAACGAACGAATCAGATAAACAAACCTCTATTATCAGTAACATTTTCAGAACTTCATATGTGAGAAAAATATGAAAGGAACGAAATATTTTAAGTATAGGGTGATTGAGTGTAATCAAATCAATTGATTATATCAATCACAAGAAATATATTAAATATTATAAACTATGTGACAAATGCCTCGCAATCGCTATCAAAAATTCGATACTCGTACCATAACACAACACAACAAAGTTTTTGTTTCGGGGTTGAAATTAGATGATTTTAATGTATTTCCACGTGTTAAAACCGAAAGTGACCATAAAAATTATATATTAGCTTTTGTTTTCAAGATATAGTATCATTATATTATATATATATATATATATATATATATATTTGAAATATTTGTTGAAATATTTCAACAAATGAAATATTTCATCACCAACAGTTGGTACACATGTTTGTTTACATAACACCTCTCTCATCAGCTGTTCTTAAGTAGTAAACATAACCTATGTGAGTTTGTCAATTGTACGCACGTGGTTGCTATTGAAATTATCGTGTGAAGTTGATTTTTAAATTAATTTAAGTGCTGATCTGAAATGCCCCGAAAGTGTGTGAATTCTGTCGATAGCTTTTGCTATATATGTGGTGAAATAACATTTAAGGCTCAGAAACGTAAAATGACACCTATCGTTAAGACAGCCTATGAACATTATTTTGGTGTGAAAGTTGGGGACCGAGATAAATCATGGGCTCCTCATATATGTTGTAATTCTTGTTCCGTCATATTGCGAGAGTGGCTGAAAAATAAAAACCGGGCAATGGCTTTTGCAGTACCTATGGTTTGGCGTGAGCCTACCAATCATACAGACGACTGTTATTTCTGCTTAACTCCTCCCATTAAGCAAGGTTTATCTATGAAGAAAAGAGGAACGGTTAAATACCCTAATCTCCCATCTGCTCTTCGGCCTGTACCACACTCAGACAATTTGCCAGTCCCTTCTCCACCCCAAAACTATGAAATTTTAGAGGAAGGTGATGAAGACTGTTTAGAAGGAGCAACCCATCCTTCTACATCCTATGACCCTGATTTTGAGGTAAGCGATAGGTCTAGTGATCCGCACAGAATTAGTCAAGCAGAGTTGAGTGACCTTATAAGAGATCTTCGCTTGTCTAAGGAAAAGGCTGAGCTGTTAGGGTCAAGACTACAACAGTGGAATCTTCTAAAACATGATGTGATTCAAAAAGAAACATAACAATATTGTTTTATGTACTGTGTATCTCAAAAACCAGAGCTAATAAAAATTTTTCATTATTATTTTCGTTTTTATCACCCCAAAATTAGTAGAAATTGACTAATTTAGTGTAGGAAACATTCAAAAAATATTTTTTTGTTGTGTTGTGATAATTACCGGTATGTACCAGTAGTAAGTTCGGCTTAGATTTATAAATTATATACTCTGTGTAGCTATAGGGTCCAATATTTCTGAATTACATTCTGTATATAATATCTGTTTTTACCGTTGTCATCATGTCTGATTTTTCATAATGGTGTAAACATAAGTGAATAGCAAGCAAAGAAAATATTACTTCTCGAAGTATCGAAGAGTATCGACTAGAAGAAAAATATACGAGAAAATCATTTCAACTTCTGTTCTTCTGGATAACGTAATAACAATATTTCCTGCCAAAAGATCAGTATGTATAATATGACTTTGTATCATCATCAAGTGAAACGTTAAAATTATTATTTGCATATTAGTTTTGGGGTCATCCATATTGTATCATAGCTTATATTCGAATATATTACATCCATGAATCACATCGCACGTTGAAGATTAAGGAGGTGGTTGTCAAAACGTGACATTGTGTGGGAGGTGAGAGGATTCCTGAATTTTCTGACATTACATGTTGAATTTGTATGGACATTGGGTTCAATTGTTTTGTTGGAGAATTTATACTGGCTCTGAAGTTCAATACAGAGATAAACCCGAGTCAAGCAACGTAAAGTAGGACTCAAGAAACGTAACATTCTTTTTGTAGCAAATAGTGCCGAAAAAGATATATCAAAAATGATACTGGATTCTCCAGACTGAAGATTCAACTAGGATTATCTGATTTATGAAACCAAATGCAAGTACCCAGTAAATGACTAGAGGGGAAATGAGAAACAGAATCATCGGGAAATAAAGATGAACCTAAACCAGTTAAATGAGTATTATTGTTCAATAGACTTAAAATCAACGATATCATTTCAACAGTTAACCGGTTTCAGAATTTGAGTAAGGTGAGCTTTTCTATGAATTCCTTGTGTTTACAGATTTGAGAGAGCTGAAGTTAGTAATGGAAAAAATAAAATGCAAAAATTGTGCTGGTGAAAACAACTTATCAGCAAAATTGTTTTTAGAATTGCCTAATGGAGCTCTTCAAGCTTTAGTGATATCTATAAACTCGTCGTTCACTACTAGTTTCTTTTCTGTTAGTTTGAAATCAGCAAAAGTCATACTGCTTTACAAAGGAGGTGCCATTGATGACCCCAGAAATTCCAGATAGATCTCAATTTTATCAACGTTATCAAAAATCATTGACAAACTAGTCAAAAGTAGGATAGTGAGTTTGAGTTTTTTTAAAAAAAAGAAAATTATAGCTCCCATACAGTTTGTTTTCCGACACAAAAAATACGAATGACGTTACCTTCCATTTCCTTGTAAACACGACCCTAAATGATAAAGAAGTGGCGGCGGCAATATTTCTTCACTTTTCTATGGCATTTGATTCCTGCTGCAGAAACTCTTTCATTATGGAATCCGGGGAACAGCCTCAGAATGGTTCAGATCTTATATTAGTGGTAGAAAACAAAAAATAACATTGAGCAACACTGTCCTTAGCTCGCACAAGTTCTCAACTTTTGAGAGTTGTCGTTCGTATGGGGGCGATAGCTGATTAACGGAACAACAGGTTTTTGAACAGATTAACGATATGGCAAAACTTGATATATCTGCAGCATTTACCTTGTTTGCGGATGACACTACGGTACTTTGGCGTAATAAAGATCCTGATACTTTGACTCGGTATGTCCACTCAGATTTCGAAAAAATAAAAAATGCTCTGAATCGAATATGCTATCGCTGAATGTCTCTGAAACAAATCTGATAACATTCAAGTGAGACGTAGAACACGTCTGAATTTTTACTATAACCTCAAGTTAGTCAGTACAATTTTTACCTCTGTTTTACAATTTTGTTGTAATGACTGAAATTTCTTGTAGATGTCTTGATGAAAATAATTATTTTCGAAAGCTCAACCATATAACAAAAAGTATTCTTTGAACAACAGCCCAGTAATTTTGACTGCTTCCCCAACAATATTCCATATTTCTCCTCAACTAATCAGCCAAGCCTACCCTTCACTTTCTAACTTCTAGAAATGGGGTTCTTCACTAACATCCAACAGCAGTTTGGTCTACAAATAGTTGCACACATGAAAACATGGACAAAAACGAACATCAAGTTGGCGTCGATGAGAAACAGAAAGCTGTTCTTGCTGAAATGTAGAAGGTACCACATATTTCCTAATCACGTAACTAATGGTATTGCTGACATGACCACATTACTACACCACCGAGGAGAAACAACTGGACGATCCGTGCAGAGTTTCAATCACAGATTGAGGAAAAATATTGTGAACTTAGAAATTGAAATCACCTTCAGTGAACTCACAAATTTAGAAAGAGGTTTAAACGAATATCATCTGCCACTTTGCCGGCCACCACTTTTGAAGACTGTGAACTAAGACTTACTATTAAATATAATACACTTTTTCATGAAATGAAACAAAAAAAATTAAAATAATTTTGATAATCTGATAATGAATTTTTTTCCATTAAAATATTAAAATACCAGAAAAAAAAAATATATATATATATATATATATATATATATATATATATATTATATATATATATATATATATATATATATATATACATATATATATATATATATATATATATATATATATATATATATATATATATATATATATACATATGAGCTGTTTTCTCGGGTTTCGCTCCGTATTCTGTGTATTTTCTCCCCATAAGGATTATTTTCACAACGTTTCGGCAAAGTCTCATTTGCCATCTTCTGGTGATGTCTGGTTTTTTTCAACTAAACTGATTAATTTGAACTCTGTGTCTCAATTTATAGGGATGGATGTTTCCCTTGACCTGCGTTGCTGCCACTACCTGTGTTTGCTCGACTACCTGTTTTGGTCTTATTACCTGAGCTGCCTCTCCTGTCTCTGTTATTGTACCTGTATTGTCATGTACCGAGTTTTGCCTCTGGAGTTGAGCAGTCTGATTGCTTGTGCGAAGTGATAAAACGGATCTCCATGTTGATGGTAATCTTTGCGCATCATCCCTCTCACCACTCAGGGACACCACTCAGGCCAATCGTGAGCTCGGTAGGTTCACCAGTGCATCAATTAGCGAAACACGTTGCTCATGTACTTCAACCACATGCGGAAAAGGTCGATTCATATGTGCGCAATGCCGACCACCTCATAGACATATTGAAAACACAAACCGTTAGTCCGGACGACATCCTTGTCAGCTTTGATGTAGTGAAGTGAAAAGTCACCACGTCTTCCCTCTTCCAACACGTACTTCAAACAGGACATAACATCAATTTCGACAACACAAAAATGCTAGCAAGCAACGAAAACTTTTACTCACGAACAATCAGAGAGGCAATCGAAATTGAAAAACGACCTAATAATATGAACAAGAGGGATGATGCGCAAAGATTACCATCAACATGGAGATCCGTTTTATCACTTCGCACAAGCAGCTTCCACTCTATCGACATTTTGGCATAAAAAATCTGGCAACACCGTATATTGATATTTGGTCGATCTCGAGATCTTATTACTTTTTGAGTAATTTTTAGTGAATAACATTTCAACCCCAAGATATATAGCTATATACAAATGGGATTACTTACTATCATTATAGCATCAAGATACATCACTACTATAGTAATAAAGTGAAGGAAAACCTAATTCAGTTACATCGTGGCAGTTCGCCACTTAGTCATGTTTTGTCGTTTTTATTAAATAAAATCGAATGAAGTAATATAAAGTAGAACGTATTATAAACAAAGGCCTATTCAAATTTCTACCACTTTCCAATGAAAAAAGGTTTTTATTTAGCGATCACGGCCGTTTCAAGTTATCATGAAACGGCCGTCATTACTTAATGAAAATTGGTGGAAATTAATATAAACTTCTGTTTATAATACGTTTCAAAGATGTATAGTTTCCACAAAGTAACTTAAAAACAATAAATTTCATAATATAAAGTAAACAATATATTTTTATAAAATAACAATTAAAAACTACTAACTTTGAAATTTTGATATTGGATAATATATTTTTATAAAATAACAATTAAAAACTACTAACTTTGAAATTTTGATATTGGTGGAAAATTTTTATTAAAAGCTTTTTGTAACTTTTTCAGGTTATTTTGACTATCAGTTTATTAGAATATATCAGTTTTTTGGTTTGTTTAAAATTTTTTGGGTGGTTTTTGAGAATTTTCGGGTTCAAGGCTTTCATTATAAGTGAATATTTATGATTATGAGATTCAAGTAGCATACCATTTTGAACCCAAATATTATTTTTTTTAATTTCTTTGTTTTTTTAGAAAAATATTAACTGTTAGAAATTATCATTAGCTTAAATTATCGTTTTTAGAATTTTATGGATAATAGTCCCAAAGTATTACGAAAAATCTTGATTATTCCCTATAAAATCGGAAGTAATCCAAAAAAATATAGAATCCCAATAAAAATGAGCTTCTCCAGCTTCTATTTCAGACAAATTTGAATCAGATTAGATTATTAATCCTAGTCTAAGAGTTTTTATGTTAAATTAGTTTTTTGTTTCAGAACATTTCCTACCACTTTCGGTAATAGTGTATTCTTGAAATAGCTTAGCTACCTAATCCAAACTGGAATTGTTTGGAAAATATAAATCCAGTATGACCTAAATAATAGTAAGGTTAATAAAATAGAATAAAACATATAAAAGTTTCTATTTAAAATCAGCTCCAAACAACCAAACAGGTAATAATAAAATCAAAAAAGAGACCACAAGATTTGCATATATGTTTTTATCAAAAATATTTTGAAACAGCTAAAAACTAAAATACATAGACGATTGCTACAAATGTTACTTGAATTAAACTCTTAATAAATTTGTTTGTACATTGAGTCCATAATGATAGTACATGTGCAAATAAGACGCCAAAATCATATCTCTTGTCAATGCTGAAAAATTGGCAACTTTGTATGACGCCAGAATATATATATATATATATATATATATATATATATATATATATATATATATGTATATATATATATATATATATATATATGTATGTATATATATATATATATATATATATATGTATATATACATACATACATACATATATATGTATATATATATATATATATATATATATATATATATATATATATATATATATATATATATATGTATATATATACATACATACATATATATGTATATATATATATATGTATATATATACATACATACATATATATGTATATATATATATATATATATATATATATATATATATATATATATATATTAAGAAAAAAACTTCCTATGGACGTATGTCCTTAACGCCTTAACTTTTGCGATACAGGGTGGCAAAGTTTTCAAAAATAATCAGTTTTTTAATAATAACTGAGATAATTTTGTAGACATCTTTGGCATATTTGGTACATATGTTCCATGCCTCAAGGCGCATTTTCTGATGTACACAAATTTGTATTTTTTCAAATAGTGGCATCCCTACGGGTTTGGCATTGAATATTTTTGGGGAAAAAGAACTACGCCAATGCTTTCTTTTCAAAATAAAATCATTTTTGAAATCCTCATTCGTTTTTGAGAAAATCTCCTGGTATTTCTTTGTTCGACGCATGATTTTCACTCAAACAAATAAAAATCAACAGAAAGCAAATTAAGAAATTAGATCAATTCTAAAATGAATGAGAATCTGAAAATTGCTTCATAACGCATTACCAATTCCCTAATAATATTTGAAAACATAATCTGCAAAAAAATAAATTTTTCACAAAAACGAGTTTTATTTTATTTTGTGACAATAAGTCTAAACGAATAGCACAAATTTGTAAATTGGTACTAATACCAAAACTGATTATAAAAATTGTTGGAAGTGGCCACCTGCACTTAGTATGCATGCTTCCGCCCTTCTACGCATGGAATTACGCACCCGTTCAAATATTCCCGGCGTATTTCGTATAGTTCCACACGAGGCAACTATTCGCTCTCTTAAATCTTCTAAAGTATCACCGGGAGTTTTATACACAAGAGTTTTAAGGTGACCCCATAAAAAAAATCTGAACTGTTGAGATCGGGGGATCTTGCTGGCCATTGCTGTGGTCCTTCGCGACCTATCCAATGATTAGGATGAACTGTATTTGAATGGTTTCGGACAATTACACTGAAATGAGCAGGGGCGCCATCGTGCATGTACCATATTCGATTCCTTAACGCAAGTGGCACATCTTCCAATAACCCAGGTAAGTCTTCTTCAAGAAAGTGTAAATAAGAACGACCATCAAGGCGTCCTGGTAGAAAAAATGGGCCTATTAGATGATCACCTATAATTCCTGTCCATTAATTAACCGAAAATTGGTGTTGGAAATGGGTTTCGGTTATTGCATGGGGATTTTCTTCAGCCCACACATGATTGTTATGGAAATTTTGAATGGCATTCCGAGAAAAATTTGCTTCGTCTGTGAACAAAATTTGTGTCTCAAACTGCAGATTTAGTGCAATACTTTGTAGATACCACTGACTGAAGTTCACACGCTGTGGAAAATCTCTGGGGAGTAATGCCTGCACTCTTGAAATATGGTATGGGTATAACAAAAAATCAACCAAAATACGCCAAACAATTTTATGACAAATATCCAGAGTTCTAGCGATCTTCCTCGTACTCGTCTCAGGATGTTCCTCAATTTCTTGCAGCACCGCTTCCTCAATTTCAGGAGTTCTTACTACACGAGGTCTACCTTCCGGAGCCCCTTTCTTGAAACTACCAGTTTCCCCAAGTCGGCTATCTGGTAAGGCACGATTAGGATATCTTTCCTGATAAATGCGCCTGGCTTCTGTTGCATTACCATCGGCAAGGCCATATACGTAATGCATTTGCGCCATTTCCGCATTCGTATAATTTACCATATTTACTGATATTCAGAAAAACAGCGGACTACCAAAATAACTTCAATAACACTTCAAAATCAATCAAAACGCGCTGTAACAGTTTTCAACACCAACACCTTACTTTAAACCATCATCAATATTAGCTACTGACGTTTGTACATACAGAGAATTCGTTTTTTATTGCTATGGTGGGTACACTGTTTTTTCTGCTTTCAATCTTTAAAAGAAATCACATATCGACAAACTCTATATTTCCAAGAGGTGCAGTAAATAAATTCTGCTACACGTCATTTATTCCAGGATAACTAAATTTATGTTTTCAAAAATTATTAAGCGGTGCTGCTTTATGTCGTAATTTTAATTGAGAACAGTGCATCTGATAACAAACAAATACCTTTTAGATCCTCAATTATTTTGCAATAAATCTGATCTCTTAGTTTGCTTTCAGTCGATGCACGATACCGCATCAGCTTTTTAAGGAATTTATCCTTAAGTAAAGCGATTTTTAATTTTTTGAGCGAAAACCATGCGTCGGACAAAGAAAACCCAACAAATCAAATGTGCTAAAAAATGTATGGAGATTTTAAAAATAATTTTTAATTCAAGATAAAGCAGTGGCGTAGTATTTTTTCCGCCAAAAATATACATTTCAAAACTCGTACGTACGCCACTGACAGAAAAAATTGAGAAAATTGTACATCAGAAAATGCGCCTTGAAGCATGGAACATATGTACCAAATATGCCAAAGATGTCTACAAAATTATCTCAGTTATTATTAAAAAAGTGATTATTTTTGAAAACTTTGCCACCCTGTATCTCAAAAGTTAAGTCGTTTAGGACGTACGTCCATGGGACGTTTTTTCCTCAAAATGGGATATATATCCCAGATTGACTGGGATTGTTTCAATTTTTAACCTAGCTGCGGCCTCTGTTTTCCACTAGAAAAATGGAAAATACACTCGTATAAATCTGAATAGAAAAGTATTTATTTTTTGCAATATACATTCACAGAGTGAGGACTGTAGTATTCTCCTAGTGAAGTGAGATCCGTATATATTTTCCAAAGATCCTAACAATGTGAGGACATTTATACACGTACTAATTCAGAACAAAACAGAAGAACAGAAGAAAAACAGAACAGAAGAAGAATCAAAAGTTCCATTAAACGTTGCCGAGTTTTTCACATGTGAAACAGATGAATGTAAGGTGGATAAGAGATATGTATATCAGGGAAGATTCATGAAAGTTTGATTGTTGCGTCGTGGAAACTACTGCGTAATTTAGGTTAGTTTTGATCAAAATAAACTGAAAAATAGATGTTCATGTTTTGAGTATTTCAGTATCACAAATACATTCTTCAGGATGGACAGGAAAACATAAATCTTGAATATGGTGGAAAATAATAATGAGGTTTTGGACCGGTTGTGGGTTCCAAAATATGAAAGTACCAAGGGACTTGGCAGGAATGAGATCAATAGTCTAGTTCACATGTACCATATTCTTTTAAAATTTTTATTGAGTCTCCGAAAATCACGATCAAGGTGGCATTCGTATCGTATTGTCACTTAGAAAGTTTAAGGATATGTCCGAAAAGGCACTGAAACGAATTACGAGAGTCATGAACAAATTAGTTGAAAAAACTGAGGTTTGGATTTTTCTGAATATCTTGAACATTACTCAAAATTATCGATTTTTAAGGAAACATCAAAAAATATCATCAAATTTGCTAAAAATAGTTTCGACTCTCGGAGCAGTACCTCTATAATTAATACTTCCATAGAGCCCTGAAACTAAAGCCAAAAACGAGTAGCCTGGCTTTCGCGCGCGTGGCGTCAATCTGACACAGCAACAAAAAATTTTTTCAACATAATAAATATGAAAATTGAGGATTGAAAAAATTCGTGTAGCTTTGGAATATATCAATGAACAATAATCCGCGGTAAAAAAGAAATTGTATCTCAATTTAACCATTAATTATGCATTTGTTAGTTGATAATTTTTCATGAACTGAAGATTAACATAAAAACCCTGTTAATTAACAAACCAAAATCCTAGAATTGTTTTCACTTCGTGAAGTTATTCTTAATAGGCTAATGAATAGATCGTCGCGCACTGTTGCAAAACTTATAAATGGTTGAAAGCTACTTATTCTTTTAAAATTTTTACCAGTTATTGTTTGAAAAATTGTTATTAACAAATACATGGGTAAATCTAAAAATATTTTTCGTTATATATTTATCCATGGAAATTATGACTTTTAGAGAAAAATTTTATTTGTTTCTAAAAAATGCGTTAATTCTTTAACAATTGTTTTTTGCGACCAAATATTGAAATTAAGGAACTATATTTTTTTAATCATGAATTCTATTGTTCTACGAAATTGAAAAAATAGTTTTTCAATTTTTTATTAAAAAAAATTGTTAAGTATAAATACATTATTTTTATTATACTCAATTGCGCAATAGAAGTAGTCAGATATGTTTCATTTTTAGAATTGTTTCTTCTATTTTTTATACAGCTTCTAATATAATTTGTCTTGATTTTTTTTATCAGCTCTTTTGTATATGAAATCATAATAACTCTTTGAAGTATTGCAGATTTGACAACGATACTTCAAGTCTTTCTTGTTTATTATCAATACATTAACAATTACAGCTTTTCATTTGTGTTCTAGCTCTTTTATTCATTTTTATTGTTATTTATAAAAAAAATTTCAAGTCTTTTCAATGTACAACTTTTAATTTTCCTGATCGTAATTTTCGGAGACTATATAAAATTTTTTATATTGTCAATAAAAATGGTAGATGTGAACTAGACTATGAATAGAAAGTGGGCCTGTCGATTCCTCTTGGGAAGTTGCTATACATGGTGATAACGAAATCATTACATTATACACTGCGCCATTCAATTTTACATGTAGTAAAAAAATTGAAATTCGGAGTTCTTCGAAGCTGATATTTTTTATAATAAAACTAGTAGAACTCTTCACAGGGTCTACCGGAAATTAAACCAAGTCAATAGTTTCCAATAGGTCTCTGTATATTTTTTTCAACCATTTGATCAGAAATAAAAATGTTTTTTCAACGATATAACACAGGTGGGCATTTCTATTAGAATATTGCAGGACTAGGTCGCCAAACAACTCGATGTAAAAAAACTAACGACGAAGTTTTTTCAGTTTGTGAATAAAAGTCAACAATTGAAATTTTTCACTTATCAACGAACTCTTTACTGACTTTTATTATATGCCAATTTTCACTTCATTGATCTCAAAAATCTGAATAGGAAGTGGTATTCTTTGAACTTCGACATTGAAGTGTACCTCTATTACCACAGAAAATGATACTGTGCTGTATATTTATCTGTACCGGTGAGAAGTGTCATTTTTATGAAGTTATTATCCCACAATGAAAGCTTTGACATTTTCACTTTTTCACCGTCCGAGAAAAATAAACAGATTACTATCTGCGACACCTTTTTGTAGTTCGAAAAATACAAATTTCTTTTTCGAGATGAATAATTTGAACAATGGCGTTAAAAAAAATTGATAAAAAGTACGTGGGTGAATAAAAAAATTCAATTTTTAAACTTATATTCAAAAACTAAGCAAACTTCGACGTTAGTTTCATCCTACATCGAATTTGACAATATTTCTGTATGTGACGTGACATGTGACAAATAGCCATGATGCTCCCAGGTGTGGCTCAGAGAGTTAGTAACACACCCTACTCAGAAGAAGCTATTGACTATAGCAGTCAATGCCGAAGACATAAAAATAACAGCAACATTTTCGTTATAATTTCAGAGGCGTGTGGGTTATTTCATTAATTAAGAAACAGTTTTGTGAATGAAATTAAACATTTTCAAAAATCAATGTGAAAGTCGAAGGAGATTTCAATTGAGCTGAATTTTTCAATCATCATCATCATCATCAAAAGCGATAAAACCAGTAAAAATATATTCGATCACTTACTCAAATCTCTACCATTCTTTGAAGTGAGAAATTCAACATACTCAACTGATGTAAAATATTATCAAAAATCACAGCTTATACAAGTGGTGAATCGGTATAGCTATAGTGTTCCAGCAGGTCTTGAATTCGAATCTGCCTATGTCTACATATTTTTCTCGAACGTCGCTGATGCCAAAACAAAAATAACAAATGGAATAGAAAGAGTTGAATCAGTAATTGCACATTCGAATACAAGACCATTTTGTTGTCTCTTTGATTTCACAACCATTGGTGTCAACTGTAATCAATCATTCAGTCTGGGCTTTGAGTTTAGATTCTTATTGAATGGACATATTTTTAGTAAAATTAAGTGGCTAGGCTCATTCAATCCGGAATATTGTGAAAAAAAAAGTAAACAGTTCATAAGAAATTCTCAAAGTTATGAAGAGACCCTAAAAAACTGTTCAGTTTTGTTGTTTATAGTTCGTAAACTATAAATATTTTTGAATTTTGAAAAAAAGTTCCTTAAAGAGGAGGAAATTTACTAAAAAAAAGTTTCAACTTCCGAAACGATGTCTCCATTATTTATAATTTTAATTCAACGCTGAGAATAGCTGTCCGCACGCCATTTTTAAGTTACGTGCACGGCCTCTAAGCCGGTACGTAACTTGAAAATAATTTTTTAAGGTACTTAAAGTAAATAGAAAATTTTTAAAAATTCATGATATAATCTAAACACCATAGAGAACCGATTTCTGTTAGAATTTTTCATTTAAGTTGATTTTTCAATAATTTAGACAATTGTTAATTGACAGAATTTTCAAATATTTCTAAAACTCCCTGTATCGTTCAAAGTAAAATAAATATTGGAATGATTACCGTAACATTTTTCCGCTTCATGAACCCCTTCTCAGATACATACAAGAGAAGATTGCATGATAAAAGTTCTGAAAATTTCAATACCTTGTTTATAATAATTTTTAAAATAAACAAAAAAAGAGAAAACACAATAAAGTTTTGACATTTATGAACTAAAACAAATAATTTGTTCATAAATTTTGTATAAACCACTGGACTATTTCAATATTTGGAAAAACAATGTTTATAACTTTATAGAAAACTGTCAATTATGAAAAAAATATTTCTTAATAATAATATCAACTGTTTATAATATTTTTTCATATATCTACTGTTTAAATTATCAGTTGAGACTTTTTTTTTTCTGAATATCTCTACAAAATAACAAAAAAATATTAAAAATTTCATTGTTCATAAACTTAGCTTGATTTTTTTCTTGAGAGTTATAAAAATTATAAAAACAATCACTAGCATAAAAATACCGAATACAACGTTTTTCCATTATTTATTCAATTTTGAAAACATCTGCTGCAAAAGTTGCACCAGCTGATCTATTTGTTGACTTTAATGCTTATATAACTTTCAAACTATTAGAGATACGACAATGAACATGCGAGTCATTTCTGTAGATGATTGAATTGTCTTCCGAATGACATCTTGCATATATTTTTCAGTTATTGTCAATTTGTTGTTTTAGGCATTTGTTTATAAAAATTTACAATTTCCTCAGGTTTTTCAAATTTTCAGGCTTACAGCTCAGTAAATAATACGAATTCGGATAGTGAACTTCAGAGCAATTGTATTATCGAGATGAAGATGAAAATAATGACTGATGATGAAAGTGAGAATTTCGAATACGGCATTGTCACTGATCAACAAAATAAAAAGAAGTCGGCTTATCAAATTAACAGAATCTTCGGACCAGATTCATAATCCGAATCTGAACAAAACACGGAGCCAGATGAAACAGGAGTAGAAGAAGAAGAAGAGGTAGAATCTAGAGATCATGAAGAAGATGATGATGGAGCAGAAGAGAGAGAAGAGCAAAAAATTGAAAACCTTTCGAGTAACAAAGGAAAAAGAATAATAGCACGTCCACTACCAAACCTAGATATTGCAAGTACTTCAAAAACTGCCCCCCCCAAAAAAAACAAAGGAAAAGACGAAATTATTAAAATAAATTGACTGCTTCATTATTCTTCAGTTATATAAATATCATATCTATTCAACAATATTATTCTAACCTCGTGTCCTCATATTTTTCAATGGAATTGTTGCATGTCTAAAGCATTTTTTCAATTACAAACTGGAATACAGTAAAATAGTATTAAGCAATTAGGTGTGAATATAATAATTCCCAAAATTTAGCAAAATTCATTAATAGCTCATGAAAAAATGAACTGATAAACAAATAACCGAATGCATCTGTAAGATAATTTATAGTTTAAAAAAATGACTCTGGAGTTCAATATCCGAATTCGCATTATTTACTGGGCTGCCTATTTGTTTATAAAAAAAATTATAAACAAATGTAGATAAAAATCATTCGTTTCAGTGTATAAATGTCTTTTATCGACATAAAAACGATAAAATAATGATGAAAAAAAAATGTTTTTTTTTTTAAATTATTATAAACAGAGTATTAAAATTTTCAGGACTTCCATCATGCAATCTTTTTTTATATGTATCTAAAAAGGGCTCCACGGAACGAAAAAATGTTACGGTAATTATTTTGATATTCGTTCTACTTTGAACGATACAGGGAGTTTTAGAAAATTTTGAAAATTCTGTCAATTAACAATTGTCTAGATTATTGAAAAATCAACTTCAATGAAAAATTCCAACGGGAATCAGTTCTATATGGTGTTTAGATCATATCATAAATTTTTTAAATTATTCTATTTACTCAAGTACCTCAAAAAAATTATTTTCAAGTTACGGAATCGCTTAGAAGTCAGGCGCGCAACCTAAAAATGGCGCGCGGACGGCTATTTTCAGCGTTAAATTGAAATCATAAATGATGAATATACCGTTTCTGGAGTCGAAACTCTTTTTTAGTAAATTTTCTCCTCTTCGAAGATCTTTTTTTCAAAACTCAAAAATATTTATAGTTTACGAACTATAAACAACAAAACCGAACACTGCTTTCTAAGGTCTTTAATTGTTTATAACTTTTAAAATTTTTCATGACCTAATTTATTTTTTTGTCACAATGATGTAGACAATGTTCCGGATCGAATGAGTCTAACCACTTAATTTTACTAAAAGTATGTTCATTTAACACGAATCTAAATTTGAATCCCAGAGTAATTGATACAAATGTGAGTATTTCTGAATTCGTGAACTCATATACTTACAAAGTCACCGACAAAGAGAGGACAGGACTATGTTGCGACATCTCCGAGTCTCACTTTGCACGCAGCAATTAAATCGAAGGCACCTGAAAATACACGAATGGAAATATACGGGAGAAACAGCGACCTCAAGCGTCCAACCATTGAACTGAAATATATGCTATAAAGAGTTTTCATACCAAATGAGGTCCAATTTTTTTTTGCGAAATGACAATATCTTGTGGTGAGACACTCATTAGGACTATTTGATTCACAAAACAAAGTGAGTTTATATTCG
This sequence comes from Leptinotarsa decemlineata, assembly GCF_025532065.1. Lineage (NCBI taxonomy): Eukaryota > Metazoa > Arthropoda > Insecta > Coleoptera > Chrysomelidae > Leptinotarsa > Leptinotarsa decemlineata. Next base: position 2,553,838 of record NW_027412590.1, read on the forward strand.
ATCGCATGGCCACAAAAATATAAAGGGTACTGTTTGATATTCTCGACTTGAATTACTATGCGGGTAACCTTGTTTGAAGTTTCAAATTTCTCATCTTCGAAAATATCGGCTTCGAATCCTTCATTTCGAATTTCAAATGTTTTACCTCATGAACGATTGATTGGTGCCATGTATGTACTACGATTTCGCTTTCACCCGGTATATGGTATCACCACTGAATTGTGTGTCTTCTGCGTCGCTGTTGATTACACTTGAGCATTTTCAACGTAACAGAAAATACTTCCTAGAGTTGAAAGTATGAAATCATATTCTAGAACAAAAAATTTGATTTTCCAATCGTTAAGATGTTCACAATTTTTTTCCCCTTAATTTCTTTCGTCCTCTGCTAGAAGCTGTTATTAATTTTGGACAACAAATGTTTCACAATGTGGTTTAACAAAGGTGAGGAAAAGTCGGTATCACGTCCGGAGAGATTTGATGAGACATTTGGAAAATATTCCAAAGCAAATTTCTTAAACATTTTCGACGAATTCTATAGATCTTTGTATCTATCTTTGTATCATCAAGGGGCGAGGAATTTTGTGAGATCATTGAGCCAATGAATGCTATCATCTTCCAGAATGCCAGAATCGAAGTATAGTTACACAAGTTTCCAGCTCATCATTTCTCATTCCAAATGTGACTCCCTATCTTGCTTTAAGTGACTTAATCAGTAGATTTTCCAGCGATATAGCCCCAGAATACGCTTTGTTTTATTTTCGTTTAACTACCCTGTTAATTCATAACCGTGACCACTCAAGAATATTTTAGTGAAGTAATTCAATATGTTCGTCTTCATTCCATGTAAAACAAATAGAAGAAATTCATATGACGATAGAGGAGAAGTGACGTAGAATTAGATATCATAAACTGATTTATGAGTGTTGGATTGATACAAGACAAATAGGCCTGATGAACTGAAGAGACCATTTCAATTTTATTGTTTTATTTCACCATGTTTTCAAAAACACGATTTCCTCAACACAACACAGATGATGCCTCTCGATGCGTTTATTTTCATCTACTGATGATGCTAACTTGGTGAGCGAAACCCGCGTCTTGGGACAGCATTCTTGTTCTGATGATGGAAAAGTGTTTTCAATAGACTCATTCTATGCCATTAGTATTGAAACATATGTCTTGTAAAACAGTTATTTGTTTTTGAGTTTTATAATACAGTTGTCTATAACCAAATAATAAAGCAATACTCAAGTTATATTCATCACACCTCCTCTCACAGGAATCTTGTACAAACAACTATCTAGTAAAGAATATTACTGGAGTTTTTTCCAACACCAAATCGTTATTTTTACACCTCAACACGTGTTTCGATCACCAAGTGATCAGCTTCAAGAGGAAGATAAAACAGTTTTATCTTCCTCTTGAAGATGATCACTTGGTGATCGAAACACGTGTCGAGGTGCAAAAATAACGATTTGGTGTTGGGAAAAAACTCCAGTAATATTCATTACTACACCAAAGGTTCCAAACAGTATATCACAAGTAACTATCTAGTAGACACTTAATATGGTAACACTCTGGTTGGAATTCGCATATGAATTGTGTCCATATGAAAACAAACTTCCAGCTGTACGGTGTATCATTGAAACTTCATGTTGAGAGTCAATATTGGGATCGGAAAATGTATTTCACAATTTATATTCTCATGTGTTCTCAACGCCGGCGATACAAATTCCCCTGATGGAAAATGACCTGTTTCATAACATCAGAAAACGTATTGCGAGAAAACTTTTCCAAATTTCCAATGTTTTGCATTTTTGATTCATCATTTTTTCAGAGTTCAATAACAAGAAAAACTTTTCCAATATTGAAAATATATAATATGCAAATTCAAATGGAAATAGGCATGAATGGATTGATTGATTGAATCGAAAAGTTATCTACCTGATGAGAAAGTTTGGGAATATTTGAATTTGTTTTCAGGGAAAAGTTGTAATCTTAGAAAGGAACTCGACATTTTTTAATGTGCTTTCAGTTCTTCATTATCATAGTCAATATGTAGATATGAATATGGAATACTTGAAAACAGGAGAATGAAATGGAAAATGAAACAAAGTGAACAGAAATGAAAAGCATAAGTAGGGGGCTAAGGCCGTAACTTAACCTCCTTCCCACCACTTGGCCATGACCTTGAATAACGTCACATACCCTCCACTTGACCTTGCTACTTTGATCATCAGCTAACAAAATTCATGAAAATTTACAGTTCCATATAAGTTGCATGACATATCGCCACACCAAGTTCATATACCTCACTGCGTTCCAAAAGTTTTCGCACCTGATCAGTATCAGAACATACACTCAAATCATAATTTGTTGAATGTAGGTCATTAAAACTTAGATCGGCAGACTCCCACACTGCCCTTCTGATATCAGAATCCGAATTCACTGTTTCCGGCCAATCTTCAATGCGTAGTACATTTTGTTTGGATACGAGAAGTGTCATTTTATTTTTTAGTTATATAAAAATGATATTTGTTGTTATAATCGAAGTTGTTCATTTGAATATGAGAGGTGTCAAAATATTTTTTTAATACAAAAGTATCATTTATTTGATATACTATTAATAGTTATTTGTTTCGATGATGACATGTGCCAAAGGTTTTTTTTTGACTGGCAGATTATTGTTGTGAAATTGGTGAAGGATTTTTTCTTGGATCATACTCGTTGTTAACGTCCACGTTGGTGGTTATGATGATCGGTGAATTTCATTAGTCCGGACTTTCATTTTCTAATATTATATAAATTGATTTGAATTCCATAACAGAACCAATACAAATGAATAATTGAGAAAAGAGCAAAAAATAACGATTACATCAGGCAGAAACACCTTGAAATGTAATGACAGTGGAATAAAATATAAATGAAGAATAGAAAAATTGAAAGAGAAATCAGAAATAAGAAATCAAGAGAATCCAAAGAAAGTAACTTCGCGACTTCTCGATTTTACGTATCCACAAATGTCTTCGGGTGATGAGTATTTATAGGATATTCGATCTTCAAACAAATGATGAGCCATGTTGATGGTTATGATGAACCGTGTGGTGGTTATGACGATACATGATTCATTGGTTGAATTGGTTTAAGTTAGTGGTTATATCAACAAAAATTCGGCAATAATGACTTTTTCGTGAAGTCAAGATGAATATTTCACCTGAACGAAAGTGTTATGGTTCAATTATACAAGATAGTGGAAATACTATAGCAACAAGTCAGTTCCAATCAGAGGAAATGTTCTGAAGATTGATGAAAACGCATTCGAATCAACTGATGATATGAAATATCTTCTCACTGAATTCAAACCTGAAGGTTTCACTGAACTGAAACAATATGATTGACTGATAGCCACAAAAGATCTGATGAAATAGTTAACTTCAATAAATCCTGGAAATTCATCAATTTAATTTTGAGGTTGATTTCCCCTCAGAGGAAAAGAGGAAGAATTTTCATTCAAAGGAATGAGAAAGTTGTTACTAGAACCAACAAAATATCGTATATTTCTCAAATATATAATGCCTGGATAAAATATTCAGAAGAGAGTGATCCAAACATATTTGTGCACTTATTGAGGAATCTACATGAATCCAACGAATATTATAAGGATATTGTAAACATAATGATATCTGAATTGAGAAAAATAAATAAAATTGAGTAGTAATGTATTATTCCTGTTTAGCAAGACATGATCATTTATCATTTCCATATATTCATTAACATAGTGTACCTATTTCACTACAAAAACTAACAAAGAAACGATGTGGTCGATTTTTTTATGACATGGAAAAAGTGAGTGAGTAGATGACCTACGTGGAATTATCGTGCATCCTCTCACCGCTGGTTCCTATTGCGGAGTGAACGCTTCGATGCATTGATCTCATAATGACACAAACCAGCACCACTTCAAAGTGGAAGTAAATCTATGAGGTTTCATTCAAGACTACTCGAGCAATATAAACCTCAAGGTCTCATACCAAAGTCCGAATCTCTAGATGTTCAAAGTCAAGTGGTGGGGGAGGTTGAGTGTGACTTCATTCAAGATCAAGTCTCAAGGCCACGTGACGTAATTCAATATCAAGGTCCAGTGGTGGGATGTGGCGTCATTCAAGGTCACTGCCAAGTGGTGGGGGGAGGTTGAGTGATGGCCTTAGCCAGACACTAGCATAACAATTTGGATAGAGAAACCAGCTCAACTGAAACAAAGAAAATTTTCAGAAATGACCCACATCACTAACGAAGAACTTTGCATAGACATGAAAAGAAATTCTTATAATTCGAGCCAAATTCATCCATTTCTACTTGAATGCGCTGAAATTGAAAAAATCACCTAGTATTCAAAATGTTTCCTCAAGACACTGTCAAAATTTGCCATATTAAAAATTTTCATGCTCTTCATTTTTGTTAGTTCTGTTTCAGTTTCTGTATTATTCTCCTGTTAGTGAGTGTTCCATATTCATATCTATATGGAATATGTATCTTGTGATCTATTTTAGTTGTCCTGACAGTAGTAGTATGAATTCACCGAAAGCTTGAAAGATAATGAAGAGTTATCTTCATAACACCTATAGATCTGATGAAAATACCAAACACTTCATGAAAGTTGGTATTTTGCGTGTTCAGCGATTTTCTGTTATCGCAAAAGTGAATTGAAGAATTCGCTTCAGATTTTGTATAAAAAATGAAATAAGGTGCTCACAAAGATTTCTTATGCTAACAGTGTCACACAATGATTATACACTGAGTCAGAAAAATGTATACAAGTGGTACACGATTTTCACAGAAGGTCGAGAATATGTGGATGACGACGTTCGCCCTGGATGCCCCAGTACATCAACAGCCGATGAAAATGTTGAGGCAATGAAGGAAACTGTTATAAAATATCGTCAATTCACTATTAGAGAAGTTGCTGAGGATATCGACGTATTGGTGGAATCATGTCATGCAATTTTTCCATAAATTTCGATGCGTGTGCCATCGAAGATCGTTGAAAAACTGTTGAATTTCGACCAGGTATCGCTCAGGTATTGCTGAATGACGTCAACGGCGATCCGAGTTTGCCCAGAAGGATCATAACTGGTAGAGAATCATAGATATATCATTATGACATCGTCTCCATGAAATAGTCTAGCATAGCGAAGACCACAATGAGCACGACAATTTCTATCAACTGTCAAGGTTTTGTTCACTGTTTTTTTCGATAACCGTTACGTAGTGAATCGAGAATTCTTGACACAGGGTCGTACTGTTTACTGCGAGTATAATCTTGAAGTTATGTGCCGCTTGCTAAAAGCAATACGAAGAAAATGTCCAGTAATGTGGAAAAACAATTCATAACTTTTGATTTGAAATCCATGGAAAAATTTAAAAGATTAACCGAAAATAACAATTTTATTGAACAAAGAAACTGAAATTACAAAGAGATAAAATAAAAGCAACAATCAAAGGAAAAATTGAAATAATAATGAAAGATGAAAATTAAAAAGAATTAAAAAATGAAAATTGAAAGATTCCAAACCAAGTTACATCACAACGTTTCGATTGTTAGTATCCACAACCATCTTCGTATGATAACTGGACTCATTTCTCCGATATCTGACTATTTATAGGTCATTCGACTGCTTTCACCTATCCCCTCTTCCCTCTCTCCGCTTCATTTGTTTTAGCGGGAGATGACCGTTTGGCGGGACTTGATCGTTTTTCGCTTGATTAGAGGTTTCCATATGTTACTTATATCTACGCTAGCTTGAATGAATGGGTTGTTGGACAACATATACGCGGCTTCTTTTTGAATTTTCTCCTAAACCAATGTTCCTCTTTGTGGATGATTTCAGCTTGAGCCCAATTGATATTATGTTGATGAGTCCAAACATGCTCTGCTATTCCGGATTTGCTGGTTTCTTCTCGTTGTGTGTTTTTCTTACGCTCAGCAATGCGAACTTTCAATTGCCTCTTAGTTTCACCGATGTATGATTCTCCGCACTCGCATGGTATCCGGTAAATGCAATTATTGGAATCAGAGTCCGCGTTTGGTGGCCCAATATGCGGCTGGCTTCTGCTGATGACTCTGTGCATTTCTACTTTACTGCATCATACTGATGATGAGTCAATAGCTCAAAACACGTGTCTATGGTTTCCCCATAAAACCTAATAAGGGATAAAATAGTCACACAACTGCGCTACGTGAGGATATTTTCTTTGGAATTTTCAAATTTGAGAGAATTCATCATGAAGATGACAAATTTTTGACAATAGACAATGTGGTAATTCATTTTGTTTTAGAATAACTGATAGTAATCAATACATTTTGCTAAGAATATTATTATATATATTGAATGTCAGGTCTTGTTGTGTTTTGATTTGTACTTGTTCCTCGATTTTCGACTGGTCAATTTATGGATGTTTGAGTTTTCCCAAATGTCCATGCGGTTTCCCTTATTGACTTGTTTCATGAGATTTATGTTCTCTGGTGGGGGAAAGTTATGTTTGTTTTGTATGGCGTGTATTGCGAGATTTGATTGATATACTACTGGGTTTATGTATGCCTTTTTGTGTTCAGTTTTTTCTTGTTTTGGCCGATATAGAATTTGTTGCAGTCGGAGCATTGTATACTGTATATCCCGTTTTGGTTTTTGTCTTCTTCTTTTTCAAAGCTCTTCATTTTTTGTGTTATTTTCGTGTTTGGCTTGTATGTGATGTTGATGTTCAATGGCTTGAAGATGTTTGTTAGTTTATCAGTTTGGTGCCTTAGACATATAAATACAAACATTTGAACTGGGTCCAAAATTCAGTCCATACCAGAAAATCACACCGCAAACCATCGAGAGCCTAATTGTTGACACAGAAATGGCTTTCAACCAAGTAGAAGCATCAAAAGTAGACGAAACCAGATCAGAAGCAATCAACACGCTGAAACAAATGATCATAAAACCAGAAAAGACTCCGGAGAAACCAGCAATCACGAAAGCCATCAAATCAATAAAAAATAAATTGATATCTTACAACCTCACAGCAGTTAAAGCCGACAGAAGTGACGCCACAGTTATTATTGAAAAACAGGAATTAAGTATGAAAGTGAAAAATTACATAACGAAAAACGATTTTAGTAAGATGAATCACGATCCAACCACAAATTTTGAAAGACAAATTTTAGAGCCTAATAAAATCCAACAAACAGATCGTCGTTAACAAAACATAGAACAGATACAAAGTCGACAACCCAAAAGCACCAAAACTCAACGCATAGATGAAGATACATAAGAAAAATGAACCTATAAGACCGGTTATCAATTTCACCAAAGTATCTTCATACAAAATTTCAAAAATCATAGCCGACGAAATGAAAAACAAAATCAACAGGAACAACAACCACAGCATCAAAAATTCAATGGAACTCACAGACAGAATCTCAACGACAAAAGTCAGCCCGAACACTAAACTATTCTCATTCGACATGAAAAACATGTACTCCAACATACCAGTCAACGAAAGTATGAACATCATATCTGATAAACTAAAACACCAAAACATAGACAAGACCTATATCAACCAAATGGTACATAGTCTAAATACAATACTCAATCAAAATTCTTTCGAATCTGAAGGAAAAATTTATAAACAAACAGATGGACTAGTGATGGGATCCCCACTATCTAGCATTATATCCGAAATATACCTGCAAACCATTGATGAAAAAATGTTAACAATAATAAAAACACATGATGAAAGAGGAGAATGGTTCAGGTACGTTGACGATGGACTGTACATATCACAAAACAATGGAATAAGAATAGATCAAATAACAAAAGAAATCAATGAAATAAATCAATAACTATTTTTCAGCATTGAGGAAAGAAACAACTCGAAACTTAACTACCTGGACATAACCGTCGGATATAACCACAACAAAATACAATTTCAAATGGCAATATACAGGAAACCAACACAAACAAGCTACACCACACTCGCAAGTTCAAACCATCCACAATCACAAAAAATGGCTGCAAATAACGCTTTCATATATAGAATGTTAAGGATACCACTCAGCAAGGAAGCCCGGAACATAGAACGGAAAATCATATACCAAATAGCAAACGAAAACGGATACACCCAAAAGACAATAGATAAATTAGAAAACAGAATCAAACAAAAAATACAGAACAAGGATCAAGCCAACCCAACAGACAAAACAACACAACGATGGACAGCATTTACGTACGTAAGACACCAAACCAAAAAACTAACAAACATCTTCAAGCCACTGAACATCAACATCACATAACAAGCCAAACACGAAAATAACACAAAAAATGAAGAGCTCTGAAAAAGAAGAAGACAAAAACCAAAACGGGATATACAGTATACAATGCTCCAACTGCAACAAATTCTATATCGGCCAAACCAAGAAAAAACTGGTCCAGAGGTACGATGAACACAAAAAAGCATACATAAACCAAATAATATATAAATCAAACTTCTCATCACACGCCATACAAAACAAACATAATTTCCCTCACCAGAGAACATAAAACTCATAAAACTAGTCAATAAGGGAAACCGTACGGATATTTGGGAAAACTTAAACATCCATAAATTCAACAGGCATAAATCACTTATCGAGAAACAAGTACAAATCAAAACACAACAAGACCTAACATTTAATATATTGAACAAATCAATACACACTCCTAGAAACAGTAAACCTAGAGCAGATCCAACACAACACAAAGAATAGTACCTTTTGTAACCCAAATACAGGCAAATTAACATAAGAACCTGGAGTACCTGCATTGACGCGTTCGGATCGTATAAAACGACATACAACAGGATGACACGTTCTGTTTGAGTAGAGCCTAGATGATGATAGCACGACCAGCTGTCAAAAGCGCTCGCAGATAATTGAATAGAAGTTATAAAGCTTCGAATCTTTTTTGTGACTTACATTAATATCATATTGACCTCAATTTAAGAGCCACCGGTAGACAGCTATTTCAGCGCTCCTCGATTGAAGACAATATATGAATAACCAAGAAAAGTGCTTAATAATAGACATAAATGGAACCACCTATTGGTGTGACAACCACGGTAGACCTATTGGTGTGACACGGGAGACGCTTCGCGTCGCATCGCGTCGGGAGACAACACAACCTCGAGCTAAAATCTAATACTCCTTCCCCTTGTATAATAAATAACTATCTGTCGTCTTGTCACTAGTGATTATATAATTTACATGAAAGAAAAAATGTAACGAATTTCAAAATTATCCCTTCTAAAACTTTCGCGATCGAATGAAATTTACAAAGGATATTGTATTTCAACGAAATATTTTAATTCCAGCCTCTCAGAGAACGTCAGTTAATTGTGTAAGCTTCAATGAAATATCTCCCTTCTGCCAAGAAATTCATGGAACAATTGAAAAAGTAACTCTTGTGACTAATAGGTGATCCAAATCAAGTATATGCTAACAACAATGCTAACAATATGAGATAATTCGTTATAGGTTATTCTCCGTGAAAAAAAATCGATGAGATGCCATTATAACGAGAGATGAAATATGCCTTCTACAGATTGAGAACATTCAAAATGGAATATTGTCTCAAATTATCCATCGAAAAAAAGATGAAAAGTAGTCAGCTCCATTGTTGACGTTTCGGTAATTGAATTACATTCAACACACTGTTTACTATGGGAAGAAGATTTAATACTGCAAAATGATAAATTTCAGCTGATGAACTGATGAGTAGAAAAGTATTTCAGAATTGAAACGACGTGGAATTCAAAATTTTAGTACGCGATACCTACTTTGTAATGGGATTTCATATTTCGACATTTTGACATAATGTAACGTTTTGATGTCTCGCTACTTTTCACTCATCGGTGTCGACCTGCTGATCAAGAATAGATATTTATTTTCAGTTTCATTTATATATTATAAGGAACTAAAAAAAATTATTCGCTAATAAAGAAATATTAATTGAATCTGGCAACATCGGCGGACGCAGCATCATCTTGATTATGAAATATATATATATATATATATATATATATATATATATATATATATATATATATATAAAAAATAAATAGATAAGTACTCTATGATCATTCCCATATTGATTTCAATTTAAGAGCCACCGGTATACAGCTGTTTCAGCCTATTGGGCATCGTCAGTACCGGGCAGGCGGTCCTCGATTGAAGACAAAATGAGAAAAAACCAAGAAAGTACTTGACAAAAATAGCTGCGTAAACGCAAACGAAACATAAGTGGAACCACCTATTGGTGTGACACCCAAGTCAACTTGGGTGTACGGTATACAGCTGTTTCAGCCTATTGGGCATCGTCAGTACCGGGCAGGTACTTCAATCGAGGACCGCCTGCCCAGGTTATCAAAGTTGGGAATACTGGAGATGAATGACATCCTTTCTGTCAAATTTTGAATATTTAGCAGGGTTGGATTCTTTAGATGACCTCATTCCAAACAATAACAAACTAACCTATATGAAAATGGAAAGTTAAAGAATGGTGATAAAACAGATAATGTTATTATTCTGTTCGGAAATTCACAATGAACTGAACTGATATCTTGAATGAGAAAAGCATTCAAAGTAGGTAAAGTACTTCTTGTGCTTACTGAACATCTAGAAATATGACTTTATTTCAAATATTTTTCTGCTGTGCAAGATCACCGGGTGGCATCAAGTTATCAATCCTTGTTAATTTAATACATTTTACATTTCGGGAGCTTTATTAAAGTTATGAGTCAACTAGGAGGTATCACTATAATTGAACCCGTAATATCCTCACTGGATACAAAGAAGAATATTGAATTGAAATTCACTAAAAATCGTTTTAAAATTATGAATTACCGATAAAAGCCATGTGGTTGAAAAACAAAGAGAGACACAAAACAATTGACAATGTCAGCTGTCATGTATTTCAGTTTGGAAAGGTGTGTTTGTTCGTAGATGATAAAACTATGGAACGAAAGAAAACTGTTCTGGTGCAAGTGTGTTCAGTGACATCTGCTGTTTTGTGAGTAACTCAATGAGAAAACCAAAAAAATCAAATATGTTAATTAATTTACAACATCCTCATTAGTCTGGGGAAAAACACGTGCCATAGGAAGTTTATTAAAAGAGAAAATATTAAAGATGTTATGAAATTATATTAATGAGAAACCAGAATATCATTAAAGATTTTTTTGATGCTTTCTCTACATTCATTGAAATGAAACTAACGTACAGTCATGTAATTGCTTACTTAGATTTTGAACCTCTTTTTGGGAATGTCTATTCAGACACTTGACTCAGATTTATTGATAGAAAGTGGGGACATATTAGACAATTTTGTGACATTCAAAAAAACGATTTTCTCCAACTTATAACTTTTCTTTTCAATAATACATATTTTTCTTTTGATGGTAAAATTCATAAACAAACTTTTGATACTCCAGTAGAAGCTGAGATTAGCCCCATTTTAGCAGCATATGTCATGGATGACCTGCTGGAATGGGTCTTACAGGTACTTCCCTTCAATCTGTTCTTCAAAAAAAATATGTCGATGACATTATCATATCCCTTCCTCAACATGGAATATCTGAGATTGTGGAAATCTTCAATAGTTATGACTCTTACATACAGTTCACCATCGAAACTGAGAACAACGAATAATGGGTTGCTTTCCTTGACACTAAGGTTATCAGAACACGAGATAATACTATACTCATAGATTGGTATCGCAAGCCTATCAGTTCTGGTAGGTTCTTTATACCATAAGCAGTCAACGAAAATCAATTTGGTCAAACAAATGAAGAACCGCATTCTGCAGATTTTCGATCCTTCTTTTCATAATAAAAATTTAAATTTATTTTCCAAATTATTTATTGACAACTCCTACCCGGATCCTCTACTTAAGATGATCTTATTTGGTACGTCATCTATTGACGTTCAAATTAACAAAAACAACCGGTTGGATATAAAGCCTTTAGAGTCTGACAATGTCACAATTGGGGCTGATCCACCTCAAGTTTCTATACTTTTCTCTTCTTCACCATGCATAAATGATATGACACCCCAGTTATGCAGAATATTGAAAGATTCAAATGTAAAAATAGCTCTCAGAACCATATTCACCTCACTATTTGGTAATTGATAATTGCAATTTACTAATACGGTTTATGCTTGAGTTTCTCCTTATAACAGATTTCTCCAAAACTGCTTCACGTTTTTCGATTCACATAGCTATACAATAGCTTTCTGATTGGAAAGCTTTTGTGAAAACGAAAGACGTGTAGCGGTTTCTATAAAATATGGTTTCGTTAAAGTTTTTCACTAAAATATTAATTTTCATCAAGTGTCGGCTAGTTTCATCCAATGGAAATATTTTATGTTCTGTAATAACATGGAAATACATTTTTCTACATGCCATTTCCAATCCAATGAGCTATTGCTCATATTTTGAAAGGCTTCATTTCTCTTCAACACGAAATTTAATTCAGGAAACCGACTATATATTTTTTCGAAATCTTTGTGGAATCTGAAGGGAGCATTTCAATCCTAATCGTTCAATATTATAATTTATCCTGTATGTATAAAATTCTCATCTGACAGGATAGAAATGTTGATGAAAAAACCATAGAAGTAGGGACGATCGTGAGTTGCATAATTTTCGTTTGAATTGTTCGCTTTCTTATTTGCGTTCATTTCAGGAATTCTAGTTCATAGATATATACATTTTACATTGTTACCTCTATAAGGTGCTTTGTAAAATAAAATTATCTGCTAGTGAAACTAATTACAATAATAATAATAATAATAATATTTATTAACTTCTCTCGTTAAAAAGTATAAAATTTCTTTCACAAAATAGTACACAGTAACAAGGAAGACGTCCATAGTGTGTAAAACACAATAAACATAATACAATACAAATTAAAAAAATGGAATGTAAAACCTATTAAATATAAAACAATACAAATTTAAAAACATTTACCGTCTAACATACAAATGGGGTGTAAAACATAATAAATATATTACAATACAAATTTATAACATTTATAATCAACATACATATGAGAGGGTAAATTGTTTACTAATAGCTGCCCGTCTAGAGTGAAGAATTATTGATTTGCAAGAAATTCATTTATGGTGTAGCAGTTTTTTTGGATGAGATAGGCTTTCAATCGTGCTTTAAAAATCGAAATATTAGGAGATTCTCTCACTGTACCGTCTAACTTATTGAAAAATTTTGGGCCAAGGTATAGATAACTTTTCTGAAAAAGTGCAGTCCGATGTGCAGCAGTTACCAAAACATTTTTTGATCGAGTTGAGTAGCCATGATTTTCTCGATTCGCTTCAAATGAAGATATATTTTTGAACACATAAATACATGATTCATATATATATACAACCCAGCAAGAGTGAGAATTCTCAATTTCTTGAAGGAATCTCTACATGACTGTTGCCATTCTAGATCATCAATTATTCGGATAGCATATTTTTGGAGTATAAAAACTCTTTGTGCAGAAGATCCCTTCCCCCAATTCAGAATTCCGTATCTTATATGAGAATTGATGGTCGCATGGTACAGGCTGAGCAGAACTTCCTTGCTGCAGTGATTTCGCATGAATCTTAGTGCGTAGCAATTTTATTTCAATTTATCGCAGAGTAGGTCAATATGTGGATTCCACGTAAGTCTGTGATCTACAGAGAGACCAAGTATTTTTGTTGTTGGGCAAGATGTAACCTCCAGATCGTTATGTTTAAATATACTAAGAGCGTCATTCCTATTACCTAATGAGAATTTCATTAACACTGTTTTGTTGATGTTGAGTGGTAGATGGTTTTTAGTAGCCCATGTAATTACTTTATTATAGACCACTTCAGTTAATTCTGGAAGTACTATGGGATTTTTTGCTTTAATCAAAAAGTTGGTGTCGTCTGCATATGCAACTATATGTACCATTGTAAGATCATGAAGGTACTTTATTAGATCGTTAGCATAAATTAAAAAGAAAAGTGGTCCCAGTATGGATCCTTGAGGGACACCCTGATTTATTGTTATTGATTGACTTTTCAGACCTTGTACAATGACTTGCCGTTTTCTATTTTGAAGATATGTCTTTATCAAATCGTGAGCAATTCCCCGCACCCCAAGTCTATTCACTTTCAAAAGTAATAACTCGTGATCTACACAATCGAACGCTTTTGAGAAATCTATGAACAAACCGCATATTTGAAATTTGCAGTCAAGAGAAGTTATTAAGTGTTCATTGAAGTCATATAGAGCTGTTTCAGTACTTCGATTATTCGTAAAACCATGCTGATTCGATGAGAGAAGGTGATTTGCTGTTAAAAATGTTAGCAGTTGATTTTTAATATTTAACTCAAATAATTTGGATATACTGGATAGTAAACTTATTCCTCTATAATTATCATATGTATTAGGGTCTCCTTTCTTGAATATTGGAGTAACTAGTGCAACTTTTAATTTTTCAGGAAATATGCCATGCTCAACAGAAAGATTAATTAGATATATTAATGGATTACACAACTCATGAGCACATTTTTTAAGGAGATTGTTTCAGATACTATTAACTCCGCTAGCATCTGAATTTTTGAGTTTATTCACCATGTCAAAATAACCAAATTCTGTAATTGGACGTATGAATACGGAAAATGGCGAATTATCAACATTACCTTCCATAAAGTTAATATCAGTGTCCCCGTGTTGTATGACGCCAGTAAAATTGATATTGAAATTATTGGCCACATCAGTACTTGAAACTTCATTTTCACCATCGTAGATTATAGTTTCTTTATATTTGTTACCCGATTTTTGTATTTTTCGAATAGTTTGCCACATGGTTTTTGTTTTGTTAGTAGCAGAGTTTATTTTGAGATTATTGATTATAATATTGTTATTCCTGAGTTTCTCTCTATAAGTTTTAGTTAACTGCTTACTAATATTCTTATACTCATTATTTATTCTAGCACATTCTGAATACAGAGACACCAAGTTTTTCAACTCAACGAGTTCGTTGGTCAAGGGGGCTGATATGCTATTTTTTCGTTGTTGGTTCCGTCTCATAGGAAAAGCTACTTCAATATAATATTGAATAGTTTGGTGAAATATGTCATATGCTTTGTTTGGATAGCTTTGAACATGAAGGTCATCCCAATTTTCACTAACTAAAAGTCTTTTGAAAGTTATAATATTTTCTTCCGAGAATTGTCTTCTATAGCTACTTTTAAACTTTGTGTCATTTTCATGTACTTTAAATAGAGGAATATTAATTATTTGGGCATAGTGATCCGATATATGGAGGTCTTTGACTGATACATTATATTCAGCTTCAGCGTTAATGAAAAAATTGTCCAAGCATGTCTTTGAGGTGCAGGTTACCCTAGTTGGGACAGATATAGTACTCTCCAGATTGAAAGAAGCTAGTTGATCTTGTATAAGATTAAGATTCATACTACTGCCAAAAAATCGATATTGAAGTCGCCACCTATAATCACTTCATCATTATTTTTACAAATAAGTGTTAAGAGGCCATTGAGAGAATTTAAAAATATTTCAAAATCCCCAGATGGTGGTCGGTATATACACACTAGTGTAGTTTTATGTTTTTTTAATTTGATTCCACAGCATTCAAAAACCCCTTCTATACAGATACCCTGTGAGTTGAGTATATCATATCCAAACTTACTATCATCATTTTTAAAAATGGCTACACCACCATTTTTCAGTACGTTTCTACAATAAAAGGTACAAAGACTGAATTTCTGCAGTTTCAATACTTCGAGTTGATTATGATTTTGCCAGTGCTCTGAAACGAGTAGATAATCACAATACAGGTTATATTCAGAGATTACATCTAATTGAATAATTTTATTACTCAAACACTGAGTATTTTGGTGACATATTACAATTTTACTGGAACTTGGTATAAATTCATTTTTCTCAACATTATTAATTTTTGTATCCAGGGTTGGGGACTTAACATTAACAACATTCAGATAACTACTATCAACGGAAATTACACAAGATTTGTTAGTACTAATACTACGGTTACGGTTATCATTTATGTGATTTCTATTGAGTCCTTGAGGTTGGCTGAAAAATTATTTTCACTTTCGAGAAGTCTTACACTTTTCAGGACTATTTGATTATTTTTATGAGTGGATATAAAGTGTTTTATATTGTCAGCGATACACATTTTACCATTTTCGATCTTGGGATCAACTAACGATTTGATACATATATTTCTTCTCATTTTGGAATAGTTGTTAATTTCTTTATTCATCTGATCGGTGATTTTTATATCAATCGGTTGATTCTTTTCTGCAATGATCATTATATTTGTAAATTTGCCAGTGGTTCATCGACATATACAGTAAATTGGTTCCTCAGTAATCGAGTTAAACTAGGTATTCTCAACATTAATGTCTTTACTATCATTATCACTCCCATTATAGTTTATCCATAACAAGCTTATCTCCTTGTAGTGAATCATTTTTTGAGTCTACGAAGTACTAGTTTCTAGTACTTCAAATTAATTTTTTTGTGTGATCGGAATCGATTACGTTTATTGCGTGGTTTATATATTGGTATCTTACAGTTTGTTTTCAGTTGAGTGCCCTCGGCACGGCCAAATGGTGGCTGTCTACTGGTGGCTCTCAAATTGGAAGTGAATTGTAAATGTTCGGATGAAGGCAAAAACTACAAAAGTGTACTTACTTGATTATCAATATGATTGCCGGTATACACTTATTTTCAAATCAGGAATTATATTTTCGAAAAGAGTTATCAGATCTATCAATGATTCAAAAAAGACATATATTACTCAAAGTTCATTTCATTAGTTCGGACTTCCATTGTCTAGTATGATATAAATTTATTGGTAATCCCTGAAAGAAACTATATAAATTAAAAATAAAAAGGTTAACTTAAAAAATAACAATTATATTGAGCAAAAAACCTGAAATTACAATGAAATAAAATACAAGTAACAACCAAGAAACATAAAAAAAATTAAATATCAACACGAAATGAAAATTAAAAAAAAATCATTAATAAGAAATTAACATTACAAATCGAAAGATTCGAAACCAAGTTAATTCACGACGTTCCGATTGTTAGTATCCACAATCGTCTTCTGATGATAACTGGACTTATTCCTCAGAGATCTGACTATTCATAAGTCACTCGAGTGCTTTCACCTATCCCCTCTTCCCCTCTTCGATTCCCTTCTTCACATTCTTTCAGGGATTTCACATCTATTTATATCATACTAGACTATAAAAGTCCGAACTAATGGAATGCACTATGAAACATTGTCAACCACCTTCAAACTCACTCGAAGTTAGTAAATATTCGTGTTTTTATTGAATATGAAAAATTTCAAAGAACTGTCATAATAAGTGTCTGAAATTAACATTGTTGTATGGAATTTCAGTCAAAATATGTAGTAAGTTGAACAAATATTCACTGAACAATTTACGTTTTCACAATCCAAATGAGGGTCCTGGTCAAGCAATGTAATTATCATTCACCATTAATTAGTCGATGATCAATGCCAATTCAGTCATCATTTCTATTGTATTCGTGTTCAATGGACCATTAAACCAATACTAGCAATGGCTTTAGGAGCCGAAATTGCACCGAATTTCTATGATGTCTCTTTGTGAACATTCAGAACTTTTGAAAAACCCTCTAAATGTATTCACAAATATATGTTCGATGATTCACTAACATTTTATTAGAAAAAACACATCTACTTTCTTGGGAACAGAAACAAACTTTATGTTTGTGCAATGTTTATGCAATGTTAAAGAAACTTTAACATTGCATCCTGATCTTGAACAATAAAACTATTGTTTATTATGGATACATATGAATACGTGTTGTTTCGATTTTTTCTTTCAGTTACTGAAAAATTTTTGCTCCAAGGAGACTCCAGTTACATGGAAGGTTCGAATGGACTTGAACAGAAAAGTTTTTGACTCGCGGATAATCTCACGATAACATCAATGAATAACACTTTCTTGCTGAACATGAACAAACTGAACAGATCTCGCAGAGATTCCTGAGCTCCACTAAAAATGGAGCTCAGTTGTACGAAGTTGTGAACTTCAGCTATCAACAAATTAGTATTCAGACTTTTTCTCAGATTCACGCTACCAAAATAAGTTAAAATTTTCAATGATGAGCACGTTCAATGAAGTCGAGGTTTAGTCCTCTTGTTTTGATTATTGGAATTTGTTGTGGAATAGGCCGCGGTGATAGTGCGCCCGACTCACGATCGGAAGGCCGTGGGTTCGATTCCCGCCTCGACCAGATATTTTTCTCGAAAGAATTTATCTGAAGCTGGTATGATTCTGCAACCGTATTAGGAATCACACGTTGGAAGGTAAGACCTCGTTAGTCCTTAGCTCGCAGAAGTTTCTCAACTTCTGAGAGTTGTTGTTCACGGAGGCGACAGCTGATTAACATAAGAACAGATTTCAAAACAAATTTCAGATTTCGAAGAATTGTTGTGATGCATCAACAAAATTACATTTTTAGTTATTTCTTTCAGGAAACTCAATATTTCAATAGAATTTTTGCTACTGATATATGCAACATATTTTCTTCTAAAAACAGTCCTTTCAAATTAGTTTCACAACATTCCATATTCAACGCAGGTTCACATTCGTTATAGAACTGAAAACCTGATTATATCTAGTATGGAAGCAATTCATCATCCAAACTGGTTCCATTTTTTCCTGTAGGAGTTCGCTCACTGAAACTAATTTGGTGGATGAAATTGCAAAGTTGGAAGCAAACGCTCGATAGTTAAACTTCTGTTACATGCGCCTACGGAGGTAACACCAAACAGTGGCGAGTTTATTGGGGATTTTGAGAGGATTCTCCATTAATCGCTTGTGTGTCGCTTCCATATACAAAATGAAGACATTCACCGCATTTAATGAAATAATTCTTTATATATTTTGTGAGAAATATTATTACCATTATCATAAAGTTTGTTTGTGTCTGAAAGTTACTTCTTTGCATGATCTACACATCCATGAATAGAGCTACTTATTTTCAAATTGATTACTTTCTTCCTTTCTTAGGAAGATTTCCTCATCCTTTTTTTGTATCAAGATGGAGTAGTGGAAAGCCAAAAACATTCCCAAAAATGGAAATATTTCAGTTAATAGCTTATCAATTATATTTTCATGATTATCATTTCAGCTTCGAATTTTTCTTGATTCTCAGTCTTATCGTAGAAATCCTAGTCGGCTGTTTCATACATATAACATATCGTTTGTGATTGTAGAAAAATATCAGTTACTCATATATTTGGATTGTCAAAAACATTTTAGATAGTCCAGGCCTGATAAAGTGACCTGTAAGTGTACTTATCAGCAACCGACGAAATTTTTGTAATTTGATAGTGGAAATCAAACCAAAAAAATACCAACTGTTGTTCTCTCATAGTTATTATAGTTTTAGTCGCCTTTCTGTAACCAGTACGTCTAACAATTTATTAGATAATTTCTTCTACGAACATCTATAAAATCAAACTGCTACCATTCTCAAGGCCTCATATTGGTTCTTATCAGCGAGAATACGACTGATCAACAGGGCCGCACCAAGGCTCTAATGAAAAATTTTCGTAGCCATGGATAGCGAACCTAATACGGGTTCTTCTGACTACAGGAGTTCCCAAAACAATCCCAGACTGTTTTCATCTGTACTAAGCCAAGCGAATACATCTATGTTTCCTACAAAAAAACAAGCTATTCTATTCAATGCAAGAGCAAACCTCAAACTAGAAGACTACTTAGTAGCTGTAGGCAACTACGTCACTCCACAAAATATTTTGTTTTCCTCTAAAATTTCTTATAATAGAATATGTATTTATCTATTGAGCAAAAAAGTAGTTGATGAATTCTTCAGCAACACCGAAGGAAAAATAGCAATCAACCAAGAAATTTTAACGGTGAGAAGACTGATCACCCCAAGCGGAAAACTGATCATCTCTAACGTATGTCCATCGATCCCACATAGCCTCCTTGAAGCTGAACTACGAGGGCTGGGACTAACTTTAGTATCTCAAATTTCCTTCCTGAGAATCGGAGTATCAAACCCAAACTTTAAAAATGTCCTAAGTTTCCGAAGACAAGTATATATTTCTCCATTAGATCACTCCAAATTACCTCAATCTATTGTTATATCCTTTGACCAAACTCCATACCGTATATACCTCACCTTAGATAATCAACTATGTTTCAAATGCAAGCAAAGCGGACATTTAGCTGTCAATTGTCCAAATATGAACAATGATGAATCCGTCCCCAGCATGAACATTAACGATGAAGCCCCTGTAGACACCATTATTGAAAACACTACTGAACAAACAGATCTAAATATTGAAAACACATTAGAAACGACGGAAGAAAACTTATTACTACTACCAACTTTTGCAAATCCAAATTCTAACTCCTCAGCGAAACGGAGTATTTCGGAAATCACGACACCTCCACCAAATTCTTCCGAACAAGAAAAGGAATTTGTCAAACCTATGCCAGAGCAACGAAGTAAAAAAGTTAAAACTTTCACTAGTGGACAACCTTTAGAATAATTGTTACGACCAGCCAAACCCTTATTTCAAAACGAATCAGAAAAATTAGTCTTGTCATATGATGAAACAAAAGACTTTTTCGAAAATGTGTATGGATCATCCGACCCGCTCAGTGTGGCAAAAACTTACACGTCACCCCCTCCTGACGGAAAGGAAAATAAAAACCAGATGTACCAAAATCCAAAATAAGATAAAGAGACAATTAGACTTGGAATTAGCCAGTGAAATTGAAGACAGCGACACATCCCAGGAAACATTTTAGCAATTTTCAACTTCATCCTCTCTCTAGTAAAATTCAATTCGATTCTTCAATGGAACCTTAATGGGCACTATACCCAATTAGAGATGTTGAAGTTGCTCCTTTCAAAATACTCGTCATCTATTTTGTGTCTCCAAGAAACCCATTTCAGAAACCAAACCGTCCATAATCTTTCAAATTACACATGTTTTCATAAATGCAGAGACAACCAACTTCATGCTAGTGGAGGAGTTGCCATATATGTAAAAAACTGCTTAGAAGCACAAAACATTCCACTAATTACCAATTTGAAAACAGTTGCAGTAACTATCCAAGGACCAGACAAATTACATATCTGCAATCTTTATATACCTCCTAATCAAGATCCACCAATAGACGAACTCAATAACCTAGTCAACCAAATACCTCCACCGCGTTTAATAATTGGTGATTTCAATTCACACAATCAGATATGGGGTTCCAAGAAAACAAATACAAAGGGTCACAAAATTGAATCCATCATGAATAATTTCAATCTTAATCTCCTTAATGATGGAAGAAATACTCGTTTCAACGTTACAAACGGCGAATCGTCAGCAATCGATCTCTCTATTTGCGAACCACACTTATCTGTGTTACTGGAGTGGGATGTAATTACAGAGTTATACGGTAGTGATCACCACCCAATTATTATCACTAACGAAAAATCTAAAATCTCTTACGCTACCCCCCAAAAATGGTCTCTTTAAAAAGCAGACTGGACCCGATTTACTTCACTTATTGAAAATGAAACTGCAGAAATTGACACGAATGCAATGTTGAACCTGAATATAGACGCCATGATCTCAAAATTTTCTCAAATGATAATCCACGCTGCTGAGATATGTGTTGGAAAAACTAACTCCCTCAATAAACATTTTCCACTACCATGGTGGAACAATGGATGTCACACTGCCATAAAACTATCAAAAAATGCTTTTAATACTTACAAAAAACATAAAACCACAGAAAATCAAATAGAATTCAAACGTTTGAAGGTACATCTTGAAAACAAGCAGACGAGAATGTTGAAAGAAGTTTGTTTCCGGAATCAACAGTTCCACACCTATTGGCAAAGTATGGAAAATGATAAGAAAAATATCAAAAACATCAAACTACAAACCTATAAGTTATTTAAAACACGACGGAAAGATCCTCACTTCGCCACAAGAAATAGTTGGAATTTTTGCATCAACATTTCATCACTATTCCAGTAATAACAATTATGGAGCTGCCACAAGAGATGCCACAACTTTCAGTAGACGAGAAGACAACAAATCCAAATGACCCAATTAACTGTTCAATTTCACAAGACGAATTTGATGATTGCCTTCAGAACATTAAAGACTCATCTCCTCGACCAGATGATATTCCAATAATCTTCCTAAAAATGTTGCCTAAAAATGCTAAAGAACTGCTTATTAAAATGTATAACGTCATTTTGAGTCAACATGTCTTTCCTCGTATATGGTCTGAGACAATCATTATTCCTATTCATAAAACAGACAAACCTAAATCATATCCAGAGTCTTACAGACCAATTTCAGTTTCGTGTGCCATGTATAAAGTAATGGAGAAAATCATAAATAAGAGATTAATGTGTACTCTAGAAATCAGAAAACTACTTATACCACAACAGAGCGGATTCCGGAAAATACGATCAACACTTGATAATCTAGTAGATCTTGAATCAGAAGTACACGAATCTTTCGCGAATGACCAAGACTGCATCGCAATAGTTATCGATATTTCAAGAGCATATGACACTGTATGGAGACCTGCAATTATTAGCACACTACAAAAATGGTCACTTGAAGGAAATTCCTTGCATTTTATTGCTAACTTTTTGAAATATCGCAATTTCCGAGTTCGCACAAACGGCTGTATATCTCTCAACAGGATCCAAGAAAATGGAGTACCACAAGGTTCTTCTCTGAGTTCCACATTATTCCTGATTGCCATTAATGATATAATCAACGACTCTAGGGCTCCTCTTAAAGCGAGACTGTATGCTGACGATCTTGTAGTTTTTGCTAGAGGAAAGAATGACGTCACCATTCAGAACATCTTACAGAAATTCCTCAACAATTTAGAGAAATGGTCTGCTTCAACTGGATTGAAAATATCTCAAAAAAGACCAAATGTATTCATTTCTCTAAAAGAGCCAAAGCAACCCCTCCCCAACTACAAATATATGAACAGAATATTGAATACGTTGAGTACATCAAAATCTTAGGACTGATATTTGATCAAAAATTAAACTGGAAACTCCACGTTCAATATTTAAAAATGACTTGTCAGAATGGACTCAACCTCTTGAAAACAGTTGCTTCTCGAACCTGGAGTTCAGACTCATCGATGTTAATGTTAATTTATAGATCACTGATCAGGTCTAAATTGGACTATGGGGCAATAGTATACAACTCTGCCAAAAAATCCATATTAAAACAACTGGATACCATCCACAACAACGCCATCAGAATTATCCTCGGAGCTTTTTGCACAAGTCCAACGGAAAGCTTATACTGTGAAGCAAGTGAACCATCATTAGCCAACAGAAGGAAGCTTATGACACTCACCTACGCAGCATCCATCATATCCAATCCAGATAATCCGGTATACCACAATGTAATAGCACAGAGATCCAAAAACATTTTTGCAAAAAAAATCAGAGCAGACCCTCCTTTTTACCAAAGATATAACCACTATCTTTCGAGTCTCCAACTAAAACAACCAAGCATTTTCTCAACTCCTAATACACCCAATACTCCTCCCTGGATAATCCCCCGAGCCAACATTGAATATGGACTGCTAGAATTTAAGAAAAAGAATACAAATCACAGGATGTTCAATGTAGCATTCAACCATCTTCTGGAGCAATACGAAGACTTCTTTCCAGTATACACTGATGCATCTAAAATAGAAGATGGAGTAGGGGCAGCTTTCACCAGCTCTGATTTCAGCTGTTCATTTAAATTATCGAAAGAAAACACAATAATCACAGGTGAATTATACGCTATTTGGAGAACACTAAAGTACATGGAGAAAAAGAACATCCCAAAATTTCTGATTGTCACAGATTCACTGAACGCTCTCGAAACAATTACACAACTATACACCAATCATCTCATCTTGCTTCGCATAAAACAGTCTCTCCACCTACTACATCAAAAACATATTTGCATCCGGTTTATGTGGGTCCCTTCACATATGGGCATAGTTGGAAATGAAAGAGCTGACAAACTAGCGAAAGAAGCAGTTACTAACCCGCTAACAGATACAGTGTTACTTGCTGTTCACACGGATCTGAAATCTCTATACAAGCAAACGATCATCAATAGTTGGCAATCACAATGGAATAGTTCGTCAGCAAAACTATCACAAATGACAATGTTTGTGAATTCAATCATTTCGATGAGTTAATATGGTAGTTAGGCACTAACAGTTTCTATGTTTGTCACCTCATTTCATTCATTTTTCCTCAACATATTACGTGAAACAATTTTTCACATCAGTCGAAAAATCAGTTGAAGACTTTAAAAACAATTCGATGAAAACTCTATCTGGTCAATCATAATGAATGGAATTACTGACACAAAAATTTAAATTTTATCGCAGTCGTCACTCAGGGTGCCCTGTAGCTTACACCGATGAAAGTTTCAATTGAGTTTTATGATTGTGACAACAGTCATAAAATATCTTGCAAATGAAGTGAGGGGTAGCCGGTTGGTTCGTCGTGGATGCTTCACTCACTCAATTGATCGCCATGTTGGTCGGTGGTTCAAGCTGTAGGCTGCACGATCGACTTTAATTTGCTAAGGTCCAACCAGTGTTAGGAATCACATGTTAGAAGGTAAGATTCCGTGAGTCCTCAGCTCGTACCAGTTCTGAGGGTTGTCGTTTGTAGGTGTGCGACAGCTGGTTAACGAAAAAATATATTTGAAACATAAGTTTCAAAACAATTGCTTTCAATTTGATAAATATATCCAAAGACGAATCAACTGTGTTGTGGTGGAACAAATTCAGTTAAAACCTGTTTGTTACCGGTTATGAGTGGTACGTACATTAATGGAGATTGGAGATATGAAATTGATACAAAATCTCCAGAGGATTCAATTTTTTTGACAACTTGAGTGTACCCATTATTCAAATAGTTTCAGCCATAGATGGAAGGCAAAATTATATATTCTTCGGGATGTGTGGCCAAGGATTACTATCAATTTTAAAATTCGAAAAATATTCTCCAATCCATACTCCATTCTGAAAAAATCGAAAAAGCTACCTCACTTTGAGACTGCCAAGATCCCATGTTACGAGTGAACGGTAAATGGTGAATAGATGTGATGGATAGGTCAATAATAGGGTCAATTTTTTCAAAATTATTGAGAATCGCTTCAGACACTTTCATAGTCTTAGTAGACATAGCCAGTTCAATAGCTTTTGTTGAAATTACGCAAAAAGATCCCATTGCACTATAGTTTCTGAAACTGTCATAAGAGCATAATGAATTCATACTATAACGAAGGTCTATTTCAGAACTAACGAGTTTTACCGATTCGTAGCTGACCTCATGGAAAATCCTATGGAAACAAGAAACTATAATGGTAGCATTATGTAGCACTCAAGAAATCTGGGAAATTTTACCGAAGTCTTTTCGAACTGAGACATCAATTGGTATATTATGTAATCGACATTCCTCCCTACAGTAACAAAGCAAGCTTTATGAAACTTTATCAAACCCAGATATACTCCTCCACTGGTATCTTGGATGAATAGAACACAAACTTTCTCGAGCACTTCGAGCATATATCTACGACTGGCCTTTCAGCGAAACATCAATGTTTCGAAGTGGAGACCTTTGGCGTTAAAAGAGTAAGTGGCCTGGTATTTTCAAATGCATCTGATGCATCACCTGTTCGACGCAAATGCGGTAAACTTGAAAAATAGGGCACTTGAGCACAACTTCGGGGTTACTTCAAACTTGAAATTGAATGAATAGTTTATTCGACCATCATTGTCGGAACATAGGATTCGAATAATACTACTTAAGAAATATTTCAAAGAAATATTTCCACCTTTTCAATTACCTCTAGAATGTCGGAACCCATAAATTGTTTAAGTATAAGGATGACATTGTATGTATAGTTAGTTCAATCTTCCTCTTGAAGATGATCACTTAGTGATCGAAACACGTATCGAGGTGTTGAAATAACAGTTTGGGTTGGGACTACACCAAAGGTTCCAAACAGTGCAGTACGAGGTATGAAATATCATTAAAACGCTTTTCATTAAAATATGGAGACTTGTGAGGCACACACTATTGATTTAATATAAAACTCTCCTCAGGTCAGTAATAGGTAACGATTTCATTGCATTTCGACATGTGAATGAACTACGAAACCACTCAACATTTCACATCACAACGCCATCAGAATAGCCCGGGAAGCTCTTAGATTAACACCAATTCAGAGCCTTCTATAAAGTGGGGTTAGTTTTCTCTTACAACTGATTGAATCGCATGTTTCATCCTTCATTTCAGCTGAAGGCAAATTTCTCATTCGAGAATGGATATACAAACACGTGAAAATCAATCTTCAGAAGTGATACATTCCACAAAAAATCATACAGCTTAAAAATCAAGTCTATTTTCAAGGGTATCGACATGCTACATTTCAAGCTTTCATTTCGATAAGATGTTTCTACAATAAAAACAGTAACAATAACAGTAGGTACTCTCAATGATATTTTCAATATGAAATATGAAAATAAAATCTGAATATGAAAAAAATCACACCATCGCCTCGTAAATTATAGCCAGAGCATGACATTTACAAGACATTTACACCAATCGCTCAGATATACAGACGTGAGATAAAACTAGCAAAAAGGGTAATTATCAAGAAACGTATACAAGGGATTATAACGTGCATACGACTCTGAGTCAGTCATTTGCATATAATTCCATGCCTTGTTGAACATTTGCTAGTAATGTGTTAGGTTTAATAATTGTGGACTCTCACATGACATCCCACAAAACACATCACTGATATTAGGCAAAGATAGTCAACCTCAAAGTCCTATTAAATATCTGAAAGATATCGATTCCACACACAGGAAATTATGAAGTAGGTTCATACATTCATTTCGAGAAAGCTTATTATCCTTCCATTATTTTGAAATAAAATTGCTATGACTTTTAGTTCTGACGTTAGTGGAACCACTTCTGAAGCGACAGCTTCGAAAGGAATGACAAATGATTCTGGAAAGGTGGGAATGTCAGATTGAACGTAGACTTGTCTAAGGAAACTCAGTATATGATAGGATTGTAGAATATGGTTTAGTCTTTGAATGGAAATTCGCAGTTTTAGGATGCAGTAGTGTATGAGTTGGATTGACTACTTTGAGTGTCCCTGTAGTCAGAAACACGCTGGTGTCAGGGATGTTACCGGCAATATTCAGCAAACTTTCTTTGACAAAACAGCTTTTTACTTTGTTTAGGAAAAAGTCTCACCGATAAAAATTGTAGTTGTGAACTTGCAAAACTTTTTATTAGTTTTCATCACTTGTGGAAATCAATAGCGGACACTACAAGCATTCACGACGGATTCTCAGAGTCGACTCGTATATCATTCTGAACTATTTTTTTTCATTGAGCAAGAAATAGTTCCTTCTTCTTCTTTCTTTCTTCTTCTTGAAAAACTTTGAGCTACAAAAGTTCCTTGTACCTTCACAAAAGTGTTTACCGATGTTTAGTTTACAGCATCACAATCATAACTGTGACATAACTGGAACTTGATAATCACTTGTTGCACTTATAATACAAATAAACTGATTAGTCATTTATACCAGAATGGAGTTGAAACAATTCAGAATAGAAAATAATCGAATTTTTGGATAATTTCATTGAAGACTTTCTGTTCTCAAGTTTTGAAATTTGTATAGAAAAGGGCTTTTGAAGTTTATGAGAATCATCCCAATTACGAATATCAGTTTCACTCGAAAATACCTGGTTGAAATGATAATAATAATAATACTCTCCAATCTTAAAATCATATCTATCGGCCTGCCTCACTAAGGCAGAAAACATAGCTGGACAGATGCAGAAGGCTGTCATTTTTGGCTCACTGAGCTTGCTCAGGGCACATGATTCTCGGACCCAAAGATCACTCACCCCACGGTGTGTAGTAAGTGATCGTTGGCGCGCCCTCCCGAATGTATCGGGGCTTCGGGGGATAGGGCCTGACCAGCGCATACTTCGGTATAAAAATAATAATAATAACCGTCTTGTGTGCAAAAATACGAGAATAAGCCAATGCATGGGGTCTTCTTCAATAACATTAGAGCCCTTGCCTTATCAAAGCACCTGACTTTCGCTTTCCTTAGGTCGCGTGAGCACACTCGAAAACTGAGGGGTTCATCATGGCTTGCCAGGATGATGTCTTCAACACCCCAGTCTACCGCAGTCGCGTAATAGGTATAGAGGTTCCTGACATAAAGTGCAGGGCCTGCCGCGAGGCGCCCGAAACACTAATGCACTTGCTATCAGCATGTCCAGCATAAGCGGTCTCGGCTTATATCCATCAACATAACGCTTTCCAAAGAGTATTATATTACCACTCTTACGGTATTGTCGAGAGACCAGTGTTGCCCTACGCTTCGGGAGACATTGAATCCGTTGTGGGAGCGAAAAGTGCCAAATTCATTTAAACAATTCGTTATCCACCCTCAGGCTCATACAAGCTAATAATCCTGATGTAGTCCTTCTCTACCACCAGAGCAAAACGATATTGGTCGTTGAGTTTTCAGCTATTGGAGAGACGAATATCATCCGAAAAGAATGATGCCCTCTCTACCCTAGAATCTTAAAATCATACCATCCTGCCGCAAGAAACCTTGAAGTGTCTGGTGCATGGATCGTTCAGAATTTTCGAATGACATTTTTATGTGTGTGGGTGTGCGTGGGCATTTGTAGCCATGCGAGGACTTTCGTCCGTACCAGATAGGTCTTGTGAGGACAGTTTATCATGCGAGGACACACACCCCGTCCTCGCAACCTTTTGACTTCATTTTAGTATTCTACGTTTTATTCCGACCTCAGATGTACCTATAAATCAAAAATAGACGATGTTCTCATAAGACCATGTTACTACGGACACTCAGTTCAACTAACACACCGCTAGGCGTGCTACGATCGATTCACACACACTCCTACCTAATTTCTGCATATCCTCCGAGTACACACAAATTCAAAAATTCACACAAATGCAAGTGAGATATCTGCCTTTGAGAGGATTCAATTTGTGTGTCGATACGAGGAAATCTTAGACATTTGTGTGTAGATACGAGGACACTGAATATATAAAAAGGAAACAAAATATTTCAAATAACATCACATTTTGTATTGAAGACCTAATTTGTGTGACGATGCGAGGAGTTCATTTGCATTTGTGTGAAGATGCGAGTACCTCAAATGAAATGAATCATATGTATTCTTCAGAAGTTCGTTAAATTGTGTGTTGGAGTAAAGACATCATTCATGTCGCATTGCGAGGACTTTTGTGTAGGGTGAGAGTTGAGATACGATTCCATCATATTCACGTCTTTTTCATTTTCATATTTCGCAGTTCTTGAATGTTTTTCATGTCTACTAAAAGCTGCTAAAGACTGAATGGTTGATATTTCAGAGGAGCATTGTGTTATTCACATCGAGAAAATCTGAGTGGAAAACTTTTTTAGTAGAGCCCTGCCTCAGGGATGACCAAATAAATATATTGAAAAATTCTCGGAAGCGACTAAGTTAGAAAATCGAAAACTGCACTTGGGTTCAATCTTAGGGTTTCACATTTTGCATGCAACATCTTCAGGTCCAACTTTTCACCGTTCTCTAACACTTTGAATTTCCTCTATTCTCTCTCTTTATTTCTGGTAATCTGTTTCACTAAAACCAGGCCTGTCCTTGTGATATCGAGGACGATATCGGAGCCGAACTTTTCGTCCGAAAACAACTGGTATGATCATATGTTCTTGTAAGACATTAATAAAAATAACATTTTCCTATGCTTGTCATAACTTTCTTGAGCAATTAAAATATACTGTAAGCTACATCAACAAGAAAAAAATCACCAGAGATATTTACACTTTCAATAATCAATCAGTGATTGGAACCGAAGAAAGCGATGTAATTGATCAAATGTTGAAGAATGACAAACCAAAATCAGTTTGATTATTTTTCAAAGTGTCAAAATGTGACGTTTTTCATATTTTAATCAATAACACTGATTTATTCTGACCAGTTTCAGGGTTTTCAAATCTATATTTATATTAATTAGACAATGGAAGTCCGAAATGATGAAATACAGATTTTTTTATTACAGGAAACTAAAAGGGGAAGTTCACTTTATTTTCATCTGAGGGCGATAAAAATAACCTGTTTTTCCACTTAGTGGTTAATGTGACAGTAATTATTGAAATATATGCAACATATTATATTTTTAGTCCTATTAATATTTTTGGGAGAAACAAATTTGCTTCAATAAAGATGATGATTTTGAATAAGAGTGAAATTCTTGGCACGTTTTGTTTATATTGATCTTCGTTATCAACATCGCCTTCAGAACTGAAACCTGCAAGTGATTTTTCTAGACGTCCACAATTTATTTATTGAAGAAAATATTTTCTCTACTGGAACATTTGTACCAGGTAGACATAAAATATATTCAATTAAAATACAAAAATGTTCATGTTGCAGATTGTTGATGCGTAAGCGTTTGAATACTTCCACCCAACGAGTTTCTGTGTAAACTTTTAAATTATTCCAGTTTGTAATTTTTTCTGGAGTGACGTAGATTACAATTAATGAAAATTCGTCAAATACTTCTGTTTCTTTAGTACTGTCAATATATCCATTTGCAATCAATACATCCAATGCTTTCGGTACATCTTCCCACCCAGGCACTTTTTTATAATCTGCCCAATATGATATCTTTATTTCTCTAGTAACATTTCTCTAGATTTCTTTTACAGCGTCAATTACCGATACAGTTTGACTTTCAACCTTCAAAACAGTTTGGCGAAAACTTGCTGACTGAGTGTGTAAAAAAACAAAGCCATAATTCAGATAGCTTCATTTTTTTCTTGAAAGTTATAGAAATTACGAGCATAAAAATACCGAAAAAATGTTTTTCCATTATTTATTCAATTTTGAAAATACACGTGCTGCAAAAGTAGCAGCAGCTGATAAATTCGTTGACTTCAATGCTTATATAACTTTTGAACTATTGGAGATACGACAATAAATATACAGGTCATTTTCGTAGATAATTAAATTATTTTTCAAATGTCATCTTGTGAATATTTTTCAGTTATTGTTAATTTATTGTTTTAGGCATTCGTTTATAAAAATTATTAATTTTCTCGTGTTTTTTCTACTTTTTAGGCTTACAGCTGGAGTTCAATATCCGAATTCGCATTATTTACTGAGCTGTTAGCCTGAAAAGTTGAAAAAACCCAAGGAAATCGTTAATTTTCATAAACAAATGCCCAAAACAATAAATTGACAATAAATAAAAAATATATACGAGATGACATTTGAAAGCATTGAAGCATCAACGTCAACAACTGGATCAGCTGCTGCAACTTTTGCAGCACGTATATTTTTTTGAAATATTGAAATAGTCCATTTGTTAATGAAAAATTTATAAACAAATGGAGATAAAAATTATTTGTTCCAGTTAATGAATGTCTTTCATTGACATAAAGATGATAAAATAATGATAAATGAAGAAAACATTTTTTTACATTATTGTGTTTTTTCTTTTTTGTTTACTTAAAAAAATCATTATAAACAAAGTATTGAGATTTTCAGAACTTTCATCATGCAATCTCCTTTTGTATGTATCTAAGGAGGGCTCCACGAAAAGAAATTTTTTGTATGGTAATTATTTGAATATTCATTTTACTTTGAACGATAAAGGAAGTTTTAGAAAATTTTGTTAATTACCAATAGTCTAGATTATTGAAAAATCAACTATAATGAAAATTCAAACGGAAATCTGTTCTCTATAGTGTTCAGATCATATTATAGACTTTTTGAATTTTTCTATTCACTTTGAGTACTTCAAAAAAATTATTTTCAAGTTACGTACTCGCTCAGAGGCCGTGCGCGCAACCTTAAAATGATGCGCGGACATCTATTTTCAGCGTTAAATTAAAATCATAAATGATGGAGATACCGTTTTAGGAGTCAAACTTTTTTTTAGTAAATTTCCTCCTCTTCAAGGATCTTTTTTTCAAAATTCAATAATATTTATAGTTTACGAACTATAAACATTAAAACCGAACACTGCTTTTTAGGGTCTTCAATTGTTTATAACTTTAGAATTTTTTATAACTAATTTACTTTTTTTTCAAAATAATCTAGACAATATTCCGGATCGAATGAGCCTAATCACTTGATTTTACTAAAAGTATGTCTATTTAATACGAATCTATACTTAAAGCCCAGACTAATTATGAACTATTGAAAATACGACAAAAATACTCAAACCCATTTCTTTTCGTCTTTGAATACTGAATAAAATGAATATTCAATTACTTTTACAAATGTTTACTATTATTCATAGAAATATAGACAAACAATTAAATACTGACTGATATTTGAATAACTCATAAATCATTGAAGACGACAAAAGTACTCAGAATTTCTCTGATACTCATTTCATACATACAGGAACTGAGCTCATTATCAAAGATCTAAATCAGTAAGTTATTCGCTTTTTGCATTTATTTATTTTTGAATTTATTTTCCCAACAAGTGCGCAAAGTGTTACTCTTCCGCTTGCAAACACAGTTATACGAACGACGCGAAGCGCAGTTCAGATGAGTTCTTGCGTACGGAAAAAGCAATTTGCGCACGTGTTACGAACAAAAATTTTCCTACGAGCTTTAATATCAGATAACATCAAATTAGTCAATTATATTTAATCAAACTTGAAAGAAAGAACTGACTATACAACAAAAAATTGCAAATCAATGTTTTGAAGTCGACAGACGCACGCTTGACAATATTTTAATAATTTACCATTGAACAGCAACACTTCAAGTAACTACACATTTTCTTGTTTTCTTTTTGTCAAATGCACCATAGTCCCTCAAATTTCTTTCCAATCGTCTAAACAATTGGATGTTCGGAATAGGACGATTCGGGTATAGGTCAACATACATATTCCTTGTCAAAAGAGGATTTCTATTTGATTTTGCATAACTAAATACCATATCAGTCCTTTCATAAGTTCAATACATCTTTGATAAGATCATAAACGTCTGAAAGTTCTCAACAGATATCAACAACGCATTCATTTTGTCTACCATAGAAACCAAACAAAGCCTACGCTTCCAAGATGGTCAATGAATTGAGATGCTATTTGATCAAACCAAATTATATAAAAATCTAATCTTGACCAAAACTGAAAGTTTCGTTACCTCAGGATTGAGAATTATGAAAATATTACGAATTATAATTGATAAGGGAGAAATAAGCCTTGAAAGAAGGATTACGGCAATACAAAAATTTCCAAAACGCAAAAGTACGAATATGCATGTGTATTTTCTATAATGTTATCCAATTTGGTACTGAAGAGCCTTAGGGCAAGTGTCTTAAGGCGAAACATCGGTGTATACCAGTGAGGGTGACAGTGTTCTATGTGAGTACAATTTATTACCATTCATTCAAAGTAGAACTCATGTGAATGATATCTGATTCTTATTCCACAACAAATGTTTGAAATACAAACTGAGTGGAGAAAAGTATCTTCTGTATAATTCAGTGTTCATATAGAAGTATTTGTTTCGAAAGATTTTTTTTCTTTCGTGTAATTCAATGTTTATATGAAAGTAGCTGTTTCAGGAGGACTTTCTTTCAGTTTGTGTCTGAAAGCTACTTCTTTGCATGATCTACACATTCATGTATAGAGTTTCAAATCGATTACTTCCTTCCTTTCTTTGGAAGATTCTCTCATCCCTTTTTTTGTATCAGATGGGGTAGTAGAAAGCCAAAAACTTTCTTTCCCAAAAAATTAATCACTCCTAAAAATACCCCTTCAATTCATATAATTTCATATAATTTATATTGTATTTTATCCATTCACTCCTCTCTTTCATTGAATATAGCTCATGTCATTTTGCAATTCATTCCCACTCAATCCATACTCTTCGCCACTTCTCCCCCACTCTCTTTCGAAAGTATAAAAGTAGAAATCATCTGTTGGAATATTCAGTTGATCAGCCACCTCCAACATGGAACCTGATTCAACTACCGAGCCATACAGCCTCCCGGAGCCTCAGACACCTTACTATACTCCTATCCAGCAGCGTTTCGTTCACTCAACGACGGCACCTCATAGGATGGATCATGATTATCTGATTATCGATTGCAGGTGCAATATTTTACCGGCAGTGACGAAGCGGACCTCTCAGACAGCGAATATCCGGATCCTAACGATTGACGGGGTTCTGAATGGGATTCTGATAGTGATGACCTACTGCCCGGAGATGGTGATGACAATGACGATGAGTCCGAGGAATTCGAGGATAGACCTCTAACATCCCCAATCCTCATCGAAGATAGTCCTCCTTCATCCCCCATCCTGATTATTGATGAAGTCCTCAATTAAGATGACGATTTGTAATCGTTTCCTAGTTTCTTCCACCCTTTCCTTTCCTTCCACGGAGTACACACTTTTTGGTTCATGTACACGAGGCACTGCGAGGCTGGGAAAGTGTTTTCCTCCCTCTCTTTCATCAGTTTTTTTCATAATAATCACTCAGAATTTCTCATAATAATCACTCAGAATTTCATGAAGATCGTCATTCTTGGTGTTTTTGATTTTCAAACACTGATATGATTTTGAAACACTGTTCTACATTTACACTTCACCCCCTCCATTTTATTTTTTCCAATATAAATACAGCATCAATCCCAGTTCTACATCATTCTTTCACAATGTTGAGTGCTGATTCCACTACCGAACCGATGAGTGTACCAGAGTATTCTATGTCGAGTACAAAACCCATTCAGGTACTTGAAATAGAATCAACATCCGATCATTTCAGTAGAACCTTCGCTCAATTTCTGCAACGCATCTATGATCTTCCTGATGATTTCCCAGAACGTATAGAAGAAGGTATGCAAGAGGAAGCAGATGCAGAGTTAGAGATGTGTTTTGACGACTTAGACGATCTAGATGATTATGCGGACGATGTCATTAGTATATCATTTGATTCAGATGATTATGAGGACGATATCATTAGTATATCATCAGATACAGATGATTCAGATGAGGACACCATCATTGTTGTTTCTGATGATAAGCAGCGTCAGTCCATACCATTGCATGGATTAATTAAAAAAAACAGCCCTTTTCAGGGCTACAATTGAAAACTGAAACAAAAACAGCTTTTTCAGAGCTATCATTATACTTTCAAACAGAAACAGGTTTATACCATTGTTAACATTAGGTTAACATTATAGTCTCAAATAAAATGCATGTAAAAGTACCATCATCCCACTCTGTAGTACTCATCATTATATGCATATAAATTCAATGATTGACAAATTGCCAACTTCAAGTTTCAGTTGAAGTAGTACTCATCATATGCACAGATATTCAAAGACTAACAAATTTCTAACATAGACTTTTTATTAGTCAAAGTAGTCATTTGTCACATAATCTGTGAATACTATTACAACTACTGTTTGTGTGAATAATGTAGCCTCAGGGCTACATTATTCACCCTCTTCAGCCCTCTTCAGAGAGGGCTGTGGACCAATAGGTCCACGGTTATTCTGTCACAGGTTTGACATTATTGCATATTATGTATGCTGACACTCTCATGAAACTTGTGAGCGGTCTTTCACATGCCTCACACCAATACTGACCCAGCTGCATTATAGAGACCGTATCATGGATGTTTACATGTTGATACCAGCCGCCGTTATTGTTCCGTACCGAGTAAAATCGAAAACAACACCAACATAGCATTTTGATGTTCGGATCTGCAAATCCGCGTCCATCACGCAATATAAATCCATGGGATCTTCTAACGTGTCGGTGATGTTGAGCATTCGAAAACCGATTCTCAAAGCACCATCACCTTCAGATGAATCAGCTACAATCCCTTCATCATCGCCTTCACCATCCACGACCAGCTCATCGACCATGTCATCATCTTTATCGCTCTCGTTAGTCTCGTTTTCATCTTCGTCGTTTTCATTAGCCTCATTTCAACTTCAACTCCAAGGTCAATCTCCTCTTTATCGACTCAAACACCTTCCTCAACTATCACTTCCTCTAGCAAAATGTTGGCATCCTCATCATCTGACTCGTCTATCCATATATTTGCATCAATAGCAGATATTCTGTTTAATGTTTTTGAGTATTCATCTTGAGGTTTTCTCACAGTTGCAGAGTGAATGAATGAACTTCAGAATCGCAAGTCGACTTATACAATTGTATAGGTAATGGTGGTGGTACGACTCCCACTTATCACTTGACTCGTTTTGAATGGGAAAGAAGGATATAGCATCTAAAACATAAGATGGTATGATGAAGTCATGTTTGTGAGAAGGAGAAGTGATGAGAGATCTAGAACAATCAAGAGAGAAGTTACTAATACATCTTCATCGATTATCACATTACAACTGTGAGACTTATCCGCTTAGATTGCAATATAATATCTGGTTCATACATGAATGGTGAGGAATCTCACATTCTTTACTCATTCGATATTGATGTTGAACCTGGATACAATCTTACTGATGAACCACACAGTATTATAATATGCCTGTCAGTCCAGAAGGTCGTCAATTGATTCACAACATTACAGTGCGTATTTTGGAAGAGAAAAATAACCTTATCGATTTTGGAAATGAAGAAGAAATTTTCATTATTTTGGGATTGAAGGAAATCGAATACCTAACTATTGTTATGGGTTTCATTCATCATAGACAGAATCGTATTGAACAATCCCAAAAGAACTGCACCATCAAAAAAAAGTGTGCATAAAAAAAAGCTCATTCCACAAGTGTATGCTGAACATTCAGCATATTGTGCTCTGTCTGTGAGCGATCTTAAATTTTTGAATCGATTGGGACGAAAGTGAGAAAATAACAATGGTGTTCGAAACAAACAGTGAAAAGTTGAATATATTGGATCAACCGGTGCTTGATCATTCTCTCGTAAGTTTACATGAGCACACATTCAAGCCCTATGGATGGGATGAAATTAGAATTGCAATCAATAATCAAGATGTTATACTAGCTATTGCCGAGACCTTCATTTACAAAGAAGGTAAATTCACCCCGAAAGACGAAACGAAAACATGCTATCTCTCGAATAATGCAATTGCATTTCTCTTTGTTGAAATTCGCTACGAAATGGGTGGTGAACAAGTGGCTGTTGTTAGAAAACCCGGTATAACATCTACAATGAAAACCGTGATATCATTTGGACAATCACATACTAACACATTATTGATATCTGGCTGGGGACTTTCACAATTGAAACAAGATACTTCGGATGCAAACAGTCATTTATTCAGTGGAAAACTACCAATGATTCAGTTCAATCATAACCTCACAAAGTTGTCACAATTCCAATTCATTATTCAGAAATTTGTTACAAACTTCTGCACCACTCCGATAGTTCTCAGCATCACGAAGACATAATTTGATTTGTTTTTCATCACAGCATACACTCATATCATAAATGCTTGCATGTTCGGACCCATCACCCAACACCTTCAATTTAGACGACAAATGTTGAACCGATGATTTGAGATCTACAACATCGTCCAATCTTGACTTGCATACTGCATCCACATCTTTGAATGGTGGAACTGAAATCGAATAAAAAAAACAATAAGCAACCTCCAACTTTTTTTCATGATATAATACTCACATTCCCATTTCACTTGTAGTTATAAAGTGAGTGTATTCAACTGAGTTAGTAATGTTTATATTCCCATATAATTATCATCTAATATATGAATATTATTAAAACAAAAAGAAACTCACTATAATTACTATTATTATTCAATCATATCGAATCTGACTAGAGATGGCATTTTCATGCCAGCAAAATTTTGTGGGCTATGACCTGAAGAAATTCACTATAAATAATCCTTATTATTATTCAATCATATTGAATTTGACTAGATATCGCGTTTTCATGCCAGCAAAACTTTGTGGGCTCTGTCCTAAATACGTCATCGTATATTTACCACCCGATGAGTCGATACAAGTTATATCGTCATCACTGAATTGCAACGAAATACGTTTTGGTAGCCATGTTTCGAATAATTTATTTTTGCTTACATCTTCCAAAGTTAATAAAATTGATTTACCAAACCGTGTAGAATAAGTTGACATATTCTTAATTATGTACACTTCATCAATTGGCAATGATGAAGTGTACATAGTGTACTCTAGTATTTCAACCTCCTGTACAATCAAATTATTGATTTTATTTAAGTCTACTTTTGAAACGGACATGATGAAAATATGTATGAAAATATAAACAATTTCCAACAGACAAATACACTCACCGTCTTCCTTCTATTACGAACTGAATAACGCTCTACCAATTGGTAACTGCTGCAGATATATTCGTCTTCTGATTTCATAGTGTGCCAGGCATTTCTTTTATATTGAACAGTGCGAGTCACCCCCACCATGAAACCGTGAAAGGTTCACATTGCTAGTTGCTATCCTCTAGAGATGCCTGACTTCACACCCAAGCCCACCTTTCAGCTGGATGGTATAACAGATGTCGATACGAACAGGCAGCGCTCTCGTAGAGGGCAGACGTTAGGCAAACAGTCCTCGGCCGCCTGCGTGTCACTATCGATAGTGAGGCTAGAGCGATGCGTTACGGCACAGCCTTCTCGCATCGAGAGATGTGAGGGCACACCGATGATTACGCATCAGTCAGCCACACGTCATGGAGTGAACATCTCGCTCTCTTATCGTTGAACGGTTGCTGCTGTGACGTCACACCACTTCTAACTTGATGGGCTCACATCGATGGAACATTCATTACTTAAAGATCTTCGAAGTATGCAGACGTATGTTTGTACATAGACAAGCACATGATGAAACTCTGTACCGTGCATTCTCACACACACCAATCAAATGTGATTACGTCACTATGTCACACACACACACAAATCTCATGAAAAAAAATCTGAACGATCCATGCACCAGACACCTTGACTCCACTAAACAACATCAAAAAAAGCAATTAATACGTCATAGTGGTGGGGGGAGACCCAGAACTGGCTGTAATCTGCTACTAACAGACACGTGCTTCCAACACATTGACCTTCATCAGGGCAGTGTATCAAATTATAAAGATGGGCAATAAGTGAATCCAGGAAAACATTTATATGCGAAGTTTTCAAGATTACCTGTGGCTTCAGTTAAATGACCTAGAAAACAAATAACATGTCAAGCAGATGTCGCTAATTTTTGCATTTGAATACACCGTGCGGATCAAGACCATTGAGCCAGTAATTAGTGTCGGTGATATGAGATTTCTCGTCTTTTACTTTGCTAATTCTTTTAACTTTTTGATTAAAATATAACACATTCAATAACATGTTCCGGAGGATACATATAGTTGAAAATATTTACCGAAAGTGTCCAAATTCACTGGACTTTTTTTGTTTCTCCGATGGAAAACGGCCTATGATATCAGTATTTAGAAATTTATCAACACACGTTGACACGTAATTTTTTGTAAATGCTAATGTGTACTCTATAACTGAACCGCCTCTATATATGAGTAGGTACTGGTGATATGTCATCATTCCAATCGCCAATGAAAAAGAGAATGCACCAGATATCGAATCAATATCATGAAATCCAAGCACCTCTCGGTCATGAGAATTTTGATGAATGTGTACCTCAGTATGTACCTTAGAGATGTAAATGTAACTGAAGTTCAAGGTGTAAACTCAGCTATGGAAGATGCAAGTTCATCATTGGTATTGTTGAATTGATAGTTTTTCAAGAAAATAGATGAACTTTCATATTGTATTGTCATAGAGGAGCTCAGGGAAAAATTAAACTACCCACCAGATCAATGGAGAATATTTATTGAATCCCCAAAAATAAGATCGGCATATGAATATGAATGCCTGATTTACCTGTAGCACAAGGTAGCCATGTGTTAAGAGTTTATGCTAATGTGAATGATGCGAGGATCTCCAATTTTATGAAATTTTGCGTGTACTGTGAGGGGGCTACTATTGTGTTTTATGTCTGTGGGACAGCAAAGATAAACGCAAAGATTACATTGAAGTATCATGAATTAGGTGAAATGATTTTATTACCAAATAAAAAACTGTTTGTGCAAATCGTTAGTTGGCAATAACTGAGTAAGTGACGAGAACGATTAGAGATTCCACCAAGACATGGTGATGGAGAAAATATATCAAGAAAAACTATCAGATTTTTGTAGAAAGATTATTTTTATGATTATAATAGAGGAGAAAGACGATTGAAAATGTTATCAGAAGTAAACAAACAACACATGGTCTTAAGACTTGGGTGATTTTTCATTTTCATATAAACTTATTTTACTGTAAGAAATGATGTTTCAACAAACGTTGTCAACTATTCACATATCAAGTAATAAAACATATGTTGCGAACTATAACAAAAATAAGAAA
This sequence comes from Leptinotarsa decemlineata, assembly GCF_025532065.1. NCBI lineage: Eukaryota > Metazoa > Arthropoda > Insecta > Coleoptera > Chrysomelidae > Leptinotarsa > Leptinotarsa decemlineata. The sequence continues at coordinate 2,594,531 of NW_027412590.1, forward strand.
TGTGCTTATCCCGCTTTATTATTATGGTCATAATCCAACACTTTGGTGAATCGAAATAGGCTAGCGGAAATGCTACGTTTCAATGAATTACCATTTTTATTCAGTTCTCGTGCTTACTACCGCGAATTAATGTTGTAAGCTACCTAAATATTTCTTGAGTTCGGTGAATACAAGGCCTATCTGCATATTTTCTATACAAATTTTCTCGGGTATGATCGTAAATTTCCACACCCACTCTATAAAAGGAGCGTTGCGTGAAAGTTCATTTAATTGCAGAAATGTGGAACAGACCGCTCCTGAGATAAATGAGAATATACTGCCAATTCAACTGATACTCTAAATTACCTAATGATAATCTCACAATGCTCAACAAGATGGGAAAAAAATTATCCTGATATTTTTAAAATACCCCATTTCGGTTCTATTGAATTTATTCATTAATAAGGTTGATTATTCGAGTTGAGTTTTGAATAATTGAATTGTTATAAAACAGTATAATATATTTATTTCTCCAGATTTGAAGTCCCATTTTACTTATCAATGTTCACTGTGATTTTTTTTTCACATATTCACATTTGAACCATATGAAGAATATGAATTGAAAGAGAAATTTCTCAGAAGAAATCATTTTCGAGAATAAATGGTTTTGGCTTTCTAGTTCTTCATCTCCATAGAGAAAATATGGGAGTCTTTCAGAAATAGAAACAAAACAAATAATTTTGAAACAAAATCTTCACAATGATGTGTAGATTATGTGAAGAAGTGAATTTCAGACACAAACTGAAAGAAATAAAACGCTCTCGATACAATAATATTCATATGAACATTGAATAACACAAAAGAACAAATACTTCCGAAACGACTACTTCCATTTAAACATTGAATTATACGAAAACCACTTTTTCCTATTCAGTTTATACTCCAAACATTTGATATCATGACAGGATTGCTACACAATATAGCAAATGGAAGTGGAGAAATTTCAGTTATAGGGAACATGATGCTTCGCAATGACACACTCGCCTTATCGCCTTCTCAGCACCAATATGGATAACATTACAAGATGATGCACTCAATTAATGCAATGCAATGAGTTCAATATACTCATATCATCAATATGGGTATCAATTGACAGGGCTTGACTATTAGTACACTTCATAAAAATTGAAATTCAAGAAGGTCGCAGCTACATAATGGCGGATTACCTCAATATGAGTATCAAATAACAGGGCGTGACTAGTAGAATAGTAGTATACTTCGGAAAAGAAACAAATTCGAGATAGTTGCAGCTACAAAATGTTGGATTACACATTACATAACATATTGAGACAGTAAATGAACTGAATAGAATGAGAAGAATTGGGTCCAAGTACAACTTCAGAACCTGCTTCAGATCCGGAAACACTATCCGTAGCAGCCTCATGAAAATCAGGCCACCCACCAAACGTGGACTGCGATTTCACGACATTCACCACTCACCCTGTGAGTGTGGAAAATCCTATATCGCTGAAACTGAGAGGCCATTGAAAGTTCGCATTGCCAAGCACAAAAAACACACACAGCAAGTAAAAACCAGCAAATTAGGAATAGCAGAGCTTTATTGGACCCATTAACATAACATCGAGTGGTCCCAAGCTGGGATCATACACAGGGAGGAACATTGGTTTACAATCTCTTAAATCTTTATATTTATTTTTTTGTTCAATTGTTCTATTACAACTTTCTTTTTATTTTACTGTTATTCCATTTCAGGGTTTTCTGCATTGTTATTTTCAGGTACTTTTTTAATTCTTATTTTGTTCATTAGTTCTTTCAGGGATTTCAAATCGTTTTATATAATATCAGACAATGGAAGCCCAAACTACTGAAATTCAGCATTAAACATCGTCAATCACCTTCAAACTGAATGAAAAGAATTAGGTAACAAAACTATAAATTGAAAATTCGAAAATAAAATGAGTAAAGACATTTTTGTATCAAACGGAAAAAAAAAATAACAATGATTCAGGTAATATACTGAAAACTAGAAATTAGTCATCACATCACTTCCCTCAGCAATCTACGGCATCGATCAGATGAAAAATATAATAAAATTGTTGGGTGTGGTACATACATATTTGTGTGATAACTGCTAGCTAGGATTTTTTTTCAATGAAACAGTTTATTGAATGTTTTTCACTCATTGAAATTCTGATAAGTAAAAGTAACACCTAACCGAACCAGACCCAACCTCGCCTTGACAAGAATACTTAGGTGATGAGCGTGGACTTAATTATAAAAACCAACAAAGCTCATATGCGGAATTAGTATTTCCAGTTGCTGATCTTATGTCTAATGAGGTATATTCAGAATGAGTAAAACCACCAAACAATTTAAAGAGTACCTCGAATCGAGAATGACATTCATTGAATCAGAATGAATAAGGTGATTGTAATTGCAATTATTCAAAAATACCATTATTCGACAAAATAACTGACATTTATATTCACTTCGATTTTTCCTCTGGAAATTGTGTCAGAACATGATATTTATATTCTTTCAATAACATGACTTTGATATATGAAAGTAATGAAACTGTTCGTGCAGTGAAACTGTGATACTGGGTTCCTAAAATATATAATGATAGAAAAATGTCGTATAGCAAAAATATTATTCTTAACTGTAAAACCACGTCTGAGCTCTTGCCTGCTGAAGGAGGCAGGAGTTTCTGCATTCCTCGCTGAACATATGCTTAACAGATGGGTCTGAACAGAAACTTAAAATACTAGTATCTGATATCAAAAACGAAATACTTGAGATATTTTACAAAATTAATGAATACATGATATATTTTCAAAAATTATAACTCAGATGATTGAAAACAGTATATCAAAAATCATACCTAATACCGTGTACGAAAAAAAAACTGATAACATGAATGAATCTACAGTTTGAAAAACCATTGATGTCATTTATGCACTAATCTTCATTTCTCATCAGTGCCTGCTGGATATCTTCGAAACAAAAATTTTAAAATCATTGCAAAAACCTTGCAAGTTTTCAACAATGGAAGAAACTGATGTGTTTTAGATTTGAAGTTACTAGAAACATGAGTGACTTTGATGAACTTTCAAACTTTCATCGTGATGAAGCAGATTTATCTGTTCCATTGCGAGTTATTTATGATTTTCTTGAGAAATTGGGAACTGGTATTTATTTATATATATATATATATATATATATATATATATATATATATATATATATATATATATATATATATATATATAAAAATATATATATATATATATATATATATATATATATATATATATATATATATATATATATATATATATATATATATATATTGAAAATGAATTTTACAAAAAGGATTTGACGCTTAATATCTTCTATTAATTATCTGCGAGCGCTTTCGACAGCTGGTCGTACTGTCATCTTCTAGGCACTCCTCAAACTGCAGTCTGAGGAGTGCCTAGAGACATATTGATCGGAAATTCCTATCCCAGCAAACTTACCAATAAAATAATTTTCAAAACTGTCACTGATACAAATTTCGATGTAATCAACAGAAATTTACGTATTAATAAAAGTTCGCTTATCAATCTTTCTTTTAAATCTATACCTAATTTTGGAAATTCATCTTCACGAATCATAAAACTTTTTCATAATGAACAAAATATCAAAATATGCCAAAAAAAAATATTCGAACTATAGAGAATTTGAATACCGAATTAAAAGATAAAACGGTTACTACCGAAAAGTCAAATATGATTTATAACATTCCTTGTAACAATTGTTATTTGGATTATATTGGAACAATATCTAGAATTCTCAAAGATGGAATAACTTCACACAAAAGTGATATAAAGCTTAATAAGAAATAATTTACATCAGCGCAAAATTCTATAGAAACAGGTCATAAACCAAATTACTCTAATATCAAATTTTTGCATACAGAAAAAATTTTTATCAAACGCCTTTTTCCTGAAATGGTTGAAATTAATAAGTCTTGTGATTGTATTAATAAGAAACTTGATAATCTCAGCAGTATATACAGTAACTTACTGAAACTACACCAAAAATCATGATGAATGAAAATTATATCAATCAACTCTCTCTTTAGACTCAAAGATCATCATACCCATTGAAAAATTACATTTATGTGAAGGTATGACATTTGTCAATATATATATATATATATATATATATATATATATATATATGTGAGTCTGTGTTGATATTGTGATGGTTTGTCAACAGTTCAGACTGGTCGATTATATCATTGTTTTTGCAACTATGAACGGATTCTGGTATTGACCAATGTTCACAGGAGAGAAAGATATATTTTTATCAAAACATCTCACCCGTTCTTCATGAGATCCATTTGGTAGCTTTAGTAGTTGGGAAAAATATGGTTTTGATTTCAAAAAATACTTATTCACTGAAAGTTATAACTAGAACCTCTGACATAGAATGAATTCAAAATATATAGTGTAAGTGGTTTACTTTATTCCCTGAAAACATCAACATGATTTATGAAACGCGTATCGGGGCAAGTATTGCATTTTTGGAGTTCAGGAGCAGTGCCTGTTTTGAATACATATTTCAGTCATCAAAATCTGTAAAAATACAAGTAATTTTTGATGAAATCCTATTTTGTAAACTTCCAAAGCATTCATTATGATTTTTTTCAATAACGATTGAGAAGTATCGATATTACATGAAAACAAAGTCCCAGATAAAATAATCATATCAAAAAATTTTTAATTAACATACAAGGTCGATAGTCGCATACAGTAGATACAATTTATGTGTTTGAGAGTAGGTACTTGTTTGGTAAATATCAACACAATGCCAAGCAGCAAACATTTTTCTTTTTCATTCTTCTCGAAACATAAACCTATTATATGTTACATGAATGCCAATTATAAGCGCGAAGCAAAGTTCGTAGAAATTAACGCTAACCTAGAGTTAACACGAACGTGAAGTAGGCGGAGGGGAAATTACTACGGAATATGAAATTAACCTGCAATATTAAGAGTTGCACACAGTAGATTACGCTCAATTAGCCAAGAACCCCTGAACAATTTATCTTTGAGTTTATGATACGAAACACGAAATTCACTCAGCCGAAAAATTTACGAAATGAATTTCGCAAGAGAAATTTTGTTAGGTAAACAAAGTAATTTTTGACGATGTCCTTTGCACTTTACACATTTCCTTTCTATCAGGGTAAACGAATTCAACGGTGGTTCAGTAGTATTAGAAATATTTTTGACATACCAATCAGATTGAAAACTCTCCTAAAACCATTTTACCATTGTGAAATAATTAAATGTCTGCTCTAGACTAGAATTTGAGATTTTCATTTGAATTTGCATCATAGATTTTTGCAATTAAAAATTTATATTCAAAGTTCCTTTGAATGGTTTCAACCAAAATTTTGTAAAAATTGATTCATTAGTAACAAATATCGTCAATGATGTCATCGATAGGCGGTTTTAACTTTGAACTTCTACAGTGAGTGTAGCATATATATATATATATATATATATATATATATATATATATATATATATATATATATATATCCAACTATCAATAGAGCTTCCGTACATTTACAATTTTCTATCAATCGGGCGTCCGGTTTCAATGAGGCGTCCATATATGGACGCCGAATTGTTTCACCATGCCAGGCAGTTCAGAGGTTCCCTATCTTCCATCTGACAAAATTTCAGATGGGCGCCTATTTATCAATTTCATTGTCAAAATTATATGTATTGGCGTATATTCTAGTTGAGTCTTTTTTATTTTGGTGGCGCTCGGGAGGTACGCGTATACTTGTGCCGTATATTTTTCATACATGTGAGCGATTATGAGGCGTCCATATAACTGACAACAATGCAATAGTTTTTGCGAGAGGGAAGTCTCAATGATTTGTTAGAAATATCGTTGATTTGGTATGTTTGTAGGTCGGCGCCGGTTTCATACACAGGGTGACAATTTGAAAACTTACAAGGTCTATCTCTGAGCAACCAAATAAAATATAAGAAATAGCTGAAAACAACTTTCATAATACAAAGGGAGAAACAAATGATGTGATGACTAACTTGTTTTTTCTCTCACACCCTTGCCCCCAGCCACCACAACTTCATATTTTTGAAAGGCAACCACCTACTTGTGATACATTATCTGAAAGCTCTTAAGATATGCTCTTCAATGGTACTCTTCAAAGCTACATTCGATGCAGTAAGTTTTGGTTCATCAAATAAAAGAATTCATTCAGAATAAATTTTATTTTCTATTATTAATTTAGTAAATTTTCAAAAACATGATTTTTACCATCGTAGCATTAATATTAAGACTTGAATATTTTACGCCTCTTCTATTTTTTTTTATTCGTCTCGATAATAGATAGGGATAGATAGGGAAGGAGAGTGGCACCTTGTTTTAGAGGTCTTTCGAATACCTTTACTACTCTGTCAACAGAAAATTTTTGTGACGATTAGTTTTCGAGATAATTTGAAGTTTTAAAGGTATTTGCATTGAGTTCAACTCTTTTTAAAATAAATCAAATTGTTTTTAAGGTGCAAGTTACGTTCAGAACTCTCATAAAAAAAATAAATTTTTGCTTTTTATGACAACCTGCTAATACGTGTCCATTTGATGTCGAATTATTTGTTTATTACGAGGAGATTTCTCCGGGGGGTGGGGTTGGTTACCACCATTACATTTTAGGTAAATTGAGTGGCACCTACTTATGAAGGTTGAATTGCCTCTTCAAGAAGTTGTTAATAAGAATCACCGGTTGAATTTCCATCAATGAAAAATGAACCTATAATATGATTGCCTAATATTCCGGCCCAGATATTCAACTTTTGGGGATGTTGGGTATGTATTTCTGCGTATTGTCTTGGGTTTTCATCCGAACAATAACGGCAATTGTAACGGTTCACGCAACCATTTGAATAAAATGAGCTTTCGTCCGAATAACAGATGTTATAAAGCAGTTCGGGATTTTGCATTAATATTTCACTCATGCCCTCACAAAACTCCTGTCTTCGGTCAAAATCATCCTCATTGAGTTCACGAACAAGTTTAATTTTGTAAGGATGGTATTTGTGGTTTTTAAGGATTCTCCATGCGATCATATGGCTTATTCCTGCCATTGCGGATAAACCTCTGGTACTTAACCTGGGATTGGCGATGACTTGACCAAACACTACAATCGCATTATCGTCATTCACTACCCTTCTCTGAACATCACTTTTTTCATTTAAAACCGAACCTGTCTCCCTGAATTTTGTGACCAAATCCAGAACGTGATTTCTGCTTAGGTGTTTACCAGGTTTTTGCTCGTTAAATAAAATTGATGTTTTATTAGCATTTTGGTCGTTGCCAAAAAATGAAGCAATAACTGAAACCCTTTCGGCAGTAGTGAAAGAAATGTTTAAACAAATAACAATACACGACCCGTTTCAACAAAACAATCGAACGTTGTTATTTAACAAAAAATTGATAAGAAGAACTGCTTAAAATTTTTTTTATTTAGGCATACAAGTTACCGAGTGGTCTGTCTAATGTATTATCAACATGGCAATTTTAACTTCAAATTATCTCGAAAACTAATCGTTACAAAAATTTTCTTTTAACAGAGTTGTGAAGGTATTCGAAAGACCTTTAAAACAAGGTGCCACTCGACCTACTTTCCCCATCTAAATAGAGGTCGTCGGACGCACCTCTCTGAGGGGGTGCGTACTACAAAAAATCTGATTAGTCTGAAAGGTGTCCCCCTTCAATTAGAAATCGACGTGTCCGAGCTTTTTTGAAAATCTTACTTTTTATATTCAAAAACGGCTCTGTTAGGTTTTCGTTGTTACACACTGTATATAGAAGAAAATGTAAATGGCGAAATGTATGATCACATGCTAGAAAGATCTATCGAACCTCGGATAGTTCATGAATTAGAGAATCACAGAGACATACACGGCAATTTATCTTTGAAAGAAAATGTATTACATTTTCAACAGAATGGGGAACCTTATTATTTTGTAGTTCCAGTTATTCAATGGTTAGATAATAATTATGCTGATCAATGTATTGGAAGAAGAGATTCTACTGAATGGCCTCTCACATCCCTGGACCTTTCTCCTCTAGATTTTTTCCTCTGGGCCACTCACTTAAAATAGGTTGTTTTAAAGACGACGCAATCTGATTCAATAAAGCCACTGAAGGAAAGAATAATCCAAGAATGCTGAGCTATTTTCAGAGAAACATTTGCCAATGTTTCGGAATGACTTTCGGAAATGAAAATTGCGAAAGTTATAAACAATTTAGTGAAAAATAAAAAATGGGTCCAGTTTTTTGGAAATATCTCAAAAACTAATTGGAATTTTCAAAATCGAAAAAAAAAAATTCGAAAAGAGGAAGAAATTTCCTATCGAAAAGTCCTGACTACCGGAACTGTAGGACCAATATTTATAATTTTCCCGGAGCTCTGAAATAGAGCTCTAAATCGGGTGTTTAGCCGCGTGTAGGCCGTGCGTGTTTAGGTTAATTTTACAAAAAAAATTTATAGCATATAAAATATATAAATTGAGGAATGAAAAAATTCAGTCATATACTCAAAAGATAAATTAACAGTAATCTGTCGGTAAAAAATTTTTAATGCAATTATTAGATTTATTATGCTATTGTTAATTAACAATTTTTTATCACTCGATTATCATTATTGCAAGTGTGATATTTTTCAAACTAAAAGTGTGGAATTTTTTTCCTTCCATAGAGTTATGATTATAACGGTTAGGAATTGATTTACTTCCAAAATATTGAAAAATTATTATTTTTCAGTTATTTATTAACCATTTACTGCATTTTTGAATTAAAAAGTTTATTAAATAATCGAAGAACAATTTTTTTTTGATTATTATTATTAGTATATTTTTTTTTCAAATCAGAAGCTACATAAAAATATTTTTTTCATCACCTATTGTTTAAAAATTTGTTATAAACAAATGCGTTTATAACATATTTGAATTTATTTTGGATCCTAATCTTTAATAAAAATTATGATTAAAAAAAAATAGCGTTTCTTGAAAAATTGTGTGCAATGCAAAAAACCGCATTTGTTAATTTACAATTTTTTTACCACTAATTGTCAATATTTCAAAAAAAAAAATTGTAAAAAATTAGAATAATTCGAATGAATAATTTTATAAAAAAAATCAAACTTCAGCTGAATATATTCTTTTATTAATGGAGAAAAAATGAGTCTAGCGATTTTTCATTGTATCTCCATTAGTTTAATGAATATAATAATTTAAATGATGAAAAAATAGATTGATTATAGAGCGCCAAAATTTATAAAATTCGATAAAAAATTAAAAAAATTAAAAAAAAATACAGGGTTGTTTTTCATTCATTAATTGCAACAAGAACAAAAATGAAATGAAAAAATTCATTTGTTTATTACAAATTGTTTATTTATAAAACAATGAAAAATTTTAAAAATTTTAATTTTTTTTTGTTCCAAATAATTGAAAACATTTAAAAACATTTAAAAAAAAATTGTCAACTAGTGGTGAAAATAAAAATATTAACAATAGCGTAATAAATCGAATAATTGCAATAAACATTTTCACCGACAGATTATTGTTAATTTAGCATTTGAGTATCTGCCTGAATTCTTTCATTCCTTGATTTATAAATCTTATATGCCAAATTTTTTTTTTGTAAAAACGGCCCAAACAGGCACGGTTCACGGCGGCCAAACATCCGATTACGATCTCATTTTCAGGGCTTCGGGAAAATTATAAATATTGGTCATACAGTTCCGGGAGTTAAGACTTTATTATAGAAAATTTCTTCCTATTTTCGAATTTGAAAATCTCAATTAGTTTTGAAATAACTAAACCCGTTTTTTATTTTTCACTAAATTGTTTATAACTTTTGCTATTTTCATTTCCGAAAGTTGTCCGTTCCCAAAAACTTTCTAGACGCTATTCCGAATCGAATGACACCTCAACCATAATTTTCGGAGACTGCTGAAGAAGAAAAAAGCACTTCTTGATCAGACTAGTCAAGTTCGAACATAGCTGAACAATCTTACAACAGCTACAGATTGGGGATGAGAAAAAATTGAGACTCTCTTTTTGTCCATGAAAACACCAGAATCATTGGCAGGTTTAGAATTACTGAAACTAGTTCATTGTAGTTGCATAGTAGGTATCTAACTGCAGTAAAACTTAAAGCAGTAGAAAAACAGTGATGAGTGCATCCGATGTTGTTGGGATGATGACAATTTCAACTTCGAGTACGGCATGATTGTTGATCAACAAAATACTAACCATCCAGTATATCGAAAACTGATTCAGGCATTCTACGTATCAAACTCAGATACTAACTCTGACGGTTAAGAATGCGTTAATAATAAATTGTTTTGGTAATAAATGATAAAATTAATTATGAAAAATGTTTCTGTCAATTTGTAGAGAAATGTCAATTATGATTTTCAAAATAGAAAACATTCTCCGAATAATCATTTGAACATTCGAGATATATAAAAAAACGTTCATAAACAATTAAAAATCGTATTTTTTTCTGAATATCATATTATGAAGATAAAAATTTTTTGAATTCCCATACGGTCATACACAATTTATAAACAAATTGCGCTAAAACAGTTTGTTCAACTTACCGAATGTCTTTATTTGATACAGAAACAGGATATAATGATAAATATATAGAAAAATTAAAACAATATGTTATGTTACTAAAAAAAATCATAATGAACAAAATATAATGTTTTTGAACTTTTATAATGTGATCTTGTGGAGCACATTGATAAAAAGAGATTCACGTTCATTACAAGACCAAACACGACTATGATACGATATTTCATCATGGAATCCTAGTGCCTATCTTCCGGCTCCATCATCAGATCAGCTCCAGAGTACCTACCATATTGTCATCAAAATCACATAAAACTGCCAATTTTCATAACGCTACGATCTTTAAAAGATGGTTAAATTAGTTTTCTTAGATTTGACTACATAGTTACATACATACATACAGGTCGACCTAATAAAAGCGTATTAAAAACGAAAAACTCTAGAAAAAATTAAAAAATATTTAGGTCAGTCCTTAAAGAAATATTGAAAAATGCATGACTCGAAAAATCGTATACCATACACGGAAATGAATCTTGACAGGTCTTGATGCCTTCTAGATGGCTATCCTGTGTAGTGTGTATCAGCCAAATGGAATAAATATGACACTGAGTAAATATGACTGTGCTCAACAAAACACTCAGGCACGTCCAATTTTCAACAACCAAATTTTTCAATGCTCAATAACTCAGTTAACGGGAACAACAACTCGACCACGAACTCGGGCTTTGCAACCGTTACCACATCGCCTCTGATAATGTATACCGCAGTAGTAGACGAAACGTCAGGCATGAAAACCTGCAAACCACGCAAACGCTGAAAACAGATTTTACACTGTCATCTACGGCCGTGAATATTTACATTCTTTGGTAATTCATATTATTTATCCTATCGTCTGTCATTTTGGCGTCTTCAACTAGTTTGAATACTTTGAATTCTTGCTGTTTTCTAATGGAAATATACAATGAACTTTTTGTAATTAAAGTTGAACTTTCAATAATCACACCATGCATGTGTCGGTTTCACTTCTCCTATCATAATATTCGGCTCGCTTAAATATCATACAGTGTTAAAATGGAAATATGCCAACCAAGACAAAAATTATCGAATGATATTGAAAATTTCGTTATGGAATAAACTTTTCATGATCAGTCAATATCACTTGGTACCTATGTAAAAATGAAATACATACCGGCTACCTGAAATCCATACGCAATTTGTCGTTGGCACAACGCTTGTTGAAAAACAGATGTGAAGAAATTAAAACCCACTTGCTGCCTACATTTAATGCGGTAAATATTGGCAACGTTGTAAGGATTCCCAATAATCTATTTCATGTATGAAAATATACTTATTGGACTCCCTATTATCAATCAGATGTCTGATGATGGTGTATACTGAGGAGTTCTTATGAATGTTTGACGGACGGACGCTCTACTATCGAATCAATAGTGAACTCAATTTTTTTATGGTGGTAAAAATGTCATGCCAGCCTACAGAAATCAGTTTTCTAGTACTTACCATGAAATATATTCGGTAAATTCTTCAAATTATGATGGACGCCCTATCAGCGCATTCAATGTATGGATGCCATATTGATATCGGGATGTATATATATATATATATATATATATATATATATATATATATAAATCTCTTTTTATTATATGTCAAGCTTTCGGTATATTTCACACCTTCGTCAGGACAATAACGTGAGAATAAAAAGGTTCCAAAACAGATAGAAAAACATTAAATAATGACAGGTTTGCCAAAAATTTTCATCAACGAAGGTGTGAAATATACCGAAAGCTTGACATATAAGAAAGAGTTTTCTTTGTAACAGCCCAGCTATTGACTGCAACCTCACGAATTGAACCGATTTATAGTTAATCCAGTCACTAATTATTCTGTTATATATATATATATATATATATATATATATATATATATATATATATATATATATATATATAAAATAAATAGATAAGTACTCTTTGATTTTCATGGAATTATTTTCCAGCAGCTTGACTGCATTAACCTTTCTAGATTTTATATATATATATATATATATATATATATATATATATATATATATATATATATATATATATATATATATATATATATATATATATATATTTGATTGATGCAACTAATTTTATTTTATTTCGAGTATTTCAATAATAAATTCTACAAAAAGTATTTGAAGCTTTCTATCTTCTATTAATTATATATATTATATAATATATTATATATATATATATATATATATATATATATATATATATATATATATATATATATATATATATATATATTATATATATATATATATGAATATATATATATAAATATATATATATATATATATATATATATATAAATATATTCAATGTTAGTAACATTAATTTGGATCCATATTTACAATTTCTAAAACATTCATATACAGGGCTATTCAAATTCGTTTCTGTACATGGGGATCTCGTAAACGATAAGAGATAGAGTGTCGGTTAGATTATGACAAAGTTGCGTATTTTAGAGACCTATTCAATGATATGAAAAAATCGATTATAGCTCTTTTGATTCTAAAGATATACAGGAAAAACCAAAAAATCCCAAATTATATTTTTGCCTATATCTTCTTTATTCGCAGACAGATTGGAAATCTATCCACATTTTGCTATTTGCACTTGATGTAGGCTATCAAAATATGTCTATGAACTTTTTATACAGGGAGTCATCTGGCTTGGGAAACCCTCATCTTTGAATATTTAAATACGGATCTGTATTTTTTTTGTATTTTTTGTTTCGTTGACGTTCACTTCATACTGAGAAATTAAATTAAATTTTATATTTCGGGATGTTTGAGTAATATTTGTGTAATATAATTGTGTGAATGAAAAACTTGAAAAAGTTGTGTCTACGGCAATTTTATATCTACATGCCAAATTTTATGCATATAAGATGATGTTAACGTTTTGTTTATTTTTGACAGATATCCCCTTTATTTTAAAAAAGAAGTTCGGTTAATTGTCATCAATTCATGTATACATAATATATTCATCATGGGATTTAACTTTTCTGATATATTTTTAATCATACAGACATTTGTAGAGAGAAATTAAAAATTTGCTATAAACATTTTAACATGACTGGTGCAAAGTTTCAATCACTTGGCTATTTTTTTTAACAAACCTTTGATTTCGAAAAAGCAGAGGTAACTAAAAAAAAATGCGAATAATTTCGATAGAACTATTATTATTATTATAAATTTTAAACAACGATAATATTATAGAAAATATAAATTGGTACAAAAAATAATTTATGTATTTAAATGAGGTTGTCAAACACTTATAGCCTACATTACAGTATGTCGTCCTTCACGTTACATACAAATTATGGTTCTTCTACTGACATCTGTAACTGCATTTTTAATAAATCGGGAATTTATATTTGCACAGCACTCGCGAATGGTATTTTCCAGATGTTGTATGTCAGTAAATGGTCTACTTCGGTACACTTTTTGTTTCAGGTAACCCGACAAGAAAAAATCTGAAGGCGCCAAGTCGAGTGATCTAGGTGGCCAATAATGCTCCCTGTTACGTCCAATAACTTTGCATCTGAACATTTGTTGGAGGAACTGTTTTAGAGCAACCGTGTGATGTATCGGTGCGCCGTCAAGCTGATACCATAGGTCGTATTTAATATTTAAAGGCATATTATCTAAAACTTCACTAACCTCCTTATTCAAAAGGTTGAGATAACCGACGGATGGTAAATTTTTCCTAAAGAAAAATGGCCCAATTATCTGGTCGTTAGGTATCCCACACCATGCGATAGTTTTAAAGGGATAATGAACAACACATTCAACTGTGAAATTGGGATTTTCTTGGGCCCACCATCGGCAATTTTGAGAACTTACCGTTCCATGAAAATTCCATACGGAAACTTTACATTTTCTTCTCTCTCTCCTTGAAACCAGAATAAAAACCCCAAACTGACATCAAAATATCGTTCTTTCAATGTGTTAATAAATTTTGGCTTGTAAGGCCAAAATTCATTCTTTATGACACTTTCTAACACTTTCTCTCTTGTAATCGGTATTTTTTATAATATCGGTTATGCTCGTTTGCCCGTGTTCAATAACTTCTAAACAAATGTTAAGTTGGGCCTCCTCATCATATTTACTTGGAGTGTGCTTTTTCTTAAATGATTTGCTACGGATTCTGTTTCTTTGAATTTCGACATTATCCTTGACACAGTAGTATGTTGAACATTTTTTCCTAACATTTTTAATGAACGGCATCATTAGAAATGTTAGCTACTTGCCGGTATGGTGTATTCTCACCACATATTAAAACTATTTATATTCTTTCCTGAAGAGACAACATTATTGCAACAATAACTGTTAAAAATTTGACAAGTGAATCAACAACTTAACACTACCATAGCATGCATTTTGTTTGTCAAGACCTACTTAAAAATTTTATTCAACGTGATTAAGCATCCTTACCGCCCTAGTTAGTGTTTATAAATAATCTGTAAATTCTGATTATTGAAATTTTAATGTAATTTCAACTCTAGTAATTTTATTAATACCTACTCATTGAAGTTTTTGAATTGTGTCTGCTTTTTCAAAATTGAAGGTACTTACGTTTGTTTAAAAAAATAGCCAAGTGATTGAAACTTTTAACCAGTCATGTTAGAATTTTTATAGCACATTTTTAAGTTCTCTCTAAAACTGTCCGTACAAATAAGAATTTATCAGGAAAGTTAAACTCCATGACGAGTTTGTTATGTATACATGAGTTGATGACAATTTACCGAACTTGTTTTTTTAAAATGAAGATGATATCTGTCAAAAATAAGCAAAACGTTAACTTTATCCTAGTTGCATGAAATTTGGCATATGGATATAAAATTGCCGTATACACAACTTTCTCAAGTAACTCTTTGTTAAATTTGATTTAGAAATGCACTTCAATTTTTTTTTTAAAAAGTTGAATTTGACAAACACTGAACGTCAGTTGGCCGCATCATTTTGGGTTGAATTTGAAGCACAAACAAGTGCCGAAGTTAAACCCAATTGTAACTTTTCGAAAAAAAATTCTCATATGGTGCGCACTTTAATGGTGACACTGTATGTGTTTTAATAAGTAGAAAGAGAAATTATACCAATAATAACATCCGAAACCAACACTATAATTGTAATGATAATTGAAATGAAGTAATTTATATACACAAAAAAAATTGGCGCAATAAATGTTAGAAATGGAGTCCTTCCATTTCGAGACATTGTTGAACTCGGTTTTTCAAATCATTGATTGCCTTTAACACACCCATTTGCTACATTGTTGCGAAATCATTGAAAATCCTCAATCTTGAGTCTTTCACATTTTCTACCTTTCTGCCAGCGTAAATCCTATTTTTCAATGTCCCCCATAGAAAATAGTCCAAAATAGTGAGATCTGGTGATCTTGCAGACCATTATATTGGCCCAGTATTTGTTTGGAAATGGAGGGACTCCATTTCGAAACATGAATATTCCATGAATATCGGAACGCACTTTTTGTCTGTAAAATGTGAAATATTAGTTGATAATTCCGGGTCAGTGTCATTTGTTTGTTTTGCAGTCGAAATTTCTGGATTCAAAATTCGATTGAATTGTCCTGTTCTTTATTATTCTTGGACAATTTCTCTTGTATATGCATATATTTTACTTGAAGTGGAATAGGTTGATACCTGGTTCTCCTCCAATGTTGTTGTGTGGTGTGAGTTTTCTAATCTTCGGAGCTAGAACTTGGAACTCGGACTGGAAGTGGTTTATCAGGTTGGTTTTCACTATATTTATTTTTAATTAATAGTATACAATACAATTATATTCAATTTTTCAATTTTCTATTACAATATTTTTCAAATTTCTGGAGACGAAAATTTTCGTGCCGTTCACCTTCGTCGCCTTGAGAAGAATCATGTTGTTGATAAAAGAGTTGAAAATCTCTTACTTTCGTTAGTTACCAACTCTGAATTTTCCTTACTACAAGTTTTCAACTTCAATATCACAAAAACCATCTATTCTATGATTTTCATATTTATTCTCAAATTGAGATACATCTAATTATTAAGTAGCTATCATATACAGAAATAGTCAACCTCACTTATGTCTAAATATAAATATTCTTCAAAAGCATTACTTGATGTCCGTATCTAAGGAAATGGTTCACAACAATAATATTCGAATTTTCCATCATTCCTAAATGTTCACAATAAGTTTATTGTTTTTTCCAATTTTATATAAAAGATATCATTTTGCTTTCATCTGACATTTATTTATAACCCATATCGGTTGTCTGTTTTTTGAAAATTATTAAAATTTCGTTCACAAATTTCGAAATTTGAATTTCCCATTATTTCGTATTTGTTTTTTGTCAAGTCTATGGAACGTGTTAGGAATCACACGTTAAAAGGTAAGACCTCGTTAGTCCTTAGCTCGCACAAGTTTCTCAACTTCTGAAAGTTGTCGTTCGTATGGGGGCGGCAGCTGATTAACGGAAAAACAGATTTTTTTTAAAACAGATTTCAATACATGTACAGGGTGTCCTCGCTGTACTTCTGTATCTGAATATTTCTGTGATGTTGTGATTATCTCCACACACTGTTGTTTTCGAGTCTTTTCAAAACAAATACCTGAAGTATCAGATATATTTTTCATATAAACAAAAATATATCCCATACTTCCAATTAAGATTATGATTAGGATTATGAAATATTAATTTTTTTTATGTTTGCTCATATAAATAAATATCAATAATGTTAAAAATTTCTCTGATTTTTTCATCATTTAAATACTTTAATTCATAACCATTCATATTATTTTCACTTACAATTTCATATGGTCCTTCAAATATAGGGAGTAACTCTGCACATTTGTTCTATTTGAAATCTGGTACTCTATTAGCTCCTATTGATACTAATTAACCTTTTGTTAATATTATATTTTTATGTCTTTTCTTATTATGCATTTTTTTAAATATCTTCTAGCGTTTTTATTTTGTTTTATTCGTCCTTCTGGTGATATGTCATTAAATGTTTCATTTTCTTCTTTCATCCATTTCCTGAGAGACTACTGTCCCATCATTGGTAAATATGACCTGATTTCTGTGACTGTGTGTGGCAATTGGTTGAGATACTCCTCTACCTCTGGTAAATTATTGTCCCAATTTTGATGATCTTCTCTTGACAATATTCGGAGAAATTCAAAAACCTCTTGAATATATCTCTCAGATGGGTTTGATTCTGGATGTCTTATACTGGTGAATATTAATTTTATTTTATTTTTACGGCAAAAATTTTTAAATTTGTCATTTTGAAATTATGTAACACCATTCAAAATACATTTTTGTGGTTTACCTACTTCATTGAAAAACAATTTGTTATTACTTGTACATTAGTTCTCTAACAAGGATGTAATTTTATAAATTTTGTGAAGATGTCTACAATAACAAGAATATGTTTGTTTCTATCTATGGTTGTTATAAGTTCACTATTGAAATCAATGGCAATTCCTTCTAATTTATTCGTGGTAATATTATGTCTTGGAATATTTGTATTAACAAAATTTTTACTTCTATAATAATTGACAAATATTACAATAATTCGTCAAATCTTTGTTGATTTGGATATCTTTTCTGCAAAAATTATTTTCTCTAAACATTATCCATACTTTTCTCACTTCAGGATGACCATTATGTTCATATAAACACTTAAATATATTATAAGCTATATTTCATAATATCTTTTGCTTCTGATTCATTTTGATCTTCTACTATTTTGTTATATGAAAATATTTCTTGTAGGTGTAATAATATGTCTACCCCAATTTGTGATGTTCTTTCTCTTTTTACTTTGCCATTCAATCTTGTTAATGCATCCGCAACAATTATCTTTTCCTTTCATATGTCTGATTTCAAAATCATACTCTTGCAAAAGTAATGCACCTCGATGTATTGTATTATTCAACAATTTATTATTCATCACATTTATTAATGAATTTTGATCTCAGTAAGTAAGATCTTGATTTAGTAGGTAATGCAAAAGATTATGCTTGCAAATTCTAATTCCGTTATACTATAGTATTTTTCATATGTTTCGGTCACTCTTGACACAAAACATATGGGTATCTCTTTTCCTTGCTGTACTTGCAATAATACTCCAGCAAGTTTAAACATTGATGCATCTGTCCTCAAAATGAATGGTAAATTATAATTTGGATGATAAATTTTTAAATTATTAGCAAATTCTAATTTGATGGTGTTAAAAGCATTTGTTGTTTCTCTTTAACATTTCTACTAAACTCAAAGTTTTTTCACTTATATCTGGCATTAATTTTTTCGAGTAATTTATTATTGCCAAAAAGCCTCTTGAAGTTTTTGAATTTGTTGGTCTTTTATATTCCATAATTGCTCTTATCCTTTCTTAATCCATACTTATACCTTCGGGGTCTAATTTATATCCTGAGAAATTCAATTCTGTTTGATAAAATATAGATTTGTCAATATTAATTTTCAATCCTGCATTATCCAATTCATTTTTTAATAATTTAATATGTTTCAGGTGACTTTCCCAGTCTGTGTAATATATTAAGATGTCGTCAATATAATGAAGGATAAAATCTTTGTATTCATCTAGAATTGTATGGATTGTCCTAACTAAAGCTGAACAAGAACTCTGGAAACCATATGGAACTACTCTGAATCTATACAAGACTTCTTCTAATGAAAAAGCTGTATACTCCCTACTATCTTTCTGAAGTGGAATTAACCAAAACGTATGTTTCAAATCTATTTTAGAAAATATTTTTGCATTTGTCATGCTTCCAAAAATTGCATCAATATTTAAAGGTACCTCGTATTGGGGTGTGGTGTATTTATCAATATTTCTAGCATCCAAACATAATCTTAATCCACCATTATTCTTTTTCACTACTACGATAGGATTAATGTATTTTGAATTGCATCTTTCATAAAACATTTTTGTTATTTCTTGTTGTACTTGATTCCGATGTTTATATGGAATCGCGTATGTTTTGAATTTGGAATTTTGTATTCCTTCAACCTCTATTTCATGAACATATTTATCTGTTAATCTATTTTTATTATCAATTGGATTTGGATATTCATTTGATAATGTTAATCTTTGTCTTTCATTCATTCCGCATATTCAATATCTAATAGGGGTTTTTTCCCCATCACTCTGTTATTTACTTGATTCATAATATTAGTATTCATTTCAGATTTATTCTCATTGTTATTTATGAATTCTATCATTTCTTCTCCTATCTGCAATATTCCTTTGTCATAGTCAATTATTTCGTCTGTTCCAATTATTGTGTCATATACTAATTTGTCTATTATTGAAAATTGTATAGCAAATTCTTTGTTATTAAATTTTATCAAAAAGTTACTTTATGTAACTTTTTATTATTTGCACCTACCAATACAGTTTTTGGCATACTGTAACATGAATGTTCCAAATTTGATTCCCTAATAAGTTTTGAATTTAGTAAAGAAATTTCAGATCCTGTGTCTGTCAATAATTCAATACCTTTATTATGAAAATTCCTTAATATTTTTATAAGTCCTCTAATATTTCCTAACTTAATTTTTTTTTCATTTTATATGAATTCCCTAGGATATTGGTAAATTCCTGCATATTGAATTTTGTTAAAATTTGATGTTGATATATATATATATATATATATATATATATATATATATATATATATATATATATTGTTATGAAAAGACTCGAAATACAATAGTGTATGGGAATTTTAAAAAACATCACGAAGGAATTCAGATACAAAAATACAGCATATTGAAATCGACAGCTTTGACCGGAAACAAGCAAATAAGAGTAGGAAATTCAAATATTAACATTCTTACATTGAAACGCATCAAAATACGGAAAACTGATAACCGATATAGGTTAGAAAGAAATGTCAGATGAAATTAAATTAACATCTGTGATGAAAAACGAAAAAAAGTCATGATAAACTAATTGTTACTATTTAGGAATGATGTGAAATTCAAAATTTATTATTGTGAATAACTCCCTTAGAAACTGACATGAAGTGATGCTTTTGAAAAATATTTATATTTACATAAAAGGGAGGTTAACTATTGTAGTACGAAGCTATAAAAAGAAAATGTATCTGAATTTAAGAGCCAATGTTAAATAGTAGAATAGAAAATTTTCCTGAAAAAGAATTTAAAAATTTGTATATGTGAAAATTGATATCAACAACGGGATTCTTCTTGAGGCAACGAAAGAGACGCCACGCTAAATTTTTCTCTTCGTGAAATTTGAATTATATATTATATGAATTAAGAATTAAACAGAATAGTAGTGAATACTGATTAGTAATAATAAATTCAGTGAAAAAACCTACCTGTCCAGCCAAGTCGAGTAAGGAATCCATGAGTTCCAGCTTCACAAAAATATCACACCACACACACACTAGTGTTGGAGGAAAGTAAGCTATTTACTTAAACAATTTATAAACAATATATGCATATATTAATGAAAAGACCTATGAACTGAATGAGACACTGAAAAGTACTTGAAATCAGAACCAGAAATTGGACTCTACCGAATTACAGTGACCTGCAATTCATAAATTGACAATTATCACATTTGTTCGGTGTTTCTATATTGAATAGTTCGTTGTTCGGTGTAGATTTAGGACTTTCTTAGAATTGAAGAATTTTCTCTTTTGGCAATTGTTAAATTTATATATTTCTGAATCAAACATATTTTTACTTTCACAATAAAAACTGTTCTATATTTCCTAAGAACAATTGTGTCTTTTTCCAAATTTTTCCACAGGTGAAATCTACTGGAAAAATCAAATTTTGGTAAGTAATTGTTGTGTTTTTGCCTAAATCCACCTGAGAGGTTGAGAAAAATCTCTATACACTGAGGTATACGATTTTAATTCAACGTAAGAGTCTAGCCGAATGAAATTTTCCCAATAAAAAAATAATTGGGAAAGAAAGCTTTTGGCTTTCTACTACTCCATCTACACATCCATGTATAGAGTTACTTCCTTCTTTTCTTTGGAAGACTCCCTCATCCTTCTTTCTTTGTATCAAGATGGAGTAGTAGAAAGCCAAAAACTTTCTTTCCCAAAAATTAATCACTCCTAATATATATATATATATATATATATATATATATATATATATATATATATATATATATATGTAATAGATAGGTTAATGCAGTCAAGCTGCTGGAAAATAATTCCATGAAAATCAAAAAATAAATAGATAAGTACTCTTAGATCATTCCCATATTGATTTCAATTTAAGAGCCACCGGTATACAGCTGTTTCAGCCTATTGGGCATCGTCAGTACCGGGCAGGCAGTCCTCGATTGAAGACAAAATGAGAAAAAACCAAGGACTATATATATATATATATATATATATATATATATATATATATATATATATATATATATATATATATCATATATCATATATATATATATATATATATATATATATATATATATATATATATATATATCTATATATATATATATATATATATATCATATATCATATATATATATATATATATATATATATATATATATATCAAGATGGAGTAGTAGAAAGCCAAAAACTTTCTTTCCCAAAAATTAATCACTCCTAAAATATATATATATATATATATATATATATATATATATATATATATATATATATATATATATACAGTGTGGTCCAACGAAAACTTAACACCTCGAGTTTCCGGCGTTAACATGAAAATGTGGAAAATCGCTCGAACCCGTCAATTTCTGATTCGAGGGGGAACAACTGTTCCACTGTTTTCATCCCCGTGACTTCAACCCCCTAACGGGGGTGAGCACAACCCCTTGATTTTGAATAGGGATGAGGGGTGTTGAGATACCTCATTTTGAAGATCTTATCGTGTACTATCTGACCGTAAAATTTCGCTCCAAAATATCCATCGATAACGACATGACAGGTAAAAGAGTGGAAGAGTACGTACTTTTGTGATTACTTTATTAAATGTTCGAAATGGGCACCATCCACTTCCATGCAGTAATATAAGTTTTGCTGAAAACGTTCACGTACATTACTCAAGATGTCTGGTGTAATTTGACGGCATTCATTAATGATCCGAGTTCGCAAATCATCCAGTGACTCAGGCTGGGTAGCGTAAATCTTGGATTTCAGGTGACCCCATAGAAAAAAGTCCAGTGGAGCCAGATCCGGTGATCTGGGTGGCCACTCAATATGTCCCCTTCTTCCAATCCAGGCGTGAGGAAAATTGTCATCTAAAAACTGACGCACCGGTTGAACAAAGTGAGGTGGTGCGCCATCTTGTTGGAAAATGATCGTTTGATGGTCTTCTGCATTCTCCAATACTTGCACGAGGGCTGGATAAATAGCGTTCTCCAATAGATCGAGATAAAGTTGGCCTGTGAGATTACCGGGTAGAAAAAAAGGGCCGATTATGTGATTTCCATAAATACCCGCCCAAACATTTAATTTTTGGGGGCGCTGTGTATACACCTCACGAAATAATCGTGGATTTTCATCTGACCAATACCGACAGTTATGCCGGTTTACAATGCCGTTAAGGTAAAATGAACACTCGTCCGAAAAACAGATATCGAACATGTAGTTTTGATTGCAGTTAATTATTTCACTGATCACTTCACAGAACTGGAGTCGGCGATCGGGATCATCCTCATTCAGTTCCTGAACCAATCGTATCTTATACGGATGGAATTTATGTTGTTTCAGGATTCTCATGATTGTTGTGCGTGAAACACCAGATACCTCGGACAATTTCCTAGTACTAACGGTCGGATCCATTGCTATATGACCTAAGACAGCCACGTCCCTCGCTTCGTCTCTTTCATGCACCCTCTTTTTGTTTCCAACTGACCCAGTAGCGTCAAATTTGGCAACCAGTTGCACAACGTAAGCAGCGGATACATTTTTTCCAGGATGTCGTTCGTTAAATAAAGCCGCTGTTGTGCGCGCAGAGTCGTTATTTCGGAAAAATAATTTTATCATTTCCACCCTTTCTTCTACGGAATACACCATTTTAATTCCACTACAAATTTACAATCGCTTGTACACACTTGTACCGTTCTTAACAATTCACGATAGACTAAGGTACAAAAACAAGGTCCGTCTACTTTTTTGGACAAAAAATTAACCACTCAATACCTTTGAAATGCGTCGGATACGAATAATATTCTCGAGATAAATTCCATATTGCCTCTTTCACTATTTTCGCTGTTATTTCATTATCGATGGATATTTTGAAGTGAAATTTTACGGGCAGATAGTACACGATAAGATCTTCAAAATGGGGTATCTCAACACCCCTCATCCCTATTCAAAATCAAGGGGTTGTGCTCACCCCCGTTAGGAGGTTGAAGTCACGGGGATGAAAACAGCGGAAAAGTTGTTCCCCCTCGAATCAGCAATTGACGGGTTCGAGCGATTTTCCACATTTTCATGTTAACGCCGGAAAATCGAGGTGTTAAGTTTTCGTTGGACCACACTGTATATAACAGAATAATTAGTGACTGGATTAACTATAAATCGATTCAATTCGTGAGGTTGCAGTCAATAGCTGGGCTGTTACAAAGAAAACTCTTTGTTATATGTCAAGCTTTCGGTATATTTCACACCTTCGTCAGGACAACTACAATAATAAGATTATATATCTTGTAAAAAATATATAAATATGGAGAACTTACTAACGTGAGAATAAAATATAAAATGGTTCAAAAACAGATAGAAAAACATTAATAAATGACAGTTAATAAAAATTTTGGCTGACAATGTCAAGTGGGAAAATTCTGAATGATACTCGAATTACTAGATTTTTTATTTTCTTTATCATATTTCAGTAGGTACGTGTAAATTTTGCTGAGACTATCAATATCAGTTCGTTTATTCATTGAATGTTCTTCGTTATCAATATGTATCATTTCCAAAAATATTCTTTTCGTTATATTGGTTTCTCTATCTAAAATATTTGGATTTTCAAAATTCATTTTATGATCCTCCGAAATAATAACCTCAAAAATATCTAAAACAAATGTCACTTCTATATCTAAATTATACAGTAAAGTAAAAGCTCCAATTTCAAATAAACAAAAATCCAATTTAGTATACAAAATTTCTTGTATGGATTGTTCTAAAACATATATAGGACAAACATCTAGACCTCTAAGTAGTCGCACCACTTCCCATAAGAGCGACTGTAGACGAAATGTTAATTCTTGTGCATTAACAGAACATGTTAATTCGGAGGATCATAAAATGAATTTTGAAAATCCAAATATTTTAGATAGAGAAACCAATATAACGAAAAAAATATTTTTGGAAATGATACATATTAATAACGAAGAACATTCAATGAATAAACGAACTGATATTGATAGTCTCAGCAAAATTTACACGTACCTACTGAAATATGATAAAGAAAATAAAAAATCTAGTAATTTGAGTATCATTCAGAATTTTCCCACTTGACATTGTCAGCCAAAATTTTTATTAACTGTCATTTATTAATGTTTTTCTATCTGTTTTTGAACCATTTTATATTTTATTCTCACGTTAGTAAGTTCTCCATATTTATATATTTTTTACAAGATATATAATCTTATTATTGTAGTTGTCCTGACGAAGGTGTGAAATATACCGAAA
This sequence comes from Leptinotarsa decemlineata, assembly GCF_025532065.1. Lineage (NCBI taxonomy): Eukaryota > Metazoa > Arthropoda > Insecta > Coleoptera > Chrysomelidae > Leptinotarsa > Leptinotarsa decemlineata. Next base: position 2,619,968 of record NW_027412590.1, read on the forward strand.
GCTTGACATATAACAAAGAGTTTTCTTTGTAACAGCCCAGCTATTGACTGCAACCTCACGAATTGAATCGATTTATATATATATATATATATATATATATGTATATGTATATGTATGAAATAGATAGGTTAATGCAGTCAAGCTGCTGGAAAATAATTCCATGAAAATCAAAAAATAAATAGATAAGTACTCTTAGATCATTCCCATATTGATTTCAATTTAAGAGCCACCGGTATACAGCTGTTTCAGCCTATTGGGCATCGTCAGTACCGGGCAGGCAGTCCTCGATTGAAGACAAAATATATATATATATATATATATATATATATATATATATATATATAGTATTAGTGTCTTGATATAGAAACAGAAGTTAATATCGGACATAGCACTCATGAAAGTGGCAAACCATAGACACGTGTTTCGAGCTTTTGGCCCATCATCAGTATGGTGCAGCCATATATCTATATATATATTCTATATCAAGATACTCAATAACTTTCATATTTGTATAATTTCCTGGACCCGGATGTCACGCAGATAGCTGCCTCCGTGGTGATTTTGATAGTTTTCTTGTGAACACGAGATCTATCAACTGAAACCACAAATGTGCGCACATCTTCTGGTGATGTCTGGTTTGAAAAAAACAGACATCACCAGAAGATGGCAAATGAGACTTTGCCGAAACGTTGTGAAAATAATCCTTATGGGGAGAAAATACACAGAACACGGAGCGAAACCCGAGAAAACAGCTCATCATATATATATATATATATATATATATATATATATATATATATATATATATATATATATATATATATATATATATATATATATATTGTTATAAATATATAAAATTAGAAGAGTATAATTTAATTAATTTGATTCTTGATTGTTATTCTGTTAGTTCAAATAATTTGAAAATTTTCTGTGATTTCAAAATTCTTAGTGCTCCGGCAGATACCTGTCCTTACCTCTAAATCTTACCTCTATTCTTCAAGGTTGCTCAGCTCAATCGAAGCTCATGCAGCTCTCTTTCTCAGAGTAGAGTTCTTGGAAAGGTGTTATAAATAAAATTTTGTAAGTTTGTGTTTTTGGAATCAAAACTTTGTCTCAAAATTAAAAAAATATAATGAATGTGAAATTTTTGTAAATGTTTTGTCAAACCAAACTTAAATTACCCTAAAACTGCGCCAAAATACCTTATGCTAAGAATTGTTACAGTAAATGTTAAATTTGAAACAAAAATATTCTTAGAATTGTGTTCCGTACAGTTAAATTCACGTGTAACGGCAAATTAGTTACTTGAAAACTTAAGCTGCCTGTGGTTCGTGCGTGGGAAACGATTCTAAAAATATCTGTGCTAAATGTCAGTGAATTTTTCAAATTTTCCTAATATTAAATCCAATAATAGTTCATGTAAATAAAATGATGAAGTTCGTTGATAAATAAAAGTTCAGAAGTTGTGATTTTCACACTGGAAGTTCCTTGTGACTGGAAAACTTTTGATTCGATTTGGAGGTTATGAATTGTTCAAGATTTTCAAAAAAATGTATTCTTCTTATGGATTGGGAATTATAAATAATATTGTAATACCTCAAAACTGGTACAGCTTCCCTGGATTGGTTTTCCCTTGATTGGAATTTTGAATTCTTCCAGACACTCTAAAATCTCCAGTAAGTATCCTTTCTTGTTATTATTATTTATACTCTGGCTCCTATTGATGGATTTATATTGATAAGAACATGCAAAACGGCCTTTTCTCTTTCTTTTCCTTTTTTTTAATTTCTAACAGCTCTTCAAAAAATTCGCGTCTGGACAGTTCAAAAGCTTCTCTCATCTCTCCTTATTGATTCACCCCTGGCAACCAGACAAAATTTTTCTGCCTACTGCTCTTCCTCACAATAATTTTGAAATTTCTTCAATTTTGACACTTTTCACTGTTCACACATATTATATTTACGATTTCTGTTTCCCAATTTTCACTAATACTAATAATGATTAATTTTGATTACATTTCATCACATTTTGTTTTGAATTTTTCTAATTTTGAATCCAAAATTCATCATTTTTCAGAAGTTAACACCTCCTTTTCAATTTATCAATCTGATTGGCTACTCTATAGTTGCATCCAAATCATGTACTGAGTGTTCTTATCATTTTTCAGATAAATTCCTAATGTCAGTATTAATTGAATTTTTGTTATTAATTTGTAGTGTAAATCTGTTTTATTGTATGTTATTATGTTGTATTAATGTCTTTATTGTTTTCAGTGTATTTATCCCGATGATTGATGGTTTCTGGTTAGTTGTGCTGTTTGGAAATGATCTGAAATACTCTAATACTGATAAGTCACAACTCTGCCTGATCTGGGCATGAACATTACTCAAAATTATACAGATAAGAATTTGAATAAAGGTAAAGTATCTGGCTTTCTAATAAAATTAAACATCTAAGAATAACTTTGATTTTCACAAACTTTCAACACTGAACTAACAAAATATGTGAACTTTTAACATCAAATTAATAAATAACATGAAAAACTTTTAACATTGAACTATCAAAATAAATACAAACTTTCAACTACTAAAATAAATGTAAACTTCTAACTAATTAAAATTTGAAAATTTTTAACTTTGCAATAATCTTATAAAAAAACTTATCATAACAAAATTCCCCCAAATTTATGTTTGAAATTTTGGAACGTTTTCTTAAAATTCAAACATAAAATTTCCTTTAAATATTTTCATGAATTCACTTTCTTGTCATAATCGAGATTTCTTTTTCTATTTTATTTCATGTTTCATATTTATAAATACTCTCAATATTAAAAATACCTCTCACAGTTTTATTTATTGGATGTATTAATTTATAGCTGTTCGTGGGATTCTCTGTCGCAACTTCATAAGGTCCTTCAAATGGTAACATCAGTTTGGCACATTTATCATTTTTATTATCTGGCATTCTCATAGCCTTAACAATAACTAAATCTCCCTTTTCAAACTTAACTTTTTTACCTCTCCTTTTACTTTCTCTTATCATATATTTCTCTGCATTCCTTTTAATTTTAATATTCACTTTCTCCATTATATCATTCATATCCTTCTCATCACTAATCCATTCTCTCTCTGGCATTCTTCCATTCATAATCAACTCTGGACATTCTTCTGTAACAGTATTTGGTACCTCATTGAAATATTTCTCAATTATACTGATTTTATTATCCCAAGTTCTGTGATTTTCTTGTGAAACTATTCTCAAATATTTAATTATTTCCTGTACATATCTTTCAGTCGGATTTGATGCAGGATGTCTAATGCTGGTAAAATTTAATTTAATATTCAAATTATGTGCAAATTTCTTCATCCTGTCGTTATTGAAATATGTTGTGTTATCTAGGATTACTTGTGTTGGTTTACCTAGTTCTACCATAAATTTTGTTAATAAATTTTTAATTTATACCTCATTATTATTACTCTGTACCTCATTCGTAGCGTGTGTCTGTTGTATATTGTTTAGCTGTCTGATTTCTTCTACGCTTCTACTTCTCCTATGTCTGTACATATCATCATTTCTTTCGTCATCGTAATCCCTATTATCTCTGTAATTTTGTCTGTCTGTACCATTAGTTCTGTGTCTGTATGTATTATTATTGTTGTTTCTATTATTAATGTTATTATATCTGTTATTATTGTTGTTATAGTATCTGTTATTGTGATTATTATTGTATTCATTATATCTGTTATTATTACTGTTATTATTTCTTTGTGGATAGTTATTATAATTTCTGTTATTAAATTGTGTATTATTATTATTGTAGTATTGTCTTTGATTATTATTGAATTGTCTGTTGTTATGATTATTATTATTAAAATTTGTTCTATTCATATTATTTTGTTGATATCTATTGTTGTCATTTACTCTATAATAATTATTATTCTGTTCCCTTTGTTCATAGTTATTATATCTATTATTGTGAGACTGATTATTTTGATTATTATAGTTATTTGAAAATGTTGTTCTGTTTTGATCATTTCCTCTATTTCTATAGGATAATGTCCTTTCTAATCTCATTAAATAATCACATAACCTGTCCATGTTTTTGATTTCATGCATGCTAATAATTTCGAATATTTCCTGCCTAAAATGCCTACTAATATATCCTACCATTTCATCTTCTCTCATTTTTGGTTGTAGATATTGTGCTGTTGCATATAATTGAATTGCGTAATTATTATAATTTTGACTCCTGCATTCGTCAAATTTTCCAAATTGAAGTTTATCTCTTATTTTCAATTGCGCATTTTCCCCCCAATACTGTCTAATAAATGAATTCTCAAAATCTTTAAAAGTTTGAATATTGTTTTCCTGACTGTTGAACCATATGCATGGTTGATTTGCCAGATGTTGCCTAATTATGTCTTTCATTTCCTCACCCTTCATTTTGTTATTAATTTTATTCTTTAAGATTTTAATAAATACAATTGGATGTAACTTTTTAATATTGCCCTCAAATTTGTTATTGTTTTGTACATTTTGGCACAGTCCTATGTAGGTGGTTTCTACTTTGGTTTTAAGTCCATTTTCCTCTATTTCCCTAATTTTATTTTCTAAAGTGATGAATTTATTTTTATTTTCCTCATCTTTCTCATTGATGATTTCATTTGTGCTATTTGTATTTATTTCTAATCTATCATTTACATATTTAATTTTCCCTAACACTTCTTTATTGTTGTTTTTAATTTCAGTCCTAACTTTTTGAATATTTTCACTGTTTTTATATATTGAGTTGTTAATGTCCACTATGTCCTGTTTTGTATTACTGTAAAATTCATCATTTTTATGCTGCATTTTATTTTCAAAATCTCTATATAATTGAGCCATCTCCTGTTTATTTTTTTCTAATTTAGTTTGTACCATTTCTTCTAATCTGTCCATATTTGCTTTCACACCTTCCATGCTTTCTCTCATGCTTTCTTTCATTTCCTCCTTCACACTTTCTATATTTTCTTTCAAATCCCCCTTTACACTTTCTATGTTCTCTTTCATATCTCCTTTTACACTTTCAATACTTTCTCTCATATTTCCTTTCACACTTTCAATATTCTCATTCATCTTAACCATGAATTGCATCAGCATTTTCATTTGGTTTTCCCCACTCAAATCTTCTTGCACTCCACTACCTTCTCCTTGTTCACCTCCAGTTTTCTTACCATCTCTCAAATCCATTTTATTAAATTTTTTAAAGCTTTTCTATAAGATTCACTCTAATTTTTGCCTTTCCAAATGTGCCTCACGTTTTGGCGCCAAATTGTTATAAATATATAAAATTAGAAGAGTATAATTTGATTAATTTGATTCTTGATTGTTATTCTGTTAGTTCAAATAATTTGAAAATTTTCTGTGATTTCAAAATTCTTAGTGCTCCGGCAGATACCTGTCCTTACCTCTAAATCTTACCTCTATTCTTCAAGGTTGCTCAGCTCAATCGAAGCTCATGCAGCTCTCTTTCTCAGAGTAGAGTTCTTGGAAAGGTGTTATAAATAAAATTTTGTAAGTCTGTGTTTTTGGAATTAAAACTTTGTCTCAAAATTAAAAAAATATAATGAATGTGAAATTTTTGTAAATGTTTTGTCAAACCAAACTTAAATTACCCTAAAACTGCGCCAAAATACCTTATGCTAAGAATTGTTACAGTAAATGTTAAATTTGAAACAAAAATATTCTTAGAATTGTGTTCCGTACAGTTAAATTCACGTGTAACGGCAAATTAGTTACTTGAAAACTTAAGCTGTCTGTGGTTCGTGCGTGGGAAACGATTCTAAAAATATCTGTGCTAAATGTCAGTGAATTTTTCAAATTTTCCTAATATTAAATCCAATAATAGTTCATGTAAATAAAATGATGAAGTTCGTTGATAAATAAAAGTTCAGAAGTTGTGATTTTCACACTGGAAGTTCCTTGTGACTGGAAAACTTTTGATTCGATTTGGAGGTTATGAATTGTTCAAGATTTTCAAAAAAATGTATTCTTCTTATGGATTGGGAATTATAAATAATATTGTAATACCTCACACATATTATATTTACGATTTCTGTTTCCCAATTTTCACTAATACTAATAATGATTAATTTTGATTACATTTCATCACATTTTGTTTTGAATTTTTCTAATTTTGAATCCAAAATTCATCATTTTTCAGAAGTTAACACCTCCTTTTCAATTTATCAATCTGATTGGCTACTCTATAGTTGCATCCAAATCATGTACTGAGTGTTCTTATCATTTTTCAGATAAATTCCTAATGTCAGTATTAATTGAATTTTTGTTATTAATTTGTAGTGTAAATCTGTTTTATTGTATGTTATTATGTTGTATTAATGTCTTTACTGTTTTCAGTGTATTTATCCCGATGATTGATGATTTCTGGTTAGTTGTGCTGTTTGGAAATGATCTGAAATACTCTAATACTGATAAGTCACAACTTTGCCTGATCTGGGCATGAACATTACTCAAAATTATACAGATAAGAATTTGAATAAAGGTAAAGTATCTGGCTTTCTAATAAAATTAAACATCTAAGAATAACTTTGATTTTCACAAACTTTCAACACTGAACTAACAAAACTAACAAAATATGTGAACTTTTAACATCAAATTAATAATAATATGAAAAACTTTTAACATTGAACTATCAAAATAAATACAAACTTTCAACTACTAAAATAAATGTAAACTTTTAACTAATTGAAATTTGAAAATTTTTAACTTTGCAATAATCTTATAAAAAAACTTATCATAACAATATATATATATATATATATATATATATATATATATATATATATATATATATATATCTATATATGTATATATATATATATATATATATATATATATATATATATATATATATATATGTATATCATACAATTTAAATAGATTTACTAAATAATGGAAACAAGAAGAAAAAAGAAGAGCCAACAGCCAGAACAGACTACTGAGAAAAATGTGGAAGAGGTACAGCAGGAAATAGGAGATACCATCATGGAAGAACCAGTAAGACAAACACCGATGGACATGAATAAATTGTTCGAAAGACTGGAACGAATGAGGAAAGAAGAAATGAAAATTCAAGAAAAACAACGAAATGAAGATATGAAGATGAAACGGAAAGACTGGAAAGAGTAAGACAAGAAGAAATGGAAAGATTGGAAAGAGTAGGACAAGAAGATATGGAGAAATTGGAAAAACTGAGAAAAGAAGAAACAGAAACCAGGAAAGAAAGAAACCAGAAAGAAAGATTGGAAAGACTAAGACAAGAGGATATGGAAAAATTGAAAAGAATAAGGAAAGAAGAAACAGAAACCAGGAATGAAGATATGAAGAAGTTATTTGGAAAAATAGATGAGCAGACAAATAATGTTACGAAGTTAGAAAACGAAATTAAAATAAACTATAATAATTTGGAACAAGAGTTAGCAGAATATAAAAGGACTATTGAAGAAAAGGTAGAAAAAATTTCATAGGAAGTGGAAGATAATAGGAAAGAAACCGAAGAACAGACTGACCAGGTACATGGAAGAATAACGACTGTAGAAGAAGGATTGGTGCAGGAAGTAAATTCAAGGAGAGAAGAGAATGAGAACTTAAATAACAAAAATAGATAGTGAAAGTAAATTAACTAGAGAAAAGTTTAAAGAACATAATATAAATGAGAAAGTAATTTATATTAACAATGAAATAAAACAAACGGAGTCCTTGGTGGAATGATGTCTTCTCTACTCTAGAATCTCAAAATCATACCGGCTTGCCGCACTAAGGCAGAAATCTTAGCCGCACAGATGCAGAAGGCTGTCATTCTTGGCTCACTGCGTTTGCTTTGGGCACATGATTCTCGGATCCAATGATCACTTACCCTACGGTGTGGGGATTGGTCATTGGTTGATTATGCTGGCGCGCCCTCCCGAATGTATCGGGGCTGCGGGGGATAGGGCCTGACCAGCGCACACTACGGTGAAAAAAAATAATAATAAATGAGCAGGGTTGGCAACTAACACCCTTGGCCTTTGGTGAGTTGCGACACCACTTACCCGAGCAACTGGTGCAAAACCGGACCGGCAGCCCAGGCGCACCCGGGAAGGAGAACTCTATTCTCCCTCCGGTGCCGGCCGTGGGTCCACAGGGCTAACCACCCGGTGGACTCAACACTTGGTTCCCAACAATCAAGGAAGAGGCCCCCACAATCGACCCGCTCGAAGGGGTCAGAGGCAAGGTGGTGGGGCCCATAACGATGATTTGCCTACCGACGACAACCCTGGCAACGACAACCCTGGCAACGACAACCCTGGCAACGACAAAGGACGCTTTGAGTGGACGCATGAGCTGAGAGATAGCCTTATGCATTGCTACGAGAGTAGTGAGCCCGCGCGAAGAGGGTACATGGCGAGATTGCATGCTCTGTGGTGTGAAACACATCCGGAGCATGCCGCCTTTTCCGCCCAAAATCTTAGGGATTACGTATCCTATCTTCGGCGGCAGGGCTATATAGCTCCTCTCCAGTCTGCTAACGGAGTGGTAGAAGTGGCAGTTCTACCACCCGTTGGCACGGCTGGAGAGGAGACTCGCACCATACCACCAATGGAGACGACAATCAGAACATGCAGGGCGCTCCACAGAATTAGGTCCCTGAAGCCACAAGAACTGGCTTGTTTGGATGCGGAGGTTCATAATGTTCTAACAGAAGAGGCTGACATCTGGCAAATCATCACCGCCGTGTATAACGTCGTCCAATCGCTTTCCGAATCGGAAGGACGAAATCCCGGCCTTGCGGTTCGGAAGATTGAACGGCGTGTACACAAGATGGAGGCTAAGATCACGTCGGCGAGACAACACGCGTCTCGTATCCAATGTGTGATGGACTACAGGGCGGCCAATAGGCCTTTCACGCCCGCAGTGCGGCGAATAGCCGCCAATTTACGACGTATCCATCACACCCTAAGCCAAGGCGTGCTGTTGGCCACCAAACAGCATTGCCTTGATAGGATACGAATGCTAGTGGCTGCTAAGAAGTCACTAGTGAGGCCAGCGAGAAGTATCGCGGAAAATCATAGGTTCCGCGAGAAACCTTCTCGCTTATTCCAAGAGCCTCTACGTGTTGTGGATAATCCGCCGACTGCTGATCAGGTGGAATCCTTCTGGAAGGATATTTATGAACACCCGCAGTCACTCAACTTAGACACTCCAGCCCTAGCGCAGTTCGAAGCTTTCAACAGAGAGCTTCGACAGCCTGAGCTCAATGAACTGCTCAACCCGATAACCCCGGATAACGTTCGAAGAGCCCTTGTTGATTCCAAGAACTTTGCTGCTCCAGGCCCAGATGGGCTGAACACTTATTGGTGGAAAAAACTACCAAGTACCCACCGCCATCTGGCCAGAGTTTTCAACTCATGGCTGGATGGAGAGCAGCCGATTCCGGATTGGTTTGTCGAGGGGCGGACCGTTCTCATCCCCAAAAGCGGAGATTTGTCGATTCCTAAGAATTACAGACCAATAACATGCTTGAATTCGTGTTATAAGTTGTTCACAAGCATCTTATACACACGAATACTCACCGCAGTTGACCGAGTGTTCGAACGGATATATGAGCAGAGAGGGTCGAAGAGAGGAGTCGCTGGATGTAAAGAGAACCTGCTCATCGATATATGTGTAACGCAGGACTCGATACAATATAAGCGTAACCTCTCTATGGCCTGGATCAATTACCGTAAGGCATTTGATACAATTTCGCATGAGCTCATTTTTCATTTGCTCAGATGCCTTGCGGTACCCGACAACATAGTGAGATGCATTGAACAACTGATACCACTTTGGCGAACTCGCTTCACCATAACATCTGGTCAAGCAAGAGTCCAAACAGGGTGGGTCACTTTCAGAAGGGGTGTATTTCAGGGTGATTCCTTCAGTCTCCTTCTATTCTGCATCTCACTATTGCCATTATCGGTTGCGCTCAGAAACACTCGAGGGTATAACTGTGGCACCCCCGGAAACCGGAGGCACAAGGTCACCCATCTGTTTTATATGGATGATCTTAAACTTTATGCCTCTGGAGAGAAGGATCTCCATCAGTCCTTGAGGGTGGTGGAAGAGTACACGCATGCTATCGGTATGAAATTCGGGATAGACGAATGTGCAATGGTTCATCTCAAAATAGGACGATGCGGGGAATACGGAGAGGATGTGCAGCTCGTAGATGGAAGCATCCTACACCATCTGGATGCCGGAGACACGTATACTTACCTCGGGGTGGAACAACGCCACTCACAAGAGGTAACCGTAGTGAAAAACTCTCTCCGCGGCAAGTATCAGCACAAACTTCGACAGATCTGGTCATCGGAAAGAAACAACAGGAAAGAACAAAGTTGCTGCAACAAATATGCTTGCCGTTCCAATCTTCCTCTACTCGTTTGAAGTAGTGAAGTGGACTCGGGAGGAGCTGTATCAACTCGACGTAAGGACCCGAAAAATGATGCATCTCTATAGGAGTTTGCATCCCAAATCGTCCGTTCCACGGTTTCACTTCCCCCGACAACAGGGAGGTCGTGGACTTTTGAGTTTGGAGTGTCTACATGACAGAATGGTACTGGATTCAGCCTGTAAAGTCGTCAGGAGTTCGGATCCCCTTCTCTGCATGGTCCGTGACCATGAGGGAGCAGGAATTGGAGCATTTCTCCTTAGGGCAGCAGCTTGAGCAGCTGATGAACTCGGTATAGTTTTCGACTCTGAACGAGGTGACTACAACTCTGTCACCGAGTTAGAACCCGTTCAGCAAAAAGCTCAGATAAAAGCCGCAGAGATCACCTTACTTCTGCGGAGACACAGGGATAAGCCAATGCATGGGGTCTTCTTCAATAATATTGAAGACCTTGGCTTATCAAAGCGCCTGACGTTCGCTTTTCTCAGGTCGAGTGGGCTGAAGTCGGAAGCTGAGGGGTTCATCATGGCTTGCCAGGATGGTGTCTTCAACACCTTAGTCTACCGCAGTCGCGTGATGGGTATAGAGACCCTAATGCACTTGCTATCAGCATGTCCAGCATATGCGGTCTCGGCCTATATCCATCGACATAACGCTGCCCTAAGAGTGCTATATTACCATCTACGGCACTCTTACGGTATTGACGAGACACCGGTGTTGCCCTACGCTTCGGGGTATATTGAATCCGTTGTGTGGAACGGGAAGTGCCAAATTTATTGGAACTATTCGTTCCCCACCCTCAGGCTCATACAAGCTAATAAGCCTGATGTAGTCCTTGTCGACCACCAGACCAAAACAATATTTGTCGTGGAGTTTTCAGCTCCTGGCGAGACGAATATCGTCAGAAAAGAGGAGGAAAAACGGATAAATTATCGAGATTTTCTCTTCGAACTCCGCAGACTCTATCCAGATCACTCTGTCAAGATGGTCGTTCTGATTATTGAAGTCCTTGGTGGAATGATGTCTTCTCTACTCTCGAATCTCAAAATCATACCGGCTTGCTGCACTAAGGCAGAAATCCAATTTGGTACTGAAGAGCCTTAGGGCAAGTGTCTTAAGGCGAAACATCGGTGTATACCAGTGAGGGTGACAGTGTTCCATGTGAGTACAATTTATTACCATTCATTCAAAGTAGAACTCATGTGAATGATATCTGATTCTTATTCCACAACAAATGTTTGAAATACAAACTGAGTAGAGAAAAGTATCTTCTGTATAATTCAGTGTTCATATAGAAGTATTTGTTTCGAAAGAATTATTTTCTTTGGTGTAATTCAATGTTTATATGAAAGTAGCTGTTTCAGGAGGACTTTCTTTCAGTTTGTGTCTGAAAATTACTTCTTTGCATGATCTACACATTCATGTATAGAGTTTCAAATTGATTACTTCCTTCCTTTCTTTGGAAGATTCTCTCATCCCTTTTTTTGTATCAGATGGAGTAGTAGAAAGCCAAAAACTGTCTTTCCCAAAATACCTATGTTAGATATTGAATGTGCGGAATCAATGAAAGATAAAGTATTGACATTATTTAATGAACATCCAAATTCAATTAACAGTGAAAATAGGGTAACAGATAAATATATTCATGAAATAGAGGTTGAAGGAATACAAAATTTTGAATCTTAAACATACCCTATTCCTTATAAATACAGAAATCAGGTACAACATCAGATAACAAAAATTTTAGAACAAGAAATAATTGAACGATGCAATTCAAAATACATTAATCTTATTGTAGTAGTAAAAAAGAATAATGGTGAACTAAGATTATGTTTGGATGCTAGAAATATTAATAAATTCACCATACCTCAATACGAGGCACCTTTAAATATTGATGAAATTTTTGGAAGTATTATTAATGCAAAAATATTTTCTAAAATAGATTTTAAACATAGTTTTTGGTTAATTCCATTCCACAAAGATAGCAGGGGCTATAAAGCATTTTCAATTGATGAAGTCTTGTATAGATTCAAGGTAGTTCCATATGGTTTGCAGAGTTCTTGTTCAGCATTGGTTAGGACAATCCATACCATTTTAGACAAATACAACGATTTTATTCTTCACTGTATTGATAACATCTTAATATATTCCACAGACTGGGAAAGTCACCTGAAACACATAAAATTTTTAATAAATGAAAGAGATAAAGCAGGATTTAAAATTAATATTGAAAAATCGAAATTTTATCAAACAGTAATGACTTTCCTAGGATACAAATTAGACACAAAAGGAATAAGCATGGATAAAGAATGAATTAGAGTTATAATGGAATATAAAAGACCTGTAAATTTAAAAACATTAAGGAAATTTTTGGGAATAATAAATTATTTTTAAAAATTATTGCCAGACATAAGTAATAAAACGTTAAGTCTAGTTGAATCATTAAAAAAGAACAATAAATGGAAATGGGGACAAGAACAAGAAAATGCTTTTAATAATATCAAAGTGGAATTTGCAAACAATTTAAAAATTCACCATCCTAATTACAATCTACCATATATATTAAGAACTGATGCATTTATATTTGAACTTGCTGGAGTTTTATCACAAGAACAAGAAGGGAAACAGGTGTTTTAACGAATGTCGAGTCGAGAGTAGACGTGTGGTGTGTTGCTCCTGATAAATCAGCAAAACTACGATTGTGAAGGTGTGTTAAAATACAGAGTTTCAAACGTCCTATTGTGAAATTACAGTTGGACCCTACCTAACAAACTAATAATACAAAGATGGTTATAACTAGAGAATTAGCTGATGAGATAAAATTGTCAGTGAATACCACTATGCTAAACATACTCAAGGACGAGATATTTATTAGAAGTTTAGCAAATAATGTTGCCGAAGCCGTCGCAAATTCTTTGAACAAAAAGTTATCAGAGGTTGAAAAAAAAGTCACCCAGCTGGAATCGGATGTTAACGACATTAGAAAAACATCAGCTGAGAAAATAAACAAGCTACAGTGTGATACAAATTCATTAACCAAGGAAAAACGATCACTGGAAAAAAAATCGATACAATGGAACAAGATAAAAAGAAGAAAAACCTACGCTTATTCAACTACGATGAAAAACCAGATGAAAACCTAAGAAAAGAAATCTGTCTTTTCTTGAATTCCAAAATGTCTATCAACTTAGCAGAGACAGACATTATACTATGCTACAGAGTGGGTAAAACTCTCGAAAACCAAACTAAACCTCGTGCAATCTTTATAAAACTCAAGGACCAATTCACGAAACAAATGATCTACTCCAAAAAAAAACAACTAGAAGGATCGAAGGTGGTAATACGTGAAGACTTAACCAGCACCAGAGTAGATATTCTGAACAAAGTGATCGAAAAAGTTTCCATAAGGAATGCGTGGACTGATTCGGGAAAAATATTCGTAAACTACAACAATAAAATCTCAATTGTCAAATCGCATGAAGATTTCTACAATTTGTTTCACAAGCAAATCCACTGTTTTGATACCATGTATAAAATCTATTAAGTTGATAATAATGATTATTTTTTATTTTTCTATTTATTATTCTCTGATGCAGTGTTACTTTGATTTATTGTTAAATTTTTATTGACTTTTCGTCAACAATCACTTTCAAGAATATTTTGTTTATATTAATAGCGATTTATCTGGAAGTGTACCCCAATTTAAACTGTACTTTAGTTTAATCACATTGGTATACGATATGTTAGAGTTTCTCAATCTACTAGACGATAAAGAGGAGATAGAGACGGAGGAATATGAGCACTTTCAGGAGTATTTTGGAAGTGAGAGGAATGACTCATGCAATGGTACGTTAGCAATTATTCACTTCAATATCAGAAGTATCAACAAAAATTTCGATGAACTGCTAGTCTATTTAGAAAAAACTCATAATCATATAGATGTCATAATATTGTCAGAGACGTGGAATGTAGAGACCTTAAACGATTATACAATATCGGGATATTCGATATACTACAATAATTCTAAAGAAAACCAAAACGATGGTGTTATTGTGTATGTTAGGGAATACATTGACTCAATCGTGTCAGCAATAAATTTAACGGAAACGAACTTGCTCATATTGACTCCAACCACGCATAACCTCAGCATAGAGATAACAGCGTCTTATAGATTACCGTCAATCGACACTTTCACTTATCTGGAAGACTTACAAAACCATTTCTCAACCACTAAAAAAAACGATATAGATATTTTTGTAGGTGATATAAATATAAATTTATCAGATGGTCTCTCAAACAATGTTCATACATACGTAAATGTATTGTCTGAACACGGGTATTTCTCTCTTATCAATAAACCAACGAGGGTTAGTCAGGAATCTAAAAGCATTGTTGATCATTTATTTTTAAGGACAAGAATATCAAACATTGAGGCACATCCCATCATTTTTCAATCGGATATCACTGATCATTACCCAATTTACCTGGAGCTTACCAAGACTGATTGTGTGAACCTTAATCATGAAAAAAAAAACAAAACAGCAGAATAAAAAAATTAATTACTTCATTTTAAACAATCAATTGAATGAAGAAAACTGGAGTGGTATTCTAACCAACACTTATACTCAGTTAGTATATAACAATTTTCTACATAAACTTGAATCATATATTGAAGTCTCAGCATATAATTGCAATGTAACTAAGAATCGTGACCATAAATTAAAACCTTGGATAACCAACGGCTTAATCACTTCAATCCGGAAAAGAGATTCACTTAAGAAAAAATTATTACATAAGCCATCAGTGCAAAGTTATAATGAATACAAAGCTTGTAGAAATAAACTAAACAAATTGATCAAACAAACAAAGAACGATTATTATAACGGAAAACTGAATTCCAGTAAAGAAAACTGCAAAAAACTTGGGAAATAATAAATGAAATAACAAACAGAAATAGAAATAAATCTTCTCTCTTCAACTATAGTATTAAAAATAAAGACGGTGAACGGATAACTGAGCTAAACAAAAAAATAAATGCAGTCAATGAGTACTTTGTGAACATAGGATCAGAAATGGCTCGACGAATAAAAAAAAATGGAATCGCTACCCCCTACTTTTTTGAAAGATAAATATATACAATCCACCATGTTTCTCAAGCCGGTAACAAAAAACGAACTTATTGAGGTAATATATAAACTTAAATTAAATTGTTCACCCGGATCAGATGGCATCTCCTCGAGTACTATAAAAAAGATACATCTGCATCTGCTAACACCCCTAGTGCATATTATAAATTTAGTATACAAAAATGGCAAACTACCGTCCCAATGGAAAGAATCATTTGTAATTCCTATATTCAAAACCGGTGCACATGACGATCTTGGTAACTACAGGCCCATTTCCATAATAAATAACTTTGCAAAAATATTTGAAATAACTTTGAAAAAACGAATGATGAAATTTTTCCGTGAAAATCAAGTTATTACAGACGAGCAGTTCGGTTTTATCGAAAAATCAAATACTGAATGTGCAGTAATTGATCTAATGAATAAAGTTGTGGGAGCCTTGGATCGATCAGAAAAGTGCTTAACCATTTTCCTCGATCTCGCCAAGGCCTTCGACACTGTATCTCATGCCAAGCTCTTAAACAAATTATATAACTACGGGATTCGTGGTCCAACGTTACTTTTAATAAAAGACTGTCTCTCACACAGAATGCAAAAAGTAAAAATTGACAACCATTTGAGCAGCTCTAGAGAAGTCACAATAGGAGTTCCTCAGGGAACAGTATTAGCTCCATTACTTTTCCTTGTATATATTAACAGTATCAGTAAGATCAACAATTTTAACGAACATCTTATCTCGTATGCAGACAATACAGCTATTGTAATTGTAGGCGACTCTTGGGATAATGTGTTCCTTAAATCTGAAAAGGTTCTCCAAGACATACAAACATGGCTTAATTTCAATCTACTGACCTTAAACATAAAAAAGACAAAATATGTAACATTCACTTTATTACATAGAGATCAACCAGTTAATAATACAATCAGTATACATCAAAAGGACTGTAATACGAATGATTGTTCCTGCCCTAATATAGAAAAGACTCAAAATATAAAATACTTAGGTGTGATGGTGGATCAACATTTAAAATGGGAGGTACATGCCAATTACATGATCAAACGACTCAGGATACTGATGAGACAATTCTACGCCCTCCGTGATATTCTGGATAAAAAAAATTATTAATGATTTATAACTACCTAGCCGAATCGGTATTAAGATATTGTATCACCGTTTGGGGAGAAATGTTTGATAACGTTCTGAGCCGACTTCAAACAACCCAAAATACTGTCCTAAAAATATTATTCAAGAAACCTAAAATTTTCTCAACAGAAAAATTGTATCAAGAAAATGGATTAATGAATACCCGTAGTTTATATATTTATAACTGTCTCCTATGGATGCATTCAAATAAACATAACTTTACTTCCACTAAAATATATAACAATGAAATACAAAGGCAAACCAGATCGGTGGAAAATCTATTCATCAGCATCCCAAAGTTCAATGAAACTCATACACAAAGATGTATTTTTTATTTTGGTGCTAAATTTTTCAATGCGTTACCCATGGAAATCAAGGTTATAGAAAAACCACATCTGTTCAAAAAAGCGGTAAAAAATTGTATACGTGAAAACCCAAATATATTTTGCATTATCTGATCTCCCCACTCAATTCATAAGAAAGACTCCAGTCTCTATTTCCCTCACTCTCTCTCTCTCTCTCAACTCCATTTCTTTATGTAATTTTACTATTTTTCTCTATTTTGTTACTTTTTTTCCTTTTTTTTAACATCTCAGTGAATAAGTATTAGTTTATTATTGTACTTAGTTGTACACCCTCTATATTAAAAGTGATTTTACATGTATTATTTTGGTACTATTAATTTCTCGCTCGGCGAATCATAACTAGTGTGTAGTCCACTTCGAGGTGGGTTGACAAAGCAGCACAAGCATATCACATGCTTAGGTAATGTCGCCCCACTCGAAATGGAAATTTATTGTTTACAAATATTGTACTATATAATTGCACTGTACCCAATCTGAATTTATACAGGTACGTACCTATATGTTTTGTGTCGAGAGTGACCAAAACATATGAACAGCATTACAGCATAACAGAATTAGAATTTGCAAGCATAATCTTTTGTATAACCAAATTGAGATTTCATTTACTAGGATCTAAATTTATTATTGAGACAGATTATATATCTTCATTGAATGTAATGAATAACAAATTATTGAATAATAGAATACATCGAAGTGCATTAATTTTGCAAGAATATGATTTTGAGATCAGACATATTGAAGGAAAAAACAATATTGTTGCGGATGCATTAACAAGATCAGACGGCAATGTAAAATGAGAAAGAACTTTGCAAATTGGGGTAAATATATTAATTGACCAACAGGGAATATTTTCAATGAATAAAATTATAGAAGATCAAAATAAATTAGAAGCAAAAGATATAATTAAATGTAAAAAAGCCAATGGTATTTGGATAAAGATTATAAAGGATCACGAACTATATGTAATTGGTAATGAATTAGCTTATAATATATTGGAGTATTTACATGAACATAATGGTCATCCTGGAGTGAGAAAAGTATGGATAATGTTTAGGGAAAATTATTTTTGCAGAAAAGATATCCAAATAACCAAAGATTCAACAAATATTTTTTGGAAAAAAAGTTTTTGGCTTTCTACTACCCCATCTGATACAAAAAAAGGAATGAGAGAATCTTCCAAAGAAAGGAAGGAAGTAATCAATTTGAAAATAAGTAACTCTATACATGGAAGTGTAGATCATGCAAAGAAGTAACTTTCAGACACAAACTGAAAGAAAGTCCCCCTGAAACAGCTACTTTTATATAAACATTGAATTACACTAAAGAAAAAAAATTCTTCCGAAACAAATACTTCTATATGAACACTGAATTATACAGAAAATACTTTTCTCTACTCAGTTTGTATTTCAAACATTTGTTGTGGAATAAGAATCAGATATCATTCACATGAGTTCTACTTTGAATGAATGGTAATAAATTGTACTGACATGGAACACTGTCACCCTCACTGGTATACACCGATGTTTCGCCTTTAGACACTTGCCCTAAGGCTCTTCAGTACCAAATTGGATAACATTATAGAAAATACACACAATTCATTCATGAATTAAGATTTTTTAATGTCACGGAATAAGCTTGATCTGCTAATATCATCGATGACATCGTATTGACATTCACCTATTTGATTTAATCCCAGCCAAGAGGAATCTTATTTGAATTGAAGGGGTTATATTTTTAAGAGTGATTAATTTTTGGAAAAGAAAGTTTTTGGCTTTCTACTACTCCATCTGCTACAAAAAAAGGGATGAGAGAATCTTCCAAAGAAAGGAAGGAAGTAATCAATTTTAAAAAAATCGTAATTCATGAATGAATTGTGTGTATTTTATATAATGTTATCCAATTCGATACTGAAGAGCCTTAGGGCAAGTGTCTTTAGGCGAAACATCGGTGTATACCAGTAAGGGTGACAGTGTTCCATGTGAGTACAATTTATTACCATTCATTCAAAGTAGAACTCATGTGAATGATATCTCATTCTCATTCCACAACAAATGTTTGAAATACAAACTGAGTAGAGAAAAGTATTTTCTGTATAATTCAGTGTTCATATAGAAGTATTTGTTTCGAAAGAATTTTTTTTCTTTCGTGTAATTCAATGTTTATATAAAAGTAGCTGTTTCAGGAGGACTTTCTTTCAGTTTGTGTCTGAAAGTTACTTCTTTGCATGATCTACACTTTCATGTATAGAGTTGATTACTTCCTTCCTTTCTTTGGAAGATTCTTTCATCCCTTTTTTTGTATCAGATGGAGTAGTAGAAAGCCAAAAACTTTCTTTTCCAAAAATTAATCACTCCTAAAAATATAACCCCTTCAATTCATTTAACAAATAATTGTAATATTTGCCAAATTTTCAAGAGCAAAAATTTTGTGAATACAAATATCCCAAAAAATATAATTACCACCAACAAATCAGAAGGAATTGCCATGGACTTTATTAGTGATTCAATAACAACAAATGATAGAAAAACGTCTTTGATATTGATAAATATGGAAGGAAGGATGGAATCGATAAGATCGGAAACACTATTGACTGATGACAGAAACACTGGTAAAGCTAAGGAAGAAGCCGAACGTAGCCCTAATCCGCCAAGGTTTACAGGAAGAGTTGCTTGGAGCCATGAATCATTATTGAAATGATTGTTTCTAACATATTTCGTCGTGTGGCGGAGTAAATTATCAAATTCGTCAAGCTGTAACTGACTTGACCAAGTGGGGGAACATCTGATGGCGTAGGTACATGAGTTTTGGAATCGCTGAAAGTGAATCTTTAGAGAGAGGAGCACCCAGAAGACTCCATTTAGACTTTTCCAAAATTCTTATGCCAGGAGCCAATTTCAAAATGGATTCGGAAATATTATTCGGAGTTGAAAGAGTATTCAACTCGCATTTTTCAAAATTTAGTTCAAGTTCAAGATGTTTTGAATAATCAATGATTTTTTCTAAATCCTTTGAAACACTGTTTTCATCACCAGCGATTGAGCCATCGTCCAAATACCAACAATTAAATTCGGATGATGAGCTTCTAGTGAGTTCTTTGATGGTCAGACAAAAAAGAGCAGGTCCTAAGGGATCACCTTGTTGAACATCTCTCTCAGACAGAATCAGATGTTCACCAAAACTAAAATAGGAATGATTTATAACACTGACTTAAGAAGGGGTATAATCCTGGAAACGAATCTTTAACCTTCCGAAGCATGATGTTTCTATCAATCATGTTGAAGGCATTTTTGAAGTCTATTTTCAGGAAACTTTTTGAATCGGGATATGGATGAAGATTAATATATCTACGAGCAGCATCAGCAACAGCTTCACATCCACCTGCAGTACCGAAACCAAACTGTAGTGGACGTAACATCGATCCTAGTTCGTCTTTAATCCTCATACAACCAAGTTTAGCTACCAATCGACGATAAAAGGTACCGACGGCAATCGGTCTTACTCCTCCATACTTTTTCCTGAAAAATCGTGTGGTAGTTGCGAATCCAGAGAATGTGCGGAGGAATCTGATCGATGGTGTTTTGATCGGAGAACTGAAAGTGTCGATTCATCGTATTCGGCCAACGTATCACTTGAACTGAAGATTCTGATAGCTGACCTAATGTCACCATCAGCTATTTTACTCAAAACAAGCTTAGAAAAGTTTTGGTTATATTTCCTTTCATCGATTTGAGATAGAATGACATTGGTCTTGGAATTAAGAAGTTTGATGTTTTTCTTTATAATGCGAGAGAAGATCTACGGGAGTCCTTGGCATGTGGGATGGAGAACAAAGTATAAGGGAAAGTTGACAAGTTTTCCCAGTTTGTTGGAGAGTTTGTATGTAAACATTCTTCTATAATTTCGCAAAGGGCAGAAGCAGAGCAATTTCTTGCAGATTTGGGAATCTTTTTTATAATGTGACTGCATCGTTTCAATGAGGACAATTTTTCATGAAATGTATCTTTATTAGAGTGAGGCAACAGAACAGAATCGACAGCTTGTGTGAAAGCTGATTCATTCAAAGAGGATTTTGTATTAGAAATTTTATGAACTCTACCATTATGAATTTTGATACCTTCCGTTGTTTTAAAGGATTTTTCACAAATTTCACAGAATTTGTTATCAAGAGAAAGGCCATTGCCAAGAGAAAGCAGTCATTGAAATGAATGATATACAACTACGGTTTAAAATGAGAAAAATATGTGTTTTATATATAAAAGATATATTTTAAGAATACTTAGCTTTTAGTTGAACTGGTTTACTTGAATTGAATGATTTTTTCACTTCCTGAATTTGACGAACTTATTATAAAATATGACAGTTGTCAGACAATTTCTTCAAATGCGAATATTTTCCTTGTTTCGATGAAAACTGGCCGAACTGCAAATTCTGTGGGTCTCTCTTATTATTATGAATTGTGAATTATTTAGGCAGTGAGAAAAAAAACAATTTTTTCACGGTGAAAAACACTTTTTTTCACGATGGAAGTTTTTTTTAACATATATGACATATATATGTCAAATAGAAACAAAAATATTCTTGTAATAGTAGCCATTTCTACAAAATTTATAAAATTATATTTATGTAAAAGAACAAATGTGCATATTATTACAAAATGTCTTCAACAATATTTTATTGAAGTAGGAAAACCACAAAATGTATTTTGGATAATGCAAATTATTTTCAAACTGATAGATTCAAAAACTTTTGTCATAAAAATGAAATTGAATTGATATTTATCAGTATTAGACATCCAGAGTCAAATCCATCGAAAAGATATGTTCAAGAAGTGATCAAATTTCTCAGAATATTATCCAGAGAAAGTCATCAAAATTGGGACAATAATTTACCAGAGGTAGAGAAATATCTCAATCAGTTGCCACACACAGTAACAGAAATCAGTCCATATTTTTTAATGATGGGACAACATCCTCCCAGAAAATGACTAAAAGAGGAAAACAAAACATTAGAGGAAATTTTAAAACAAGTAAGAATAAGACAGAATGAAAGTGGTAGTAAATATTTAAAAAGAATGAATAAAAAGAAAACACATAAAATGTAATCTTTGAAAAAGGTCAATTGGTTTTGATAAGGGCAAATAGAGTAACTGATTTAAAGAAGAAAATATGTGCGAAGCTACTTCCAATATTTGAAGGTCCTTATGAAATTGTCAGTGAAAATAATGTGAATAGCTATAAATTGAAATATTCAAATGAAGAAAGAATAAGAGGAATTTTCAACATAAATGATATTTATTTATATAAACAAACGTAAAAATAGAAACATGTCATAATCATAATCATAATTGAAAGTATGAGCTATATTTTTTGTTCATAAAAAAATATATCTAATACTTGAGGTATTTGTTATGAAAAGACTCGAAATACAACACTGTATGAGAATTTTAAAAAACATCACGAAAAAATTCAGATACAAAAATACAGCAAGGACACCCTGTACATATATTGAAACCGACAGCTTTGACCGGAAACAAGCAAATAAGAGTGGGAAATTCAAATATTACCATCCTTACATTGAAACGCATCAAAATACGAAAAACTGATAACCGATATAGGTTAGAAAGAAATGTCAGATAAAATTAAATCAACATCTGTGATGAAGAAACGAAAAAGGCATGATAAACTAATTGTTATTATTTAGGAATGATGTGAAATTCAGAATTTATTATTGTGAATAACTTCCTTTGAAACTGACATGAAGTGATGCTTTTATTTACATAAAAGGGAAGTTAACTATCGTTGTACGAAGCTATAAAAAGAAAATGTATCAGAATTTAAGAACTAATGTTAAATTAGTAGAAGAGAAAATTTTCCTGAAAAAGAATTTGAAAATTTGTATACGGGAAAAATGATAGATGGTTATTAGGCGAACGAGATATATTTCCAATTTTTTCATCAACAACGGGATTCTTTTTGAGGCAACGAAAGAGACGCCACGCTAAATTTTTCTCTTCGTAAAATTTGAATTATATATTATATGAATTAAGAATCAAACATAATAGTAGTGAATACTGATTAGTAATAATAAATTCAGAGAAAAAACCTACCTGTTCAGCCAAGTCGAGTAAGGAATCCATGAGTTCCAGCTTCACAAAAATATCACACCACACACACCAGTGTTGGAGGAAAGTAAGCTATTTACTTAAACCATTTATAAACAATATAAGCATATATTAATGAAAAGACCTACGAACTGAATGAGACACTGAAATCGGACTCTGCCGAATTACAGTGACCTGCAATTAATAAACTGTCAATTAACACATTTGTTCGGTGTTTCTTTATTGAATAATTCGTTGTTCGGTGTAGATTTAGGACTTTCTTAGAATTAAGGAATTTTCTCTTTTGGCAATTGATAAATTTATATATTTCTGAATCAAACCTAGTTTTACTTTTACAATTGAAACTGTTCTACATTTCCTAAGAACAATTGTGTCTTTTTCCAAATTTTTCCACAGGTGAAATCTACTAGAAAAATCAAAGTTTGGTAAGTAATTGTTGTGTTTTTGCCTGAATCCACCTGAGAGGTTGGGAAAAATCTCTATACTCTAAGGTATACGATTTAAACTCAACGTTAGAGTCTAGTCGAATAAAATTTTCATAAAAAAATAATAAAAAAAAATTATTTTACAAAACCCAAATCAATTAAAAATCATTTATTAACATCTTCATCATATAATATAAATACATATAAATACATCAGGCTTATTAGCTTGTATGAGCCTGAGGGTGGGAAACAGATACTTGCAAAAAATACGGCACTTCTCGTTCCCCATAACGGATTCAATATCCCTCGGAGCATAGGGCAACACCGGTGTCTCGTCAATACCGTAAGAGTGCCGTAGATGTTAACATAGCATTCTCAGGGCCGCGTTATATCGATGTATATAGGCCGAAACCGCATATGCTGAACATGCCGATAGCAAGTGCATCAGGGTCTTGGGCGCCTCACGGCAGGCCCTGCACTTTGAGCAGAAACCTATATACCCATCACGCGACTGCGGTAGACTAAGGTGTTGAAGACACCAGTTTTCGACTTCAGCCAACTCGACCTGATAAAAGCGAACGTCAGGCGCTATGATAAGCCAAGGTCTCCAATGTTATTGAAGAAGACCCCATGCATTAGCTTATCCTTGTGTCCCCGCAGAAGTGAGGTGACCTCTGCGGCTTTTATCTGAGCTTTTTGCTAAACGGGTTTCAATTCGGTGACATAATTGTGGTCACCTCGTTCGGAGTCGAAAACTGTATCGAGTTCATCAGCTGCTCGGGCAGCTGCCCAGAAGAGAAATGCTCCAATTCTTCACGGTCATGGACCATACAGAGAAGGGGATCCGAACTCCTGACGACTTTACAGGCTGTATCCAGTACCATTCTGTCATGTAAACACTCCAAACTTGAAAGTTCACGGCCGCCCTCCTGTCGGGGGAAGTACAACCGTGAAACGGACGATATGGGATGCAAACTCCTATAGAGATGCATCATTTTTCGGGTCTTTACGTCGAGTTGATACAGCTCCTCACGAGTCCACTTCACTACTCGAAACGAGTAGAGTAAGATTGTAACGGCAAGTATATTATTGCAGCAACTTTGTTTTTCCCCGAACGTTCCGATGATCAGATCTGTCGAAGTTTGTACTGATACTTGCCACGGAGAGAGTTTTTCATTGGTGTCACCTCATGTGAGTGGCGTTGTTCCACCCCGGTGTAGGTATACGTCTCTCCGGTATCCAGATGGTGTAGGATGCTTCCATCTACGAGCTGCACATCCTCTCCGCAGTCCCCGCATCGTCCTCTTTTGAGATGGACCATTGCACATTTGTCTATCCCGAATTTCATACCGATAGTATGCGTGTACTCTTCCACCACCCTCAAGGACTAATGGAGATCGTTCTCTCCAGAAGCATAAAGTTTAAGATCATCCATATAAAACAAATCGGTGACCTTATGCATCCGGTTTCCGGGGGTGCCACAGTTATACGCTCGTGTATTTCTGAGCGCAACAGATGATGGCAATAGTGAGATAAAGAAGAGAAGAAGACTGAGGGAATCACTCTGAAATACACTCCTTCTGAAAATGACCCACCCTGTTTGGACTCTTGCTTGACCAGATGTTGGTAAAGCGAGTTCGCCAAAGTGATATCAGTTGTTCAATGCATCTCACTATCTGAACAAATGCAAAATGACCTCATGCGAAATTGTATCAAATGCCTTACGGTAATCGATCCAGGCCATAGAGAGGTTACGTTTGTATTGTATTGTGTATTGTACTGCGTTACACATCTATCGACGAACAGGTTCTCTTTACATAATGCAACTTCTCTCTTCAACCCTCTCTGCTGATATATCCGTTCAAACACTCGGTCAACTGCGGTGAGTATTCGTGTGTATAAGATGATTGTAAACAACTTATAACACAAATTCAAGCACGTTATCGGTCTTTTATTCTTAGGAATCGACAAATCTACACTTTGGGGGATAAGAAAGGTCCGCTCTTCGACAAACCAATCCGGAATCGGCTGCTCTCCGTCCAGTCATGAGTTGAAAACTCTGGCCAGATGGCAGTGGGTACTTGGTAGTTTTTTCCACCAATAAGTGTTCAGCCTATCTGGGGCTGGAGCAGCAAGGTTTTTGGAACCCACGAAGGCTCATTTAGGGTTATCCTCCATTTTGTATACACGTCGTTCAATCTTCCCAACCATAAGGCCGGTTATTATTATATTATTATTATTATTATATTCTCTGTTACAGTTGTTTCGTTGTGTACTGTGATCATTGTGATTATTAAAATTCATACTATTATATCGATTGTTATTATTCTATTGTCTATTATTATTATATATGTTATTGTTATTATTGTTATTGTAATTCCTGTTAAAATTTTGTCTCCTATATGTTTGATTATAATAATTTCTATTACTATAGTTGTTGTTTTCATTATTACGATATTCTTGTTGGTTGTTACTATTATTCACCCTATTTTGTGAATAATTATTATTATTTCTACGTCTTCCCTGGGTCATTAAAAATTGACATAAACTATTTATGTCTGTGAAATTATAAAGCATCATTATTTCTTCAAGACTATTGTCGAAATGTTGGATAATTGAATCTATAATATATTCTTCTGTGAATTTACAATTTAAATATTGTGAGGAGCTATAAATTTGCATTGCGTATTTATATTAGGAAGTTCCACTGTTTGGAATATATTGCCACCTATCAATTCATTTCTAACCAATTTCTGTTGTAATGGTCACCAGAAATATGTCAGAAATTTATTGGAAAATTCTTCAAAGTTGGTTAACTCATTTTCTTATTATTATGTCATAATAATACCTCATCTTGTAGTTGACTTCATATTAATTCTTTCATTTCCTGAAATGTAAGATTTTCATATTCATTTTTTTGTAAATTCAATGAATGGTATTGGATGTTGTTTTTTATGTAACCATTAAAAATTATTTCATTTCAATTTCCTGATGCTATTATTGGTCTGATTGATTCTTCTCTATTTATCATGTTTCTCTCCGTTTGTTTTATTCTATTGTTAATATCTATAACTTTTTCATTAATAATATTTTCATGTTCTCTAAATTTTTCCCTGGTTAATTTATTCTTCCTTTCAATATTTTTATTCAAATTCTCATTGTCTTCTCTTCTTTTCTGCTCCTGATTCAGATTATTATGATTTATTTTAATTTCTTTTTCTAATTTCTCTACATTATTCGTCTGTTCATCTATTTTTCCAAATAACTTCTTCATATTTTCATTCCCTTTTCTTTCCAATTTTTCAATTTCTTCTTGTCTTTTTCTTTCCAATCTTTCGATTTCTTCTTGTCTTTCTCTTTCCAGTCTTTCCATATCTTCTTTTCCGCTCTCCTCATTTTTTCCAATCTTTCGAACAATTGATTTAGGTCCATAGGTAATTGTCTTGCTGGCTCTTACGTTCTGGTGTCTCCTATTTGCTGCACTTTTACACTTTCTGTTAAGACTCTGTCCTAAGTGTATCCATTTATTTATTTTTGCAAGTTTGGGCAGGCCACGGAATAGCAAACCCGTCTATGAGCCCTTCGCGACAGCGTGGAGTGGGGTGTGCTAGTAAAGAGCGAGCGCCAGTACGAGAGAGTTCCAAGGCAAAACAACATCGATGCATACCAAAAAATTATTTTGTTTTAATGGCAGTTCAAGCATTGTATTTTGTGCCATTCATTTTAGTCACATTTAGTAGAATAAACACGTTACAAGTAATTGTGTTTAAAACCCAAACACTTTCTTCAGTTGTCTGCTCAGGCTTTTGATTCTTTTTGGTTCTTCTTGTATCCATATCTTTGTTATTATTTTTCCAGTAAATTTCTTCAAAATTCAGATTATTTATATTTTTTACTTTAATTGAGTAATTGAGCTATGCAATCAAACCCCACGTTGGGTGAAAGTTCATTATAAAATGTAAATATATTGATATGGGCTTAATAAATAAAGTTCTAGTTATTATTTTCATTTCTGAAATGAAAATATTGATTTAGCTGGACTCTTATGTTGAGTTTAAATCCTTTAACTCAGTGTATAGAGATTTTTCCCAACACCTCAGGTAGATTCAGGCATAAACACATCGATTACTTACCCAAATTGATTTTACTAGCAGGTGTACCTGGGAATAAATTTGAAAAAGACACAAATGAATTGAGAAAAGGTAGAACAATTTTCAATAAGAAATGTAAAAACGTGGAATTCAAACTATATAAATTATTAAAAGGGAAAATTACTAATTCTAAAAATGTTCTAAACCGAACTAATTTAGTGTGAATATCGAAACGCACTCTTTGTCTATGAAATATGAAATGTCAGTTGATAATTTCGGGTCACTGTGATTTGTTTGTTTTGCAATCGAAATTTCTGGATTCAAAATTTGATTCAATTGTCCTGTTTTTTATTCTTGGACATTTTTTTTTATATATGCATATATTTTACTTGAAGTGGAATAGGTAAATACCTGGTTTTTCTCCAATGTTGTTGAGTGGTGTGAGTTTCCTAACCTTCGGAGCTGGAACTTGGAACTCGTACTGGAACTTGGTTCATCAAATTGGTTTTCACTATATTTATTTTTAATTATTCTTAGGTATACAATACAATTATATTGATTTTTTAACTTTTTTATAAAAATATTTTTCAAATTTCTGGAGACAAACATTTTCATGGCGTTCACCTTCGACGCCTTGAGAAGAATCCTGTTGTTGATAAAAAAGTTGAAAATCTCTTACTTTCCTTGGTTACCAACTCTCAATTTTCATTAATTCAAATTTTCAACTTCAATATTACAAAAACCATCCATTCTATGATTTCCATATCTGTTCTTGAATTCAGATACTTCTTTACTTAACAATTATATTTAGAAATAGTCAATCTCACTTATGTCTAAATATAAATGATTTTCAAAAGCATCTCTTGATGTCCGTATCTAAGTAAATAGTTTACAACAATAATATTGAAATTTTCCATTATTCCTAAATATTTACAATGAGTTTATTATGTCTTTTCCAATTTTACTTTAAAGATATCATTTCGCTTTCATCTGACATTTATTTATGGCCTATAGACATTATTATATCATGGATTATATTGGAACAACATCTAGAATACATAGGAAGTAACTCTATACATGGATGTGTAGATCATGCAAAGAAGTAACTTTCAGACACAAACTGAAAGAAAGTCCTCCTGAAACAGCTACTTGCATATAAACATTGAATTATACGAAAGAAAAAAAAATAGAAGTATTTGTTTCGAAAGAGTTTTTTCTTTCGTATAATTCAATGTTTATATGAAAGTAGCTGTTTCAGGAGGACTTTCTTTCAGTTTGTGTCTGAAAGTTACTTCTTTGCATTTTCTACACATCCATATGTTCAATTTATTGTTTTTAACTCATTTTTACTGTAAGTATGAATTGTAATGTTTTTCGATGGCAAAAAAACAACAACTCAATAAATTATAGGCCCAGAAGAAGCTTCCCATTAGAAACGAAAGCTTGGCAAAGTAGAACAGAGATTTTATTTTTGATTTTTTGACTGAGAGACCCCGTTAATCCATTTTGCTGTATAAATATATATATATATATATATATATATATATATATATATATATATATATATTTTCAAATGATAGAATATTTATGATTACTGTGGAAAGTAAATCTTCCCCTTCTTATCCACTCCAAAAAGTCAAGTGGGAAGTTTAGTGGAAACGAAACCTTTTTTACCTTTTTTTATTCACAAAATTGTAGGCGTTCGCTTTCCTTATCGTACTCTAGAGTCGAGCTCCAGATTCCAACATTCGATTCCGGAGCCTCTGACAATCCACATAGTCAATTTTCAAAGACAGGGGCAGGAGCACATTTGCCACATAGCACGGATTTTGCGTTTTACAACAAAAAAGAGATATTGGAGAGGATGATATATAGGTTTCAGAGAGGAAGTACAGCTTGCAGACAAAAGCATTATGTAACATCTTGATGACAGGAAGACTTATAATCAACACAGGGTATCTCGTCCATTCCATGATAGTGACAAAATTGGTGAAATCGTATTCATCAGAATGCATTGTTATAGGCTGATACCTGGTTTGCTGCATTTCCATTAGGCGCCTCGTTATAGGACCTGCACCTGATTTTCGGGAACTGTAAATCCATCACGTGACTACGGTTGGACAAATTGATGGAGACACCATCCTGGTACATCATGATGAATCAACAGTTTCCAACTTCAGCCTAGTTGACCTAAGGCAAGCAAACATTGAATGCATTGATCACACCACTCTACTTAGCAATCTTTGGTATTGATCATATAATGAAATCTTTGGGCGTAGTAGTCACATATTCACTCAGATCATGCTACACCCAATAATTTTATTATTTTCCGTTTCACATAACATTTTTTCACTTATTTCGTTTCAAAGTTTATAGTTTTTAATTTCCACCCACCCTAATGCCAAATAGTTCTCAGCACGTTTCAGCCTTTCATCTCAACTTGGTTGGTTCGCTAGAGACGTACCATTTTTAGCCAGCCTAACGCCACACAGTGGTCGACACGATAAAAACTCTTGACTTGGGTGGGAGTTTCATGCTTGTATCTTGATTCTGAGATTATCAAGTTTTTTGTATAGATTATAATATTGGATGTGTATCTTTTTCATAGTGTACTCTATACTTTAGTACTAATGAACTCCTGCCATTTGATACCCATATTGAGATCGTTGTGAAATAATAAGTTATTTACCATTTTGTAGCTGCTGCCATCTTTAATCTGCTTGTTTTCAAATTGTACTTCTACTGTTCTACTAGTCAAGCCCTGTCATTTGATACCCATCATGAGGTAGTTGTGAAAAAATGTGTTGTACTCCATTTTGTAGCTGCGGCCATCTTGGATTTACATTAACGCTTAAGTTAGGTAAGGTCAAAAGTAAATGAGTATATTCGACCCTCTACCGCAACCCGCAAGAGTTCATTGTGACTCACACCTATTCAAACTCGTCCAAATGAACCCAGCTTCTCAACGGAGCCGATTAGTTTATATAGTGAGTGAACTTTTAGGTCAGATGGTGAGAGTGCTGATCTGCCAAACTCTGGAAATCTGATTCGGTCCACAACGAGGCAGGCACGAATTATATGCTCTGCGTTTCATCATTTTCCAAACAGAGGTGACACACACTGTCTTCCGACAATCCGAGTCTCTTCATAATATGATAATTCAGACGACAGTGACCTGAAAAGTCAATTTCACGAAGAGCATATTCTTTCATGCCAAGTAAATTATGTAACACTGTACCTGACTAAATTAAATTTTTTTATTTCAAAAAAATCTGTTAGAGTGAAATAAATTAGTCTCAGTCAGATTCATCCCAAAGTTGTATCATACTGTAAGTAGCATAATCTTATCCATATTACCTAAGATTTTATTTATTTGTACATCAATATTTCACTTCCATAGAACGTGTAATATTTGTCCAAGGTTTTATCAATTTTTATAATTTTTTGTTTGTCTAGGCCTATTTTACCTCAAGCTGAAATATAATTTGTTTAACTATAACATCAAATTCACAAAATTCAATAAAACGTTTCGTAGTTTCTACTCCATGAACGCCATACTTACTTTTTTACAAATATTTATATACTTACATATTCTTTGTAACTTCCTGTTCTGCTCTTATTATTGCCAAACCACTTTGTTCACATATTTTGTTTCAATTGTAATTGTGAATAAAGAATTCTTGAATTACTGTCAACACAGTTGTAACCTTCAAGTATACATTTGAAAGGCTTATATCATATATCTTACACTGAATGCTGAAAATCTTCATTTCCTACATTTTTTTTGTACCTTGGGAGCTGTCTGACTTGTCCATTTAGTCCAAGTCTCCAGAAAACACTGCAGCCTCTTGACTGCACCAAGTTGGCATGATCGGGTGGGGGCGGGTTGGCTGTCTTTGTTCATCTTTCACTGCCTGAACCACTGTGCATATTGTTTTCGACGATTGCATTGGCATGGGAATGGGGGGGTTAAGCAAACCGGACATAGAATGCCTGTTTCCACGTAGCCCCGCTGGATACGGGAATGGCAAAATCACTTGTGGTTGAATGGCATTCAAATGATGGCTTAATCCTAAAGTGTGTGTATCGGTGCCGAAAGGATGAATAACACTGAGCCTAGCAGCTGTCTCTACGGAACCTTCGAAATACTGGGCGCCCTCTCGTCGTAGCATCGCCTTGTCACGGTAATGCGGGACTCTGCCGTGATTGACCATCTTTCCCCAGCTACTCGTAGGACTTTTATGGACAGAGTAAACTTAAACAATTATTTCTGACACTAAGTTTACAGAGGAGATGGATGTCAAGCTTACGACTCCAACTGACCTCCCTGTAAACTTGGATCCGGAGCGAGTCTACAGAGGAGATAGATGTCAAGTTGACGACTTCAACTGACCTCCCTGTAAATTTAGTTCAGAAGCCAGTCTCCAGAGGAGATGAATGTCTAGTTTACGACTCCAACGGACCTTCCTGTGAATTTAGTGAATTAGCGAGTCTACAGAGGAGATGAATGTCGAGTTCACGACTCCAACTGACCTCCCTGTAGATTTGATTCAGGAGCCAGTCTCCAGAGGAGATGTATGTCTAGTTTACGACTCCAACGGACCTCCCTGTAAAATTAGTTCATTAGCGAATCTACAGAGTAGATGGAGGTCGATTTTAGGACTCCAACTGACCTCCCTGTAAATTTAGTTCAGGAGCGAGTCTACAGAGGAGATGGATGTCGAGTTTACGACTCCAACGGACCTCTCTGTAAATTTAGTTCAGAAACGAGTTATCATCAGAAGCAATGAAATCGAAACAGCAATTTGATTATTTATATCGAATTAGAGAAAATTGATTTTGAAGTGATATTATTCCAAGTGGAAATGAAAATCAAAAAATTTTTGAATATAGAGAAAATATTTAATAACGCATTGGCTGCGATACATAGCTAATACTGAAACCGTGCAGTGTACTGGTGAATAAAAAACCTTTAACGTGAATATGTTGGACCAACAAATTAATGTACATGTGATCAATATTCATCTCATGGTGATTTCATTAGTCTCATTTCGGTTATTTCCTTGTATTCGGTCAGTCAGCTAGATTTGAATATCAAACAAATATTTGCGGAGGATATTTCCCTTTTTAACATCACACAAATATATAAATACAAATAGTGATTTGAATCAATACACGATAAATGATAAATGTTCAAGTATGTTCAACTTAATTTGGAAGAAACAAATTTGAACCGATTGTGAATGTCAAAATAGACGCCCCAGGTATATTTCTGCTAACCCTCTTTGCCTGATTAGGTATACGGTTACGTAAGATAATTACATCATGGAGTGTTGCTTTGATGTTATTACGGTGATTTAATTTGAACTTCAGCAACACTAGTATCAAGTTCTCCTCGGATCTTTGACTTCCGTGTCGTTTCAGGAGTAAATGTATTATGATGCAGCAATAATTTGTGTATCTTATGAAATAAGTTTGAAAAATACGATATTGACAAAAATCAATTCTGATGTGAACATCCCTTCAGTTCATATTAAGTAATTCATATCTCAATATTTACTCTAACAAATACTCAAATATTATTTGATCTGTACCACCTAGAACGTAAAAAATTAATTCGAATATCTTTTGTGTGCTAATTTTGTCTTTCATGAATTGTTGTTGACTGAGGGATGTCTTATGTCTTACACTGAATGTTGATAGTAATATCTTTTATCCAACCCATCTCAATCATGTGAGTGACTGGAATTGGGTTTTTCAAAAAAATTTTTCTAATAAAAAAGATTATCACAAAATATTGAATTTTATGTCTTGATATTTATCTAGAAAATTTCGAGATTCTATTCCTGGCCATATCTATATCATTTCATTATTCATTTTGCCATGGTAACTTTAATAGAACTATTCGAATATGATCAAAGATTTTTCAAACAAAACTATCATATGATTTGAGGCGAGTTCAATTTGTGATTGAAGTTATGAAAACAGAAAAGAACTCTTGTTATAGGCTACAGTTGATTATCTAAAAAATGTATGTCACATACCTGAACTGTGTTGATATCACAAACCAAACATTTGTTTTACTCATTCTCAGGTTGCCAATACAATACAATACTTTATTTTTCCTGAGACTTTTTAACAAGTATGGAAATCGTCACATACACAGTAAAGATTGGAGTTGAAAAATATCAAGTGATAAAATATGGAGTATACATAAAATAAATTGAATCAATAGCAGATGTAGGAGATAATTATATAAAACAATTTAAAAAAAAAAAACATAGTGTAAACAGTAGAACAGTGAACAAGCAAACAATCGTTATGTCAAGCAGCCAGATCAGTTTAAAAATATTCATCAAGTGAATAAAAAGCATTTTCGTAGAGAATACTTTCAACGCTACTTTTGAAATTCATGGGATTTGAAATTTTCTTAATGAATGTTGGAAGTTTATTTAATATTTTTATAGACATAACATGGGGTCCGTTCGATACAGATGTTAATTTGTGTACAGGAACTACCAGATTATACCTTTGCCTGAGAGTATAACCAGCAGCTATGCGGATAGTATCTCTTTGCTGAAACTCATAGTAATGACTCCTAATGTAAGTGACACAATTTAAAATATACATGATATTACAGTTGAAATTGTTAACTCAGTAAATAACTGCTTACAAAAATCACCATATTTTTGAAACACATGCTTCTTAGTATCTTTTTTTGAGTAATCAGCAGATCATTCAATTTGCTGCAGTTACCGTAGCAGACTAAGCAATAATTTATACTTGAGTGAAGGCATAATAGTAGCTTAATAAAATATTAATAGGGACAGAATTTCTCAGACTCCAAATAATGAAACAATGCTTGGATAATTTAATAGAACTAGAGTCAAAATGATCATTCCAGGATAATTGGGAGTCAATGTTCAACCATAAGATTTGACTGATTTTTTTCAGTATCAGCTCTAACCAATACACTGCAGTCCATTTCTCTAAGCGAGAAAACAATGGTATTAGATATATTGCTATTGAGTACGAGGCCGTTTCTGGAGCAGTAATTAAGCATATTAGCAACTGCAATATCAGCCTGATCAGATAACCCTTCACAAGAAGAAGAACTCAATAAGAAGGACGTGTCATCAGCAAACTGTACAGGATTTTTCGAACATTGTTGAGAATGAAGACAGCAATGCAATACATCTGTAGTTGAAGATTAGGTGCTTATCATTTTTCTTGTGAAAAACGTAACATTCAACAAGAGTCTACCTGGTAATTCATCAATACCACTAGAGTTCTTAGATGATATAGATTCGATGATATCAAGAAGTTCAGTTTCTTCCAAAGGATGAAGAAAAAAAGAGTTCGTTTTTATATCGTGATGATGTTCACCAGCAGACATTTCAGAACCATTGAGTGGCTCAGCCCAGCATCACTGACGAGACCTATAACAGGTCAAAACAGAATAAGAGATGAGTTCATTCCTACATGTGAGTGTATTCTTCTTTTTCTCGTCTTATACAAGTTTTGAGTAATTCCGACAGTTTTTTCAATGAATATTACTCTTGAAGATGAAGTTTGAACATCCTCTTGAAGATGATCACTTGGTAATCGAAACACGTGTCGAGGTGTTAAAATAACTGTTTGGTGTTGGGAAAAAACTCCTGTAATATTCATCACTACATCAAATGTTCCAAACAATGCAACACAAGCTTTTCCAATAATTCAGTGAAACAAAAGTTACCTGCAAATGCACTCACATAAGTATATTATTTTAGAATCTTCGAAACTAAGAACTTCGATTATTTGATTCTGGATTATGCAACTTCTCTCAGTTATTGCTACGAGATTTGATTAAAAAAAATTCATTCACAGTTGGAAGTCATTGAGAGCTCTTGAACTTTTGGAAGTAGGTCATGAACAAAAACCTCACTTGAAATAATACAAGTTCGTGATATCAAAGCATTTCAGGTATTTCATAAAATTTTTGAAAATTTACTGTGATTTATAACACAAATACTCGGGTTACTTTTTATATATTGAGATTGAGGCAGGTCTTAATATAAATATAAGTTTACTTGATGGATTTGTTAATCCGGTGGATAGTCCATCTAGAAAGGCCTTCCTAGATGAGGTCACAGTTTCATCGACCCATACTCAAGGGGTGATATGACCAGCATTAATCCGGGTTTCATCCATATGATGAATTGTCCTGTGGTGTTTCCTATAATATTTAATTTTGGCCAGATACGCTCTCCTCTATAACACAATTTCCTCTCTATCCAATAATAAACTATTGCGCCCTCGTTTTTTCTATACAAAATTCAAATGTTTCAATACTTTATGGAATATTTACCGCTTAAAACTTGGCAATGAAACATCTTCATTTATTTCTGTGAGTACTTTGTCTATCGTGGTTATTTTATTTCTGAAAAAGTACTCATGCACTTTCCTCCTGATTGCATGTTTATCAGCATCATCTATTGATTTTATAATGGTTTGACGATTCTGATTTGTATTCGGTTTAGAAAATGTATGATTCTGTTTATATTCCCGTTAAACATCGTAAATCGAAGCGCAACACACACTCCAATTTTATCGGAAACTTTCGATACGAATTCGTCGACAGTCGATGTCTCAATTTCTTCCATCTCTTTCTTGAACACATTTAAAATCACTTCTTTCATCTCAACACTCAAATGTCTTTTCTGGATCGCTTCCTTGCTGGACTCAGAGGATAGCTCACAATGTCATCAGCAGTGTCTGTACTGGACATCTTGGAAAACAATTTTAAACAATATACTATAACGCACGCCACACAAACACGCAAACGACTGATAACAACCCTGTGCTGGTACCGAACTCGTACCAAGAAGGTGAATTCACCAATGAACGCTGCCCTTTTCATCTGACACTGGGCAATCACGTGAACATCACGCTTCAGTTTTGTTTTGTTTCACTCTATCTTGGATTTGTATAGACTTTAGGTATGTGGTGGTATTCAAAACAAGTCATACATCATACAGAACCTTTGAGAAAAAGTATCGAATTCACGAAATTAAATGTAAGGACTGCGATGCAAACTATTATGGACAGACAAAAAGATCTATGGAAATAGGATAAAAGAACACAAATCACTCCTAAATATGGAAGACCAGTAAAATCAGCAGTCGCTCATCATGTTTTGCAACGAAACCATTCCACATACTTTTATTTCATTGGGATAAGTTAGACAAGTTAACAACAGGCATCTAGATGCCTATTCTGAGTATTCTTAGTTATTAGATATACTCTACTAGTAAATAAGGTAACATTGGATTTCGAAACAATTAGGACGCAGGTTCCTTGCAGAGACATCTATGGTATAAATAAAGATAACATTGTATATAGATTTAACTTAATCTTCCTTTTGAAGATGATCAGTTGGTGATTGAAACACGTGTCGAAGTGTTGAAAATAATAGTTTTGTGTTGGCATGAAACTCCAGTGATATTCTTCACTACACCAAAGGTTTCAAACATTGATAAATACGAGCTATTTATGAAAATGCGTTATAGACTATTTTGATAGAATTCATATTTCAAGATATGGCTCTCATAGTGCCTCCAGATGAACGAATCTCTGCATAAATTCATCTTTGAATCTGAATGAGAAAGTGAGTTTGGTGGGAAATGGATACTTTGATGAGTTCCCAGGGGTTAGCTCCCGATTTTCAAAATCAAGGTTCATCTTCATGTTTCATTTTCCCTTCAAAAATTGAAAAAATCTGTTAGTGAAAATTTGAGGCCTGTGTTAGGCCTGTATTAGAACCCAAAATTTCCATATCAAAAAACATTGACTGACTTACAATCATGTAACGAGAAAAACGAATGATTTTTGTTAAGCAGATTCGAGGGGAACTTTCTTAGCATAACTAAGATTGGACTTGTGTTTGTTGTATCTGCAACGTTATTTGAAATATGCCGAGTTTTTTCACGTGAGCTGGCAATCTCCAAACAATAATTACTTCTGGAACTTCAGTAAAAATATGGGCTTAATTTCCTTTTGGGATTCAGCAAAGCTTTCATGAATTCACGAATGAATAAATAATATTATGTGATGGCTCTTCAAGAATCCAGAGTAATCAAATAAAAATGCTCAGGTTTTCTTCGAATATCAACATCGTTGTACGCATTCAGAAAAGTATATGAATTTGAAACGAATTTGAAAGTTAGTGTGAGGATGGATTATGTTAACAAATTATCGAATATACAGGGTGTTGCAAATTCGATCCTCACCATTGGGACCTCGAAAACTATGAGAGATACGAAGATGGTTGAATTGGAGCAAAGTTGCGCATTTACCTGACTGAAAATTCTGAAAATTCCGAGTAAATCCGGAGATATCCGGAAAAAACAGAAATTTCGGAAAATGTTTTCCAAAATTTCAAATTTTTTTTCAAAATTTTCCAGAATTTCAATCCTTTCAGAGTATCATTCCTCGAACTAGGTATGTTGATGATAGACACTACCTTGTATTGATTAGTAGCCAAACAGCCTGAAACCGGTCATCAGCAGGATTTTTGTATACTCACGAACGATGGAACATCATCAACTTCGATGAGGTGAAGGTTGGATTATTCATCACCTCGAGTTATGGAAATATGTTTGTGCTGGAAAATATATATTGAATCTAAAGCAAATGGAACTTCAAACGTTCAAGCCAGTCTCTATATACCTACACAGTAGGTTTAATGGACTGACGCCTATCAGAAAACAACGACTCCCCTGGCTAATACCACGAAGGACGTTGGATTATATCTGGCAGGCGTCAGTGCAAGAATCTTCACAGAAAATGTCCTGCATATGCAATTGGCAATACAACTGGAAGAGTCGACTTCATCATATATTAATATCAAGCTTGGAGCTTCGTTGTTGACTTTTTGGTTATTTCTCCAACCCCTTCCCTGTTGAATCCGTTCAACTGGCGCCCCAGGGCTCACTTTTGTTTCCATCTATTTCAACTGTAAAAAAACATATTTTCCTTACCCACGTCCACCCCCGATAATAATCGACTAGCCTTGGCCGAACTACCTTTTGGTAATTACATAAATACCAAGGTAGGTTATAAGTTATTATTCTTCAATTTCTTGATTGGAGAAATTGAAATTTTTTTAAAAATATGTATACAATTACATCAATTAATATACTGATTGTTGTTCATAGTACTTTGAGAATAGCGGACTTCATTTTGACTTCAGGTGAACGATTATAATCACATTCCATCAATAACATCGGATACAAATTTCTGGTTTGATCAATTTGGTATATGCACAGCAGAGAATATTTTGGAATTTCAAGTTATTGGGGAACAATTGAATGTTTAATTCATTATGCATGCTGGTTCCAGTCCAAAAGTTTATATATATTTTGAAACGAGTACATATAAATCATCCAAATCCTGCTATCTCCCATACATTTCTCACGTCTATTTTTTGTAATTTGTATTATAGGGAGATGCTCATATAGAGGAAGTGTTTTTCCATGCTCCAACGCATATAAACATTGTCACAACCCACGTTTGAGTAACCTTTTGAGAATCCCAAACCACAGATTATCACTTCATGATAATCATAATGTCATCAAATATTATAAGAAAAAAACTAGTCAGTATTATGCAAATAGAGAGATGCTACTACAGTTTCGGTTATTTTCCAAATGATAGCTCCTTGTCGTGTATTTAATATAGGTTAACTTGTATATATTTTGATACATATTCATTTTCATCACTATTTTCTCACACCTTGGTTAATTGACTAGTAATTTATACTTGATGTATTGAAAAATGGTGAACAAATATTACTATCATTATCTCAACATTTGGATGCATTTTCGACAGAACGTATACATCCGTCACACAGTATAGATCCAATCAATTTTCTAACGTCTCAATGGCATTCAATCAAATATGGCCTATTATCAACGTGCCCCTGTCTTCCAGAAAATCATCCTTGATTTCTACATTTTCCTGTTTCTCCTAATCTTCCACAACAGCTTCAGTAGCCTGATTCCCATCTTCTTCAAACCCCCATCAGTTTCTACACTTCTTCTCCAATAATCATAACTTCAACAGAAATTTTTGGGAAAGGAAGTTTTTGACTTCCTACTACTTCATCTTGTTACAAAAAAATGTGGTAATCTTCCAAAGAAAGGAAGGAAGTGATCAATTTGAAAATAAGTAACTCTATACATGGATGTGTAGATCATGCAAAGAAGCAACTTTCAGACACTAACTGGAAGAAAGCCCTCCTGAAACAGCTACTTTTATATAAACATTGAATTACACAAAAAAAAAGTCTTTTGAAACAAATACTTTTACATGAACACTGAATTATACAGAT
The DNA here is from genome assembly GCF_025532065.1 of Leptinotarsa decemlineata. Classification (NCBI taxonomy): domain Eukaryota; kingdom Metazoa; phylum Arthropoda; class Insecta; order Coleoptera; family Chrysomelidae; genus Leptinotarsa; species Leptinotarsa decemlineata. Next base: position 2,660,090 of record NW_027412590.1, read on the forward strand.
GATACTTTCCTCTACTCAGTTTGTATTCGAAACATACGTTATGAAATGAAATACAGATATCATTCACAGGAGTTCTACTTTAAATGAATAGAAATGAATTGCACTTACATGGAACACTGTCATCCTCACTGGTATACATCGATGTTTCGCCATAAGACACTTGCCTTAGGGCTCGTCAGTACCAAATTGGATAACTTCATAGAAAATACATACAAGTCATTCATGAATTACGATTTTTAATATCACGGAATAAGTTTGATCTATGTATGTCATCGATGACATCGTAATGACATTCATTCACCTATTTGATTAAATCCCAGCCAAGAGAAATCTTATTTGAATTGAAGGGGTTATATTTTTTAGGAGTGATTAATTTTTGGGAAAGAAAATTTTTGGATTTTTACTACTCCATCTTGATACAAAAAATGTGAAAAGACAGAAAGGAAGTAATCAATTTGACAATAAGTAACTCTTCACATGGATGTGTAGATCATGCAAAGAAGCAACTTTCAGACACAAACTGGAAAAAAGCCTTCCTGAAACAGCTAAATCGGAAGTAGAAAGACGAAAACGTTCTTTCCCAAAAATTATTCACTTCTAAAAAATATAACCCCTTCAATTCAAATAAAATTCCTTTTGGCTGGGATTTAATCAAATAGGTGAATGAATGTTATTACGATGTCATCGGTGACATAAGTAGATCAAACTTATTCCGTGACATTAAAAATCGTGATTCATGAATGAATCGTGTGTATTTTCTATAACGTTATCCAATTTGGTATGACAGTGTTCCATGTAAGTGCAATTTATTACCATTCATTTAAAGTAGAACTCCTGTGAATGATATCTGAATTTCATATCATAACGAATGTTTGGAATAAAAACTGAGTAGAGAAAAGTATCTTCTGTATAATTCAGTGTTCATGTAAAAGTATTTCTTTCGAAAGAATTTTTTCTTTCGTGTAATTCAATGTTTCAATGAGAGTAACTGTCTCAGAAGGGCTTTCTTCCAGTTTGTGTCTGAAAGTTGCTTCTTTGCATGATCTACACATCCATGTATAGAGTAACTTATTTTCAAATTGAAAACTTCCTTCCTTTCTTTGGAAGATTTCCACATTTTCTTGTATCAAGATGAAGTAGTAGAAAGCCAAAAACTTTTTTTTCCAAAAATTAATCACTCCTAAAAAATATAACCCCTTCCATTCTACAGAAATGTTGGGAACTATTTTTTTCTCATCATTTGATCAATTATTCATTTACGTATTCATTGTATCGTTCTGGGAATAAGGACACATTAATATCATTATTATTATAATATCACCTAGTGACATGAATATTTCGTGAAAATTTTCTATAAATTGCGCATTATCGAATTGTGAGTTACCAGTCCAACGTTATTAATTTTTCGTTAAATACACGAGAGATTTGATAGAATATCCACTCCTGCGATTGTAACGTCAATTTTGAATTCAGATCATCAGATGTTGATATATACCAGATGAAATCTGACTGGTGTCATTATTTGAGGTAACCAAGTCTACTTGTTGACTGAGAATAATAAAATATATGTATATTTTTTGAAAACTTATAATGATGATCTCATTATATTATATTATTTTCATCGAGTACAATAATCATATTACATTAATTAACTCTCATTGATTCACGGTTTGTGCTTTTCAGAGAATTCCAATCACTCCACAAATGGGTGACGTTTTTTCCTTTTCAAAACCCGCCCCACCAAATATGTATTGGGATGCTTCATTTCAAAAACTTCCATTTTATGAAACCCACAATTGTTTGGCTGCCCATTCGCGATTTATTGCGAATCTTTTATTGACTTTCACTTTGAAATATTGAAAATGTGATTTTTGATGTTTACCATATGAACTTTATTAAATACGTTTTTATGCTACTTGCTGATTTGGACCATATTTTCGATAGATGGTTTCGTAGACAGTTTCAACTGTTCAAGTTTTATGCCTATGAATTTTCTTATTATATTTACTCGAAATGACAGAATAATTTTCAACCGCTATTAATGGTCTAGAAATGAAAACTCCCTGGCCTACCAACCTTTTTGATGCCGAATGTTTGATACTGATCGATATAGCGTTATGGGAATTTTTAATTGGGAAGTTTTCGATTGATTTGCGAGTTTCTTGAAGAATATTTGGTATCTTTCAGCAATTTTACCATTAGTAAAATCAGTGGCCTTGACGACTTCGAATGATAATTGACTACTAAGAAATTACTGGTACCTTCAATGTCTTCAGCATATAGTTTCATTAGGATCAAATTCATCTGCCACAGGGTTGAAGAATACTTCAAATGTAGAAATTTTGTTGCACCGGCTTCTCTCATAATCTGCCTTTTAGTGTTACCCATATTACTTTCTCAATATCATTTCGAAATCATACAAATAGGCGAAAGTTTCCTTTGGAATCTTGAAAAATATTCAAAATGTGAAGTTCCATCCTTGTTTATTTAGTCAACAACTTTTCAACAACAGTAGGTGCAATAACTAACTACATCATAATTGAAAATCAAAACCTGAGTGAAAACCATATTCCAACACTTACTCACATTTTGTATCCTCAGCAATGCCCGAATTGAAGGAAGTGTAATATTTGTCAAAGACTTCGTGAGAATATCCGCTAGCTGCAGTTTGAATTGTACATACTCTCTTCTCACAACTTTTTTTTCAGCAGCTTTCAAAAAAAATGGAATTCAATATCAATGTGCTCCGCTCTCTTGTGAAATTCTGGATTATTGTCGAGATTCATTTTGTTTTGGTTTTCCATATTGACGACCGCTGCTGCGTCATGAGAGAAATTGAGCTCTCCCAGCTATCTAAACCTTAAAATATGACTCACTCCTGCTGTCTTCGAGGAGCCCAAGTAAGTGGGTATCCATCGATGAGAGAAATATAACCGCTTTTCGACTTTCTTGTATCTAAATCTCCACCGATATCTTTATAGCACATGAATTGAACATTGGAATTCTCTGTTTAGCTGTAGACTATTCCTCAATTTACAGTACCTTTCAAATATTTGAAAAGCTTCTTCATGATTCCCCAATGTGAAAGACTAAATGATAGATAGAGCTATCTTACTGCTCCAAGAGACAGCATAGGATATGTTAGGGCGGGTATGCATGACAAAGTTTACACAGCTTCTCGATAAGGCATATTTTTGTGAATTTTATTTTATGGCATCAACTGGAATTTACAAATTTGCTCAGTAGCTCAGCAGGTACCCACACAGCACTAGATATTCATGGAATATTCCCTGTATATCATAAAACGAACGTATATATTCCAAATATTCATAGAATATTCTTGGAATATGTACATGCCTTTAGAATATTCATAGAATATGCTTGAATGAATATGGCAGGATTATTCCCGAAAGAATATGCATAGAATGTCTATAAATGGATTATTCTCCCTTGAATATTCTAAGAATATTGTCGATCGAATATACCATATGGTATATTCTTAGAATATATCCCCATGGTATATTTTGGAATATTCTATACAATGGAATTTTGAATTATCTCATAATAACGTATTCAAATAATTCAATATTATTAAAAACAAAAATATTTGAAGATCTTAATCGAATGCATAACCTAATGTATATAACCCTGATAGTGTAAACCAGTTTTTGAACTCAACGCAAAGATTCTGGATGAATTGCTCCCACAGCAACTGTTGGAAACGACAAAAAAATTTGAAAGGGCCAATAAATGAACCAATTGCATCAATAAATTGGTTAATTCTCATCCTATTTGTCTTTTTGTATTTGAAATTATTTAATTACAAAGCGAAAAATCCTGGAAACAGCGAAATGGGGAAATGAATAATTGGAGTAAACGTTTCTCATTGGTCAATTGAAGTGTAGCGCGCGACAGTCGAATAAGCTGTGTGAAAGCGGCTGTCCCTTAATGCATGGTACATTTGCGTTTGCGTTAAATTCGACATTTGATTCAACATGGCGGTTGACGTGGCAGGTTCGCGTGTGTAATGCATGATGTGTTGGTGTTATTATCAAAGTATAATTCTGTCACGTTCAGTGTACCATTTATAATTTGGGGTTGTCCAATTTGCAGTACAGCGAATAGTTTGATTTTGGATCTTCAAACAGGAGAGTTGCATCTATTCAGTCTTCAAGAAAAGTAAGTGAAATGCAATAGTATCGATAGTAAAGTCATGGTGATTAACCTACTATATCTCATTTTAGGTTCGAGGAGAGTTGGTGTGTGGGATTTGTAGGTTTGACTAAGTACATGTTTGAACTAGAGTGATTTCAGTTGTGTATCTTCAATAGAGAAAAGTAAGTGAATGACACATTCTTTTGTATCATTTGTTTTCATAATTTTTATCACTCGTTTTCAAGATACTACCAATTTGCCCAAAAGGAAATAGAGTGGTACCTGGTACAGGCAGGTGCGCCAAGGAACTGAAAACGTAATGATTACTTTTCAACAAGACAATGCAAGTTGCTCTCCAAGTCATAAAATGTTGTGAATGTTCATGAGTAACCTATGCGAAAAATATCTATTTGATTTTTATTCCAGTTTTATTGTGCCACTTTCAAATAGTGATAATGAACGTTAATGTACATTTTGTTCCAGGTATTACTATTGAAACACTGGCTGATGCATTGTTGGACAAATATAAGGAAAACTATTCTGGTGAGCAAAGTTTGAATAACTTCAAGTAAGTGAAATTCATTGAAGAACCCATCATACCACTCATTTTAAATACTTCATTTGTGGGTTTATTTTTCTAAGTGAGAAACCTAACCTAACCTATTTCTTGATGTAATACACTTTTTCTTTTTCAATGAAATGATATATTTATTATTTTTTTAATTAGTGCTGATGAATTCACAGAGTTGTTATTTTAGTATATTTTTTAGTATACATTTGTTTGAGAGTAGGAACATCCTAATTTGAATACATTTCTAATATTTGTAATATGACAGTATTCAGGAATATTTTATTCAGTGAATAAATATTTTGAATTAGATTTTTTATTTTTAATATTGGTTGAAACGTCAAATATTTCAGTGTATATTGTTTTTAAAATATATTTGTTTATGAATATTATGTGTTTTATTACTTATGTGAATCTTGTATCAAAATGCAATATATACATGCCTAATAGCGGTTACTCGTCACATTCTTGGAATATTCCAAATATTCCTAGAATATTCATAAAATATATTTAAATAATATTCTATGGTGTTTCTCTATTGTATATACCTACAATAAACTAAGAATATCCTGAATATTTTATGAATATTCCTCGGGTTCTATTCCTGGAATATTCTTAATAGAATATACCTTAGATATTCTAAGAATATTATAAGATATTCCAAGAATATTCCCAAGGAATATTCTTAAAATATATCAAAGGTTCGCCAGGAGCACTTCCAGGGAATATTCTCCAGAAGATATATATATCCATGGCATATTCATAGCATAATACAATATCCTTAAATGTATATTCATGAAATATACCTGGAATATCTATTGCTATGTGGGTATAGAGATTGAATGATGATGGCTTCTTGACAACTAGATATCGAATTTTCATCTTCTCCTAACTTGAACATCATCAACAGTTATTTCAAAATTACTTAACAAATTCAACAGCATTTTCATGACATATTCTGAAATATTTTAAGTTGAAATTGACCTGTCATCGACTAACAAGGCCAAATATACCACCAAATATACATGCATGTGCATCGGTCTGATACAAAGAATGTTTCTGGGAATTCCTTGTCTATCGGATTCCAGTATCTGGGGAATTGTTTTCAGTCCACCAGGACTTTTCTGGAGTTTGTAGACAAAGCCGGCTAGCATGAAACCTTCGGGTTGATGCATATAGATGTTTTCTTGTAGATTTTTGTATACAAATGCAAATTCCACGTGAAACTGTACTATTTGAAGATAATATTCTACTGCTGTAGCTAGAAATACTTGAACATATTTGAACCTTTCGACAGTATAATATCTTACTTGGTTTTTTGTGTCCACTTTTCATGAAAAACTCTTGACATCTAATTTCGCTTCAAACCTCTGTCTTCCAATAATGTCACTCTCCAATCTATTTACCCATTTATTTGAAAATACGCTTACATTTTCTAGTCGTGTAACTGAAGTTTGAGTATTCTCCAATGAAGATTCCATCTTCCATTGCAGTCTTTCTCCTCAGACTCTCTGAAATTGATAGCCTCATCAAATGATGTAGAATTTTTGTTTTCGGTTATCAAAGACTATGAGAATGATTTGAAAATTCAATTTTTGAACGATATCTCAGTTCGTAACATTTGCCCTAGTTTACGTCATCGGTTTCTGTCGATCTTCACTTCTCATTTTCTGACGTACTGTTTTGAACAATGCATGTAAGCAATACTTTCGAAGTATTGTATGTGTTTGACATTGGGTATTTTGTTAAACCATTTTCCATAAGTAGTCATATCTGCAAGCTGGTTCGAAACATTCGAAAGTTACAAAATCAGTTCTCACGACATCTCAGTTATCTCCGCATCATACAGAATATATCATTGAAAAATTTATATCAATATCCCCAGTCAGACACCAACTAATACTATAATTATCGCAATATGATAATCACTGTCGGCCGCCTCTTATATGATATAATTTTCCGCTCTTTAGCGGCGTCCTCAAGGGGCATAGCGGGTTGAAATATCTCAGTGACATTGTGGATGAATTGCAGTGACACTTGCTTGAGACGACTATGTTGCTTCCTTTGATGTACCGACATGTTTGCATTCTTGAACTTTTATCACTCTCAGATATTTCTGGATAGACTATATAAAATCACATTCCAGACAGTCTTGAAAATATCAAAATTTTGCATACATATGATCAAACTTTTTTCTGGATAATAACTGAACCCCTAGTAGTATTAACGAATAATGGTTGTGATTCCATATATGAATCATTTAGATTTTTTCCATATAAGCTGAGAGCAAATGTTCATTAACTCGTGATACGAAATACGATATTATATGGAATATACGGCCGTCATGCTAAATTCAATTTGGAAAATGAACCAATCAAATTTGCTGCAGCCACGCAAACTCTATTTCTGATATTTATTCATTACATGAATTGCCTCGGCCAACCAAAAACGATGATAAATAAATATGTTATTTGTATTTCCCAGTTTGTCTATTATGAATTGGTAGAGGGTAAATTGGTAAATGTGCGTAGTTATAAATGGACTTGGAGATACTTTGAATTACTCTACGCTTCTGAAAACTGAAATCTCTTTAAAGCGGCATTTAGAATATTCACCAAGTTGTATTGTTTTACAACAGTGTTGTGAATTCCAATGAGGAATGGTTTGAAGCAGATTTGATTTGAAACAATTTTTGTGTTCAACAACACGTTATCCTGTTTTCATCCTGAGTTCAGAAAAAGATTATATAAAAGCCGCAGAGATCACTTCTGCACAAACACAAGGATGAGCCAATGCATGGGGTCTTCTTGAATAACACTGAAGACCTTGGCTCATCAAAGCACCTGACTTTCGCTTTCCTCAGGTCGAATGAGCTGAAGTCGAAAACTGAGGGGTTCATCATGGCTTGCCAGAATGGTGTTTTCAACACCTCAGTCTACCGCAGTCGCGTGATGGGTATAGAGGTTGCCGACACAAGGTGCAGGGCCTGCCGCGAGGCGTCCGACACCCTAATGCACTTGGTATCAGCATCCGTTTTGAGGAAAGGAAAGTGCAAAATATTTTGAAACAATTTTTTTCCCATCCTCAGGCTTATACAACTTAATTTTCAGCTCCTGGCGATACGAATATCGTCCGAAAAGAGGAAGAAAAACGAATAAAATATCGAGATTTTCTCGTCGAACTCAGCAAACTTCATCCAGACCACTCTGTCAAGATGGTTGTTCTGATTATTGGAGTCCTTGGTGGAATGCTGCTTTACTTCGAATCTCGAAATCATACCGGCTTGCCGCCTTAAGATAAAAATCTTAGCCGGACAGATGCAGAAGAATGTCATTCTTGGATCACTGCGCTTGCTCAGGGCACATTATTCTTGAACCCAATGGTCACTTACCCCACGGTGTGGAGAATAATCTTTGATTGATGATGCTAGCATTCTCCCGAATGTATCGGGGCTTCGTGGGATAGTGCCTGGCCAGCGCAAACTACGGTTAAAAAAATATTGTTCATTCACTAATAATCAATAAACCACTAGGCAAATATGCAGAATGATGAGAGTGAAAGAAAACTGCTCAAGTTTCAGTGAAACTATCAATTTATTTCGAAATGTCTGTTATACAGTTCACCAAATTGCTCCATACTATATAACGGATACCAAATTTTTGAGATATCCATTTTTTCGAACAACACAAAATTATACATTTTGCAGCCTTTTGTACTACTCTGCAATAAAACACATGCTTCCATATGAAGCATGTGTTTAAGTTTAAGTTTGACGATAGTCGTGTCACGAAGTGTTCTAGTGATGGATTGAATTTATTGGAGCATCTGGAGACACCCTACATTTTGTTTTATAAGAGAGAGGACATTGTTAGATCAAGATATTCAGATGATGTGGTGCTGCAGGTTTTTCCGGGTTTTCCTGCAGCTGAAAAATCAAATGCGCCACTGTAATCAATGAAGTCGCCTCGGAGCGCCAATTAATTTTTATTGTTGTTTTTATTTTATTTTTATCGTTGTTTTAATAAAATCACAGACTTAATATACTTGTTACTTTCAGCTATTCTCTTTGATTTTCAGTTCTTTTAGGGATTTCAAATCATGTTATACATTATTAGACAATGTAAGTCCGAACTAATGAAATTCGACACTATTCAAATGTGTGTTCGAGTCCAAATTTGGCAGTACTGTCGCTTGGCAGTTTACGTTGTTAACACGTTGAGTGACAAGCTTATTAGATTTTAATTTTTTGTACTTACAAATAGTTGTTTTTACAAATACTGAATTGTTGGAATTTCATATTTTACAGTAAGTGAATTCTATATCGTAATTATAAATTTCAATGTCAAATTAGTAATGATTCTCTGATATCCCGCATAATGAAATTTTTGCATTATTAGATATCGATGTTGGGAAATGAAGCATGAAATTCAATATTTTCAGACCTGAAGTCCTGACGAGGGGTTGGAAAGCAATTTTTCATCGAAAGATTGAGTCTTTCGGAGCAGTAGCGATATCATTTCATTATTTTCATTACTTTCGAACTTATTTGGGAGGCACGAATTGACGAGTCATGTCATTTTTCGTTATTTTACGTTGTACGATTTGAGTAAAGATTTGTTAACGGAATCAGTAAAACAGAAATTTCAGACTTCAATGATAACATGATAACTTACGAGGAAATAAAGAGTAACATTCATGCGGTGTTGGATCAAATTAATGATGTACAATTTGAAATAAACGAAGACTACACTCCAGATTAAAAGGCAATTCAAACAATTAATGAACTTTGTTCTTACATTGAAATAGCAGCGGAAAGTATTCCTACTAATATTTCATCAAGTAGTGCAGGTTCTGGTGCAAGTGACAGCAGTGGTGCACTTTCTTTACGTAGTTCATCAAAAATCACACATCCATATTTACCAGAATTTCATGAGGAAATTCGTCAGTGGGAAACGTTTCATGCTGTTTATAAGAGTATGATTATTTGAATCCAAATTTGTCAAATCCTGATAGGGTTCACCTTCCAGTCGGTTGCCTAAAGGGCCCTGCGCAAAACGTGTTTGCGGGAATTGCGAGTGTTCCGGATATTTATGATATAATATATGAAAGTTTGTGCGATAAGTACGAAAATAAACGTATGCTGGTAAGCACATACTTACAACAAATTATGGAATTTAAATCGTTCAATAACGAGTCGGGAAAAATCTACAAACATTTTTAGAGCGATTTGATACGTCAGTTTCGGCATTGAAAAATCTGAATTTACCGGATTCAACAGATTTCATATTTACATATCAAAGGGGAGCTGATATTCTTTCATATTAAAATTTAATAAAATTTATTAAAGGTCAAACATGGATTCTTCACTTAAATAAAACGCCTACAAGTACGGGCGGAAAATCGGCGTTTAAAACTTTTTTCGTTAGTGATAATAGACACACAAAATATAACAATCATTGTATATATTGTAAAAAATCATCACATTATTTAGGACGCTGTAAAAAATTCAAGGAACTCACTCGCAATAAGAGATATGAAATAGTGAGAAATAACAACTGGTGTTTTTTGTGTCTATCTTCGGGTCACGGGGTACGAAATTGTCCTTCATAAAGATCTTGTGTTGTGTGTTCTAAAAAGCATCATGTTCTATTACATTTTGTGTGAACCAGGCAAGATCAGGAGCTATCTAGGAGTAATAATATTACAGAAAGGGATGATTTTGCAACAACTAATAATACAGAAAATATTCAGGAAAGTGTTCAGACACATTTATGTTCTGCCTTGACTGGCAATAATGGTTCGAACTATACAAATTTATTGTCTACAGTGGTAGTTTCAGTGCTGAATAGTTGCATTTCCAAGAGCACGGCTCGATTTATCCTAGATTCCGGGAGTCAGGCAAACTTAATAACAGTTAATTTTTGTAAAAAATTGGGATTGACTGTTTCTAAATATTGTTCGTCAGTAGATGGATCAGGTGGAAATGAACAATCCGTACGGGGGGTTATCACCCTCACAATTGCATCACGATATGACTCAACTGAGAAATATTCTATAAGTGCACTTTTGGTGGAAAAGATTACCGATATAGTGCCGAAAGTGTGTGTAGATGTTAGTGTGATTCCGGGTTTAGTTGGTGTCTGTCTAGCGGACAAACCTGGAGAAATACTTACATGGAACAATTGGAGTTGAACTTTTCGGAATGATTTTGGGGAAAAGTCAGATAACGGGGACAATGGGTTCTCCAGTCGCGGTGGAAACAGAATTTGGATATGATGTGATGGGGAAAATTCCAGTGTTGCCCAGGGACTAAAATCCTTTGGTATACTTTCCTTTTTTGGGAAGTAGAACAGGTGCCAAATAAACCTTTATTAATTCTTGACGGAATAGGATGCGACAAAATTCATGGTTTTTTATAGAGCCATTGATGGCTAGTTTACCGTCAATACGGGTACAAGCAGCCAAAGCTTTCTCTAACACTGGGGTGGACTATTTTGAGCTGGCTAAAATTTCTTTCGGTAAGCGGAAAAATGCTTCAATATATAAGGGTTATGTGAGTCTCTTCTTTTGTATGTCTGTCGAAGAAATACATTTGGAGCTGGTTAGCTCTTTGTCCACCGATCATTTTTTATAGGGATTTATAAGATTTACATCTCGAAGAGGCCTGTTCATGCTCTATATTCGGATAGAGGTACCAATTTTGTCGGCGCTGAATCGGTTCTTGCCGATATCAATAACTATGTTAATTTTACAGAATATATTAGTGCGTTTGAAATGGAGCTCCGTATTCACGGAATTGAGTGGCATTTCAATAGCACTTTTGCACCTGAACAAGGAGCTTTATGGGAAAGCAATGTCAAGGCCATCAAAAATCACATATAACGGTCATCGGAGACCAATTACTAACATACGAAGAATTTTCAACATTGTTGACGGAAATTGAAGCTCTTTTAAATTCACGGCCTTTGTGCCAGTTATCAACGGATCCAACTACTCCAAAGGCTTTAACTCCCGCACATTTTTTGACATTGGCTACTCTACGCGGTTTTCCTTCTGAAAAAGTTAATAATATACCTATTAACCGGTTAAACAGATTTCAACTAGTTGATCAAATGGTTCAAGAATTTTGGAACCGTTGGAGGTTGGAATATTCAGGTAGTTTACAAAATTGGTAAAAAATGGAATAATCAACCCACTGATATCGCGGTAGGTACTGTTGTAATTTTGAAAACATTGCATTGGCCGTTAGCCGTAGTTATCGCGGTTCACCCGGGTAACGACGGGGTTGTGCGTAACGAAACTTTGAAAACAAGCAAAGGCATTTTCACGCGATCGGTGGTAAAGTTATGTCCACTGCCCTCACAGTAAAGCCTGTTCATTCAATGAAAATTCATTTGAAAATTATTATTATTTTTTTTCTCCAGATGGTCTGGACATGGGTTTGATCTAGAGTGTAGATCTAAATGGTATCTATAATTCATTATTTATGGTTATTCAAACACATGAGTGTTATTTGTTTTTTTTTTTCTTTCTTCACAAATTCGCTGAGAAATAAACGTTTTTCAGGGTCGGGGGTATGTTCTCGCCTTCCTTTTATTTTTAGTTAAGGACAGTCCAGCAACATTGTATTCGTCGGCTGACTAGAGAGTGGAAAAACAATTCAATGATAGAATATATTAACATCAATGCATATCGGGTGTACATTTTTCGGCGGTTTTCTTTATTTTTTATGAGTTATTATTGCAAAAGCTCGACAACGGTGCTAGGTTCGGCTAGCTGATCCTTTCGATTTGAAGAAATTATGCAATTGCTTATATTTCCTTATTCCAACTTTCCTTCCCAACTAACTTTACCGAGTGAACACAGTAGGACCGACAAGCCAAGGAAAAGTACCAACAACCAAATCTCAATCTGTGAGTTTAATTTTCAATTTCACAAATTCCCAACTAAGCTAAGAGGAAACAAAATGAGCCTGAAAACTGTATCGATGTGAGATACATAGAGTATGTGCGCATAAAAGCATGCCCTCAATATGTATAGTGACCGGGAGATGAAATATTCTCATTAGTCGTTATTTAAAAGTATGGTGATTTTAGCCATAGTAATAAGTGGAAGGAAATGATATTCATACCGATGGTGCGCGGGACGCAATTGCAGAATAATTTTTTTATATATTTTTTCAATTTATTTCTCACAGGCTGTTTTTTTAATTCTGAAAAACTATTCTTTCCACCATAAAATTTGATACCATTCATGTCATACTGTGAAAAATAATTGTTTGGCTTCTATAGCCGTGTTTTGAAAACGGTAAAAATTACCACTTTTCAAGTATGACACAGCTTCTGTACTGCACTAGTAGTATGGCGAATATAATTTCGTTTCACTGTATCATAAACTGACCATGATTCAACTGCCATACTGAAAAAAATGACATATTTGAGAAAGGTATGGCGAGTAGTTTGGACCATCGCCTTCGGATTGATATGGCGTGGTGATTTTCGTAGAAGATTAATAAAAATCAAGTTTGGAAAAAACATCCTGTAAAAAAAAAGAAAGAAATGAAAAAAAAAAACATTTTCGAAAAAGTATGCCGTGCCTAAACACCCACCGGAAATTTATGGAGTATAGGATTGTTTTTTGTTAAAATACCGATAAATTGAAGAAATGTTGTGAATAAAATTGTTTGACACCTCCGTCGGCGAGGCCTCATCAATATCGAAAGAATGTTCATTCTTTCATCTCACTTGTATTGAAAAATTGATTGCCTATTCTTGTTGATATGTGTGATTCAAAATATAGTTCGAATCACTGACGACAGCAACTTGTCGTCAGTGTATCTCTCCAAAACTGTTTAGTCATGTTGGTGAGTTTCAAGAATAAGGTGAGTTTCGAAGAAGAAAATATAAGCACTATAGAAGAGTTCTTAAGGCGCTTCATGGGTGACTGTAAGTAGTCATTTACGTTGGATTTGAATCGCAGGAAATTATTTTCATTTGAAAAAATTTAGTTTATTCCACATAAACACAGTTCTCTAAATGAAAGAGATTTTGTACAGTGGAGTTCGATAAGCGGCCAGAGTCCAACGCGTATTTCTGATATGTACCGTTCTTGGTGGAATTCAATGTGCCAAGTCACTTGTTCAACTCCCGTGAAAGTATACATAAAAGAGAGACAAATCTCCAACCTTTTTTCGATGTTCCAGACTATCAAGGTTGCAAGTGATGTTCGTTTCACCAATCAGGCTGAATGGAATCCGTCAGCTTCAGGGTATGCTTTGGGCCGAAGCGTCCTAACAATACTTCAAAAAAGGTCTGATCTGAACTTTATGAAGCACCAAAAGTTGCTGTGGTTTGTACAGTTTTCTGGTTCAGAACAGTGTTCCAAGCTTTTGAGGAGCACCCTTTGAAATAACGTCTTGATTGAGCCAAGACATATTGGTGTCCATTTACAGATTTGAAGACATTTATCTTTTTGAAGAAAACCGATATCTTGGTTTTTGTGGCATTGAATTAAACCTAGGTACTTACACCCCAATTGAAAATCACATGTAGATCCTCATTAAGATATGCATCTTCCTACAGCTGCATCCGCAGCCAATGTCCTGGAATACAAATATAATGACGAGACAAGTATGCGGTCATCAGCGAAGCAGTGTATTGCATTCTTGGTTTTTTACAATTATTCTTTGATATACACTGAAAAGAGGGTTGAAGAAAATAATAATAATAATATTTATTTCTTTGGTTGAAAAGTACAGTTGACAGAAATCAATGCACAATAAACAAAGAAAATGTCAAAAACATATAAATGTAAATAACTACATAGAACCATTTTATAAAAGTCAGTCCAAATAATATGTAACCATATTATAAGTCGGTCAGAATAATATAAATGATATATAAATAATATAAACAAATAAATAACACAAACAGTGATAAATATCCATAAGTAATAAAAGTAACATATAAATATGAAAATATAAATTTAACTAGTCATAGACTATGAAAAAGCCAATAAAATATAATCAACATACAATTTCTCAAGTATTGAAAATCAACACTTTCACCAAATATGCTAATTCTTGAATGGTGTAACAAGTCCTTTGAAGTGGCATTTTTTTCAGCTGACTTTTGAACACATTGATATTTGGGGAATTCTTAAAAGCTATTGGAAGTATATCGTATAATTTACACCCACTGTACTCTACGCTTTTTTCATACAAAGAAGTTTTATGAGCGTTTGGTACGATTTGATCTTCCGAACGAGTATTGTGGTTATGATTTGGAAGAAAGGACTGAAAATTAGATTTATTTTTGAAAACGTATGCACTAGTCTCTAGTATGTAGGTGCCGGTAACTTCAAGAATTTTTAGCTGTTTAAAAGCATCTTTACATGAATCATGATACCCTAGCTTAGCTTTCATTCTAACTGCATATTTCTGGAGGAGAAATATCATTTTAACTGAAGCACTCACACCCCAGTTGAGAATGCATATCGAAGGTGTGAATGGAAGTTAGCATGGTACAATGTTGAGAGTATACTAGAGCTGCAATGATTTGACATGAATCTAATAGAATAGCAGCTTTTCTTCAGTTTATCACATAAGGTATCAGTATGTTGATTCCATATTGATTTTTTATCTAGAACAATTCCTAAGATATTTACAGTTTCTACAGGAATAATTGATTTTTCACTATTTTCATATAGTATCACATTCGAATGAACGTAATTAGATCATTAGCAAATACCAAGAAAAAAAGGGCCTAAATTCGAACCCTGGGGAACTTCTTGCTTTATATGACAATCATCGCATGTACATTGACCAATCCTCACTTTTTGCCTCCTACCTATGAGATAAGATCCCACCAAATTATGTGGTACCCCTCTTACACCTGATCTATAAAGCTTAGATAGTAACAGTTCATGGTCCACACAATAAAAACACGTGAGAAATCTATAAAAAGGCCCATGACACATTTTTTCCAGTCGAGAGCATTAACAATTCCCGACTGGAATTCACAAAGGGCTGACTCTGTCATATGGATCCCTGGGGAACACCAGCATTGATAGTCAAAGTATTCGAGATATATCCATCGACGGCCACTTACAGAAAACATTTTTTCAGGAAGCTGTAGAGCTATTCACAAAAATGATCGACAAGCCATAGCATCGAAGTTTGGCGAGCAAATCCTTATGTCACATACGGTTGAAGGATTCAGAAATATGAAGCGCAACAGCTCTTGACTCTTCATGTTTCTGGATTGTGTTATTCCAAATAGGGTGACATACTATAGAAGGTTGCCTGTTGATCTTTGTTTTCGAAAGCCATATTAATGAGCGCTCAAGATGTTGAAGCCTTCCAAATATTTGAGGATATTTTGGTGAACGGCTTTCTCTATGATTTTTGATATCATCGATAGCAAAGCGACTGGTCCATAGTCATTCGGAAGATTTTTGTTGCTTTTCATAAAATGGCTGGTACTTTCCAGAACGTTATTACGATTTCCATATATCAGCAGGAAGTATAATCAATATCATTATAAGAACGAAAAGATGTTATTGTAGTCCTCTACATTTCAATCAGTTCTAGTGTAATGAAGACGTGGCAAGACATTTTTCTACTAAGATCTATGATCATCAGATATTTCACGAGGTAACTTCTGAGCTGTTTCTTCTATAGCAGTAGCCACTTGAAATTTTGGTACTATTTTGGGTATCACTGAAATCCTGGAAGTGATTTTCATAAGATGTGAGGAACTCCAATTTTTCTATTACCGTATGTTATATTTGAAACTACAAGTTATTCTTGGCATCTATGGGTTATTGCTTGATATTATAAATCCTCAGCGTCGAATTCGCGCAATTTTATGTAATTTTTGTATTCACTCTCATACAGGGATTCGTTCACAGTTTCAGATTCAGAATATGATGTACTCCTGATTCAATTTTTACAACCCAACCAAAGACTATGTACAGCAGAAGTTCGGAATGGCAAGTAATAATCACTAACTTTTTTTTGGATGATTTTTTTATCAGTATTGTCTATTTCAGAAGATGCAGTGGTTCGCGAAGTAGGAGAACGTGGTCGGAAAAGAGCTCGCAACGAAGCGAATAGGGACAGGAATAAAAGAAAAATTCTGGCAAATAGTGGCAAAACTTACAAAACGAAAACAAAAAAATATGTTTCAGCTAAATGTTCAAATCCTGATTATAACTGTGGATGCCGCAAGCAGTGAAGGACAAAAATCAATATTGGAGATTTGTCAACTTTTCTCGAATAATTTTGAAAACTAGCAGATTACAGCATACAGAACATTTTCCTGCGGGGTTTAGTGAAAATGTCCACAGTAAGAAGAAAGCGTCCAAGAGATGTAACAAACAAATCCTGGAACAAAGGAATCCTCATCGTTTGAATATACTATACGTTTGTAAGATGCCAACATCAATGTGTGCACATTTTTTTTTGGGTACACTCCAAATTAGTTGGGGACGACTGTATAGATGTCTAGTTGAAGAAGAAGTTTTTGCAGTAATGGATAATCATGGTAAAAATATTCCCACAAACAAAATAGATGATTCTGATGTTATCATGCATATCAAATCTTTCCCTTCTTACCGAAATCATTACAGCTGGAAAGATAATGAGCAGAGGAAATACCTTTATCCAGAATTGAATATTCGAAAGATGTATGACCTTTATGTTCAAGAATGCTCCAAAGCAAATAAACAACCTGTCAAAGGGAAATTCTACTACAAAGTGTTTTCTACGAAATTCAATCTCCACTTCAAAATTCCCAGCAAAGACACGTGCCGTTTGTGCGATGAGTTACACCTGAAGATTCGTAGTGAGACTGATGGAAAGAAGAAGAAGGAACTAGAAACACAAAAAGAATGCATTTAGCTCGTTCTGATCAGGCCATAAACACTTTGAGAAGAGATCTGCAAAATGCTTCTGATGAATGTTATGTCTGTACATTCGACTTTCAGAAAGAACTTCCTTTTCCGAAGCTTTCTACATCAGTGGCATATTACAAACGCAACTTGTATATTTATAATTTTGGCATACATTCTTTCATTTTGGATACAGGCTTTATGCATGTTTTGGACGAGACACGAGGAGGACGAGGAACTCAGGATGTAGCTTCGTGTATTCTCAAACACCTCAAAGAACATGCTGGTATTTTGTTTTCAGTATCCTGCACAGGGCAGAATCGTGAAATTAGGATGTCTCTTAGTTTGCTGAAACTTGTGCAGGATCCTTGCATAGCTGCAGAAACAATAGATTTAAAATTCTTGGTATCTGGTTACCCTTTCCGCCAAATGATTCAGAATTTGGAGTAATAGAATCATCCAGCAAGAAACATCACAATATTTTTGTCCCGCAAGATTGGTTCGATATCATCAAAAATTCTAAGAGGAAGCAACCACGCTATGCAGTTATTGAAATGGAGATGAATGATTTCCTTAGTACTAAAGCACTAGAAGAAGCCGTACTTAATAGAAAAACAGGCACTGACGGTTTTGCTGTGAACTGGTTGAAAATTTGGTGGCTTTGTTTTAAAAGAGGACAAGAATTTCCAATTGAATTTAAGGATACTTTCAATGATTTAGTGGATTTCTGTGAAATAAATGTCAAGAAAATAAGTGGCCTAGGAAGACATTTGGAGACTCTGAAGAATGTCCAACAAAAATCTCTTCATACTACTCGGAGACCTGTTACTTCAGCTAAAAAAAATTACATGAACAGTCTGCTTCCTCACATTCCTCCAGTGTACCACAATTGCTTTCAAAATGTACCATTTATTAATATTTATGTGGTAACAATTTGTAGCTTCTAGTTTAATTTCATATCAACGGGTAGATAAAGTTTTTGTGATACGAATACAACAAATTCATTTGAAAAAAACTTTACTGCAGTGGGAAAAATGACTGATAAACTTTGTAAAGTGTGTAGTAAACCGGTAAATCGTAAAAACCCCGGTCTGCAATGTGGAAGTTTTTGTACTCGGTTTTATCACGGGCAGTGTATCAACATCGTCGGAACTCAGCTCGATAGCCTCCGAACCGAAGGTGTTTCATGGACCTGCCTAGATTGTCGCAGCCGTCCTCGATCATCTGTTGGAGCTCCGATGCCGCTGTTGATGAACGATTGCCTGTCCAATGGCTCAGCGACGAACGCTCTGGAAGAGATTCGGGAAGAGCTTAGACAGATCCGGGAACAGCAAGCTATGCTTCTCCAGTCAGTGAACTTTTGCAGCAATAAAATCTCAGACTTTGAGAACGAGCTATCCAAACTCAAAGAACATTTAAAAAAAAACAGACCAAATCCTGAATGAAAACAAAAAACTGAAATCTGATTTAGTAGCTCTACAGTCAAAAGTGAATGACTTAGATCAGGCTTCACGTTCAAATAACCTAGAGATACAGGGTATTCCTGAAAAACGGAATGAAGATTTACTAAATATTGTGGAGAAAATAGGAGCATACATTAACTACAATGTGACTCCTCACACAGTCGATTATGCACTTAGGGTCCAATCAAATCACAATTCTTCAAACACGACATCAAAGAATATAATTGTTAAATTTACGTCTAGGAAAGAGAGGGATCTATTTCTGATGGCGGTAAAGACCAAACGCATTAAAAACAATAATTCAGCAAAAATGTCTCTGGATGGAATTTCGGATGCATTCTACATTAATGAGCACTTAACGTTGGCTAATAAACTGTTGTATAAGGACGTCAGGGCAGCTGCCAGGGACAAGCAGTACAAGTATGTCTGGGTCAAGAACGGTGTTATTTTTTGCAGGAAAGATGATTCATCCAGGATAATTGCTATCAAAAGTCAAGAACTCATCGAAAAAATGTAGTTTTACTTTCCTGTTTTCACATAAGTCTCATTGATTATTATATCTGGTCCTCATGGATTGCGATCTAGAACTGCTGAATTTAAACTGAATACCCTTAATATAGATGCTGATTTATACCTGATAACAGAAACAAATCTGTTCAATGGAATTTATGACTCCGAAGTTCTTGATCAATCACAATACAATATATTTCGCCGTGACCGTGAGAGTGCTGCTAGTGCAGATCACAAGAAATCTGGTGGTGGTGTTCTAATCGGTACTAAGAAAAATCTCGAGGTTACTCATCAAATTCAGTTACAAAGTGAAGCAGAGGATATATGGATTACTATACATGAATGCGCTAACGCTACAAAAATTCATGTGTGCTGTGTTTATCTCCCACCTAGAGATGATCATGCAAGAACATCCTTCACTTCGAAACTCCAAGAGAACCTTAATGAACTTTCAGGTGACTCAATAATTATATTTGGTGATTTTAATTTTCCGTATATTAACTGGATGCCCAGTCCATGTAACACCTTTTTCATCCCAACAAATACTGATAATACTAATGCTCCTCTGATTGACCTTCTTTCTTTTGGTGAATTCTCCCAATATAATTATGTGCGAAATATCGATGATAGAACATTAGATTTAGTTTTTTCAGTAAATGTTGAATTAACGGATTTGAAAATGAGTGATATTTCTTTGGTGAGGGCCGATTCTCATTATCCACCTATTGAGTTTTATATATATTACCAAGAAATGTACCCACTTAATACCAAAATTGAAAAATTTTTTAATTATAAGAAAGCAAATTATGATGAGTTGAATAATTACTTTCATAATCGCGACTGGGAACAGCTCTTTACCAACATTTCGATTGACGATGCGGTAACAAAGTTCTATGAAGCTCTTGAGGAAGGTACTAGATTGTATGTTCCCGAGGTTACTATTAGGAATAAGAGGTTCCCTCTATATTTCTCTATCGATACTGTTAACTGTATAAAACGCAAAAACCTGATGCATAAAAAATGGAAGAAGTATGGCTATCAGTATTATTATGAGGAATTTAAAATACTCAGGCGTAGGAGCAAGAATCTAATCTTCAAAAATTACAAAGCATACATTGATAATATTCAAACAGATATCAAAGTCTGCCCGAAGAAATTTTGGAAATACGCGTCAAGTTGTCGAAATGGTGTAGGTATTCCTAATAAATTGAATTTTAATGATACCATTGCAGATAACGCCAAAGATATTTGTATACTTTTTGCCAACTACTTTCGTTCTGTTTATAGTCCATATCAACAATCTTATAATTTCTCCGCGCATCTTAGCAACAACAATTTGATTCATTCTATCCAGTTCACTCCTGAATTAGTGCTTGGAAAAATGAACACATTAGACGTCAATAAAGGTGCAGGAATCGACGGCTATCCATCGTATTTTGTTAAAAACTGTGCAGTCAGTTTATGCCACCCACTCTGTAAACTTTTCAATACATCTATTCAGTCTGGTATCTTCCCAAAGATTTGGAAAACGGCTCTTCTCGTCCCGATATATAAAAACTCAGGCAGTAGAAATCTAGTCAATAACTATCGGGGTATAAGTAAACTCTCTATTTTCAGTAAAGTATTTGAAAGCATAGTTTATGATTCACTATTTTATAGTTTAAAGACCTCACTCTGTGACATTCAACATGGTTTCTTCGCTAAACGTTCCATCGAAACAAATTTAGTCATTTACACCGAATATATCTCGAGTGCACTGGACAGCCGTGAACAAGTTGATTCACTGTATACTGATTTCAGCAAGGCTTTTGACAAGGTTGATCATAACATACTCATGTCGAAACTTGCTGGAATTGGTGTACAGGGCGATCTTCTTAGGTGGCTGTCCTCTTATGTATTTAATCGTAGTCAACTTGTTAGCATCAATGGATTCAAGTCGACGCCCTTCGTGGTTACCTCAGGGGTACCTCAGGGCTCACACCTGGGTCCACTGTTGTTTTTAGTATTCATAAATGACATACAGTCTTGTTTCCTTTATTCTAATATTTTGTTATATGCGGACGACTTGAAAATATTTAAAAAAATTACCTCTATAAGAGACTGTTTGAAAATTCAGGAAGACCTTGCTAGATTTGTAATATATTGTGATATGAATAAGCTGAAACTCAACGTGGAAAAATGTACATGTATTTCGTTTTATAGAAATCATTCACCCATATTGTTTCAGTATTTGTTGAATAGTATTGCATTAAATAGAGTAGAATATATCAAGGACCTTGGAGTATACTTTGACATAAAATTGAATTTCAATCGCCATGTTGAATATGTCATAAATAAAAGCAACAGAACACTGGGTTTCTTCAATAGAATGTGCAGAGACTTCAACAACGAAGCCGCTATTAAAACTATCTATTATGCATTTGTTTATAGCAAGTTGAATTTCGCTAGCATTATATGGAATCCTTACTATAATACATTCAAATTGCGTTTAGAACGACTGCAAAATAGGTTTGTTAGACATCTTCATTACCGAATCACTAATGTCTATGTAACTCACGGTATTAATCAAATCCGTAACTATTATAACATTCAGCCTCTAGAGCAACGGAGAATCACTTCGGATCTAGTGTTTGGCTATAAAATTTTAACGAATCTTATTGACTCACCTGAGTTGATAGCAATGATGTCCTTTCATGTACCCCAGAGAAACACAAGGAATAAATATTTATTAGCTACTTCCACATATAACACCAATGTGGGGAAAAACTCTCCAATAAATAGAATTACAGACTCATTCAACAGATACTGTTCCAATTTGGACGTTTTCTCCATGTCCTTACAAATGTATAAAAGTAACATAAGGAAAATATTCAATTTTTAATCATTTATGTTCTAGATTAAGCATTTAGATCATTTACCTGTTGAACGCCAGTTTAGTTAGTTAGCACAATCTGTATTTTAGTGGATACTTGTTTGGGTTCTTTTACCTGTATGTGTCCCGAATTTAGAATAAATAAATAAATAAATAAATAAATAAATTGGAAACTTCCACCCGAGCCACTCAACTGCAACCTGAAATTGCTGATGACGAATTGGTTTATGATGAATGATATAAAAATGCATTGGTTCCGTTTCAATAAATGAAGTTTATACTGAGCTTGTTGTAACATGAGAGAAGAAAAAAAATTATAAAACTGAAACCATTAAATTTCTTGTTCCGATGATGGCATTCATATTCAAGTAATGAATGGTCTAAGTGATCCTCAATCGAAAAAAAAAATAGATGATATGGGAATTAATCGTTGAAAAACAACTTCAATTCTTCATATCTCAAATTCACCACAAATGGACTTGGTTCACTTCAGCTTTGAACCCCACATATGTATTATTCCAAATCATATAGTACTTTATTTTTTAATGTCACATTTTTCCGTCGGTGGAACTGAACCACCTCTCTTACCATAGTATGACCAGCTCTATCAATTATTGCCTCGAATTATGAACTTATGTCGCTACTTCAGTGTAACGTCAATGGGAATGATTTTGCCATTCTTACAACTACAAATGATTGTGCTGTGGGAACATCATAGTTTTCTGAATGAGTTCCCTAATATCTGAAATCATTGTGGTCCATACCAATATCTATTAAATATATTGTAAAAGTGAAGATATCAGTGTTTTGCAATCACATTTTTGGATATTCACACTTTGCTTATCATACCTTATAAAAATTCTCCACTTCAGTTCTACGTTCTTCGATGGACAAATACTTTTGTATAATATTACATGTTTATTTATCCCAGGTGACAGATTTTCAAAGAACCGTCCCTCCAAGATATCACCAAACAAACATTAGGATGTCTGTCAAAATTATCCTATTATATTATCTATTGTATTATCTATTGAGAACATACAGGTTTATGTGCTTTTCACACCTTATAAAAATTATCCACTACAATTATACGTTCTTCGATGGACGATTACTTTCGTATAATATTACATGTTTATTTAGCCCAGGGGACAGATCTTCAAAGAAGCGTCTCTCCAAGATATCACCAAACAAACATTAGGATGTCAGTCAAAATTACCCTTCCTAGATGAGATGAAACTGGTGTCTGGGTTTTCATAGCGTTGAATTCTACTAATCCAGTCATCATTTTTTCCAGATCTTTCCATAGATATGAGATATTTTGGTGCCGAAGATCTGCATTGCCAGCTGATATTCGAATATCCGAAATGAAAAAAGAAACAAGTGTGCTGTCAGCAGCACTGGTTTGTTGTTCGTTTTTTTCATTTAGTTGTTGATGAATAATGAATTAATGGTTGAAGACAATATTTATCCCGATGAAACTCCAGCGTTTTTGGTGAAACCATCGGGAAAGACACCGTGGAAAGCAATTCGTGAACAGTTCTCAAGTAAGCTGTAGAGCAACATGAAAAAAGATTCAGTATATATAATGAAAGTCTTCGATACTAGATTGGATTAGACATGTATCGATTTTAGGACAGTTCTATTGGCTCGACTTCTGATTCTAATTTCAATTTAACTTAAGATAGAAATTATCTGTATAACTGTGTTCGCATCAAATAAACTGTGTATTTCTTGACGCGAAGAAGATGGATATTGATGAAAATGGTCATCCTTAGTTTCCCAAATCACAAATCAGTCATTCACCATTTTCAATATGGCACAACGTCGGAATCATGTGGAATATGGAAAACATATCTGCACTTTTCTAAAATCCATCATTCATGGTTCGTTCGAATGTTATGATTATTTATTCTCAGGCGTCGACTTCATCCAATCGAAAAGACAAGTTGACAAGACAAGATTGATTGGTAGTATAGCGCAATGAAGTACAAGAAGGGCTTTTGTGCGTAAAAAGTTTTAAACTATGAAACACCTGAATGAAATTTTGAAGTTGTTTCGTTCATTAACGTCATACTGCAATAAAAAACCATCAAAACATTGCTATTCAATGTGATGCGTGAAAGCACAGTACTTGACGTTAGTAATACGGAAAATCAATACATTGTAAACCATTGAAGCTCAAAAAAAACAATTTAAGAGATAATTTTTGGAAATGAAATGTGAATTATATGTCACAATTGATATGATAGGGAAGAAATGAAAGAGCAAGTGATATTTTTTTAAGGACAAAACACAAGCACTATAGGAAAAGGCACTCTCAGAGCGGTACCTGTACGACAGTGGCGATTTACATTAGATTTCAATCGCTGGAAATTGAATCAATTCGGAAAAACGTTCTCAGGAAGTTTATTCCACATGAACGTAGTTCTTCAGATGAAAGAGTTCTTACACAGTTGAGATCGAGGTGTACTGAGTTGAACCTCAATGCACCAACAGATTTTGATACATATACATAAAATCTTTGAATCATGATGAAATAAATCGTTGTAATATCAGTTGATCACATTTTAAATTTTGCAATGTGTGATGGAGGACTCAGTGCCGTGCCATTGTAACGCTCGATCACGCTACGGTGTTGGGTAGTCACTACGACAGCCCAAGAATTCGGCTCCGGCTGATTGAGTGAAGACGGGAGTGGGGGGAAATATGCAAGTTAAATTTTAATTGTGGACGCCAGGTAATTTACCCCTTCCAAATGCTTGTTTGAACCCTGTTCCTAAATTACCAAATGAACTTAAGTACATCTGTCACAAAAAATTGGCATAATGGACTGAATTATCATCAATAAGGAAGAAAATTACATAATGATCTGGTTTATTATGAATACTTCACGAAAACATCATATTATTTTTCAGTATATAAATTCATATCAATAAATAATATTTATGTACATACAATTTGTATTTGGAGTTGAAATATTATTAGTCACAATCAATTGTGGTAGAAATTAATGTAGGTTTCAAGATAACCAAAAGAAACCATAAATAACCCCAAAATTAAACAGCCGCTAGCTTTGGATCCAGAGCGAAAGGCGCGTATCACGTATGTCAAACAAAATAAAATCATCAGTATGAAACTAATTTCTACCCCTTTGTACAATATATTGTATATATATAAAGGTATTATGGCAAGTGGCGAGAAAAGAAATATTTTTAAAAAAAAGCGACGAATCATTCACTGTCTACTTGCGTGGCTTGATATATCCTGAAGTGCCAAACTCAGGGTTGAAGCCCCTGACTCCACTGAATTGAGGGAAAAAAAGTCGTTCTTCTATAATTCTCCCCACTATTGAGTGAACAGCTCCCATTTAGATCCGGCTAACGGATGTTTCAAATGAAAGAAAAATGCAGCTTCCGCACTGCCCCATAAAACCCTAGGAAGAATTCAAAGAATTAGAATTTCTCCCATTTGAATAAAACCAAATGCATTTAGATACAAAAAAAACTTCCACTGGCCGTTAAAAATAATCGCTGCATGTATTTTTTTTTCCAATAAACCATTACAAAATAATATAAACATAATGAATTGTTTTTTTTTCCACCAGGACAACAGAAGTGGTGATTCAATTCTTTTAAAAAAATTCGATGTTCCTTTTATTTTTATTTTACGAAATTCTGTGCTTTTCATGAAATCTGGCAACCTCACCGTGAAATATTCAACAAAACTACTCATTCAAGTAATTTCAACGTAACTAAACTCAATAATGAAAATAAAGCTGAATAATCATAAATAATAATGAATGAATGAATGAATGAATAATGTGTAAAAAAACAACACATTTCAGCTTACCGATATAAGCTGAAAAACTGAGGAAAGAAAACATTAATTGTCGCCAATATTGTTCACCTTCCTTCCCTAGATTCTAAAATAAATATTATCGGATGAAGTTCCATGTAAAAAAAATAAACTATTCAATTAAATTACCGGTCGAATGTTTTCCCTGAACGGTAAATATGATGAGAATTTAAGAAACCTGATACATATTTCCCTAGTGATTTCGATCGGAAGGTTGGGACAAAATCTATGCCGATAACGAATGAAACAAAAACCAATTCAAAAAACATTCGGAGGACTGCAGAAATCGTGAAATTAATTTTTTACAAATCAACTTCTTAGCTACCATTTCTGATAAATAAAATTCACCTTTTGATGGAAAATAATTTCCTCCGAAATTAATTAGCAACCTCTCCCTATCAAACAAAAATTCTAACATATATATTAATTGAAATTTCAACCCACTAACCGAATTCATTTCAAAATTACGAATAACCCGAATGAATTGTTTCCGATTCATTAAAAAAAATATATAACCCTTGTGATTATTTTCGCATGTAAAAATGAAGAAAATAAATTTACCACAAGCTCGTGAAAGTCAAACAAGTATACGTTCATTATGGTATATACAGAAGGAAGAACCATAATGAAACCTACCTTCAAGTTTCGGAAGGGTTTTCCAAAAATCCCAATCGGAATTTTATTTCACAATTTTTTGGGCAATGTCTTCAATTTTTCCAGTAAATCAACCGATTGTATGGTGAAAACCAACTGAAGAAAGTTATAAAACGATAACAGGTCCTTTAAGAGGAAGGAAAAGTACATAAGTTGAAGGTCCAAAATGGCGATGCTGAAAAGTCGGGGAAAATTAGGTGCCACTTACGTGAAGTTCTTTTATCCTCCAAAGAGAGTGAAAGGCCAATTTACATCAAATGCTATACCCAAGCAAGCAAAACTAGGCAGTGTTTTCACTAAGTGAAGACCCTCGGAAATAATCCTCAAAAAGATGTTTCTATAAACAAATTTTCCAGGCGGGTCTTCTTCGAACATTCACAAAGCAACCTCAAAAATGGAATCCGTAGGATCATCATATTGAAACGGAATAATATGAATTCCAGCGCATGACCATACGTCATAGACAGGTGTGATGAACCAATGGGCAATCGAATAGAACTGTTTCAGAATATCCAAATCACTTAAATGAATTTTCCAAACTGGAACAATCTACTGAACGATTGTAAAAGCAGGGATGAATACTATGGGAAATATTTCCTCTCAGAGACAATTCCGCTAAGATATTCAAAATATAAAATGAAATGAAATATCAACATTCCTTCAGGGATACGGTAGTTGATCGTTAATTATGACCTTGACTACTAGGTGTGTTGCAGGTATGAAAATATATTTTCATAGGGATCGGTTCTACAAAAAACTTAAAATGTGCAAGATTTCGCCAATAGGATGCCGAAATATACTTAAAAAGAGTTTGGAAGGGATATTTAAAGATTGGAGCAGGGTGGTACATCACACTCCATCTACATTGAAAGTACTTCAATAACAATTGGAAAGGTACTGTCTATTAATTTAATGAAAGTAAACAACAATAGTTCAAATCTGTAATCTCACGGCCCCCCAGTTTACAAACGAAAAAGGAGAGAGGGACCTACGGGTGCTTGAAAATTGTTATTTACGAATGATTATACCTTGTGGAACAAATTGGTACCGTTACACCATTATCGTTTATTCTAATTTGCAAAACTATCATAAATCATAATTGTTGGGGTTCAAATCCTCACTGACACCCTTTGTGAAATTTGAAGTGTGATTAACTGATATTTCAGAGATTTATTTGATCATGATTCGAAGATTTCATGTCCATATCTCTATTTCTGTTAGGGTTTGAGTTTGCCATTGATAGGCTGATAGATTTCACTCGCTATTTTATTTTTTCACTTTCATATCGTTCAGTTGAGATGTTGATTTCAAATTTCATTTCCAAAAATGGTCATCGGACATCCATCGGATGTCGTTGTGTTTACTAGGATATGTATAGGCAAATTCAATATATACTGGCTATTGATTGAATTTTCAAATCAAACCAAAAGCAGCAGAACAAAATTTCCAGAATTTAATACTCAATATCTTATTATAACGAAGATGTCAAAACGTGAAAAATCAAGCAGAACATACATTTCAGGATGTATGAAGAATCAAATGACGTTATTTTGCGAAACGTTCGGCATTGTCAAACACTTCAATACAAATTTCACGGTAAATTACAAGTGTTTAATGAAAAATCATCCCCAGAAAATGTTGGGTTGAAACATCTGGTGAAAATGAGATAAGACATGAAATATAACGTGATGTTAGAAATTTTTTCCAGACTTGATTTCTTGTAGTTTTTCAATGCCCAGAGAATTATTTCGAGACATAAACAAAACGAATAGATCAATAGCAGCTAGGACTCACACGGTGGTAATGGTGAAATCACGAGTGTCATCAAGACTGTTCTGGTAGTGCAGTGAATAACTAACAGAAAAAAATGGATTGACTCGGTACTGGATGCCAACATATTTGTGAACATAAACGGAGAAACTATTTCTCATTGTTATTTGGAAAAATCAATGCGATATGGAAAAAATCTTACTCAATTTCTAATCCTGTAGTGAACAACTTGCGAATTAACCATGATTAGAAAACATCCATCAATTGTACAGTTTAGGTCCCATTATTATAGATCGATAATGAATTTTCCATAGATATCCTTTCTTTTTATGAATGATTGACTCGAATGGACTTCTTATAGATGTCCATCCAATGATCATGTTTGTGTTGCCAAATAATGAACATTCCATCAATATTCATTGGATGTCCTTTTAAAGTCCAAAAATGAAGAAGTCCATCCATTTTGTTTTCTTATAAAGCAACTCATATATTATGTGTTTATGTACGTAGTCTGAAAGATCTTTATATTGGGTTGTATGTCAAATCTCAAAAATATTGCATTAGTAAATACCATTGAATACCAAGTCCGTGATGAAAATCACCAAGTCATATATTTATTATGTTTCATATTCCATCTACTTAAAAATATTCCATACTGTGATACTTGTTATATATGTTTGAATATAGCCAAAATTCAATCAAGTACATGCTATTTCTATTTTCAAAAAGACATTTTTGTTTGGCTTTTATTTGTTATAACGGTCTGCGGTCCAGGTTATTCAGTGTTAACTCCGTAATAGATAGGTCGTAGAAGGTAATTTTCAGATGATATTCGTTGGTTGTTGGTATTGCAAGGTTAGGTAAGGTTAGGGTTAGGTTAGGTTAGATTAGGTTAGGTTAGGTTAGGTTAGGTTAAGGTTAGGTTATGTTCATACAACGTCGAAAACTGAAACTTATCGCCCCAACAAAAAAGTTTCATGGACACGTCCCTACGATGTTGTCCATAATTTTCAAAACAAGAATCACAGGTTTTCTCAACGTATATAAGAGGAAGGTTTACGGGGTGAGCAATCGAGTTTATAAAAATACAAATATAATTGTTAGTACTGTCCTTCCAAACTACTGAAAGTATTTTTCATGTGTTGAACAAAACGAGTAATTATTTATGCATCATGAGATATTCTCTGTTGAGTTTCATTGTTGTCCAGAAAAAAAAAACAATGCTTATGTAGTTTTAGTTTTACCCTAAACATCATGTAAATCACAGTTATGACATGGCTATAGTGAGTATTTCTCTGAATACATAAAAACAATGGAGAAGTGAAACAGCTGACATATTTCATAGAGTTTCACAACCATTGAATTCACTATAGCCAGTATTTGAACGAAATTGAAATAAATTTGTTCTAATCCTTTGTTCACCAAGCTCAACACATTAAAGTGCGTGCAAACTCATTATTTTTAAAATTTTGCTTTCAATCACTTTCGGATGAATCTGATAATTATTGATGAAATATCTCCACCTATTCTCGCAATGTAGTGGAATGAATTTTCCTCTCTGGGTTTTTCGTGGGTGGTCAGGATTTTGACGATCAATCATATGACCATGAAAATCATTGTCTGGACACCCTTTTTTTGTCTAGAGTACTGTGATGCAACTCTATCGTCGTGTAGTTCATGAGGATTTTCATTGACTATTTTGGTAGAGGGTCGAAATAATCATTTTTCAGCATATTCAAATACATCTGGATATCTGTTGACAAATCTTTTTTTCCGTTAACCAGCAGTCGCCCCCCTACAGATGCCAACTCTAAACAGTCGAAACTTGTGCGAGCTAAGGACTAACGAGGTCTTACTTTTTGACACATACAATGTGTCTCACTTCTCATGGAAACACACCCGTATCTTTAGTAATAATTGAAGTAGAATGATGAAACTCTCAGAACTAACGAAAATACTCAAAATATACCAACCACCTGAATCAGGTTGGGCAAAGTGATATACACTGCCCGCCACTCGCGATGGAACAACCAATTTTTACGGTATGCTAGGGAACAAAATAGGTTCAAAATTCCTTCAGATTTGTGATCAGGACTATCAACTTACTACGAATACACTTTCTTTCTCAAAAAATTCCAGTCCAGAATTTTTACATGAAAAATCAATTGTTTGAGAGAAACTTGACTTTTGTTATCACATAAATAAATAATTTTTCATTTTAGTGTCAGAAAAGTTATTTCTTCCCGTCAATTCAATGGGAGAGAAAATGATAATTTTGTAAAATGAATGAAAACATGATATCAGTAAGGTTTTAGAATTGGTTAATGTTCAACCAGATTCAAATTTTTCCATTATTGTGAAAAAGACAAATGTTTTTTGTGGCGTCAAGTTTCATGTACCTACCTTGTTCGAAACTCTTTCGAAGTATTACTTTCAAAAGCACGTTTTTAATTAAAAAACAAAACAAGCAATTTTCAATTGATTTAATCGTTGGAAATTTTATATTTTTGTACCTTCTGTAAAACTTTTTTCCAAGTGAACACCTTTTTTTATGCGCTTTCTATTATTTCTCCCAACTCTTCTCAAATCTCTAGGTTTGATTTCTCTACAAGCTCGTAGAATTTTTGCACGGAGATTTTCTATTTGTTGGCATATCCTTATGAACTTTATTTTTCAATTGCGAGAGGGCTGTTGGGTCCTACCCATTTCATATTTATTTATTTATTCATTATCAAATATTTTACTTGTTGAAATGTACAATGGAAAAAAAAATTAAAAACATATCTTCCAATATACAGTAGTAAAATGCTAAGGCCGCTTGAGGACTTCCCCCCACCAATTGATCTCGACCTTGAATGACGACCTAGAGGAACGTGTCAGGCGATAGGACCTCGAACATGGGTGTTGACCTTGAGATTTGGATCTGCCCCCCAGTTGAAGACCTTGAAGTGTGACCTCGGAAGATACCTCACCACCTTGATCTATACACGTTCAATATGTCATCAAACATGCGGTTTGACCTTGAGATTCAACATTGCTCGATACGTGACCTCTATGTTTGACCTTGATTGATGTCACATCATATGATCTTGCTCTCATCCACTCTGTCAACGAAACATGGCCTTGGACTTCTGCTATGACCTCGAAATACGACTGTCATCTATGCAGAACCTCAAACACCTCTTTTCGGTGATTTTCTATACAAGCTTAGTGTTTCATATATTTTCTTCAGTTCAGACTACCTAACGTAATTGAATAGTTAGTGAGTATTTGGTTAGTTGTGGCGACGACAGCAGCGGATACTTTCCAATCCAAGAAGTGAACATCATCGTCACAAAGGTGAACATATTTTATATTTTTGAACCGTAATTTCACTATATTTTTGAATATAGATGATTTGAAATTTGACATTTAAAAAGTTAATTTTGCTATAATTCAACAAAGTGAAGCTTTGGAGCAGAAACCCATAACGGCTCTGATTATTGATAAAGAATATGAAATTGAAAAAATGACAATGTATTCCACACAATATGGTAAATCCATTCAGGTAGTTTTATTGGATGAGGAAAGTAATACCTCTTTCAAAGTGTGGCTTCCAAAACGTGTCACAGAGCAATTCACAGAAGATTTCATTCGCACTTACTTATATGGGTCAAAGTTCACAGGATTGTCCTGGTGCTAAAACCCGATCATTGATGAAATTCAATATTTTGGATTAAAAGTTTTGAGAGTATAACTACAATCTTTTTTTGTGAATAGGGAAAATATGGTAGAATAATATAAAATATGTATCAACTTGCTCATTTCATAGACATAGTCAAATTTCAAGTGAGTATTTCAATTTTTTCACAATATAATTTCCAAACTAATGAATGAAATTCGTGTATTTTCAGAGCCCTCCATCCTACAAATATATGGATGCAATATTCAGCACAAGAGTGACCGAAAGCAGTGGATTTGGATTCTACCATAAGAAAAATGACTTGGGAATTGGCTGATCTAAGTTTTGACGCTCTACAATCATCAAATTATGATTTGAGTGTATGTTATGATGCTAAGAAAGTGCGAAAATTTTTGGAGCTTAGTGGGAAGTATGAACTGTGTGTGGCATTGTGTCATAAATATTCGTATGGACGCAGAAATTTGGACGAGTTCTGTGAGCTGATAATTGAATCAGACTTACCCTACCGCAGAATATCATAGAGAAATATCAATTGAAACCACGGAGTCCCAGCCCACAACTAGAAGAATCATTACATGATGGTGTTTGGAATATTTGAAATCTGTTGTATATGTGATAATCAAAGTATGTTTCAATTCATATTCGTCTATATCTAATTGTTCGATGAATGAAAGGCAGGAAAGAATTATTGAGTGTTTTATTATTCATCAAATATTTCATGGTGAATTACATGTCAATTTCATTACAATCCAGTATGAACAGAGCCATTAAGAGCATTATAAGATAAAACAGCATTGTGAAGGATGCATATACTTTGGTGTTTGCTGGAAACTTTCCCTTGCGTGTTTCGAATTCAATTTTGATGTCGACAGTGGATGACTTCACAGCTTCAGGTTGATGGGAGCAGTCGATGATGAATGATGGGTTGTTGCGGAAGCTGCCAATATACATCATCGGTTCACTCATAGCTTTATCATACCAGCTGCGTTGGAAATTTTCATATGCATAATAGGCTGATGAGTCTAACTTCTTATCGAAATCCAGATTCCAACGCCCATATGGGTATACTTCAGAGTTCAGAGATAGTCTAATATTATTAATATTCACATGTATAAATTTCATTACATCATTTGATATATTTTTGGAATGGTCGGTGTTTTGAAAGCCGATGATGATGTATCGAGGTATTTCTGAACTGTTGGTCGTCTTCACAGCCCATATATCTGAGGATGAGTCACAAAATATGGGTAATTCATAAAGGTCCCACATACGATAAACCACCTTCCCTTCAGCATCATTACCATTTTTATTGATGCGATTCAATAACTTCAGTTTCTGTCGATCTTCCGGCACAATGTGTCTGATTCTCCATTCTATTTTATTGATTTCCAAATATGCATCAACTTCCCCGATGAATGAATTTTTGAATGATCTTGCTATAATCAAAATGAGTTCCGGTTTTACATTCAGTATCCACTTATTGTAATCCTATGCAAAACCCATGAGATACTTCAAGGGTAATTTACCGCTGAATACATTGCTGACAAAATCCAATATATCTTGTTTATTCACATCAAGACCCCATCCTATTGGTAGCAGTGAATTTGCATGTGTTTGTCCAAATGATATCATCGTTTTCATTGTGGTAGTTATGCCGGGTTTTCGAACAACGGCCACTTGCTCTCCACCCATTTCATAGCGAATTTCTTCAAAGAGGAAGGCGAGGGCGTTATTGGATAGGTACCACTACTTCGTGGCATCAGATTGTATGAACTTCCCCTCGATATATATGTAACTATCTGCA
Source organism: Leptinotarsa decemlineata (assembly GCF_025532065.1). Lineage (NCBI taxonomy): Eukaryota > Metazoa > Arthropoda > Insecta > Coleoptera > Chrysomelidae > Leptinotarsa > Leptinotarsa decemlineata. Next base: position 2,694,314 of record NW_027412590.1, read on the forward strand.
ATATCGAGTATGAGATCTTGAAAATTGATTGGAATTCTTATTTCATCTAAATTTTTGTAATATGGTGAACCATATGGCTTATATGTGTGCTCATGAAGGCTAATGAGGGAATGGTCGAACAGGGGCTCTTCGAATACCTCCAATTTTTCGCTTGTGGTAATGGTCGCCATGTTATTACTATTTTTTATATAGCACCTTCAAGCCAATGGATTTGAGAAAGTTCAGACCACTAGCGCTTGTTCTATATCTTGACCGTTTGGCAGACATACGTGGAATGAATCGACTTTCAGATTTCCTCTTCTTCAAATGGACATGATCATAGTCGCCACCAAACGCATTATGCTGATTCAAGTGACGCCGCTGCTGAAATCGCTGGCTATTGAAGCACAACCCCATTTTTTTCAGAAACAATAATCGTAGAGTTTATAGCTTCATTATTTATTATCATCTGCTTAGCGTTAGAAGGTAATAAATACTGAGTTACAATTCCATCAGCTCTACTTTTATACTGATTTTTTTTCACAGATGAAATTGATCATCGGTCACCATCGATTTTGCTCAATTGTTCAAATGCTTATCGAGGGTTTTTTTTTAATCAGATTGCATCGATTTGATATTATTTTCTATATGCTCACACTTTCTCACAAATTCCACTAATTTCAGTCCAAGCGTAATGAGATCTCCTCTGACTTATGCGGAATGTTTCTCTACTCCATCTAATCTCAAATTAATTTTATCAGAATCTAATTCTCCTTTCATCTTTGAGATGTAAAAACGAACAAACTCACGATTGACACAATCCACAATCCAGGTTCTGCTATGTTTTTTAAGCGTTCATGTTCCATATCAAAGTTTCCATCGGAAGTCGATTTGAAGCCAACTCCAGGTTGTCCTCGTAAAACAATATTTGAACAGTCTCACTTCTGTGTCCAAACTTATCGATGCTTTCTTTTTCCATTTTTTATGATACACCAAGGAGAGTCGTCGATATTGTGAATCAATATATAAGAAATTGATCAGATTACCATTATCATCCAATATGCATAGAGTGATATTGTCGAGGTACTGACGACCGCCAGGTTGGATTGGCATATAAATAATATTTTGCGGTTCCTTGGAGAGTTTGTAACCGGGATCTACATCAATATCAAATTCAAAGATGCTATGGATTTCATCACCATTTGAATATGCTCCAGCTGTGACATTACAATCCACACGAATAATTCTAACCTCATTGATGTTTACGGGCAATGTTGATTCATGAGTTTCATCGATGCCAAACACATCGGCTTCGAACCCTAAGAGTTCAGCAATAGTGTTTTCATGTTTGAGATGGATGTAGTATTTAGACCGCATTTCACATTTCAGAGTAGTATTGTTTGCATGCAGGAAAAATACTCCATCAATATTCTCCTCAGCTCCATTTTCCGGTTGTATTTCTTTGAATTTATTTGATTTTTGAATCACCTTATTGATTTCATCAATTTCATATACCCCAGGTGGAATTTTATAATGGTCGGGGGTGAGTTCGCTTCTGTAGAATAGCGGATAACGATATTGATCACATCTACATTGAATATGGAGTTGTAGGAATAGAAACTGTAATTCCAAACCATAATTACTACCGGTATCCAACTCTATGGGTGGGTAGAAGTTTGCGCTCAACTCTTTAGAGTATCCCGACAATGAAAACGAACCTGACATGTTTGATGAATTTTCTCTGTTTCACGTCTTTTATTGCTGACAGCAGAAATTGTGGAGTAAACGTCGCTTTTTGGGTGGTCTATCCGTCTCATTATGTGTGACTACATTCTCATCATTCACTCTACAATAACAACAGAAAAATTTTTCCGTAGGTGGGCCATCATTCACATCGAAATTATTACTGTTGCCGGTGGAATCATTGTAATGGTCTTGGCAGTACTGATTCTTCAAGACATCAATATCATTTTGTAGGTTTTGTAGTAACTTATCCCATACAGATGCAATTTCATGTGATGCTCACCCAATCAATACCCCTTTAGGCATATGAGCGAGTTGTTCTTTACTCATTTTCCGTAAAGTGCGTACTCTGGAATATGTGATCAATGAAAGACTGATCCTCTTGATGTTCTCCCTGTCCTGCTTTGGTGTTATTTCCATGTCTTGTTCTGGAGAAACTTCAAACACAAATGTGTTGAATTGTTGTTTACGCTCATAGTTATAGTAATAGTATTGATAGTATTTGAACTCATATGAAAATACTGAATAATTTTTTTTGTAGGGGGTAAATCACCAAAACTATCAAATATGTCACAGAAGTGCCGCTTTTTCTATATGCTACCCAAAGTGTCCCTTGACCATGTTGACCATTCAAATTTACTATGGCAGATTCATATCGAAGTGGTCCTGATTTTGGCAAATCGTCACGCATATATATATATATATATATATATATATATATATATATATATATATATATATATATACAGTGTCCTGCAACAGTGGCGCGGTGTTCCATATCTCTATATAGGAAGCAGATAGGAATCTAATTTTCTATAATATTACCTTATTGCTCGAGCTCGACAAAATAAAAATATTGGCGGTCACACAGGGTGTTCGATTTTTTCTGAGCGGATCCCAACTGTGTCTTTTTAAATGGCAACCTATATTTTTTATCGCTTTTTCGGTTTCTTCATAGAAAATAAAATAAACTTTATGTATATCTGCACTTCGAAAATATTGACGGTTTTCGAGATATCTAGCATGACAGGTTTTTTTTTCCAATATTCGTCACTCAGAATATTTGAAATTATAAAGTGGTGCCAAGTCCAGTTGAAATTTTTTTTTGGTCGAATATTCTACATTGGTAACTCTCTCAAACGATATATCTGAAATCGACCTGTGATATACAGGGTATGAAAAACCGCTTGCCAAATATTGTAAATGAAAATTTGCAAAATCTTCCTTAGATTAAATGGAACACCCTGTATATTATTGATCCATAAGAAGCGCCAACGAAACCTCTACAAATTTCATTAAGTATTCCCTATGGCTAAGTTCAATAGTTTTTCTTAAATGAGCATTTCTTTCGAAAAATGGTCATTTTTTCAAAGCGAAATCCATTTGACGACTGATAAAAATATACGAAAGATATCTTGTTTCAATTTTGTACATTAGAAGGTGTCCAAACAAATATTTTTTAACGAAATAAATGTATGTACCTATCACTTTTTGCTAAATGGAAAATTATTTTTTCATTGGATGCAGAATTTCACTCATAAATCGTGCAATATCAAACCAAACATGTCAAAAGAAAGAAACATTATAAATAACTATTTTTTTTCATGTTATTATATTCATTCAGAGCTCGAGTTCTAGATATTCAAATTTGTCAACTGGCAAATTACAAAACTACAAAAGGGAGAGTTTAATTGAGGTTGATAATGAAACTTTTATAAAATATGTTCAACATGTCTCCCATTTTCTTGAATGCAGAGCTGAAGTCTACGTTTGAAAGACTGTTCTACCCTGCGCAAGACAGCTGGTGTAATGCTGCGAAAAGCATTCGTTATTCTAAGTCGCATTTTTTCGGGAGAAGTTGGTGGCTCAACGTAAACCATATTTTTTATGTATCCCCATAAGAAAAAATCTAGTTTCGTCAAATCTGGTGATCTAGCGGGCCACCGTACAGGCCCATTCCGTCCTATCCATTTATTGGGAAATACTTCATTTAGATGAATTTCACTAGTTCGGACTTCCATTGTCTACTATATAAAATGATTTGAAATCCCTGAAACAAGTAAAAAACTCTGGCCATTGAAGAAGCCCACAAGAAACCTCGAGTCTGGTTGAGATATGTTGACGACACCTTCATAATATGGAACCATGGGAATACTGAACTAGACGCCTTTCTGAAACACATCAACAGCGTGAGACCTTCCATCACTTTCACAATGGAGAAGGAAATCCACAATGAATTGCCATTCTTAGACGTTTTGGTGAAGAGGACCGACACTAAGTGGGAAACATCGGTATACCGAAAACCCACTCATACGGGACAGTATCTGAACCACGAATCCAACCACCATCAATCGACAAAAAGAGGAACCATCAAGACTCTATTAGACCGTGCTTTTGGGCTCTGTAATACAAAGGAAGGTCTCGAGAAGGAACTAGACATCATCAAAAACGATCTTCAGCGGAATGGATACTCCAAAGCGATGGTAGAAAAGACTTTGGCTAAAAGATAGCAGGAGCCTCGCAAGGAAAAGAAGCCGTCACAACCAGTGCTTGCACTTCCCTACATCAGAGGATTATCGGAGAGGATAAGAAGAATTGGTTCCAGGTACAACATTAGAACCTGTTTCAGATCCGGTAACACTATCCGTAGCAGCCTCACGAACACCAGGCCCCCAAACGCGGACTGCGATTCCAAGAATTGCATTTACCGGATACCCTGTGAGTGCGGAAAATCCTATATTGGTGAAACTAAGAGGCCATTGAATGTTCGCATTGCCGAGCACAAGAAGCACACACAGCGAGGAGAAACCAGCAAATCAGGAATAGCAGACCATGTTTGGACCCATCAACACAACATCGAGTGGTCCCAAGCTGAGATCTTGCACAGAGAGGAACATTGGTTCAGGAGAAAATTTAAGGAAGCCGCATACATGTTGTCCAACAACGAATTCAGCCAGGCCAGCGTAGATATACGAAACATATGGAAACCCATCATCAAACGGAAAATGACCAACTCCCGCCAAATCGGTCATCTCTCACGGAATCAGTGAAGCGGAAAATGGAAAGTAGAGAAAGTGAAAGTATTTCAACGACCTATAAAATAGTCATCTCTCGGAGGAATCAGTCCAGTCATCACCCGAAGACGATTGTAGATACCAACAATCGAAACGTCGTGAACTAACGTGACTTGGAATCTCTACACCTTTTTTATTTTTTATTATTTTCTTTTTGCATTCCTTTAATTTTTATTTATTCAATTATTATATTTTTACTTGTAGGTTACTTCACTATCATTTCATTTCAGGTTTATTGTTGCTTAATATAATTGTTATTTTCAAATATTCTTTTTTAATTATTCTTTTTTACTTGTTTCAGGGATTTCAAATCATTTTATATAGTAGACAATGGAAGTCCGAACTAGTGAAATTCATCACGAAACATTGTCAATCACCTTCAAACAAACTTCATTTAGATGATCTCTCACTTCTGCCGAATAGTGAGCAGGTGCACCATCATGTTGTAACCACATTCTATTGCGGAGGTCAAGAGGATAATCATCTAACAAACCTGGTAAATCATTTCGTAAGAAATTGAGATACATTGCACCATTCATATGTCCCTCAAAAAAGTATGGACCAATTACATATTCTCCAATGATGCCTCCCCAGACATTTATCGACCACCTATGTTCATAATCCACCTGTCTCAATAAGTGAGGATTTTCTGTCGCATAATAATGGTAATTATGTCGATTTACAAATCCATTTTTATGGAATGTCGATTCATCCGACCATAAAATATTATTGAAAAAATATTCGTTTCGACGAATTTTGTTCATGGCCCAATTGCAAAATCTCACTCTTTTCTCGAAATCAGCATACAGTAGTTCTTGATGTAACTGAACGTGGTATGGATGCAAGCGATGTTTCTTCAATACTCGTTGCACTGATCTCTCACTTATATCCACTATTTCCCCAATTTGTCGTTGACTCCTACTAGGATCTTCTTCAACAGCAAGAAGAACTTGCAATTCATTATCTTCATTAGTAGCTGGCTTGATGCGCTCATGTTTGGAATAATTAATAGATCCAGTTTCAACGAATCGTCCCAAGACCTTTCGGAAAGATCTTTCATCTGGATGCCTTCTATCTGGATACCGTTGAGAATAAATTCTACTTGCCAATAAACAATTCCTGTCTGATTCACCTAATATGAAAATCATATCAATCAAATCACTTTTTGATAACAACATTCTGATGAAATTATACCGACAGTTCAACTTCACGATTGACTAAAAATTTCAATATTCATTTGCAGCCAAATATTTTGTTCTGTCATTTGCCAGACTACTTGATTTCCAATAAATATTTCATTCGCTGAAAGGTTGTTTTAGACCGAAAGAATATGGCACAAATTCCGAGATTTTTGAAATTATGGTAACTATTCAAGAACGTCCATTTTGTGGTGTAATTCGCAACTTGTTTATCTAGCAACAGGTAATTTTAGGAATGGGCGATATTTTAAGGAAAGGGTATTTTTTGTATATTCTTATCAGTCGTCAAATGGATTTCGCTTTGAAAAAAATGACCATTTTTCGAAAGAAATGCTCATTTAAGAAAAACTATTGAACTTAGCCATAGGGAATACTTAATGAAATTTGTAGAGGTTTCGTTGGCGCTTCTTATGGATCAATAATATACAGGGTGTTCCATTTAATATAAGGAAGATTTTGCAAATTTTCATTTACAATATTTGGCAAGCGGTTTTTCATACCCTGTATATCACAGGTCGATTTCAGATATATCGTTTGAGAGAGTTACCAATGTAGAATATTCGACAAAAAAAAAATTTCAACTGGACTTTGCACCACTTTATAATTTCAAATATTCTGAGTGACGAATATTGGAAAAAAAAACCTGTCATGCTAGATATCTCGAAAACCGTCAATATTTTCGAAGTGCAGATATACATAATGTTTATTTTATTTTCTATGAAGAAACCGAAAAAGCGATAAAAAATTGCCATTTAAAAAGACACAGTTGGGATCTGCCCAGAAAAAATCGAACACCCTGTGTGACCACCAATATTTTTATTTTGTCGAGCTCGAGCAATAAGGTAATATTATAGAAAATTAGATTCCTATCTGCTTCCTATATAGAGATATGGAACACCGCGCCACTGTTGCAGGACCCTGTATATATATATATATATATATATATATATATATATATATATATATATATATATATATATATATCATTTTATTAGCGTGATAGCTGAGGTTGATGTTGGAGAAAGCTCTTTGAGTTGATTGACACCCGAATCACCTCTCGCCAATATTTTCTGCGATTTGGTACCAGGACCGCAATACTGATAGCCAGGTTAGTGTAATTCAAATGGTAGATTAATAATGAGGAAATTGACCAGTCCTCTACCTGTATTAGTTGAATACAACTTAGTAGATCTGCATCATCTCATAACCCTCATTTAAATAAAGGAATCGATATGGAACCTTGCTTATATAGTCTCCAACTATCATACAATGCGCATACTAAAGCAGAAGCAGCAATTTTCCATCGATAATTTCAATGAAGAATTGGATGGAGGATCGGGAAGCAATATCAAACAGCGTCATGGATCTTTATTTCCATTATCCATCCGCGGTCTGATAATTGGACCTTCTAACTATGGCAAGACAAATGTTATGATTTCTCTGCTGACTCATCTTCTAGGATTACAATTTGCAAATATTCATCTTTATTGAAAGTCTCTTCATCAACCCAAATATGAGTATTTACGTGAAGTATTAGCTACAATCAAAGGGTTGGGATTTTACACTTTTGCCAATAATGCAGCTGAAATAGTAGAGCCTTCAGACGCCAAACCGGATTCAATATTCATTTTTGATGATGTTGTTTGTGAGAAACAGGATGTTATACGATCATATTTCAGTATGGGTCGTCATAAAAATGTGGATTGCTTCTATCTAGCTCAAACATATTCACGAGTCCCAAAACAATTGATTCTAGATAATGCAAATTTTATTGTACTATTCAAACAAGAAGATATGAATCTCAATCATATTTTTTCCGACCATGTGTCACCAGATGTGACATACAAGCAATTTCAAAATATGTGTGCGAGATGTTGGGAAGATAAATATGGATTTTTAGTAATTGATAAGAATTGAGAAGTGATAAATGGACGTTATCGAAAACAATTCGATGCTTTCATATATCCTAGACGTTTTCGAAACAATTGAATCATTTGAGTGCTAGATAGTGTGGACAACACTTCATCATACACATTCTGTTAGTGAATACATTGTGGAGGGTAAACACGATGATGAAGTATGTTTAAAAAGGAAGTTAATAAAAGCGACGGATGCCGTTCGAAAGAAATTCAATTATATCAAGAGTAGTCGCCTAGGTGATCAATCAGCACTTGAAAAGATCTATGAGTCAATAATAACACCTTTGAAAGTCATAACTGCCAATACTGCGGGAGCAATTCCAATGAATCAAGTGATGCAGAAAACAAAGAATGATACACCATTCACGACCGAAACTATAATTGAAAGTGAGTTGAAACCATAATTCGAAAAGGCTATTTCAAAGGATCTTCAAACCTCTCAACCAACAGCTTCATATTCAGAATCATCTAATGCATTTGATAATGGTGATGAGGTACAAAAGCACATACAAAAGTTACTATCATACTATCAGGAAATCCCTCTTACGATACAGTCTTTGGAATACATATGAACACTGAAATGGAAAATTCATAAAAGGCTGTTACTGATGTGGAATTCGTCGATGAGAAAATTGTGTTCAAGAAAAATGGTAAAACTATTGCCACTCATCAGGGCACTCCAAAACTATATGAATTGATATTCATGAAAGTACCATCGAGGAATATCCCCTTTTCCGATATGACCACTTATGGTGATATACTCAAATTAACAAAGGCGGCATATAAATACAATGAGAGAAAACAGGGTCTACTATCGAATAATTGAAAGAAATGTAGAGAAATATTCCTACCACTATTATCCAATGTAAACTCTCTACCAAACCCAAGTAGAGACGGTGCTGGCATGATCAAAATACCCACTCAAAAAATATATTAGAAATTACCATATAGATTATATTCATTGGAATAAACTCGAAGAATTGATTGATCGCCTTCGATTACTTTGGAGTTCACGACTGGCTGGACATACCGGACACGATAATGAAATATTAGCCATATTTGAGGAATTACGTGAGGGAAAACTAGTCTATTGACTGCAATATTACGAGCACGATGTGTAAAACTGGCTCAGTTACCCACAGATAATCTAACTATGCATACCACAATTGATGAATTTGGGCGTAGAAGAAGGGGTGGTGTTAGTAAACCACTTGTCGGAAAATCTGGTGTTGGATTCATTCTCACACCAAATGGTCATTATGACATTCAGAATAAGCGGTTGCAGAATATTGGTGAACCTGTAGACTATAAAGACTCTGTCACTAAAGAATATGTTGACAATCATATTAGAGACGCCAAGGAGTCAACCCTAAAGTATGTCCAAGAATTCGTTGCGCTAGCGCTACGATACGTCAAGAAAAACATTGATTCAAAAAATACCGAACTGCGAATCATCATTGACAAAAATGCACTCATCACTTCTGCATTAGCTGATCGATTCAGTAATGTGGAAAAGCGAATTGGTTTTATAACCGAGTTGATTGATACTTTTACTGAGCGAGTTATTGAAGTTGAACAGTCAGTCGTTGAACCTGTACGGGAACAGTAGAAAACTGAATCCATAACTTCATCACTTCGAAGAAGCCATAAAGGAGTAATATGAGTAATGCTAAATGGCAGGTTGTGAAGGAAATACATAAGCCGGCGAGTCAAAATTTTCCCCGCCGAAAAACAATAATAAAGGGATTCTCGGACTTGTGGCAGATGGATCTGATGGAAATGCAACCATATGCTAGAGAAAATAAGGGTTATAGGTACATCCTCATAGTAATCGATTGTTATTCGAAGTATGTATGGTCAAGACCATTGAAAAATAAAACTGTTGATACAGTTACTGAAGCTATGGCGAGGGTGCTGAAAGATGCAAAGCATATGCCGAGGAACTTACAATCTGATCACGGTACCGAGTTTTGTAATTCAAAATCTTCATCATCAATGAGAGAACACTATATCAATCATTGGTCAACATTCAGCACAAAAAAAGCTGCAGTTGCGGAACGAGTCATTAGGACGTTGGAAAGTTGGCTTCATAAACAATTCTCACTTCAAAGTCATTACAATTGGTTGACTATTCTTCCTGAAATTACCAATCGATAGAACAACAAAGTTCATCGCACCACTGGCATGAAGCCTGCAGAGGTAAAACCATTCACAAAATTGTCCGTTTATGCAAAATCCGAGAGGTATTTTGGCAAACGTAAAAAAAGTCAATTTAGAATTGGCTATATGGTGTGAATCAGCAAGTTTTAAAACGTATTCGTCAAAGGTTACATAGCAAACTTTACCAGAGAACTTTTTAAAGTTGTGAAAATCAATAGTACAGAGCCTATAACTTATGAGCTAGAAGATGTGAATGGACATCCGATCAAAGGCTGCTTTTATAAAATGTAGTTGAGTAAAGCGAAAGATCCCAATACATTTTTTGTTGAGCAAGTAGAAGGAGGGGAGAGTCGAGGGGGTAGAGGTACTGAGTAGATTATTTTAAAATCTCGATCTGATTTTGCATGAATCAACTCTTTGTAATTCATAAGGAATTCAAACTCTGAAACTTATGAATCGATAGAGACGCTGTGCATTTTCTTCTTTCTTTGCAACTTGAACACGTCGATTTTTCATGTCCATCCAAAGTTTCCTCTGTTGTGAAGAAATCCAAGCACTGAGATGAACTCAATTGGTTAGTTATATCTGATATGGGGAGTGCCAAATCCGAGAAAGGATCGAAGGTTACAGATAAGTGTCCACAATGTATGCACTTCATCGTGGATTTCAATAATTCTATCAACGTCATCATGTAAACCTTATAAAAGATAACGAAGGAACTCCTGGGCGTCTTGATGCGCATGACTCATGAATCGAGGGGCAAATTTCTGAATCTGACTTTTTAAGGAGACAGGGTTCACTGCTCTATCAGATAAATTTTCTGACCACAATTCCTTGATAACAAAAGCTTTGATTAAAGCACCCTCTGAACTAGAAATATCAATATTGATATCTTTCATGTACTCATCTTTTTTGAAATAATCCAGTAGCCATCTCGTTGTGGATAAACATTGGATTACACTGTTCATGAAATAGGTGTTGCCAATATTTTTCAACCCATCAAGCTCAAGGGTTTTGACTGAGGAACGTACCACTGATCTAATTGTATTGTAGCTGTTGGTGATACGTTCGCCACCGCTGTTTACTTTCCCGTAATCACGGATGCAATGATTCTCCCCATCAATGGACCAACGGAATAAGGGATTTGGAGTTGAATTTTTCGAAACTGAGTAAGATATATTCATAGTGGTTTTTTCGAAGTTGTGAGAGAAAGATAATTCCATAACTTGTTTATTTTTCTCTGCATCTTCTGAGACAATTGGAAAGTGATCAATCTGCTTACTCCATTTTACGATGTTCATAGGAAATTTTGATTTGATTTGTGGGTTCAGGAATATTCAATCTAATTTTTGAGTAGACGAAAGAGTACCCAATATCGATGTGGCATTACCCCTTTGGATGGCAATACTGATTCTTTGGATTGAAAATGAATAGGCTCAGTTGTCACTGGTAGAATTCATCATTCTTCTACCAACTTCTTTCAACAATTCAGAAGCATGAGTTCCATATTGCAAATGAATACGAGAATAGATTGTACTATTTCTGTGATTAATTTCTAAATGGTAAATATGGCTAGAACAAGACTAGATTAAAGTGATAAATACTGCCCCAACCTCGCAGTATTATGTGTGCAACAACCAAAGTATATATGCGCTCCTTTCAATTCCTTGTTTATTTTTTATTTGATTTTATCATGAAAAGAAATTACAACCTCAAAATCAACAAGCAAAAAATATTTTATATACAACATAAATATATCTTAAAATTAACATGCACTACATATATACATATATTTACAAATCCGTTGGTGAGCCGGCAATCATGTCCTTCCATCGCCGCACCCGAGGCTCGTACTTCTCAATGTATATCCGCTTCAATGCGAGACAGTTGCTTATCTAATTCCTGCTTCTGATCCAGAATGCCTTCAATTTTTGCAGTCATGGCTCTGCGGCGGGTACCGCACTCACCTCGGCGCTGTCGCTTCTTGCTCAATTCATCCATCACAAATCGCATATATGACAAAGAATCAAAAACTTTCCGGGCCTCGCATGCGCTCTGTGACAGAGGAACTTCCGCAACAACCTCTCGAGTGGGGGAAGGAAGGGCTGATAAGGCTGATGTCCCATCCCGATGTGGTGAGGGAGTGGGACTACCTTCGCGGTGGATATCTACGACCACTTGCACCTCGTGGACGAGTGCTACAGGGGTGGATGGTCCAGCGTTTGATTCTTCCGAAGGACGGGTTGCTTCCGGCCAAGCTCTAATGGACGTGTTTTTCCGCATCTTTTTCCGAAGATGCTCAACTTATCGCCCTTCCTCCTGGTTGATGGCTTCGAGTTCGACTTTGCGGATGGTGGTTTCGTTTTGTTGTTACCCCGTTGTTACCCCGCTTCTTCGGGTTTTCAAACTCGTCCTCAGAGTCAATCTGAGATAACAACCCAGGTAGCGGTGTCAAAGTCACCTCTTCCACATTCGATAATCCCAGAAGGTCTGGCAGTGGCTCCTCCAAGTTTGGATTGAACGTCTCCAACAATCCTTCCAAACTCTGAGACGTCGGTACCGCCTCGATGGATAGATCTATCATCATTGATTCCGCTTCCTGGTCTGCGCATGACCTGGTCCCGCTGGGCTTCAGTTAGGGCAGACCGTAAAAGAGACATACTTCTGAAAAAAAAAATCAAAATATAAGTCAATACAATATGCATATAAATAGTTATTAAAAGTATGAACTTATAATAAATTGAAAATTTTCACCTGGAAAACTAGATGACACTTGTTGCTGGAAGCAGGATGGCTCGATTAGGCACTGGAGGTAATACAAGCGAATGATGTACTCTGGCATCCTCTCTTATTTTTGAGGGAATGAGTTCCACCCATTAAAAAAGGGGACCTAATTTCATTACTCAATTGCTCTTCCAATAATTCGATGAGGAGATCTAATTTTCCATTACCGACATTGCTTCCATCTTTCAACACTTCCAAAAGAATTCTGAAACTTTGATTGAGGCTCGTTTGATAAAACTCGATGTCGTTATGCCCCAAGGTAATGTCTTGGTGGTATTAGGAATTATAAATCTTTTATCATCCTTATGTGATAGAGCAACTTTATTCCTCATCAGTGTATATACCTCATGTAAATCACTTCGAAATATATCCATCTTTCGCAATATTGTACCACCTCTTTCAACAATCCTTATGTAATCGTCAACTGATATTTGATTTCTCATAATAGATTTTTTGATACCTTTTGCCTTCTTTATTTCATCTGATACACTTTGAACATGATAAGCTTTGGCACCTGTGCCGTGAAAACCTAATGATGGGATCATTCGGGAGTTCATTCTTCATCTTTCGATCCATTTTTTTACTGGCACATTGAATTTATTATCCATCGAATAATTGGAAGTGTCAAATTTATCAATGTTCTCAGTCATGAAATCATAGAAGTTATCAGTCATTATTTTCAATATCAAAGAATCCGTATCGGTATACAGAAGAGAAGCTTGGGATCCGTAATGCTTTTTGATGACGTCATAAAAAAAGTCGTGGATAACAGTTTTCGACACATAAAATATGCAAAATACCAAATACAACGATTTATTGTAGCAAACCCCAACTCTATCCATATGAATAGTGACGAAGTCTTCCGAAAATATGGATAGTGTTTTGAAATTGGGACGAGCTATAAGAGCGTTGGCACCCAAACCTCTTCTGATCGATTCCCAATGTGTAACAAGCCGTATGTCTCTTCTATTGTTAACATTCTCCATTGTTTTAACATATATGGAATTCACGTTCAGTTTGAAATAGTTCTTCTCAAACTTATTCTTAGCATTATATCTCAGAGTCGTATTCAAGTCGATATATTCTTCCAACCATGGTGATTAATTGAATCTGAGAATTCTATGAGTTCTCATCAGCATCAAACCATTACGAACCGCCTGTTTCAAATTTCTATAGTGAACAATATATTTTTTTCATCATTGAAGTATCGTATCAGTTTGGGAATTATAGACTTCGAACCAGGTGGTATAATACTTTCCAGCAAAAATGGTGAATCTGAAAGTAAATCGTGCAATTCTGTAGGATAGTGCACATCTACTTTGAGAATGTTTCCTTGAGGGCCATCATCCGGGACGCTATTTATGTCTAGTTGACTCATTTCATCAGTGGTCAACCAAGTAAATCCACCAACAGGTAGCAATTGACACATACTATGACCATACAGATTGGTTGCATTCAAATACATGATGAATGATGAAGGTTCGTTGGGATTATAATTTGGAAGAAATTGATTATTTGCAATATGCTTCCTTTCCGAACATTGGCTAACACCACCGCGTATCCCATTTTGGATAAAATGCACCACATCGATATCAGTTAGTAATTCTAACTCGACACCAGTAAACTTCAACAAAGCATCCCAAGATAGATTTAGAGATGTGAAATAGTAAGCAGGATACAATTTATATATGTCCAAACTCATGTTTCTGAAATTTTCAAAAATATCACACAACATCAGAATATCAGATTTCAAGTAAATGTCAGAATATTCACCTGAATCACAAAAATTGAATATGTCCCATACCTGTTTCACTCTATCATGATCCACTTCAGAAATATTATTCTCATTTCGTTTATCATAAATGTCCACCTTCGATTCTATACTTGAATAACTCAATTCATCCAAACAATCGATGAAGTTGTATGGAAAAACACCTTTCTGTCTCACTAGCTGAAATTTATCATTTTCTGGAAAATATTTTCTGATCTCCACAAAATGTTTTTCATCCAAATTATCGCCCAACTCTTGTAGAGATGCAGCCAAAAATTTGAAACTATCCACAAATCTCAATTTCAAATATTTTTTTAATTTGCCCATTTCGATACAATATATTTTCCATGAATAGATGTTCCGTGAAAGAAACATATTTCTCTTCAGTTTGAGCGATAACATCCACTTCATTTTCATTAGTCATAACTCTTTTGTGAATAGGTGACAGTCATACCCGCTGAGATTATGGAAAATAATTGGAATGAAATCGGGCAATTTGAAATTGAGATCACAAATGGAATGAGTAGCTCCATTTCTTTTTTTTCCATTAGATGGCAGTGGTCACGTACTTCAATATCACCCTCTGCAAAGTAATTTCCACATATACCACATGTGGTGGCAATATTGAAGTCATGCTCCTCCTCAGCAGTCAAAGGACTCATCGGAACCACATTTTCCAAATATTTGTGATAGATATTGGTAACGTCAGCCTCCAAGTTTGAAACAAAAACTTTAGCTGCGTCAGCACCTCTATATAATACAAATTCAGAAATTGAGTTATCAAAAGAGCACTTTATGATATATGAGAAAGCATATGGTTCATGAAGATAAGTTTTATTTGTGAAAGATTGTGCAGGATTTGGTTCATTTGTGTGCACTGGTTTGAAAATAAATTCAAAATCAGCATACACAACGAACGGAACTTCCAATTGTTTTTCGCAATTTTCAAATTTTAAAATATTTTCAGGTACACATTTATCAAATTTGTCAATTCTGAAAGGTTTGTTCGATGTTGTTGTTGAAATGTGATTACAATCATTCAACTGATGTCGCAATAGAGCCCGCTCATGACTGAAGTACAATAAACAAAGATCACAAAAATATTTTTTGTGATGGTGTGCAGATATTTGGGATGATACTAGTCTCGATAAATCCTTTATCCAAGAATAGTGACTATTAACAGATTCGTCTGTGATATTCAACAGATTCACTTGACTGTTAAACCTAGATTTTGAATAGTGTAATGGGCCTACAACTTCATATTCGATTCTGCCATTTTTGTAAGTGTTTTCTAAGCCATGAACATTGATAGAGCAATGATTCTCAACCTCAAATTTAGGGATACCTTTCAATTCAACTGGAAAATCCATACCTTTTACATTCAATACGGTTGAGAAATGAGGGTATGACGAAATTTCACAGACTCTCGCACTGGCAGGATAGATACAAAGCCGAAGTTACATCCCATGCAAAGCAGTAATGGTCCTGATTCAAAACATTCATCACACTTTTCTTGGATTCGATTAACTTGGGAAGTTTGATGTAAGAGGATTCACCAAGGGGGCTATACTTATTAACATTCACCTCCAAATACAAAATTTTCTCGATTGTCCAACCTAAAAATATAAAGTTAATTTTTTCACACACTCAATTGATTATGTTGTGAATAGATCATATACCTGAATCCTGATCTTGAAATTCCATCGCTTGGGCAGTCAGACTATCAGCAAAAGTTTCATATACCACATTTAAAGCATTCGATTGATCAATAACTTGATTGGAACTCTTGAATGCTTTAACATCACAGTACTCTTTAGTTTGTAGTTCATACCGCCCAAACACTTCCATATTAATTTTCACAATTTTATGAATGACCAACACTTCTTCAAGTAGTTTCAATACTTCCTGCTTCAATTCATTGAAGAATGTGGTGAAATCCATATAGTGGTTTCGACTATCCACCCTGTAGCTCACAATTCTATATTTGGAAGCTGTGCCTACGATTTTAACCCCCTTTCCATAATGCACACATGCATTCGTTCTATGCTGCGAGATTATCCGACGTACATTCATCTGATCACTTGAAATTGTCAAATTGCAGCACTGGCAAGTCTGCATTGGCGGAGGTGTTGGGGGATTCAAACAGTTGAGTGAAGCACATGGTCAAAAGTACTTTTGTGATCGCTGCCTACAGTACTTTCGATGCCAAGAAATATTACAGAAACACATTGAGGATTGCCAGAGAATCAATGAAAAAGCCATCAAGATGCCTTAGAAGGGTAAAAACATTCTAAAGTTCAAAAACCATAAAAAAAAGACAAGGCTCCATTCGTCGTATACGCCGACTTGAAATCAATTCCGAATCCTACTGATGATCCTAAAAAACTTCAACATCATATTCCAGCAGCTGTAGAGATGGGCCAACTAGCTGAAGACCCATTTCATCAGATATGACTACAGTGTTTTGGTGTCCATACGACATCGATATGTCGTATCTGCGAAGAGTCCTTCACTCCCGAAGACATGAAAGTTCGCGACCATAACCATTTCTAACCAGGTGATAACTATTGTGGCCCTGCCCACGGAGGTTTTAATATAAACTACAAAGATAGTCATGTAGTTCTCGTAGTTTTCCACAATTTGAGTGGCTATGATACACATTTTATCATCACAGATATTTCATCTAGAATGAGGGGTACGATTGACCTGCTACGCATCAATATAGAAAAGTATATCTTTTTCACGGAACATGTGGATGATACTCCAGTGCAGTTTCGATTCATTCCGCTTCATGAATTCATCTCTGGATATTTTAGCATCATACTTGACAGAGTTTCCTAATGTTGAGGTTCAGTTCTTTGAGTTACCTGAAGACTTGGTTGAATTACTTACCAAGAAAGGGGTCATGCCTTATGATTATATTGTTTCCTTCAATATATTTGATGAAGCTTGCTATTGATGCCTTCTACAATAAATTAGAAGATGAGCCCTGCCCCCGCAGACTATATCAACGAGCCCTGGATGTGTGAAAGAGTTTCAATTGTCAGACTTTGGTTCAGTATGTGGATCTATATATGAAAACAGATAATCTCCTCCTCGCTGACGTATTCGAACATTTTCGTACAAGCTGCCTCAGTACTCATAATCTGGAACCTGCCCATTACTATACGCTACCAGGCCTCACGTAGGATGCGATGCTCAAATATATCAAAGTCGAATTGGAACTACTCACAGATCCTGACATGTTTCTATTTGTTGAACGAGGAATTCGAGGTGGATTTAGCCAAATTTGTTCGAAGAGAAGAGCTCATGCGAACAATGAATATTTGAACAATTATGACCCTTCAAATCCCGACACATACCTCATGTATTTTGACGTCAACAAAAAGTATGGGTGGGCGATGTCTCAGTATTTACCATATGGTGAGTTTAATTGGTGCGATACCAGTATTGACGTTTCATCAATACCCGATGAGAGCGGCGTGGGATATATGCTTGAAGTTGATCTGGAGTGTCCTAAACATCTATATGATTCACATAAAGACTTACCATACTGCCCTGAACATATAAATCCAAAAATAAAAAAGCCTCCTAAATCGATAAAAGAGCTAACCAAATTGATGGCTACCTTCCATTACAAAGAAAAATATGTGATTCATCATTTCGCCCTCAAATAGGCCATTGCCAATGGTCTTGTCATTACGAAAATTCATCGAGTATTTCAATTCAACCAATCACCATGGTTGAAGTCCTATATTGATTTGAATACTGATTTGCGGAAAAGGGCTACGAATGGGTTTGAAAAAAAACTTTTCAAGCTAATGAACAATGCAGTATTGATTTGAATACTGAGTTGCGGAAAAGGGCTACGAATGAGTTCGAAAAAACTTTTCAAGCTAATGAACAATGCAAGTAGATGAGCAAAGAGACTTCTGGCTCACCGGGAGTGGGGGTAACCTATCAGCGTCATCGAAATCGACGCAGGATGGAACGAGTATCGTAGCGATTTGAGCGTGGATCCCCTTGCCCTCGGCCCCCCTTAGTACTCCACATCACCGCTCAGGCCTTCTTGGTACCCCACCTAACCCCTCGGCCCCCTTGTCACGTTCCAGTCACGTGATTTTAAATAAAAAAAGTTTATAGTTATGGGATTCGAACCTGGGTCGTCCGCGCCGTAGACATTGTCCTTAGCCTCTACACCATCGTGAGATATTGAAGTTAACTGCGAATGTTGGGTATTTATAGCGTTAGTTTTGTCAGGACCGAAATTGACCCATTCATTATACTTGACAGCATTATTTTTGATTTCCGTAGAATGTGATCGTCATTATCATATTGAAGATAGGAAAATATACTTATATTTGGGAAATAATTAATATTTCATGTAAAGATGTGTATGTGTGTGTAAGAGCGAGAGGCGCGTGTGACGTAATCGATGCAAAGAGAGATGGAGATTGAGGTTTTACCGGTTGCTAGTGCAAGCAGGTGTTGCCAGTTGTACAATAAATCAATGTTTATGGAGTAATGTAGCGTTGCCGGTTTGAAAATTAAGTTATAGAATATACAGAGTCATCTATGAGTAACTAGCTGAACTATCTATTGGTTGAAGAAGGACACTGTAAACACTAGACTCATAAGACTGCATCTGTCAAATGTTAATACATGCCAGCATGTCAGGTTCGGCGTTGCCAATTGTACAATAAATCAATGTTTATGGAGTAATGTAGCGTTGCCGGTTTGAAAATTAAGTTATAGAACACACAGAGTCATCTATGAGTCACTAGCTGAACTATCTATTGGTTGAAGAAGGACACCGTAGACACTAGACTCATAAGACTGCATCTGTCAAATGTCAATACATGCCAGCATGGCAGGTTCAGCGTTGCCAGTTGTACAATAAATCAATGTTTATGGAGTAATGCAGCGTTGCCGGTTTGAAAATTAAGTTATAGAACACACAGAGTCATCTATGAGTCACTAGCTGAACAATCGATTGGTTGAAGAAGGACACTGTAGACACTAGACTCATAAGACTGCATCTATCAAATGTCAATACATGCCAGCATGGCAGGTTCGGCGTTGCCAGTTGTATAATAAATCAATGTTTATGGAGTAATGTAGCGTTGCCGGTTTGAAAATTAAGTTATAGAACACACAGATTCATCTATGAGTCACTAGCTGAACTATCTATTGGTTGAAGAAGGACACTGTAGACACTAGACTCATAAGACTGCATCTATCAAATGTCAATACATGCCAGCATGGCAGGTTCGGCGTTGCCAGTTGTACAATAAATCATTGTTTATGGGGCAATGTAGCGTTGCCGGTTTTGGAATTAATCGTGAACTACTCGACGAAAATTGGAAGTGCGAAAATGATATATTTTATAATAATGAATCAGATTTAAGAAAAAATATGACAATCTGCGATCCGTCATTGTATACGGGGTGTCTCAAAATACATCATTGAAAACAAACATAACGTCGAAGTGTACAGGGTACGTCAAAATATATTTAAGAAAAAACATGTCGGTTTAACAGAAGTCTAGCATTCCAACATGTCGGAAGTCTCGTATCTTTGTTAACCAAGTTAGCATCATCAGGAGAAAGAGGAGATCCAAAAGTGTCGAGAGGTTAAGCTTTGTGGACTCAACGTGAGAGCAATGGGGGAGCGAAGTATTCGACAATGACATTTCAAAATACGTGGTTTTCCGTGCGTTTTCGATCGTTTTTCGTGCGTTCACGATCGTTTTTCGTGCGTTTACGATCGTTTTTCGTGCGTTTTCGATCGTTTTTCGTGCGTTTTCGACCGTTTTCCG
This sequence comes from Leptinotarsa decemlineata, assembly GCF_025532065.1. Lineage (NCBI taxonomy): Eukaryota > Metazoa > Arthropoda > Insecta > Coleoptera > Chrysomelidae > Leptinotarsa > Leptinotarsa decemlineata. Next base: position 2,714,761 of record NW_027412590.1, read on the forward strand.
TGCGTTCATTCGTTACCGTTTCATCGTTATTGTCGTAACGGTTTTTCGTGTTTCAATATGACAGTCATTTATCATTTAACGCGTTTCGCTAACCAAGTTAGCATCATTAGGAAATGATTATTTTGCGAATTTTCAGACTCTTGAACGGAACCTTGTGGAACACCCAACCTAACTTCTGTTACAGAGTAGTGTCGGTCAGCCAATCAGAATGGAGAAATCAAATATCGCTCGATTGATTGTGCTAGATGAAATTGAACTGGAGAATGAGGTTCGAATAATAATAATAATAGTGATAAAACATTAAAAGCTTGAAAGTGACGTAGTCAGCGTGATAGGTGGTGGCGTGTGTGATAATGAATGGGTTATTACAAAGAATAATAGCGCAACTGTCAGAAGGGCACTGAGTTGTATATTTACTAATAATGATCAGATCGTCGCATACGGCATGTCAAATGAAAGGATAAGAAATGGAGAATTCGTCGACAGAGAAAAAACAAATATGGCGTAATGAATATAATATCCAAGGCCGAATGTGAAATGTCATAGGAAGAATTGCAAATTCAACAAACTTGTAATTAAAAAAATGTTGGGTTATGAACAACTATAAGTTTATTCCAATTGCAGAAGCTTGATTCAAAACGCAGAATTTATTGACAAAGAAAATGAAAAAAATTATTGGATACTGAAACATATGATATATTTGGATTCCTTAGGGTGAGAAGGATTCGAATCCATCAAAAAACGACCACTTCCGGTTTTCACTTCCGGTCCTCCGATTTTGATGATTTCAACATCAATGGATTCGTTTAGATGTCATGAAACATAATTAATCATTTGTCGAAGCCAAAAGGACCTTATAACCTATTTTCATTATACTAGCAGCAACAGACCAATGTGGGTACTCATTTCAAATGATGTCATTTGTAGATTATGACAAGTATAATATCGAGCATCTAATGTGAAATAGCATAGAAAGAATGGCACATTTTAAGAAAATCATTGAACATATTTGAAATTAAAAAAGTTGTTGGGTTATGAACAACTACGAGTGTGATGTAATTGCAAAAGTTTGATTCAAAACACATAATTTGTTGACAAAAAAAAAAATGAAATAATCATCGTATACTGAAACATATGGTATTTTTGGATTCCTTAGGGTGAGAAGGTTTCGAATCCGTCAAAAACAGGTCACTTCCGGTTTTTACTTCCGGTCGTCCGATTCCGATAATTTTGACATCAATGGATTCGTTTAGATGTCAAAAAACATAGTTAATCATTTTACGAAGCCAAAAGGAACTCATAACCTATTTCTGCTATACTAGTCGCAACAGGTCGGTGTGGCTACTCATTTCAAATGAGTAGCCACACCGAATGCAGAATTCATCCTCAGAGAAAAAGCAAATCTGACGCAACATGTCAGAAGGGCACAAAGCCACATTTTCGTTAATAATTGTCGAATCGTCACGTACAGCACGTCAAATGAAAGGAAAAGAAATGCAAAATTCATCGACAGAGAAAAAACAAAGATGGCGCAGTATGTCAGAGTGACACTAAGCAACATCTTTGTTGATGATAGTTGGATCTCAACGTGCAGCACATCAAATGAAAGGGAAACGAATGCAGAATTCATCAACAGAGAAAAAAAACGGAGACGATGCCAAGAGGGCCCAAAGTTGTATCTTCACTAATAATAGTCGCATCATCACATGTAGCATTTCAAATAAAATGGGGGAAAAAAAGCAGAATTCATGTGTTTGTTGCGCTATTCAAATCCAAGGTGACATGGATCAATGTCAACGCTGAATATGCATCTAACAATGACTCTTTGATATTCTTTTGTTTCATTTCAGAATATGTCATCACTAATTTTTATATTTAAACCCAAAGTGACATTGATCACTGTCAATGTCGAATCTACATCCGGAGATACGCAGTTCTCAAAGCGACGAAACAAAGGCTCTTTGTTTCATTTTGAAATATGTCATCACTTATTTTACTATAAATACGTTATGCATGGCGAAATGAGTTAGTTGCATCCGTTGAAAGTGATACCAGTGACAAGTGCGCCGATTTCTATTTGAAAGTAAGTGTTTTAAGTTTGACTTTTTCCTCAGATGAATTTATTCAAATGTAATTTATTTGAAAATTGGTGAGAATTGTTGAATCATTTGATTTCCAAAATTTTTCTCGATATATATATGTTGGATGATTTCAGTCAAATGTTTTACATGTCGTGGTTTGTTTGAGATAGTATTCGCATATATTGTCAATCAAAACATGAAGCTTTCATTTTTTATTTTTCACAGATGGATTTACAAAAGTTGAATTCAAGTTCGATCGTGAAGAGAAAGCCAAGTATCAAAGTAGTAGATTTGCCTGTGGAGATGCCGCAGAGGATATTCACTGCCAAAATCGTGAAAGGAAAATTTGGTGAGGCGGTCTTGTTACATTTGGGAGATAAAGTATCATTTCTGCCCCACCGAGTGACGGAGGCGTATCGTCCTCACTTAGAAGAATTTTCATCAGGAAAATACGCTATTGTGTTCAAAGGGTTGATGGACATTGGGAAACCGAATCTTGTCGTTTCATTTGAGATTGTACAAAATTATGGTTAGTACTGTTTCCAATTTTTTCTTTGTTTTATAGGCAAAGAGTTTTTGGGTGTATACAATATTTTTCATTCGAGTCAAAAATTCTCACTCACAGATATGATCCGCATAAAGTAGTGTTTCCATACAATATATTTTCTTCACTTAGTACGTGCAGAATATGTGTTTTAAATTCATTATTTTGAATGACACTTGATTTTTTATTTTCATTATATGTGTAGCAATTACTTCATGGAAGACATTACCCTCTCTGTTGTCAAAAAATTTTGTTTAGTGTATGTTTTTATTAAAAAATCGAATTTATTTCAGTGTATGTTTTTATTGAAAAATCGAATTTATTTCAGAATAATACATCAACGTGTGCAGTATCAGTCAGAGTCATCTCAACAACAACATTCAAAACCGTCATAGCAACCTTTCCAGAACGAGTTTCAAATCTAAGCAGTTTCCATTTTTTTCAATCTATAGAGGCTTGAATTTGTCGATATTCAGTGATTTGTTGGACAAAAGGCGTCTATTCAATATATACACAACCGTAATGAATTTGGAAGACTTTGAAGATTCATCGTGGTGTGTTCCAAAATTCAAGAAAAACACGCCGTTCTGTATGGGTCATTTCAAAGGAAATTTGTTCAGCTGCAGTCTCAATAACGTTGATATTTTATATAAATGGCTTTATAATATACTACCAAAATAAATACAATACATATCACACACATCTTTTTTTGAAAATGAAAACTTATCTTATACAGGGAAAGTTGTCAAAAATGTGCAATAACAAAAAATTATATACCAGATTTTATAGAGATGAAGAAACATCATATTGAAAGATACTAAGTTGACAAAAACAGGACATTTTAGAAATAAAGGAAATAAGTTTGTCTGTCATTTTAAATTCTGATTCGTTGGGTCGATATAACAAAAAGTGGCATTTTATATCTTGAATTTTATTCAGGACACTATTATAGATTATTGACATTTGTCATTAAATTTCAAGTGTGATATTTGGAAATTCATTTCGTATTGTAGTTTTTTCGAAATTCCCTTTCAAAATAGCATCCTTTGATATAGATACCGGACGAGTTCATTATGTGTAGATAACCTGAGTTTCATTTTTATGACAATGTCGTTTGGTGTGATCACGAGTCCATTATAACAGGGAGTCAAATGAATTCTCAGACATATGAATATAACAAAGTAACGATACAGACAAATATGAAAAATCGTTATGAAATAATTCAAAGCCATGAATCGAAATACATGAATTGCTTCGATATTCTGAAACAAAAACACTCAGTATTCACAATTCCATTCATTATTCCAACTATCTTCAAAATGCACATCAAGCATTTTGTCGTAGTACGGTGACCGGAGCAAAGTTACAACTTCAGCATATGAATGTTTATAAATAGTGAGGTAGGTCAAGATCTTCAACAGGTATTACGAAATTCATTCGGTGTTCATTGATCACGAAACGGTTCGTAAGCTTTCGGAATACAATGCAAATAATTTTCTTTGTAACTATTCGTTAGATATTAAATATTATTACCTCAAAATATATCGAAATCATAACATGTTTGCGATTCATTTTTTCAGTTACACTTGAAAAGTGAGTTTCAGTTTGCAGAAATAATAGCCCACACATGTTGGAAATTTTGCCATAGTGTGGTGAAAATCGTATTGAAAATTCTACGAAATATAAGCGCATACATACAGAGTGAATCAATATTTGAAATACGTCGTTTGGAACCCCCCATAACCCTTCTCTATCGAATTTTGGCAGAAATGCAGAAATAATGCTGAGTCGTATTGTAGAGTTAACGTTCGAAATTGGGGAAAGTGAAGTATTCAACAGTTTTGCGTGCGACGGTTATGCGTGCGTTTTCGAACAGTTTACGTGCCTTTATTCGTTATCGTTTCGTCGTTATTGTCGTTTTTTTTTCCTATTTCAATATGACAGTCATTTAACACTTAATGCGTTTCGCTTACCAAGTAAGCATCATCAGGAAATGACTCCGTCAAGGGGCGGAGTTCCACGCTTAAATCGCTACGATACTCGTTCCATCCAGCGTGCCCCCTTGGTACTCCACCTAACCTATCGGCCACCTTGGTACTCTACCTAACCTATCAGCTCCCTTCAATCCCGATAATATTGAATGTTTGGTGGTCATACAATCGGGATAATAATGAAAATATGGATAACGGGTGTTGCTCATAGAGCATCAAACACGTCTACAAAGCGTTAAAACGTTGTTTTTTTCTATTTCCAAACCCCTTGTATTCAACGGATTCGAAATGATAAACAATAAATATTGTCACCTATGGTGTATCGCAACAAACATCCTCCAGAGGGCGCAACCAGTGAATTTAATGGAAACCTTCGTTACACACTACCGACACATACTTAACTTTAGTAGATAGAAGCGTTCCGCAGCTGAGTTTTGTCTTTCTGTTACAGATATTTGGAAAATTTGAAGAAATTGTATTCTCTCGTCAATGGATTCTGGATTTTTGTCCTTTCATTTGACGTGCTGTAAGCGAAGATTCGATTATTATCAGCGAATATACAACTTAGTGCCCTTCTGACAGTTGCTCCATTTTTTTTTCTAATAACTCATTCATTTCCACAAATCCTCACACATTTTCTACCACGCCATTGATTGATTCCTCCATTCTGATTGGCTGACCGACACCACTCTGTAACACAAGTTGAGTTTTAATGTTTTATCACTATTATTATTATTATTCGACCCACATTCCTCAGTTCAATTTCATCTAAAACCATCATTCTACTGATATTTGATTTCTCCAGTCTGATTGGCTTACGACACCACTCTGTACCAGAAGTTAGGCTGATTGTTCCTCAAGGTTCGGTTCAGGAGTCTGAAAATTCGCAAAACGAACCTTCATACGACAAAGCGTGGACTTTAGTCATCTCCTGATGATGCTTACTTGGTAAGCGAAACGCATTAAGTGTTAAATGACTGTCATATTGAAATAGGAAAAAAAACGACAATAACGACGAAACGATAACGAATAAAGGCACGTAAACTGTTCGAAAACGCACGCATAACCGTCGCACGCAAAACTGTTGAATACTTCACTTTCCCCAATTTCGAACGTAAACTCTACAATACGACTCAGCATTATTTCTGCCAAAATTCGATAGAGAAGGGTTATGGGGGGTTCCAAACGGCGTATTTCAAATATTGATTCACTCTGTATGTATGCGCTTATATTTCGTAGAATTTTCAATACGATTTTCACCACACTATGGCAAAATTTCCAACATGTGTGGGCTATTATTTCTGCAAACTGAAACTCACTTTTCAAGTGTAACTGAAAAAATGAATCGCAAACGTGTTATGATTTCAATATATATTTTGAGGTAATAATATTTAATATCTAACGAATAGTCATAAAGAAAATTATTTGCATTGTATTCCGAAAGCTTACGAACCGTTTCGTGATCAATGAACACCGAATGAATTTCGTAATACCTGTTGAAGATCTTGACCTACCTCACTATTTATAAACATTCATATGCTGAAGTTGTAACTTTGCTCCGGTCACCGTACTACGACAAAATGCTTGATGTGCATTTTGAAGATAGTTGGAATAATGAATGGAATTGTGAATACTGAGTGTTTTTGTTTCAGAATATCGAAGCAATTCATGTATTTCGATTCATGGCTTTGAATTATTTCATAACGATTTTTCATATTTGTCTGTATCGTTACTTTGTTATATTCATATGTCTGAGAATTCATTTGACTCCCTGTTATAATGGACTCGTGATCACACCAAACGACATTGTCATAAAAATGAAACTCAGGTTATCTACACATAATGAACTCGTCCGGTATCTATATCAAAGGATGCTATTTTGAAAGGGAATTTCGAAAAAACTACAATACGAAATGAATTTCCAAATATCACACTTGAAATTTAATGACAAATGTCAATAATCTATAATAGTGTCCTGAATAAAATTCAAGATATAAAATGCCACTTTTTGTTATATCGACCCAACGAATCAGAATTTAAAATGACAGACAAACTTATTTCCTTTATTTCTAAAATGTCCTGTTTTTGTCAACTTAGTATCTTTCAATATGATGTTTCTTCATCTCTATAAAATCTGGTATATAATTTTTTGTTATTGCACATTTTTGACAACTTTCCCTGTATAAGATAAGTTTTCATTTTCAAAAAAAGATGTGTGTGATATGTATTGTATTTATTTTGGTAGTATATTATAAAGCCATTTATATAAAATATCAACGTTATTGAGACTGTAGCTGAACAAATTTCCTTTGAAATGACCCATACAGAACGGCGTGTTTTTCTTGAATTTTGGAACACACCACGATGAATCTTCAAAGTCTTCCAAATTCATTACGGTTGTGTATATATTGAATAGACGCCTTTTGTCCAACAAATCACTGAATATCGACAAATTCAAGCCTCTATAGATTGAAAAAAATGGAAACTGCTTAGATTTGAAACTCGTTCTGGAAGGGTTGCTATGACGGTTTTGAATGTTGTTGTTGAGATGACTCTGACTGATACTGCACACGTTGATGTATTATTCTGAAATAAATTCGATTTTTCAATAAAAACATACACTGAAATAAATTCGATTTTTTAATAAAAACATACACTAAACAAAATTTTTTGACAACAGAGAGGGTAATGTCTTCCATGAAGTAATTGCTACGCATATAATGAAAATAAAAAATCAAGTGTCATTCAAAATAATGAATTTAAAACACATATTCTGCACGTACTAAGTGAAGAAAATATATTGTATGGAAACACTACTTTATGCGGATCATATCTGTGAGTGAGAATTTTTGACTCGAATGAAAAATATCGTATACACCCAAAAACTCTTTGCCTATAAAACAAAGAAAAAATTGGAAACAGTACTAACCATAATTTTGTACAATCTCAAATGAAACGACAAGATTCGGTTTCCCAATGTCCATCAACCCTTTGAACACAATAGCGTATTTTCCTGATGAAAATTCTTCTAAGTGAGGACGATACGCCTCCGTCACTCGGTGGGGCAGAAATGATACTTTATCTCCCAAATCTAACAAGACCGCCTCACCAAATTTTCCTTTCACGATTTTGGCAGTGAATATCCTCTGCGGCATCTCCACAGGCAAATCTACTACTTTGATACTTGGCTTTCTCTTCACGATCGAACTTGCATTCAACTTTTGTAAATCCATCTGTGAAAAATAAAAAATGGAAGCTTCATGTTTTGATTGACAATATATGCGAATACTATCTCAAACAAACCACGACATGTAAAACATTTGACTGAAATCATCCAACATATATATATCGAGAAAAATTTTGGAAATCAAATGATTCAACAATTCTCACCAATTTTCAAATAAATTACATTTGAATAAATTCATCTGAGGAAAAAGTCAAACTTAAAACACTTACTTTCGAATAGAAATCGGCGCACTTGTCACTGGTATCACTTTCAACGGATGCAACTAACTCATTTCGCCATGCATAACGTATTTATAGTAAAATAAGTGATGACATATTTCAAAATGAAACAAAGAGCCTTTGTTCGTCGCTTTGAGAACTGCGTATCTCCGGATGTAGATTCGACATTGACAGTGATCAATGTCACTTTGGGTTTAAATATAAAAATTAGTGATGACATATTCTGAAATGAAACAAAAGAAAATCAAAGAGTCTTTGTTAGATGCATATTCAGCGTTGACATTGATCCATGTCACCTTGGATTTGAATAGCGCAACAAACACATGAATTCTGCTTTTTTTCCCCCATTTTATTTGAAATGCTACATGTGATGATGCGACTATTATTAGTGAAGATACAACTTTGGGCCCTCTTGGCATCGTCTCCGTTTTTTTTCTCTGTTGATGAATTCTGCATTCGTTTCCCTTTCATTTGATGTGCTGCACGTTGAGATCCAACTATCATCAACAAAGATGTTGCTTAGTTGTACTCTGACATACTGCGCCATCTTTGTTTTTTCTCTGTCGATGAATTTTGCATTTCTTTTCCTTTCATTTGACGTGCTGTACGTGACGATTCGACAATTATTAACGAAAATGTGGCTTTGTGCCCTTCTGACATGTTGCGTCAGATTTGCTTTTTCTCTGAGGATGAATTCTGCATTCGGTGTGGCTACTCATTTGGAATGAGTAGCCACACCGACCTGTTGCGACTAGTATAGCAGAAATAGGTTATGAGGTCCTTTTGGCTTCGTAAAATGATTAACTATGTTTTTTGACATCTAAACGAATCCATTGATGTCAAAATTATCGGAATCGGACGACCGGAAGTAAAAACCAGAAGTGACCTGTTTTTGACGGATTCGAAACCTTCTCACCCTAAGGAATCCAAAAATACCATATGTTTCAGTATACGATGATTATTTCATTTTTTTTTGTCAACAAATTATGTGTTTTGAATTAAACTTTTGCAATTACATTACACTCGTAGTTGTTCATAACCCAACAACTTTCAATTTCAAATATGTTCAATGATTTTCTTAAAATGTGCCATTCTTTCTATGCTATTTCACATTAGATGCTCGATATTATACTTGTCATAGTCTACAAATGACATCATTTGAAATGAGTACCCACATCGGTCTGTTGCTGCTAGTATAATGAAAATAGGTTATAAGGTCCTTTTGGCTTCGACAAATGATTAATTATGTTTCATGACATCTAAACGAATCCATTGATGTTGAAATCATCAAAATCGGAGGACCGGAAGTGAAAACCGGAAGTGGTCGTTTTTTGATGGATTCGAATCCTTCTCACCCTAAGGAATCCAAATATATCATATGTTTCAGTATCCAATAATTTTTTTCACTTTCTTTGTCAATAAATTCTGCGTTTTGAATCAAGCTTCTGCAATTGGAATAAACTTATAGTTGTTCATAACCCAACATTTTTTTAATTACAAGTTTTTTGAATTTGCAATTCTTCCTATGTTATTTCACATTCGGCCTTGGATATTATATTCATTACGCCATATTTGTTTTTTCTCTGTCGACGAATTCTCCATTTCTTATCCTTTCATTTGACATGCCGTATGCGACGATCTGATCATTATTAGTAAATATACAACTCAGTGCCCTTCTGACAGTTGCGCTATTATTCTTTGTAATAACCCATTCATTATCACACACGCCACCACCTATCACGCTGACTACGTCACTTTCAAGCTTTTAATGTTTTATCACTATTATTATTATTATTCGAACCTCATTCTCCAGTTCAATTTCATCTAGCACAATCAATCGAGCGATATTTGATTTCTCCATTCTGATTGGCTGACCGACACTACTCTGTAACAGAAGTTAGGTTGGGTGTTCCACAAGGTTCCGTTCAAGAGTCTGAAAATTCGCAAAATAATCATTTCCTAATGATGCTAACTTGGTTAGCGAAACGCGTTAAATGATAAATGACTGTCATATTGAAACACGAAAAACCGTTACGACAATAACGATGAAACGGTAACGAATGAACGCACGGAAAACGGTCGAAAACGCACGAAAAACGATCGAAAACGCACGAAAAACGATCGTAAACGCACGAAAAACGATCGTGAACGCACGAAAAACGATCGAAAACGCACGGAAAACCACGTATTTTGAAATGTCATTGTCGAATACTTCGCTCCCCCATTGCCCTCACGTTGAGCCCACAAAGCTTAACCTCTCGACACTTTTGGATCTCCTCTTTCTCCTGATGATGCTAACTTGGTTAACAAAGATACGAGACTTCCGACATGTTGGAATGCTAGACTTCTGTTAAACCGACATGTTTTTTCTTAAATATATTTTGACGTACCCTGTACACTTCGACGTTATGTTTGTTTTCAATGATGTATATTGAGACACCCCTTATACAATGACGGATCGCAGATTGTCATATTTTTTCTTAAATCTGATTCATTAATATAAAATATATGATTTTCGCGCTTCCAATTTTCGTCGAGTAGTTCACGATTAATTCCAAAACCGGCAACGCTACATTGCCCCATAAACAATGATTTATTGTACAACTGGCAACGCCGAACCTGCCATGCTGGCATGTATTGACATTTGACAGATGCAGTCTTATGAGTCTAGTGTTTACAGTGTCCTTCTTCAACCAATAGATAGTTCAGCTAGTGACTCATAGATGAATCTGTGTGTTCTATAACTTAATTTTCAAACCGGCAACGCTACATTACTCCATAAACATTGATTTATTGTACAACTGGCAACGCCAAACCTGCCATGCTGGCATGTATTGACATTTGATAGATGCAGTCTTATGAGTCTAGTGTCTACAGTGTCCTTCTTCAACCAATATATAGTTCAGCTAGTGACTCATAGATGACTCTGTGTGTTCTATAACTTAATTTTCAAACCGGCAACGCTACATTACCCCATAAACATTTATTTATTGTACAACTGGCAACGCCGAACCTGCCATGCTGGCATGTATTGACATTTGACAGATGCAGTCTTATGAGTCTAGTGTCTACGGTGTCCTTCTTCAACCAATAGATAGTTCAGCTAGTGACTCATAGATGACTCTGTGTGTTCTATAACTTAATTTTCAAACCGGCAACGCTACATTACTCCATAAACATTGATTTATTGTACAACTGGCAACGCCGAACCTGACATGCTGGCATGTATTAACATTTGACAGATGCAGTCTTATGAGTCTAGTGTTTACAGTGTCCTTCTTCAACCAATAGATAGTTCAGCTAGTGACTCATAGATGACTCTGTGTATTCTATAACTTAATTTTCAAACCGGCAACGCTACATTACTCCATAAACATTGATTTATTGTACAACTGGCAACACCTGCTTGCACTAGCAACCGGTAAAACCTCAATCTCCATCTCTCTTTGCATCGATTACGTCACACGCGCCTCTCGCTCTTACACACACATACACATCTTTACATGAAATATTAATTATTTCCCAAATATAAGTATATTTTCCTATCTTCAATATGATAATGACGATTACATTCTACGGAAATCAAAAATAATGCTGTCAAGTATAATGAATGAGTCAATTTCGGTCCTGACAAAACTAACGCTATAAATACCCAACATTCGCAGTTAACTTCAATATCTTACGATGGTGTAGAGGCTAAGGACAATGTCTACGGCGCGGACGACCCAGGTTCGAATCCCATAACTATAAACTTTTTTTATTTAAAATCACGTGACTGGAACGTGACAAGGGGGCCGAGGGGTTAGGTGGGGTACCAAGAAGGCCTGAGCGGTGATGTGGAGTACTAAGGGGGGCCGAGGGCAAGGGGGTCCACGCCTCTACTGGACTATTCCTCTGCATAGACAAGAAATTCATATTCAATAGGGTTCCTATGCCGAGGATCACTATATAATTTCATTATGTATAATTTTTTTCTGTTAAATTCTAGTTGAAGTTCGTCTCCACTCGAAGTTTGGATGACCTGCTATGGTAATGTCAAATGATTGTTGATTGTTCAACATAATTTCCAAATAATCACCAATCAAAATCTTCGTGGAACTTTCTAACATCACTGGGACCCGAAGAATGCATCACTCCTTATAATATATTGGACTCAAACCCTCAAATCCAAAAACTATATTTGAGACTCCGTTTATATATGTGCGAAAAAACTTTCGAATGCAGTCATATTCTATTGAAAAATATTGTCCAGGCAAAATGAATATTTCTGAATCATAAAAAAGCAAGGAAATATTTCAATAGATATGGAATCACCTCGTTATGCAGACAATAAGGTATTTTCGGATTTATGGGAAAATTCCCTTGTTGGAGAATATTCAATTTGGGGTTGAATTCGAATAGATTTTCCCAACTGTGGTCGTCAAATCTTTTTACATCCATTTCTATGGCCGCTGAGATTAAACTCGTATTTATAGATATATTTCTGTGGTCGAGCAGCGAATATTCTACTCTACATAAATGGAAATATAGTTGTCATTGCGTTTATCATCATATACTTTGGGAGCAAAGAAAGAATATTCTATAAAATCACAATACCGAATGCTCAGTATGTTAATTCACTTGAATATATTTGAAAACTTTGAAAAAATGTAATTTTTATTTGATATTCAATGTATATCCACTTTTTTCTGTAAGAGGTATATAATCTGCAAATTAATGTACTATTAATTGGGTTATGCACTTTTTGATGGAAATATATGAAAATAACATGTCGTGATATACAGAAATGAACTACTCATTTACAAGTTTTGCTACTGCTACTGCTGTCAGTATGTCTTGACTGAACATGTTCTATGGTTATAAAAAGGATTATAATGATGCTGAAATTTTACATTCTGAAAACAATTGATAGGGGTGATAGGGGTGAAAAAGCGATGAATGAAAGATCAGACCTCAACACAGTAAAATGTATATATTCATTTTGAAAAATTGAAACGAAAAACTAACACCACCATTTATTCATTATCACGATAGTGGGTATAGAAATGTTCTTGAATAATATGTAATCACCAATGGATATTTTACAGTAGTCCCGAAGAAAGCAATAAACGTTGCCGAAAGCTTGACAGATTCCATAGAATTCAACTAAATACACTGTTATTAACTGAATCTTCGAGAAAAATATAAAAAAAACAGTTACGAATCTTCTATAAATCGTTACCTCATTTCTAATAGGGCGTATCCCCAAAAACGTAATTTTACAGTACAATGAAATAATGTTATATGTTAGATTCAAGTCATATTTTGCTGGTGGAAAATGGATATATCAAAAGTGTTATATATATTCTACACTCCTCATACTGATTTCAGCATTTGGAATCGAAAATACAGTTTGAATGTGGCATACGACTAATTAGCTGATTACCAATGTATTGTATACGACATCTTGTTGAAATAATTTGAATATTGAATCATACGAGTATGTTCCCATTATTAATAAAGAATAACAAGACCATAGAAATAGAAACTCCATTGAATATAAAAATAATAAAAAACATTAATTTTTCAACTGAACATCAAACAAAAATTTTAACATTTTCTAACTCCTTTTCAAGCTTCCTGGTTTTGCTTTGTTTATTTTTTTTACCATTATTAACTTTGTTCTTTGGTCTAGCGTTCTGTTCTCTCTTCCGTTTATTTTGTGCCTGCCTTTTTTTTTGCTTTTTAAAACCTTGTAACTCATCTGCTTCAGCTGACACAGAATTTGTTTCTACTACGGAGTCGTCTTGTTCGTATTTTATATTGTCATAAAAACAGTGGGTATCTGATGGTAGAACTGGCTTCATTTCTAACAGATGCATCCACTTTTTCTTCTTCAGTTGAAGTCTTTCCTTGTAAAGGGGGCCAGGATTGAAATTAGCATCAATTGGCATTTGCCTTTGCGGAAGGGGGGAATATACGTTTCTTGAGTTTGCCTTGTAGAAAATTTCACCATTTGGAGTGTATTTCATGCATCTGATATCTGCCACTTTCAAGTCATTCTTTCGCTTTCCAGGCTTTATAGATTTATATCTCATGATGTTAGGATTATCGAAGTCCAAGAAATATTTATGACTCAGATATTCCACATCTAAAGGCATCGGTTTTTGCCTAGCATTGCGAATAACAGAGATATAGTCAGTCGGTAAAAATATATCTCGTCCTTTGGGATGTCTTTCTATCAGACTGTGAGAAGCGTTACACTCCATTTGAGTGTGACCCTTCTCTAAGTACTTTTGCTCTATCACTATATTATATTTTGATGCAAAACGTGACAGAGCGTTTGCCAAAATGTGGTTTTTATTTTGGTATCCACAACTATCGGAATAAATCACAATAGGTCTTTTTTCCTTCTCAACTACTGCTTGTAAGTGCTTAAATGTGCATGTAGCAAACACCGATGAACGAAGTTCCCCTTCAGTTTCGTTCCAAACAAAATTCTTGCATTCGTGAGTTTCCAAATTATAAATGGTGAACTTGTGAACTTGTAATTTTGTTTTATAATACAACGAACTTGCTTGAATTTGTGGACATAACTTCACTGCTTGAACATCCATTGTGAAGCAGTGGATTAATTTTTCTTCAGACCTTTTTTTGTCTAGACTTTTATCTTCCCTAGCTTGATCTTTTGCTATGATGTGGGCGTTGTATGTTATTTCATCTAAGTGCTTCATTTTGAAAGCACAGCAAAGGTCACATTGATCCTTCCGAGGTTTGAAAATACCAATATTAAGTTCGTCAAATACTTTAAGAAATAAACAAATCGACAAAGGCAGTACTTGTTTTTCTAAACAAGAAGTTTTATAAACATGGTAAACTTCAGTTTTGGTGTTGAAATCGTGCTCCAAAAAATAAAGTTTACTAGATCTGTGACGGCAATAGTGGCTTTCCATTTTAGTCATATCTGTGAAAAAGTGTTCAAGGTGCTTCCTTCTCTTTTCTTGTTCTGTAAATACTGCTGAATGACTTCGTCTTTGAACCATTTCTTCGTTTTTACTTTCCTGTCTCTTCATCATTCCAAATGTATTTCCATCATCAACCCAATGTCGCACCATCTTTTCTTTTATTCCAAGTGTACTTAGGAATAATTTTCTACAGACTTCATGTTTTCCTTCTGAAGTTCGTAAAAATAGTCGAAAGATCCAGTCCTTCTGGAAGGATTTTTTGTATAAGTCCTTTTCGGGGCATGATAGCAAGTCATGTGTAGAACATACAGTTTTTTTGTTCTCAATTCATGGCCCAAAATGCATTGAATATATTTTTCCGAATATCTTCAGAAAACTAGTTGCAGTAGCGATTAGTAGCCTAAAGAAAAAAATGCGACAGGAACGAAAAACCGCAAATATTCTAAAAAAAGCTAGGATGGAAGAGAATAGGAAGAAGACGATAGAGAATAAAAAAAAGAAACCTATAAGAAAGGAAATGAGAAAATCGAACAAAAAGAACATTGTTGAATGTGTATCGAAAATGAAAAATGCAGAAGTATCGCAAAGCATGCAGCGTGTTACAAAAAACTTGTTTTAAAACGAGTCCAGGACACAATCAGATCAAAAACTCAATCAAAACACACAGTCGTTCACACTCTTTAAAAAATCTGATAAAAGAAGTTGGGATATCGGAGGAGCTTAATATCAAGATATCTGTTGGACTATGCTATATTTGCACAAATAATCTTTCACCAATTAATTTTGGAATCAAGTGCCAGGCATGTGCCAGATCTTACCATATTCAACGTATGAAAAGATATATATATATATATATATATATATATATATATATATATATATATATATATATATATATATATATATATATATATATATATATACAGGGTCCTGCAACAGTGGCGCGGTGTTCCATATCTCTATATAGGAAGCAGATAGGAATCTAATTTTCTATAATATTACCTTATTGCTCGAGCTCGACAAAATAAAAATATTGGCGGTCACACAGGGTGTTCGATTTTTTCTGGGCGGATCCCAACTGTGTCTTTTTAAATGGCAACCTATATTTTTTATCGCTTTTTCGGTTTCTTCATAGAAAATAAAATAAACTTTATGTATATCTGCACTTCGAAAATATTGATGGTTTTCGAGATATCTATCATGACAGGTTTTTTTTTCCAATATTCGTCACTCAGAATATTTGAAATTATAAAGTGGTGCCAAGTCCAGTTGAAATTTTTTTTTGGTCGAATATTCTACATTGGTAACTCTCTCCAACGATATATCTGAAATCGACCTGTGATATACAGGGTATGAAAAACCGCTTGCCAAATATTGTAAATGAAAATTTGCAAAATCTTCCTTATATTAAATGGAACACCCTGTATATTATTGATCCAT
The DNA here is from genome assembly GCF_025532065.1 of Leptinotarsa decemlineata. NCBI lineage: Eukaryota > Metazoa > Arthropoda > Insecta > Coleoptera > Chrysomelidae > Leptinotarsa > Leptinotarsa decemlineata. The sequence continues at coordinate 2,731,226 of NW_027412590.1, forward strand.
AAGAAGCGCCCTCTACAAATTTCATTGAGTATTCCCTATGGCTAAGTTCGATAGTTTTTCTTAAATGAGCATTTCTTTCGAAAAATGGTCATTTTTTCAAAGCGAAATCCATTTGACGACTGATAAGAATATACAAAAAATACCCTTTCCTTAAAATATCGCCCATTCCTAAAATTACCTGTTGCTAGATAAACAAGTTGCGAATTACACCACAAAATGGACGTTCTTGAATAGTTACAATAATTTCAAAAATCTAGAAATTTGTGCCATATTCTTTCGGTCTAAAACAACCTTTCAGCGAATGAAATATTTATTGGAAATCAAGTAGTCTGGCAAATGACAGAACAAAATATTTGGCTGCAAATGAATATTGAAATTTTTAGTCAATCGTGAAGTTGAACTGTCGGTATAATTTCATCAGAATGTTGTTATCAAAAAGTGATTTGATTGATATGATTTTCATATTAGGTGAATCAGACAGGAATTGTTTATTGGCAAGTAGAATTTATTCTCAACGGTATCCAGATAGAAGGCATCCAGATGAAAGATCTTTCCGAAAGGTCTTGGGACGATTCGTTGAAACTGGATCTATTAATTATTCCAAACATGAGCGCATCAAGCCAGCTACTAATGAAGATAATGAATTGCAAGTTCTTCTTGCTGTTGAAGAAGATCCTAGTAGGAGTCAACGACAAATTGGGGAAATAGTGGATATAAGTGAGAGATCAGTGCAACGAGTATTGAAGAAACATCGCTTGCATCCATACCACGTTCAGTTACATCAAGAACTACTGTATGCTGATTTCGAGAAAAGAGTGAGATTTTGCAATTGGGCCATGAACAAAATTCGTCGAAACGAATATTTTTTCAATAATATTTTATGGTCGGATGAATCGACATTCCATAAAAATGGATTTGTAAATCGACATAATTACCATTATTATGTGACAGAAAATCCTCACTTATTGAGACAGGTGGATTATCAACATAGGTGGTCGATAAATGTCTGGGGAGGCATCATTGGAGAATATGTAATTGGTCCATACTTTTTTGAGGGACGTATGAATGGTGCAATGTATCTCAATTTCTTACGAAATGATTTACCAGGTTTGTTAGATGATATTCCTCTTGACCTCCGCAATAGAATGTGGTTACAACATGATGGTGCACCTGCTCACTATTCGGCAGAAGTGAGAGATCATCTAAATGAAGTATTTCCCAATAAATGGATAGGACGGAATGGGCCTGTACGGTGGCCCGCTAGATCACCAGATTTGACGAAACTAGATTTTTTCTTATGGGGATACATAAAAAATATGGTTTACGTTGAGCCACCAACTTCTCCGGAAAATATGCGACTTAGAATAACGAATGCTTTCCGCAGCATTACACCAGCTGTCTTGCGCAGGGTAGAACAGTCTTTCAAACATAGACTTCAGGTCTGCATTCAAGAAAATGGAAGACATGTTGAACATATTTTATAAAAGTTTCATTATCAACCTTAATTAAACTCTCCCTTTTGTAGTTTTGTAATTTGCCAGTTGACAAATTTGAATATCTAGAACTCAAGCTCTGAATGAATATAATAACATGAGAAAAAATAGTTATTTATAATGTTTCTTTCTTTTAACTTGTTTGGTTTGATATTGCACGATTTATGAGTGAAATTCTGCATCCAATGAAAGAATAATTTTCCATTTAGCAAAAAGTGATAGGTACATACATTTATTTCGTTGAAAAATATTTGTTTGGACACCTTCTAATGTACAAAATTGAAACAAGATATCTTTCGTATATTTTTATCAGTCGTCAAATGGATTTCGCTTTGAAAAAATGACCATTTTTCGAAAGAAATGCTCATTTAAGAAAAACTATTGAACTTAGCCATAGGGAATACTTAATGAAATTTGTAGAGGTTTCGTTGGCGCTTCTTATGGATCAATAATATACAGGGTGTTCCATTTAATATAAGGAAGATTTTGCAAATTTTCATTTACAATATTTGGCAAGCGGTTTTTCATACCCTGTATATCACAGGTCGATTTCAGATATATCGTTTGAGAGAGTTACCAATGTAGAATATTCGACCAAAAAAAATTTCAACTGGACTTGGCACCACTTTATAATTTCAAATATTCTGAGTGACGAATATTGGAAAAAAAAACCTGTCATGCTAGATATCTCGAAAACCATCAATATTTTCGAAGTGCAGATATACATAAAGTTTATTTTATTTTCTATGAAGAAACCGAAAAAGCGATAAAAAATATAGGTTGCCATTTAAAAAGACACAGTTGGGATCCGCCCAGAGAAAATCGAACACCCTGTGTGACCGCCAATATTTTTATTTTGTCGAGCTCGAGCAATAAGGTAATATTATAGAAAATTAGATTCCTATCTGCTTCCTATATAGAGATATGGAACACCGCGCCACTGTTGCAGGACCCTGTATATATATGTATATAGGGTGTCCGTGGACTTCCTCTTTTCCTCTCGGGAATGTATAGATGGGGTCAAAATATCACCAGTACTTCATATAACTTTTTTTCCTAAAAGTCTTCGTAACCAAGTTACGGGCCCTCGAAGTTACAACATGAAAAATGTTTTTCTTCGATAACTTTTCAAGTGAATATTCAAAATCATCCAAATTTTGGTAATTGACTAAACAAATGAATTCCGTCGATGAGCTTTCATGCAGGAGTCAGTAGTTTTGCTACAAAGTCAGGAACGGACTACCCCCGATGGTCCACACCCCAAAACTTTGAAATGACAGATATTTTTCAATATTTTTCAACAAATTAAGATTACTTGGACAATTTTATGAATAAAAGTACTCGTGTGGAAAGTCGATCGGAGCAACGAGTCTTGATAAAAATGTAGTTCTACTCGACGACATCAAACCCGCTCGTCCACCATTATTTGAAATGAATAATTATCAAAGCAGAAATAATAATGATAACGTTAATTCAACAACATTTATAACAGGAATAATACAAAGTATGCTAAAATGAAGTCGTAAACAAAAAGTTCAGTACCTATATGGAAGTTTAAGTCACAATTGTGATAGCAGATATTTTTTCAAAAGAAATATCAAGTTCTGTAGATTCGTGGTGTTTTTAAACTAACAAGCTACTCTACTATGAAATATCGAATTCATTCCATATTTTGTATGTACATAATACGTATGGAATAATCACGTTTCGTGTTGATCAGTTATCTGAATCTCATGAAACTCAACATTCGAATGTTTCAAATTCTTCTTCACAGCTGAACTGTTGAGGAGTTTCACTGATAATTATAATTTTATGGGAGAAATTCTTTAACACGAATCTAAATTTAGCTGAAAAAACGCACATCGGAAAAAATATTTACTATACTAATAAAAAGCAAACGAATGAACTACAAAAACGGCTGCACATGATCAGGTGACAAATATCCACGGAATAATTATGTTCCATTTCTTTCACAGATGTTGACAAAAAAACCTTTTAGAAAGTTTTGATAAAAAATGAGAAACAGGAATGCGATTTTGTTTTGTTGAGTGGTGCGTTGACATACGACTATCATTGTATTGTCAATATTCTATAGGATATTTTGAATTTTTTTGATATGGCCGAACAGTTTACATTCAATGAATATGCAGATATGCATGTATTTTATGGACGAGCATTTTGTAATGCTGCAGAAGCTCGTCGTCTGTATTCCGAGCATTTTCCCAATCGAACGGTAACGTCAAGAGAAACATTCGAGCGTGTCGATCGCAGCTTGAGGGAGACAGGTATGTAATAATTGATAATTAATTTGAGCACGTTGTTTTATTTCGATATTATTGTAGGTACAGTTTTGCCAAAACGAGGTGGTGAGGGCGCTCCTAGGACTGTACGTACCGTTGTATTGGAGGAAAATATTTTGGAGGCCGTCGCTGATAATCCTTCAATGAGCATCAGAAATCTATCAGAACAGTTCCATACATCCAAGTCCACTATTCATAGAATAATTAGGGAACAACTGCTCCACCCATTTCACATTCAGAAGGTACATGCCATGACACCTCAAGATTTTCCAGCACGACTGGAATATGCCAATTGGTTCATGGATAGGCAAAGAGAGGATATGACTTTTATTAATCGAGTTTTATTCACTGATGAAGCAGGTTTCAGTAGAGATGGAGTTATCAACTCTCATAATCTCCATATATGGGCCGAAGAAAATCCCCATGGGATATTGCAAACCAAACACCAACGGAAATTCAACGTGAATGTTTGGGCTGGTATCATAGGAAACCATCTTATAGGACCATTCGGTCTACAGGACCGATTGAATGGAGAACGTTATTTGGAGTTCATTCAGAACGATTTGAATGGACTTTTGGAACATGTTCCATTGCAAACCCGAAGAGATATGTGGTTTATGCATGATGGCGCTACTCCTCATTTTAGTTTGATTGTGCGTGACCATCTGAACTATATTTTCCACAATAGATGGATTGGTAGAGGTGGGCCATATTCATAGCCATCGCGGTCTCCGGATTTAAATCCATTGGATTTCTTTCTGTGGGGGCATCTAAAAAACCTTGTTTACGCTACACCTATTCACACAAGAGATGCATTGTTGAATAGAATAACATTACATTGTGAAGCCATACGAAACGACCCTGGAATGCTATTTCAAGTACAGAGAGGGTGTCTTCGCAGACTAAGAAAATGTATAGAGAGAGAAGGTGGTCATATCGAGCAGTTTCTGTAGCGGATTTTTCATTTCTGTTTGCTCTTGAGGCTCTTGAGTTTCGTTAGTTAAACGTGTTTGCATTATAAAAATTCGTTATGAACATTTTACCTATCATTTCCATTTTCCTTAAAAACTAATATTTTTGAATAATGGTAGACATCTCAGGATAAATGTTGTTGAATTAACGTTATCATTATTATTTCTGCGGGTTTGATGTCGTCGAGTGAAACTACATTTTTATCAAGACTCGTTCCTCCGATCGACTTTCCACACGAGTACTTTTATTCATAAAATTGTCCAAGTAACCTTAATTTGTTGAAAAATATTGAAAAATATCTGTCATTTCAAAGTTTTGGGGTGTGGACCATCGGGGGTAGTCCGTTCCTGACTTTGTAGCAAAACAACTGACTCCTGCATGAAAGCTCATCGAAGGAATTCATTTGTTTAGTCAATTATCAGAATTTGGATGATTTTGAATATTCACTTGAAAAGTTATCAAAGAAAAACATTTTTCATTTTGTAACTTCGAGGGCCCGTTACTTGGTAACGAAGGATTTTAGGAAAAAAAGTTATATGAAGTACTGGTGATATTTTGACCCCATCTATACATTCCCGAGAGGAAAAGAGGAAGTCCAGGGACACCCTGTATATATATATATATATATATATATATATATATATATATATATATATATATATATATATATATATATATATATATATATATATATATATATATACTCTAGAAAGGGTAATGCAGTCAAGCAATAAATAGATTAGTACTTTTTGATCATTCCCATATTAATTTCAATTCAAGAGCCACCGGTATACAGCTGTTTCAGCCTATTGGGCATCGTCAGTACCGGGCAGGCGGTCCTTGATTGAGGACAAAATAAGAAAAACCAAGGAAGTACTTGATGAAAATAACTGCGTTAACGCAAGCGAAACATAAGTGGAACTACCTATTGGTGTGACACCCAAGTCAACTTGCCAAGTTGACTTGGCAATATTGCACGTAATTATTACACCCAAGAGATTTGTATTTCTACTCCGTCGCTCTGGTTATATTGACTTGCATTATTATAATCCTGACAACTTGAATATATTTATGTCTGGGAAGTCTCTGTTAATATTATAATATCACATTTGTATTGAATTTTTCCAGGTATTAAACACATTTCATTCTATTGATACTTCTAATATCAGTTTGAAATATCGAGGAGTTAGGTTCCATAATTGTTTTCAAAAATGAATCTAATTCATTGTCACGATTTATTTTGGTGGTTTTATATTTCGGAATGTCAAAGTCTCCCAAATACTGATCCATTTCCATTCAAGATATATACTGTTAAAGAGTTTTATAGTTGTCATGTATTCAGTCGAAGCGGCAACACCGCAGCGAATTCAGTTGTCAATCAGGCATCACGATGGTTTACATCTATTGTATACAATCATTATTGTTAACCATAATTTATAAATAAAGTTCATCAAGGAAGTAATTTAGAGAGTTACCAATGATGCACATATTTGAAACAATCAAGATTTCACATGATGACAGCGGTAACGTGTTCTGAATTAGTCTAAATCACTGAATCACTTGTTTTTGTGTTTGTGCTGCCAATTATTAGGTCAGTTGTTGCTGAACAATTGATTTTGCCGAATTTATCCGTGGAAGTCGACAGTTGAAGGTAATAAAAAGATATTTCATCAAATTCCTAAAACAAAACTATACAAATTTTAACACAATGGGTGATCAAACAAGAGCTCCGGAAGAATTCAATTTTAGTGGTGATCTCAGTGGAAACTGGAAACTTTGGAAACAAAAATTTTATCTTTACCTAATTGTGAGTGGAAAAACCTCCAAAGCAGATCCTGTTAAAAATAGCTATCCTGTTAAATTTACTTGGTGACGAAGCTGTAAAAATCTGTAATACTTTCGAGTATGAAGAGGATGAAGAAAGTGAAAAATTGGCCACTGTTTTATTAAAATTTGTACCGTGTTTATGAACATTTCAAGTTTTTCAAACGGGAATAACTTTCGTGTGAAACGATTGACCATCTAGTTGCTTCACAGCTCTGAAGCAACTAGCATCTACATGCGATTTCAAAGAAAACAAATTTCTAATTCGTGATCGGATTGTATTGGGTGTAAAAGATCCACGTGTTCAAGAAAAATTTCTTCCCCACCTTGAGCTAACGGAAGCAATTAATATTTGTAGATCCATGGAAGCAAGTGTCGCAACTCAAAAGGAAATATCGAACGATACGGTGAGTGAAATAAAAAGGCGTGATTGGAATAACAGTAGTGGTGACAGTGTAGTGTCCTCTCATAGATATAATCAAGAAAGGGGTTATCAGAGACGTCCAGGCAGTCAAGTCCGATATAGGGGTCATTGTGAAGAAGCTGGTAGCAGTCAGACTATTGAGAATAGAGGTAGTATAACTTGTAGATGTTGTGGCCAAAAACATGAACAGGGCAAGTGTTTGGCGGCAAACCGTTTCTGCAATTTTTGCACTCAAAAAGGACACTATTTCAAGTATTGCCCTCGTAATAAAAACCAAGTTCATGAAATTGTAGGGGTGGAGATGATGAAATTGAGCACAATGATGTAAACTATCGTGAATGTAATAATTAAATCTGTTTAAAATCTGTTTAAAATCTGTTTTTCCGTTAACCAGCTGTCGCACCCCTACGAACGACAACCCCCAGAAGTCGAAACTTGTGCGAGCTAAGGATTAACGAGGTCTTACCTTTTAACGTGTGATTCCTAACACGTGTGATTCCTACTCTATTATTTGGACTATTACGAGCTCAGACATCAATGCAATTAAATGGTTTGAAAATATTTTAGTATGCGGTGTCAAAACTAGAGTTGAAATTGATAGTGATATCGTTAATACCCTTAATAAAAATAACTTTTGTGCTTGGAACATACCATTGGAAAAACTTTCAGGTATTTCAACTCTGCCCTCTTATTCGGGACACAAAATTGATGTATTAGGACGAATTTATCTTGATTGTCAATGTGGTGAAAAAATGGAAAAAATTTCATTCTATGTATTGAATTCTAAAATTCAAAGTTCAATTTTGGGACTTTCTGCCTGTCAATTTTTTGGAATCCTTCCTGAAAAATCCCATATTATGGCATACATAACTAATAATGAAAATGTTGAAATTTTATTGAGTTCGTACAGTGCAGTATTTTCGGGTATGGGGAAAGTTAAAAAACATTGATATAATTTTGTCAGAAAATGCCATACCACATATTAGCGCCCTTAGAAAAATTCCTTTGGCTTTGAAAGAGAAAGTTAATCTAAAATTGGACGAAATGGTAGCTCAAAATATTATTTCACCTGTCACTGAGCCAACTGACTGGGTGCATCCAATTGTTGTTGTTCCAAAACCCAAGGGCGATATAAGAATTAGCATGGACCCAAGAAAACTTATTTAGTGTGAAGTTAGCCACGCTTTTCCATCCACAATTTCTGACATGCTGACTGCCGATGTTGGGATAGAGGAGATATTGTAAGCAGTGTTGCCAAGTTTCTCATAAATCTAAGGCTGGTATTTAATTGGGCGATATCATACAAATGAGCCGAACAAATCAAAAAACATTTTCTAAACGTATATACAAAGAGAACTTGAAATGAAATTTGTCACTGATAATTATTGATAACCGTATTGAGTAAGCATAGGAAGCGTATTGACAGTACCGATTTTGACACGCATTATTATTTTTTTGAAGATGAATACCTACTTCCTATTCTCTGACAAAACTTCGTATTTTACAAATAACGGCAAGAACTTCGTGAAATTTTGTGGAATACCTTTTAGTGCACTAATAGAGTGAATCATTAAATCAGCGTGACGTGCCGTATCGCCTTGATTACAATATTTTATACTTAGGAAAATAAAAAAAATCACGTATTCCAAAAACACTTTATTGTGAGATTTTCACTAAATTGTTTTACAAAAACGCAACACGTGTTTCGCCATACAATGGCTTCATCTGGCGTGTCTTTCAACAATGAGTTGAAAGACACGCCAGATGAAGCCATTGTATGGCGAAACACGTGTTGCGTTTTTGTAAAACAACTTAGTGAAAATCTCACAATAAAGTGTTTTTGGAATACGTTAGTTATGGATTTTCATCAAGTATCGGCCGATTCCATCATATATATAAAAAAATCATATTTTCCTATTTACGATGAGTAACCCCATGGAATTTGGTAGAAAACCATTTGCTTATGTGTACTAACAGGGTGACTCCTCAAATTGGCGTCACCTGCTGTACCAACTCTGATACGAATTTTTATTGGTGGGAGAATGAAAAAGTCATATTTTCCAATCTACGATGAGTACCTTCATGAAATTTTGTGAAAGACAATTCGGAGGGGTGTGGTAACAAGGTGAATCATCAAGTTAGCGTGACATGCCGTACGGACTACCATACGAATTTTTATTGTTTGAAAAATAGAAAATTCGTATTTTCCAATCTACGATGAGTACCCCCATAAAATTTTGTGACAGACCATATAGAGGGTTGTGCTATCATTTGTGAATCATTAAATCAGCGTGACATACCGTACGGACTGCGATACGAATTTTTATTTTTCGAAAAATAAAAAATTTGTATTTTCCAATCTACGATGAGTACCCCCATGAAATTTCGTGACAGACCAATAAGAGGTGTGTGCTAACAGGGTGGATCATCAAATCAGCGTGACATATCGTACGGACTGCGATACGAATTTTTATTGTTCGAATAATAAAAAATTTGTATTTTCCAATCTACGATGAGTACCGCCATGAAATTTCGTGACAGACCAATAAGAGGTGTGTGCTAACAGGATGGATCATCAAATCAGCGTGACATGTCGTACGGACTGCGATACGAATTTTTATTTTTTTTTTATTTTTTTTTATTTTTTTTTTATTTTTTTTTTATTTTTTTTATTTTTTTATTAGTCAATGGGCTATGCTTGAAGACTGGCAATAAACAAATCTAAAGCAAATGGAACTTCAAACGTTCAAGCCAGTCTCTATATACCTACACAGTAGGTTTAATGGACTGACGCCTATCAGAAAACAACTACTCCCCTGGCTAATACCACGAAGGGCGTTGGATTATATCAGACAGGCGTCAGTGCAGGAATCTTCACAGAAAATGTCCTGCATATGCAATTGGCAATACAACTGAAAGAGTCGACCTTCAATTATGGAACGGGCACACTTGCAGACCGGTTTCGGGCTTATTAGCCACTCATCAGTGCAAGATAGTGACCATCATCGACCTAAAGTCAATGATATTCCACCATTGAAAATCGGAATTCTTTCAGAGTATTTCATTCCTCTTCCGAAGTTGGAGCGAACATCAAAAATGTCACTCCATCTAGTGAACGAGGAACTAACCAACTGCACATCCGTAATTTGCCCGATTCCTCTAAATAAGGAATAAAAACTTTCTCATTAGTCAATGGGCTATGCTTGAAGACTGGCAATAAACAAATCTAAAGCAAATGGAACTTCAAACGTTCAAGCCAGTCTCTATATACCTACACAGTAGGTTTAATGGACTGACGCCTATCAGAAAACAACTAATCCCCTGGCTAATACCACGAAGGGCGTTGGATTATATCAGACAGGCGTCAGTGCAGGAATCTTCACAGAAAATGTCCTGCATATGCAATTGGCAATACAACTGAAAGAGTCGACCTTCAATTATGGAACGGGCACACTTGCAGACCGGTTTCGGGCTTATTAGCCACTCATCAGTGCAAGATAGTGACCATCATCGACCTAAAGTCAATGATATTCCACAATTGAAAATCGGAATTCTTTCAGAGTATTTCATTCCTCTTCCGAAGTTGGAGCGAACATCAAAAATGTCACTCCATCTAGTGAACGAGGAACTAACCAACTGCACATCCGTAATTTGCCCGATTCCTCTAAATAAGGAATAAAAACTTTCTTATTAGTCAATGGGCTATGCTTGAAGACTGGCAATAAACAAATCTAAAGCAAATGGAACTTCAAACGTTCAAGCCAGTCTCTATATACCTACACAGTAGGTTTAATGGACTGACGCCTATCAGAAAACAACTACTCCCCTGGCCAATACCACGAAGGGCGTTGGATTATATCAGACAGGCGTCAGTGCAGGAATCTTCACAGAAAATGTCCTGCATATGCAAATTACGGATGTGCAGTTGGTTAGTTCCTCGTTCACTAGATGGAGTGACATTTTTGATGTTCGCTCCAACTTCGGAAGAGGAATGAAATACTCTGAAAGAATTCCGATTTTCAATTGTGGAATATCATTGACTTTAGGTCGATGATGGTCACTATCTTGCACTGATGAGTGGCTAATAAGCCCGAAACCGGTCTGCAAGTGTGCCCGTTCCATAATTGAAGGTCGACTCTTTCAGTTGTATTGCCAATTGCATATGCAGGACATTTTCTGTGAAGATTCCTGCACTGACGCCTGTCTGATATAATCCAACGCCCTTCGTGGTATTAGCCAGGGGAGTAGTTGTTTTCTGATAGGCGTCAGTCCATTAAACCTACTGTGTAGGTATATAGAGACTGGCTTGAACGTTTGAAGTTCCATTTGCTTTAGATTTGTTTATTGCCAGTCTTCAAGCATAGCCCATTGACTAATAAGAAAGTTTTTATTCCTTATTTAGAGGAATCGGGCAAATTACGGATGTGCAGTTGGTTAGTTCCTCGTTCACTAGATGGAGTGACATTTTTGATGTTTGCTCCAACTTCGGAAGAGGAATGAAATACTCTGAAAGAATTCCGATTTTCAATTGTGGAATATCATTGACTTTAGGTCGATGATGGTCACTATCTTGCACTGATGAGTGGCTAATAAGCCCGAAACCGGTCTGCAAGTGTGCCCGTTCCATAATTGAAGGTCGACTCTTTCAGTTGTATTGCCAATTGCATATGCAGGACATTTTCTGTGAAGATTCCTGCACTGACGCCTGTCTGATATAATCCAACGCCCTTCGTGGTATTAGCCAGGGGAGTAGTTGTTTTCTGATAGGCGTCAGTCCATTAAACCTACTGTGTAGGTATATAGAGACTGGCTTGAACGTTTGAAGTTCCATTTGCTTTAGATTCGAATTTTTATTGTTCGAAAAATAAAAAATTCGTACTTTCCAATCTACGATGAGTACCCCCATAAAATTTTGTGACAGACCATATAGAGGGTTGTGCTAACAGGATGAATCATTAAATCAGCGTGACATACCGTACGGACTGCGATACGAATTTTTATTTTTCGAAAAATAAAAAATTTGTATTTTCCAATCTACGATGAGTACCCCCATGAAATTTCGTGACAGACCAATAAGAGGTGTGTGCTAACAGGGTGGATCATCAAATCAGCGTGACATGTCATACGGACTGCGATACGAATTTTTATTGTTCGAATAATAAAAAATTTGTATTTTCCAATCTACGATGAGTACCGCCATGAAATTTCGTGACAGACCAATAAGAGGTGTGTGCTAACAGGATGGATCATCAAATCAGCGTGACATGTCGTACGGACTGCGATACGAATTTTTATTGTTCGAAAAATAAAAAATTCGTATTTTTCAATCTACGATGAGTACCGCCATGAAATTTCGTGACAGACCATATAGAGAGGTGTGCTAACAGGATGGATCATCAAATCAGCGTGACATACAGTACGGACTGCGATACGAATTTTTATTATTCGAAAAATAACAAATTCGTATTTTCCAATCTACGACGAGTACCCCCATGAAATTTCGTGACAGACCGATAAGAGGTGTGTGCTAATAGGTTGAATCATCAAATCAGCGTGACATGCCGTACGGACTGCGATACGAATTTTTATTGTTCGAAAAATAAAAAATTTACATTTTCCAATCTACGATGAGTACCCCCACGAAATTTTGTGACAGACCAATAAGAGTGGTGTGCTAACAGGATGGGTCATCAAATCAGCGTGACATGCCGTACGGACTGCGATACGAATTTTTATTGTTAGGAAAATGAAAAATTCATATTTTCCAATCTACGATGAGTACCCCCATGAAATTTCGTGACAGACCATTTAGAGCAGTGTGCTAACAGGATGAATTATCAAATCAGCGTGACATGCCGTACGGAGCGCGATACGAATTTTTATTGTTCGAAAAATAAAAAATTCGTATTTTCCAATCTACGATGAGTACCCCCATGAAATTTCGTGACAGACCAATAAGAGGGGTGTGCTAACAGGATGGGTCATCAAATCAGCGTGACATGCCGTACGGACTGCGATACGAATTTCTATTGTTAGGAAAATGAAAAATTTCGTGACAGACCATTTAAAGCAGTGTGCTAACAGGATGAATCATCAAATCAGCGTGACATGCCGTACGGACTGCGATACGGATTTTTTCATTTTCCTAACAAGAAAAATTCGTATCGCAGTCCGTACGGTATGTCACGCTAATTTGATGATTCACCCTGTTAGCACACCCCTCTATATGGTCTGTCACAAAATTTTATGGGGGTACTCATCGTAGGTTGGAAAATACGAATTTTTTATTTTTCAAACAATAAAAATTCGTATGGTAGTCCGTACGGCATGTCACGCTAACTTGATGATTCACCTTGTTACCACAACCCTCCGAATTGTCTTTCACAAAATTTCATGGAGGTACTCATCGTAGATTGGAAAATATGACTTTTTCATTCTCCCACCAATAAAAATTAGTATCAGAGTTGGTACAGCAGGTGACGCCAATTTGAGGAGTCACCCTATTAGTACACATCAGCAAATGGTTTTCTACCAAATTCCATGGGGTTACTCATCGTAAATAGGAAAATATGATTTTTTTATTTTCTTAAGTATAAAATATTGTAATCAAGGCGATACGGCACGTCACGCTGATTTAATGATTCACTCTATTAGTGTACTAAAAGGTATTCCACAAAATTTCACGAAGTTCTTGCCGTTATTTGTAAAATACGAAGTTTTGTCAGAGAATAGGAAGTAGGTATTCATCTTCAAAAAAAATAATAATGCGTGTCAAAATCGGTACTGTCAATACGCTTCCTATGCTTACTCAATACGGTTATGAATAATTATCAGTGACAAATTTCATTTCAAGTTCTCTTTGTATATACGTTTAGAAAATGTTTTTTGATTCATTCAGCTGATTTGTATGATATCGCCCAATTAAATTCCAGCCTTAGATTTATGAGAAACTTGGCAACACTGCTTACAATATCTCCTCTATCCCATCATCGACAGTCAGTACGTCAGAAACTGTGGATGGAAAAGCGTGGCTAACTTCACACTAATGAAACAAAACTTAACCAGTACATCAAACGGGGAATTTTTGAAATTCCCACACAGAACGTGTTATTTCCACCATTAGTTGGTGCAAAATATTTCAGTCTTTTAGATGCTTCATCAGCCTTTCTTCAGTTGCCATTAACTTTCGAAAGCACATTTCTGTGTACAATTACTACCTGTTTTGGTAGGTATCGATACCTCAGACTTCCATATGGAATATCTTCAGCCCCAGAGATTTGTCAAAGATGTATCTATGAAATTCTAGATGGCATTTCAGGACAGGTAGCATATTTTGACGACATTTCGGTATACGGTCGTACACTTGAGGAACAGAATCATAACCTTAAAATTGTATTACAGAAAATCCAAAGTAGAGGACTTTAGACGCTCAGTCGTGAAAAATCACAGTTCTGTGTCAGAAAAATACAGTTTTTGGGACATATCATCAGTGACAAGGGAATATACCCTGATGATAATAAAACCCCTGCTATCCGTGAGATAAATCCGCCAAAGTGCAAAAAGGCTTTGCAACGTTTTTTAGGAATGATAGTATACCTTTCAAAATTTATTTCTAATCTCTCAATTGAAACAAATACATAAAGAAAACTCTTGAGTGACAAAAATGAGTGGGTCTTGACTTTGAACGAACAAAAATGTTTCATTCGTTTAAAACAATTGATTTCTAATGCGACACCATTATCGTATTTTGATCCTTCAAAGGATGTAGTACCTACTTTCCGTTGATTCTGGACCATACGGTTTCGGTGCTTTCATTAGTCAAGATAATCAGCCTATCGAGTTTGCATGTATTTCGTTGACTCCATCTCAGCAACGATACAATCATATCGAAAAAGAGCTCTTGGCCATTGTTTTTGGTTGTGAGCAATTCAGATACTATTTATTTGACATGAGTGGATTTAAAATTGACAGCGATCATAGACCACTACTGGGACTTCTGAAAAACCCTTTCGATTACATGACACAACGAATTCACAGACTTGCTATGAAACTACTGCAATATAGATTTACACTTACGTTGGTTCAAGGAGAAAATATGCAAATTCCTGATACATTGAGTCGTGACCCAACCGAAGAAACTATAAATACGGACTATCTAAAAACAAACAAAGTATTTTCTGTAATAGCAACCAGACCAGAGAATGAAAAAAGATTAAAAGAAACAATCAATGATGATCTTGAACTCCAAAAACTTAAATATTATGTCTTGAACGGGTGGCCAAAACACAAAACTATTGTTCAGTGTGGAATGAAAAAGTACTGGGATATCAAAGATGATATCTTTCCACACAAAGATGTGGTTTTTAATGAAAAGCGGCTTATCATTCCACGTAGCCTCAGACAAGAGTTTTTGAACTTGATGCATCAATCTCATCATTTATTACCCTGGCTGGTCTAGAGATATTGAAAAGCTAATTCTTTCTTGTCCATTATGTCAATCATATACTAAATCTAACCCTAGAGAACCTTTAATGCCTCATGATATTCCTCGCCTCCCATGGCAAAAAATTGGCATAGATTTTGAATCTATTGGTACTCAAGATTTTCTTGTCACCGTAGATTACTTCAGCAAATTTACTGTTGTAAACTAATAAAACAGGAGAGACCGTGATTTCTACTTTGAAAAATATATTCTCAGCAAACGGACAACCTCAAGAAATTTTTTCAGACTGTGGACCACCTTTCACGTCATATGAATTTCAACAATTTGGTAGAAAATATGACATCATCGTTTGTTTGAAGGTAATTGACAATGTTTCATGATGAATTTAATTAGTTCGGACTTCCATTATCTTATATTATATAAAATGATTTGAAATCCCTGAAATGATAAAAAAAGAGGAATGAAAATGAATAGCTCAAGACACAATTATATTAAGCAAAAACCTGAAATGAAAATTAGTGAAGTAAAATCCAAGTGAAAATGAAACAAATTGAAAAAATATAAATACAATAAAAGTTAAAAAGTTTAGAGATTCCAAGTCAAGGTAATTCAAGACGTTTTGATTGTAAGGTATCCACAGTCGTCTTCGGGTGATGTCATATGACATTATATTGTCAATATCTAGTCCATACTACCCAAAATCTAACGGAATGGTTGAAAGAGCCATCTAAACTGTCAAGAGCTTACTTACTAAAATGATTCAAGATGACGGGGATCCATTTTTGGTGATTCTCAATTATAATACCACGCCAAAACAACATTTACCTGCTCCTTGTGATTTTCTCATGGGACGTAAACTGAGAAAAACATTGCCAGTAAGCCAACAAGTTCTTGCGCCAAGATATTTAATTCAGGGTATAAGAGAGAAACTAAAGTGTCTTCAAGAAAGCCAAAAGAGTTATTATGTTGTTGGCACCAAAAAACTCGACGATTTTCAGTACAATCAGCCAATATTAGTTCAAGAAAAATGTCGGAAATGGAAACAGGAAACTATTTTGAATAAAATGGGCTCCAATGATTATAATGTTGAAGTTGATGATGCTCATTATCGTCGAAATAGGCAACACCTTGGACCATTACGAAAATCGACATCTTCTACTGAAAATCCTTAACAAATTATCATAAACAATGAAGAAGTTTCCGAACCGAAATGTGAAATTGGTATCCAAAATACTAAGTTCACTAATGAAAGTGAAATCACAACTAGAAGTGGTCGAATAGTTAGAGCTCCTGATAGAATAATCTTGTGATTTTTGTTTTCTTTTTTTTTCTTGCCACACATGATACTACCGATTTTTTTATCATATTTGATAATACTGCTTCAACAACTCTTAATTGTAATATGTGTAGATATATATTCATGTGTGTATATGAGTATTCATTCATTAATGATATAATTTTATAGACATTCATTTATGGGATAATTAGAATTTTGCTTTCATTCTTTCATTTTTATGAAAAGGAGCATGTCATGTATTCAGTCGAAGCGGTAACACCGCAGCGAATTCAGTTGTCAATCAGCCATCACGATGGTGTGCACCTATTGTATACAATCATTATTTTCAACCATAATTGATAAATGAAGTTAATCAAGGAAGTGATTTGGAGAGTTGTCAGTGATGCCCTTATTTGAAACAATCAAGATTTCACAATAGTGAATTCAAATTCCAAAGCTATTTTGAATTGGAGAGGAAAGTATCAACAAAAATGAACTATACACTTTTTTTCATTCATGCTAAAAAATTAAGAAAAAGAATCAGTATTAGTACAGTTCTTGAAGATTAAAATTTCACATTCGATTACGGAGAATTCTTGTAGATATAAGTTTTTCACTTAACGTTGAGTTAGAGGGTTGAATTTTCTTCTTTCTGATTTCTGTTCTGCTGTTGATGGATTCGAACGTTATTCAGTTTTGTTCGATTTCAAATCTTGTGGTTTTTCTATTTTTTTACTCTCATTGATTTGAATATTTTCTGATTCATTTCCAAAGGAGTTGCTTGTTTCAACCGTATTAACCAATGTTGCTTATTCAATAAAATTGCCGAATATCGCTGTTACTATTTATATTTATTAGTTATGGTTTGTTTGAAAAGAAGAAGGCAATGAACGTACCCCTCTGGTTTTTAAGACACATGCAAATTGCACTGTTTTCTCGAAGTAGGATAAATTTCACTATTCTCTAGTTCATACTAACGATTATATTGCAATTATTCAATGAGCGATTGAGCTGCGTGTAGGTTCAATGTAGAGTTCCAAATGAGACATGATTTCCTATTCTAGAGTACAACACATGTCTTGGTACTTATAAAAAAGAAAGAAGTTGAATGGATTATTTTTTATGACTCCATCTGAAAACTCAATTCTCAACTGTTTCATTGATGCATGAATTTTTTCAAAGACTATACATTCTGTTCAATGTTTTAGAATATTCTCTACTTATATTTTTCAAGAAACACGAAAAAATCACATGTGAATTAATCATTTCAAATTCGGAAACAAGGATACGCAAAACCTGAATCTATTTCTGGAATAGGCTACTGACCTCAGGAAGACTCGAATAACTCATAAAATCAGACTGTAGAATATATGAAAAATCTCAACATTGATCTGAAATGTTATTTGTTGCAAATTTTCTTACCAATCAATTTCAATTACACATATTCAGAGACGAAACGAGTTTTTATTTCGGTAGACATACAAGTAACCCGACTGTGCAAAATTGATGGATTCATATTTCATCTCTGAACGGAAAATAAATCGGGGATTCATCGTTTGCATAGGAATAGGATGCGGTTGTTATTCAGATGCTCGATGGAAAATGCATGTTTCAGCTGAAAAATGAAAACTGTAGATACTACAAATGTGTACCTTCGGAAAAATTCGGATTTTGAAATCTCTTTGTAGGGAATTTTCATAATGGCTCCAATGATTGGTTTCATACATATAAAGGTAGTGTAAGGTAAACGTTTGAGTTTTGGACATTTCAATTTGTAATTTATTCCGTAAAATG
The DNA here is from genome assembly GCF_025532065.1 of Leptinotarsa decemlineata. NCBI lineage: Eukaryota > Metazoa > Arthropoda > Insecta > Coleoptera > Chrysomelidae > Leptinotarsa > Leptinotarsa decemlineata. The sequence goes on from NW_027412590.1 coordinate 2,749,752, forward strand.
TCTTCGGAATGAGTTATAAACGATTTACCTATTCAGAAATCATGAAAATATCATAATATTTGTATAAATCTCCGTTCATATTCGGAAAGGTTTGAAATAGGATGAGAAATTAAATGAAGTCAAATTGGGAATATGAAAATCAAAAATATTTCAGTTCACAATTGATAGAAATTGGAGTGATTATTTGAAGAATTATAGAATTTGTAATGGAATCGGAGCCCTCGATATCAGATTTCAATAGAAAGTGGTCAGTTTTCTATCATGTGTATGGTTTCTCAATAGAAATTGTAAAACTTTACTTGAGCTCATGCAGACACACAGTTCGTGCTCAGGAAATTAGAAATCAATTGATCATATCACAAATAAAAAGACAAGTCAATAAATGCTGAAACAACGATCGAGCTGACATTTGCTTCCAGAATTTGTTTCAAAAATTCATTGGTAATGGATGTATTTTCTCATCCATTTTCTTCCACAATATTATAGTTCTCCACTTGTTCATTGCTGTATCAACTCTTACACATTATTATGACTGATAAAATTGGAATATTGAATTACAAACGAAGTTCAACTAAGGCGCAAATCATACGAGTTGCGAAATACATAGCAGACTTTAACGATGCCTAAAAAGTAATTGTATTATATTCACATTTGGAGAAGGCCGAAGTGCTTCGGAGTGATTTTGATGGAGTATAATCATTAATTAAGTTCAGAGATGCCATAAACGATCATGGTCAGACTTTGATATTTCTTCAAATCATTCAAACAATATAATTCACAGTATCTAAAATTGTAATTTTAGATGGGATCAAATTGAATTAACTAGAATTTAAGAGCTCTCATGGAAAGTGGCTGCAGTTTCCAGATACGTGCAAACAATGATTCTTAACTGTGCCGCAGTAAGCAAAATTCAAAAATTTTGTTAACTAAAATCATGCACAATACTCTCGTACACTTAGAAAGAAGCCAATTCACAGATAATTAGAATAGTGAACAACAGAGATAGAAAACAGAGGTTGCATCTTTTGATGCAACCTACTCATCTTCAGCCTCTCCCCTTTCAGTAAATGTTCACATTTATCTATTGTATCATTCTGGGAATGAAGACCTATTATTATTATTACTACCATACCATAATTCTGTTCAACAAATGATATCCAACCAACAATTAGTTTCACGTTTGACATGTATCTCAACCAACCCTTTTTTCTCAAAGTGACAACTCGGATTCAGACAAAAATTTGTGTACTGCAAACTCACCTATTCTAGATAGTATTGAAATGCTTTCAGAACATGACACTGTTATAATATATTCTCATTGTTCTCTCTGTTACTAATTTATGTTATTCACTCAAAAATATCATATTTGGCAACAAAAAAAATCCGGTAAAAGCTAACAGAATAGAACTGTGGATATAACGATGACATTTAATAATATATGTTTTGTCAAGTATTTTTCGTCAAAACATCGATGATTGTATAAGAATTGTTGAATTGAACATTTATTAGCAAACGTTGTTCTGCTACATGAATAATCATCCATCTCACATACAAGTGAGTGGACTGAAAAATCTCAGGATACTGAACACTGATAAATACTTTTACAATAATGAATGTTCACAAAATAATTGAATATTTCAACAGAATCAGTGGGAAAAATATATTGAACTCTAGAAAAACATGAGAGTCAGTCTCATGTTTTTCTAGAGTTCAATATATTACATCAAAAAATAATTTTGATTTCATTGTAAAACTCAATGGAGTAGAAATTTCAAACGGAGATCTCCTGGTGTGTTTCGTTGTGAATTTGTTCCAGTTGAGAAAACCTTCAGGAATTTCAGAACGAAATGAGAAAATTACACAGATCTGATAAAATGTTCTCTTGAAAGCCCAATTTCCATTTGAGTAGATGATGAATTTATTCGATCGCTGGTTGACATTTGATAAATACAACAACAAGAACTTGGTGATCGTTTCGGTTTTCGTTGTAGCCATACCGCTCAACTGATCAAATCACTGAACAATAATGAAGCAATTGTAAGTATCACTACTGAATGGGTGAGGTCACTTCTAGCACAAAAGTCAATGCTTTTTTGATGAGGTTCTTTTTTAAAATTTTCACACCTATGAGATATGACGTCCCCATTATCTTTGGTAATGGTCTTATAGTGATGTATGACACAACGTTATTACTTCGTTATTATTAGTCGTATCGTGAGATATAACACATCGAATAAAGATCGGATCGTGGAATGTGAAATGTCAAAGGGAAAAGTAAACTGAATTGAGAAAATACAAACGGAGATGAGAGCAAAAAAGATATTGAGTCGCAATATTTTGCTTTATGTCTAAGTTGTGGTGGGTAGCGTGGTAGTTGAATAGATCTTCTGGGGGTTACATTTCGGTAGTCGATTTGGGGGCATATTCAGAAAAAATTAAGAGGGGGGGGGATCGAAGTTTGAGCTTTTGTTTGGGGTAGTGGGACCTTGGGATACGATGTTGATATTTTACGTTGTTTGCTGAGAGAGTTGGTAGATGAACTCTGCAATATTGGATCCTGTTAATGATTGTGTGATTGACTGACAGAAGAGTAAAAAGAGTTTCAAAAATTAGTCTAGATTTAAATTACATTGCCGCATTTACAAAATTTGAAAACGTTTTCATATACAGTGTCACACATAAAGTTCGCATCAAAAGGGAATTTTTTTTGTTCATCTCTTCAAGCAACTTTTGATATCTCCGTTAGGTTGTGCTTTGAAAATGATGCCAAATGACATTTATATGACCGATCAAGTGATTTTTCTTTCCTGTCAAATTTGACATTTTTTCCAAAAAATGTTCAGAAAAGCAGTTATTGCTCGAAATTTCGAAAATCGGTAAGGAGAAAAGATAATTGTTTTTCCATTTTTTACCCATATACCAATTTTCAGCTCTCTAGTACAAATTTAGTTTTTTTACAGTTTTTTGAAAATTTTACATTTGCCGATTTCTCAAATTTAGCCAAACCTCAACAGAGTTAGTGCTTTATGCCTAACTTATCTTTCCAACGCATTTTTATTACCAATTGCAATTCTAAATACAACTTATTTCGCAAAAATTTAAAACACCTGATAAAATGATGCCAAAAATGATGCAAAGTTGATACAGTTTTTAAAACAAATAAATATTTCACTTTATTTCTACTTTTTGCGAAATAGTTTGATACATAAGCATAATTAAAAAACAATATCAATGAAAAGTCAATAATTTATTCTTTACTGCACTTTTCAAACAGTTAAACTTTGATTTACTAATTACGAAAAATTACAACGCAATTAAACTAAGGGAAGGAATTATACGAAAGTAATTTCACATTTACTAAATATCTTTTATGAGGTATGAATGAACAAAATTACTTCAGAAATCAATTTAGATTCTGTTGCCCAGAAAACTAAACCGTAAAGTATTCTAACAAACATCTGTTAAAATAAAGTTATAATTTAAATTAAGAACACTAAATCAAATCGAAACATATGCCTAAACCATGTAAATACCAATAGAAATACAAAATAAAAAGTCACATTTCGGTGTGCCTTCCACCACGTTCAATGCAATCAATTGTCCTTTTTAAAACATCTTCAACTGCATTCTTTATACTACGGGGTTTCGTGCTTACAACACATTCTTGAATAACTGCCTCAAAATGGTTTATATCTAGGTGCTTATATACCTTTTGTTTTAAGTAACCCCCCAAGAAGAAATCTAGTGGGGTTATATCAGGAGATCTAGGCGGCCAAAAGTGATCCATATTGCGACTGATTACTTTGCCCCTAAATATTTCCAAAAGACGCTCTTTAACCACCCTTGTAGTATGAATAGGTGCACCATCACACTGATACCACACAACATTTCTTACTTGAAGGGGCATATTATCCAAAACTTCAGATAGTTCGGTATTCACAAAGTGTAGGTAGTCCGCAGAATTTTAATTATGTCTAAAAAAGTATGGTCCTATAATTTGATCGTTTAATATGCCACACCATACATTCGTCTTAAACGAATGTTGATCTCGACATTCGATTACGAAATGTGGGTTTTCTTCTGCCCACCACCTGCAGTTTTGCGAGCTCACAACGCCATTTGAAGAGAAGGTCGCTTCATCTGTCAATAACATTTGATAAGGAAAATGATAATTTTCTTCTTTTTCCCCTTTAAACCAAAAAGAAAAATACAAGCGCATATCGAAGTCCCTTTCTTTTAATGTATTGATAAATTTTGGTTTATAAGACGTAAATTCATTTTTGTGTAAAAAACGTCGTACACTCTCTCGGTTAACATCTGCTCTATCTGCAATATCTTGAACACTTGTTTTTTTATGTTCTACGACATCCAAACATATTTCAAATTCCACTTCTTCAGTATGTCTAGAAGGCTGATATGCTTTTCTAAAATTACTCTCAACCGAGCCAGTAGATTTAAACTCAGCTATTATCCTACTAACTGTTGACTGATGAATATTTTTTGCAGGATGTCTGGCATTGAAAATATCAGCTACTTGTTGGTGACCGGTATTCTCGCCGCATATTAAAACGATTTCAGTTTTCTCTTGAAGATTCAGCATTTTTAACAGCACACTAGACAACGAATAAACTATTTTGAATCTAAAACTGATAAACACTATTTTGAGTTATTCAACAAATGTCATATGACAATAAAATATTTTGCTTATTCAGTTCAGTTCAATTGTTTCCACAGTACCCTTAGTTTAATTTCGTTGTAATTTTTCGTAATTAGTAAATCAAAGTTTAACTGTTTGAAAAGTGCAGTAAAGAATAAATTATTGACTTTTCATTGATATTGTTTTTTAATTATGCTTATGTATCAAGCTATTTCGCAAAAAGTGGAAACAAAGTGAAATGTTCATCTGTTTTTGAAAACTGTATCAACTTTGCATCATTTTTGGCATAATTTTTTCTGGTTTTTTAAATTTTTGCGAAATAAGTTGTATTCAGAATTGCATTCGGTAATGAAAATGCGTTGGAAAGATAAGTTAGGCATAAAGCACTAACTTTGTTGAGGTTTGGCTAAATTTAAGAAATCGGCAAATGTCAAATTTTCGAAAAACTGTAAAAAAAACTGAATTTGTACTAGAGAGCTACAAATTGGTATATGGGTGAAAAATGAAAAAAAATCATCTTTTCTCTCTACCGATTTTCGAAATTTCGAGCAGTAACTGCTTTTCTGAACATTTTTTGGAAAAAATGTCAAATTGGACAGGAAAGAAAAATCACTTGATCGGTCATATGCATGTCATTTGGCATCATTTTCAAGTACAACCTAATGGAGATATCAAAAGTTGCTTGAAGTGATGAACAAAAAAAAATCCCATTTGATGCGGACTTTATGTGTGACACTGTATATTTCATTTGATTCATCACTCACCTCCGTTGCATAAATTCTAATTCCTTCAGAAACTGAAATTGAAACAAAATTGAATGAGCTCTTCGGGCTTGATATTATGGAATAGGTGAACAAAATATTGAAATGGGTCTCGGTAATCGTACCAATTCTCAGATGCAACGGCGAAAGTTTAAATTTGAATGAATGTGCGGAAAGCAAATGAACATATTGCTGCACATTTTCAGTAACTCCCATGATTTGTTCCAGGTTAGATATAAAAAACGCTTTCTAGCTCATAAAACTATCAGAAAATAGCGGTTATATAACAATAGTAGTTACCAGTGGAGAACTATATAAGTACAAAAGGTTGAAGTTTGAAATATCATGTGCAGTGGGAATATTTTGGTGCATATATTTGAACAGGTCAACGCAAAACATTGAAATTTGGACTAATGAAATTAATGCAGGAATACTTTATTTTGAAGTGGAATTGACAGATGAAACTTTCAAGATGGAGACTGGGCGCCATCTGGTAAAAGAAAATTGAACAAAAGGGGAGTATTGTGACACATAATATTGATGCTCCTGACGAATACTTTACAACCCTAGAATATGTAGCCAGTATCTTCACTTACCATTTGGACCATTTATCAATTTCCTGAAGACAAACACGTTAATATCGATATTTCTAGAAATATTCCTTTTTATCTGCCATATAGCAATTCCAACAACCCGATAAGGTTTGTTAAGTTATTTTTGGTTTATAAAAACGACAAAAATGTCAGTACGACAATGAGCATCATCGTTCAGTTAGAATATTCTCATTTAGTTTTCGATTTCACTCGTAAAAAGGTAACACGTCAACAATTTCTGAAATGTTCAATTCTCGTCAATCGAAAAAAAAAATTGAAGTGATTATTATTTACGGTGCTACGCGTTACTTCCACGAGCCGAAAGGATTTTCAATGAACGTTTTCCGAATCGTCCTATCCGTAGAAAGTATTTGAGGGAACTTGTATACAAATTCACAACTACCGTTAGTGTACATAACAAAAAGCCCCCTAGTCATCCGTTCCTTCCGGAAGAAAAGCAAAGGCAAGTAATTGGTGGAATGGTAGAGAATCCTGAACAGTCCACTCATTCCGTCGCGAATGTTTGTGAGGTATCTTCTACTACTGTGTGAAAACTTTTGAAGAGGAATAGGTTTCATCCATACAAAATCAAAATAGTACTCCAATTAACTGACGCAAACCATTGCAAGGCATCATACCTATCTTCACAATATTCGTTTTAGTGACGAATGTATATTTTTTTAAACGGCAATGTTCACAGACAAAATTGCCCAATATCCAGAAAAAATATTGTTTGGGCGGGAATATTGGGAAACCATATTGTAGGACCCCTACAACCAAAATTCAACAGGGGAACTGTATTTGAATATACTGGAAACTACTATTGACCCTCTCATCACTAAAATCATCGGAGCGATTCCTAATGAATTCGATATGGATATTGTATTCCAACAAAATGGAGCACCTGCACTTTACTCCAGACAAGTGACAAACTATTTGGATACTATTTTTCCCGATGAGGTCCTACAGAATGAATAGCCTGCTTGCTAGATTTGACACCTTTGGACTTTTTTTATGGGAAACGAAACTGAACCTGCTTCAATATTGGATAAATGGCAAATGATAGAGATTTTGACGTTACTGTGTTAGAAAATGTTCGGCGTGAAATATCGAATAGGCTGTTCATATATCAAGAAGTTAAAGGCAACCATTTTGAGCATCTTCTGAACTGACTCCAAGCTTATTACCCCATATCATGTAGTTAAATGTCAATTTTTTTTTCCACCGTAGTTTGCGCTGGTCAGGCCCTATACCCCAAAGCCCCGATACATTCGGGAGGGCGTGCCAGAATTATCAACTAATAACCACTCCCCACTTCGGGGGATAAATGATCATTAATAATGATAATAATAATAATACGTCGACATTATACATGAATCTTCACAAAACTTGTGATAAAACAGATAAATACATGGACAAACACAAAAAAAAAGGAAAAAATAAAGTATATTTAATATTTATACAATACACTCTCATCAACTTAGATACTCAGCGACATTGTAAAAAGAACAGTTGATAAGGTATTTTTTCAGGGTTTCTTTGAAATTCATTTCTTTATTTTCCCTTTTCATGTAATCGGGAAGATTGTTAAGAACTTTTGCTCCTACGTAGGATGGACTGTTCTCATATAAATTAGTTGATTGTTTTTCCAACCTAATGAAGTTACCATCTCTTGTTGGATATGTATGAAAATCTGAACTGTGGAGATGATTGTCTAAATGTTTTCTAAAATTCAGAATAATTTTGTATATTTATTATATACGCAGAATACAGGCAAATTTTTTTTTCTGATAAAATGTTGTCTACAAGATTCCTCAACATCTAATTAGTAAATCAAACGAAATACTCTCTTTTGGCCAACAAAAATGTTATTTATAGATGTGGAGCAACCCCATACAGCGATATTCTATGAGATGTGAGAATAAATCACGGCATAATAAACATTCGAAAGCTAATCAGTACTGAGTGTGGATGAAAGTTGCCGTATAACATAAAAATCACAGCTCACTTTCTGACCTGACTCACAGCTGACTCCCAAGTCATGTGACTATCAACATAGGTACCAAGGAATTTAGTATTGTCTGACGAAATCTCATCACCACTACTCACTCTGACTCGAAAATCGGTAATTTTCCTGACAGTTCTTGACTAGAACTGCATTAAAACAGTATTACTGGGGTTTACAACCAAAGAGTTTTTGCGGCACCAATCTGTAAATGCGACAGACAGCTCATTGAGTTTAACTTGGAGTTCCTCCGGGCTTTCAGCATCTGCAGCAAGTGTTGTGTCGTCTGCATAAAAAATTATTCGGTTTGTATTCACTTGTTTTGGCATATCATTGATGAAAAGTAGGAACATCAGAGGTCTCAAAATGGATCCCTGAGAGACTCCATATTCATTACTGTATGATTGTGATGGGCAGTCATCATATTTCACGCACATCTTTCTGAGAGTCAAATATGACTCCAGCCATGAAAGTACATTTTCTCTAAATCCTAGCGAGAATAACTTACTCAGGATTATATCATGATTGATGATATCAAATGCCTTGGATAAGTCGAAAAGAACACAGATAAGTCGAAAGAGCACAGACGTACTTTTTCTTATCAAGGGCATCATAGACATATTCAAAAAACTCGTTTTGAGCACTTTCGATCGACTTACCCGGTCAAAAACCGTGTTGAAACCTGGTTATTATGTTGAACTTGTCCAGAAAATTGAACATCTTATGATACACACATTTCTCAAACACCTCACACAATAGCGTGGGTACTGTTATGGGTCGGTATTTTCCATGATGCTGGGTCTCCATTTTTTGAAATTGATGAGAGGAGACCAATTTTTAGTTTATTAAGGAATTCACCGAGTTCGATAGATACTATTAATTAAAAAAGCTGATGGTTTGCTAATATACATATAAATGAATGATTTTCAAGATTTTCGTAGAGATGCAATCAATTCCTACTGAGTTAGTATTTTTGAAAGACAAAATGATTTCACAAATATCGCTTGAGTGAACAGAGGAAAAATAGAAGGTTTGACTTCCAAACATTGTTGTATAGCTACTGAAAGACGTGGAACCAAAGTGTTTATATATGGTTTTTTCAGCTATCGTTGAAAAATTGGGTCCGCGAATCATGTACTCTGAGCAAGCGCAGTGAGACAAGAATGACAGCCTTCTGCATCTGTGCGGCTAAGTTTTCTGCCTTAGTGCGCCAATTATATTATTATTATTATTATTGATATTTTGTACCGTAGTATGCGTTGGTTAGGTCCTATCCCCGAAGCCCCGATACATTTGCACCATCATTATCAACCAATGACCACCCTCCACACCGGGTAAGTGGTCATTGGGTAAGAGAATCATGTGCCCTGAGCAAGCGCAGTGGGCCAAGAATGACAGCCTTCTGCATCTGTCCGGCTAAGATTTCTGCCTTAACGCGGCCGTTCCGCCATTTTGTATTGATTGAAGATATTGACATTATATTTGTCAATTTCACTTCAAAATAAAGTATTCATGCACTAATTTGATTATCCCAAATTTCAATTTTTCAAGTTGACCCGTTCAAAAAATGAAAGTGGGGGACAAATGTCCCCCTGTATAGTATAGTACTGTATACTTAATAGTTTACTCCCAGTCCATTGAATAACATAAGAAAAGGTGAAAAATAATTCAATTGGAAAGTTATTTTTTGCAAACAGTCACAGCATATGCTAGCTAGCTGTTTCATAAGATGTCTCCTCCATATATTTGACGAGACAGTAGACTTCACAGTTTATTTGTTTTCTGTATCTGATAAACGATGTCTCCGGTGACACAATTGAAATTCCTAATACGTTCCTTGTATATTGCCGTTCTTGAACCACACCTAAGAGCGAATTTCCGTAGTGTATATCGTGCTGCTTGAATGCATTCCACCCCTGACAACTACATTTCGCTTTTTATTACAGTATTTCACACACGCTTCTTTCTGGAAATACAATTCTATTGAATTTGGGACGAATTCGCATTACACAGAAACGTTTATTTGTACGGAAGTACGATACGTGATGGCTTACCTACCCGACGATGGCACTCGAAGTCCTGCAAATCGTTATTTCCACCATCGCATATAGGGATCGGTTTGGATAAAGATTTCCAAAGCATTTCATCCGAATCCATTCGAAATGTTTCACCTCATCTCATTCATTGAAGCGGAAAGATTGAAAAGCCACCCTTTGATGTACCAACTGACATTTCAAACACGGTATATGAGTTTGGAGAAACTCTCCGATTTCAGAGTTTCCTGTCAATCTGGAGATTGAGATGGCGAGACAACAAAATAAAGGAAATGGAAGAATTGACAGAATTCATGAAGAACGGTTTCGATCTGTCACTTTCCCTCTTGACTTTTGTAAAAGTCAACAAAAAAAAAGCTCATTTCGAACATCAGCTGCAAGCAATGCCGAAGGATTCCATCCTTCGGTTCTATCCTTATAGTTGAATCATTGCAGGGGGCACCCAACTTCTTTTTCGACACTCCTGGGAACCTGGTAATTAAGGAAATGTCTCTTGAACGTCAACCAATGAAGTGGCAAACCACAGACACGTGTTTCGGGCTTTCGGCCCTTCATCAGTATGGTGCAGCCAAGTGTGAGGATGGGCAACACTTGGTTACCAAAAGAAAGAAATACATATGCAAGGAGTCACGAGCAGGAGCCAGCCGCACATTTATGGTTTCAGTTAATAGATCTTGTATTCACAAGGAAACCATCAAAATCATCACGAAGGAAGCTATAACTAACTGCGTGACATCCGGGACTAGGATGTCTTGATACAGATACAGAAGTTAATAATCGGACATAACACTCAAGAAAGTGGCAAACCATAGACACGTGTTTCGGGCTTTTGGTCATCATTAGTATGGTGCAGCCAAGTGTAAGGATGGGCATGAGAAAGAAATATAAATGCACGGAGCCACCAGCAGGAGCCAACCGCACATTTGTGGTTTCAGTTGAAAGGTTTTGTGTTCACAAGACAACTATCAACATCATCACGGAGGCAGCTACAGCTACCTGCGTGACATCCGAGTCCAGGAAATTATACAAATATGAAGGTTACAGAGTGTCTTGATACATATATAAAAGTTAATAATCCGGATATTGCACTCAAGAGAGTGGCAAATCATAGACACGTGTTTCGGGTTTTTGGACATCATCATCATGCAGTCAAGTGTAAGGATAAGCAATAGAAAGAAATACAAATTCTCGGAGCCACCAGCAGGAACCAGCCGCATATTTGTGGTTTCAGTTAATAGACCTTGTGTTCACAATAAAACTATCAACATCACCACGGAGGCAGCTATAGCTACCTGTGTGACTTCTGTATCTGTATCACGACTCTTGATAACCTTCATATTATTATTTCCTGCATCCGGATGTCATGCAGGTAGCTTTTGCTGCCTCCGTGATGATTTTGATAGTTTTCTTGTGAACACAAGATCTGAACTGGAACCACTGGTGGCTCCGTGCATTCGTATTTTTTTTCTTCCGATAACCAAGTGTTCTACTTTACACTTGACTGCACCATACTGATGATGGGCCAATAGCCGGAACACGTATATACATATATATATATATATATATATATATATATATATATATATATATATATATATATATATATATATATTATATATATATATATATATATATATATATATATATATATATATATATATATATATATATATATATATATATATATATATATATATATATATATATATATATATATATATATATACAGGCTGATTCACGGTGGATGGCACATTAGACGTTTCTGGTGAACCAGACAACCGATCACTTTGAAAATTTCGGACATTCGGACAACTAAAATATTTTCGACAATGCGATGTTGCCGCATCTATTAGAAAGCAGTAGCAACTTTGATTTTTCAAATAGAACACTCTGTATATAATATTATTTTTGGAATCTCCAACAATTGCCCGACAACTTTTCCTGATATTTCCCTATACCTATCTGTTACCGTTTTCAAAATAAAAATTAATTTCAATTTTTTTCTTCGAAAATCATGACTTCTAAAAATGCCGATATCTTTTAGTTAAGAAGTACTATGATATCGAAATTTGGTTTGGAGTTAGGTGATACTTGGACACTTCCCACACGTCCGCCTAATCTCCGTTAATTCAATACAGGGTGGTAAGAAAATACAGTTTTTTCGTTTGCTTGAAAAAGTTGCTGAAATTTGATTATTTTAAATGGAACACCCTGTATTTTATTGAAAATTCGGAAAGCTGCTGAAATTTGCTTCCTTTCTATGTATATCATACCTATACCTAACTAGTCAAGTTTCGGACTTATGAACATTTATTTGTGAAAATGTCCCTTCAGAATGGTATTTCCATTCGGTATTTGGTAAGCAAGCCATGATTACTATTTGACAGTAGCGTTGTGACATTCTCCTAATAATATCGACATTTTCGTCACTTCAGAAGTTGCAAATACCTTCAAAACGATGGAACAAAACTATTCAAACGAAATTCTTATGAATTTGTTTATTATTTTTGGACAGTGTGACAAAATTATCAGCAGAACATGTAGAAAGTTCAATGAAATGTATCCGAATCTACCGCCAATGAACCTCAAGAAATTTATACGAATTCAGAACAATTTCAATATGTTTGGATAAACTCTAAAAAAGCACCAAAAAACTTGAAATTGGAAATATTGATATGAATAATTATAAAAAAGTAAAACAATCATGTGGAATATTTCAAAATATTTTCGAATCGCTGGCCGTTCACTTCCAAGCACTTTAAAATGCGGGTGTTGACTGCTTTCGTGGTGGCAGATCTGATTTCATTGGGATCCAAATCTTCAAATGTTTGGGCAATCCTTTCTAACAATTCATCTCTCGAACGCACGGATATTTTGTAAACTTTTTCTTTAAACATTCCCCACAAATAAAAATCTAATGGATTAAGATCGGGTGATCTCGCTGGCCAATTCCATGGTCCCAAGCGTCTCATCCACCGATCGTCAAATAGTCTATCCAGTTCTGCGCTCACTTCTCTTGTGCAATGTGCAGGAGCTCCGTCTAGTTGGTACCAACAGTTTCGATAATCTTCGAGTGGCAGATTATCCATGAAACTGTCTACAGTATTCTCCACCATATTCAGGTAGCTTCTGGATGTTAATGACTCCTCGTATATCACGTACCTCAATTTGTTGTCCATCAACATGCAGAAGACATTAAAACTAATTTTTTTTTTTTAAATCCGGCTCCTTTTGTGACGTGAGGATTTTCACTGGACCAATAATGACGATTTTTTCTATTGAAAATCCCTTCTCTCGAAATTTTCGATTCATCAGTCCAAATAATTTTATTTAAAAGAAGTGAATCTTCTTGAATGCGTGTCAACAACATTTCACAAGATTCTACTCTCTGTTGAGGATCTTGAGGCTTCATTGCTTGAATTTTGGTGAATTTATAATCATGCATTTTATGTCTTCGCAAGATTCTTTGAACCGATGAATATTTTATACCCAAATCTTCTTCAGCACTTCTTATCGATGACTCGGGAAATGCGTGAAAATATGCTAAGACATTAATCTGGTTGTCTTCGAAAGTTACGGGTCGAGGCAAGTTTCTTGGTGCTTTTAAAGTTGATCCAAATGCATTGAAATTGTTCTGAATTCGTATAAATTTCTTGAGGTTCATTGGCGGTAGATTCGGATACATTTCATTGAACTTTCTACATGTTCTGCTGATAATTTTGTCACACTGTCCAAAAATAATAAACAAATTCATAAGAACTTCGTTTGAATAGTTTTGTTCCATCGTTTTGAAGGTATTTGCAACTTCTGAAGTGACGAAAATGTCGATATTATTAGGAGAATGTCACAACGCTACTGTCAAATAGTAATCATGGCCTACTTACCAAATACCGAATGGAAATACCATTCTGAAGGGACATTTTCACAAATAAATGTTCATAAGTCCGAAACTTGACTAGTTAGGTATAGGTACGATATACATAGAAAGAAAGCAAATTTCAGCAGCTTTCCGAATTTTCAATAATATACAGAGTGTTCCATTCAAAATAATTAAATCTCAGCAACTTTCTCGAGCAAACGAAAAAAATGTAGTTCTACTCGACGACATCAAACCCGCTCGTCCACCATTATTTGAAATGAATAATTATCAAAGCAGAAATAATAATGATAACGTTAATTCAACAACATTTATAACAGGAATAATACAAAGTATGCTGAAATGAAGTCGTAAACAAAAAGTACAGTACCTATATGGAAGTTTAAGTCACAATTGTGATAGCAGATATTTTTTCAAAAGAAATATCAAGTTCTGTAGATTCGTGGTGTTTTTAAACTAACAAGCTACTCTACTATGAAATATCGAATTCATTCCATATTTTGTATGTACATAATACGTGTGGAATAATCACGTTTCCTGTTGATCAGTTATCTGAATCTCATGAAACTCAACATTCGAATGTTTCAAATTCTTCTTCACAGCTAAACTGTTGAGGAGTTTCACTGATAATTATAATTTTATGGGAGAAATTCTTTAACACGAATCTAAATTTAGCTGAAAAAACGCACATCGGAAAAAATATTTACTATACTAATAAAAAGCAAACGAATGAACTACAAAAACGGCTGCACATGATCAGGTGAAAAATATCCAGGGAATAATTTGTTCCATTTCTTTCACAGATGTTGACAAAAAAACCTTTCAGAAAGTTTTGATAAAAAATGTTTCGTTTTGTTGAGTGGTGCGTTGTCATATGACTATCATTGTATTGTCAATATTCTATAGAATATTTTGAATTTTTTTGATATGGCCGAACAGTTTATATTCAATGAATATGCAGATATGCATGTATTTTATGGACGAGCATTTTGTAATGCTGCAGAAGCTCGTCGTCTGTATTCCGAGCATTTTCCCAATCGAACGGTACCGTCAAGAGAAACATTCGAGCGTGTCAATCGCAGCTTGAGGGAGACAGGTATGTAATAATTGATAATTAATTTGAGCACGTTGTTTTATTTCGATATTATTGTAGGTACAGTTTTGCCAAAACGAGGTGGTGAGGGCGCTCCTAGGACTGTACATACCGTTGTATTGGAGGAAAATATTTTGGAAGCCGTCGCTGATGATCCTTCAATGAGCATCAGAAATCTATCAGAACAGTTCCATACATCCAAGTCCACTATTCATAGAATAATTAGGAAACGACTGCTTCAGCCATTTCACATCCAGAAGGTACATGCCATGACACCTCAAGATTTTCCAGCACGACTGGACTATGCCAATTGGTTCATGGATAGGCAAAGAGAGGATATGACTTTTATTAATCGAGTTTTATTCACTGATGAAGCAGGTTTCAGTAGAGATGGAGTTATCAACTCTCATAATCTCCATATATGGGCCGAAGAAAATCCCCATGGGATATTGCAAACCAAACACCAACGGAAATTCAACGTGAATGTTTGGGCTGGTATCATAGGAAACTATCTTATAGGACCATTCGTTCTACAGGACCGATGAATGGAGAACGTTATTTGGAGTTCATTCAGAACGATTTGAATGGACTTTTGGAACATGTTCCATTGCAAACCCGAAGAGATATGTGGTTTATGCATGATGGCGCTCCTCCTAACATTACATTGTGAAGCCATACGAAACGACCCTGGAATGCTATTTCAAGTACAGAGAGGGTGTCTTCGCAGACTAAGAAAATGTATAGAGAGAGAAGGTGGTCATATCGAGCAGTTTCTGTAGCGGATTTTTCATTTCTGTTTGCTCTTGAGGCTCTTGAGTTTCGTTAGTTAAACGTGTTTGCATTATAAAAATTCGTTATGAACATTTTACCTATCATTTCCATTTTCCTTAAAAACTAATATTTTCGAATAATGGTAGACATCTCAGGATAAATGTTGTTGAATTAACGTTATCATTATTATTTCTGCTTTGATAATTATTCATTTCAAATAATGGTGGACGAGCGGGTTTGATGTCGTCGAGTGAAACTACATTTTTATCAAGACTCGTTGCTCCGATCGACTTTCCACACGAGTACTTTTATTCATAAAATTGTCCAAGTAACCTTAATTTGTTGAAAAATATTGAAAAATATCTGTCATTTCAAAATTTTGGGGTGTGGACCATCGGGAGTAGTCCGTTCCTGACTTTGTAGCAAAACAACTGACTCCTGCATGAAAGCTCATCGAAGGAATTCATTTGTTCAGTCAATTACCAAAATTTGGATGATTTTGAATATTCACTTGAAAAGTTATTAAAGAAAAACATTTTTCATTTTGTAACTTCGAGGCCCCGTTACTTGGTAACGAAGGATTTTAGGAAAAAAAGTTATATGAAGTACTGGTGATACTTTGACCCCATTTATACATTCCCGAGAGGAAAAGAGGAAGTCCAGGGACACCCTGTGTATATATATATATATATATATATATATATATATATATATATATATATATATATATATATATATATGTATATATATATATTACTTCTATTGTAATTTCTTACCTTTTTTCTTTTTCTTAGCTCAGCTCAGTTAGTTTTTAGAATAATTGTATCTTTATTTATTTTTTTTTAGATTTATTCTTTCAAGAGAATTCAATAAATAAATTGAAATGTAAAAAAACTGAATACTGGTAAAAATACAACCTTATGTTCTACCCTAATCTGCGACGAAATACCTAACCAACCTAACACTCACTTCTTTACCATGGCAATGAATTTGAAATTTGCCAAATTCCACACTTTGATTAATTTACACTTCTTATATTGATGAATTTCACTAATATTTATACAATCATAATAATAATTACCAATTTTGATAACCCTACTTCATATCAGGTTTTCAGTTTTTATAATTTCAATTCTAAAATTGTTGACACCTACTTGTGTCATTACACTCTTCTCATTGGTCATTTATAAGTTGCAACATATTAATGTACTGAGTGTTTTATTTATTGGTTAGATAAGAAACTTTGAAATCATTTTTGGCAATCTTTGTTTTATAAATTTCAAATTTTTATTTTGTTTATTTATAATCTATTTCAGCAGAATGTAACTGGTGATTAATGGTTTCATGAATATTGAGCTGTTAAGAACTACTTCGAAACAAACTCTTACCGAAATGGTTCATAATTGAAGTCTTATGCACTACCATTGCTAAGAAAATGAAAATAAGATATTACAAACCAAGGTTAAGTATCTAGCCTATATTATTCATCAATAATCAGAATGAAATTTCTGATTTACTCAAACTTTCAACATCAAACTTTCCATAACAATATATACCACCGGTAGACAGCTACTTCAGCCTATTAGGCATCGTCAGTACCGGGCAGGTGGCCCTCGATTGAAAACAAAATGTAAAAAACCAAGAAAAGTTCTTAATAAAAATAACTGCGCAAACGCAAGCGAGACATAAGTGGAACCACCTATTGGTGGTTCCACTTATAATATATATCACAATATATATATATATATATATATATATATATATATATATATTAATTGATGCAATATATATATATATATATATATATATATATATATATATAAAATGAATAGATAAGTACTCTTTGATCATTTCCATATTGATTTCAATTTAGGAGCCACCGGTATACAGCTGTTTCAGCCTATTGGGCATCGTCAGTACCGGGCAGGCGGTCCTCGATTGAAGACAAAATGAGAAAAAAACCAAGAAAGTACTTGATAAAAATAGCTGCGTAAACGCAAGCGAAACACAAGTGGAACCACCTACTGGTGTGACACCCAAGTTAACTTGCCAAGTTTTTATGTCAGTGTTGGTGGTTTGACCAATCAACCGACAACTGCAGTGGCAGAAATTTGGGAAGCTAACTTGAAATGCCATCGGAAAACGAATCCACATGTTTCTAGAAATGATATGAAATCTAGAAAGGTTAATGCAGTCAAGCTGCTGGAAAATAATTCCATGAAATTTAAAAAATGAATAGATAAGTACTCTTTGATCATTTCCATATTGATTTCAATTTAGGAGCCACCGGTATACAGCTGTTTCAGCCTATTGGGCATCGTCAGTACCGGGCAGGCGGTCCTCGATTGAAGACAAAATGAGAAAAAAAACCAAGAAAGTACTTGATGAAAATAGCTGCGTAAACGCAAGCGAAACACAAGTGGAACCACCTATTGGTGTGACACCCAAGTTAACTTGCCAAGTTTTTATGTCAGTGTTGGTGGTTTGACCAATCAACCGACAACTGCAGTGTCAGAAATTTGGGAAGCTAACTTGAAATGCCATCGGAAAACGAATCCACATGTTTCTAGAAATGATATGAAATCTAGAAAGGTTAATGCAGTCAAGCTGCTGGAAAATAATTCCATGAAATTTAAAAAATGAATAGATAAGTACTCTTTGATCATTTCCATATTGATTTCAATTTAGGAGCCACCGGTATACAACTGTTTCAGCCTATTGGGCATCGTCAGTACCGGGCAGGCGGTCCTCGATTGAAGACAAAATGAGAAAAAAACCAAGAAAGTACTTGATAAAAATAGCTGCGTAAACGCAAGCGAAACACAAGTGGAACCACCTATTGGTGTGACACCCAAGTTAACTTGCCAAGCTTGACTGCATTAACCTTTCTAGATTTTATATATATATATATATATATATATATATATATATATATATATATATATATATATATATACACACACATCGGAAAAGTCTAGGGATATTTTTAAAAATGGCAATATTTTTTTAAGATCGCTTTAGGGAAAAAAAGTTGACGGGTGATTATATTAAACGAATGTAACTTAAGTAGCAGATTACAGCCGGTTCTGGGCCTCCCCCCACCACTATGACGTATTAATTGCTTTTTTTTGTTGTTGTTTAGTAATATCAAGGCGATGTGACCTTGAAGGGTCTGATGCAGGGATCGTTCAGAATTTTTTTTTCATATGAGATTTTTGGGTGTGTGTGTGACATAGTGACGTAATTACATTTGATTGGTTTGTGTGTGTGTGTGTGTGTGTGTGAGAATGCACGGTACAGGGTTTCATCATGTGCTTGTCTATGTACAAACATACGTCTGCATACTTCGAAGATCCTTCAAGTGATGAATGTTTCATCGGTGTGAGCCCACCAATTTAGTAGTGGTGTGACGTCACAGCATCAGCCGTCCAACGGTAAGAGAGCAAGATGTTCACTCCACGACGTGTGGCTGAGTAAAGCGTATTCATCGGTCTGCTCTCACCTCTCTCGAAGCGATGAAAGTTGTGACAAAACACATCGCTCTAGCCCCGCTATCGATGGCCGAGGACTGTCTGCCTAACGTCTACCCTCTACGAGAGCGCAACGACGACTGCCTCTTCGTATCTCATCTGGTTGGGAGGTGGGCTTGGCTGTAACGTCAGGCTTCTCTAGTGGGTAGCAACTAGCAATGTGAACCTTTCACGATTTCATGGTGGGGATGACTCGCACTGTTTAATATAAAAGAAATGCCTGGCACACTATGAAATCAGTAGACGAATATATCTGCAGCAGTTACCAATTGGTAGAGTGTTATTCAGTTCGTAATAGAAAGAAGACGGTGAGACGTATTTCGTTGCAATTCAGTGATGATGATATAACTTGTATCAATTCATCGGGTGGTAAATATACGATGACGTATTTAGGACAGAGCCCATAAAGTTTTGCTGGCATGAAAACGCGATCTCTAGTCAGATTCAATATGATTGAATAATAATTGTAATTATTAATGGTGAATTTCTTTAAGTCATAGTCCACAAAGTTTTGTTGGTATGAAAACGTGAACTCTAGTCAAATTCAATATGATTGAATAATAATAGTAATTATAGTGAATTTCTTTTTGTTTCAATAATATTCATATATTAGATGATAATTATATGGAAATATAAACATTACTAACTCAGTTGAATACACTCACTTTGTAACTACAAGTAAAATGGGAATGTGAGTATTATATCATGGAAACAAGTTGGAGCTTGCTTATTGTTTTTTTTATTTGATTTCAGTTCCACCATTCAAAGATGTGGATGCAGTATGCTAGTCAAGATTGGATCGATGTTGTAAATCTTAAATCATCGATTCAACATTTGTCATCTAAATTGAAGGTGTTGGGTTATGAAGCCAAACATGCAAGCGTTTATGATATGAGCGTATGCTATGATGAAAAACAAATTGAATTATGTCTTCGTGATGCTGAGAACTATCGGAGTGGTGCAGAAGTTTGTAACAAATTTTTGGATAATGAATTGGAACTGTGGCAACTTTGTGAGGTTATGATTGAACTGAACCTGAGAAGATTCCTGTATAGCCTCCAACCATACTTGCCAGAATGGATTATTCATCACTTTGAATTGAATGATGAAAATCGAGAGGAAACTGAAGATGGTGGCAAAAACGATGACTATGAGGAAGAAGTTATTTTAGATAGTCTGTATGTTCCTGTAAATCATAAATAATGTCAAATAAAAAAACTTTGTATCATTTTCATGTTTTATTTATTCAAATCCTATTATTATACAACAGAAAATTATTACAAAACAATAAATATAATATATATTTGGAAAAAAAATACAATACATGATATAAGTCAGTTACAAATGGAAAAAAAATCATAAAACAGTACATTATAGAGTGGAAAAATGAAATAGTATCAATAATTTAAAGAGTGTCAATATCTGCTGTGAACTGAACCATCCAATGCATTGTATGTTAAAACTGTATCATGCAAAATCAATGCATATACTTTAGTGGTGTCTGGAAACTTGGTCTTCCTCGTCTCAAACTCAATCTTTATATCAATAGTCGATGATTTGTTTGCATTCGGTTGATGGGAACAATCGATGACGAATAGTGGATTCTCTTTAAATTGTCCAATGTCCATCAGAGGTTCACTCATATCTTTATCATAATAACTTCGTTGGAAACTCTCAAAAGCATAATAAGCAGGAGTATCAAGTTTTCTATCGAAATTCAAATTCCAACGCTCATATGGATAAACTTCAGAATTCAAGTACCTATACTCGAATACTATTGATATCAGCAGTTGTAAATTTTGTAATATCCTGTGTTCTATCTTCAGATGTGGTAGTACTTCGGAAAGCGATGATGACAAAACGAGGAGTTTCCAGAGCGTTAGTTGTTTTGATGGCCCATATGTCTGAAGAAGTCCCACGTAATGATGGTAGTTCATAGAGGTCCCACATGCGATAAGCCAACTTGATTTTGGCATTCAGACCGCTTTTGTTTATTCTACTCAAAAGTTTGAGCTTGTGTTTATCATCTGGTACAATGTGTCTTATTTTCCATTCGATTTTATTTATTTCCAAATCAGCATCAACCTCACCTATATATAAGTTTTTGAATGATCGGGCGATAATCAAAATCAATTCATGTTTAACATTCAAGCATTCAAGATACTTTTGTTGTAATCTTCAGCAAAACCCATCAAATATTTCAGTGGTAGTTTTCCACTAAAAACATGACTGTTTGTATCCAAGATATCTTGTTTCAATTGTGAAAGTCCCCAGCCAGATGTCAATAATGTGTTAGCATGTGATTGTCCAAATGATATCATGGTTTTCATTGTAGATGTTATCCCAGGTTTTCTAACAACAGCTACTTGTTCACCACCCATTTCGTAACGAATTTCATGATAATATCCCACGTGATTCTTCACCATTTATATATGAACCAGATTTTATATTGCAATCTAAGCGGATAAGTCTCACAGTTGTAATGTTTATTGGTAATGAGGATTCATGTATCTGATTTGGTGGAAATATGCCATAAGCGAACCCCATCATTTCTGCTATAGAATTTGGATGTGTCAGATCAATTTCATATTTGGATCGCATTTCACATTTGAATGTATTATTATTGGCGTGTAGATAGAAAATATCAGCTGCAACAATATCATTTGGTTTTTTATCATGAAACAATCTGAACATGATATGTTTCTGTATGACGGCATTGATCTCTTCTATTTCGTAAGCACCACATGGAATTTCAATTGTAAACTTTTGGGAATTCGATGAGTTGTTGTTACTGAATCTGAAACTCACTAAATTATTACCTTCAGTTATATTATTGATTGTATTGCATCCATAGAATCCCGTAAGTCCTAATCCATAACGACTGTTCCTATCCAATTCAATTGGTGGAAAAAAATCCGCACTCAAGACACTTGTCCCGACAGCTTGTAGCTCGAACTTTCGTGACATGACTGATGAATATTTTGAAACACATTTCAATTTATTGTTGTACACAGCAACATCACATTTGAGACAATTTACACTTTTTCGGAGGTGTTGTATTGTAATAAGTATCATTTTTATTGATACCAATATTCACATCCTCTATATTACAAATACAACACATACATTTTCGAGGTATAGGACCATCATTAACATCCGAATCTGAATTTTGATCGGGGTGGTGTTCATAACAATATCTATGTTTCATATTATCGATGTCATCTTGTAGATGTTTAGGTAACTATGCAATCTCATGTGCAACACATGCAAGTATCACTTCCTTGGGCATATTTGCAAGCATCACTTCATCCATTTTTTCCAAGGTACCATATTTTGAAAACATTCTAAGTGAAAACCCCATCCCCTTGATAGCCTCCCGATCCAGTTTTGATCTTGTATCCATTTTTATTTGGAAAATTATTCAGAGAGAAACTGTAAGCACAAGTGACCACAGAGAACTGTATTGAATTTCTGTTGACGATCATAGTTATATTTGATTTTCACATTCGAACATTTTCGAAAGAATCGAGTCAATTCTAATGGTGGGGGTAGATCTCCAAACCTATCGAAATATGCGACTTCTTTCCCGCATTTTTATATGCCACCCAATGTGTTCCTGGTCCACTTATTCCATCTAAATTAACAATAACTGTCTCGTTTTATCTTGGACCTGAAGAGGGTAATCTGTCACGCATAAAAACACCACGAAAATGTGGAATTTTCATTTTTTGTGCATAATAACTGAGATCGAGATCAGTAAGAGGCCTCTGAGGTAGGGGTTCAATTAGTTTTTTGTTTTGTTTGCGGCTTTGTATGGTTTTAAATAAAGTCCTAAACCTTTACGGTACGGTTTGAGGTATATTCCACTTCCGCGTTTGCCCAATGCTACAGCCTCCATGGTTTTATTGTGGTGATTGGCTTCCATTAAAGCCGCTCTGCTGGCTTTTGCTGAATTCACGGCCTTGGTTATACCAGCAGCGAATTATATTTCTCGTTCACACAAAAGGGTTCATAAAAACTTTTTATTTGAACAGAGTAACAACTATGAAATATAAGTACTGGCTATTACAAATCAATTGCACCCATTTATATATAAATTATTGCCGACTTTGCAGGTATCAGCAAAATAACTGATGTCGTCTTCGGGTCATCGAACAATATCCTGCTGATGTAAGAGGTTATCGAACTGTAACTTCTCCATCCCCTGGGAAGTCTTGTAAGGGACGAACAAGACTGAAGATGATGTTTCGTGTTCGGGAACTGGTGGATCATCATTGGAGGTTCTTTCTTCGTTTGCCTTTTCTATCTGTAAATTATGTATAGAATGAAGATGGTGATTGAAATGTAAATGGGAGTCATCCAGAAATGGCTATTATCAGATTGTCTGGTTTCTTCTGGGATGAGTTGTAACCTCTCTTCTTCTAGGGTCAGATGTTGTAGTTTATCCAGGGGAATCTTATCTAATTTCAATGGTTTGAATTTCAGCGAGGAATTGATGTGAGCTGACTTGACATTTGGTAAAGTGAGGGGTTCGTCTAATATGACACTTTTGGAGTTTATGAAGGCTTCGTTGTTGGTTTTGAATTCACAACCTGGTGGAAGTTTTATCAGATGCACTCCTTCCAGAACCATAACTTTCGTACTGGAACAATGTGTAGATATCTTCGTGGCCTGTGGAAATATTCCTATGTAATTTGCTTCTGACATTTGCAGAATCAGTGTTGCATTCATCGAAACTGGAACGTGTTCACATCTTGCTTCTTCATCTGTTATTTCCAACATCTGGGTAACACAGTCAGGGGATCTGCCAGTATCTTGGAGGAAATTTTTTTCGCAAAGGTAATCCAGGCCAATTCGTTCACAAGGTGAATTTAGGTATTGGTAGAGGTAGGGACTGACTGTTAGGTAAGGAGTTGGTGGAATGATTATTGTCGAATTTTGTGTAGGAATGGGAAATAAGTGGATGTAGGTGAATGTATCAGGGAATATTAAGGGAACATGAAGGATGAATACGATTTTATGATCCGTGTAGTGTAGTGATGACGTCGTAGTATTTATGGATGTCGTCCTCCTGGTTATAGAGTAACTGGTTTTCTGAGTGGTAGGTGAGCAGTGTCCTTACGATCCAACTCAAATCTTCGCTTTTGAGGACGCTGTTATGGACTGTATTGATCCTTGCCAGGGATACTGCCATTTCTAAGTCATTCAGTGTTTGTAAAATAACTTGAAGTATCAGGTTGATTTGATCCAATACGTTTCTGGTTTCCAGATAGTGATTGAATTCAAAAACGAGTCTATTGAGATCGATTTCAATTCTCTTGACTTCTATTGAGATGGTATCTTGATTATGTGTTAATAGAGAGATGGTTTCATTGTAGCTCTCCATTATTCTTGTGTTCAAACTGATGTGTTGGTTCACATGACTTATTATGTTCCTTTGGTTGTTTTCTAGGGAAGCAATAGCATTCTCATATTTCCTTGCATTTTCTTGGTCCATATTTCCAGAAATTGCTTTGATCACACTTCCTAAGCCATCTATGAGTCCTCTTTTAGGTCTACTGAGAGGATAAAGAGTCTGTAGCTTTTCCTTGGCAGTTTTCAGTTGGTACTTCAGTCCTTGATCGAAATTTTGCAAGTTGAAGAAATAAGGGTCACTCAGTCCGTTACGAATTGCTGTGGAGACGGCATCATATTGGGATTCTATAGCGAATATCTCTTCGTGGATGGGTTGATCTTTGCTTGTCCCATCTTGAGGGGAAGTAGTCCTGGATTTGTCTTGAGGTTCTGAATTTCGATCTCCTGTCCTCTCGTCAGATGAAGGCTGTAAAGGGACGAAGAATTCAGTTATTTTATTAGGCAAATGTTATATTTTTCTTATGGACGTTTGCATTTTCTGTCTCGACAGTTACTGTTTGGTCTTTTTGAATGGATTTTGGGAAGAAGGGTGGTAGCAGTTTGTTTTGTGTTTGTTCTTGTTTTCTTGTGTACACCTTGGTGCAGGTTTTGTAGGTAATAGGAGTTTCTCTTTTCCTGTTTCTCTTCTCTATGATATTTGTTTTCTGTTTCTGTGAATCTTTGTTGAGTTTCCTATATATTTCCTTCGTTTTCACCCTGTGTTGTTGGACGTAGTTGTTAATCAAGGCTCGTCTTATGTCGATATCGAATGGGTCTTGACTATTGAGATGTCCGTTCAGAATATCCATAGGTTTCTGTCTTGTTGCTGAATGGATAGAGTTGTTGTATCCTAGGATGGCATAGAGCATCTGTTCTTTGATGTATCTTTTCTTATGCGTATCTCTCGATATTCTCAAGTGCTCGATCAATGTGGAATGAAATCTTTCGACTATCCTGTTTGACTGAGGGTTTTCTGGAGTGGTATAGTGAATGTTGACTTTATGTGTGTCAACAAATTCTTGAATCAGTCCATTTTTGAATTCCGTTCCATTATCAGTGACGATCATATGTGGTATTCCATGATGGTTGATGAATACTAAGAGAGCATTGAGAGTGTTGATAGCATTACATCCGACTGGCCATATTTTGAAAATGCATCCACAATCGTCAGGAATTTTTGTCCACTAGCCTGAAAGGTATCCATGTGTATTATTTCAAGAGGCTTCATTGGGGTAGGTGTCAGCATGAACTTTGGCTTCTCTGGTCTTCGATCATACTCGTTGATTTGACAAGTTTCGCATAAGTTGATAGCTTCTTCGATATCCTTCTTTATATTGGGCCAATAATACAATCTTTTGATCCAAGTTTCCGTTTCGGTGATTCCTCTATGGTTTGTTTTTCCTTCATGATGCTGCTTGATTATTTCATTTTGTCTAGCTGAGCAACTGACATCTTCCAAAAGGCGGTTGCATTTTATGAGATCGAAAGAGGAATTCTTGAATGTCTCTCTCAAGATTCTGCACATGCTGGGGTAGAGTTCTTCATCTTCGAACATCAAAGCGTATTTCTTTCCCGGGCTGATATATTCTTTGAAAAAGTTAAAAACATTTTCGTCCATATTGTCGACTCCCAACTGAGCATGGTATTTCTTTTATTCGGGAATATTTTTTCTATCACCGTTCTTGCTGGGTTATAGCTTACTCGTTTGAAGATGACTTGGTTATTGAAGACATTGAGAGGTTTCTCTGATATTGGTATTTCTAATATTGGACTTTCTCTGGCTGTATGGTTGGTGATGCCACTAGTATCTTCGTCTGGGGTAATTTCCGGGTTCAGGTTCACGCATTCCTTTTCTCCTTCGGTTGGGGTTTCATTATGAATTTCTTGTTCTTGCGGTATGGGGTCCTTATCTTCAGGAAAATGTTGATGAAAGCAATCTTTAAACAGATAATTGATGATGTCATCTGCAGACTCAGGAACTTCTGATGGAGGATGGTTGAATAGACATGCCTTTTCGTCGTCGTAGTTTGCTTCATGGAGCTCTTTTGTATGTATCTCTATTCTGGAGAGCGCATCGGCGTTGGTATTGCTTGTGCCTTTTTTGTAGACTACTTCGTAGTCATACTCTTCTAGCTTCAGGCGCCATCGGACCAGTTTTGAGTTTGGATCCTTCAAGGAGAAGAGCCACTGGAGGGGACGGTGATCTGACAGAATTTTGAATTTTCTGCCGAAAAGATACGGTCGAAAATATTTGGTGGCCCAAACTATTGCTAGCATTTCCTTTTCGATGGTAGAGTACTTCATTTCAGTTTCGTTCAGGGTCCTGGATGCATAAGCTATTGGCTTGTCTTTTCCTATGGGTCCTTGGGACAGAACGGCTCCTGTGGCGAAATTGCTGGCATCTGTGGTCAGATTGAAGGGTTTTGTGAAGTCCGGATAGTGTAGTAGTGGTTCATTGGTGAGCAGGTTTTTACAAGTTTGAACACATTTTAGAAATTCTGGCGTATGCTCTATATGGGCATCTTTCTTGAGACAGGAGGTTAACGGTTTGGTCGTCTTGGAGAAGTCCTTGATGAATGAACTTCCTGTAGTACCCTAAGAGTCCTCTGATCTCTTTGACAGTTCGAGGTACAGGATAGTCCATGATTGCTTTGACTTTTGCTGGGTTTGGTTTTATCCCATTTGGAGTGACGATGTGTCCTAGACAGCTGACTTCTTTTTTCAGGAATTCGCACTTGTCTACTTGTATTTTGAAACCAGTTTCTCGTAAACGTTGGAAAACTTTTGTGAGGTTGACCATATGCTCCTGCAGAGATGATTATGTCATCATATAAACCAAGCAGATAGTCCCTTGTAGACCCTTTAGGACATTGTCCATAACCCTTTGAAAGGTAGCTGGAGCATTTTTCAGTCCAAACGGCATACGCAGGTACTCGTAGTGTCCGTTTTCGACGTTGAATGCGGTCTTAGGGATGTCCTCCTCTGCCATCTCTATTTGGTGAAATCCGCTTGCCAAATCCAGGGTAGTGAAATATTGACACCTTCCCAGTGTGTCGAGGATGTCAGAAATGTTCGGAATAGGGTAGCGGTCGTCGATTGTCTTCTCGTTGACTTTGCGGAAATCCACAACGATACGCCATTTTGCTTTTCCAGAAGCGTCCAGTTTTTTTGGAACGACCCAAATTGGTGAGGACCAGGGAGATTGGCTAGGTCTGATGATTCCTTGGTCCAATAATGAAGTTATTTGCTTCTTAACTTCATTCTTGTGTACATACGGATATCGGTATGGTTTTGTGTAGACTGGGATTTCGTCTCTGGTTTTTTTAAATGGTGTTTGACCTGATTGGTGAATGTGAGTGAGGAATCTGGATGGTGGAAAATATTAGCATATCCTCTGCATAGTTTTCTGATATGCATCTCCTCTTCTGGATTCAGGTGGTCTGTTCTGATTAGATCATCCATGTTGTTAATTGGATCTATGTTTCCTGATGGGATTATGTCAGCAGAATAGATATGATGCTCTTGAAGATTTATTGGGCTGCTGTGTACTGGCTCGGCTAGAACGATTTGGAGTTTATCTGGACTGAAGTTGACAATTTCCGTCCAGGCTAGATGATCACGGGCATCAGTGAGAGCTTCACGGATGTAAGCGCCTTGCAGTTTCTGTCTTGATATCATGATAGTTCCATTCTTCTCCTTCACCGGTAGTCGTACTTGGGTCAGGCTGTCTGGCTCCAATTGAATAGAGTAGAACTGGGTCTTATTGGTTTCGTAGTACTGGATTGGGAGAGAGGAGTATTCGGTTAAAAGGGAGGATTCAGGAAAATTCAGTTCAGCTTTGAGAAATTTCAGGTTGTCGAGTCCAATGAGGCCATCAAAAGTTTTGTGGAATTTGAAGAGGTAGAATTTCAGAATGCCGTTTGAGTTAAACTCAGGAAATATGGGAATTTCTGCACTGAAATCTTGAGAATAGTTTTGGAAAATGGAAGTGACGACGAAGGGATCTTTTATGATGCAATCCTTGTAATATTGAAAAGCTAATTCAGGATTGAGAAAGGATTTTGTTGATCCGGTGTCAATGAGGAGTTTGAGGGGAGGATTTGCAATGGTTATATAAGGAAGTTCTCTCTTATCGTCGAATGTATGCAGTTCCACTATGTTTCTTGGTTTTGTCCTGGATCCAATGGAAAATTTACATCTGGTTCCTGTGGGTCTTCTTGAACCTGGAATTCTTCAGTTGGTTCTTGATTGGGATAAGAGCAGGTTTCTTCAATGTTATAGGGATTCGCTTCATATGCAAAGTCTTCGTCATGTTGCTCAATGTTGAACATGGTAGCTGGATTGAAATTTGGTCTTGCCTGAGGTTGGGTTCTCATGCTTCTCGTTGGTGCTCCATAAGTATTTCTGGTACTGATGCTCATTGGTGTTGGTTCTTGTCCGTTCTGCCTGTTTGGTTGATTCTGTCCAAAACGTGGTGGTTGGACTGAAGGCCACATCTGTTTCTGTTGAGTATTTGGTTGCCAATATGGTCTGAAGGTCGGTTGTTGAAATTGTGGTTGGAGTCCCATTGCCTGATGAGGTTGTTGTTGTCCGGGTCGTTGAAAGTGTTGCATGGGTTGGTACATCCGCTGTGGTATTGATTGTTGGGCATATTGGTGATTTGCAGTTTTTTGCTGGGTCTGGAATGGTTTCTTGGGGACTTGTGGGGGTCCAAACGTCCTTTGTAGATAACGGATATTGTTTTCTTCTTGGATGTACTGCATTGCTGTGGCCAAGTCTATTGGTTTCATTGCTCTTATGGTGGATCCCATGGGCTCTCGTAGTCCGGCTAGGAATGTTGTTAGAGCTTGTTGTTGGAAAACGCTTTTCTTGCTTTTTGGCGGTGTGTAATTCGATATAGTTTGATATTGTGTTTAAAAGTCCCATGACTTTTTCGTAGAAACGTTGTGGTGTTTCGTTCTGGTCTTGTCGCAGGTTTACCAAATCTCTTGTTGAGGAATTTTCATTCCGTTGGTCGGCGAAGTTTTGGATTAGAGTTCCTTTGATACTGTTCCAGTCACTACATCCATGAACTGAGATGACGTCTTTGGCTCTGCCTCGTAGCTTGTTGAGTAGTCCTTGTATCAATATATGGTTCTGAAAACAACTGGGGTCTTCAGTATTCCAATATTCGTTCAGAATCATGTTTGATACGTTGATGAACTGGTATAATTCATTTGGGCTTCCATCGTATTCGGGTACAATCCAAAAATTCTTCAGGTCTTATTGTTTTGCCATGTTGATGGGATTAAAAGGTTGGTCAATTGTTTGAGGAATAATGGATGGGCGAGAATTGGTACTTGAAGGTGAATTTGGTAAAACTAAGGTAGGGGGGCGTAAAATAGTATTTGCAATTGATGAAGTTGAGTTCATTTGTGCTTACAGGATGACGATGATGGCTCGTTGCATATTCTGTCACCAAAAACTTATTTCTATGTAGATATTCCTTGACGGACGATAGTGAAGAGGTATTCTTGTATACGGCCGGAATTCTTCCTGAAGTACTTGCTTTTCGGTGGAACTTGGTTCGGGAGAATAGTGGATAAACGTTTGAGAACGACGAGGATCTTCTAAGGACTCTTCCACTTTCCTAATGACTGCGCCAATTATATTTCTCGTTCACACAAAAGGGATTTTAAAAACTTTTTATTTGAACAGAGTAACAACTAATAACTATGAAATATAAGTACTGGCTATTACAAATCAATTGCACCTATTTATATATAAATTATTGCCGACTTTGCAGGTATCAGCAAAATAATTGATGTCGTCTTCGGGTCATCGAACAATATCCTGCTGATGTAAGAAGTTATCGAACTGTAACTAGCGGCTCCCGCTAAACTCCCTAGTGCGGATAGTCCAGCAAAAATTGGTATCAATAGCAAAAGTCCACCGATCTTGGGAATAGGAATTATGCGTGGTGTGCGGATTTTCTTCTTTCCACCGGCAGCTTTGAGGTATTTACGTGCCGCCTGCAATGCCACAGTGATAGCTTTTTTCTATTATTCGTCACAAATTGATAACCACCAGCCTTCTTCAATACATTTCGCACTTTATGGACTATCCCAGCACCAAATGCAACTTTTCTAATTTTATTTTTCTTCGTTTGTTTTCTGTTACATTTTTTCTTATTGGTACTACAACCCATGCCCATATGTCTTTTCGCTTTCATAATGTTGGTGACAAGTAATGCAGCTGCTCTTTCCCCAATACTCGCGTCCTTCGATTTAACCCTATCCCAAGCGCTGTATTCAAGTTCTTTGTCGGCTAAATGTCCTGCTGCAAGATCGGATGGATGCTTAGAATATTGAATATCGTGTTTTTTGCATTCAATATCTAATTTATTGATTCCAGGATCGTTGCGAGCTAAACGTTGTTTCAATTTTGTACCCGGTCCACAGTATTGATAACCTCCGGGTAGATGTAATTCGAAAGGAGGTTTGTTTATTAAATCATTAACAAAATCACAACCTCTTTAAATTTTACGATCACTTTCAATACGTCCGTATCGTTTGATGGTACACATTGAAATGAATAAGCTAACAACATTTATATAGTCTCCAACCACAGCACGATGCGCATTGTAAAACAGAAAGAAAAGTTTGCTGTAGATAATCTAGATAAGAAATTTGGGTGTGGATTGAATGGACAAAGGGTATTCAGACATGGTCCACTACTTCCATCATCAGTTCTAGGACTCATTATAGGACCTTCAAATTGTGGAAAGACGAATGCAATGATATCACTATTAACACATCCACAAGGACTGAGATTTAGAAATGTGTATCTCTATTCGAAATCACTCAATCAACCTAAATATCAGTACTTGCGAAGTGTTTTGGAACCTATAAAAGGATTAGGTTTTTATACATTCAGCAATAATGCAGAAATAGTGGAACCCTCCGACGCTAAGCCTAATTCTGTTTTCATTTTCGATGATGTGATATGTGAAAAGCAAGATATTATTAGATCATATTTCTGTATGGGACGTCATAAGGATGTTGATTGTTTTTATCTAGCACAGACATATTCACGGGTACCCAAACAGTTAGTGCGTGACAATACCAATTTCATTATAATGTTCAAACAAGGTGAGACGAATTTACATCACATTTATTCAGATCATGTTTCACCCGATGTAACATTCAAACAATTCCAATTGATGTGTGTTAAATGCTGGGAGGACCAATATGGATTTCTAGTCATTGATAAGGATAGAAAAATAAATGAAGGTAGATATCGCAAAGGATTCGATAGTTTTATATACCCATGATCTTGTTTTTGAAACTTATTCGATCAGTGAATATTGTAGAGGTCACTTCATCAGCGAATTAAGCTATAATTTAAAAAAGGCATTATGAATACAAAAAACGATTCTGAAAATAAAAACAATGAAATGAATTTGAGACGTCAACTAGTAGAGACAACAGAAGCTGTCAGGCAGAAATTCAACTCTATCAAGAATGATAATATTGAAAATCGTACGACACTTGAAAGATTGTATGAGCCCATAATGAAACCATTGAATGTTTTATCATCAAACGCTACTTCTAAATCATCAGTGTTATCACCAAATCATGAAACTATTCAATCTTTTGCTAGTGTATCATCTGTGAATAGTGACACGAGAACACTTCAAGAAGATATGAGAACAACTCTATTCGAAACACCATCATCGTCCCACATCGATTCCTCGGGTCCTGACACCTCACCTGAAATGAATGAAAGTGGTAAATATGTTTTAATGGAACATTTGAATAATGTAAAATCTAGAAATCAAGCAT
This sequence comes from Leptinotarsa decemlineata, assembly GCF_025532065.1. Classification (NCBI taxonomy): domain Eukaryota; kingdom Metazoa; phylum Arthropoda; class Insecta; order Coleoptera; family Chrysomelidae; genus Leptinotarsa; species Leptinotarsa decemlineata. The sequence goes on from NW_027412590.1 coordinate 2,782,310, forward strand.
ATGATGGAACATTTGGCGTACGTATGGACCCTATTACACAAAAGCTGAAAATGGGAAGTCTAGTGGTGCATTTCAAAGATGGGAACATTTCATTTTGGGATGCTAATAAAGTGAAAAAATATGAATGCGCAGGTAGTCCAGAATTGTATGATATGATCTTTTTGAAGAATCCACAAGATGTTGATAATGAAGAAACTCGTCAAGTATATTCCAAAATATTGAAAATAACGAATGCTCCATATAAACAATATCATCTGAAGATTGGTTTTAAAAATACAAATTCTAAAAAATTTCGTAAAGTTATCAAACCTCTATTAGACTCACGAGAATATCCAATAAGGAGTAGAAGTAAAATTGGTGGAGCACTCAAACGAGTGAAAATGGAGAAAATATATAATTCTAAACCTGTGAATTATGTGTACTGGAATTCACCGAAAGAATTAGTTGCTCGCCTACGACTATTGGTAGCTTCAAAGTCAGCTGGACATACCGGACATGATAATGAAATAATTTCAATAATTGAAGAATTACGTGAAGAAGGTATAATATATTAATATATATCTATAAGTAATGATCACTGTCGCATCATCATTCAGTGCAGTAACATTATCAGTTTTTTCCTCTACAATCATATTGAAATAGAATGACGAATGAAATGAGTGATATCAAACGACAAGTTGTTATTGAATTACATAGAACTGCAAGACGTAATTTTCGTAGAAGAATAACCACCATCAAAGGTTTCGCAGATCTATGGCAAATAGATCTAGCTGAACTACAACCTTATGCAAAAAGTAATAAAGGATACCGATATATACTTGTAGTAATTGATTGTTACTCAAAATATCTGTGGACTGTGCCAGTTAAAGATAAAACAGGTAGTACAATAACTAATGCAATGGAATATGTAGTGAAGGAAGCCAAATTATCCCCCAAACATATACAAAGCGATCAACGGAAAGAATTTTTTAATAGTAGCTTCTCATCTCTCATGCGAAAATATAAAATCAATCTTTATTGAACATTCAGCACAAAGAAGGCAGCTATAGCAGAAAGAGTGATTCGTACAATAAAGGCATGGCTGTACAAGGAATTTTCGATGAGAGGTCACCACAAATGGCTTGATATTCTTCCAATCATAACTAGTAGATATAACAATAAAGTTCATCGTACACTAGGTATTGCACCCATCCATGTTGATTCAACAACAAAATTGAAATTCAAAGGTATCAATGGAATTGGAGGAAAACAAAGTCAACCCAAATTCCAATTGAATGATATTGTACGTATAAGCAAATACAAAAATATTTTTGAAAAGTCTTACACTGCGAATTTTACCACGGAGGTCTTCAAGATTGTTAAAATTAATAAAACCACCCCAACGACTTATAATCTTGAAGATATGGATGAACAACCGATTAGAGGATGTTTTTACGAAGAAGAGTTATTACGAACCGAGAATCCTGACGTATATCTAATTGAGAAGGTGTTGAAGAGGAGAAAAAATGAAGTATATGTAAAGTGGTTAGGCCTTCCTAGCGAACAAAATTCTTGGATTGATGAATCAAATATGGTTTAAATGTATCTAATAGTGTATTTATGAATGAAGTAATATTGAAGTTCATTATTGTTTTCATTTCAATTATAAGTATGTGAATTGAAAAATATTGCAGCGGTAAACATTGCCCCAGCAACGTTCTGTGTATACCAAACCAAATTAATTGTATACTCCATTCTCGCTTATATTTTTCAACTCACGATATTGAAAATACATTATCATTCCCAAAACTAATCGCCGTCACTTTGAAATGCAGTATCCAAATCTTTTTGCCAATTATCTCTCACTGATAAAGGCGTCTTATAAAGCTTAGTCGACTCCACAAGCTCAGCCTGAGCTTGCATTCTCGAACGTTGATGGAATTGATTATCTTTACCAATTTTTGAACGGAGTTCATCAGCATCTTTAGACATTCTAGCCAATTCAACCTTCAAGAGTTTCATTATTAGCATTAATAGCTCGCTCACTCTTTTCAAGTTCAGCAATAGTCATCTGTGCCTTTACAAGACAACATTTTGCTTTCCTTTTCATTTCTCCAAACCGATGGAGTGGACTGAAAGAAGATAGCGGTTCAGCTTTCAAATCACTCTCCATTTCTTTAGGAGTACCTTTCGGCTTCATCTTCGATCTGTCACTTTTCGTTGCGGGTTTTTTCTGTCGCACAACACTTTTGGATTCGTTCTTTTCTTTAAAGTCAGTGACAATCGATGAAGATGCATTAGTAACCTTCCTCTTGATTGTTCTAGATTTCTTATCAACACCAAGAGGAATGGTACATGAAGAGTGTTTGAGTGATGATAATTGCGAAACGATAGGATTTTCAATAATCATTTGCTCATTTGGTTCCGGTACATCTGCAAAGTTAACGAAGTCGTTAATATCAAAATCATTTATCGAATCTTGGCTCGATAAATGTAACACTGGAATATTTTCAAAATCAGTCTGATCGATATCAACAAGTGGTGAACCATCTTCAGCAATCAATAGCGGCATAGAGCTCATGATAATGATTATTAAGGTCTGAGGAATGATATGTGATAGCAATAGAATGTGGATAGGAAAGGTGATGATGTTACTGAGAGCTCACCATTTATAGAAGAAAATGAACTAGCGCATGCGCTCTTCCACTAAACTATTCACGCATGTAACAATCTTAGTCATTTAAGAGGAAAACTTTGTGTTGCATGCATGTATTTCTCTAAATGTGAGAAAATAATACAAATAAATTCAATATATATATATATATATATATATATATATATATATATATATATATATATATATATATATATATATATATATATATATATATATATATATTATATATATATATATATATATATATATATTTATATATATATATATATACATATATACAGGGTGTCCCTAGACTTCCTCTTTTCCTCTCGGGAAAGTATAGATGGGGTCAAAATATCACCAGTACTGCATATAACTTTTTTCCTAAAAGTCTTCATAACCAAGTTACGGGCCCTCGAAGTTACAAAATGAAAAATGTTTTTCTTTGATAACTTTTCAAGTGAATATTCAAAATCATCCAAATTTTGGTAATTGACTAAACAAATGAATTCCGTCGATGAGCTTTTATGCAGGAGTCAGTTGTTTTGCTACAAAGTCAGGAACGGACTACCCCCGATGGTCCACACCCCAAAACTTTGAAATGACAGATATTTTTCAATATTTTTCAACAAAATAAGGTTACTTGGACAATTTTATGAATGAAAGTACCCGTATGAAAAGTCGATCGGAGCAACGAGTCTTGATAAAAATGTAGTTCTACTCGACGACATCAAACCCGCTCGTCCACCATTATTTGAAATGAATAATTATCAAAGCAGAAATAATAATGATAACGTTAATTCAACAACATTTATAACAGGAATAATACAAAGTATGCTAAAATGAAGTCGTAAACAAAAAGTACAGTACCTATATGGAAGTTTAAGTCACAATTGTGATAGCAGATTTTTTTTCAAAAGAAATATCAAGTTCTGTAGATTCGTGGTGTTTTTAAACTAACAAGCTACTCTACTATGAAATATCGAATTCATTCCATATTTTGTATGTACATAATACGTGTGGAATAATCACGTTTCGTGTTGATCAGTTATCTGAATCTCATGAAACTCAACATTCGAATGTTTAAATTCTTCTTCACAGCTAAACTGTTGAGGAGTTTCACTGATAATTATAATTTTATGGGAGAAATTCTTTAACAGGAATCTAAATTTAGCTGAAAAAACACACATCGGAAAAAATATTTACTATACTAATAAAAAGCAAACGAATGAACTACAAAAACGGCTGCACATGATCAGGTGAAAAATATCCAGGGAATAATTATGTTCCATTTCTTTCACAGATGTTGACAAAAAAATCTTCTAGAAAGTTTTGATAAAAAATGAGAAACTGGAATGCGATTTTGTTTTGTTGAGTGGTGCGTTGTCATATGACTATCATTTTATTGTCAATATTCTATAGGATATTTTGAATTTTTTTGATATGGCCGAACAGTTTACATTCAATGAATATGCAGATATGTATGTATATTATGGACGAGCATTTTGTAATGCTGCAGAAGCTCGTCGTCTGTATTCCGAGCATTTTCCCAATCGAACGGTACCGTCAAGAGAAACATCCGAGCGTGTCGATCGCAGCTTGAGGGAGACAGGTATGTAATAATTGATAATTAATTTGAGCACGTTGTTTCATTTCGATATTATTGTAGGTACAGTTTTGCCAAAACGAGGTGGTGAGGGCGCTCCTAGGACTGTACGTACCGTTGTATTGGAGAAAAATATTTTGGAAGCCGTCGCTGATGATCCTTCAATGAGCATCAGAAATCTATCAGAACAGTTCCATACATCCAAGTCCACTATTCATAGAATAATTAGGGAACAACTGCTCCACCCATTTCACATCCAGAAGGTACATGCCATGACACCGCAAGATTTTCCAGCACAACTGGAATATGCCAATTGGTTCATGGATAGGCAAAGAGACGATATGACTTTTAATAATCGAGTTTTATTCACTGATGAAGCAGGTTTCAGTAGAGATGGAGTTATCAACTCTCATAATCTCCATATATGGGCCGAAGAAAATCCCCATGGGATATTGCAAACCAAACACCAACGGAAATTCAACGTGAATGTTTGGGCTGGTATTATAGGAAACCATCTTATAGGACCATTCGTTCTACAGGACCGATTGAATGGAGAACGTTATTTGGAGTTCATTCAGAATGATTTGAATGGACTTTTGGAACATGTTCCATTGCAAACCCGTTTATGCATGATGGCGCTCCTCCTCATTTTAGTTTGATTGTGCGTGACCATCTGAACCATATTTTCCACAATAGATGAATTGGTAGAGGTGGGCCATATCCATGGCCATCGCGGTCTCCGGATTTAAATCCATTGGATTTCTTTCTGTGGGGGCATCTAAAAAGCCTTATTTACGCTACACCTAGTCACACAAGAGATGCATTGTTGAATAGAATAACATTACATTGTGAAGCCATACGAAACGACCCTGGAATGCTATTTCAAGTACAGAGAGGGTGTCTTCGCAGACTAAGAAAATGTATAGAGAGAGAAGGTGGTCATATCGAACAGTTTCTGTAGCTGATTTCTCATTTCTGTTTGCTCTTGAGGCTCTTGAGTTTCGTTAGTTAAACGTGTTTGCATTATAAAAATTCGTTATGAACATTTTACCTATCATTTCCATTTTCCTTAAAAACTAATATTTTCGAATAATGGTAGACATCTCAAGATAAATTTTGTTGAATTAACGTTATCATTATTATTTATGCTTTGATAATTATTCATTTCAAGTAATGGTGGACGAGCGGGTTTGATGTCGTCGAGTGAAACTACATTTTTATCAAGACTCGTTGCTCCGATCGACTTTCCACACGAGTACTTTCATTCATAAAATTGTCCAAGTAACCTTAATTTGTTGAAAAATATTGAAAAATATCGGTCATTTCAAAGTTTTGGGGTGTGGACCATCGGGGGTAGTCCGTTCCTGACTTTGTAGCAAAACAACTGACTCCTGCATGAAAGCTCATCGAAGGAATTCATTTGTTTAGTCAATTACCAAAATTTGGATGATTTTGAATATTCACTTGAAAAGTTATCAAAGAAAAAAATTTTTCATTTTGTAACTTCGAGGGCCCGTTACTTGGTAACGAAGGATTTTAGGAAAAAAAGTTATATGAAGTACTGGTGATATTTTGACCCCATCTATACATTCCCGAGAGGAAAAGAGGGAGTCCAGGGACACCCTGTATATATATATATACATATATATATGTATATATATATATATATATATATATATATATATATATATATATATATATATATATATATATATATATATATATATATATATATATATATATATATGCTGAACTGGTTTTTCCGGGTATTTGATCCCTGTATGTGATATTATCTCTGATTTCACCGACGTTTCGACAAAATCTCATTTGTCATTATCAAGGTGTGCTGTTACGAGGTCAGAAATTTTTTGACCTTGCTCAACTCACTTCTTACTATAATGGTAAAATGGTATTCGTTATGTGTTCAGAAATAGAGTAGTCCATAAACCCTCTACTACCTACTATTTAAACGTTGTTGAGTTTTACCTGCGTTCTTCTTCTTCTTAGTTGACCTCATCTCCCCGTTAAGGTATTGAATATGTAATCTGAAGTTTTCACGGATAGGAATATGCTGAACTGGTTTTTCCGGGTATTTGATCCGTGTATGTGATATTATCTCTAATTTCACCGACGTTTCGACAAAATCTCATTTGTCATTATCAAGATGTGCTGTTACGTGTTCAGAAATTTGTTGACCTTGCTCAACTCACTTCTTACTATAATGGTAAAATGGTATTCGTTATGTGTTCAGAAATAGAGTAGTCCATAAACTCTCTACTACCTACTATTTAAACGTTGTTGAGTTTTACCTGCGTTCTTCTTCTTCCTAGTTGACCTCATCTCCCCGTTAAGGTATTGAATATGTAATCTGAAGTTTTCACGGGTAGGAATATGCTGAACTGGTTTTTCCGGGTATTTGATCCGTGTATGTGATATTATCTCTAATTTCACAACGTTTAAATAGTAGGTAGTAGAGGGTTTATGGACTACTCTATTTCTGAACACATAACGAATACCATTTTACCATTATAGTAAGAAGTGAGTTGAGCAAGGTCAACAAATTTCTGAACACGTAACAGCACACCTTGATAATGACAAATGAGATTTTGTCGAAACGTCGGTGAAATTAGAGATAATATCACATACACGGATCAAATACCCGAAAAACCAGTTCAGCATATTCCTATCCGTGGAAACTTCTGAACACGTAACAGCACACCTTGATAATGACAAATGAGATTTTGTCGAAACGTCGGTGAAATTAGAGATAATATCACATACACGGATCAAATACCCGAAAAACCAGTTCAGCATATTCCTATCCGTGAAAACTTCAGATTACATATTCAATACCTTAACGGGGAGATGAGGTCAACTAAGAAGAAGAAGAACGCAGGTAAAACTCAACAACGTTTAAATAGTAGGTAGTAGAGGGTTTATGGACTACTCTATTTCTGAACACATAACGAATACCATTTTACCATTATAGTAAGAAGTGAGTTGAGCAAGGTCAACAAATTTCTGAACACGTAACAGCACACCTTGATGATGACAAATGAGATTTTGTCGAAACGTCGGTGAAATTAGAGATAATATCACATACACGGATCAAATACCCGGAAAAACCAGTTCAGCATATTCCTATCCGTGAAAACTTCAGATTACATATTCAATACCTTAACGGGGAGATGAGGTAACTAAGAAGAAGAAGAACGCAGGTAAAACTCAACAACGTTTAAATAGTAGGTAGTAGAGGGTTTATGGACTACTCTATTTCTGAACACATAACGAATACCATTTTACCATTATAGTAAGAAGTGAGTTGAGCAAGGTCAACAAATTTCTGAACACGTAACAGCACACCTTTATAATGACAAATGAGATTTTGTCGAAACGTCGGTGAAATTAGAGATAATATCACATACACGGATCAAACACCCGGAAAAACCAGTTCAGCATATTCCTATCCGTGAAAACTTCAGATTACATATATATATATATATATATATATATATATATATATATATATATATATATATATATATATATATATATATATATATATGTATTAATAATAGAGGACAATAACGATAATAAAAAATATTATTATGTCTCTGTGGATGTGGAACGTTCTTTGACTCTATTCCTCAATATTTGTTGCTCATGTGTCAGGCACCAATAATGAAAAAAATGAATGATTCCAACAATTCATGGAATATGTATCACAACGCAAACAACGTTGCAGTGGAGCTGGAACGGCAGCACAGGTACCACAAATATTCCTACAGATACCTATATTATTAAATATTATAGGTTCGGAACACTTCAGACACTGTAACTGTTGTTGACGATAATCCGATTTTGTTCGCTTCGGCGGATGAGAAGGAGGCGATAGTTGAATCCGCGACACACAATCACTACACATACCAGTACATGGATTAATTGTTTCTTTAGGTCTACTTATTTGGCAAAAGTAGTACACAATAGCCCCTGCAATCATCATTGGGTAGACACACACTTTTGGTTTTTCATTCCATTCTTTTGGAAACGGCATTTTACTAATTCGATTAGAAATATTAAGAGATGACTCACAGAAACTCTGAATGCTCTCTCCTATACCGACGATCTCTATTTATACAAATCAACATCATGTGAAAGAATAGTGGGATAACTTCTCCTTCTCTTCCACTCTAAACGAGTCAAGTGGGAGTCGCACTACCACCACTACCTATATAAGTCGACTTGCAAACCTTGAGTTCATTCATTCACTCTGCATCTGTGAGAAAACGTTAGGATGAATACTCAAAAAATAGTTGCTGCATTAAACAGAATATCTGCTATTGATACTAATAATAGACGAGATAGACGAGACAGATGATGAGGATGTCAACATTCCGCTAGAGGAAGTGATAGTTGAAGAAGGTGTTGGAGTTGAAGAAGGTGTTGGAGTCGATGAAGTGGAGATTGACCTTGAAGTCAACGAAGTTGAAATTGAGGCTGAGAGTGATGAAGATGAAGACATGGTCGTTGAGCTAGTCGTGGATGGTGAAGGAGAAGATGAAGGGGTTGTAGCAGATTCATCTGAAGGTGATAGCGCCGTGAGAATCGGTCATCGAATGCTCAACATCACCGATACCTTAGAAGATCCTGCCGATTTATATTGCGTGATGACTGCGCATGTGCAGATCGAAACGATTGATAGCAGCATAAAAAAGTTATGTTGGTGCTGTTTCCGATTTTATTCAATAAGGAACAATAACGGTGGCTGGTATCAACACGTTAACTTCCACGATACGGTCTCTATGATGGAGATGGGTCAATATTGGTGTGAGGTATGTGAAAGACCGCTTACGACTTTCACGAGAATATCAGCTTGCGTGATATGCAATAATGTGAAACCTGTGGCAGAATAAGCCTGGACCTATTGGTCAAAAAAAAACAACAGCCCTTTTCAGGGCTACAATATTCACACGAACAGTAGTTAGTTGTATTAGTATTCATAGATTATATGACAAATGAATACTTAGACTAATAAAAAGTCTAAGTTGGAAATTTGTTAGTCTTTGAATATCTATACATTATATGACAAATAAATTACTACTTTGACTGAAAAGTCGAGATTTGGAATTTAATAGTCATTGAATATCTATGCATATGATGAGTACTACTTTAAATGAAAGTTGAAGTTGGCATTTTGTCAATCATTGTATGCATATAATGATGAATAATTTTACATACATACATTTTGTTTGACACTATAATGTTAACATAATGTTAACAATGGTATGAACATGTTTCTGTTCGAAAGTATAATGATAGCTCTGAAAAGAGCTATTTTTTTCATTGTTTGAGTCTTTAATTGTAGCCCTGAAAAGGGCTGTTTTTTTATTAACCCATGCAATGATATGGACTAACGCTCCTCATCATCAGAAACAATAATTATGGTATCGTCATCTGAATCAGATGATATTCTAATGATGTCATCCTCATAGTCATCTGAATCAGATGATATACTCATGATATCATCGTCGTCATGATCATCTGAATCAGATGATATACTAATCACATCATCCGCATAATCATCTAGATTGTTATCGTCAACAGCCATCTCAAACTCTGCATCTATGTCCTCCTGAATACCTTGTTCTACTCGTTCTGCGAAATCATCAGGAAGATCATAGATTCGCTGCAGAAATTGAGCGAAGGTTGTACTCAAATGATCAGACGTTGAATCTATTTCATATACTTGGATGGGTCCTGTACTCGACATTGTGGAAGAATGATATAGAACTGGGATTGATACTATATTTATATTGGAAGAAATAAAACGGAGGGGGTGAAGTGTAAATGTAGAACAGTGTTTGAGATTCGAAAACATTAAGAATGACGATCTTCATGAAACTCTGAGCGATTATTATGAGAAATTCTAAGTAATTATTATGAGAAAGCTAATAAGAGAGAGGGAGGAAGACACTGCCCCAGCCTCGCAGTGCCTCGTGTACACCAACCAAAAAGTGTGTACTCCGTGGAAGGAAAGGAAAGGAAACGAAAGGAAAGGGTGGGAGAAACAGGAAAACGATTACATATCGTCGTCGGAATTTAGGACACCATCGTCATCAATTAGGATGGGAGATGGTGGAGGACTGTCCTCGATAAGGATTGGGGATGGTAGAAGTCTGATGTCGCCAGCGTCATCGTGGTCGTCGTCATCGTCATCATCTGTGGTGTCTCCAGGCGGTGGGTCACCCCATTCGTCATCCCATTGGTTGGGATACGGATAATCCCCGTCCGATAGGTCAGCTTCATCACTCCCAGTGACATGCTGAACCTGCACCCTGTAGTCATTATTCAGGAATTCGAAGGGAATGTCATGAGGTGCCGTTGTGGAGTGCACGAATCCTTCCTGTATAGATGCATAGTAAGGGATCTGAGGCTCCGGGACACTATAGGGCTCAGTAGTTGAATCAGGTTCCATCTCGATGCTAGCTGATCAACTGAATGTTTCATCAGATGATTCCTACTTTTATACTTTTGAGAGGGAGTGGGAGAGGAGTGGGGATTGAGTAGGGGTGAATTGCAAAGTGACATAAGACATATTCAATGAAAGAGATACTTGAATGGATAAAATACAAATGAAATATACTTGTCAATTTCATTTTGAAAAATGTCTATTTTTTAATTTTTTAAATTTTCTTCACATGAAATTATTTACAAGTGATTAGAGAACACCAAAATTGATGTGAGGTATTTGTCTAGAAGAACTTGGAATTGAAATAAAAAAAAGTTAATAATAATATGAGGAAGTGAAGAAAAATGCTCCCAACAATCGCATTGTTCAATGTGTACCAAACCAAAAAAACAATGTACAGCCTTTATTTCTCTTCCTTTTCCTTCATTCAATATAAACTTAACAAATATAAACTTGAAACTACCATAATTAAATATTCCTAACTAACCTAAAACTAATCTTATATTCATACTTAATCTACAGAAAAGAGTCCATAGCAGTCCATAACCTTTTGTGTAGCTCTATCGAAGAGGTCGCCGCTTCACACCTTTCCTCCAGAGATGCAATATCACGATCTAGTTCAGCCATTTCTTTCTCTAATTCCCTACGTCGCTTAACCTTTTCACCCTTTAGGCGGTTCATGTTAGCCAACGCGGCCTCATTAGATCAGGCAGCATGTTTTATTTCTTCGCACCTCTGTAGTAAAGTATTCATCTTTTCACTCACCTCTCCGATAGGCTGTCGCACTTGTAGCACCAACACCTCAGGATCCGCCGATGTCGCTGGCAGCGGTGGTAGTGGCGCCACCAACGGAGTCAATATGACTAACTTCGGAGAAGACGCCCTCGGAGTTTTCAGTGCTGCTGCAGGTGGTGTAGAGGTCCTCTTACGGGAGGTCGACCAACTACCTTCATAAGGATTAGTCCTATTGCAAGTAGCTCGGTACTTAGGAATAGGACCAAGCCTCGCTGCAGGTCGTTGACAAACCTTCTTCACAGCCCTGACTTCCTCCTCCTCCTCGAATAAGTCAGGGCTGGTAGATCTGCACCTAACTCGCGAAGTGGTTGCCTGGTCACTGGTCACCGGCCCCGAAGTGGCTGCCTGATCACTGGTCACCGGCCCCGAAGTGGCTGCCTTCTCCTGGTCACTGGACACCGGCATGATGGATGCCACAGCATTATTTGTCTCCTGGGTATTGGTTGCCATTCTGAAAATGAAAAATAATACAAAGTTAGCTGATATAAAAAAATAACATTGGTAAATTACTCAAAATTTAAGTTGGTCACTGGAAGGTATTGCGCTATACTGGAGTGGACTGCTCTCGATGAGATGACTTGTCGTACTGAATGTTGTAGAATGCTCTCCGGAGAGTATCGACATCAATGCGCGAGTGGTGGGAAAATGGTGGGAGCGCGCACGCGCGTTGAGGGTAGGGGTGTGTATGCGCAAGTGTTGGGAGTTGGGGGCGGGGCGGGGCTTCGGGAAGAGGGCGGGGCTTCGGGAAGGGGGCGGGGCTTAGGGAAGGTGGGCGGGCTCTCTGAAAAGTGGGTGGCGACGGGGGAGGGGGGCGTGGCCCTTTTGGGTATTGGGTATTGGATGTATCAAACCTACTTATGTTACTTTTCATGGATTCATAAAAATTTTCTGTATTTACTTTCAAAATGAGTGAGTCGGTATCTGAGTACAGTAAAGAGACATTTTCACCAAAGTGTTGTTTGATGCATCCATAGAGAAAGTCGTACATGACTGTTTTTGATAATTCTAATATAGAAAATCTCAAATATAATGGTTTATCATAATGGACTTTAACTTTACCCAATTGAATGGCAACGAAATTTTCTGTGAATATTGAACAATTTTTAAAATTTGGTCTGGATATGAGAGTGCTGACACCTATATTTTTCTTTATATTTTCCCTATGTGTGACGAGTCTAACATCAATTCTGTTATCCACATTCTCCATTGTCTTACCATAAACCGCATTATTCATTAGTTTATAGAAATCTTCAACAGATTTTTTGTTAGACCTATTACGCATTTCAGTATTGAGATCTTTATAGGGTTTCATCCAACGTGATTGTTTGAATTTCAATACTCAGAATGTTCATCATGCAACTCTTGTGGATAATGAATGTCCACTTCAAACACATACCCATACGGACTATCAGAACTCACATTCATCACATCAAGGTTAAGAATTTCATTGTTGGTAGAGGTTGTGACATGCTATGACCGTATAGATTCGTTGCATCTAAATATGTAATGAATGTGGAAGGTTCATTGGGATTATAATTTGGTAAAAATTTATTATCTGCTATATGTTTCCTCTCACTACACTGACTAATTCCACCTCGTATACCTTTTTGAAAAAAGTGAATCATATCAATGTCAGTTAGTAATTCCAATTCAATATTCGTATACTTCAACATAGCATCCCAAGATAATCCAGGTGCAGTGTGATAATGTGCTGGATCTAAATTATAAATCTCCAAACTTGTGGTGCGAAAGTTTTCAAAAATATCACATAATAGCAGTACATCCGACTTCAAATACGAATCAGAGTATTCACCCAAATTCTGACACTCGAATAAATTCCACACATTTCTAGCCCTATCGTAATCCTTTTCTGATATGTGTTCACAAATGAGTTTGTCATAAAACTGATTTTTTGTTGGAAGTGATGGATAATTCAATTTGTCAATGTCATCAACGAAGCTATATGGAAATACACCTTTCTGCCTCATCAAATTGAATTTCTCAATTCGTGGGAAATGTTTATGCATCTCCAAACATTGATCAGAGGTCAAGTTAGCACCCAACTTCTCCAACGAATCAGTCATAAATTTATAACTATCAATAAATCTCATTTTGAGATATTTCTTCTTAACCTTACCATCTTTATCGATATAGGTGTGAGTGAAGAGATGGTGAAAGATATGTATTTCTCTTTTGTTTGTGGGATGACATCAATTTTCTCTTTATTCCTATACAATTCTTTTATGAATAAATGACAATCATTGCCGCTTAAATTGTGGAAAATAATAGGTACAAAGTTAGGGATTTTGAAATTCAAATTACATTTGGAATGAGCGGCATATGATCTTTTCTTTCCTGTAACATGACAATGATCTCTAACTTTGACTTCACCATCAATAAATGCTTCATTACATATACCACAAGTTCCGGCTGCAGCAAATTGTTCCTCTTCTTCGAGGATTTGTGCATCCATTGGTATAGGGTATCTGAGATGATTTTCATATATCTTTTCCAAATCATCTTCAATGCTACTCACAAATTTCTGAGCTGCATCTACACCCCTATATGTAACAAATTTTGACAAATCATCATGATATGAACATTTTATCAGATGAGCAAATGAATATGAAGCATGTTTGAATGTTTTAATCGTGTATGCATTTTCTGGATTTGGCTCATTCACGTGAATCGGTTCAAGTACTGATTCAAAATCAGCATATACTACAAATGGTACCCTCATTTGTCTCTCAAAATTCTCAAACATAAATTTATTTTCCGCAACCATCCGACCATATTTATTGATCTTAAAATTGGTGGTTGGTGTTGTTGTACTAACGAGATTACAATCATTCATCTTATGACGTAAAAGCAATCTCTCGCTGGAAAAATATATCAAACATCCATCACAAAAATATTTTTTGTGATCATGAGCTGATAGTTGACTAGAAACTAATCTTGGAAGATCTTTGATCCAACAATAGTGACTATTGCCGGAGTCATCAGTTATAAGTAACAAATTGACATGTCTCCGAAGTCTTCTCTGTGAGTATCGCAATAGACCAATCACATCATACTTCACTTTACCCTTATCAAATTTACTCTCTTAACCGTAAACATTAATTGAAATATCATTCCTATCTTCAAATCTTTCAATACTCTTATTATCAACTTTAACCGGAAAATCCATACCTGTGACATCTAAAACATTGGAAAAATGTGGATATGACGTAACTTCGGACACTCTACCATTTGCAGGATATAATGCTGATGTTATAGCCCAAGCAAAACAGTGTTGATCTTCGTTACGAACATTCACGACAGCTTTCCTCCATTCAATGCATTCAGGCAGCTTCACATATGAACGTTCTCCCAGTGGACTGTAATTATTAATATTGACTTCGAGAAATAGTATTTTTTCACAAGTCCAACCTAAATTACAAAAAAATAAATATTACTACTCAATCTCGTTGGAATTTACAAAAAAATTAATACCTGAGTCACGTTCCTGGAATTCAGTCGTTTGAGCCACAATTACATCACGGAATCCATCAAAAACAGCATTCAAATCTGAAGAATGGTCCACTATTTTATTTTGGGAATTGAATGACTTCGTGTCCCTCGAATCTTGAGTCTGAAGACTATAATTCCCAAAAACTTCCATATTCACCTTGATGCTTTTATGGATCCTGATGGCCGATTCCAGTAATCAATGACCTTCTGCCTAATCTCATTGAAAAATGACATGTAGTCAGTGGATACAATCGAACTCTCAGACAATTAAACACATGCATTATTTATATGACTCATGGTTCTTCGGTGAGAGTTCACTTGCGTCATAGGAATTGTCACATTACAGCAATTGCAAGTAAACATTGGTGTTGCATTGTCCACTCTCATCCGTTTCACAGCAGGTCCTTCTTGGCAACTCTGGAGCTGATGCCGACGAAGATTATCACTACGAGTGAAAGATTTACCACAGTCACAGGAATACATTTTATATAATAGTTCTCACCAACTCACTTGTTGTAAACTGACATAACCAACACTTGTCCGCTTCTTAAATATACTCTGATAGGACCCGTCAAGACGTAATAGCCAACCCCACTTCTCAACTACATGCGCCAAGATTACCTCCCAACTGAATGCGATAACAGATGTCGATACGAAGAGGCAGTGGTCGTTGCGCTCTCGTAGAGCGTTAGGCAGACGATCCTCGGCTGCCGTGGTGTCACCATCGATAGCGGGACTAGAGCGATGCGTTACGTCACAACCTTCATCGCTTCGGGAGAGGTGAGGGCAGACCGATGAATACGCATTACTCAGCCACACGTCGTGGAGTGAACATCTTGCTCTCTTACCGTTGGATGGATGATGCTGTGACGTCACACCACTACTAACTTGGTGGGCTCACACCGATGAAACATTCATTACTTGAAGAATCTTCGAAGTATGCAGACGTATGTTTGTACATAGACAAGCACATGATGAAACCCTGTACCGTGCATTCTCACACACACACACACACACACACACCAATCAAATGTAATTACGTCACTATGTCTCACACACACACACACACACACCAATCAAATGTAATTACGTCACTATGTCTCACACACACACACACACACACCCAAAAATCTCATATGAAAAAAAAATTCTGAACGATCCCTGCATCAGACCCTTCAAGGTCACATCGCCTTGATGTTACTAAACAACAACAAAAAAAAGCAATTAATACGTCATAGTGGTGGGGGGACGCCCAGAACCGGCTGTAATCTGCTACTAACTTACAACAAAATTTATTAAATGGTCAAAAATACTGAGTGCGCATATAAGCAAAACTAAAAAAAATATGGCTCTTCTTTGGCACCCCGAAAAAAAGTCATAATACAAAAAAAATTGGAATCAGTACAAAGTATGGCCTCCACGCTGGTTTATTACGGCCCTACATCTATCGTGCATCGACAAAATGAGATTGTCCATGTCTTGTTGACGTACATTTGCCCATTCAGCGATAAAAAGCACTCTCAATTGAAACGTTGTGTGAATGGTCCCCATATGCGGAGTAATTCTTAGTTGAAGCATGTCTCACACATGCTCGATGGCATTCAGGTCCGGTGATTGTCCTGGCCATGGCAATACATCAACTCCTTCGTTGGTGAGCCAGTCAGTCACAAGACGCGCGACATGTGGACGAGCATTATCGTGCATTAGGTGAAAGTTTTCACCAACAGCACCAGCAAACGGACGGACGATAGGTAGAAGAATGGTGTCGAGGTACTGTCGAGCTGTGAGGGAGCGATTTGGAAAAACGAAATCGGTTCTGCCGCCGATCATGATTCCGCCCCATAGCATTACAGTAGTTGTTTACAGCTGATTCTCGGCCTCCCCCCATTTTACAGCTGATTCTCGGCCTCCCCCCAGTTCACAGCTGATTCTCGGCCTCCCCCCACCACTATGACGTCACGTGGGGTGGATGACCTAGACCGACTCATGTGACCCTGAGAAATATGTCTGGTGCATGCCACCTTGAAAAATATGTATGGTGCATATGACTTTGAAAAATATGTCTGGTGCATAGGTGGTATGTGTACATCACAGATTACAGCCGGTTCTGGCCTCCCCCCAACACTATGACGTATTAATTGCTTTTTTTTTTGTTGTTATTTAGTAACATCAAGGCGATGTGACCTTGAAGGGTCTGGTGCATGGATCGTTCAGAATTTTTTTCATATGAGATTTTGTGTGTGTGTGTGTGTGACATAGTGACGTAATTACATTTGATTGGTGTGTGTGTGAGAATGCACGGTACAGGGTTTCATCATGTGCTTGTCTATGTACAAACATACGTCTGCATACTTCGAAGATCCTTCAAGTAATAAATGTTCCATCGATGTGAGCCCGCCAAGTTAGTAGTGGTGTGACGTCACAGCATCAACCGTTCAACGGTAAGAGAGCGAGATGTTCACTCCACGACGTACGGCTGAGTAATGCGTATTCATCGGTGTGCCCTCACCGGTGTGCAGTGAAAGCTGTGACGTAACGCATCGCTCTAGCCTCGCTATCGATGGTGACACGCAGACGGCCAAGGACTGTGCTAACGTCTGCCCTCTCCGAGAGCGCGACGATCACTGCCTGTTGTTGGTATCGACATTCAGTTGGGAGGTGGGCTTGGCTGTGACGTCAGGCATCTCTAGTGGGTAGCGAAGTAGGGTGAACTGAAGAGAGTTAAATAACGTGCATTTGTATAGATAATATTGTAGAATCTCGTGAAGTAATAATCTGAAAATTATCAACTTGAGCTGTGCCAAGGTATGGTTAGGGCGAATTGGATACATATAACAATTGACAGAAATTCTCTCTATTATAGCAAAATTTGATCTCACATTTTCGCTTTGAAACCTCATTGAACTATTGAGGCCCGCGTCGGACTGCAAAGTTAAAGGTTATAAAATAATTGGAGATAAGTAATGAGAAGAGTTCATTGCATGTATTCAAATGATTCAACATGAAACAAACCAATGAAGCACAAGTGATAAGAAATGAGAGTTCAGAGAGTGGATTCTTGTTGCTTGTAACTATCCAATGGAATTTAAGATCTGAATCTTGTGCAATGTTATATTTATGATGACGAATGAAAGAACAGTTATTATTTAGGTCTATTTTATGTTTCTTCGATTGACGACTTGTTTATTTTGTGGAAATTCATGTTCACTGAGGATACACTACAAAAACACACTTTTGTCTATTTTCCACTATATTACATTTAAATGTAACCAGTTAGTTTTGATAATGGTATAATAGCCGAAACCGGTCAACAATAAAGAAATATAGTGGAAAATTGACAAAAGTGTGTTTTTGTAGTGTATCTTCTATTTTATGTACGGAAAACACTGAAGAGAGTGGAATTGAATTACAGAATACATATTCGGAAGAGAAATAAATATAGTAGGATTTGGAAAAATCTTGAGGTTTGGTTAGAATTTAAAAATTGTCGAAAGAGACAACTGCTTTGATGAGCCGATTTTCTATAGTTTGTGCCTGTATTTCTTGGTCCCGTATGACAAAAACTTGTCGATTTTGATATTGCACGTAGCTTCTGCATTCCGTTTCGACCTTCACAGCATATGACATCAGCGTAACTATAACTGAAAAGTAGGATGTGCCATCACTTTGATCGAAAATAAATTCATTCACCTGTCATTGCCAGATTTACCCGGCAAGTTTGATTTGACTTTGAAATAAATGCAAGGTTATTATCTGCCCCAAAACAGATGCGTAGACTCAAAACATAACATTTCACAGGAGAACAGACTGACATTTCCCACGCATATGCATGTCTAACATGAACTAGGTACCGCATACTTGATGATAATTCAAAATGCTACACTATATTTTTTCTTGAAATATGATTACATTACAATTTGAACCAACATAGTGGATAATATTGACGTAACTTCAACTGAAACGTGGGTACCGCCTCACTTTGGTCTCTTTTTTTCCACACATTGACAAATCTGATGGTGAAGTTTGGTTTACCTTTGAAACTAAATACTAGGATTTTCTCGAGGGTCGAGTTTTCATGTATGCCAATGACATAACATTGTGACGTCCCCAGATCTGAATGAAATTGAAAATGAAACGAAACTAGTAATCAATGAATTCGAATGTTGGTGTAGAAACAATCATTCAATAAATAATGGAAATAAAACAACATTTATCCAGTTCCAGTTCCAAATAAATCTAAGTTTCGAGACTGAATTGTCTTTCAATAATCACATCGAATACTTGTGCACTTCTCTGAAAAACGTATTTTGCCTTCCTAACAATGAAATTAAATTTTTTGAGACATAATCTCTTGGATATATACTATGGTCTAGTGTATTCTAAGCTTAATATAGATATTACCATTTGGGGACACTCATAAGAAATAAATAGAATCTTTATAAGGCAAAAACGCTACATTAGAATAATTTTTGATCTCAAATACAGAGAATCTTGTAAGAAAACATTCCAAGACACAAATTTTTTTCACATTACCATGCATTTATCGTTACAAAATATTAAGCTACGTTCATGTACATTCCCATTTGCTAACAAGAAATGAGGAAATTCACTGTCATTAAACGAGACGGAGAAACGATTTCCACCAGGAAAAAATTAACAATAATGAAAGAAATTTTCTCATATTCAAGAAAAAAGTCAAAGACTTTTTGGTAACAAGTTGTTTTTACTTCCTGATAGAGTATGAAAATAATCTTTTTGTGTAACATGTGCTGTTATTGATATAAGTGCTATAAGATAAAATATCTTTTGTAAAATGTGACGTGTCATATATACATTCATGTATCAAAAATGATGACTAAAATTTGACTTTGACTTCTCCGTCAATGTCATGCTAGACGGAGATTTGTAGACATGTAGTGTCAACACTTGACATTTTACAGGAGAACAGACTGATATTTCTCACACATATGCATGCCTACATGAACTTCCGCATGCTTAAAAATGATGTAATAATTTAAAATGTCACACTACGTTTTTCTTTTCGAAACATGATTGATTACAAATCTGAAGCCATACAGTAAATGATTATGATATGATTTCCACTGAAAAGCAGGTTTGTTCTCACTTTGGTCTGTTTTTCCCCCACCATGTCAAGATCTGACAGAGCAGTTTAATTCACTGTCTTTAAACGAGACGGAGACACGATTTCCATCAGGAAAAAATAAACCATAATGGAAGAAATGTTCTCATATTCAAGAAAAAAGTCAAAGACTTTTTAGTGACAAGTTGTTTTTACTTCCTGATAGAGTATGAAAATAATATTTTTGTGTAACATGTGCTGTTATTGATATAAGTGCTATAAGATAAAATATCTTTTGTAAAATGTGACGTGTCATATATACATTCATGTATCAAAAATGATGACTAAAATTTGACTTTGACTTCTCCGTCAATGTCATGCTAGACGGAGATTTGTAGACATGTAGTGTCAACACTTGACATTTTACAGGAGAACAGACTGATATTTCTCACACATATGCATGCCCTACAGAAACTTCCGCATACTTAAAAATGATGTAATAATTTAAAATGTCATACTACGTTTTTCTTTTCGAAACATGACTGATTACAAATCTGAAGCCATACAGTAAATGATTATGATATGATTTCCACTGAAAAGCAGGTTTGTTCTCACTTTGGTCGGTTTCTCCCCCACCATGTCAAGATCTGACAGAGCAGTTTAATTCACTGTCATTAAACGAGACGGAGACACGATTTCCATCAGGAAAAAATAAACCATAATGAAAGAAATTGTCTCATATTCAAGAAAAAAGTCAAAGACTTTTTGGTAACAAGTTGTTTTTATTTCCAGATAGAGTATGTAAATAATATTTTTGTGTAACATGTGCTGTTATTGATATAAGTGCTATAAGATAAAATATCTTTTGTAAAATGTGACGTGTCATATATACATTCATGCATCAAAAATGATGACTAAAATTTGACTTTGACTTCTCCGTCAATGTCATGCTAGACGGAGATTTGTAGACATGTAGTGTCAACACTTGACATTTTACAGGAGAACAGACTGATATTTCTCACATATATGCATGCCCTACATGAACTTCCGCATGCTTAAAAATGATGTAATAATTTAAAATGTCACACTACGTTTTTCTTTTCGAAACATGATTGATTACAAATCTGAAGCCATACAGTAGATGATTTTGATATGATTTCCACTGAAAAACAGGTTTATTCTCACTTTGGTCTGTTTCTCCCCCACCATGTCAAGATCTGACAGAGCAGTTTGGTTTGAGCTTGAAACTGAACGCCCAGGTTATGCTAGACGGAGATTTGCGGAGTTTCTAAAAGATATGCGTAGGGTCATGCCATTTTGCAATAGAATAGATTGATATTTCTCACACATGCATATGCTCGCCTAACAAGAACTTTCACGTATTGCAGTACAATCTAATCATTTGAAATTCAACACTATATTGCAGTATCTGACGGTGGAGTGTGGTTTGACTGTGAAAATGAATACAAAGTTCATTCTTAACGATAATCCGATTTTGTTCGCTTCGGCGGATGAGAAGGAGGCGATAGTTGAATCCGCGACACACAATCACTACACATACCAGTACATGGATTAATTGTTTCTTTAGGTCTACTTATTTGGCAAAAGTAGTACACAATAGCCCCTGCAATCATCATTGGGTAGACACACACTTTTGGTTTTTCATTCCATTCTTTTGGAAACGGCATTTTACTAATTCGATTAGAAATATTAAGAGATGACTCACAGAAACTCTGAATGCTCTCTCCTATACCGACGATCTCTATTTATACAAATCAACATCATGTGAAAGAATAGTGGGATAACTTCTCCTTCTCTTCCACTCTAAACGAGTCAAGTGGGAGTCGCACTACCACCACTACCTATATAAGTCGACTTGCAAACCTTGAGTTCATTCATTCACTCTGCATCTGTGAGAAAACGTTAGGATGAATACTCAAAAAATAGTTGCTGCATTAAACAGAATATCTGCTATTGATACTAATAATAGACGAGATAGACGAGACAGATGATGAGGATGTCAACATTCCGCTAGAGGAAGTGATAGTTGAAGAAGGTGTTGGAGTTGAAGAAGGTGTTGGAGTCGATGAAGTGGAGATTGACCTTGAAGTCAACGAAGTTGAAATTGAGGCTGAGAGTGATGAAGATGAAGACATGGTCGTTGAGCTAGTCGTGGATGGTGAAGGAGAAGATGAAGGGGTTGTAGCAGATTCATCTGAAGGTGATAGCGCCGTGAGAATCGGTCATCGAATGCTCAACATCACCGATACCTTAGAAGATCCTGCCGATTTATATTGCGTGATGACTGCGCATGTGCAGATCGAAACGATTGATAGCAGCATAAAAAAGTTATGTTGGTGCTGTTTCCGATTTTATTCAATAAGGAACAATAACGGTGGCTGGTATCAACACGTTAACTTCCACGATACGGTCTCTATGATGGAGATGGGTCAATATTGGTGTGAGGTATGTGAAAGACCGCTTACGACTTTCACGAGAATATCAGCTTGCGTGATATGCAATAATGTGAAACCTGTGGCAGAATAAGCCTGGACCTATTGGTCAAAAAAAAACAACAGCCCTTTTCAGGGCTACAATATTCACACGAACAGTAGTTAGTTGTATTAGTATTCATAGATTATATGACAAATGAATACTTAGACTAATAAAAAGTCTAAGTTGGAAATTTGTTAGTCTTTGAATATCTATACATTATATGACAAATAAATTACTACTTTGACTGAAAAGTCGAGATTTGGAATTTAATAGTCATTGAATATCTATGCATATGATGAGTACTACTTTAAATGAAAGTTGAAGTTGGCATTTTGTCAATCATTGTATGCATATAATGATGAATAATTTTACATACATACATTTTGTTTGACACTATAATGTTAACATAATGTTAACAATGGTATGAACATGTTTCTGTTCGAAAGTATAATGATAGCTCTGAAAAGAGCTATTTTTTTCATTGTTTGAGTCTTTAATTGTAGCCCTGAAAAGGGCTGTTTTTTTATTAACCCATGCAATGATATGGACTAACGCTCCTCATCATCAGAAACAATAATTATGGTATCGTCATCTGAATCAGATGATATTCTAATGATGTCATCCTCATAGTCATCTGAATCAGATGATATACTCATGATATCATCGTCGTCATGATCATCTGAATCAGATGATATACTAATCACATCATCCGCATAATCATCTAGATTGTTATCGTCAACAGCCATCTCAAACTCTGCATCTATGTCCTCCTGAATACCTTGTTCTACTCGTTCTGCGAAATCATCAGGAAGATCATAGATTCGCTGCAGAAATTGAGCGAAGGTTGTACTCAAATGATCAGACGTTGAATCTATTTCATATACTTGGATGGGTCCTGTACTCGACATTGTGGAAGAATGATATAGAACTGGGATTGATACTATATTTATATTGGAAGAAATAAAACGGAGGGGGTGAAGTGTAAATGTAGAACAGTGTTTGAGATTCGAAAACATTAAGAATGACGATCTTCATGAAACTCTGAGCGATTATTATGAGAAATTCTAAGTAATTATTATGAGAAAGCTAATAAGAGAGAGGGAGGAAGACACTGCCCCAGCCTCGCAGTGCCTCGTGTACACCAACCAAAAAGTGTGTACTCCGTGGAAGGAAAGGAAAGGAAACGAAAGGAAAGGGTGGGAGAAACAGGAAAACGATTACATATCGTCGTCGGAATTTAGGACACCATCGTCATCAATTAGGATGGGAGATGGTGGAGGACTGTCCTCGATAAGGATTGGGGATGGTAGAAGTCTGATGTCGCCAGCGTCATCGTGGTCGTCGTCATCGTCATCATCTGTGGTGTCTCCAGGCGGTGGGTCACCCCATTCGTCATCCCATTGGTTGGGATACGGATAATCCCCGTCCGATAGGTCAGCTTCATCACTCCCAGTGACATGCTGAACCTGCACCCTGTAGTCATTATTCAGGAATTCGAAGGGAATGTCATGAGGTGCCGTTGTGGAGTGCACGAATCCTTCCTGTATAGATGCATAGTAAGGGATCTGAGGCTCCGGGACACTATAGGGCTCAGTAGTTGAATCAGGTTCCATCTCGATGCTAGCTGATCAACTGAATGTTTCATCAGATGATTCCTACTTTTATACTTTTGAGAGGGAGTGGGAGAGGAGTGGGGATTGAGTAGGGGTGAATTGCAAAGTGACATAAGACATATTCAATGAAAGAGATACTTGAATGGATAAAATACAAATGAAATATACTTGTCAATTTCATTTTGAAAAATGTCTATTTTTTAATTTTTTAAATTTTCTTCACATGAAATTATTTACAAGTGATTAGAGAACACCAAAATTGATGTGAGGTATTTGTCTAGAAGAACTTGGAATTGAAATAAAAAAAAGTTAATAATAATATGAGGAAGTGAAGAAAAATGCTCCCAACAATCGCATTGTTCAATGTGTACCAAACCAAAAAAACAATGTACAGCCTTTATTTCTCTTCCTTTTCCTTCATTCAATATAAACTTAACAAATATAAACTTGAAACTACCATAATTAAATATTCCTAACTAACCTAAAACTAATCTTATATTCATACTTAATCTACAGAAAAGAG
This sequence comes from Leptinotarsa decemlineata, assembly GCF_025532065.1. Lineage (NCBI taxonomy): Eukaryota > Metazoa > Arthropoda > Insecta > Coleoptera > Chrysomelidae > Leptinotarsa > Leptinotarsa decemlineata. The sequence continues at coordinate 2,807,037 of NW_027412590.1, forward strand.
TCCATAGCAGTCCATAACCTTTTGTGTAGCTCTATCGAAGAGGTCGCCGCTTCACACCTTTCCTCCAGAGATGCAATATCACGATCTAGTTCAGCCATTTCTTTCTCTAATTCCCTACGTCGCTTAACCTTTTCACCCTTTAGGCGGTTCATGTTAGCCAACGCGGCCTCATTAGATCAGGCAGCATGTTTTATTTCTTCGCACCTCTGTAGTAAAGTATTCATCTTTTCACTCACCTCTCCGATAGGCTGTCGCACTTGTAGCACCAACACCTCAGGATCCGCCGATGTCGCTGGCAGCGGTGGTAGTGGCGCCACCAACGGAGTCAATATGACTAACTTCGGAGAAGACGCCCTCGGAGTTTTCAGTGCTGCTGCAGGTGGTGTAGAGGTCCTCTTACGGGAGGTCGACCAACTACCTTCATAAGGATTAGTCCTATTGCAAGTAGCTCGGTACTTAGGAATAGGACCAAGCCTCGCTGCAGGTCGTTGACAAACCTTCTTCACAGCCCTGACTTCCTCCTCCTCCTCGAATAAGTCAGGGCTGGTAGATCTGCACCTAACTCGCGAAGTGGTTGCCTGGTCACTGGTCACCGGCCCCGAAGTGGCTGCCTGATCACTGGTCACCGGCCCCGAAGTGGCTGCCTTCTCCTGGTCACTGGACACCGGCATGATGGATGCCACAGCATTATTTGTCTCCTGGGTATTGGTTGCCATTCTGAAAATGAAAAATAATACAAAGTTAGCTGATATAAAAAAATAACATTGGTAAATTACTCAAAATTTAAGTTGGTCACTGGAAGGTATTGCGCTATACTGGAGTGGACTGCTCTCGATGAGATGACTTGTCGTACTGAATGTTGTAGAATGCTCTCCGGAGAGTATCGACATCAATGCGCGAGTGGTGGGAAAATGGTGGGAGCGCGCACGCGCGTTGAGGGTAGGGGTGTGTATGCGCAAGTGTTGGGAGTTGGGGGCGGGGCGGGGCTTCGGGAAGAGGGCGGGGCTTCGGGAAGGGGGCGGGGCTTAGGGAAGGTGGGCGGGCTCTCTGAAAAGTGGGTGGCGACGGGGGAGGGGGGCGTGGCCCTTTTGGGTATTGGGTATTGGATGTATCAAACCTACTTATGTTACTTTTCATGGATTCATAAAAATTTTCTGTATTTACTTTCAAAATGAGTGAGTCGGTATCTGAGTACAGTAAAGAGACATTTTCACCAAAGTGTTGTTTGATGCATCCATAGAGAAAGTCGTACATGACTGTTTTTGATAATTCTAATATAGAAAATCTCAAATATAATGGTTTATCATAATGGACTTTAACTTTACCCAATTGAATGGCAACGAAATTTTCTGTGAATATTGAACAATTTTTAAAATTTGGTCTGGATATGAGAGTGCTGACACCTATATTTTTCTTTATATTTTCCCTATGTGTGACGAGTCTAACATCAATTCTGTTATCCACATTCTCCATTGTCTTACCATAAACCGCATTATTCATTAGTTTATAGAAATCTTCAACAGATTTTTTGTTAGACCTATTACGCATTTCAGTATTGAGATCTTTATAGGGTTTCATCCAACGTGATTGTTTGAATTTCAATACTCAGAATGTTCATCATGCAACTCTTGTGGATAATGAATGTCCACTTCAAACACATACCCATACGGACTATCAGAACTCACATTCATCACATCAAGGTTAAGAATTTCATTGTTGGTAGAGGTTGTGACATGCTATGACCGTATAGATTCGTTGCATCTAAATATGTAATGAATGTGGAAGGTTCATTGGGATTATAATTTGGTAAAAATTTATTATCTGCTATATGTTTCCTCTCACTACACTGACTAATTCCACCTCGTATACCTTTTTGAAAAAAGTGAATCATATCAATGTCAGTTAGTAATTCCAATTCAATATTCGTATACTTCAACATAGCATCCCAAGATAATCCAGGTGCAGTGTGATAATGTGCTGGATCTAAATTATAAATCTCCAAACTTGTGGTGCGAAAGTTTTCAAAAATATCACATAATAGCAGTACATCCGACTTCAAATACGAATCAGAGTATTCACCCAAATTCTGACACTCGAATAAATTCCACACATTTCTAGCCCTATCGTAATCCTTTTCTGATATGTGTTCACAAATGAGTTTGTCATAAAACTGATTTTTTGTTGGAAGTGATGGATAATTCAATTTGTCAATGTCATCAACGAAGCTATATGGAAATACACCTTTCTGCCTCATCAAATTGAATTTCTCAATTCGTGGGAAATGTTTATGCATCTCCAAACATTGATCAGAGGTCAAGTTAGCACCCAACTTCTCCAACGAATCAGTCATAAATTTATAACTATCAATAAATCTCATTTTGAGATATTTCTTCTTAACCTTACCATCTTTATCGATATAGGTGTGAGTGAAGAGATGGTGAAAGATATGTATTTCTCTTTTGTTTGTGGGATGACATCAATTTTCTCTTTATTCCTATACAATTCTTTTATGAATAAATGACAATCATTGCCGCTTAAATTGTGGAAAATAATAGGTACAAAGTTAGGGATTTTGAAATTCAAATTACATTTGGAATGAGCGGCATATGATCTTTTCTTTCCTGTAACATGACAATGATCTCTAACTTTGACTTCACCATCAATAAATGCTTCATTACATATACCACAAGTTCCGGCTGCAGCAAATTGTTCCTCTTCTTCGAGGATTTGTGCATCCATTGGTATAGGGTATCTGAGATGATTTTCATATATCTTTTCCAAATCATCTTCAATGCTACTCACAAATTTCTGAGCTGCATCTACACCCCTATATGTAACAAATTTTGACAAATCATCATGATATGAACATTTTATCAGATGAGCAAATGAATATGAAGCATGTTTGAATGTTTTAATCGTGTATGCATTTTCTGGATTTGGCTCATTCACGTGAATCGGTTCAAGTACTGATTCAAAATCAGCATATACTACAAATGGTACCCTCATTTGTCTCTCAAAATTCTCAAACATAAATTTATTTTCCGCAACCATCCGACCATATTTATTGATCTTAAAATTGGTGGTTGGTGTTGTTGTACTAACGAGATTACAATCATTCATCTTATGACGTAAAAGCAATCTCTCGCTGGAAAAATATATCAAACATCCATCACAAAAATATTTTTTGTGATCATGAGCTGATAGTTGACTAGAAACTAATCTTGGAAGATCTTTGATCCAACAATAGTGACTATTGCCGGAGTCATCAGTTATAAGTAACAAATTGACATGTCTCCGAAGTCTTCTCTGTGAGTATCGCAATAGACCAATCACATCATACTTCACTTTACCCTTATCAAATTTACTCTCTTAACCGTAAACATTAATTGAAATATCATTCCTATCTTCAAATCTTTCAATACTCTTATTATCAACTTTAACCGGAAAATCCATACCTGTGACATCTAAAACATTGGAAAAATGTGGATATGACGTAACTTCGGACACTCTACCATTTGCAGGATATAATGCTGATGTTATAGCCCAAGCAAAACAGTGTTGATCTTCGTTACGAACATTCACGACAGCTTTCCTCCATTCAATGCATTCAGGCAGCTTCACATATGAACGTTCTCCCAGTGGACTGTAATTATTAATATTGACTTCGAGAAATAGTATTTTTTCACAAGTCCAACCTAAATTACAAAAAAATAAATATTACTACTCAATCTCGTTGGAATTTACAAAAAAATTAATACCTGAGTCACGTTCCTGGAATTCAGTCGTTTGAGCCACAATTACATCACGGAATCCATCAAAAACAGCATTCAAATCTGAAGAATGGTCCACTATTTTATTTTGGGAATTGAATGACTTCGTGTCCCTCGAATCTTGAGTCTGAAGACTATAATTCCCAAAAACTTCCATATTCACCTTGATGCTTTTATGGATCCTGATGGCCGATTCCAGTAATCAATGACCTTCTGCCTAATCTCATTGAAAAATGACATGTAGTCAGTGGATACAATCGAACTCTCAGACAATTAAACACATGCATTATTTATATGACTCATGGTTCTTCGGTGAGAGTTCACTTGCGTCATAGGAATTGTCACATTACAGCAATTGCAAGTAAACATTGGTGTTGCATTGTCCACTCTCATCCGTTTCACAGCAGGTCCTTCTTGGCAACTCTGGAGCTGATGCCGACGAAGATTATCACTACGAGTGAAAGATTTACCACAGTCACAGGAATACATTTTATATAATAGTTCTCACCAACTCACTTGTTGTAAACTGACATAACCAACACTTGTCCGCTTCTTAAATATACTCTGATAGGACCCGTCAAGACGTAATAGCCAACCCCACTTCTCAACTACATGCGCCAAGATTACCTCCCAACTGAATGCGATAACAGATGTCGATACGAAGAGGCAGTGGTCGTTGCGCTCTCGTAGAGCGTTAGGCAGACGATCCTCGGCTGCCGTGGTGTCACCATCGATAGCGGGACTAGAGCGATGCGTTACGTCACAACCTTCATCGCTTCGGGAGAGGTGAGGGCAGACCGATGAATACGCATTACTCAGCCACACGTCGTGGAGTGAACATCTTGCTCTCTTACCGTTGGATGGATGATGCTGTGACGTCACACCACTACTAACTTGGTGGGCTCACACCGATGAAACATTCATTACTTGAAGAATCTTCGAAGTATGCAGACGTATGTTTGTACATAGACAAGCACATGATGAAACCCTGTACCGTGCATTCTCACACACACACACACACACACACACCAATCAAATGTAATTACGTCACTATGTCTCACACACACACACACACACACCAATCAAATGTAATTACGTCACTATGTCTCACACACACACACACACACACCCAAAAATCTCATATGAAAAAAAAATTCTGAACGATCCCTGCATCAGACCCTTCAAGGTCACATCGCCTTGATGTTACTAAACAACAACAAAAAAAAGCAATTAATACGTCATAGTGGTGGGGGGACGCCCAGAACCGGCTGTAATCTGCTACTAACTTACAACAAAATTTATTAAATGGTCAAAAATACTGAGTGCGCATATAAGCAAAACTAAAAAAAATATGGCTCTTCTTTGGCACCCCGAAAAAAAGTCATAATACAAAAAAAATTGGAATCAGTACAAAGTATGGCCTCCACGCTGGTTTATTACGGCCCTACATCTATCGTGCATCGACAAAATGAGATTGTCCATGTCTTGTTGACGTACATTTGCCCATTCAGCGATAAAAAGCACTCTCAATTGAAACGTTGTGTGAATGGTCCCCATATGCGGAGTAATTCTTAGTTGAAGCATGTCTCACACATGCTCGATGGCATTCAGGTCCGGTGATTGTCCTGGCCATGGCAATACATCAACTCCTTCGTTGGTGAGCCAGTCAGTCACAAGACGCGCGACATGTGGACGAGCATTATCGTGCATTAGGTGAAAGTTTTCACCAACAGCACCAGCAAACGGACGGACGATAGGTAGAAGAATGGTGTCGAGGTACTGTCGAGCTGTGAGGGAGCGATTTGGAAAAACGAAATCGGTTCTGCCGCCGATCATGATTCCGCCCCATAGCATTACAGTAGTTGTTTACAGCTGATTCTCGGCCTCCCCCCATTTTACAGCTGATTCTCGGCCTCCCCCCAGTTCACAGCTGATTCTCGGCCTCCCCCCACCACTATGACGTCACGTGGGGTGGATGACCTAGACCGACTCATGTGACCCTGAGAAATATGTCTGGTGCATGCCACCTTGAAAAATATGTATGGTGCATATGACTTTGAAAAATATGTCTGGTGCATAGGTGGTATGTGTACATCACAGATTACAGCCGGTTCTGGGCCTCCCCCCAACACTATGACGTATTAATTGCTTTTTTTTTTGTTGTTATTTAGTAACATCAAGGCGATGTGACCTTGAAGGGTCTGGTGCATGGATCGTTCAGAATTTTTTTCATATGAGATTTTGTGTGTGTGTGTGTGTGACATAGTGACGTAATTACATTTGATTGGTGTGTGTGTGAGAATGCACGGTACAGGGTTTCATCATGTGCTTGTCTATGTACAAACATACGTCTGCATACTTCGAAGATCCTTCAAGTAATAAATGTTCCATCGATGTGAGCCCGCCAAGTTAGTAGTGGTGTGACGTCACAGCATCAACCGTTCAACGGTAAGAGAGCGAGATGTTCACTCCACGACGTACGGCTGAGTAATGCGTATTCATCGGTGTGCCCTCACCGGTGTGCAGTGAAAGCTGTGACGTAACGCATCGCTCTAGCCTCGCTATCGATGGTGACACGCAGACGGCCAAGGACTGTGCTAACGTCTGCCCTCTCCGAGAGCGCGACGATCACTGCCTGTTGTTGGTATCGACATTCAGTTGGGAGGTGGGCTTGGCTGTGACGTCAGGCATCTCTAGTGGGTAGCGAAGTAGGGTGAACTGAAGAGAGTTAAATAACGTGCATTTGTATAGATAATATTGTAGAATCTCGTGAAGTAATAATCTGAAAATTATCAACTTGAGCTGTGCCAAGGTATGGTTAGGGCGAATTGGATACATATAACAATTGACAGAAATTCTCTCTATTATAGCAAAATTTGATCTCACATTTTCGCTTTGAAACCTCATTGAACTATTGAGGCCCGCGTCGGACTGCAAAGTTAAAGGTTATAAAATAATTGGAGATAAGTAATGAGAAGAGTTCATTGCATGTATTCAAATGATTCAACATGAAACAAACCAATGAAGCACAAGTGATAAGAAATGAGAGTTCAGAGAGTGGATTCTTGTTGCTTGTAACTATCCAATGGAATTTAAGATCTGAATCTTGTGCAATGTTATATTTATGATGACGAATGAAAGAACAGTTATTATTTAGGTCTATTTTATGTTTCTTCGATTGACGACTTGTTTATTTTGTGGAAATTCATGTTCACTGAGGATACACTACAAAAACACACTTTTGTCTATTTTCCACTATATTACATTTAAATGTAACCAGTTAGTTTTGATAATGGTATAATAGCCGAAACCGGTCAACAATAAAGAAATATAGTGGAAAATTGACAAAAGTGTGTTTTTGTAGTGTATCTTCTATTTTATGTACGGAAAACACTGAAGAGAGTGGAATTGAATTACAGAATACATATTCGGAAGAGAAATAAATATAGTAGGATTTGGAAAAATCTTGAGGTTTGGTTAGAATTTAAAAATTGTCGAAAGAGACAACTGCTTTGATGAGCCGATTTTCTATAGTTTGTGCCTGTATTTCTTGGTCCCGTATGACAAAAACTTGTCGATTTTGATATTGCACGTAGCTTCTGCATTCCGTTTCGACCTTCACAGCATATGACATCAGCGTAACTATAACTGAAAAGTAGGATGTGCCATCACTTTGATCGAAAATAAATTCATTCACCTGTCATTGCCAGATTTACCCGGCAAGTTTGATTTGACTTTGAAATAAATGCAAGGTTATTATCTGCCCCAAAACAGATGCGTAGACTCAAAACATAACATTTCACAGGAGAACAGACTGACATTTCCACGCATATGCATGTCTAACATGAACTAGGTACCGCATACTTGATGATGATTCAAAATGCTACACTATATTTTTTCTTGAAATATGATTACATTACAATTTGAACCAACATAGTGGATAATATTGACGTAACTTCAACTGAAACGTGGGTACCGCCTCACTTTGGTCTCTTTTTTTCCACACATTGACAAATCTGATGGTGAAGTTTGGTTTACCTTTGAAACTAAATACTAGGATTTTCTCGAGGGTCGAGTTTTCATGTATGCCAATGACATAACATTGTGACGTCCCCAGATCTGAATGAAATTGAAAATGAAACGAAACTAGTAATCAATGAATTCGAATGTTGGTGTAGAAACAATCATTCAATAAATAATGGAAATAAAACAACATTTATCCAGTTCCAGTTCCAAATAAATCTAAGTTTCGAGACTGAATTGTCTTTCAATAATCACATCGAATACTTGTGCACTTCTCTGAAAAACGTATTTTGCCTTCCTAACAATGAAATTAAATTTTTTGAGACATAATCTCTTGGATATATACTATGGTCTAGTGTATTCTAAGCTTAATATAGATATTACCATTTGGGGACACTCATAAGAAATAAATAGAATCTTTATAAGGCAAAAACGCTACATTAGAATAATTTTTGATCTCAAATACAGAGAATCTTGTAAGAAAACATTCCAAGACACAAATTTTTTTCACATTACCATGCATTTATCGTTACAAAATATTAAGCTACGTTCATGTACATTCCCATTTGCTAACAAGAAATGAGGAAATTCACTGTCATTAAACGAGACGGAGAAACGATTTCCACCAGGAAAAAATTAACAATAATGAAAGAAATTTTCTCATATTCAAGAAAAAAGTCAAAGACTTTTTGGTAACAAGTTGTTTTTACTTCCTGATAGAGTATGAAAATAATCTTTTTGTGTAACATGTGCTGTTATTGATATAAGTGCTATAAGATAAAATATCTTTTGTAAAATGTGACGTGTCATATATACATTCATGTATCAAAAATGATGACTAAAATTTGACTTTGACTTCTCCGTCAATGTCATGCTAGACGGAGATTTGTAGACATGTAGTGTCAACACTTGACATTTTACAGGAGAACAGACTGATATTTCTCACACATATGCATGCCTACATGAACTTCCGCATGCTTAAAAATGATGTAATAATTTAAAATGTCACACTACGTTTTTCTTTTCGAAACATGATTGATTACAAATCTGAAGCCATACAGTAAATGATTATGATATGATTTCCACTGAAAAGCAGGTTTGTTCTCACTTTGGTCTGTTTTTCCCCCACCATGTCAAGATCTGACAGAGCAGTTTAATTCACTGTCTTTAAACGAGACGGAGACACGATTTCCATCAGGAAAAAATAAACCATAATGGAAGAAATGTTCTCATATTCAAGAAAAAAGTCAAAGACTTTTTAGTGACAAGTTGTTTTTACTTCCTGATAGAGTATGAAAATAATATTTTTGTGTAACATGTGCTGTTATTGATATAAGTGCTATAAGATAAAATATCTTTTGTAAAATGTGACGTGTCATATATACATTCATGTATCAAAAATGATGACTAAAATTTGACTTTGACTTCTCCGTCAATGTCATGCTAGACGGAGATTTGTAGACATGTAGTGTCAACACTTGACATTTTACAGGAGAACAGACTGATATTTCTCACACATATGCATGCCCTACAGAAACTTCCGCATACTTAAAAATGATGTAATAATTTAAAATGTCATACTACGTTTTTCTTTTCGAAACATGACTGATTACAAATCTGAAGCCATACAGTAAATGATTATGATATGATTTCCACTGAAAAGCAGGTTTGTTCTCACTTTGGTCGGTTTCTCCCCCACCATGTCAAGATCTGACAGAGCAGTTTAATTCACTGTCATTAAACGAGACGGAGACACGATTTCCATCAGGAAAAAATAAACCATAATGAAAGAAATTGTCTCATATTCAAGAAAAAAGTCAAAGACTTTTTGGTAACAAGTTGTTTTTATTTCCAGATAGAGTATGTAAATAATATTTTTGTGTAACATGTGCTGTTATTGATATAAGTGCTATAAGATAAAATATCTTTTGTAAAATGTGACGTGTCATATATACATTCATGCATCAAAAATGATGACTAAAATTTGACTTTGACTTCTCCGTCAATGTCATGCTAGACGGAGATTTGTAGACATGTAGTGTCAACACTTGACATTTTACAGGAGAACAGACTGATATTTCTCACATATATGCATGCCCTACATGAACTTCCGCATGCTTAAAAATGATGTAATAATTTAAAATGTCACACTACGTTTTTCTTTTCGAAACATGATTGATTACAAATCTGAAGCCATACAGTAGATGATTTTGATATGATTTCCACTGAAAAACAGGTTTATTCTCACTTTGGTCTGTTTCTCCCCCACCATGTCAAGATCTGACAGAGCAGTTTGGTTTGAGCTTGAAACTGAACGCCCAGGTTATGCTAGACGGAGATTTGCGGAGTTTCTAAAAGATATGCGTAGGGTCATGCCATTTTGCAATAGAATAGATTGATATTTCTCACACATGCATATGCTCGCCTAACAAGAACTTTCACGTATTGCAGTACAATCTAATCATTTGAAATTCAACACTATATTGCAGTATCTGACGGTGGAGTGTGGTTTGACTGTGAAAATGAATACAAAGTTCATTCTTAACGAAAATCATGCTAAACGGGATTTGGAAGTTCTTCAAAACAATGTATACAGTCACAACACACCATTTTGCAGCGAAAAAGACATATTTTTCCCATCTAAATATATTCTCGACATGAACTTTTACATGTCGCATTACACATGTTTCAATTTGAAATGTATTACTATCTTCTTCTTAAAACCCAATATTATCCAAGATTCAAGCCAATATACCATATGACGTAAGCGTGTATTCAACTGAAAAGGAGGTATTTCCACACTTCAACCTGACAACTGATTCCGCCCCTCCACCATTTCATGATCTGACCTTGAAGTTGAGTTTGATCTTCAACTTGACTACGTGGTCATTTTCTGTCGATGTCCTGCTATACTGGTTTGTGAGTCCCCAAATATTACATAATGCACACATTTTTCGTACATACACACGCATGCTTCACACCATGCATGCTTATGTTTATGTTGTAGTATATTTCTCGAGAGAATTTATATGGTTGAAGCTGCGATGATTCTGCAACCGTGTTAGGAATCACACGTTAAAAGGTAAGACCTCGTTATTCCTTAGCTCGCAACTTCTCAACTTCTGAGAGTTGTCGTTCGTATGGGGGCGACAGCTGATTAACGGAAAAACAGACTTTAAACAGAAACAGAACATTTACTTGCTGCATGATAAAGATACAGTAATGCAACGTGTCGCTATCGAATTGGGTACTGTAATAGCGTGATCAACATTTTTGTCAACATTTTTAGTGTTGTTCCTATGAATATAGTGTTTCAGACTAACATATCATCATAGAAATTCAGTTTTCTGATATACTATGATTGAGACATGTGTCTCAATAGCAGATTTTATTCATATTCATATTTGGTCACATTACTTCTAACGCAAAGTTTTCCCCGCTAGGTAGTGCTGTTTCTAATTCACTGTTCGAGGAATATTTTCTGGCTCTCCATTTCGGTCAATCAGTTATTGTTGAACCTGCTTCTGCAATTTTGAAAAATGTTTGCTGATTTGATGAAATATATCGCATCTATCTTGAGCCTTATAATAGATGAATACAAGGAGAAAACGGTGAAGGATAGACTTGAAGAGTGTTATAAGGCTTCTAAACGAATAAAAAAAGATCTGAAAAATACTACTACTATGGGTGGGAAACAAAATCTACTAGCATTCTTAATCAGATGAATTTTTAGATGAAGAAAGGAGCAGGCCTGATTAGCCGGAAAGAGACATCCTCTAATCGAGTACATCGGCTTTTAATTCGCGTACTAAAGTGATTAGTAATCCCAAGCATAAGAACCCTACCTCATTTTTGATCGACTATAAGACCCTTTTTGTGAGTATAATTCAAAATGCATTGGAAAATGATGCATTTTTAAAGGTTAATATGGTGGAGAATTTGAGGTTGGCAAAGGCGATCGAATCTTCAACGAATATAAGTATTTCTCAATATCTAACGCATCCATCCATAGTAACACTGATATGAATATGTGGTTTGAGGATCATGTTATGGTGTCAATCATGATAAAGTTGGAAGAGTTTCAGGAACGTGACAGAGGTTAGACGTTGAAAGCAGTAGCGAATTTGGGGGTTACCGTAAACAAATTTGTGCCGCAGAGAGGTTCATCATACATTGAACTGCCTTCTCAAATCAAACGAAAAATCATGATAATGCCTGCTTCGCTTGGGCCATTGTTTCGGCGTTGTATCCAGTTCCCCATGGACAACATTCAGATCACATTCTATCTTATCCTGACTATTCAAAAGTTCTGAAGTTGTGAGGTATTCACTTTCCGATGAAAATTATTCAGATAAATAGTTTCGAAGAGCAGAATGATCTCTCAGTCAATGTTTACACGTTGAAACTTTTTAAATCCAAGTATACTGTTATACCGCTAAGATTGAGCATAGCAAAAAATAAAAGCAAACATCTGAATCTACTCATGATTCAAGACATGTATTACGATGAAAGATGTAAGGATTCAATAAATGTCTATGATGTTACCTCACCAACCAGAAAACACTTTGTTTGAATAAAAGATCTATCTAGTTTGGTGAGTAATCAACTCGACAACCATAATAGAAACAAATATTTTTGCCATAGGTGTTTTCACTGTTTTTCCACGCAAGCAATGTTAGATAAACACCTTGAAGACTGCTCGAAGACACATTTTGTTATAGAAAATATTGCATTGCATCTCAATGGAAGTGTCGCCGATAGGCCGATAACAAAGGAAAAGTATATCTCCTTCATTAAAAATATTTCTGGTAGCAAGAGCCACTTCAGATTTTTCAACTCATTCAGATTCATGAGTTTTTCGCTGGATACGTTAGTATCATATCTATCAGATTTCCAAATCTAATATCACAGTTCTCCAACCGCTCGAATGATGAAGAGTAGATTTTGACAAAAAAGGGTGTAATGCGGTATGACTATATCGATTCTTTCAGAAAATTCAATGAAGATTGTTTACTCCCTATCGAAACCTTTTTCAACATATTGGAGGAAAAACTGTGTCCTAGGAGATCTTACTTACGTGCCAAGCTGATATGGGCTACTTTTAATATAAACACATCGGGAAAATATACGAATCTGTAACGGATGTTATGCTTCTGGCTATGTCTTCGAGCAGTTCCGCTCAAGTTGTCATAAAACTTACGGTTTGGATCCTGCCCATTATTTCATTCTGCCTGGCTATACATGGAATGCTATGTTATTCAAAACGAAACAGCAACTTGAACTTCTCACCGATGTAGATCAGTTGATGTTTTTCGAAAAGGGAACAAGAGGTGGACTGAGTCAAGTTTGCTCCAAGCGAAGAGTCACAGCTAATAACAAATACATGGGTGATATCTTATGATAAAGCCAAAGCTGACTCATTCCTAATGTATTTCGATGTTAATAATCAATATGGTTGAGCAATGTCTCAATATCTACCATACGGCTGGTTTGAGTAGATGGACACCAACATTGATATCACAACTGTACCTGATGATGCCTCGGAAGGTTATATACTAGAAGTTGATATGGAGTATCCAAACAACCTTCACGATATGCATAAGGATTTACCATTTTGCCCCGATCATGTGGATCCTAAGACAAAAAAATCTCGAATCGAAAGCACATCGGATGTGAAACAATTTAAATTGATGGCTACTCTACAGTCGACGAAATAGTATGTGAATCAGTACAGAAATCTCAAGCAGGCCTTAGAAAATGGTCTCATTTTGAACAAGATTCATCGTGTTCTAAAGTTCAAGCAGTCCACATGGTTGAAGCCCTACAAAGGCTTGAACACACGTTTGCGAACTACTGCCTTGAATGATATTGAAAAGAACCTATTCAAACCAATGCCGTATTTGATATGTACTGCTATCTTCTAAACTCAATTTATTTCCCATATATATAAATATTTGTTTCAGGGAAAACTATGGAAAATCTGAGAAAGCACTCTGATGTTCGCCTTGTAACGAGTTGGGATGGGCGATATGGTGCCGAAGCCAGAATCTCCAATCCTCGGTTCAAGAGTTTGACTGTCTTCGATGAAAACTTGACTGCCATTGAATTGGGAAAATCCAAAATATTCTTCAACAAACCTATATATGTTGGAATGGTAGTACTGGATTTGGCAAAGTTGACCACATATAATTTCCATTATGAATACATGGCTCCTAGGTATAGAGAATTTTTTTGCACAGTTCATACTGACACGGACAGTTTGATTTATGAAATTATAAATTATGATCCATATGAGATGATAAAAAAATGATTGTCATCAGTATTTCGATACTAGCGATTATCAATCAGATATCATTTATAATATTCCCCGAGAGAATAAGAAAGTGATTGGATTGATGAAGGATGAGAACAACAGAAAGCTTACGCTCGACTTTATTGGACTCAGTTCTAAATTATACTCAAATAAAACTGCAACGTCAGAAGATCAAATCACTGATCTGGAAAAAAGATTGAAGCAGGAGAATTATGAAAATGATGAAATGAAACAAATTGTGGCCAATTTCGGAGTATCCAAGAAAGCGAAGGGCGTTAAACATAATGTTGTCAAAAAAAATCGCTTTCGAAGATTACGTGGCCTGTTTGGAAAATTATACCGAAAAAGCAATCACAAAAAAAAATTTATAAAATCCTATAAGCCTAGGGTGTATTCAACAGAACAAACGAAGATTGCTCTGAATCCTAACGATGATAAACGCTATCTAATTCCTGAAACCTACCATACTCTTCCATTGGAACATTACTCAATTCAAAATCTATGAATATTGATTAATAACAATATCAACTACAAATTATTCTCGTCTCACATGAACGGTTCTATGTACGAGTGAAAATCACATATCACATTGAAAGTTTTTGTTAACATATTATCTTGTTGCTGATATACAGGTGTATTTTTGTGAGTCAAAGCAGAACTACTGGAAAAATGAACCCTAATGTCATTTATTTCGAATTGAACTACACACCTATTTTCTTTCGAGAGAGGTTTATATAGGGCTATTGGCATAAAAATTCAGTTTTGATCAAATTGCAGTATATTTCATAGCAAAGCACTTCATTAATTATGAATCTCGATATTATAGAAAATGCCAAGTCGAACAAACATGTTATTATCAGCATATACCCTTTTCAATATTAGTCCTTATTGAGATTAAAATCTTTCATAATTACCAATCAACCACATCTATCCTTCCACTATTCTAGACAAATTTCTGCAATTTCATCAAAAGTCAAATATGGAGCTACATAATCGAAAATTGGTATGATGGAGATTGCGATCATACTGTTGGAATGGAACAATCACATTACAATTGTAGCGAATCAATTGTTTTGCTAATCGTCTGTAGTTTTGATCTAAATACATAACATCGATATCTTTATGGCTACACATTGAAAACATTTTCCCAAATTTGTACCAATATATTTCAAATACGCACTTGGTGTTATGAGAGTTTACTTGATTTTGAGATTTACTGGTGTGTAATTTTTCTGCGTATCAGTAGAATGGCTTCAGTTTTATAGGGAGACCAGATCAAGTTTATTTTTTTCGACCATTCTTAGCTGGAAATAAAGCCCAAACATAACGCATTTATGATTCAATACCGGACAGCCCTGTTTCGACCCGCCATAGCTCTCATCAGTGGTGTTACGCTGAATCACAAATTAATTGCTAGAATCAACTGTAATTGAAGAACAAGCTATAGTAAAGAAGCGAGTTTACATCTCTGCCCATGGCGGGGGTGGAGTTTGCAGACCGGTTTCAAGTCTATAATGAACGTAAAGTCGAGTGGCCAAACTGCCCGAAACCGGTCTGCAAACTCCACCCCCGCCATGGGTAGAGATGTAAACCCGCTTCTTTACTATAGCTTGTTCTTCAATTACAGTTGATTCTAGCAATTAATTTGTGATTCAGCGTAACACCACTGATGAGAGCTATGGCGGGTCGAAACAGGGCTGTCCGGTATTGAATCATAAATGCGTTATGTTTGGGTTTTATTTCCAGCTAAGAATGGTCGAAAAAAATAAACTTGATCTGGTCTCCCTATAAAACTGAAGCCATTCTACTGATACGCAGAAAAATTACACACCAGTAAATCTCAAAATCAAGTAAACTCTCATAACACCAAGTGCGTATTTGAAATATATTGGTACAAATTTGGGAAAATGTTTTCAATGTGTAGCCATAAAGATATCGATGTTATGTATTTAGATCAAAACTACAGACGATTAGCAAAACAATTGATTCGCTACAATTGTAATGTGATTGTTCCATTCCAACAGTATGATCGCAATCTCCATCATACCAATTTTCGATTATGTAGCTCCATATTTGACTTTTGATGAAATTGCAGATATTTGTCTAGAATAGTGGAAGGATAGATGTGGTTGATTGGTAATTATGAAAGATTTTAATCTCAATAAGGACTAATATTGAAAAGGGTATATGCTGATAATAACATGTTTGTTCGACTTGGCATTTTCTATAATATCGAGATTCATAATTAATGAAGTGCTTTGCTATGAAATATACTGCAATTTGATCAAAACTGAATTTTTATGCCAATAGCCCTATATAAACCTCTCTCGAAAGAAAATAGGTGTATAGTTCAATTCGAAATAAATGACATTAGGGTTCATTTTTCCAGTAGTTCTGCTTTGACTCACAAAAATACACCTGTATATCAGCAACAAGATAATATGTTAACAAAAACTTTCAATGTGATATGTGATTTTCACTCGTACATAGAACCGTTCATGTGAGACGAGAATAATTTGTAGTTGATATTGTTATTAATCAATATTCATAGATTTTGAATTGAGTAATGTTCCCATGGAAGAGTATGGTAGGTTTCAGGAATTAGATAGCGTTTATCATCGTTAGGATTCAGAGCAATCTTCGTTTGTTCTGTTGAATACACCCTAGGCTTATAGGATTTTATTAATTTTTTTTTGTGATTGCTTTTTCGGTATAATTTTCCAAACAGGCCACGTAATCTTCGAAAGCGATTTTTTTTGACAACATTATGTTTAACGCCCTTCGCTTTCTTGGATACTCCGAAATTGGCCACAATTTGTTTCATTTCATCATTTTCATAATTCTCCTGCTTCAATCTTTTTTTCAGATCAGTGATTTGATCTTCTGACGTTGCAGTTTTAGTTGAGTATAATTTAGAACTGAGTCCAATAAAGTCGAGCGTAAGCTTTCTGTTGTTCTCATCCTTCATCAATCCAATCACTTTCTTATTCTCTCGGGGAATATTATAAATGATATCTGATTGATAATCGCTAGTATCGAAATACTGATGACAATCATTTTTTTATCATCTCATATGGATCATAATTTATAATTTCATAAATCAAACTGTCCGTGTCAGTATGAACTGTGCAAAAAAATTCTCTATACCTAGGAGCCATGTATTCATAATGGAAATTATATGTGGTCAACTTTGCCAAATCCAGTACTACCATTCCAACATATATAGGTTTGTTGAAGAATATTTTGGATTTTCCCAATTCAATGGCAGTCAAGTTTTCATCGAAGACAGTCAAACTCTTGAACCGAGGATTGGAGATTCTGGCTTCGGCACCATATCGCCCATCCCAACTCGTTACAAGGCGAACATCAGAGTGCTTTCTCAGATTTTCCATAGTTTTCCCTGAAACAAATATTTATATATATGGGAAATAAATTGAGTTTAGAAGATAGCAGTACATATCAAATACGGCATTGGTTTGAATAGGTTCTTTTCAATATCATTCAAGGCAGTAGTTCGCAAACGTGTGTTCAAGCCTTTGTAGGGCTTCAACCATGTGGACTGCTTGAACTTTAGAACACGATGAATCTTGTTCAAAATGAGACCATTTTCTAAGGCCTGCTTGAGATTTCTGTACTGATTCACATACTATTTCTTCGACTGTAGAGTAGCCATCAATTTAAATTGTTTCACATCCGATGTACTTTCGATTCGAGATTTTTTTGTCTTAGGATCCACATGATCGGGGCAAAACGGTAAATCCTTATGCATATCGTGAAGGTTGTTTGGATACTCCATATCAACTTCTAGTATATAACCTTCCGAGGCATCATCAGGTACAGTTGTGATATCAATGTTGGTGTCCATCTACTCAAACCAGCCGTATGGTAGATATTGAGACATTGCTCAACCATATTGATTATTAACATCGAAATACATTAGGAATGAGTCAGCTTTGGCTTTATCATAAGATATCACCCATGTATTTGTTATTAGCTGTGACTCTTCGCTTGGAGCAAACTTGACTCAGTCCACCTCTTGTTCCCTTTTCGAAAAACATCAACTGATCTACATCGGTGAGAAGTTCAAGTTGCTGTTTCGTTTTGAATAACATAGCATTCCATGTATAGCCAGGCAGAATGAAATAATGGGCAGGATCCAAACCGTAAGTTTTATGACAACTTGAGCGGAACTGCTCGAAGACATAGCCAGAAGCATAACATCCGTTTTCAAATACAGATTCGTATATTTTCCCGATGTGTTTATATTAAAAGTAGCCCATATCAGCTTGGCACGTAAGTAAGATCTCCTAGGACACGGTTTTTCCTCCAAGATGTTGAAAAAGGTTTCGATAGGGAGTAAACAATCTTCATTGAATTTTCTGAAAGAATCGATATAGTCATACCGCATTACACCCTTTTTTGTCAAAATCTACTCTTCATCATTCGAGCGGTTGGAGAACTGTGATATGAGATTTGGAAATCTGATAGATATTATACTAACGTATCCAGCGAAAAACTCATGAATCTGAATGAGTTAAAAAATCTGAAGTGGCTCTTGCTACCAGAAATATTTTTAATGAAGGAGATATACTTTTCCTTTGTTATCGGCCTAACGGCAACACTTCCATTGAGATCCAATGCAATATTTTCTATAACAAAATGTGTCTTCGAGCAGTCTTCAAGGTGTTTATCTAACATTGCTTGCGTGGAAAAACAGTGAAAACACCTATGGCAAAAATATTTGTTTCTATTATGGTTGTCGAGTTGATTACTCACCAAACTAGATAGATCTTTTATTCAAACAAAGTGTTTTCTGGTTGGTGAGGTAACATCATAGACATTTATTGCATCCTTACATCTTTCATCGTAATACATGTCTTGAATCATGAGTAGATTCAGATGTTTGCTTTCATTTTTTGCTATGCTCAATCTTAGCGGTATAACAGTATACTTGGATTTAAAAAGTTTCAACGTGTAAACATTGACTGAGAGATCATTCTGCTCTTCGAAACTATTTATCTGAATAATTTTCATCGGAAAGTGAATACCTCACAACTTCAGAACTTTTGAATAGTCAGGATAAGATAGAATGTGATCTGAATGTTGTCCATGGGGAACTGGATACAACGCCGAAACAATGGCCCAAGCGAAGCAGGCATTATCATGATTTTTCGTTTGATTTGAGAAGGCAGTTCAATGTATGATGAACCTCTCTGCGGCACAAATTTGTTTACGGTAACCCCCAAATTCGCTACTGCTTTCAACGTCTAACCTCTGTCACGTTCCTGAAACTCTTCCAACTTTATCATGATTGACACCATAACATGATCCTCAAACCACATATTCATATCAGTGTTACTATGGATGGATGCGTTAGATATTGAGAAATACTTATATTCGTTGAAGATTCGATCGCCTTTGACAACCTCAAATTCTCCACCATAATAACCTTTAAAAATGCATCATTTTCCAATGCATTTTGAATTATACTCACAAAAAGGGTCTTATAGTCGATCAAAAATGAGGTAGGGTTCTTATGCTTGGGATTACTAATCACTTTAGTACGCGAATTAAAAGCCGATGTACTCGATTAGAGGATGTCTCTTTCCGGCTAATCAGGCCTGCTCCTTTCTTCATCTAAAAATTCATCTGATTAAGAATGCTAGTAGATTTTGTTTCCCACCCATAGTAGTAGTATTTTTCAGATCTTTTTTTATTCGTTTAGAAGCCTTATAACACTCTTCAAGTCTATCCTTCACCGTTTTCTCCTTGTATTCATCTATTATGAGGCTCAAGATAGATGCGATATATTTCATCAAATCAGCAAACATTTTTCAAAATTGCAGAAGCAGGTTCAACAATAACTGATTGACCGAAATGGAGAGCCAGAAAATATTCCTCGAACAGTAAATTAGAAACAGCACTACCTAGCGGGGAAAACTTTGCGTTAGAAGTAATGTGACCAAATATGAATATGAATAAAATCTGCTATTGAGACACATGTCTCAATCATAGTATATCAGAAAACTGAATTTCTATGATGATATGTTAGTCTGAAACACTATATTCATAGGAACAACACTAAAAATGTTGACAAAAATGTTGATCACGCTATTACAGTACCCAATTCGATAGCGACACGTTGCATTACTGTATCTTTATCATGCAGCAAGTAAATGTTCTGTTTCTGTTTAAAGTCTGTTTTTCCGTTAATCAGCTGTCGCCCCCATACGAACGACAACTCTCAGAAGTTGAGAAGTTGCGAGCTAAGGAATAAAGAGGTCTTACCTTTTAACGTGTGATTCCTAACACGGTTGCAGAATCATCGCAGCTTCAACCATATAAATTCTCTCGAGAAATATACTACAACATAAACATAAGCATGCATGGTGTGAAGCATGCGTGTGTATGTACGAAAAATGTGTGCATTATGTAATATTTGGGGACTCACAAACCAGTATAGCAGGACATCGACAGAAAATGACCACGTAGTCAAGTTGAAGATCAAACTCAACTTCAAGGTCAGATCATGAAATGGTGGAGGGGAGGAATCAGTTATCAGGTTGAAGTGTGGAAATACCTCCTTTTCAGTTGAATACACGCTTACGTCATATGGTATATTGGCTTGAATCTTGAATAATATTGGGTTTTAAGAAGAAGATAGTAATACATTTCAAATTGAAACATGTGTAATGCGACATGTAAAAGTTCATGTCGAGAATATATTTAGGTGGGAAAAATATGTCTTTTTCGCTGCAAAATGGTGTGTTGTGACTGTATACATTGTTTTGAAGAACTTCCAAACCCCGTTTAGCATGATTTTCGTTAAGAATGAACTTTGTATTCATTTTCACAGTCAAACCACACTCCACCGTCAGATACTGCAATATAGTGTTGAATTTCAAATGATTAGATTGTACTGCAATACGTGAAAGTTCTTGTTAGGCGAGCATATGCATGTGTGAGAAATATCAATCTATTCTATTGCAAAATGGCATGACCCTACGCATATCTTTTAGAAACTCCACAAATCTCCGTCTAGCATAACCTGGGCGTTCAGTTTCAAGCTCAAACCAAACTGCTCTGTCAGATCTTGACATGGTGGGGGAGAAACAGACCAAAGTGAGAATAAACCTGTTTTTTAGTGGAAATCATATCAAAATCATCTACTGTATGGCTTCAGATTTGTAATCAATCATGTTTCGAAAAGAAAAACGTAGTGTGACATTTTAAATTATTACATCATTTTTAAGCATGCGGAAGTTCATGTAGGGCATGCATATATGTGAGAAATATCAGTCTGTTCTCCTGTAAAATGTCAAGTGTTGACACTACATGTCTACAAATCTCCGTCTAGCATGACATTGACGGAGAAGTCAAAGTCAAATTTTAGTCATCATTTTTGATGCATGAATGTATATATGACACGTCACATTTTACAAAAGATATTTTATCTTATAGCACTTATATCAATAACAGCACATGTTACACAAAAATATTATTTACATACTCTATCTGGAAATAAAAACAACTTGTTACCAAAAAGTCTTTGACTTTTTTCTTGAATATGAGAAAATTTCTTTCATTATGGTTTATTTTTTCCTGATGGAAATCGTGTCTCCGTCTCGTTTAATGACAGTGAATTAAACTGCTCTGTCAGATCTTGACATGGTGGGGTAGAAACCGACCAAAGTGAGAACAAACCTGCTTTTCAGTGGAAATCATATCATAATCATTTACTGTATGGCTTCAGATTTGTAATCAGTCATGTTTCGAAAAGAAAAACGTAGTATGACATTTTGAATTATTACATCATTTTTAAGTATGCGGAAGTTCATGTAGGGCATGCATATGTGTGAGAAATATCAGTCTGTTCTCCTGTAAAATGTCAAGTGTTGACACTACATGTCTACAAATCTCCGTCTAGCATGACATTGACGGAGAAGTCAAAGTCAAATTTTAGTCATCATTTTTGATACATGAATGTATATATGACACGTCACATTTTACAAAAGATATTTTATCTTATAGCACTTATATCAATAACAGCACATGTTACACAAAAATATTATTTTCATACTCTATCAGGAAGTAAAAACAACTTGTCACTAAAAAGTCTTTGACTTTTTTCTTGAATATGAGAACATTTCTTCCATTATGGTTTATTTTTTCCTGATGGAAATCGTGTCTCCGTCTCGTTTAAAGACAGTGAATTGAACTGCTCTGTCAGATCTTGACATGGTGGGGGAAAAACAGACCAAAGTGAGAACAAACCTGCTTTTCAGTGGAAATCATATCATAATCATTTACTGTATGGCTTCAGATTTGTAATCAATCATGTTTCGAAAAGAAAAACGTAGTGTGACATTTTAAATTATTACATCATTTTTAAGCATGCGGAAGTTCATGTAGGCATGCATATGTGTGAGAAATATCAGTCTGTTCTCCTGTAAAATGTCAAGTGTTGACACTACATGTCTACAAATCTCCGTCTAGCATGACATTGACGGAGAAGTCAAAGTCAAATTCTAGTCATCATTTTTGATACATGAATGTATATATGACACGTCACATTTTACAAAAGATATTTTATCTTATAGCACTTATATCAATAACAGCACATGTTACACAAAAATATTATTTTCATACTCTATCAGGAAGTAAAAACAACTTGTTACCAAGAAGTCTTTGACTTTTTTCTTGAATATGAGAAAATTTCTTTCATTATGGTTAATTTTTTCCTGATGGAAATCGTTTCTCCGTCTCGTTTAATGACAGTGAATTTCCTCATTTCTTGTTAGCAAATGGGAATGTACATGAACGTAGCTTAATATTTTGTAACGATAAATGCATGGTAATGTGAAAAAAATTTGTGTCTTGGAATGTTTTCTTACAAGATTCTCTGTATTTGAGATCAAAAATTATTCTAATGAAGCGTTTTTGCCTTATAAAGATTCTATTTATTTCTTATGAGTGTCCCCAAATGGTAATATCTATATTAAGCTTAGAATACACTAGACCATAGTATATATCCAAGAGATTATGTCTCAAAAAATTTAATTTCATTGTTAGGAAGGCAAAATACGTTTTTCAGAGAAGTGCACAAGTATTCGATGTGATTATTGAAAGACAATTCAGTCTCGAAACTTAGATTTATTTGGAAAGGGCGCTGATACTTACTTGAGAACTGGATAAATGTTGTTTTATTTCCATTATTTATTAAATGATTGCTTCTACACCAACATACGAATTCATTGATTACTAGTTTCGTTTCATTTTCAATTTCATTCAGATCTGGGGACGTCACAATGTTATGTCATCGGCATACATGAAAACTCGACCCTCGAGAAAATCCTAGTATTTAGTTTCAAGGTTAAACCAAACTTCACCATCAGATTTGCCAATGTGTGGAAAAAAAGAGACCAAAGTGAGGCGGTACCCACGTTTCAGTTGAAGTTACGTCAATATTATCCACTATGTTGGTTCAAATTGTAATGTAATCATATTTCAAGAAAAAATATAGTGTAGCATTTTGAATCATCATCAAGTATGCGGTACCTAGTTCATGTTAGACATGCATATGCGTGGGAAATGTCAGTCTGTTCTCCTGTGAAATGTTATGTTTTGAGTCTACGCATCTGTTTTGGGGCAGATAATAACCTTGCATTTATTTCAAAGTCAAATCAAACTTGCCGGGTAAATCTGGCAATGACAGGTGAATGAATTTATTTTCGATCAAAGTGATGGCACATCCTACTTTTCAGTTATAGTTACGCTGATGTCATATGCTGTGAAGGTCGAAACGGAATGCAGAAGCTACGTGCAATATCAAAATCGACAAGTTTTTGTCATACGGGACCAAGAAATACAGGCACAAACTATAGAAAATCGGCTCATCAAAGCAGTTGTCTCTTTCGACAATTTTTAAATTCTAACCAAACCTCAAGATTTTTCCAAATCCTACTATATTTATTTCTCTTCCGAATATGTATTCTGTAATTCAATTTCACTCTCTTCAGTGTTTTCCGTACATAAAATAGAACACACTACAAAAACACACTTTTGTCAATTTTCCACTATATTTCTTTATTGTTGACCGGTTTCGGCTATTATACCATTTTCAAAACTAACTGGTTACATTTGAATGTAATATAGTGGAAAATAGACAGAAGTGTGTTTTTGTAGTGTATCCTCAGTGAACATGAATTTCCACAAAATAAACAAGTCGTCAATCGAAGAAACATAAAATAGACCTAAATAATAACTGTTCTTTCATTCGTCATCATAAATATAACATTGCACAAGATTCAGATCTTAAATTCCATTGGATAGTTACAAGCAACAAGAATCCACTCTCTGAACTCTCATTTCTTATCACTTGTGCTTCATTGGTTTGTTTCATGTTGAATCATTTGAATACATGCAATGAACTCTTCTCATTACTTATCTCCAATTATTTTATAACCTTTAACTTTGCAGTCCGACGCGGGCCTCAATAGTTCAATGAGGTTTCAAAGCGAAAATGTGAGATCAAATTTTGCTATAATAGAGAGAATTTCTGTCAATTGTTATATGTATCCAATTCGCCCTAACCATACCTTGGCACAGCTCAAGTTGATAATTTTCAGATTATTACTTCACGAGATTCTACAATATTATCTATACAAATGCACGTTATTTAACTCTCTTCAGTTCACCCTACTTCGCTACCCACTAGAGATGCCTGACGTCACAGCCAAGCCCACCTCCCAACTGAATGTCGATACCAACAACAGGCAGTGATCGTCGCGCTCTCGGAGAGGGCAGACGTTAGCACAGTCCTTGGCCGTCTGCGTGTCAACATCGATAGCGAGGCTAGAGCGATGCGTTACGTCACAGCTTTCACTGCATACCGGTGAGGGCACACCGATGAATACGCATTACTCAGCCGTACGTCGTGGAGTGAACATCTCGCTCTCTTACCGTTGAACGGTTGATGCTGTGACGTCACACCACTACTAACTTGGCGGGCTCACATCGATGGAACATTTATTACTTGAAGGATCTTCGAAGTATGCAGACGTATGTTTGTACATAGACAAGCACATGATGAAACCCTGTACCGTGCATTCTCACACACACACACCAATCAAATGTAATTACGTCACTATGTCACACACACACACACACACACACAAAATCTCATATGAAAAAAATTCTGAACGATCCATGCACCAGACCCTTCAAGGTCACATCGCCTTGATGTTACTAAATAACAACAAAAAAAAAAAGCAATTAATACGTCATAGTGGTGGGGGGAGGCCCAGAACCGGCTGTAATCTGTGATGTACACATACCACCTATGCACCAGACATATTTTTCAAAGTCATATGCACCATACATATTTTTCAAGGTGGCATGCACCAGACATATTTCTCAGGGTCACATGAGTCGGTCTAGGTCATCCACCCCACGTGACGTCATAGTGGTGGGGGGAGGCCGAGAATCAGCTGTAAACTGGGGGGAGGCCGAGAATCAGCTGTAAAATGGGGGGAGGCCGAGAATCAGCTGTAAAGAACTACTCATTACTGTACCCACCTCTGTATGTGTGGACTTCCTGGACGTGTCTCAAACGTTCATTATTTCCAGGTCGTCTCCACAGTCTTACTCGACGAGAATCTGGATGAAATCCAAATCTGGATTCGTCTGTAAACAAAACTGTGGCCCAATCATTTGCATCCCAGTTTTGATGTTCTTGACACCACTCTAATCTTCTACCGCGATTGTCTCTCGACAAAGGTGGACATCTAAGTGGCCTTCTGTTGTGGAGATCTGCTTCATGCAGTCGATTTCTGACAGTATCACGACCAATGGTTACCTGGTGCGTCTGCTGCAACACGTTATTCAACTCAGGTGCTGTGATTGTCGGTTGTTTTCTTGCAGTTAAGACCAAAAATCGGTGTTGAACTGCAGTTGTAGCGCGTCCTCGCCCTGGATGTTGTTCGGCTGGACTGCCGGTTTCACGGAAACGCCGCCACAATCGACTGATAACACTTTGGGAGACCCCCAAACGAAGAGCTACATCATTTTGTTGCATGCCACCTTGAAGAAGCCCTACAGCTCTATTCATCTCAGTCAATGGTAAGTGATAGCGTTCCATGTTGAAGCACAATATTTCCAGTTTAATTGCTGAGCAAGAACAGCATAGAATGTACAAACTCGACACTTTCAGATTATTCATTTCAGCCGAAAACCTACAGTTTGTAAAAAAGATTAGTTACCGTTTTTGCAGGCTTTGTTCAACCCATAGAAATCTGCAGGGTGGTCGAGTGTACCAATTTAATCGAAATTAAACGACCTCATGCATTTATTTTTATTTTTAGTATGTTATAAAAATATATATATATATATATATATATATATATATATATATATATATATATATATATATATATATGCATCTGACGCATGATACCAAGCCCGCTATATGCCGAGGGTCAGTCGAATCCCGGGTTGAGAGGAAGGTCGGCGGGTGTATATAAGAAATATATTCGCTGAATATATTCTACGTACATTACGAATCCATTGATATTCATTCGCTTATACAAAGCCCCATTGTATATAAGTATATATTTTGAAGATATAACCAAGCCCCTACGGTGTTGCCAGGATATTTGGTCGTAGGTATGACAAAAGTGGATATAATATTTGAAATAGGAGATTTAAAGTTTATTGTTGACGGTCGATGGGAAGAGGTAAATTGTCAAATTAGTCAAGGGTTTCGACGGTACTCCTCAGATAAAGTACATATTATCTCAGATCAAATTATATCTTTGATTCATAGGTATGATTGGAAAGATTCGTATGAAAATAAATACTTTTTGTTTGAATTCAGTTATCCATTCACCAATTTAAAAATACTTGCACTTGACGTGCGTTTCGCCAACAAGGTTGGCATGTCCAGGATAACAAATTAATACTTTGGTTGTAGTAGCAAGTATGTTTTCCTTGTTGCTGAAATTCAAGTTGAGTAAATGTTTTTCCTGTTTACAGTATAGGAAGTTGAGAGCTTTTGTACCTCTGATAATTCAAAACTTACATTAATTCAATGATATTCATTTGTACTCAGTTGAGGAAACATATAATTCTGTTCTTGTTCATAAAATATATTCAGTATAATGATGAATATATCATTTCACATATTTTATTTTTGAAGACCATTTGATGAAAAATAATAAAATGAACAAATATTTTTTAATGGTTTCCAAAACCATTTTTGTCAATATATGTCGGTAGGGTATAACCATATTATACAAAAGAGTTTTTATTACAGTTGATATTGATTATGATGACTTCTATTGTTTTATTTTTTGATTCATCTCTTGAAAATGATTTTTTGAAAGACTTGCACTAGGATATCTTGCAAGCAAGGTGAAAAAGTTCAAATATTTTATTCAACTAGAAACTTTTTTCTGGAATGTCAAGTAATCTATAAAGATATTACTCAAATGGATACTTTTATAGTAACACAATTTTCACGATTGAATTGGAAATTGAATTATACGAAAATCACCTCTCCTTCTTATCAGTTTAAGTTTCTATTGGACACAGAAGACATAGACACAGAAGAAAAAATACATTTGCAATCATTTCTTTAAAAATATTATTTAATTATACGTAATTTACTATTTCTAAATCAGTGTGTTTATTGACAAATGAAATTCATTTCAAGCAATAACTGGTCTTGAATTCCCCATTAGAACCTTCGTTGGATTTATTTGAACCATGGTTTAATCAAACCTTCCTTGAAATTTTACTTTGACACTGTAATGTAATGTAGGTAATGAAACAAATCTGTGAAAATGTTTGAAACATTCTGATAATCAACAATAAAATAAATATTTCCAAATGAAATTACGAAAATTTCATCTTTCTCAACAGAACTACACAGTGGGTTCTGGTAAATTCCTACCGGAAAACAACTACTTTCTTCCCCGGCGAATACCACGTTGGATATTGAATTATATCCGACAGACATTTATGCAAGATAACTGTTTCTCAAATCCATTTATGACATTTTTCACCTCTCTTCTACAAGGTGTTATGTGAAATAAGAGTTAAATGGAAAATCCTAATGCAATACCCTTAACGTTACAAAGTACGATAGGACGCCGGCATCACGTGTAGCTGGCGCTGTATTGTAGACAAACACAAAATTAATCTTTTCTGATTGATTCGGTCATTACTTGATGAAGATCCATAGTAATTTCATAAACTACACTTTACGATCTGATCTTCACAAACTTTATGTTGAAAAAATATATCACGACATGTTTCGCTAACACAGTAGCTTTTTCGTAGTTAATTGAGTACTAATATATATTTTTTGAAAATAAAGTTTGTGAAGATCAGATCGTAAGGTGTAGTTTATGAAAAATCAAAATAACTCGTTTCCTACCACCAAATGTATTGGCTTTGTATAATGCACGAAAGATTGTGGGACTCCTATGAACCGCGTACACCCTGCACTTTGTATATAATTATGCACATATACTCGCAAAGTCCTAACTGACCAGGCTTATATGCCTAAGTGTGATGGTGAAAATGAAAACAGATTGCATTATATAGGTTGAATGCTTCAATTGAATAAGATTTTCGAAATAAGCAAACACTTCATGATTTGATAAGTAGAGAAATTGCACGAGCTTAATATTCTGCAACCTAGAAAATACGAAAAAATGTGATTGTATTTATCATTAGTAACCTAAATGTTAATATCATTTTATGTCAGATGTGTATTTAAACTTATCTTGACACAAATGATGATCAAAGCTTTCTGATCTCGTCTTCGTCATCGAGAGCAAAAATGAGTGGAGCAATCCAGACCAGGCTGCAAATTAAATGTATTTTATCTATAATTTTGCATTCAATTGAAGTATTTTTCGTTTGGATTCGCTTTTGTGAGTTTTGCAACCGAACATGCAGTTTTCAGTTCGAGACATTATTGAAGTTCCAAGTATATGTATTTCACCTTCAGTTTTTTTGTAATCTCGAAAAGGAGAAGGTAATTTTCAATTCATCAATCAAACGGTTTCATTCAGCTTGTCCTGTTTGTTTGTTCGTTTATTTATTTATACATTTATTTATTTGGGTCAAATTTAGTAATTGGAGTTTGACTCATTTCTTGTTGATAATTTGATCTGATATTTGGTACACATATTCAGTTTTGATGACAATACAATTTAATGAATTCGGTATCATTGTAAATTCAAGATGGCCGCAGCTACAAAATTATATATTTTTATCCCACAACTACCTCAATATGGATATCAAATGACAAGGCTTGACTGGTAGAATAGTAGTCCACTCTGAAAAAGATGCAAATTCAAGCTATAAAATGGTGAAATACATATTATATCACAACAACCTCAATATGTGTATCAAATGACGGCTTGACTAGAAGGTACTATAGTGGTACCTACTAATCGAAATGCAAGCATGGATCTTTCATCCAAGTCAAAATTTTGTATCGTGTTGAGGACTGTATGGCGTTAGGGTGGCTACAAATGATACGTCGTTAGCGATACATCACCCAAGTTGAGGTAAAAGGTTATAACGTGTCTAGAACTCTGTGGCATTGGGGTGGATAAAAATTAGAAACTGAAAACTTGAAAATGTTACGTTGAAAGATTTCATTAAAATAATAATAATAATAATGATGTAGGTAATCCACTAAAAACTGGAAAATAATTTGGAAGGTCCTAGGTAGCAGTCATCACACCACTCTCCTCAGCAATCTACGGTATTGATGAGATAGCAAAATAATAAAATCGTTGGGCTTGGTATTTACATATTTACTCAGGTTACGCTTCGCCCAACGATTCCATTATTTTCTATTTGATCAATTCCGTAGATTGCTGAGGAGAGTGGTGTGATGACTGCTACCTAGAACTTTTCAAATTATTTTTCAATTTTCAATACATTATCCCTTTTTTGTAACCGTTTGACATAAAAAATATTTTTACTCATTTTTCCAAAATATGGGCTATACAGGGTGTCCCTGGACTTCCTTTTTTCCTCTCGGGAATGTATAGATGGGGTCAAAATATCACCAGTACTTCATATAACTTTTTTTCCTAAAAGTCTTCGTAACCAAGTTACGGGCCCTCGAAGTTACAAAATGAAAAATGTTTTTCTTTGATAACTTTTCAAGTGAATATTCAAAATCATCCAAATTTTGGTAATTGACTAAACAAATGAATTCCGTCGATGAGCTTTCATGCAGGAGTCAGTTGTTTTGCTACAAAGTCAGGAACGGACTACCCCCGATGGTCCACACCCCAAAACTTTGAAATGACAGATATTTTTCAATATTTTTCAACAAAATAAGGTTACTTGGACAATTTTATGAATAAAAGTACTCGTGTGGAAAGTCGATCGGAGCAACGAGTCTTGATAAAAATGTAGTTCTACTCGACGACATCAAACCCGCTCGTCCACCATTATTTGAAATGAATAATTATCAAAGCAGAAATAATAATGATAACGTTAATTCAACAACATTTATAACAGAAATAATACAAAGTATGCTAAAATGAAGTCGTAAACAAAAAGTACAGTACCTATATGGAAGTGGAATAATCACGTTTCGTGTTGATCAGTTATCTGAATCTCATGAAACTCAACATTCGAATGTTTCAAATTCTTCTTCACAGCTAAACTGTTGAGGAGTTTCACTGATAATTATAATTTTATGGGAGAAATTCTTTAACACGAATCTAAATTTATCTGAAAAAACGCACATCGGAAAAAATATTTACTATACTGATAAAAAGCAAACGAATGAACTACAAAAACGGCTGCACATGATCAGGTGAAAAATATCCAGGGAATAATTATGTTCCATTTCTTTCACAGATGTTGACAAAAAAACCTTTTAGAAAGTTTTGATAAAAAATGAGAAACTGGAATGCGATTTTGTTTTGTTGAGTGGTGCGTTGTCATATGACTATCATTGTATTGTCAATATTCTATAGGATATTTTGAATTTTTTTGATATGGCCGAACAGTTTACATTCAATGAATAGGCAGATATGCAAGTATTTTATGGACGAGCATTTTGTAATGCTGCAGAAGCTCGTCGTCTGTATTCCGAGCATTTTCCCAATCGAACGGTATCGTCAAGAGAAACATTCGAGCGTGTCGATCGCAGCTTGAGGGAGACAGGTATGTAATAATTGATAGTTAATTTGAGCACGTTGTTTTATTTCGATATTATTGTAGGTACAGTTTTGCCAAAACGAGGTGGTGAGGGCGCTCCTAGGACTGTACGTACCGTTGTATTGGAGAAAAATATTTTGGAAGCCGTCGCTGATGATCCTTCAATGAGCATCAGAAATCTATCAGAACAGTTCCATACATCCAAGTCCACTATTCATAGAATAATTAGGGAACAACTGCTCCACCCATTTCACATCCAGAAGGTACATGCCATGACACCTCAAGATTTTCCAGCACGACTGGAATATGCCAATTGGTTCATGGATAGGCAAAGAGAGGATATGACTTTTATTAATCGAGTTTTATTCACTGATGAAGCAGGTTTCAGTAGAGATGGAGTTATCAACTCTCATAATCTCCATATATGGGCCGAAGAAAATCCCCATGGGATATTGCAAACCAAACACCAACGGAAATTCAACGTGAATGTTTGGGCTGGTATCATAGGAAACCATCTTATAGGACCATTCGTTCTACAGGACCGATTGAATGGAGAACGTTATTTGGAGTTCATTCAGAACGATTTGAATGGACTTTTGGCACATGTTCCATTGCAAACCCGAAGAGATATATGGTTTATGCATGATGGCGCTCCTCCTCATTTCAGTTTGATTGTGCGTGACCATCTGAACCATATTTTCCACAATAGATGGATTGGTAGAGGTGGGCCATATTCATGGCCATCGCGGTCTCCGGATTTAAATCCATTGGATTTCTTTCTGTGGGGGCATCTGAAAAGCCTTGTTTACGCTACACCTATTCACACAAGAGATGCATTGTTGAATAGAATAACATTACATTGTGAAGCCATACGAAACGACCCAGTAATGCTATTTCAAGTACAGAGAGGGTGTCTTCGCAGACTAAGAAAATGTATAGAGAGAGAAGGTGGTCATATCGAGCAGTTTCTGTAGCGGATTTTTCATTTCTGTTTGCTCTTGAGGCTCTTGAGTTTTGTTAGTTAAACGTGTTTGCATTATAAAAATTCGTTATGAACATTTTACCTATCATTTCCATTTTCCTTAAAAACTAATATTTTCGAATAATGGTAGACATTTCAGGTTAAATGTTGTTGAATTAACGTTATCATTATTATTTCTGCTTTGATAATTATTCATTTCAAATAATGGTGGACGAGCGGGTTTGATGTCGTCGAGTGAAACTACATTTTTATCAAGACTCGTTGCTCCGATCGACTTTCCACACGAGTACTTTTATTCATAAAATTGTCCAAGAAACCTTAATTTGTTGAAAAATATTGAAAAATATCTGTCATTTCAAAGTTTTGGGGTGTGGACCATCGGGGGTAGTCCGTTCTTGACTTTGTAGCAAAACAACTGACTCCTACATGAAAGCTCATCAAAGGAATTCATTTGTTTAGTCAATTACCAAAATTTGGATGATTTTGAATATTCACTTGAAAAGTTATCAAAGAAAAACATTTTTCATTTTGTAACTTCGAGGGCCCGTTCCTTGGTAACGAAGGATTTTAGGAAAAAAAGTTATATGAAGTACTGGTGATATTTTGACCCCATCTATACATTCCCGAGAGGAAAAGAGGAAGTCCAGGGACACCCTGTATATATTTCCAGTTGGAACTGGAAAAATGATAAACCAACCACAGTTGATTATAAGACGAACAGAATATTCCATTATTGACTAGAATATAACGTCTTGAAAACAGAACGGACATATACTTAGGAAAGGTATCCTCAAAAACTATTGTCGAAATGGACTGACTGAGGTATGAAAATGAACGATATCTTCTTTATTCTCCAGCCTTCCTGAATACAAGATAAATTGAAAAGTAGAAATGGAACTTATATCCTAGAAGTACGCTTACAAAACACTATTCACGGTTAGTATATCACCAAATATGTTGGCGTGATTAGAGTAAAAGTTTGTTTTGATGAGGAGTCGTTTTGAAAAGATTCACAATATTTTTTCTGAATATATGTTTGTTGATTAACTTATTCACTATATTTGAGAAATATCCATTATTTACAGGTATATCACTGATAACACCTCGACGTATCAGTTGATACGTTAGGAAAATTACTCCGACCATGCCACTGAAAATGACAGCCACAGTTGCAGTTGGAAAATATGGAAAATATAACCAAAAAAGACCACGGAAAAAATCCGGAAAACAATCAAAACATTAACGCCAACCGTGAAAGCCTACATTTCTGTATTATCTCAATTTTCCTAATGGTTTCTTATTATTATTTTCGAAGCATCCATTATTTTAATGCTGGAAGGTATTACATTCTCTGAGAAGTTCAGCTACCCCGTATAAAAAAATTTCATTTCTGAATGTTCATCTGCTAAAGAAATATTTTCATTGTCGCTGTAGAATTCTCAAGAAAATCAAAAGTTGAGAAATAAAAGACATAATTTCATCATGACTAATAAAGGATTCGATCTCCTCGAGAAGTGAATTGATTCTATTCATTTTACTGGAAATATATTTGTATTTCTGCAGGCATCTTTTCATCGAAATTAATGTGGCCAATAGTGAAATATTCCTCTCCCTACTCCATATAATTAATTCAATTTAGTTAACACTGATATTTTTATCAAGATTGCCAATCTATTTATTCAAAGTAACTTTGTAGTAGAGAAGATATTTTCAACTGAATTGCAACAAAGGAACGGCAGACAAACTTTAATCTTGGTAAATTTTCTCGAAGTAAAACTAATACAACTATAGCGAAGTGAAATGAGGAAACACATCATACCAAGTTCACTAAAATGAACTTCACCATATGTTTCATGTATATTACTGTTGTTGAACTACCCCTCAACTCGCATCCCGAAAGTTTACGTGCTCTTGCTTGGATACCTTTAATGGTATAATAACACGAAGGGATCTTTTTATTTAGGAATTTTATACACGTTTCATCGTGAGAATAAACTTTTATTGAGATTCTCTGAGTTTTTACTCCATCCTCTGTACGTACAACACAGGTTATTACACCTGGTGCATTATAAAATGAGTTGCAGTTGCAATTGAATTTAAAACGGGCATCAATCAGAGAATCAATCACCAATCACCAGGAGTTCGGATAGGGAAATCTATTGCAAGTTAAAAATAGTCTCTTCATTTTTTTCAAATTCAATTTTATACTCAGAAATCAACCGAGAAACCGTTATATTTGATTGTCATCAAGTATCGGTCAGTTCCACTACGTAAAGCGAGATAAATTTGTTGATTTTCCGACATTATACAAAATATTCTGATGGAAATGGGTGTTGACCAAAAATATAAAAATTCTGAGTTCTCCATATTTCAAAGCTAACGGAATTCCATATAATTCAACATACCGAATAAAATTACGTATTGGTCGGATTAATTACAAAAACAGATATTGCGTTCGAAAAAACAATTTTTTAGATTGTCTGATATAATTTGAAAATTTTTTCTATTTTTCAAAAAAGTTCTCGACTGCAAATGAAATCTGTACTACAAAGTAGAAATAATTAACGATGATATTTTTTCGGAAAACCGGCAACATTTCAATTTTCAGTTCGATGTCTTTATCGCGACCGAGCATTCAAAATTTTTTGTTTATGGTTTTTTTATGACTCACCAGAAAGGAGATTCAGTGATGTTAATGATTTTGAAGTTGAATCGCAGCCGTTTTGAAACGATATAATCAGTTCTTTCGCTATCTCCTCTGAGGAAACCCAGAGTAGCATATCGAAGAGGGAAACTCCAACTATAAGGTAACTTTGATGCTCTCGTATCGAAATTAATTACAATTAAAATTGCAGTCTACTGATAACGCCATTTATGTACTCACGCTATATCATTTGTATTTCTTAACGTAACTTTTTTTTGGTCCTTCGAGCTGGATTACTTTGTTTTCTGTTGAAAAAAGTTGCCATTTTTTAATAAATTCTACATTCTCGTCATCTGAATCATATTACTGCATCGCATTTGAAACTATCAATTTGAATAGTTCGCATCGCTTTCGCATTTTTTTGTAGAATCAACATACGCTATGAATTGCCGGTAAACATAATTGCCAAGTGTTCCTAGAAATATCATTGCTGCTCAAGATTATCAAAACAACAAATATATATCGGCTGGCGTTCAACATCACTGTGTTTTGAATGAATATTAAATATTTCTATACCTATATGATGGAATCGGCCGATACTTGATGAAAATCCATAACTGTCTTAAGACACGCCCGAGGAAACCATTGTATGGCGAAACACGTGTTGCGTTTTTGAAAACTATCTAGTGAAAATCACACAATGAAGTGTTTTTAGAATACGTTATTAAATATTTCGCTATTATTACTAGGTGTTAACAATTCAAAATGGCAGATGACTTGAAGAAAGCACGTTTATACAAAAATACTCATTTGAATGAAGTGCAATGTGTTCACGTGGTGTAGCAATGAACCTTCTATTTTGCAAGATTTACCCCCCTCGCACTTATCTCATGATCTAATTTCCTTCACAGACAAATCGGAGAATACCCAGTTGAAACTTCTGGGATTGCAATGGAATCGTGTTATTGATTCTTTCTCTTTTTCTATAAAGATACTTGACAATCCTCTTACAAAACGCACAATGTTATTCGATATCACAGGTATTTATGATCCTATAAGTTTTTTAGCTCCAGTAACCTTTTCACGAAGAATCTCATGCAACGCCTATGGATATTAGGAGTGGATTGGGATTGAGCCCCTGATGAAATCATTTCTAATATATGGGCTCAATACCGATCTGAATTGAATCTATTGTCGTCGATACGAATACCACGCCTCATATTAACACCAGTTTATTTTCATATGAACTACATAGGTTTGGAGATGCAAGTGTCAGAAGGGGTATGCTTCTGTTGTATATATTAGAGCTTCACGTGGAACTGACGTTTCAACCTGCTTCATTTGTGCCAAAAGTAAGGTTGCGCCAATTAAACGTATCAGTATCCCAAAATTAGAGCTTTGTGCAGGTGTTCTTCTATCCAAACTAATGTCCTATGTTTTGAAAATTTACAAAAAGAATCTGGTTTTCTCTCAAATATGCGCTTGGTCAGATTCGCAAGTTGCTTCAGCTTGGATCTCTTCGTCTCCTCAAAGGTTGGGAAACTTTTGTAGCAAATCGCGTCACGTTTATTCAAGAAACACTTCCCGCAGCACGTTGGTTATTTGTTGATTCTAAGTGATTGCGCCTCCCGGGGTATGTTACCTTCGAAAATGCTCTCGAATTCTTTGTGGTTGAATAGTCCTGTCAATAATTTTATGCCTGATGAAGCAAAAGAGGAAGAAGTCAAAACGGTTTTGTTTGCTGAATGTGATGACAGCAATTTATTGAGAAATTACTATACTCATTTTTCAAATCACAAACCATCACTGCATATGTTTTACGATTTTTGCATGTTGTAAGAAATCCTTCGAATAAAAAAATTGGTACTATTCGTTCAAAGGAATTATATGAATCATTGTTGATTTGAGTCAAATATACGCAATCTATTTCTTTCGCTCATGAATTGAAAAGTAAAGTTTTCTCCAAACCAATCCGAAAACTGAATGCCTTTATAGATGAACAAGGTATTCTCCGTGTAGGGAGTCGCCTCAAATATTCTAACTTATCCCACGACGAGTAGCATCCCATTTTATTACCTGGAGATTCAAAATTGACTTACTTATTGATTGAATACTCTCATCTCAAATATTTTTACATGCTGGATTACAAACAGATAATTTCGTTTTGCCATGCCAGTTTTGGATTCTCTCGTCCAAACGCGCCATCCGCGTTGTGATTTCTAAATGTTTGAAACCCCCTATGGGCAATTTACCGTTGCCTTGCATTTTCCTTGTTGAATCTTCAACTCGTACTAGAGTTATAGATTTCGCTGGTCAATTTCCCGTTACCATGGGTCATTTTAGGGGAACCAGATCTACAAAAGCGTACGTATGTATCAGTTCGTTCGCTATCTATCCCCTTTGTGGATGTTGTGTCAACAAGTATATGCATCAACAGTTAAGTTAGCTGGAAAACATTCTAAAGAGGTCCTGAGAAAACCCAGAGCAGCATAACCAAGAGGAAAACTCCAACTATC
This sequence comes from Leptinotarsa decemlineata, assembly GCF_025532065.1. NCBI lineage: Eukaryota > Metazoa > Arthropoda > Insecta > Coleoptera > Chrysomelidae > Leptinotarsa > Leptinotarsa decemlineata. The sequence continues at coordinate 2,844,484 of NW_027412590.1, forward strand.
AGGTAACTTTGATGCTCTCATATCGAAATTAATTACAATCAAAATTACAATCCACTGGTAACGCCATTTATGTACTTTCGCTTTATCATTTGTATTTTTGAACATACAATAGTTTTCACGAAAAGTATTAGATTTCTTTTCATTGACTCCTGATGGAAAGTGTGCTAATTGACATATTTTTCTGAATTCGTGGGTTTTATATACCAGTCTGTTATCAATCAATTATGACTCCTACGAATCATTTTGATATCTGAAAATGGGATGGTATTATTCACTTCCAATTCTATAGTGAACTGTTAGCATTTCGTGTTATTTTTCTTTGGGAATAACTCAAACGAAATTATCAGTAAATTTCTGCAAAAAAAATAAGTTGTAGGAGTATATCTCCCAATAGACAGTACGTAACGTACTGTGCAAGTATTGAGGAAATTGTTACACTCACTGGTGTTCCTAGACTTTGTTTGTAATGGGTTCCATCATATTATAAATACTTTCAATCGAAAATGAGTTATCTCAAGAAATTAATTTCTTCGGATTTGATAATTGTGTCCTATTTCATTCCATCTTCTTCATATTCCTTTTTCTACTAGTTCTACAGGAATATTACTGAGAAGAGAGATCACATCAATACGTGTGTCAAATTGTAACCCATTGGAAGGGATTTTTCATTTACCACTTTTAAAAACATAGAAAGTTTCAATTATCTCTTCTTCATTATCTAATTTTACTATTTGAAGTATCAATCAAAGAAATGATCGATTCGATTTTAATTGTGGGTATGTACATTTCTGGTAATCGATAATATTTAGGTGTTACTGAACTATAGATCATACGGTTTCTTGCTATTTCCTCTGATACCATCTTTGACTTTTCCCAATCAGAAACAAAATTGTTCACCTTTTGTAATTTTTCCAATTGATATCTATTTTGATAATAATAGTCATTAGAATACCTTTGTCTTATTTCGTAATTATCAAATCATAGTGACTTGAAAAATCGTTTCATTTTCTTGTAAAGTTGTTGAATTTTTTCCTTTCTGAAATTTTGGTAAATAATTAATCATCACGTTTCTATATTTGCTCTGCGAGTACTTTTTCATTCTCATTGATATATTCCATGAAATATTCAATTTCTGACAATAAATTTGGAATAAAAATATCGTTTCTTGTTGAAGGTAAGCAAAATTCGTATCCCAGTGCCAAAAAATGTTTCATATCTTTCGGGACATCAACTGATATCTTTGTATATCATGAATGGGTTCTTCAGCACCTGCAAAACAGTGTTTTGTTTTGGACAAGCGGATTAATTTGCAGATGTAAATCAAAGCCGGTGGGGTTTCTATCGCGTATTGATGATATTGATATGAAAGGTTCGTAAGATGTCTTCCAACTCACCCTGTGAATTTGAAACTGGTAGTATTTTCATGACGTTATTTTTATTATCTGTGGGCTAAATCAACTTCATCATCCCCTCTGTGAATGAAGGATGTTAACATGAAATTTTCATGAAATGTATCTCAACACACCTTGTAAATCTCAAGCCGCCAGTATTACCATAACAGAACTTTCACTATTTTGGAGGTCGATCACACCTCTCAATCCCCTCTGCAAATTGAAGATAACGATATGTAATTTTTGTGAGATATGTTCCAACAGACCCTGTAGATTGCAAGCTACGGAACTTTCATCATTCGGGGAATTGAATTGAGTACACCCCTTCATCCCCACTACAAATGGATGATATCTATATGAAATGTTCGTGAGATATCACCCAACCCAGCCTTGAATTTCAAGCTGCCAATATTTGCATGATGGAACTTTTATTATTTGGGGAATAGATTACACCCCTTCATCCTCTTTGCAAATGAATGAGATCAATACGAAATGTTCGTGTAACGTCTCCCCACACACCCTGTGAATTTCAAGCTGGGAGTATTTCCATAATGTATCTTCTTTCATTTGGGGGTTGATTACAACTCCTGTCCCTATTTGAATATGGACGAATCATTTGATATTTTGGATGGAAAGAGGCTGGAAATAGAATCGAACTAGGATGCTGGGTCTGATCCTAGATTACAACCTCTCTTGAAGTCCTTACATCGACACCTGATGTAATGAAATTAAAAGAAATGTATTCAGATTCATGTATAACCACTATCTTACAGAAGTACTACAACTATTGTCTGTCATCCTAGATATTGAATATTGAACTGGGGCATAGTTACTCTGCAGAGAGGGTTTCGATACTGCGAAATTATGTCATTGTAGTAATTCTACACTTACAGGGAATCGAGAATATTAACACTGGTGTGACTCTATATATGAGTTGTGCATATCTTTGTGTATAAGAATATGAGCAAATTCACTTCGAACGAACGAGATCATTCAACCCTACTAGGGGCAAGCCTTCTCTTTGAATCTTTGAATGTTGTTTTTCAATATTGACTTCAATGATAGCGATGTCTAATATTTCCCTCAACTTTCCCTCAACAATTTCTATTTGTCATTATTATGACAATGATATATCTTGAACTGAAAAATACATAATACGAATTTTCATCAATTCACAGGAAATGTTTGACATGTTATGTGTATAATATATGAAGCAGTGAAATAATTTATAATGCATGAAGTCTCAAAACAAACATCTCTTGGTCTTTCATCAAATTTGATATATCTTCTAAATTGCTTTGAACTAATCAAATTTCTGATATCAGTTTATTTATCTATCATTTCGAATGCAACAGAAGAAAAGCGGACTATTTCTATAATTTAAAAATTACGGCTTGAAGGAAACTAAGGAATATCAAACATTTACCTTCAGCAAATATTTCAAGCATAACACAAATCTACATTTATAACGTTCCGACACAAAGTTTTTCAGTCAACGGTCATGGATACATAATTTTGAAATCGTTTCACAGAAAAAAAGAATAATAGTCAATTTTGCATTTTCGAAATGAAGTCTACAATGTGTACCTCCAAAAACGTTATTTTGAATTACTGATGAGTCTTTCTCAAATGTTAACGCAGTTTCTGTTTGAGGTGATACGTTATTGAATTTTAATTTCTTAAGTAGTTAATTTATCAATTGAAACAGATGATTTGATTAATTGAAACAAAAATACGTCGTATCATCAGACTGAAAAAAATATCTCATTTGAGACATATTTATGATTTCCAATTTTTTATCAAATGTGAGTATGATATTCCGTAAGAAAATTCATTCAAAAACAGATTCCATGATCAACCATCCTAATGCGGAAATTGCCATATTTGTTGACTTCACTGTCCACAATATCGAATGGCCCAAATTTTCAAATATTAACGAAGAACAGGGTCGCGAAGCTGAGGCTTCTGCAATGAGCAGCGGACTTACTCAGATCATGAATGAGCTAACCAGGATTCCTGACCGTGATGAAAAATATGCTTGTCTTCTTGATTTATACATAACAACCAATCCAGAAATTTACACAGTCACCGTGAGTTCTACGAGGGGATCTTCTGACCACAAACTCATTTCAGTGTTTAGTGAATTACCAATAAATATGGCCCTCCAGCTTCCGGAAAGGACATTCCCTGGAAGTGGCCGCCAATGAATATTTTTCGAATACTTTCACTATCAACGCTGATATTTCGCAGGAATCCATATTGTCTTTATCAGTTTAACGATCTATTGAAAACGGAGAATTCAATATACTTATTGCTTTGCTGACCACAGCACACTTGCCTCATAATTCCCTTCGAACTCCAGGACATCGGCTTCGAATGCACATTTTCACCGGCAGCCGGAGGTTGCGTGTGTATTCTAATGAGGATCTAGAAGTGAATTCAAATTGGAGTGAAACTAACCAGGTTCAATTTCAATGCCACAAAACTTTAGATGCTCCATATAGCACATATCAGACCTTCTTGGACGTATTGTTCTCATGTATGAAACTCCGCCCCTGAGCATACCCTGAAGCTGCTGGATTACATCCAGAAAAGAGCCATCCGCCTGGCTAAAGACGCGAACATCCCTTGCAACTTGAATAGTCTGGAACATAAAAGAAAGGTTGCGGATTTATCTCTCTTCTATAGACCTTCTAATGACCTACAGCGGGTTGAAACACCGCTGCCTGGTATCGAATCATAAATGCATTGTGTTTGGGCTCTGATTTTCAACTAGTTGCTTTGCAGTGGAGGCTGCAGTGAAAGACTGAGAGTGCATCTTTGGCTTTGAATCTCAGTGTTTTTGCCCCTGACCGCCTTGAAGAACCCCCTTCATTTCTGATATTCGAGGATTGTGTTGAGATTACGCCATATAGGGACTCGTAATGTTAATCAATTCAAAAGAGTTCTCTGTTGCTCCCATAGATGGCGTCATCGGCCTCGCTTATTAATCATAAACGTATTTGTTTAGAACTATCATATGACTGATACTTTGCAAACAACGTAAACGAATCATAATTTTTTATGTTCATCGTTTCAAGGCTCGTACCAGTAATTTTTTATGTGGTAGGCTAACGGTGGTCATTTTACAGTTGCGTTACGTAAACGCAGTGTTATTGACATTGAATTTGTACATGGATATGAAACGCACTACCGAAAAAAATGCATTACTCTCCAATTCGTATTCAATAATATTCATGCAGTATGTTTCTTTTCGTTTCAGTTCATACTTTTCAGCTGAGTGTGCTGTGGTACCCTTATCCCTCAATATATAATCAGTTTATCAGCTACTATTGTCTATCAAATTCGGTTTTTTGTTAAAAATCTATCGACCTTTCTCCAATAACAATTCGCAGGAGTAAGAACTTCTACGAGCTGAGTATTAACGATGTTTAACTTCATACAACCGATATCTAGCACAAGTTGCAAGATACGCAGTAAAAATCCATACCAGAAAATATTTTACAGATGCGGCGATATGGACATGTCCGTATATTCTCGAAAGGACTTTTTTATTCTCAATTTCTCAAAAAACATAAATAATTCCTGAAAAATGAAAAATGAAACTATGTTTTTCTACCACTTGTATTTGTAACTAATGTTACTGTAACTGTAAGTAACGTTACAATAAACTCTTGAGTTGATTGTTTCCATTTGAAAATGTTATTGTATGTTATTGTATGGAACTTGTATTGATAACCAACGTTACTGAAGTAACGTTGGTTATCAATACAAGTTCATTTTTCAATAGAAGTTCCATTTTTCATTTTTCATGTAGTCACGTAGGCTACATCCATAAATTTATTGAATAATTCTTATTTATATTCGTCCATTTTTAACCAATCAATTTTTTCTATAATAATTTAATGAATGGTAAACAACTGTTCAATTTGAAGATATCAAACAACGTTTGATGGCTCCTGTTTCATTCCAAAATTATATTTCGGGAGAAATGAATTGGGATAATTTTATAATAAGGATATGATTCAACAGATTGCTTATCTGGGTCATTTCATATATTCTGACAAAACATTCTATCAAAGGAATCTCAATATAAAAGGATTCGAAAAGAAGTACTCCAACTGAAACTATCCAAAATTGGAAAATGTTTGAATTTATTCCAAAGGTGGAAAGTTGAGGATAAAGTTGGAGAATCGATCTAACGTTGAATTCGTAAACTCCCGAAGTGAGTGGCAACTTCTGTTTACTCCCAACTTCACCGGATATTGAACAAACTAGAAAAAATACACGTGGAATTGTTTTTTAGTTGACGTCACGAAGAAGACAGAAATTGTTAAGGTAATCAGAAAATGTTTCGAATTGGAGTCAGGGTACTTTCATATTCGATATTCTAATGAAAAATGAGTTTGTTAGACGAGCGGAGAACGATTATGACAGAATAACTTGCTAAATAATAATAATAATAATAATTTTCATTCGCAATAACAAAATACATGTACTAAATTTCAATCATTTACAGATTTTCAAATAAAATAGTTCAATCATTTAGGTTCTGGCGAACCTGTCTATGACAACTACTTACAAGCAGAACGAGTATAATTAAATAATTTAATCAATGAATACTGCTAGCGAATCAAATTTTGAAAAGAGATACAACAGAAAAAGAAACTATAAATATAAATAAAATAAAATAAATAGAAATGGAACTTTTAATAATCATTTCGAAACACTGTTCTATCTGAATTATGTGTTAATTGCGTCAACTCAATTTGTTTTCGTCACTAAGGATCAATTATCACATGAAAAAAGGTTCTATCCATTTTGAGAATCCATTCTTTAATGTTCTTCTTAAATATATGTTTGCTATAAATAATTTTTATACTTTCTGGCAATGTATTGTATATTTCAGGTACTAGATAGGTAAAAGTTCTCTGCCCAACAGCTTTCTGTGCTCTTGGAATTTTGAAATAATCTGAAACCAATTCCCTTGTTCGGTGAGTATGATGTACTTTTTCAAAATATGTCTGGTTATTTAATGCAAAATTCAAAATATATTTTACATATAATTGTCGAATATTCATGATTACTAAATCCTTATATAATTGATCAGTTCGAAAGGTTCTTTTTTTAGATAACATTATTTTCAGTATTGCTTTTTGTACAACTTTCAATTATTTTAGGTAAATCTTCCTAACATCGCCCCACCCAACTAATCCGTAACTCAACAGAGATTCGAAAAGAGCAAAATATATGCATTATTATTAATAATAATGATAAATCAGCTTTATTGATAATAAAAAAACAAAGATACTTTTGAAAATGAAAATAAGTTACAGGAGATTGTGGTACTCATTGGCGAAGTCTAACTCAAAGCTACTCTAATTCAACCAACAAGCACCACTCCATAATGCACGAGAACATACAGAATTTAATGAAAAAAAATAACAGTGGTGGTACCACGAAATAAGAAACATAAATGAAACTAATAATATGTGATTACTCTCTAAAGAGAGTTGACAAATAATTAAATTTAATTGATGTGTTGTTTAATAAACTGCCCAATGAGCAGAAGTTGACATTATTGACTATCATAGATTTAATTTTGAAATTTGTATTTGAATTTCCTGATATTAAATCTATTCAATTGCTAGGGCAATGAATTATAGCAGTTTTACAGCAGTTTTACAGCACCAAAAAGAAATGATCTCTGAAACTGTGCAGTGAGATGTTGTGGCATCGTCAATTTGTTTTTTTTTCTAATGTTTTATGAGTGAATATTTTCACGCAGAATTACTTTGTGTATTGAAAGGGGAGAATGGGGAAGGGTTATCAATTTATGAACAAAACAACCCAAATGATGAATCATACGGTTCTTCATATTGAGCCAAAGCATTATTTTTAGAGATTGACTCAAAATGAAACGATTACATTATAACACTTTCAATGACATATAAGAGTTTTTTATTGAATTTTCAACATGACTAGTGAATCTAAGATCAGTGTCAAGCATCACCCTTAAGTTTTTAGCTGTATTGACAGGAGTCGAAATACAATGACCTAGTTCTAAATGGCAATAGTTTTCTGTAAATTTACGACTCTTCTGCGATCCAAAATGCATCATCATTGTTTCATCAGGATTAACTTTTAAATCATGTTCAATTGATAGCCCATTGATCAAATCAAGATCAGTGTTGAAGAGATTTTGTGCCTCAACATAATCATCGATTTCAAAGTGATGGACGAGATAATGTCAGTAGTATAAATGATGAACAATAAAGGTCCCAAAATGGAGCCCTGTGATAGAATATCAAGAGGTAAGAAGTGATGACCATCAACAACAACTTTTTGAGATCGACCAAGTGAATAAGACCAGATGAGAAGTAAGGCAGCACTATCAAAACCATAACATTTGAGTTTCATGCTAATCAGCTCATGATTGATGGTATCGAAAGCTTTCGAAAAATATAGTATAACCAAAGTGCTAATCGTTCCCTTATCAAATCCCTCAACAATGTCTTGTGTAACAGTAGCAAGAGCTGTAGCCGTACTAAAACCCTGCGTAAAACCACATTGCGATGGTTACATATTCATGGTTGGGAGTATTCTGATAATTCTGAGATCAGAATAACTAGCTGGATCATTATTCTTGGAAATGGGTTTTCCAACGACAATTTTCCACAGGCCCGGAAAATATGAATGTTCAAAACAACAATTGATGATATATGGGATATACATTTATTATTTATCTATAAACGGGCTACAGAGTTTCAACATTCTGATTGAATTTGATCAACCCCTGAAGCTTGACTTTTAATATAATGCAGGATTTCCAGGTTTTGTGTTGTATTTTTTCAGAATAGACAGACTTGAGATATGCCTTTTTTTCAGTTCTAACTATTGACAAGGTATAATTTCTCAATTCTTTATACCTCATATGATTATTAACAGATTTTGTTTTTTTGAATTTTTTAAAGGCTTTATCACGTTCTTTCATAAGGAGTCTGAGATTTTGAGTGAGATGAGGAGCGGGAGGTTTGTTAATTCTAATTTTTTCAAGAGGGGCATGCCTGTCAGAAGTAGAGATTGGAAATGAATTAAAATTGTACAATTTATCATCAACATCATTTTCACTAATAATTTCGAACCACGGCAACTGGTATAAATCTGATAAAGAAGTATTCAAAGTGAAATTGTGGAAACAGCGGTATGTTATAAATTTGCACTCTGATTTGAATTTCTTTGTTAAATATTCAACGTAAACTAGCCGGTGATCTGAAATGGCTAGGGATGATACCAGTACCAGAACTCATAACATGATTATTATTACTAACGAAAATTGGGTCGATGAGCGTGCTGAAAACGTTGGTAGGTTCATTGAAAATTTGTTCTAAATTGTAACATTCAAAGCAGTTTAGTAGGGAATTGGGTAGTTTGAAAAGGTCAACGTTGAAGTCTCCCATGCATATAACATTATCAGAAACAGGACAAACAGTGGATAAAATATTATCAAGGTCACCAATCATTCTCAAAAAATTAGTATTTGGAGGCCTATAAAATACCCCAAGGACCAGATTGCTACATCCAAGTTTCACTTCAATGAAAATAAATGCAAGAGATCCTTCAACCACAAAATCGAAAGTTATTTTGTTGTATTTCAAATCATTTCTTAGATAAATTCCGACACTTACACCTTTCCCTTTTCTATTCTCACGTATGAACTTGTAACCATAAATTTGAATCAAGTGAGAATCAAACTGATCGGTCAACCATTACAATGTCAAATTTGTTCTCATGTAAAAGTGCAATGAGCTCATTAAAACCTGTAAATATTGACCTGAGATTCAGATGAGCAATTTTCATTACGGAAACGTTGAATTCCAAATACAGGAAAAAGCAGATTGTTTACTCATTAATTATATCTACGATATAAGTATTGCAAATATACGACAAATAATTTGTTTTAATACAACTGTTTGAGTGGGAAAACCGATAAAACAGATCGGTAATGAACAAAGATTCTTGAAATATAAGAGATATATATTATTATTAGTAACAGATCAAATAAATAATCAAATTATATATCAGAAGTTAATAACAGAAAGAGAAAAAACCCGCAAACAACTTTGATTTCTTTGATTACTGCTCTAAACGATCCGATTTTATTCGAGTGCAACTTTCTGGGTTAGACTTATGAAGGGCTTGTTTTTATAGAAAATTTGTGTCTGAAACTCATTCAGCTACATCCTATACTCCTAGGGCGGAAACGTGAGCGAACACTCCTACTTTAATTTTCGAAAAAAATTAATTGTTTATGGAAATGGAGGTATCGCAAAAGCATAAAAGAACAAACCTGGAAATGTGACAATTTCGGTCGATCCGTCAAATCGTAGAGCACCCACTAATCGATATATTTGACTATTCCAACACGTTTTAAATCATCGAAAACCGCATGGAAAATGACGCCCAGTTGTCCGCCATCACACACCGTTTGTGATGAGTCATCCCCCACCAGTGTCCTCAAATCCTCGTCCTAGATTACTGTAGATGGGCCACTTTGGGGGTCATCTTCGAGGTTTAAATCTCCGAAAAAAAAAAAAAAATCGAAACCCAACGTCGAACAGTACAGTCTGTTTCGGCAGTTTTTTGGTTCAATTTGAATTCATTTCGGAAAATTGGCCGAAAATCGCCTAACGACACCATAATAATAATAATAAATCGTCTTTATTGGTGAAGGTACAAAATAGGCGCAATTTAGCCAAAGGCTACTCTTACACATAACCTAAAATGTACAATTCTAATCAACTAAAATGATACATAGAGAGAAAGACACGATGAAAAAAACGCATCACATAATAATAATTTATATCATAGGTATCTAGATCGATGACATATTGTGACAAGGTAAGTAAAGGTTGAAGGACACGGCACTCAAGTTCCTGTTGGTATTCAGGAAGTGTTTTTCAGAAAGTGTTTTTTCAGAATGATTCTTAACTCTCCTTTCGAAAGGTGCATACATTTGTATAATAGTGAGTTGTAGAATTTGATGGAGAGATAAGTGAACGACCTCTGAAACAGTGACGTCTTTTGACGAGGGACATGCAGTTTATTTTTTGATCTTACATCCAATGAATGTAGCATAGACCTAGGAATCAGTTTATTGTAAAGTGATGTGGGAATTTTGTAAATCAATACTTTGTACACAAAATTGCAAAGGTTATAATTAGTACGATTGATTATTGTCAGCCAATTTAATTCTTTGATTTTACTCGAGACATGATCGAATTTTCTTAAAGAATAGACAAGTCTACAATAGAAGTTCTGTACTTTCTGTTTCCGATTTAAATCAAATTTACTTAAAAGATTGCTGTACACAATGTCACCATAGTTGAACCGTGATAAGACCAACGATTCAGTGAGAAGTTTCCTGATTGGTCGACTGAAAAAATATCTATTTGAATAAATCACTTTGAGAGTCTCGAATGATTTCCTAAGCAAATCATTCAAATGCAAATCAAATTTTAGGTCAGAATCAAAAATAATACCTAGGTTTTTAATGGAATTCACAACGGGAAGTTTGGTGTTCTCAATTCTAATTGTGAGATGTTGTGCGACTATAGCCCAAATGGCATTTATTCCTATTCAATTTTAGATTATGTTGCGCAGCTGAATTAGAAATGGTTTGTAGGTCGGAATTGATGAGGTTTCGAATAGTTCCATAGTTGTAGATGTTTAAGTTGGTATACAATCGCGTATCATCTGCATAGACCTGAACTTTTGAGTGCTTCATAGAATTCAAGATGTCACTGGTGGTGTAGATTATAAAGAGTAAAGGTCCTAAGATTGACCTTTGAGGCACACCAGAAGTAACATTTCGAGTTGACGACATTTCATTATTATAATATACCGTTTGACAGCGATTCGTTCGATATGAAAATAGTAGCAAGACTAACTCATCCGAGAATCCATAATATTTCAATTTGAAACATAATAGGGAATGATTCATAGTATCAAATGCCTTCGAAAAATCTAAGGCAACTAGAGCTGTCAACTCTTTATTATCAGAGTTTCGAATTATGTCATCTGTAACCTGAACGAGGGCTGCAGATGTACTATACCCACTTCTGAACCCGGCTTGACAATCAGGAATAATATAATTTTCATATAGATATGAACTTACATGATGATGAATGAGTTTTTCTAATATTTTTGAGAGCGTAGAGAGAATACTTATAGGACGGAGGTCAGTGTAGTTCACTGGGTTCGAAACTTTACTCAAAGGTCTGACAATGGCAATTTTCCATGGATTAGGAAAATAACATTTTTCTAAGCAACAATTCAAAATATCAGTGAGAAAATTATCTATAAACGGACTAGTTTATATTGATGGATAAACCATCAGAACCAGTGGCATTCGATTTGATAGTAGCTAAGACTTCTTTCATTTGATTAACTGAGATGAATTTAAATTTGAACACACTTTCTTGATTCTTTAATTTTGGGTATTTATTACTATTATAGTATTCTAGGAGGTTGTTATCAATATCATCATCAATAAATACTGAAGCAAAATAATTATTGATTTCTTCAGGATTTTGCAAGGGAATTGGTAAATCAGTATTACCTTTTGTATTATTAATATTCTTCAGGTTTTTCCATAATTTTTTAGAGTCTTTAGATGGAAATAAATAGTCATAATAAGCCTTCTTCTCGCGACGAACAGATGATAGCGTGAAGTTTCGAAAATTTTTGTAGTGTTCCCAGTCAGCTTCTGATTTTGAAATTTCGAATTCTGCAAAAGCTTTGTCTCTTTCTCTCATCATTATTTCGATGGGATATGTCAGCCAGAGAGCTGGAGCTTTCGTCATACGTGCTGTCTTGACAGGTGCATGTTCATTAAAAATAGTTAAAATTAGTCCCGTGAAAAATTCAACTTTGTTATCAATATCATCTCTTGTATAAATGTCCTGAAAAGGTGCACTTACTAAATCTGTACAAAACTGATTATAATTGAAATTCTTGAAATCCCTAAAGGTATGAATTTTGGGTTTTTGTTTGGGACAATCAATCTGAATTTAAATAAATACCAGGCAGTGGTCCAAAACAGAGCTTGCATCTTCCACACCCGATTTACTAACGAATTTCATATTTGTAATGAATATAGGATCTAATAACGTCATACAATTACTTACAATTCTAGCTGATGAGAGAAGAAAATTCCCTATCGATCCGTACACACCACGACACAGTCGAATAAATATTTATTTAAATATGGAGCTACATAACATCAAAACAGGCAACACTTTCGAAATAACCTACTATCATTGTATAGCCAAAATAATTATTTGTGCTCTTACATCAACCCCTTGCACAACTTCCAAAAATATGTTGGAATCTGTTTTTCCATCAACCAGTTGTCGCCGCTCTACGAACGACAACTCTCGGAATTCTTGTACGAGCTGATAACTAAAGAGGTCTTACCTTTAAGCATGTGATTCCTAGCACAAGTTAGACGATAGAAAGTGAAAATCGATCGTCCGACCTGGCGCCTCAAACCATCGGTCGATTGAGAGAGTGGAGCAAAGCACCCACGTCAACCCAACCGGCTACCGTCCCACCGTCAAGTTTCTATATCTGAAATTAATAGTTTGAAAGTGCTGAATAAACATAATCATTATTGCATCTTTTGAACAGAAAAAAAAGTCCTGAAAGGCACAATCCTTTCAGGACTTTTTTCCGAAAACCTGAGACATTTGGAATCGTATGCGCTAAGAAAATAATTTCTGTATTTCAAACACAAATTAGATACCATTCTGAATTGAAAGCTGTCGGAGTGGAAAACATCTGGAGAAGATATTAATGAGACCCACACCCCTTTCACATTATCCAAAATTGAATTTTCGTTCCCAGCCATGAAATAAACATTTGTTTTGTATTTGGCACCATTCAGTTTCTCCGCTGTTTCTAATTTGATCGGTAAACATTTATTATCACGCTTGTTTATTCATGATTTTAACATAACACGTTCATAATAAGATGTTGGAAACTTCTCCAAGAGAATCTCAACTCCTATGTTACTTCTGCACCTAAATTTGCTCCGAAAGTTTTTCTGGTGAAATATAAATCTTTCTGGATTTATTGACCTTGTATACAGTTGAAGATACCTGGGCCCAGACAAAACACAAATCAGGAAAAGTAATTTGATGAATTATGAAGGACTGCGAAAATACAACAATAAACTACGACAACTGGCGATTTGGAATGAAAACCTTGCTGAATGTGACTGGATGAAACACTGAGGTTTGAAGTTACTGATTCAGGAGATGTGATATAACATGAAAAAGCCAAGAACGCACAGAAAAAAATCTACAACGATGTAAATGAGTTATCATTTGTAGAAAAGCAGATAATCATTCCGACTATGTAGAAGTGAATATGTACGTGTTATGTTCAAAATATGTTTTTTTCGTTGACCAGCTGTCGCACTCCTACGAACGACAACCCTCAGAAGTCGAAACTTGTGCGAGCTAAGGACTAACGAGGTCTCACCTTTCATCGTGTGATTCGGGGCGCGTTATGACGTTATTTCGAGTCAATACAGTGGTGGCCTTTGGAGTAAGCGAGTTATATCAGGAACTGATAGTTCACCGGTATAACATTACAGATGCATGTTCCCAGACCAGGTCGTTAGCCGATCCAGCTTGCTTACTCAGCATTGCGTCATATGCGAACTTATTTATACACCTTGTTTTATTATTCATGTCATTCAATTGTAGTTATTTGCCTTAAATGTACAAATAAAGTTTTTAAAAAGTCTCAAAGCAAATCCTTCGAAATAATTGGCGCAGTCGTTGTAGGATTGTTCGAAAACGACTCATTGCGAATTCGTTTGTGAGTTTCAACTCTTAACGGACAAGAAACCGAAAATTTGGAGAACGAGCCAGAGACCCAGAAAAACACAGTGAACCAGAAAAGTGGACGAAAACCAGGAATAGGTGAGCCATCCATTTTTCCTCTCCTTTTATTTGAATTTTGTGGCAAAGTTGACTATTGATTGAATCAGTTAGTGCATATAATTTAAATTTAACAATAAAAACAGAATTGAGTGGAAATCAATTGCGTTTTAGATATTAGCGAAAATAATGATCTGAAACATAAATTTAGCATAAGAAGAGAAAGAGGATAATTACAATTTTTCGAAAGTATAGGAATAAGTAAAAGTAATAAAAGAAAGAATAGTAATAAAATAAATTTTCATTTACAATCAATCAAAATTGACGAATTAATTGGACAATTAAATAACTTAGTATTAGATAGAGATAATAATATGGTAAATCCTCAAGAAATGGGTATTAATTACCAATTATTGAGACTATATATTGATACGATTCCAAATTTTAATGGTGATAATGAAAGTACCTTAGAAGTATTTATTGAACATTGTGAATATTTGATTTCTACCTACAAAAATATTCAAAATATTGATGATCCAATTAATACATTTTTAATCAGAGCTATAATTGGGAAATTATCAGGAAATGCATTAATGTTAGTTGGAAGTAGACCAGAAATTCGAGATTGGGATAATTTAAAGAATCTGCTTAGGCTTAGTTTCGGAGACCAAAGAAATCTAGATTGCCTTGTTCAAGAAATGATGATAATGAAACCTTTTCGAAATGAAACTTTCTTCTCTTTCGGTCAGAGAATTCAGAAAAGCAGGAGTACAATTGCTTCAAAATTAGTTTCAATGAACCTGAGTGTGGAAGAACGAACTTTCAAATTGCGAAATTACGATGAACTTTCTTTGAAAACCTTTATCCGTGGTTTAACAGGAAGAATACAAGACATGGTTAGACTACGAAATCCAAACTCTTTAGAACTAGCCATTTCTTATGTTCTAGAAGAAGAAAATTTCATTTATAGTCAAAAACAAAATAATTACTTTCAAAATCCTCTTCAACATAATAAAACGATGCCTCCAAGACCACAATCATCTAATCAATTCAAACCGCAACAACTAATTTCAAATTTCCGACAACAAATGCCAGTTCAAAATTTTCAAAGACCAAATTTCAATACCCAAAATTTCCAAAATGAAAACCAACCACCGGTTGAAAATTTGAGATACCAATTTCCATCTCAACCTATCCAGTTACAACCGAGACAAAATACGCCTCCTCCAAAATATTTTACTAACCAACAAGTATTTGGAACACCCCGTAATGTTTTCAAACCTACCGGACAAGTTATGCAAAATAAACCAGAACCTATGTCAACATCATCTCGTAATCCTACGATACAACAAAATCGTAATCCTAATAGAAATTATTTTCAAAATTCCGGTCCAAGAAATTTCATGTCAGAGGAACTTCATGATATAGAGACTAGATACTACCCAAATGATCAGTTAGAATTTGATAATCCCTTCGAAAACCAACAATATGAATGTTCAGGTGTTATAAATGAACAAAATGACCCAAATGCTTATAACGACAATTTTGAAAACTTTCAGGACACTGTATTCAACCAGTGCCCTTACGAAAATGTTAACAAAACCGAGAATTTTACTTTTGAAGAAAATTTTCCCCATATCTCGACCCAGGACAACACAACATAACAAATATAGACCTCAATCATTTACAGAACAATTTACCATATATATTCGTTCCCAAATTGGAAGCAAAATTTTTAATAGATACAGGTAGCTCTCGTAGTCTCATGAGTCCAAATTTGGCAAATAAATTTTTCCAAAATTATATTTCTAATGAAAACTTCAATATTCAAACCTCTCATAGTATTCCTTTTCACAACGAAGTGGTTGTTATTCCAATATTTGAGATTTTCAATATTGAGAAATGTCACAAATTCTATATTTTTGATTTTAATCAAAAATATGATGGACTTATAGGAATGGATCTTTTAAAACAATTACAAGCAATAGTCGATATTCATAAAAAATTACTGATTACTCCTAGTAACCAAATTCCAATTATTTTTGATGAGTCACTAAACACATCAAATAAAACTCCACAAAAATGTTTTCATACTTTGATAATCCCTGGCAGAATGCAGCAAGTTATTAAACTTCCTGTCCTTCAAAAATTTGGTTTAGGAATTTTAAATTATATAGATTTTGGAAACAATTTAGAATCTCCACAAGCTATCGTTAACATAGAAAATTATTTTGCTTATACAACAATAACAAACTCGAACACAAAGCCATTCAAAATCACGATAACAGAACCTTTTGAGATTGAATCTTTCGATTTAAATGAAACTAATTTCGTTGGAAATATCGAGACAAATAGTAAAGTAAACGAACAACAGGACCTTCTTTTAAAAAATAACTTGAAAAATCTAAGGTTGGAACATTGCAATAAAGAAGAAAAAGAAGCAATCACAAAATTGTGCTATGATTATAGAGATATATTTCATTGTGGAAACATTCCTTTGAGTTTCTCTAATGAAATTACTCATAAAATAAAATTAAAAAATGAAACCCCAATTTTTACAAAGACTTATCGAATTCCGGAAATTCACAAAATTGAAGTAAATTCTCAAATCAATAAAATGTTAGAACAGGGTATAATTCAACCTTCTACCTCACCCTGGAACAGCCCGATTTGGGTAATTCCCAAAAAATTAGATCAAAGTGGAAAACAGAAGTGGCGCGTCGTCATAGACTATCGAAAATTGAATGAACAAACAATTGACGATAAATACCCTCTTCCCAACATTACAGACATCTTAGACAAACTTGGTAGGGCAAATTATTTCACAACCCTCGATTTGGCATCAGGATACCACCAAATCGAAATGGACAAAAATGACATTTCAAAAACAGCTTTTTCTACACAAAATGGGCACTACGAATTCAGACGTATGCCTTTTGGGGTAAAAAATGGTCCCTCTACTTTTCAGAGGACAATAAATAATGTTCTGAGGGGCTTAAACAACGAAATTTGTTTAGTGTACCTTGACGATATAATAATATTCAGTAGCTCCTTACAAGAACACATCTCTAGAATAAAAAACGTATTCGAGAGACTGAGGAAAGCAAATTTCAAAATACAATTGGATAAATCTGAATTTCTTAAAAAATCAGTTGCCTACCTAGGACATTTAATCACCCCTGAGGGAGTAAAACCCAATCCGGATAAAATCTCAGCAATTCAAAAATTCCCTATCCCAAAAACTCAGAGAGAAATCAAATCATTTTTAGGCTTAATGGGATATTATCGAAAATTCATTAAAGATTTTGCGAAAATTACAAAACCTATGACCGCATGTTTAAAACGAAATGCAAAAATAATACATGACCAAACTTTTATCGAAAGTTTCGAAACATGTAAGAAAATTTTATGTAACGACCCTATACTTCAATACCCCGACTTTGAACGAGAATTTATAGTGACCACAGACGCTTCAAACGTAGCCCTAGGCGCAATCCTTTCACAAGGTAATATTGGCCAAGACAAGCCTATCATGCTTCGCGAACTTTAAATGAGACTGAACAACGTTATAGCACTATCGAAAGAGAGCTTCTTGTGATAGTTTGGGCTTGCAAACAATTCAGACCTTACATTTTTGGACGACCCTTTACAATTGTATGTGACCACCGCCCACTAACATGGCTTTTTAATATTCGAGAACCCAATTCCAAACTATTCCGTTGGCGTTTGAAATTGGAAGAATACAACTACAAAATTGTTTATAAGAAAGGACTTCTGAACTCCAATGCGGACGCACTTTCACGTATTCAACTTAACATGCACGAAACCGACTCCATTGCTAACAATCCAGGTGACATTGACCAAGAAACTTTAGACTTTCTTAGAGAACTAGCAGAAAATCCAGTAGAAAATTCAAAACCAGATATATCTAATGATAATCCTGGAAAACAATCAAAAATTAATATCATTTCAGATATCCAAATCAATCCCCCGAATGAACTCACTAATCAAATCGATCAACTACCTATCTCTCAAACCGACGAAACTCCCCATTCTTTATCACAAGAAGTAGCCAATGATGGAATTCCTATTCGAGATGATATAATCAATAATAAAATATATCAAATTCACGTTTTAAAAAATAAACAAAATAAAATATCTCTTCAACAAGAAACATATGGTATTCATAAAATTTCAACAGTAAAACTACCTTCAGAAGAAAATGAGCTCTTGATTTTTAATTTCATGAAAGATTATTTGAAACCGAATATTAATTTCTTCATATATTTTGAAAATGCTCAACTCATGAAAAATTTCACAAAAGTGTACTCTGAAAATTTTAGCAAACAGACTCTAAAATTAATCAGGTGTACAAAACTTGTCAACACTATAAAAGGTCAGGACGAACAAATCCTCTTGATGAAAAATCATCACGAAGGAAAAACAAATCATCGCGGAATCGAAGAAACTTTACAATATCTGAAAAGAAATTATTATTGGATAAATATGAAACAAACTATTACAAATTACATTAATTCATGTGATATTCAAAGTATTCTAGGCAAAATCCATATGTACCTTTAGTTTTGACAGAAACTCCTTCAAAACCTTTTCAAATAATTCACATCGATGCTTTCTTTTTCGACGGCCAAATATATTTGACAATTATTGACTCTTTTTCTAAATTCGCTCAAGCGATACCAATAGCCGGCAAATCAGCCATTCACATTTGTAATGCTTTAGTAAGGTATTTTGCTTCTTTTGGCACACCTCAAAATATAACTGTTGATAGTGGCCGAGAATTCAATAACGAAACTGTCAAAGAACTTTTGAAATTACACAAAATAAAAGTGCATTTCACCACCCCTGGACACCATGAATCCAATAGCCCTGTAGAAAGACTTCATTCCACCTTAATCGAACATCTACGAATTTTGAAAGAAAAACACCCTAACGAGACAGATCTCATTAATTACGCCATACTAGGTTACAATACTTCAATTCACAGTTCAACTGGTTTTACTCCATTTGAATTAATATTTGATCATACAAATTCAAGAAGTCCAGAAGAAATTTTCAGTCCCAAAGAATTTTTTTCAACATATGTACAAGAACACAATAAAAAACTAATCCCTGTTTATGAAAAAGTTTTGGAAAAATTGAAATCTCGCAAAGAAAAAATACAAGAAAAAACAAACATTAAAGGTAACACGAACGAGGAATTTGAAATCAATCAAAAAGTTTTCAAGAAAAATCCGAAAAACAGAAATAAAAAGAACAATAAATTTTTAGGACCATTTACCATTACAAAAATCTTAGAACATAACAAAGTAGAAATAAAAAATAAAAAGGGAAAGGTTGAAATAATTCACATAAAAGAATTAAGAAAACCACCTTTGTTACAGGCTCAAAATGAAGAACCTGAGAATCCTGAACCTCCTGACGTTATTAGCAATGGTCAGGGCCAATCCAGAAATTGAAATAAAAACAATAAGTCCTTCCCCCGGAATCCTTCCATTTAAACTTGGTTTTTCAAAAATTGTAACTAAAAAACATATTTTTCTCAACGATATTGATTCAAGTATCCTGGAACTTGAAATAAAAAATTTAATAAAGAACTATAATAAATTAAACGAGATATCAAGTAATAAACAGATGTACTTTAGGAGTTTGGCAAATAAATACGAACATTTAAAACCACTGGTTTTCGAAATTTCTCATAAACTCAAAAATATTCTAAATACACCAACGATCAGACAAAAACGAGGATTAATAAATGTTGGAGGAACAATCCAAAAATGGCTTTTTGGTAACTTAGACGCATCCGATGGAGAGCGATATGATAAGGCAATCGAAACTTTGAAAAGCAATCAACAAAAAATTGTAAAAGAAGTTAATTCACAAATTTCTCTTTCCAAACAAATAATTGATAAATTTTCCAAACATATTGAATCTATTATCAAAAATCAGAAAGATATTTCTAAATACATTGAAATCTATAAACCAGCTTTGATCAATATAACTGATCAATTTTATAAATATACTGTGTATTCAAGTATGCTAGATCAAATATTTTTAAATGCAAATGTAATTATCACCTTTCTTGATAACGTCGAAAATGCAATCACTTTTGCAAAATTACATACAGTTCACCCTGATATTTTAACAAGTCAAAATTTGGAAGGAATCATTAGTGAGCTTCACAATCACTATAGTCCTGACGAAATACTTCAGTTAGATGTCCACTCATGGTATTCAATTATTCAAACAAACTGTTATTTTTCAAAAAATAAAATTATCTTTGCCATAGAATTTCCTATAGTTTATCCTAAAACCTTTCAATACTTCCATTTGTTTCCTATCCCAACTGAAACAAATACCATAATCATCCCAAAAAAACCTTACTTGGCTCTCGGAGAAGAAACATTCCAATATATGGACCAACCCTGTACACAAATCTTGGACATGTATCTCTGCAATCAAGAAAACCTGAGTTTCCACCCAGAAAAAGACTGCATTGCCGCCCTTATTCACGACAAGGATGCTAGGTGCCCCCAGATGCCGATAGAACCACCCACCCAAATATTCAATAAAATCAACGAGGAATATATTATCGTCATCACCTCAGAAGAAATGAAAATAAAATCAAAATGCCCAGAGGACCAATTCTTCACAGTCAAAGGCAGCACCCTTCTACGAATTTCAACCAATTGCAGTTTCGAATTCAAACGATACAAATTCGAAAACCGCCAAAATTCGAATTTCGGAAAACCATTTGTCTTGCCAAAAATCAACAATGAAGTGTTAAGGATTGAGACACTCGAAAGAAAACCTTTAAGGATAGAAAATATACCACTGGAAGATATCCATCAACTTCAGAGACATATCGATGCGACAAATCAACTATCAATAGAAGACATCGATTACTACCAATCAACCGACTGGATTCTATGGACAATTATCTGCTTTATTTTATTTGTTTTGGCCTGCTACACCTTCAAGAAAATTCAAAATGCACGGAAGAAACCAAACTCCGAATTGAAAGTGAAATTTGAAGGAAAAGAACTTGAAAATTCGCCTTCAGTCTTGTTCCAGCCCGAAGTTGAAATTTGAGGAGGGAGGAGTTATATCAGGAACTGATAGTTCACCGGTATAACATTACAGATGCATGTTCCCAGACCAGGTCGTTAGCCGATCCAGCTTGCTTACTCAGCATTGCGTCATATGCGAACTTATTTATACACCTTGTTTTATTATTCATGTCATTCAATTGTAGTTATTTGCCTTAAATGTACAAATAAAGTTTTTAAAAAGTCTCAAAGCAAATCCTTCGAAATAATTAGCGCATGCAATGTTTTCTTCCGATTCGGATAGTGATATTGAAGAAAACCTTGCGTGTCTGCTAATATAAAGTTTACTTGAAAAAGAGAGAAAAAAGAGAAAATATTGGGTTCATCCAGTAAATGATCTAAAAGGTAGTCGAAGCGAATATCGTTTACTAGTGATGAAGAAAGATTTCATCAATATTTCAGGATGTGAAAAATCAATTTGAGTTGAGTATGGTAGAAAATGATACAAAAAATGCAAACCCGTATTTTCCAACAAGTTCAATAAGTTCGTCCGACATCTTGTGCACAAATAAATGCAAACGACTATTCTCTAGCTAGATTCCCTATTCCCGACACACTGCACTCTAGTAATATAATTATAAACATAATAAATGTATGGATACGATATACTTGTGGCACGTCACGACACACTACGACACAATAATATAATTTCGGCTTAACACGGGTTGGACGATAGCAAGTCAAAATCCAGCGTTCAGCCTGGGGCTTGAATCATCGACTCACACATCGGCCGATTGACTGAGTGAACAAAGCATCCACGTCGAACCGCCCGGCTACCGACCGACAAAACGTGCTATTGTATTTGGGAAGAATTGCAGGACAAATTTGAAATAAATGAAGTAACTAATACCCAGTTTCTTATAATAACTGATTCAACCATGAGTTTTGACCTTGTTGGAACTAATTTTTCAACTTTGGTATAATGGTTTGATATCTCTGATCAACTGAAATCCCTTCAGAGTGAAGAGATATTGAAAAACCTTCTGATTTGTTATTTGCTACTCACCAACTCACAGAATATGATATAATTGTGATTGCTTTGGAAATCTTGAGTATCAAACTAAATCTAGCATTCGAAAAAATAGATTCATCGATGAATCCAAATGTATCCAATAGGTACAGCGAAATGAAATAAAAATCTCAACCAGTTGATTCTCAATACACTCATAGGAACTCACTCGAAAAAACGATGAACACTAAAATTTACTAGAGGCATGCTGATTATGATGATAGCAAATATTTTGTGACTGTAGTATGCTTGTTTATGAGAAATGAGATTGCAAAATACCCCAAACATCTGACAAAATTTTCTAATTAGTCAGTAGGTTATGCTTGAAGACGGGCAGTAAACAAATCTAATGGAATTAACTTTAAATGTTCAAGCCCGTCTCGGTATATCTACACAATAGGTTGGATGGACTGACGCCTATCAGAAAACAACTACTCCACTGGCTAATACCACGGCGTTGGATTATATCCGACAGCCGTCAGTGCACGAATCTTCACAGAAAATTTCCTGCATATGATATTGGCAATACAACTGAAAGAGTCGACCTTCAATTTTGAAATAGGCACACTTGCAGACCGGTTTTGGGCTCCTTAGCCACTCGTCAGTGCAAGATAGTGACCATCATCGACATAAAGCCAATGATATTCCATAATTGAAAATCGATATCCTTTCAGAGTATTTCATTCCCTTTTTGATGTTCTCTCCAACTTAAGACGAAATATTTGTATATAGAATATACAAATACATGGTTGGTTCCTTGAAACCAAACTAATTCCTATGTTTTGATTAATTGTACAGGTATTCAAGAAACGAACATTGAGAATATCGAAATTTCCGTCTATAAAGTTTCAATCAATTTTAAATTGTTTGTCAATTTCGATAACTTTTGTAAAATTGATTACCAGGTTTTGATAGGCATATATGAGTATTATATACCGGATTCATTTGATTATTAACAAAATATGTACCTCAAAAGATAGTTATCAGTGAAAGAAATGAAAATATTTGATGCTGATCTAGTAGATATTCATCTAATAGATATTCATCAGTAGATATTCATCAGTTAGAAGTGTAATATTTAGTGTATACCACTGTTTCGATTATCGAATATATTCGCCATTGGTCATTTGAACATTTACTAGATGGAATCGAACCAGAAAATTTTGGCACATTTAGCAACATTCGATAATTTGAATATTCAAACTGGTCTTGAAAACTGTACGACAATGAATTGACAAAGGAATGAGACCGGAATGGTAAGACATTTCCAAGCCCGGCTAGTATGGAAAGATTCACTGGCTCACTATGTGCATTCGAGATGTCCTTGTCAATCGAAAATGGAAAAGCCCGGATAGATGAACTCACAGATTCCAAACGATCCGTTCGGAAAAGTGTACCCCGAAGATACTTGAATAGTTTCCCGATAATCAAACTGGAGTGCATTTTGGAGTAAACAGAATCTAGCGTGAGCGCGTTAGAGGTACTATTGGGTCAATTGCCGCCAAGAGGTGGAAGAGTAGTGTAAGCGCTGTGACCTGTGCTTTTCAAGAAAGGGGTCCGGAAACAAGGCAAGCGTAATGCTGAAGCGATACCTCAGTGTTTGCATTTTCGAGAGAATCGCAGTTGACATTCTGGGACCACTTCCTACGACTACATCCAACAAGTATCTTATGGTTGTGATGGACTATTTCTGCAAATGATCCGAAGTAGTAACCTCAACCAAACAAGAGGCTGAAACAGTGGCAGAAGCCCTGTTGCAGAATGTAATTGCCAGACACGAACTAACCCAGGAACTACCCTTGGATCAGGATCACAACTTTGAATTGGATTTATGTAAGAAAATGATAACTTTGTTGGACAAGAACAACTGCTCTTCACTAGTTAAAGTTTCAGTTCAGTTATATTGACGAGTGAAATGAAGTTGAGTTTGATTATTGTACAGTGTAATCATTTATTGACAAACCCACGGGTAAAAACGTATCTCGATATATATTTTTCAGGCGTGTCTTGACTAGACGTGATTCTTGAATTTGTTTGTCGAAAGGGTAAAAATCACTTCCCATTATTACTGTATTATTAGTAATCAATAACAATTACAACACAAATTTAGCAGAAATAAAGATATAATTGATACTTTCTGAGTTCTTATTCGGATGTTATTGAAAAATTTCCAACTGAATATATATGATGGAACTGGCCGATACTTGATGAAAATCCATAACTGAAGTATTTAAAAAACCCTTCATTGTGACATTTCCACTAAACAATTTTACAAAACCGAAAAATCATATAACGGCTTCTTCGGGCATGTCTTGCCCAGACATTATGTTTCTGGAATTAGTAGGTGTTGTAGATGTGCAAACAGAAAGGATTTTTTAATATTCTAACTAGGGCGCTAACCGTGGGGGAAAAGACGCGTTTATAAAATAAAGTCACATTTTCATCACTGTTTCTCCATACCGTTTTACTTTTGGAGGCTGAAATTTTGTATTTATTTTGGTTTCATATTGTACAAATGCAACAAGAGAAGATTTTCAAATACTCCAACTGGGACGCCAGCCGCGGAAAAAAAAAGTCTATTGAAAAAAATTATTTTTTCATCATTGTTCTCTCCCATGCCCTGAAATTTCCGGTGGGTCAGTCCATTCAGTATCAGCACTGCACCCATGCCGAGCTGAGGCGGTTCACTAATATTCCATAAAGTTCACTCTCTTTTTGTGAATTTGAATCGTATTCCTTGCTAATAACAATTATTTTTATGAAACTAACTATATTCTCTTGAAAAACATTTTTCTGTAAGTGAATCATTGAAAGTATATTTTTAGATGCTGAAACTTCATATATATGTATGTGTCAATAAATTTTATATGGTTATGTTTGTGTGTAATGGTTTATGAAAAATAGGAATTGTTGTAATTGTAATACCTAGCGATACCTACCTATGTATATTAATTTACATTCTTACTTCGGAAAGAGACAAATTTCTTCAATTAGGAATTTGTTTGAACGCCGGATCTGTCTCTCATGTGATGTAAAACAATGGCAAGACCGATAGTGTTTATATAAAAACTATTCATCGGCGTGTTTTGAAAACATGCATAGTCAGATATATTTGTCACGTAACTGAAAACAGCTCAGGATGTAGTTAAGGGCCCAGTATCCCAGTCTGGAAATCGTGAGTTGTTGTCTATTCAGCGAATAGGTTTTCTGGTGACCTCCGTCGCACGTGGGCGACTGTTAGAAAGAACAGTTCGAGAAACGGAGGGATAATACCCCCGTGATTTCTTCCTGGCTTTCAGAAAAGAATGTTCGGGAAGTCTTGCGAAAGCCACGATAGGGGTCGGTAAAGGGAGCCCTTGAAGCGGTTTCTTGGGTATCATTTCTCAGCCTTCAAGGATGAGGATAGTGGCCTGAATAGAAAAGTTATTTTGTTTCTGAGTGCGAAATGCAAAATTTGAGGAAAATCAGTAGCGAAATTGTGAGCCGATATTGGGTACAGGGAAGTAGAAAATGAATGTGTTGGTGTGGAAGACACACCGGGTTAATGAAACCTATGGTTGACCATGAAACATCAAAGAGGAGTAATGTAAGTGTTTTTTTTTATATAGTAACCAGTTAATATTGAGAGAGAGACTTCACATATTATTTTGTTTGAGTTCACTTCGTATTTGCAAAAAGGTTATTTACTGTTGGGTTCCTAGTATGAGTTGTTTCAGCTAGAGTTCAGTTTTCAATTAAGAAAGGGAAGCAAATTCAAGGTAATACGCTACTCTCTCTAAAGTAAAAGTGGAGCTGGACGTATTTTGTACTGAGTTGAAGCGTTTGTAGTTGTTTCAAAGGTTAAATCAATAGTAAATAGCACAGTCAAATTGGCGGCATTTCCTTTTATTTTATAGATTTTCACTTTTTTAAAGATTTTTCATGTAGTTTTTT
The DNA here is from genome assembly GCF_025532065.1 of Leptinotarsa decemlineata. Taxonomy (NCBI): domain Eukaryota; kingdom Metazoa; phylum Arthropoda; class Insecta; order Coleoptera; family Chrysomelidae; genus Leptinotarsa; species Leptinotarsa decemlineata. The sequence goes on from NW_027412590.1 coordinate 2,870,897, forward strand.
TTGTCTTGGAATGAGAAAAATACCATCCTCGTAAAGTAAAATGAAGTTGAAGACGAAAAAAAAGTGGAGATCTCCTAGCAATCTATTGAGAAGAGGATAGTAAGTGAAAAGTATTTTAACTAAGACTAAAACTCAGTTAGAGCATATTCGGCATCGTTCTGGATACATATATTGAGAGAAAACTTCAAGTATGTATAATTAGGTTTCAAAAAGACCTTCTCTTCGAGCAGGGGGCCGAAATCATTCCTCTTTCTGAATTGGCTGACAACCAACATTTGATGTGGAGAAATCCGAATCTGGTGACTGCAGCTGCCAAAAATTGATTTAAAAAGATAAATGAAGCAAAAAGAGCATTTATTATACTAGTAACAATCAAATGGGATTTCATGCGGATGTCTTGGTTGAAAAATCTAGGTCCAGACCTCAAACCTTTTGTTTTGAATTTTTTGTACATTATTACACGACAATCGAATTGAAAAATATACTGATTGATTCAACTGCACGTGCGTGTTGAATAATGAATGTAATTGGAGAATTTAAGAAACTTGCTCAACTGTCTGCCTATACCAATAAAACAGTTGAAATATTATCTTCATCTATAAGTACAAAAAAATTCTGAAAATTGAATGAAATCAGCAATTGAATTGGAAATGATGTTGAGTTAGACAAATCATATTTCACTACTAGATCAAGATGATTTCACCTTAAGAAATTTCCAAACAGACAAATTTTTCCAAGAAGATCCACGAACTTGATAAACTCACGACTAGAGTATTAATACAAATTTGGGGTTTATAAAAGGTTCGAAGTGAATGAATGGTTTGTTTTTCCTTTTGTATCAGCAGTTTTTCGTGAATAATAACATCACATTTTTTTAACGTATATTGTGTGTGAACCTTCGAGGTAGATATAATACAGATTGCCTCCGTGATGAAATAATATCAAACATTATATAAAAATTAAACAAAGAAAATTCTGCACGCAAAGTCTCCACCAAAAGATTGCGGAATTAATTAACTGTCACTCACAAAAAATCCTTGATATGAAATTCAGTGGAATCGGTTGAAGTTTTGGTTTGCTTCATGGGACAGAAAAAAAAGATACTTGGTACGGTGATTTCATTTCTCAAAAGTGATGTGATAATTTAGGAATGATATATAGGGTCGGTCCATTAGTTACGTGACTGAATTGGATATATCTTTCACTTCAGCCCCAGTATGAGTAATATGGATGGTATTTATGACTGTAATATCAGAACATTGAGAAAGAAATTTTTTGGTTTTTCACTACTCCATTTTGATAAAAAAAAAGTGAGAATTTTCCGAAGAAAGGAAGAAAGCCATCAATTGTTCTACCATCAGTTGACACGGCACCATACCACCAATGGAAACGACAGTCAGAACAAGCAGGGCGCGCTATAGAATTAGGCCACTGAAGCCACAAGAACTGGCTTGTTTGGATGCGGAGGTTCATAGTGTTCTAACGGAAGAGGCTGACATCTGGCAAATCAACACCGCCGTGTATAGCATCGTCCAATCGCTTTCCGAATCGGAAGTACGAAATCCCGGCTTGGCGATTCGGAAGATTGAATGGCGTGTACATGAGATGGAGGCTAAGATCACGTCGGCGAAATAACACGCGTCTCGTATTTAAAATGTGATGGATTACAGGGCGGCTAACAGGCCTTTGACGCCCGCAGTGTGGCGAATATCCGCCAAACTACGACGTATCCATCATATTTCAAGTCAAGGCGTGCTGCTGACCACTAACCAGCACTGCCTTGATAGGATACGAATGCTAGTGATTGCTCAGAAGTCACTGGTGAGGCCAGTTAGAAGTATCGCGAAAAACTTTTGGTTCCGCGAGAAACCTTCTCGCTTATTTCAAGAGCCTTCAGGTATTGTGGATAATCCGGCAACCGCTGATCAGGTGGAATCCTTCTGAAGGAATATCTATGAACACCCGAAGCCACTCAACTTAGGCACTCCAGCCCTAGCGCAGTTCGAAGCTTTTAACAGAGAGCTTCAACAGCCGATAACCCCGGATTATGTTCGAAAAACCCTTGTGAGTTCCAAGGACTTTGCTGCTCCAGGCCCAGATGGGCTGAACACTTATTGGTGAAAAAAATTAACAAGCACCCACCGCCATCTGGCCAGAGTTTTCAACTCACGGCTGGATGGAGAGCAGCCGATTCCGAATTCGTTTGTCGAGAGGGGGACCGTTCTTATTCCCAAAAGCAGATATTTGTCGATTTCTCTGAATTACAGACCGATAACATGCTTGAATTAATGATATAAGTTGTTTACAAGCATCTTATACACACGAATACTCACCGCAGTTGACCGAGTGTTCGAACGGATATAGGAGCAGAGAGAGCCGAAGAGCGAAGTGGCTGGATGTAAATGAAACCTGCTCATCGAAAGATGTGTAACCCAAGACTCTATACAATATAAGCGCAACCTCTCTATGGCCTGGATCGATTACCGTAGGGCACTTGATACAATATCGCATGAGCTCATCTTGCATTTGCTCAGATGCCTTGTGGTACCCGACAAATTAGTGAGATGTATTGAACAACTGATACCCCTCTGGCGAACTCGCTTCATCATAACATCTGGTCAAGCCAGAATCCAAACAGGGTGGGTCACTTTCAGAAGGGCTGTATTTCAGGGTGATTTCCTTAGTATTCTCGTCTTCTGCATTTCACTATTGTCATTATCCGTTGTGCTCAGAAATACTCGAAGGTATAACTGTGGCACCCCCGAAAACCGGAATACAAGGTCACCCATTTGTTTTATATGGATGATCTTAAACTTTATGCCGCTGGAAAATAGGATCTCCATCAGTCCTTGAGGATGGTAGAAGAGTATGCTATTCGGGATGTGTAGCTCGTAGACGGAAGCATCCTACAACATCTGGTTGTCGGAGAGACGTATACTTACCTCGTGGTGGAACAAAACCACTCACAAGAGGTAACAGCAGTGAAGAGCTCTCTTCGCCACACGTATCAGCACAAACTTTGACAGATCTGGCCATCGGAACTATCGGGGAAGAACAAAGTCGATGCAATAAATTTACTTGCCGTTCCAGTCTTACACTACTCGTTTGGAGTAGTGAAGTGTACTCAGGAGGAGCTGTATCAACTCGACGTGAAGACCCGAAAAATGATGGATCTTTATAGAAGTTTGCATCCCAAATCGTCTGTTCCACGTTTTTACTTCCCACGACAACAAGGAGGCCGTGGACTTTTGAGTTTGGAGTGTCTACATGACAGAATGGTACTGAATATAGCCTGTAAAGTCGTCAGGAGTGCGGATCCCCTTCTCTGCATGATCCGTGACCATGAGAGAGCCAGAATAGGAGCATTTGTGTTCAAGGCAGATGCCCGAGCAGTCGATGAACTAAGTTTAGTTTTCGACACTCATTGAGGTAACCATAACTCTATCACCGAGTTGGAAGCCGTTCAGCAAAAAACTCATATAAAAGCCGCAGAGATCCCCTCAATTCTGCGGAAACACAAGGATAAGCCAATGCATGGTGTATTCTTCAATAACATTGGAGACCTTGGCTCATAAAAGCGCGTGACTTTCGCTTTTCTCAGGTCGAGTGGGATGAAGTCGGAAACTGAGGCTTGCCAGGATGGTGTCTTCAACATCTCAGTCTACCGCAGTTACGTGATGGGTAAAGAGGTTCCTGACACATGGTGCAGGGCCTTCCGCGAGGCGTCCGGAACCCTAATGCACTTGCTATCAGCATGTCTAGCATATGTGGTCTCGGCCTATATCCATCGACATAACGCGGCCCTTAGAGTGCTATATTACCATCTACGGCACTCTTACGGTTTTGACGAGATACCCTTTTTCCTCCTCTTTTCGAACGATATTCGTCTCGCCAGGAGCTAAAAACTTCACGACAAATATCGTCTTGCTCTGGTGGTCGAGAAGGACTATATCAGGGTTATTATCTTGTATGAGCCTGAGGGTGGGGAACGATTAGTTCCAATAAATCCGGCACTCCTAGTTTCCCACAACGTATTCAATATCCCCCGGAGCGTTGGGCAGCACCAGTGTCTCTGATCAGTTTCGACGTGGAAAGCCTCTACACCAACGTTCCTGTCGAAGAAGCCCTTCAAATCATACATAAGAAGCTATCCGAATATGGGGACCTGAAAAATAGAACAAACTCACCGATACCAGAAATCATGGAACTACTAGGATGCTATGTACGAAACTGCTACTTCCAACTGAAGGACGAATTTTTTACGCAAGATGAGGGACTGCCAATTGGATCGCAATTGGTGAAGAGGAACAACACTAAATGAAAAATATCTGTATATCGAAAACCCATCCACACAGGACAGTATCTGAACTAGAAATCCAACCACCATCAATTGACTTAGAGAGGAATCATCAAGACTCTACTAGACCGTGCTTTCTGGCTCTGTAATACAGAAGACGGTCTGGAAAAGGAACTGGGCATCATCAAAAAATGACCTTCAACGAAATGGTTACTCCAGAGTGATGGTACAACAGGCTTTAGCTAGACAGCAAGAGCTCAACGAGAAAAAGAAACAGCCAAAACCAGTACTTGTACTTCCATACATCAGAGGATTATCGGAAAGGATAAGAAGGATTGGGTCCAAGTATAACATCAGGACCTGCTTAAGATCTGGGAACACTATCCGTATCAGCCCCACGAAAACCAGGCCACCAAACGCGGACTGCGATTCCAAAAATTACATTTACCGGATATCTTGCGACTGCGGAGAATCATACATTGGTGAAACTAAGAGGCATTGAAAGCTCGCATTTCTGAGTACAAGAAACACACACAACGAGGAGAAACCAGCAAATCCGGAATAGCTGAGCATGTTTGGATTCATCAACATAACATCAAATGGGCTCAAGCTGAAATCATTCACAAGCAGGAACACTAATTTAGGAGAAAATTTGAAGAAGCCGCGTATATATTGTCCAATAATGCATTTATCCAACCTAGCGTAGAGATATGTAACATATGGAAACCTCTAATCAAGCGGAAAACAACCAACTCCCGCCAAACGGTTATCTCCCGCTAAAACCATTGAAGCGGGGAGAAGGAAGAGGGGATAGGTGAAAACACTCGAATGACCTATAAATTGTCAGATCTCGGGAAAATACGTCCAGTTATCACCCGAAGACGGGTGATAACTGGACGTATTTTTTGATTTTTGAAATTGATATCGTTAGTATTTCATTTTGATCTATGATAATACAATATTCTGTGTAAAATATAAGGCTTTTATGAATTCGTGACTGTATAACTTAATAAATCATGAAATAAACATATATCAGATTCCTCAATTCAAACGATTGATATTGTAAAGTCAATATAATTCTATAGTTGTCTGACGAAAATATCAATATGAGTTCAAGGAATGTTTTAATAACATCCGAAATTATTGGAAATTCAGACAACCAAGCAGCTCCATTGTTAAATCCACGTCGTTCGAGGCCATTCAATCGAAAGGGAGCGAATTTTGCAGATTCAATAAAATCTCATAGAAGAAGTTCACAAAAGGGCTTATAAAAATGCCAATTCATCGAGGGAAGTTGTGAAGTTTCATAGCTGTTGAAAGGATTTTTGCGTAATCTCTGCAGTGCGTCTCGGAAAAAAACAGTCTGACTGTTCGCAGCATGAACCCTGAAAACTTTTTTCCCTCGCGTTCGATTCCGCTTCATTTTCAGTCCCTTGTCAGGGAAAACATAAAACACTGAGAAAAGGTTGATCTGATTCCATTGAGAATAAAACAAGAACACCGGAAAACCGCCTGTGCTTATAAGCAATAATAGGATCGAAATATTCGTTTCTATTCCGTGATTCACATATCGAATTCAGAAAGCAATTGTGATATCAGTATCACAAAGATGATGCCCTCGACGTTACTGAGACTTTGAGATACTACTTCCGTCTTCGCAGTCAACGCATACAACGCTGAAGATGTAACAGTTGAAACTTTTGATTGAACAAGTCTCTTTCGACCATGGTCTAATAACCCAGAAATTGTTATCTGTAATTGTGTGTCCTATGATTTTTTTTTCTGAACTGAAAAAAAATCCTTCCTGTGTAATATGGTGAGTTGAACTGGGTCGTCAGTAATCCTTTCTGTGAGATGAATTGAATACAATTGAGAGAGATTCGAGAGAAGTCGATTCCCAAAAAACCTCAGGGGCCCCAGGAACATGTATGATCAGGAACTTCCGTTGAGTAATTTTTTCACCAGAGACTTGATGGTTGGTGATGCCCGGTGAGGAAGGATCTGATACAATTGCCATTGGATCAGCTTGCATTCCTAACGATAGTCATCTCTTGATGACGCTAGTTCAGTTAACGAAATGCGCATCAAAGTATAGTCGAAGTAACCCGTACTGTTAACAGTTGAAGCTGTCGGCGAGCTCAAAGGCCGAATACTAAGAAAATATTCCATTGCTAACTAGTCCACGTGGACTGAAGAATTGGCGGTTCATTTTGGATAATTTATACCAACCGAGTTTTATGATTGGCAGAAGAGTCATAAAATTAAATTTGAACGTTAAGTGTAAGAGCAATTGAATGATGACTTGTTACCATGTAAATTGAATTCGCCTTTATCTTCATATAATAAATGAACTGTTCCTGATTAATGAATCGAAGAGGTTTTGTATTAAAGTGTATAATATTTTAAAATTCTTGCAAAGCGCTTTCGACTTTCGTCATCATCAGTGCTCACTTGTCAGGCAACAGGAAGTATCAAGGTAAGTGAATTGTACATTGCAATATTCAAATTATATAAAACAAAATAGGCTTATAGCCAAGAAAATACATTTTTGGATTCAGGCCATGTGGTTCAGTCAAAGTATCTGAACCACATGGCCTGAATCCAAAAATGTATTTTCTTGGCTATAAGCCTATTTTGTTTTATATAATATAAATATTACAATATACAATTCACTTATCTTGATACTTCCTGTTGCCTGACAAGTGAGCACTGATGATGACGAAAGTCGAAAGCGCTATGCAAGAATTTAAAAATATTATACACTTTAATACAAAACCTCTTCGATTCATTAATTCAAATAAATGTATTCAGCTTTTCCAAAATCCTTTTTGTTCCTGATTAATTTATTCTGAATGTATTAGAAGATAATAAAGACGATATTATTATAATAATTATTATTATGGTACGGTGACGAATAGAATGCGAGGATGTTTATACCCGGTATTTTCAATGTTCAGTTCAGAAACTGATCGCGATTTTGGTGTTGAAATTCGATATTGGTGCAGTTATAATTACTAAAACATTTTTTTATTTGTATAAACTGTGGCTTCCTTGGACAAGTACCTACTAATAGTAAAAACGAGTGTGATAACAACGCAGACTTTTTCTTGTGTAGTGATTCCAACAGCGATGGTGAACAATGCGAAAAAGAAATACCAGTGAATAAGATTGGAATGCATTTGAATATTGAAACACAGAGAGTATGTTCCATCACAAGTTTAGTTCCGAGGGAAACAAACTATTACAAGCAACATTAGATTTGACCGAAATTCCTTTCTCAACTGTACGTGAAATATTCAAAAAAATAAACCTTATGGATGCAAGACGCGATGTGATATGGGATTACTAAAACCTCTAGATGTTCGTCTGATGAAATCATCAAAAAAAAACAATATACGACTGTTACAAAGACAAAGAGATTTCATTCTACCTGAATGTCTCGTATGGGATAGACGTGTTTCACTGTGCTGTCATAAAAGTATTGTAAATCTGTAAATTATCATCTTACAAGCTTTGTTAGTGAGTAGTGATTGTGCACCAAGAATTATTCCATATTACATCGATGAATTGGTACTTGATTCAGTATATCGCCGTTCAATTGCATCTTTTGAATGAATATAATTATCTGCGTGCAATTTGGCTTGATTGTTTTTTATGTAGTTTAGTCTTTTAGTTTCTATTTTTGCGTATTCATCTACCAAATAGTCACTAAAAAGAGCACGATATCTAACCAAAAAATTATTTTCTTCTTCTGTGAGCATTATTCTGTTTGAATAAAAACTTACAGCAGAGACGGTTTTTTTCGAGGGCAACTTAGTTGTGGGATCGCATTATGGTATATTGATTGAATAGCCATCATCCCCCCAGCAAAACATCAACGGGTACTGCAGCGCGTCATAAGCTTGATGTATCTCACTGATACGCGGAAGTCAGTTACTTTGGCCTTCGAGGATGATGTCTCTTCGGTGAAAATGTTGATCTACCAATACAACAGCCACGTCATTTGTCGTTGGTGCATTAAAAATGCCTCTTCCTGGTTTTTCATCTGCATGTATTACGACCTTGAATGACTCTGAAGGCGATATTTCAACAATGGCTGTTTTTAAATCTTTTATGTATGGGTTCACCTCATGTAACATAAGCTGCAATTGTTTGACTGAATTTGGTATTGAATCAGGAAATTTTGAACATCGAATATTAGCTTTTATATCATCTTCACCGACGAAGTAAGTTTGCAGAAACTGTGCATCCTGCCCAGCTTCCGGTAATATACTTCCAATTAAATGATAGACCTGTCCTTGAACTTTAAAAGTTGATGAAAAACCGCCTTCTTTTATTTGTTTTCCACCAAAGGAAGTCATTTGAAAACAGGCATTATATTTTCGGATATTATCCGATTTGGATGTAAATCATTAACCAGATTGTAAAGTTATTCTGGCAGTTGTTAAAACGGCTCAAGTTGTACTTTACTGGTGCTACAACACATGACAGGTGTCTCATCTTTCCACTTCAAGGCGTTACAGCACTGACTCTTGTACGTCATAAAACCTAAGACTACACTGCTGTCAGTTCCATAAGCAATATCTGGGTCATACGCCAAACCCAAAAGCAACTTGCTTCTCCATACATGCTGAATTGTATTTTCTCTATACGGTGACTGAATCACTCTATGCACATCGGTATTCCTGGCCTGATATAGTGCAGCATATTTCCAATGTTTTTCAGGGTTTGCAGCCTGGTAGGTGGCGACAGATTGCCTGTGTTTTTCAGGGTGTGCAGCCTGGTTGGTGGCGACAGCTTGTCTGTGTTTTTCAGGGTGTGCATTCTGGTAGGTGGCGACAGCTTGCCTCTGTACATCAGGGTTTCATTCTCATATTCAGACATAGCTTTACGGTGGGATTCAGGTAGAGTCTGTCCACATTTTTTTTGTGCCTTCTTTATTGGAATTTTTCGTGTGTAATTAGTAAACCTTGCCCTACGTTTGTTTTCCTTTTTTTCTAATAATGTCACATACTCAGATTGGGACAATAAACTTTTTATTGAATTTTCATCATAATTTATTGAAGATAAAAGGTGAATGTTCACGCTCTGAAACAGGTACCTCCTGACAACCCTTATTCACTTTAAGTTGCGAAGGTGTATCAATTCCAAAATCATGTTCTTCTACAGCTTTCTCCATACGACGCTGGATAATTTTCTGTGCTGCTATAGGAAGATAGGTATCAAAATGACTACTGGACAAATCTTTGCTGAATCATAATCGCCCTACCAGATAGTCTTCAGATACAGATTCCGTATATATGAGACCGTTTCTATAAATTTCAAATTTAAATGGGAATGTTAATCCTACTGCTATTAACTCAAAAAATCCGCATTTTTCATCATATCAGCACAATATTCGTCAGGTGTTACGTAGTTATCACCAATCCTGTTGTGGGTCATAATTGAAAACTGGCTCCAGTCATCAACCACCTATCTGACAATTTCTGAACTTACCTCCATCGCTCTATCTTGTGTTCCGTACATTAAATAAGAGAGAGCACGAAACAAACAAGCACCGTCACCAACAATAGGGACGACAGTACCATTAACGTTCAGATTTTCTTCAGCCATTTTAAAAAATCTAACTGACAAAACCTATACTTAAACCAAACGAAAACAAAACAAATGCCAAATACAAAGCAAAGTCTATAACCAAAACTACTAAACCGAAACAAAGCAAATGCAATCCAAAATATGCCAAGAAAACAGCCAAAATCGTCAAATATAATCCGCTAGAAATGTTCAGGTATAGTATGTACTATCAGGTACGGCGGCCACTCATCATCGGGTATATGTAACTCAGTGAAATCACAAAGATAGCGCGTTTCAAAATATTACTAACGCCAGCTATTGTCAACATTTAGAACTGAAAATTATTTTGTTCGTCTCAATTTATTCGTTCCATCAGGTACTGATAGGTTCAAACTAATACATTTACATCCTCCATCATCAATTATTTCATCCCCTTAGGGGATACACACACATATACACATATACATCCTGCACTTTGAGAAGAACCAACACCATTTCGAATCTGAAGGAAAAATTTATAAACAAACAGATGGACTAGCCATGGCATCTCCACTATCTAGCATTATATCCGAAATATACCTGCAAACCATACATAAGAAAATCTTAACAATAATGAAGACACATGATGAAAAAGGAAAATGATTCAGATACGTTGACGATGGACTGTACATATCACAGAACAATGGAATAAGAATGGATGAAATAACAAAGGAAGTTAACGAAATGAATCAAAAACTGATTTTCAGCATAAAGGAAGAAAACAATTCGAAACTCAACTACCTGGACATAACCATCGGATATAATCACAACAAAACACAATTTCAAATGGCAATATACAGGAAACCTACACAAACACGCCCCACCATACCCGCAAGTTCAAACCATCCACCATCACACAAATTGGCTACCTATAACGCATTCATATACAGAAAGTTAACATTACATACCACTCAGCAATGAAGCCCGGAAAAAGGAACGGAAAATCATATACCAAATAGCGAACGAGAACGGAAATACCCAAAAGACAATAGATAAATTGGAAAACAGAATCAAACAAAAAATACAGAACAAGGATCAAACCACTCCAACAGATAAAACAACACAATGATGGACAGCATTTACGTACGAAGGTCACCAAACCAAAAAACTAACAAACATCTTCAAACCTCTGAACATCAACATCACATACAAGCCAAACACGGAAATAACACAAAAAATTAAACGGCTATGAGAAAGAAAAAGACAAAAACCTGAACGGGGTATACAGCAAACAATGCTTGGACTGCAACTAATTCTATATCGGCCAAACCAAGAAAAAACTGATCCAAAGGTACGACGAACACAAAAAGGCATACATAAACCCAATGAAGTAATGCAGTATTTTTGGAGGAACAATTTCCGAAGATCAAAATACTGAGTGTTGCAATTTGAACACGAAAGTGAAAAACATCGCGTTCGAATTGGGTGTTCCTAAATCTTGTAAGCAGTAACTGTTGAAAAGAGATATGTGGCAAGAAAACGTTGTGGTGAAGAAATTCTTGGCTGTATACAGTATACTGTCGAGCTTTAAGGGAAGTTTACCCAATTTGAAGAGAAGAGGATAGAAGTTAAGAAACCTTAACGTACTTAGGCCAACCAACTACAGATATTTCAGATTTCCTGCACAACAAAGGTATAAATATTGCTTTCAAAACCAACAACAACTCAGGCATGCACATTTAGAATAATAAAGATGAAAGTTCAGTTTCCGAAAAATCGGGACTACAAATTATCATGTGGGTCATGTCCGATATTTTATATAGGTCAAACTGGAAGAACGTTCAAAGCCCGCATAAAGTAACACAAAAAAAATTTCAAGAATGGAAAAATAAATTCCACATATGCCACTCATTCAATCACAAAGGAACATGAGTTCAACCATAAATTCAAGCCTCTCCATATCGGTAAAGTTAGAAATAATCTGTTGGAGAGTATGGAAATAAACAAATTCAAATACTCTCAATATCTTATAAACGAACAAACTGCACTGAATAATTCGCCTTCGGAAAATTTGATTTATTCATTTATTTTATGAATTAATATCTGACTTATTCAGGTAGATTTATTCATCAGAAAGTAGGCATACAATTTAGTAATATGTTAGAGCATTCAATAGTTGTTATTAAAAAAAATTGTTTACGCTTGAGAAAGCTATTGTAAAGCGACACACGTGGCTCCGTTTTTGTAAAACCATTTATAGTGAAAATCATACAATAAACTGTAATAATTGATTTAAATATGGATTTTCATCTAGTATCGGCCAGTTTTGTTCAATTTTCCAAAATATTCGAGAAATCTCATCAAGAAAGACTTTCCTCTTTCTTGCACGAAGTATAAAATCATCCCAGACTGTCAATATGGCTTTCAAACCTGCAAACCTTCACGACGAGCATCCGACACTGTTGAACACGATCTACTTTTGAGCAAGCTGTTTCGTCAAGGAATTCCTGGCTCATCTGTGGATTGGTTGACATCTTATCTGAATTGCAGAACGCAAATTGTGAGGAGTTGGCCTGGAGGCTGGAGCCTTGAACTCTATAATCTGTATCGTTTCCACCGGTATTCCTCAGGGTAGCGTCCTAGGACCTATGCTCCTCATTTCATCCGTACACGATCTTACCACCAGTACCTGTTAACACTGTACAATGCAATTGGCCGACGACACTTCGTTCACTCTGAAGTCCTCGAATCATGAGAGATTGTCGTGTCAGTCTAATGTGCAAAAATATTGTTTTCAAAATGGTCTCATTTTCAACAGCTCTAAAACTAATACTATCGTCCTCTCACCAGATGCGAATGATTGCAGTGTTGTGGTCAAAATAAATTGCAATACATTACAATATACTTCATTTGTGAAATTTTCAGGTTTGAAAGTTGATGCTCAATTTTTTTGATACAAGAACATTGATTATATTTAAAGTAAACTGTCGAAACATTGTTTTGTTATTCGAAATCTCCGTAATTTTATTCTATTGAATAGAAGAGCTACTATTATGCTGATTTTCAATCTTCACTCGATTATTGTCAGATCAGGTTGGACAAAAATAAGCGAAAAAGATAGTGAGAAAAATGTGTTTAAAAAAATATGAAGACGCATGTAAGGACCTGTTTACCGATTTAAATATTTTAAACATTATTTCATTTTGTATATTCAATTGTGATTTTCACGTCAGAACTCATCTCAAAAAAATTTCAATTGGGGGATAATCCTCGGCTTGCCACAGAATCATCATATATCGTGACTTTCGTCACTTCAACATAACTATTCTTACAGATGATATTCGTAATCTTCCATGGAACAATGCCACTGCTGGGAATAACCTCGACTGAAAAAATGTAATCATCATTTCTGTATTTGACAATAATGCTTCTTTCGTTCAATGGAAAATAACTGAACAACCAGTACCATAGATAACAGAAAATCGTGTAGTATTGAAAACAGAGAAAAATAGAGCACTAAAGGAAATCAAAAGACCGAAACAGCAGCTGTAACGACTGATATTTTAACAGCCTATGATCAAGATTCGAGTAGTATTTTGAAGTTAATTGAATTTTCCATAACTCTCGATACCATTAGTCATGAACTGCTTTGTGCTAAATAGAGACATTATGGCTTTGATAATGAATCAGCATTTCTAATCTGAAATTATTTTCTCAGACGTTCTCAGAGAATTTTTGTAAATGGCTCGTACTCATCCAAACTCAATATTTTTCCAGATGTCTCGCAAGAATCTCTACTGGGCCCGTTACGTTTTATTATATATATACTGCAGCTATTTTAAATGGAATAGAACACTGTAAATTTCAAACTTTTGCAGATGATACACAGCTTTATCTCAGTTTTCGTACTGAAAATTTCGAGACTGCAGAACAATGCATTGAATAAAGTCAAGACATCATCAGAAGAATACAACTTGAAACTCAATTCTGAAAAATCTAAAGTAGGTATTTCGGTAGTAAAAATAATATGAACTTCTTGAAGAATATATTCAATCGTCAAATTGCTAATACTTTTTGCATTTTTTATTCGAAAAATTTTTCTATAACACATTGGATATTTGACTAGTTTATATATATATATATATATATATATATATATATATATATATATATATATATATATATATATATATATATATATATATATATATAGAAATTGAAGTTAATATTGGACATAACACTCAAGAAAGTAGCAAACCATAGACACGTGTTTCGGGCTTTTGGCCCATCATCAGTATGGTGCAGCCAAGTGTAAGGATGGGCAACACTTGGTTACCAAAAGATAGAAATACAAATGCACGGAGCCACCAACAGGAGCCAACCGCACATTTGTGGTTTCAGTTGATAGATCTTGTGTTTACGAGAAAACTATCAAAATCACCACGGAGGCAGCTATAGCTACCTGCATGACATCCGGGTCCAGGAAATTATACGAATATGAAAGTTATTGAGTGTCTTGATATAGAAACTGAAGTTAATATCGGACATAACACTCAAGAAAGTGGCAAACCATATTATATATATATATATATATATATATATATATATATATATATATATATATATATATATATAATCTAGAAAAGTTAATGCAGTCAAGCTGCTGGAAAATAATTCCATGAAAATCAAAAAATAAATAGATAAGTACTTTTTGATCACTCCCATATTGATTTCAAGTTGAGAGCCACCGGTAGACTTCTGTTTCAGCCTATTGAGCATCGTCAGTACCGGGCAGGCGGTCCTCGATTGAAGACAAAATGAGGAAAACCAAGAAAGTACTTGATAAAAATAGCTGCGTAAACGCATGAATTAACTGATTAACTGAACTCAAATTCTGGCAACATTGAGATAAGTTATGGTGGTTTTTATTTCAGAACAAAACTCAAATCTTATTTCATACAAAGTGTCTGAAAAATACGTCTCAATTTGTATCTTTGATAAACGACCATAACTAATTATTTTCAAATGGAACACCCTGTATATTATTCAATTTTCGAATTCAACCAACCAATGTGAACAACTTTGATCAACTATGTCCTATACCTATATCTAACCCTTTATGAGATATGAATTATTTAAAAAAATTGCTCCTATGCAAGTATGCAAGCATATAATTTCCAATAAAATTAAAAATCAAGTGCATCAAATGACAAAAAATCAAAGCTAGATTTTTTTATAGGTTTGATTTTCTGGTGGTTACATTTGATACTAAATTATCCCTACTTAATGCTTGCCATTCACCTAAAAACTTCGATAGATCGACGTCATTGCATGATCAGTCAGTCATGTCACAGCACATTTCCAGCGGGTCGCTTATTTTGAAGACACCCTAGTTTCTAGTGTTTTTTTATGTAGTCCCAGGTATTCTGAACACCGGGCGGCGACCGAATACCAAGTCTCCAAAAGTCGTACCCACCGATTCCCGAAAATATCAGTAAGTTCTGTGCTCACGTCATCAAACTATTGTTCAGGCATTCCCTCACAGTCGTTTTCAGAACATCCACATGATTTTTGACACTTCAAATTTGTGATTCAGAGGGAAGCAGAAACAAAATGGATAACTGTCATACAATTCAATGATTCTGACACAGGTGTTTTATTTAGTAAATTGTAAAAACATGTTTCACAAGTATTTCATGACTATAAAAGAGGGGGACCCGTGCGCAAAATTTACCTCGTATTCATGTGCCAAAATAGTATCCGCACGATAATACTCATAAGTATTGCCTTTTCTCTAATACTGTTCTCGTGTTTGTAAAGATGATTGGCCTTTCAATTCAATGAGAGCTCGATATTGTTTATCGGAAAGCCGTTGAGGTGTAAACAGATTTTCAACTTCAGTAAGGAACATAACCTCAAATTGAAAGTTGGTTCATCTGTAAATATCCAATAAGGCATTCCAGATACTTGTCAAATGACGAAATTAAGCTGTCTATATGACAAAATGAACCAATACGACGGCATCTGCCCTCCAGAAACATTGCTTTTTTTTTCTCAAAAGTGTGATTTCCATAGTAAAACTGGTGTTTGCCACCCAGAAATCACGTGATCTGGAATTCCTAATAATATGCATACGTTCTCAATAACATACATATAATACACACATTCTAAAAATTTCAGGTTTGCGATAGGACGTAGGTCTCGGGCGTTTAGAAATTCACTCCTTCAGATTAAAAATTATGACAAAATGAGATTGTTTTTGCAAGAAATACTTTTTGAATATTATCAAATCAAAGAAAAATTCAATACATGGTGATTTTTTTTCTATTTCCAATCAACTACTCGAATATCAAAAGAGTTTTGAAAATTAATTTTGAATTTTGCAACTGAATTTCGTCAAGGATGATGGTGTGTCATGATCCAAGTCTGATTTGAAAAACAAAAGAATGGATGTGTCAATAACTTGTTTAAATAGTCCGACTGTCATATTGAAGTAGTGAAGATGGATAATAATAGTTATTCGAACTCTGAAATCCTAAATTTGTTTTATATTCATGGAGAGTGCGCTAAAATCATATCAAGGACCTGTAGAAGATTTAATGAGTTATATCCTAACTAACCGGCAATGAATGAAAGAAAATTCAGAAGACTTGAACGAAATTACCTCAACTATGGTAAAGTTCGTGCCTCAAAAAATCGAGTGAGTCCGGTGACTGGTGATATGGAAAATGAAATAAATATTTTAGAATATTTTTATGCTTATCCTCATGCATCAGTATCTAGTGCTGCGGTTGATTTAGGAATATCTCGAACTTCTATCTGGAGAATTTTACAAAAACATTATTATAAATTCATTAGGCTGCAAGCTTTACATAGAGATGATCCACCAAAACGGGTAGAATTTTGCGAAATGGCACTGACATGGACATACGAAGATCCAAACTTTTTGAAAAAAATTATATGGACTGATGAATCACAATTTTCACGCGAGGGAATATTTAATCGTCGAAATAATCACTTCTGGGCATCAGAAAATCCTCATTTAATCAGACAAAAGACATTCCAACAAAAATTCAGTTTTAATGTTTTTGTATGCTCATGGATGATAAAGTTTCTATTTGCATTTATGAAGAAAAGTTGAATTCCGAAAAATATTTAGATATTCTGAGATCGACTGTGAGTGATTTTTTGGACAATTTGCCGCTGAACTTGTCTCGGAATTGTTGGTATCAGTTGGATGGAGCTCCTGGACATTGCACAAGTGAAGTGAGTAGGGAACTAACCGATATGTTCGAACATCGGTGGATACGACGTTTGGGTCCTTGGATTTGGCCGCCTCGATCACCGGATCTGACTCCCCTAGATGTTTACCTCTGGGGAAAAATCAAAGAAAAGGTATATAGAACACCTATCCATACGAAACAGGAACTGAAATATCGGGTTAGACGGGCCTTCGAGGAAATCGACCCGTCGGAAATCCGCAGAGCCACGACTGATCACGTTTTAACATCGATCCATCAATGTTTACAAGTGAATGGCCAGCATTTCAAGCACCTGAGCTACTGAATTTTTGTCATGTCAGTATCAAATATCAAATAATTGCGAAGCTAGTTTCACAATACCATCTCTTGTTTTTCAAAATTATTTTGGTTGTCAATTCAATTGGTTGTCAATTTAATTTTGAACAGTGTTCGTTCTGTCGAAATAGTAATGTTTGTCTTACACCCACTATGAAGGTCCATTCGATGTGTTCAATAATACATTTTTACCGAATTTTGTATTTGAAATGTTATATTTGTAAAGACGCAAAAAAATTATAAAATAATTCATATTTCATAAAGGGTTATGACGTCGATCTATCGAAGTTTTTAGATGAATGGCAAGCATTAGGGAGGGATAATTCAGTATCAAATGTAACCACCAGAAAATCAAACCTCCAAAAAAATCTAGCTTTGATTGTTTGTCATTTGATGCACTTGATTTTTAATTTTATTGGAAATTATATCCTAGCATACTTGCATAGGAGCAATTTTTTTTAAATAATTCATATCTCATAAAGGATCCTCAAAATCGAGGATCTCAAGTTTAGAGTTCAACAACTCGAAGACGAGAACTCGTTCCTGAAAGGAAAATTGGAGAAATTAGAACGGAACGAAAAACGAAACAATATTATTGTATGTGGGTGGTCCACACCTAACGAAAATATTACATCTGAATTCATTTGCAGTGAACTCAGTAAACTGGTGGAAGTCAAAGTAAAAGAATCAGACTTGAACAACTTTTATTGTCTCACATCAAAAAAACTGAAATTATAAAAAATAGTAAAAAACTCAAAGGACGCGGAATTTCTATAGCTCACGATTTAACTGATCAGCAGCGCAGAGAATTTTTTTCACTGAAGGAGTATCTTCTCCAAGAGAGACGCAACGGCAAGAGATGCTTCATCAAAGGGAGTAATTTAGTTATAGAGGATAAGGTATTCTCACTACAAGAATTACAAGAAGCGGAGAAAGAAACAGAGAGAAAGTGTAATAGCACGCCAGCTATTACACTTTCTCAGCCACCGCTATTACACTTGGAAGATAAAATTCAAATACCAAAAAACTTCAAAGACACTAAGACAAGTAATCAACTGAACAACACTCCAAAATCTAGCGGTAACACAAAGAGAATTCTGAAAGCTCACAAAATCATTAGATTACGATCAAACTCACAAAAAAAAGAATAACTTTCAATTATGGATGCAGATTTTTTTCTTCGGACTCATCCGTTATCCACGATAGCTCTTCTACATTGAATACAATCATTCCATTCTTTCAAGTTCATGATCGATAGGTTGCATTTTTAATCGCAGGTTATCTGTGTAATCATAATCTTTTAGTTAATGAATTTAGCTCAGCTCTTTCCTTTCTTCAATGGATCAATACATCCGTGATTTCAATGAAGATACGATCGAAACTTTCACTCTTCAAAACTACAATGAATGTAAAAATATTTTGGACGTCAACAAAAATTCATGCAATTTCAAAATACTCCATAACAATATTCGCAGCCTAAATAAGAATCTCGATGAATTTAAAGTTTTCCTCAGCGGTTTGAATTCTGATATAGATTGTGTGGCTTTAACAGAAAATTGGTGTTGAAAAATCCCGAACTGTATGGCATTCCAGGATATGATATGCTATATAGCGAAGGTGATTTAAACCAAAATGACGGAGTGGTGATTTATAATCGATCCCACCTCAATTATTACCATAAAATAGTAAAGATGAACCATATTAAAGCTATCGAGTTGAAAGTTGAATTCGGAAATACTTATATATATTTATTTGCAATTTATCGACCCCCATCTACAGACCCTTATGACTTCAGTAGGGACTTATATACATATTTACAAACTTGTTCTTCTGATACAGCTTCCTATTCCATATTTTTAGGCGACATCAACATTGATATTTTGAGAAATAACGATGTGACTGATGAATATTTGAATATCCTGAGTGAGTTTGGCTATGTTTCCGCTATCAATAACCCGACTCGAATGCAAGGAGATAACGGATCTTGTATCGATCACATCTTTATCAGAGCAGTTCCCCTACTGCTTGAAAGAGTTATTGCTATGGTAATTCGAACTGATATCACCGATCATTTTTCAACTGCGATTCAAATGATATTTGATACTCCTCAATGCAATAAAAAAATCACTCAAAAGACGATGACGCACATTAAACAATCCGAGTTAAGAAAAAATATGGAAAACATATCATGGGAGGTTGTCTTTAATGCACCCTCAGCAGATTATGCTATGAACAGTTTCCTCAATATCATCAATAATGCCATAGAGCCATGTACAGTTCAAATAAGACCTAAAAGAAAAAACACAAAGATAGCGCCATGGATTACAAATGGTTTAGTGAAATCGGTTAATACAAAAAATGAACTTTTCAAACGCGTACGTTCGAATCCGATGAATATGCAGTTGAGGAATGATCTTAGAGTATATCAGAATAAACTAACAAATTCAATAAGAAGAGCAAAGTATGACTATTATCAAAAAAAAATTAAAATGAACTCGACAGACTCTAAATGCTAATGGGAAGTTGTAAAAGAAGTAAGCAACACACATAAAACGAAACGCCCCATTACTCAAATAAAAACTGAAGAGGATGGTACTGTAACAGATAAACATGCAATCGCCAACGAATTCAACTTTATATATTCCACCTTAGGAAAAAAAATGGCAGATAAGATAAAAAAACCCAAATTTCCTATATTTCCCTAAAACTATACCAAATTCTTTTGTTCTTCTTCCTACCAACAAAAATGAGATCAAAGAGGTTATCAAAGATCTTAAGCCAAAAAAATCCACTAGAATTGACGGTATCTGCTCTGAAACGTTGAAATCCATTTCCTTGTATATCGAGGAACCTTTGGCATTCATTTTCAATAGGTGTATGGATACAGGTTTCTGGCCAACAGCACTAAAAAGAACAATAGTTATTCCTTTATTCAAGAACGGCGATGAGACAGTGGTTACAAATTACAGACCCATTTCCCTTACTACACACCTGAACAAAGTTTTTGAAAAAATCCTTAAAAAAAGGTTAACATCGTACGTCTCGAAATATAACATAATATCTAATCGTCAGTTTGGGTTTCGCGAAAAAGTATCCACTCAGGACGCAATCATAGCTCTCACCACAGATATATCATCAGCTCTTAATGAAAATAAACCATGCCTATGCGTATTCATCGACTTGTCGAAGGCATTCGACACAGTTGACTATGACCTTCTATTGAAATCCTTGGAGGATATTGGTATAAGAGGCAAAACTTTGAATTTGTTCAGAAGTTACATCACTGATAGATTCCAGTGTGTGAGAATTGATGACGTGTTGAGTGACACGAGAAAAACTGTTATTGGGGTTTCCCCAAGGCACGGTTTTAGGACCAATCCTTTCCAACATATATGTGAATGGACTGTACTCTATCGAAAGCAAAGGTAAAATATTAGGTTTTGCAGACGATACGGCTATTTTCTACAAGGCGAATGGCTGGGAGGAACCGAAAAGTATTGTTGAAACTGATCTCGGATCAATAAAAAATTGGCTTGAACATCGATTGTTGACAGTAAATTTCGATGAAACTCATTATCTACCCTTCAGTTGCAATAATTTCAGTAATCCTTCTTTTTCACAATTGAAGATTGGACAACATGTAATACTTCCCGAATCAAAAGTGAAATATCTAGGTGTGATGATTGATTCACATCTCAAGTGGAAGGCACATATTCAATATATCTGTAATAAGTTACGTTGTATACTATACAAATTCAAATATTTGTTGAAAATACTGACATACTCTGATCTCAAAATTCTATATCACGCACTCGTGACGAGTCATCTGAGCTATGGAATCGCTTGCTGGGGTGAAACATTCCATATACACCTTCGTCCACTTGAGGTGCTCCAAAACAGATTCCTGAAATTGATACTATCAAAACCACCACATTATTCAACAGAATCATTGTATTCCGAAGCTAAAGTTTTCGATATCCGCCAACTGTTTTACTATAATATTGTCATAGCTTATTACAAGAACAGATGTTTCACTCTTCCGACTCACTTATACAACACCCGTAAAAAAAATAACCACGTTATTCCTCAAACGCAAAAATCAATTTTCCAGCATTCATACAATTACCTTGCTCCTAAGCTGTTCGATACTATTCCCGACGAAATGCACAGTATCACAATTATTCATTTGTTCAAGAAAAAGTTAAGATTATTCATATTATCTCAACCAAGAAATTTTTTTGCTGAACTTGTTGACAAAAAAAATATTTGAAATTTGTGTGTTATGTTTGTTATATACCTGACCCCATATGATGCATATGTTTGCATGTACATCATTAACATCAATTCATTTATGTATAAAGCAGTTTTATAATATAATGTATAATGCGCGTTATTATTTTTTTAAATGTTTTTACAACAGTACCTATTATGAATTGAAAAATATCACCCTTCTGATCGTTCACCTTCTAGGTTTACAATTTGGTCATTTTATAGCCCTAACATTATTTTAAAGAAGTGTCTGTATGTATTTGTGTGTGTATGTGTTAAGTTTTCTTTTTTAGTGCTTCTGCACTTATTGCCATTTTACTTTATTCAACATATGTATATATATTTATATATATATATATATATATATATATATATATATATATATATATATATATATATATATATATATATATATATATATATATTTGTATATGTATATGTATATATATACAAATATCTAAAACAAATGTCACTTCTATATCTAAATTATACAGTAAACTAAAAGCTCCAATTTCAAATAAACAAAAATTCAATTCATTATACAGAATTTTTGGATTGCTCTAAAACATATATCGGACAAACATCTAGACCTCTAAGTAGTCGTATCACTTCCCATAAGAGCGACTGTAGACGAAATGTTAATTCTTGTGCATTAACAGAACATGTTAATTCGGAGGATCATAAAATGAATTTTGAAAATCCAAATATTTTAGATAGAGAAACCAATACCACTAAAAGAATATTTTTGGAAACGATACATATTAATAACGAAGAACATTCAATGAATAAACGAACTGATATTGATAGTCTTAGCAAAATTTACACAAACCTACTGAAATATGATAAAGAAAATAAAAGATCTAGTAATTCGAGTATCATTCAGAATTTTCCCACTTGACATTGTCAGCCAAAATTTTTATCAACTGTCATTATTTAATGTTTTTCTATCTGTTTTTGAATCATATATTTTATTCTCACGTTAGTAAGTTCTCCATATTTATATATTTTTTACAAGATATATAATCTTATTATTGTAGATGTTGTAACATTTTCGGCTGGCCTGTGAGTTCGCATTGGAGAAAGTGATCTATGAACTTGATTGAATTTTATTCTGTATTAGGTACTTGATAGATCTTCAAAACGAGAGTAATGTGTAGGTTCAATACTGACCGGAGACTTCTGTCTTGGGCGTTGAGAAAAATAACTAATTCTAAAAAATCGATAGCGAAATACTTATTGACGAATTTCAACTTGAGATTACAACTTCAAATATGGATAGTACTTCTGGAGAATCTTACGTTACGAACTCGGAATTTCTATATCAATCAAGAAAAACATTGGATTCCACCTACCTTGATACGCTGACGTGCTGCTCCCTAGTTCTTCTCGAACGGTAACACTCTTTCTATCGAGGGTGAGTTTCACTTATAAGACGGGTTAATGATTTTCTAGGACTTTTTCTGGTTAGATTAAAGTGCTTTGTCCTACTGCGAGGACAAAGATCAATCTCGTTATACTGAGCTAATTTACTTAACCCTTTTTCTTTGCTTAATAAAACAAGAGATGATATCTTTTCTGATTTATTGGCGAGGAAGGTCAAGAGACAATATTATGTACTTACATAAGAACAGAACAAAAATAATTTACAAAGAGATAAGAAAACTTCTTCTACTGAAATTACACAAAACAATTGATGAGGAATCAATTAACTTTTAATCGCTAACCTTGACTTTTCCCCAAAAGTACCCCAGAATAGTAACTCTAGAAAACTTGAGAGATGAGAACTTTAATATTCAGAAGAACTTTAATGAGCTGATCAAATAACTGACCGCAGATGCATAGATTGATAGATGAGAAACGATAAAATGGCCTTACAAGCTTCACTCACTTTTTGAAAAACAAAGAAATCAACAAGAAAGACTTGAAAGAATAATTGAGAGAAATAATCTTTTTCAGAACACTCGATACAAAAACGAAAGTTTACTTGTTGAGAATCAAAATGTAACTAACTTTATATTTGACTAATTTTTTCCATTACAACTATTTCTCCCTCCTAAGAAATTATATTTTCTTACTTGGATTTTTTTTATTGGTTATCGGGTGCCACTATCGATTTCGGACCAATCAGAAAGATCGATCTTACTATCTATTCGTTTTGAGGGTGGGTGCCGCCCACAAAATCAGAATTGAAGTTACCACTTCTGTCGGGGGTTTACTTAAGGGTTCCGTCAAAAGGTGGCAATACTTGTAGCCATAATATGAGATAATGTTTCAATCTGTATTAATTCAGTTATTCATCCTAAAATATATAATATGATGGAGGTGCGTGTATTACTTTACATAAAGTTATGACCTTCCTTCATGAGAATGGCGATAGTTGTCCGTACAATTATCTCTTCGTGGGTAATTGTTGACAATGGCTTATGAAATTTGCAAGAAATACTATCAAAAAACTTGCGACGATCGTTCAGAGGAAGAGATAGTTCTCATGTTGCCTTTCTAATTCTAATTACACTATATGTTCTTTATTGAAAAATATTCGTTCAAGTCACTTAATGTCTTTCCAATATTATTCAGAATTGGCCTGGATCTTTTCCGTCCAGATCGCAAACACATGGCCTATTTCCGTTAAAGGTCTATTTAGAATTTCGAAGAACAATCGATTAAGGGGTGTGATTTATGATGTCGCCAAAAGAGAAAATACATTTCTTTTTTTTGACAAGGAAAGGTTTCGTTCCCAAGTAATTTATTTTTATTAGGCATTTATGGTTCATGTCGTTAGCTTTACTATTCTCAGAATATTTGGAAACGTGCTATCTCAAGTAACTTTAGAAATATTACATACAGGGCCTTATTTATGCTCTGTTACATATCCCTCCCCTTAAAACGTGACATTTTTTTTCAATTAAAATAAAGTGACACGTCGGATCCTGAACGAATATCAATCAACTGAACATAATTTTTGTACACAATATTTTTGAATACACAAATTTCGCAGGAATCCTTCTCTGGTTGTCCTTATTGCTGACTGTAAGAGATGGGCTGGGGGACCCGTTTCAGAGTTGGCTGAGAGCTACTTTGGACATCCAGGTATACCCTGCAATTGCCGTTCTCTTTCCTTCTCGGGGCATTCCTGGTCATCCTACGTTGCAATTCCACCTGAAACATTGTGCCCTTTAACTCTTCTTGCATTTGTATATTATCATTAAAATTCTATTCTATGATCTTCTGGATGAAATCTTATACTATACTACTATATTAACTTAAAACTTTACTCCCCTTTTTATATTCGATCCAACCTAATCCATGGGTAGTCTGGTGCTGGTCCTTTACTCCGGGTGAATATGGTATGAGTTCCGTTGTCTTTGGGGATGAGGTCATATTTCGCTGGTTCCTTTTCTTCCTGAGAGACCTGATGTTCAGCCTCTTGGGCGTCTTCTTCGTAGTTCGGGCTCGGAGTCGTGGTACCTGTATTTCTTTCTA
The DNA here is from genome assembly GCF_025532065.1 of Leptinotarsa decemlineata. Lineage (NCBI taxonomy): Eukaryota > Metazoa > Arthropoda > Insecta > Coleoptera > Chrysomelidae > Leptinotarsa > Leptinotarsa decemlineata. The sequence goes on from NW_027412590.1 coordinate 2,896,076, forward strand.
CGCGTCCTAGGTCCTTGAACGCGTCATCTAGCTGTCTGATTTCGGGGTCGTCCAGTTCTTGTTCCTGGTATTCGTCCTGTTGTTTTTCTTTTAGCTCCTGCCGTTGGCTCGATTCGTCCTTTTCTCCGCAGTCGTCGGTTTCAGGGGTGGCTATCTTGAACGACTCAGTTGGCGTATTCTTTTTGGTCTGGGTTAGCTCATCTGTGGAATTTTTCTTCGCCTCTGAAAAACTCATATTAGTGTCCCCACCCCTGGTGATTTTTCTCCTCCCACCCGTGACGTAATTTTAAGGTACTCGATATGGTGCTTTAGAGATGGGTCGACTGTTTTCGATGTCGATTTCACTAGTTTGGCAGCTTTCAAGTTTTTTCCCTCCATCTCAAAAATATCCTGGTATGTCTCTAGGAACGAGTGGAATCTTTCATTTTCTTCAGTTCGTAAATGTTGCCAATTATACATAGGCACTCTTCCTTTTTCTAGTCGATCCATATTTTCCACAACCTTTGCATCTTCTAGCGTCAGAATGGGGGTATTCTTGCGAATAACTTGACACATGGGAGTAGTGTTGAGAATTCGAACGACAATCTCTTGCTTTTGCTACCTGCCCTCTGCCAGGGCCACCACAGTGTGGGCAGCACACACTCCTGAAGGTAATTTGAGCGGTTGACAAAGCTTTTCTCCAGCGGAATTCCGGATATCCACTGGAACGCTCACATCGCAGCCAGAAAATGGTGGAATCTCTAATTTCTGCTGTATTCTAGCCACGTTGGGATCCCTGGGACGTTGACTAGCAGCTGAGATAGTTTCTGGGACTACATATCTATTTTCCTTCATGGCCCTTGGGTTGTCGCTCTCATCTTTGGTGTCGTCGATATCTTGAATTACCTGAGCCTCTTTTCTATCATTAGGCAATTCACAGTCACTCATTAAATCGTTAGCAGGCCGACAAACAGGTACCTCTGTCAATGCGCGAGAATCTACTGGAGGGGTACAAAAACTCTCACGCTCCTTTCCTGGAAAATCACTGGGCTCTTCAGAGTACTCCCAAAACTTTTTCTCTTTTTCACTATGTACAGTTCCGTCTTCTTTAACCAGGGTAGATTCTACCGACAACTTCTTCGACATTATATTTCTATTACAACTAACCGCTCCGCATTGCCAATCATTTGTAGGTTCTGCTATCGATCGGTGACGCAGCAAATCTGTGGGTAATTGCCTGGCTACTCTGAGGTCATGATGATAATTCTTCAAGCCGCTAAGGTGTTGGTAATGGTCCGACATAGGAATAGTACATCCGCTGAGTCTGAGCAAACCCCTATCGAAGTCTATTGTTGGTTTGAATTCATCCAGAAAGTCCATTCCTAGTAGTCCGTCGGAAGGGAAGTTAAGCTCGTCTCCGCAGACTACGAATTCGTGACGTATGCCGCAACCGGGAAGTTGAAAATTAAGTTCCACCGTTCCTTCCTTATTCAAAATATTACCAGATATGTCGGTTATAACCGACGTTGATTTCTTCTTCACTTTCAATTCAAACTGTCTAACCATCCTTCCTTTTACGAGTGAAACGGATGCATCGTTTCAACTCTCGTTTGCCGGCGCTCACGGTCAGTTTCCTACCGAAGACACTCCGGAACCACAGCCTCATTTGTTCAATGGTGGTTGGTCGTTCTCGAGGTAATAGGGCTCCGTAATACTCCCTGGCTTTATCCTTTAACTTCATCTCGACGTTCCTTAGCACTTGTTGTTCAGTCCAGTTATGAGATTGACCGATACTCTGCATGGCGTTTAGGAACATTTCATAGTCAGGTCCTCCCCCATAATTATCCACTTGAGCTGCATCGCTGGCTCCTCCTAATACCAATCGTCTCAGATATTCATTTCATCCATCGGAGACGCCGTTGAAGTTGTTCCACTGCTACCGACCATACGGGTAGTCATGACCGTTCCTGCGTTCATAGTTGTTACCAACGTTTGTTGCCGTTCACCCGATGTGGTGACGGTATTTACTACCGATGAAGAGTCGCTGGTTGTCATATCTAGCATAATATAGACATGTTTTTTTTTTACTACTTGAAATGCTACCTCTCTAGGAAACACCCACAGCTACTCTGACCCGAAGAAAAAAAAATCAAAATGTACGATGAATAATTGTGTTTTCCTCAACTTAGAAACACGTGGTGCTCCCTCAACCTTAACGATGCCGAAAAGAAAAACGGTGATTAATTAACTGTAACAATTCAAATATTACTTGACCTTGTTGTAATTAGCTTTAGTTAGCAAGTTGGGTAATAACTGGAAGATCATTCAGTTAATGACCTATCAGTGCATTCGTGCTTCTTCATTTATTGTGGCGTTTACCTCATGATAAATCAAAACTAACAAAATGTTTCAATTGTATAGCTTCATTGTGAACAGAAGTCGTTTACTTTTTATCATTATTATGTTTTTTTTAATAACGTGACAATATATATAGGGTTGCTTCTTTCTTTGATAGAACAGATCAATACCTAAAAACGGTTAGAATTCTCTAAATGACTCTCTTTTCATTATCGCATACCAGTTCGTTTCTCTTTTAGCAGTCTAGCGAGTTACGTAGTGATTAACAAAAAAAAACATCTCATCTAAAACAAATAAAAAAAAAATCTTATTCAAAAACTTTGAAACAAGTGTTTTTGTAGACATACCAAATAAAACTGGACGAAAGAATAAAAAAAGTTTTCTTAACATTCACAAAAACTATAGCAATATTTTATTGTTAACGTGATGATCTTTGTCTATCTCCCACCGATATTCAGCGTCCTTTACTTTTTCGAGAATTTTCCGCTTGCTGTGAAACCTCATGAGCATTTCACGCAAGGTCATCTCTACCCCAAAATTAACTGAACTGGATTGAGTAAGATCAATAAATCACCAAGTCAAACAAGTGTACAGAAATTTAACGAATCGTATGACATCATATGGAACTGATCTCGTACAATCAAATGTTTAAGTTTTGCTTAAGATTTGAATATTCATATTGCGACATTAATTTGACAGAAAAAGAACTGCTTGCTTGGAATTGTAATGTTTTCTTTTTCTTCTGTTCACAATGGGAAATTTTCACTGTAATTTTGAATATTGCCTGTTCGTTAGCTAATTTTGTTTTTTTTTGGAAGAATGTATTCTTGACCCTCAAAATCTAGATGAGCCATATAAAGTATTGCTAGGTAAGCAAAAAATAATTTCCAATTAGAAGTATCTATATCGGGTCTTTGAATAACAAAACAAGTTAAATTTAATCTTTTTTCAAAATGGTTACGCTACTAGATATCGTGAAGAACTTTCTTTGAGATTTTAACGGTTCTTTTAACGAGATTTCCCCATAAATTTGACCATGAATTTTTACTTCAGTATTCAAATCCTTAATATACAAAGAAGATGTTTCAAAACAAATGATTGATGAATTCGAAAGTATGGCTCTGTACTATAGAGAATTCATTTTGACAATGACAACATCTAGCACTCCCGCTATACAATACGCATAAGTAACAAGAAAAATATCAATTCATTTCTACTATTAAAATCGTCGGTATATTTTAACCTATTTAAAAAAAAATACGTCTATATTTTTCCACAAATTCAACAAACATCACTGAAGTAAACTATCCAACTGCAAAAAAAAAATTAAGGAAAATATATATATAGTCTAGGGAACAAAAAAAAAATTATACCTAATCAGTTAACGACAGATACATGTCGGAGTTAGCATTTTTGATCCTCGTCAAGTCATGTTTAAAAATGCTACATTTCTTTCTTATTTCTCTCAGAGTCTATCCTTTTTTTTTATATGAACCAAAAATAAAACAATTCTTGCCCTCTTTTGTTGGTACTAATTCCGTTCTAGAAGAACTGATAAGCAACATCGTCAATAAATTAACTAATGATATTTGATAAAAATTAACCTTATAGAACGTAAATTGTTTGAACCTGATATTGAACTGAATGAGGAATTTCAGTTTGAGAAATGCTAAATAACAATTAACTAAAGTAAGAACCTCTATTTAACGTTATTTTAAAAATTGAGAAAGGAAAAAAAAGTCATAAAATCGTTGAAAAATTAATTACTATTATACTTATTATTTTTTTATAGACAAAATTGTACTTGTCACTTTTCCAACCCCACACCTGACACCACTGTAACATTTTCGGCTGGCCTGTGAGTTCGCATTGGAGAAAGTGATCTATGAACTTGATTGAATTTTATTCTGTATTAGGTACTTGATAGATCTTCAAAACGAGAGTAATGTGTAGGTTCAATACTGACCGGAGACTTCTGTCTTGGGCGTTGAGAAAAATAACTAATTCTAAAAAATCGATAGCGAAATACTTATTGACGAATTTCAACTTGAGATTACAACTTCAAATATGGATAGTACTTCTGGAGAATCTTACGTTACGAACTCGGAATTTCTATATCAATCAAGAAAAACATTGGATTCCACCTACCTTGATACGCTGACGTGCTGCTCCCTAGTTCTTCTCGAACGGTAACACTCTTTCTATCGAGGGTGAGTTTCACTTATAAGACGGGTTAATGATTTTCTAGGACTTTTTCTGGTTAGATTAAAGTGCTTTGTCCTACTGCGAGGACAAAGATCAATCTCGTTATACTGAGCTAATTTACTTAACCCTTTTTCTTTGCTTAATAAAACAAGAGATGATATCTTTTCTGATTTATTGGCGAGGAAGGTCAAGAGACAATATTATGTACTTACATAAGAACAGAACAAAAATAATTTACAAAGAGATAAGAAAACTTCTTCTACTGAAATTACACAAAACAATTGATGAGGAATCAATTAACTTTTAATCGCTAACCTTGACTTTTCCCCAAAAGTACCCCAGAATAGTAACTCTAGAAAACTTGAGAGATGAGAACTTTAATATTCAGAAGAACTTTAATGAGCTGATCAAATAACTGACCGCAGATGCATAGATTGATAGATGAGAAACGATAAAATGGCCTTACAAGCTTCACTCACTTTTTGAAAAACAAAGAAATCAACAAGAAAGACTTGAAAGAATAATTGAGAGAAATAATCTTTTTCAGAACACTCGATACAAAAACGAAAGTTTACTTGTTGAGAATCAAAATGTAACTAACTTTATATTTGACTAATTTTTTCCATTACAACTATTTCTCCCTCCTAAGAAATTATATTTTCTTACTTGGATTTTTTTTATTGGTTATCGGGTGCCACTATCGATTTCGGACCAATCAGAAAGATCGATCTTACTATCTATTCGTTTTGAGGGTGGGTGCCGCCCACAAAATCAGAATTGAAGTTACCACTTCTGTCGGGGGTTTACTTAAGGGTTCCGTCAAAAGGTGGCAATACTTGTAGCCATAATATGAGATAATGTTTCAATCTGTATTAATTCAGTTATTCATCCTAAAATATATAATATGATGGAGGTGCGTGTATTACTTTACATAAAGTTATGACCTTCCTTCATGAGAATGGCGATAGTTGTCCGTACAATTATCTCTTCGTGGGTAATTGTTGACAATGGCTTATGAAATTTGCAAGAAATACTATCAAAAAACTTGCGACGATCGTTCAGAGGAAGAGATAGTTCTCATGTTGCCTTTCTAATTCTAATTACACTATATGTTCTTTATTGAAAAATATTCGTTCAAGTCACTTAATGTCTTTCCAATATTATTCAGAATTGGCCTGGATCTTTTCCGTCCAGATCGCAAACACATGGCCTATTTCCGTTAAAGGTCTATTTAGAATTTCGAAGAACAATCGATTAAGGGGTGTGATTTATGATGTCGCCAAAAGAGAAAATACATTTCTTTTTTTTGACAAGGAAAGGTTTCGTTCCCAAGTAATTTATTTTTATTAGGCATTTATGGTTCATGTCGTTAGCTTTACTATTCTCAGAATATTTGGAAACGTGCTATCTCAAGTAACTTTAGAAATATTACATACAGGGCCTTATTTATGCTCTGTTACAATGTCCTGACGAAGGTAAGAAATATACCGAAAGCTTGACATATAGCAAAGAGTTTTCTTTGTAACAGCCCAGCTTTTGACTGCAACCTCACGAATATATATATATATATATATATATATATATATATATATATATATATATATATCTTTTTGACGCTGTCTGTACTGAGATATTTTCACATCATGTTTTAGAAGATTCCACTGTTGTAGTCTTGACCCTAACAGCTCAGCCTTTTCCTTAGACAAGCGAAGATCTCTTATAAGGTCACTCAACTCTGCTTGACTAATTCTGTGCGGATCACTAGACCTATCGCTTACCTCAAAATCAGGGTCATAGGATGTAGAAGGATGGGTTGCTCCTTCTAAACAGTCTTCATCACCTTCCTCTAAAATTTCATAGTTTTGGGGTGGAGAAGGGACTGGCAAATTGTCCGAGTGTGGTACAGGCCGAAAAGCAGATGGGAGATTAGGGTATTTAACCGTTCCTCTTTTCTTCATAGATAAACCTTGCTTAATGGGAGGAGTTAAGCAGAAATAACAGTCGTTTGTATGATTGGTAGGCTCACGCCAAACCATAGGTACTGCAAAAGCCATTGCCCGGTTTTTATTTTTCAGCCTATTTTTTAGCATATATATATATATATATATATATATATATATATATATATATATATATATATATCTATATATATATATATATATATATATATATATATATATATATATATATATATATAGGGTGTCCTATATAAACATCGGCTGGCAAACATCTAAAAAATGAAAAAGAATATCCATATTGTGTGCAAGCAGATAATTTTTTTGTCAAAGTAGACATCCAGCACTAGGCGTCATCCGTTAGGGCGTCGCGATACTTCGGTACCGAATACTACCCAGTATTTTCAATAGGTTTTTGAATTCTGCATTGAATTCTGAATTCAGCCATATAGCACATGTAATGTATGTAGAAATATATATTTTGAGAACAGTCTGACAACATTGCAAAAGCACTTTACTTTACAGCCTCGATGTGAAAACATACTATATCAACCTGTGATAATAAATAACCTTATAGAAAAGTATCAGCCTCTGGATTTCATTAGAAACAATTTCTTATTGAATAAAGAACATTACATGGTGGCAGCGGAAAAGTGCTATAAGGTTATGCAAGAACACTACTTGGAAAAGTGCAAGAAGGTTATCGTATTGTATTTTTCCTTGAATACTGATTAAAAAAAGCAATTTTATTGCGTATTATAAAGAGGAAAATTAATTAAAAAATAAAAATTAATAAATACAATAATATTTATCGATCTGTCAGAAGACCTGTCAGATTTGACGAAAGTGAATTCAGTTTTGTGCTGGTTGTTCGTGAAATTGAAAAATGGTTCAATTTTCAAATGCAGAAAAGTTGGATATGATATGTATTTATGGCGAAGCAAGAAGGAATTCAAAAGAAGCAGTGAGAATATACGCTAATCGATATACTGACAGAAAATTACCGTCAGACAAAACATTCGCTGGCTTAGCCATATCTTTGGCACGAAATGGATGTTTTAATGAACGGAAACGAAGATGGTGTTGGAACCATATAGTTCTACCAGACAAGAAGCAATGCATTGTAACATTTTGAAATCGTCAATACAACATATTTTGTCAAAAAACCAATTCCATCCATACAAAATACATTTCGGTCAAGGACTACATCCAGGTAAAAATCTTCATGTTTCATTTTCAATAACTGAAATATATTTCCATATTCAGGAGATGCTGATAGAAGATTGAACGTCATTGTATGGTTGTCCAACCGTATTCATGATGATCAGTTCCTGAAAAAAATATTATGGAGTGATGAAAGCCGTTTCCATAACAACGGTATAATAAATAAACATATTTGTCACTATTAGTCTGACGCGCACCCTCATTGGGTGCAAGAAACGAGATTTCAGTCTGTGTGGGGGGTTGATGTTTGGTGCGAAATCATTGATGATTATTTGATAGGACCTCATTTTTTCGAAGGAACTCCCAATGGGGAGAGGTACTCGGTTTTTCTACAACATGTATTGCCGAATCTCTTGGAGAATTTACCAACACAAACTCGACTGAATATGTGGTTTCAACAAGCTGTGGCACCTCCACATAATAATAGAATAGTTACCCAATATTCAAAGATCTGTTTATATGCGACGTCCACAAAATGTAGAGGATTTGAAAAATAGCATCATAAATGTTTGTGCTTTCATAACGCGAGAGACGCTGTCAGCTGTCACGAATCGGGAATTACTGAAAAGATGCAATATGTGTATTCTACGTGAAAAAAAGGCAGCTCGAACACTTACTGAAATGATTCTTGTTATCACCAATTAATTTCGTTATCATCATGTTAGTCGAGTTATGATAAAAGTAACATATTTTTTTGGAATTTCAAACATTTATTTTAATTTATACAGAAATACGCATCTAGATAAAATGCAACAGACAATGAAATCATAACTGATGGATTAATTTTATTAAACTCATATTATTGCATTCATTTTGACTTATTCATGGCCCTCTTTATAATATGTAATAAAGTTGCCTCGTTTCATCAGTATTCAAGGAAAACTACAAGTGTGCTATATGGCTGAATTCAGAATTCAATTCAGAATCCAAAAACGACTCGGAAAATCTAGGTTATCATTTAAAAAAATTGGCGTCGGTGTCGCGACGCCCTAATGGATGACGCCTATGTTGGATCTCTTCGCGAATAAGAGGACCCTTTGACATCAAAATTATCAGCCTTCACGAAATATGGATATTCTCTCTCATTTTTCAGATATTTGCCCGCGGAATTTTATATATATATATATATATATATATATATATATATATATATATATATATATATATATATATATATATATATATATATATATATATATATATATAATTGATAGTGTAACGACCGTATGTCGTTGTACTTGGTCCTGGATAAGTGATTTATGACTGTTAAATTTATGGATGTTTAAGTTTTCCCAAATGTCCATGCGGTTTCCCTTATTGACGTGTTTTATGTTCCCTGGTGGGGGGAAATTATGTTTGTTTTGTATGGCGTGTGTTGCGAGGTTTGATTTATATACTATAATATTGTTATAATATTAAGATGATGTGTGTATCTTCAATTATAATTGAAATAACATTTAAGGCTCAGAAACGTAAAATGACACCTATCGTTAAGACAGCCTATGAACATTATTTTGGTGTGAAAGTTGGGGACCAAGATAAATCATGGGCTCCTCATATATGTTGTAATTCTTGTTCCGTCATATTGCAAGAGTGGCTTTTCGGCCTGTACCACACTCAGACAATTTGCCAGTCCCTTCTCCACCCCAAAACTATGAAATTTTAGAGGAAGGTGATGAAGACTGTTAAGAAGGAGCAACCCATCCTTCTACATCCTATGACCCTAATTTTGAGGTAAGCGATAGGTCTAGTGATCCGCACAGACAGCGTCAAAAAGATTTGCTCCCTTTTTTTGAGAAAAAAGAAAACCTCGTAGTTTGTTCTGATGTTAATGGTTTGATGGACTGCTTGAATTTGGATCACACTCCATCTGAATGGAGACTGTTTATAGACTCTTCAAAACTGAGCTTAAAAGCTGTACTTCTGCATAATGGAAATCAGCTACCCTCTATTCCTATAGGTCACGCAGTTCACATGAAGGAAACGTATATAAATATGAAAACACTTCTCCAATCAATCAAATATGAACAACACAAGTGGCACATCTGTGGTGATTTGAAAGTCATTGCTATACTCCTAGGAATGCAATTAGGGTTCACCAAGTACTGTTGTTTTTGTGTCTGTGGGACAGTCGGGATAGAAAATCTCACTATAAAAAATGAACTGGCCTACACGAGACCTAAACCCTAATGAGAAAAATGTAGTTTACGAGCCTCTTGTAGATCCTAAGGATGTTCTCCTTCCCCCATTACATATTAAGTTGGGACTAATGAAAAACTTTGTGAAGGCCATGGACAAGGAAGGATAAGCTTTAAGGTACTTGAGAGCAAAGTTTCCCAGGTTGAGTGATGCTAAAGTCAAGGAAGGCATCTTTATTGGGCCTCAAATCCGTGAAATCGTAAATGATCCTGCTTTTGACATGATTTTAACAGGAAATGGAAAAAGAGCCTGGCAAGCCTTTAAGGGGGTTGTACATGGGTTTTTAGGTAACAAAAGAGATGATAACTTCACAGCATTGGTTAAAGAGCTTCTTCAAGCTTACCACCAACTTGGATGCAACATGTCCTTAAAAATTCATTTTCTTCACTCTCATCTTAATTTCTTCCCACAAAACTGTGGAGCTGTGAGTGACGAACATGGAGAAAGATTCCATGAAGACATTGCCTTAATGGAACAGAGATATCAGGGCCGTTGGAATGAAGCAATGCTTGCAGACTACTGCTGGTCTGTGTGTAGGGATGCTCCAGAAGTGTTTTATAAAAGACAAGCTAAACGACAGCGATCTTACAATGAATCGGATGGACTTGATTGAAATTTGGTGGTACAAACTTCTTTTATTTATCAAAACACTAAGAATAATATTTTTTTTTATTAATTTTGTACTTAAAATATTCTAAAAGAAACATAACAATATTGTTTTATGTACTTTCACTTTTCACGTATAGTATAACTACTCTTTAAGATTAAGTACTGTGTATCTCAAAAACCAGAGCTAATAAAAATTTTTCATTTTTATTTTCGTTTTTATCACCCCAAAATTAGTAGAAATTGACTAATTTAGTGTAGGAAACATTCAAAAAATATTTTTTTGTTGTGTTGTGTTATTATTGTTGATAAATGGGATATTTTTTTCAATTTGATTATTTTAACTAGTTTCCTGAAATTTCAGTAAACTGAAATTTTTTGTCTAGGTAGAAACTTACACTTTGTTGCAATTTCTCACCGTAAATTTTCTTATTTGCTCAGCTCATTCACATTAAGGAACATGCATCTCTCTTGCCCAAGCTAGAGTTCTTGAAAAAGGTTCTGTGTTTGTTGTATCACCAATTTGTATTGATAATTGTTTTACCAAGTGGAATTTTTGAAAAAAATGTTTCAACACAAGAAAATTTTATAATAAAAGTTGAAATACAAAAACTGACATTGTGGTTTTGATACAACTCTTACCTGATTCCCTAAACTGCAACTAAATAACTCACTTCTAGGAAGTTATAACCTCACGAATATAAATACTGCTTGAACTTCTCAGAAACTTTTCTATGGAACTACTGTCCCGGTAGTGGAATATTATGCACGGCTCTTTTTCATATTCGTTATTCTATGGAAAAGACAGGTTCTGAGATATTCTTATTTTCAGTTTCATTTTTTTGTAAATTTTCAAAAGTTAATAATTTGTCAATATTATAGAGTGTCTTCTGACAGAAATTATATGTTTTCTATTTTGAATCAGTTCAAAACGATTGTTTTATATGGCGCACAAAATTTTATTGTGAAAGTTCTGGAATCCCCCGGATTTTCTGAAAGCACTGTTCTATAACGCTGCGCACGTCTAGGTTCGTTGATTCTGATTCTGTCATAATATTGGAACAGCAGCGGTACAGCAACATAGTACTAATTAGTACTACAACTACCAAATTCTACACGGGCGAATCCGCGGGCAACAACTAGTTACCAATAATTGACAATGTTCATAACCACATGATATTTTTCTTCCTTTCCTCTGTCTTGGTTTACCATGTTATAAATTGAAACTTACTTATATACTGACTGATCTTTCTTTATTCAGTTTCATGAACTTTTTGAGTCAATTTTGATAATCTTGATTTTGTAAACTTATAATTCAATTTTGTTTATTATGATCTGAAATGATTTACTAATTTGTTCTTTTATTTCTTGTATACGGCTATATATCTAGAAACATGTGGATTCGTTTTCCGATGGCATTCTAGGTTAGCTTCCCAAATTTCTGCTACCGCAGTTGTCGGTTGATTGGTCAAACCACCAACACTGACATAAAAACTTGGCAAGTTGACTTGGGTGTCACACCAATAGGTGGTTCCACTTATGTTTCGCCTGCGTTTACGCAGCTATTTTTATCAAGTACTTTCTTGGTTTTTCGCATTTTGTCTTCAATCGAGCCTGCCAGGTACTGACGATGCCCAATAGGCTGAAACAGCTGTCTACCGCTGTCTAGCTGAAATCAATATGGGAATGATAAAAAAAGTACTCATCTATTTATTTTTTGATTTTCATGGAATTATTTTCCAGCAACTTTACTGCTTTCTGCTGCTTTACTGCTTTACTGCTGTCCCTTTCTACAGGGACAGGCTCTGTCCCTCTGTTGGTTGAGTGGAATAGCTGTGAGCTAGACCTCGCCAGCAGTCTCGAATGAACCATTAATGTACTGTTCTCAAATGACAATAAAAAGCGTTTATTATTATATACGTTAACAAACCTGCATTCCTCAGAAAGAAGTAAAAAAAAAAATGTTACATTACATTTTATTTCCTCAATGAATACTTCCAGGCTGACTTGAAAATATGAATCATTTCATTAGAACAATTTCGATTGTCCTATTTTCAATTTTCATATCAGTACCAGTTGACCCGGTAAACGTTGTTATATACATATGAAATTTCATGGAAATCGGTTCAACCGTTTCCGAGGAGTATGGCAACTAACATCGTGACACAAAAATTTTCTATATCAGATATAATTATATACTTCATCTTCCATATCGAATACTCTTACTGTTCAATCCCACTTGGTTATATTTTTTTCTACTTCTGTTTGATTTTTTTATATATTTGATCTTTTATGTATATAAACAGGAAGTTTATCAAAGATGCGGCAGAGATTCAAGGAACTATTCCTTGGACTATTTTAAGGATATTTTGTCCTTTGTTTCGAAGATACGGAATGAAAAAGAATTTCGACAATAACAATTCATTACCAAAAATTACATGTGATGTAATAAAAATTTACATGCACCTCATGTGGATTTTCTTCAGCCCAAACATGGTTATTGTGAAAATTCCTTATGGCGTCTCTTGAGAAAATGAATTCATCGGTAAAAAGGATAAGCGTCAGTAGTTGAGGGATCTGACCAATGTGCGCAAAAGCCATTGAAATAATGCAATACGTGAAAGAAAATCTGCAGGAAGAAGTGCCTGAACTTGTTGTATGTGTTATGGGTTACTTACATTTGACGTATTTGCAATTTTACCGCTCCTAATTTTATTGGTCTTCCTGGTCCTCCATTCCGCTTCAGTGCTTCTGTTTCACGAAGTCGGTTTTCTACAAGGCATTATTACGATTAGGAAATCGTTCACTGTACAACCTCCTAGCTTCCAATGAATGTCTACCAGTAAGTTCATAAATTAAATGAATGTCAGCCATCTCTACGTTACTATAGCCATTCATGATACAGAACTTCACTAACAAGACTTCAAATATTAAACACAGAAAATGCACGTCAAATAGACAAAGTCAATCAGCTTCAACCTATTAGACACATACAAATGATCACTTACGAGACATACTATTCAAATTGAATGTAGTAATCGGAATATTGTTGATAGGTACCAACAGAATTGATAGATTTTTTATTACTCGGTGGGTCCAGTGTAGTACACTATATTTCATTTCGGCTACGTTAATAGTTTCAAAATTGCTAAAATTGTTATTATCGAATTTTTTTCGCCCTGTATTTTCGAAACAGAGCGCTCTGTCAAAAATCATCGAACGACAAAATTACCTTGTGATGGTCCAAGGAATGTGTCTTAAATTTGTTGCCGCATGTTTAATGAACACTCTGTATATATTTGTAAGACTATATAAAAAATATTTAACGAAGTTGACTTCAGATTTTTAAAAATATGATGGAATCGGCCGATACTTGATGAAAATCCATAACTAACGTATTCCAAAAACACTTTATTGTGAGATTTTCACTAAATTGATGAAGCCATTGTATGGCGAAACACGTGTTGCGTTTTTGTAAAACAATTTAGTGAAAATCTCACAATAAAGTGTTTTTGGAATACGTTAGATTTTTAGAAGTCAGATAATGCGACTAGCTTCAACGAAATATGACCCATTTCAATATCAATACATACAAACACATTTGTGCTTATTATAAAGTACTCAACTGAATTCTTTAGGTAAGGATACTCAATTTATGAAATTGCAAAAGCAATTTGAAATATCATTTGAAACTAACTTCGAACATATTTGACACATCGAGAGTAGTCCTCAACAGTTTTCTCAAGCACAATTCAAAACTTTAGCATTCTCAATCTCTTAGTACAGTTACTATGGTCAAATGAGATTCAATTTTGATAAAAAAATAACTTGATGTCACAATAAATTTGCAGAGAATTTTGAGTGTATCCGTGGAATAAAGTTACAAAACTTGTGATTTACTGACATTTTTATGAATTTGATTTGAGTTTGTGGGAGTAATTTCTACTTCATGAAAAATGAGTTGAAAAATCAGTTTCTGAAAAACGATTCGGCCTTGACGGTGGTGTGATAATTATTTTATTCTCAGATAATACACCCTTTTTGTTCACGATATGTCAAAATATTACAAAATGGTCATTCAGTTCGAGAAATTGTGGTTTCCTACAAAATTTCAGGAGAATTTAGTTACTTGATTTTATACTCCTAGTCCTAAAATCTCGAAATATGAGTCAAACTTTTTTAATAAGCAGTGCCTCTACTAGAATCAATCCCAGGATAAATGAATATTTAATAATGAGAAAAGGAAACTATTAGCCAAAGGTATCAGGAATATGTTCAATGTAGTCCAATGATTTAATTTTTTAATATCAAAGTGAGATACAACCCTATGAGGGAGATGAAATGAGTTACATACAGGAAAAGAACTGAAAATCTGTGTTTGAAATATTTGAGTTGAGATAGTCATTTTGGTCACTCTCGATAAAAACTGAAACTGGTATGATTCTTTTGAGAAATAGTTCCTATTTGAGCATGTTTTATAGTAATAACATGAGTTTTCACTATGATGAAGTTTATCATTTCAGTATTGATATTGAATATTATTTGTTTGAAATATATTTTCATTTGATAATTTTACGCTCTCTTACGAACGACAATTTTCACAAATAAAAACTTCTACTAGCTAAGAATCAACTCACCATCTAACATGCGATTCCTACCACGGAAATAATTTTATATATTTAATAAAATTGCTTGATTTGACAAGGAAACTTATTATTAGACGAAAAGTAAAAGAATGTAAGAAACGATGTTTTCACTAAACTCTCGTTATGTGATCATATTCTGGGGAGAGTTTTTACACAATTTTGAGATGAAATTCCGAATGCAGATCACGGATATCCACAATCGAATTGAAGAGAGTAACGAACCGATGAAGTGACTTGACTGCAGTTAGGAGCAATAAAGTATTCAAATTCCGTTCTCCCCAGGTGAGCAGAAACGTAGTTATTGCGAATGACTTTGTCCGCTGAACTTTCGAATGAACTCTACTTTGACGATATGTTAACGGATGAGTAGCAAACCTCTTTTGACTCGTGTTATTCACAAACTCATTGAAGTCACATCGAGACCAATTTGTGGAAAGGAATTAACTTTATCAGTAAATACTACAAATCAAAGTCCTTCGCCGTGTCTGTGTGTCTGCGGTTGACTCGAAAACTACAAAACGGATTTTCATACGGTTTTCATCAACTGGTGAAGTGTTTCAAGAGAAGGGATTGTGTGCATGATTTATTGATATTTTTTGTGAATTGTTTGAAATAAGGAGTCTGAAAATCTATACGAAGGCGTTACGGTAAAGCTACCCTGCAAAACCACATTAAAAAAGCTACTAAATCCTTTCGAGATATAATAGAACAACTCATTACCTACATATTGTTTTTGTTTCACACAGACGGATACGATATTATTTCTCATCAACTGAATAAATTGGTTATCTCAAGCATTTCATGAACATTATATTCCCCTTTTACACCATACAATTGGAACTGATAGGAAATCTCTATGAATATTTCCTTCCAGAGGCCTATCGAATGAATATGGTCTTATGATCTGATCCCCAATTATGTCCCCTGTAATGTATTATTGAATAGGATATGCCACTGTTTTTTCTTTTTTTCCTCGAACGTACATATCATCATCCCCAAACATTTATCAACCATCTATTTTGGTTATCGACTTCTCTAATCCAATGGTGTTTATCTGTTATGCGCACAATATGGGAAACTTTTCTTTTAAAAGTTTCGATGATGTTTAACTTCGGCACTCGTTTGTGCTTTAAATTTAACAAAAAATGATGCAGCCAACTGCGACCCACTGACATTCGGTGTTTGTCAAATTCAACTTCTTTTTTGAAAAAAATTGAATAAGTGCATTTCTACATCGAATTTAACAAAAAGTTACTTGAAAAAGTTGTGTCTACGGCAATTTTATATCCATATGCCAAATTTTATGCAACTATGATAAAGTTATCGTTATGCTTATTTTTGACAGATATCCCCTTTATTTAAAAAACAAGTTCGGTTAATTGTTATGAATTCATGTATACATAACAAACTCATCATGGATTTTAACTTTTCTGATAAATTTTTACTTATACGGACATTTTTAGAGAGAAATTAAAAATGTGCTATAAAAATTTTAACATGACTGGGGCAAAGTTTCAATCACTTCGCTATTTTTTTAAACAAACGTCAGTACCTTCAATTTTGAAAAAGCAGACACAACTCAGAAAC
The DNA here is from genome assembly GCF_025532065.1 of Leptinotarsa decemlineata. NCBI lineage: Eukaryota > Metazoa > Arthropoda > Insecta > Coleoptera > Chrysomelidae > Leptinotarsa > Leptinotarsa decemlineata. The sequence goes on from NW_027412590.1 coordinate 2,912,835, forward strand.
TGCAATGAGTATTAATAAAATTACTATAGTTGAAATTACATTAAAATATCAACAGTATGTACAGATCATTTATAAACACTAACTAGGGCGGTAAGGATGCTTAATTACGTTGAATAAAATTTTTAAGTAGGTCTTGCCAAAAAAATGCGTGCTATGGTAGTGTCAAGTTGTTGATTAACTCGTCAAATTTTTAACAGTTACTGTTGCAATAATGTTGTCTCTTCAGGAAAGAATAGAAATAGTTTTAATATGTGGTGAGAATACACCATACCGGCAAGTAGCTAAAATTTTTAATGAACGGCATCCAGGAAAAAATGTTCAACATAAGTAGGTATACAAAGTTCGTTCTGCGTCATTCACTTCCGGTGTATTCGGATGGCGAGTCGGATGGCGATGGTCAGTTGGATGGAGGGTCAGTAGTGGTAGGAAGAGCAAGAACAACCCCAGCGAGGTTTATTAGGGTGCAGCGGTGCAAAGAGCAACCCTTGCGTGTGTGTGTGGAGGGTTGTTGGTCTTTGTTGGTGGTGTGGGGTGTGGAAAAGAATGACAAGTGACAGAGGCGCCGTGACAGGTGTTTGGTTGGGGTGCAGAATTTCGGTATGGTTCCTAGATTTGGAGATGGGTCCTTGATTTGGACCTAGATTTGGGTCCTCAATTTAGGCCCTCGATTTGGATCTCGATTTGGGTCCTCGATTTGGGCCCTCGACTTGGACCTCGACTTGGACCTCGATTTGGGGCCTCGACTTGGATCTCGACTTGAACTTCGATTTGGGCCCTCGACTTGGACCTCAATTTGGGCCTTCGACTTGGACCTCGATTTGGGTCTTGACTTGGACCTCGATTTGAGCCCTCCACTTGGACCTCGATTTAAGCCTCGAACAAAATTTGGAATGAAAAAAATTAAACACATTACAAACATTTATTCAAAAACTAGATTCATAAATATTTTTTCGATGTATTTGATTTAAAATGGGATTCATGAGTTTTGCAGATTCTTCAATACGCCTCCTGGAAAGCATTCGATCAACTGCCAAATATTCCCAAATTTTTTTTCTCGATTCATGGTAGGCAACCCTCCAAACAAACATATAATGGATTTCGTTATGTTCTTCGTGTATAGTGACCGTTTTCATTGTGAAATCAACGGTTTCAACTTATGTAGATATTTGAGAAAAAGCTTGGATATTTGCAGGAATGATACACTTGTAATGAAGTAGATCAGACCAGAAATTGTTTTCATATCAGATTCAGCACAAACTTTTAGAGGTGATGGTTCTGTGGTGGAAATCAATCTTTCTTTAACATTTCTCCAATGTGAATCACCAAATGTTCTATCATCAAAAATGAGTCATAATTTCCAAAATTTTGAAGTTTTTGGTATTTCAACACCCAAAACTGTCAATTGACCATCATTGACTGTAGATGAAATCATTTCTACCCAAATTGAGGGCCAAGATTCATTTTTATGTCCACCATTATCGAATGTAACAAATACTCCACTCACATTATAGGGTTGATTGATATAGAGAATATTTTGAAAAACAGCAGAGAGAATTATATAACTTGACATCAACATGTTTGACTGATACCTGAACATATTTGAGCTTTCATCTTTCTTTATATATTTTATTTTATTTTTCATGATGGGTTGTCAAATAAAATCGAATCGACTGGAAGTGAAAACTGAAAATTGTTTGTGAACGTAAAAGAATATGTTTTTAATAGTAGACAGAAGGGTGGATGGAAGAATTTCGTGGTAGATAATTAAAATAAGATTTTATGGTAATGACCAAACTGGAAAATTTATTTTGATCATAATGGTTTTGATAACAAGTTTGCAAAAGGAAATTGTGTTTTTGATAAGAATTATCAAAACGAATGTGAAACCAAATGCAGGAATTTTGTGGGTTTGAAAACAGGAAGTCGTTTCGTGTGATAAGAAAAAGTTTACGGAAATGTGGTTTGAGATATTAATTGAGGTTTTCCCAGCGGAAGTTTCTTCCTGTGATAAGAATCGATAAACAGAAATGTAGTTACAGATAATTGTATTATTTGAGTGAACGCAAACTAGGAGTCATATCATTCTGATAAAGTTCGTCAACTAGAAAGGTTGTCTGTGAAGTTTGCAAGCATCGTCGTCTGTTATTTAAAACAAACAAATGAAAAACGTAAGTTCATTTTGAATTATTTAGGAGCTCGTATCCAGTTTCATTTTACGGACGAATATCAACGAAATTAATGGAACAACCCTAGCAGAATTGAGGGAAACCATCAAATTGTCAGATTTGCCCAAGGACCAACTGCAAACGATTTACAATATACAAATTATACAGACAAAATATGGTGAAACTCCATTGGTTGATCTAGAAGAAAAAAGCGTCTTCCTACCTAAGAGATATCTGCAGGTGATTCAAAAAAATTTCAACAGCTTCATTCCCCAAAAATATGGACTGGTTTTTCGTGGACATAGTGGAATGAAGAATCTTTTCGAAATAGTTGAATTGTAAGGTTAGTAATTGTTTCAAGTTCAAGTGATATTTGTGACCATGGGTGAGGATATGGGTGTGGTTAGTGATGGTATAATTGGGATTTTTCAAAAGGATTTTTCGGAAATTTTAAAATCCTCCACAATTTCAGAAAGTGAACATTGTATTAAATTAGCCAATAAACATATTAGATTGATCAATAGGGCTATTTTGAATTCAGATGTGCCTCATGGCATTTTTGTGAAATTGCAAACAAATTTATCTCACTTGAAACGCTTTCGAATGTTAGCGGAAGGGTAAAATGGGAGGATATTCAATCATCTTTTGCAAAACGCATACGAACCGGAGTTATTATAAATTTGAAACACATAGATGTTGAACAATTTTTTGAAGATGCATATTTTCTTTTCAAAAATAGAATTACTCGTATTGTGAAAAAATAGGACCTGTGAAAGTAAGTACTGTTTTTTGTGGGGAATATATCAAAAATAATAGTGATCAGTCCAGAAGCGAATTCAAATATTTTTATTCTATAAATGTTGTTATTGACCATGGGACTGAATTGAAAAATTGGTTTCAACAACATTTCGAAGAAATAATTTTCAATAAATTATCTGAATTTCAGGAACGAGATAGTGGTTGGGCTTCAAGTGGTATAGTCAATTTGGAAATTAATATCAATAAATTCGAAATAGGAAATGGTTCATCTTTCATTGAACTTCCACATCAAATTGCAAAAAAACATGCATGTATCAATATTAAAAATAATGACAATGCCTGTTTCGCATGGTCAGTTGTCAGTGCTTTGTATCCAATTCATTCTGGAAACAATACAAATAGGACTTCTTTATACCCACATTTCTCACAAGTTTTGAATTTAAAGGATATTGAGATGCCTATGGAGTTGAATAAATTAACGAGATTTGAAAAGCTTAACAATATCTCTGTTAATGTGTACACTTTGGAAATGAGAAAAAATTCACAATTTGATGTAGTACCAACTCGTTTGACTAATGATAAAATGGGTAGGCATGTCAAATTACTGTTCCCCACAGATCAAAGATTTTGCTTTCAAAGAAAAAATTCCATTCATCATTTATGCTGATTTTGAATCATTACTTCTGCCCTTCCAAGAGAAAAAAGACTTGAATTCATCTCGTTATCGAAAACATGTTGATTATAGTGCAGATTATTATGTAAAATGTTCCTCTGATGACTCTCTATCTCATTTCAAGGGTTATCAAGGACCTGATTGTATGGAGTGGTTCTCGAAACAAATGGAGGATCAAGCTATACTCATTCAATCAAAAATCAAAAATATTATATCCATGAATGAAAAAATTCATTTGGCAGATGCCACCGAAAATTGCCATATTTGTGAAAAACCTTTTAAAGACAATGATAAGATCACAAGAGATCATAATCACTCCAATGGAGATTTTCAGGGTTTCGCGCATGCGCAGTGTAACTTATTGTACAAAAAAACTTTTGTGGTTCCGGTGGTGTTTCACAATTTTTCTGGGTATGATTGTCAATTAATAATCAGGGCTTTAGCAAAGAATGGACGACTGAGTCTATTGACAATGAATAAAGAAAAATATATTTCAGTCACCAAGTACGATGAAAATACAAACATCAAATTCAGATTAATTGATTCATTTCGTTTCCTAGGAGCCTCTTTGGATTACCTCGTTTCCACTCTAACTGAAGGCAAGTTCCATATTTTGGAAAATGAATTCCATCTCTTACACCCTGAAGTAGTCAAATTACTGACTCGAAAAGGAGTATTTCCCTATGATTACATCACCAACGTAGAAAAGTTGGATGAGAAGCAGCTACCAAGTATCGAGCAGTTTTACAGTAAATTGAATGATGTACATATAAGTGAGGAAGACTACGAACATGCACAACACGTTTGGAGTTCATTCAAAATAAAAAAATTGGGGGAGTACAGCGATCTTTACATGAAAACTGACATAATGTTATTGAGTGTGGTTTTCGAAAATTTTCGTGATAAATGTCACATGACTTATAAATTGGATCCTGCTCATTTTTATATATTACCTGGCTATACTTGGAGTTGTATGATGAAATACACAAAATGTAAATTGGAAACCATACAAGATGTTGACATTTTATTATTTTTGGAAAAGGGTATTCGCGGGGGTGTTTCTCAGACATCTAATCGTTATTCTAAAGCTAATAATAAATATATGCTTGACTATGATTCTTCACAACAGTCCAAATATATTATGTACTATGTGTGAATAATCTCTATGGTCATACAATGTGTCAGTATCTTCCCTATAAAAGATTTCAATGGATGAAAAATTTTGAAAATTTTGATGTAACCAAAATATCAGATGAATCATCTGAGGGTTATATTTTAGAAGTAGACTTGTGATATCCCGAATATTTACATGATTTACACAAAGATTTACCCTTAGCTCCGGAACATCGCAAACCTCCGAATTCAAAATTACCCAAATTGATGACAACTCTTTCTGCAAAAACAAAGTATGTTTTACATTATAGAAATTTTGACACAATATCTAGCAAATGGAATGATTCTCAATAGAACACATCGTGTTCTGAAATTCAAACAAGCCGCTTGGTTGAAGCCTAACATTGACTTCAACACCAAACTAAGGGCTACCTCAAAAAATGATTTTGAGAAAAACCTTTATGAACTAATGAATAATGCCTGTTTTGGCAAAACAATGGAAAACAAAAGGAACCACAGAATTATAAAACTGGTTAGAAAATGGAAGGGGAGGTATGGGGCAAAAAATTTGAGTCCAAAATTCGTTGATAGAACTATTATAGAGAAGGACTTGATGGCAATTGAAATGAGAAAAACTGAGATGATTTTTGATAAACCATTATATATTGGAATGGCTATTTTGGACCTATCAAAAACTGTGGTGTATGATTTCCATTATCAATATATCTTACCTAAATTTGGTATTGACAATTGTAAATTGCTTTATACTGATACAGATAGTCTAATTTATGAGCTCGTTTGTGATGATGTATATGCCACTATCAAAAAAGATTGGCATAAATTTGATACGAGTGATTATCCAACAGATAATATATATAATATTCCTCAAAGAAACAAAAAGGTGGTGGGGTTAATGAAAGATGAAAATAATGGGCATATAATGACCGAATTTATTGGTCTCAGATGGAAAATGTATTCTTTTTTGGGGAAAATGTACTGAAATGGCAAAGGGTATCAAATATAATGTAGTGGAACAAAAAATAACTTTCCAGGACTATTTCAATTGTTCATTCGAACGAATTCAAAAGACATCAACTAAGAGTTATTTGGATCAGTCAAAGTCTCATAATTTATATTCAATTGAACAAAACAAAATTGCTTTGAGTCCATTCGATGACAAACGGTTTCTGTTGAGAGACTCAAATGACACATTACCTTGGGGGCAATAAAGTATCCTGGAAGACTCAAATATCACTTGAGAAAGCAATTACAATTACTTGATGTATACTAATGTAATAAAAAAAATAAAAAAGTGATTTTTTGTTGTTGTATTTTTGAAACGAGGATTTTGAATAAAGGAAAAAACAATTATATTTTGTATGTGTTTTATTTATAAAGTATGCGATTGTATTCGTACAATTGAGGATTGCTGCGACAAGGATTGTTGAGCGACAAAAAAGTAAATATTTTCTCATCTATTACATAAATCATACACTAGTTTTTGTTTATAATAAAATGAATATTCACGTAAAGCATTAGCATACAGACTATCTAAAGATGAAGCCTGACGGAAACCTTCTATAATTTCTCCCAAAGTTAAATTTGTTTTATTTTCACGTAACCATGATTGAATAATATGGAAAACACCCGATAATAAACACAAAAGTTTATGGCATCCAGCAAAGCGATACGATCAGACAACAGTCCCATATGAGTGTTCAGGACATCATTTACATCTTGTTGAAACAGCTCCATGTTTGTTGTATCCTTGGAAATGGAAACTTGTTTGGTATCACTTTCGATGTATTGTGTGACGTATATGTAGTCCCCGCAACGTGTTGTGATTGGATCATATTCATCTACATACCCATCGATTTGTGAATCGAAGAAATTTTCCTTCACTTGTTGCAGAATGTCAATGAGGGTCGCCCATTCATTAGTTGTTAAATTGATGGAATGAATGGAGAATTGTTGCTTCAATATGATGCATGGACTAGAATCTCTGGATGGACTTAGACCACATGGGGAATGTCATCAATAGTAATTGGTGTTCGTTTCGAGCAGCCATTTCGTACTGCATCAATGCTCTGTCTATTGCACCCAGACTTCGACTTCACTACCATAACCACTATCGAGAGACATTTTTCAAACTGAATATCCATGTGTATTTGCATGTGTTCTTATATCTTCAGATCACGTGGTCGTATTCAGATATTGTGTTTGTTGAATACCATTTCTTCACAGAAGGCCCTCCTTGTTTTCCATAAGATTCTACACAAAATCAACATTTTCGATCCAACTGTTGTGTTTGTTATCCAGTCCCAGCAATTTGACATACATTCTTTTGCCTTTTTTACTCAACACTCTCTCCACGAGATATATATCTGGATTTGCAGTTTTTTGCAATTCTTCCCCATAGAAAGCACCCTTGATAGGTGTACCCTGCAAATCTTCTAGCATAAAGGTGGTGGGGTTGGTAATGTTGACTTTGATAATTTTGAATAATATGTTTTGCCTTACTGATTCGCACATCATCGCCGACCTTTAATTTTCTCAGTTCACCTATTTTCAGGTGGGCGTATGCAGATTTGAGGATTTGTTTTTCGTTGACTTTGTTGATTTTCGATGGTTCTATGCCCGTCTTCGAGTGTCGCGTATCATTGTAGGATTTCGTCATTTCAGGCAAGACATTCAACCATTTGTAGGTGTCCTTCAAACTGAAATATTTGAAAAGTCTTTCTTTTAACGTTCTTATGACACGTTCAGCCATTGAAGCCTTCATGATGCTATATTGTAGTGATTTATTCCATGTTTTCTCATTAAAGTTTGAAACTTATTGTTGTAAAAGTCGGTCTCTTGATCGGTTTGTAAATTTTTGGGCATCGCTTCGTATGTTCCAAAATATCCCAAAATGTTTTTGTGATTTCTTCTCCCGTTTTCGATTTCAACGGCCGTGTCCACACGAATTTCGAAAAACAATCGATGACGACGAGAATGAGTTTGAAATTTCGATTGTGGTGAGCGTAGGATATCATCTGCCACAGATCATCCAGTCCCTTGATGATAGTACGACGTCGAGGAAAATTTTTTCTAACTGGTTTATGCAGTTCACGGACAAGTTGAATCTTGTCTTTGGAAGCCATAACTGTGCGTAATGTTGTGAAAACATTCAATTTATTACATCGGAGGAAGGTTCTGAAGATTTTTTGTTGATTACGAGCTCCAAATTCCCAACATTCACACCTAATGTAGATATTTGCGATTCGACGTTAGATTGAAATTTTTTCAACTCTTCATCTATTTTCGTGATCAAAATATCAGTTTGCTGCATAGATTGCAAAGTTTTGGCATTCTTTTCGTGAACCAAATCGGTGAGTTCTTTCAATCCCTTTGACAAATCGTTGCCGATACGTTCGATATCGATTTCATATTGAAGTTTGAATTTTTCATGCAATTTTTGGAACTGTTCCGTAGCATTTCGAGTCGTTTGAAAGAGATCGGTGTTAACTGTTTGAATGTTTTATCAAATTCAATATCTAACTTATTAACCTCATTCTTGATGAGTGCGTTTACATCAGTTTTCAGATTTTTCATATCATTGGTTACTTTCATCGTAAACTCAATCATTTTTATATCATAGTCAGTCATATTTCTTCTTATGAAAGTAGTGAGGTTTTTCTCAACTTCATCCATGTATTTTTTGTTGACTGCATCTGATGCGTTCGTAGGTCTTTTCACATTACACAATTTTAAATTATCGAAATCAATGTTGCCATCGGGTGTATGCAGCAAACCTCCACCAGTGCCTACTGATGATGTTGCAGAATGCTTTCGCTTCCTATTTGAGCTACCTCCGAACTTGTCAATAGTCATGATGCAAATGTGACACACATCGATATGATTCCAATAATATGTGTTTTTTCAACGTGATTACGGTGTTCAAAAATGGTCGTTTCAACGCATTGAATTTTTGTTGAATTTTTGATACGTTTTTTGGGGTGAAAATGAACGATTTATCGCATCAAATTTTTGGCATTTTTTGACACGATTTTCGCGTTGTTTCTGCATTATTTTTCATAGCGTGTTACAATGCAAATCATATGGGTTTTTGCACGAAATGATGGTTTGGAAAATACGTTTTTTTCGATGCGATTGCTTTGACGAAACTGTACATTTAAACGCATCAAATTTTTGACATCATTTTGGTGCGATTTTCACTTCAGTTATGCATTATTTATGGCATCATATTTTTTGAGTAAAATACATGTCATTTATGGATGATGATTTATTACTGAATAATGTCGGCTTCTCTGAGTTCATTAAAAATAGCTGTAATTTCATTGTCATGTGACGTATTTTCAGCATCTTTCGAAGCTATGAGCAGCTTTAATCTATCGCATAACTCGTTCGGATCATCCCAATACACATACTCGAAGGGCTTGTCATTATATATCCAACGATGAGTATCGATGGCGTTCGTTTGTAGAGTGCTGGAACCAACATCATTGCTATCGTAACCTTTACCAAGTGTTTGAGTTCGAAACATAGGTCTTATTATGCCGGACCATTTCCAGTTTTGAGTTCCCTTCATGAATCCTCTGGCATTCAGGTGGGCTTGTGTTACGTCCAACAAACATTTATAAAGAGGGTTGATCCTCCTTATTGAAGTCTTCAGGTTCATCGAGAAAGATCAAATTATTTAGCTCTGGAGTTCCTTTGAATGCGAATCCTTCAGTTGTAATATAACCACGTTTATCAAAGTCAATGTAGTTTCTACCGAGAATCCATTTCGAAGAGGACTCGTCATAAACTGGTCCGTATATTTTATCGATTGAGTCGTCTTTAGCCCAGTATTTTATGACATATTTGTGTGATATGGGTGGATATTGCTCCAGATATTTCATCATACTCTCCTCTGAAATATTTTCTATTGATGGTGGTGGTGGTGGCGGTGATGGCGACTCGTGAAATACCTCATCATCCTTTCCCGATATCTCTGCAACATCTTCAAGTGATAAAAATTGTGTTTCTTCAAGTGCTCGAGATTGATCGAATGATGGTTCCGTCTTTATTTCCTCTTTCTCCTCCTTTATGACATGTCTCAAATGGCCCACCGATTTTTTGGAGATTTCAGCAATATCCTTCAGCGGCTTCGATATAGGTTGAAAAAACTTTTGTTGAGATTAATCCTCTTCAGACTTTTCCAATTCCAGAGCTAGATACTTTTTTCTTATACTTTTTGAGATTTCATTAATTTTGTTCTTGCGCACAACAGTGACTTCTTTACTGAGTGGTTCCATATTGACGAATAACGTTTCCATCTCTATTCACACACACTTATGTAATTGTCGAAGCCTTTTCGATATCGTCCCTTATTTAAATCACATTCCTTGACAATGATAAAAATTCCATATTTGTTACGCCAACATTCGGCACACATTTTCTTGAATCCATCGAAAGACATGTCGGGAGAGACGTGTTCATCGAATACAAATTCATTTCGTCTTGCTTGAACAACACAATCATATTGCAATTGTCACGTATAAGTTGTTTGGGTATCTTGGAATACGTCTGACATAAATAGATGGCATCAATGTCCTCATGCCGACCCATGGAATAATATTCACGAATTTTCTGCTGACCATCGCAGGCTGCATCATCGAATATGAATATGGAATTTGGTTTGGCCGCCTCTGGACTCTGAATTTCTTCGTTGTCTTGAAATGGGAAATAACCGAATCCCTTAGTTTTTTCCAATATCTCTCTAAGCAGCTGATACTTGGGTTGATAAAGCGACTTTGAGTACACGTAGACATTTTCGAATTTGGCTCCATTCGGATGAAATAATATCGATAATGCTGTGTTGGTTTTTCCACACCCTGATGGACCACATATGATGCGCGAAACGAATTGGGCAACAACTTGCCATATTTATTTCGATACTTGACACCATTATTCAAATAGTCCAAGTTGTCTATGGGTAACGTATTGTCTTGTGGAACGACTTCCATGTTCTGATTGGTGTTTGGGAGTTTCACTTCAATTAGTAGCGTGCACATTGATGTCATCTATCATTCCTAATGTTGACTCATCGCGAAGAAGGTGTCGTCAATACGCTAATCAATAAGCTGCTATTCGAATTACACTTACCTGGTTATCAGTATTGCGGTCCTGGTACGAAACTACAAGAACGTCTTGCACGAGGTGATCCTGGTATTAATCCATTAGACTCGGCTTGTAAACAGCACGACTTGGCATATTCGCAAGATAAGTCTCTTGAAGCTCGACATCGAGCCGATAAAGATCTGGAAAAAAGGCGTGGCAACGAGTGAAATCTAAGGACGCATCACTTGGTGAGAAAGCGAACGCTCTCTTCGTCACCGGAGTCATGAAGTCCAAACGCAAATTAGGAATGGGAAGTATGAAATCATTTCAACGCAGCATTTTGCAAAAAATAATCAAAATTTGGAAGCCCACAACGAATGATGTAAAGAAATCCGCGGCATCCGCTTTCAAGGCGGCAAAAATGGCTGTTCAGAAAGCTGGAGGACGTAAGAAGATACGTATACCAAGGATAATTCCATTCGAAGCAAAATCTGGAGGAATCCTTTCACTAATACCCATATTTGCAGGCCTTTCAGCTTTGGGTTCATTGGCAGGGGGAGCGAGCGCAATCGCAAAAACCGTGATAGATGCAAAAAATGCCAAAAAGAAACTTAAAGAAAATCAACGTCACAATAAAACTATGGAACATTTGGGTTCCGGTTTTTACCTGCGCAAAACACCTCGAAGTTATGGTTTGTTTCTAAAAAAACAACATCATCGCAAAGGACGAGGTCTTTACTTGAAAAAGCAAAAAAACTCCTGTTGAAGCTACCCCATAGAGCATTATATGATTCAGAAATTGAACAAAGTGCCCATCAATTGGAAATACTACATTTTCGTGGATTCTTTTGCGTGATACGTAGCCAACTTGTGGTCCACGGCTGCGAGAATGTGCTGTTTTGAACTTGGATTCTCAATTGAATGCAGGCACTCATTGGGTAGCTTACATTAAAAACGGCAATGCTGTACAATATTTTCATAGTTTCGGTAATCCCAAACCCCCAATGGAATTGATACGATATTTTGGAGGGGGTACAACGATTACATATTACAATGATCGACATCAAAACTTTGATCAGAGTAATTGCGGACATCTGTGCCTACAATTTCTACTTCATAATGCCTAGACATAAATCTTTGCGGGATTTAACCGACGCTGAACTGAAAACTCTATCGATTGACTTTTTGATTGAGAATGCCGAACCTTGGGAATTATTGGATGTCTGGCATAAATTACCAAAGGACTACCAACATCGATTCGCTTTGCAGATTCGTTTACCATGTTTCATCCATTATCGACATGAAGCTGCGTCATCATCGCTACAAAATGCAATGTATTATGGTCCTGTTAGCTCACAAAGAGAATGTTATTATTGTAGAAATAAATGATTCAAAATATTGTTGTTTCAATCATTATTTGAGGTGTATGCATGTGGGTGAATGTATCAGTCATGTCTATGATATTAACTCTAAGGAGTGGTTCTTCGACACTTTCCATCGATTTCAATCCACCCATTCGATTGGATTCCGATTTCGAATACAGTTTAGCTTTGCTCAGTTTTCATCCGTACAACAGTATACCGAACATTGAAGAAAACACGAAATTCTATTATTATGAAAATGGTGATGAAACTAAACGAAAAAGTATCGATATTCCTGCTGGATCTTATGAAATTGGTGATATTGAAGCTTTATTCAAATATATTGTACCTAAAACGTACAAGGAAAATCCTCAGGAATTTTTCTATCTCAAGCCGAATAATAATACGCTAAAGAGTGAAATATTCTGTCTGAAACACTCCATCGATTTCCGACCTGCAAATAGCTTGGCTCACATTTTGGGTTTTTCGTCCACCCTTCTCAAGCCCTACTTGCATTACGCATCCGATCTACCTGTGGATATCATTGAAGTACGTACCATACATATAGATAGCAACATTACGTTTGGAGCCTTCTACAACGATACACCGTCTCATACGATATACGAATTTGCTGTTGATGTTGATCCTGGTTACGCAATCGACGAAACGCCTAATCATCTCATTTATCTACCTATTGCACAAAGAGACGAAATAAACAACATTACATTACGAGTGCTCGACCAACATTCCAGACTCATTGATTTTCGAAACGAAGAAATAATAATTCGTTTGGAATTGGAACGAAAGTATGGTACTGGTCATCTATAAGAATAATTCATCACCAACCAGTACGTCAGTCTTCACCAAGACCTTCAAACAGCGTCAACTGTCATCGGAGAATGAATTATTCCTGGAATCTGTTGGCTATCATGTTGTCCAATTAAGTGTTCAACATTTTCCGAAAACCGCAAAACGATGAGTCCATACAAATGGTAGAATGGCGGACCTACTATCCATATGTCAAATCTTTCCGCAATAATGACGTCATTGAAATCAACATTAATCAATCCGATGCCTATGATGCTTTGTACGATAGCTTGCTATTCATCAGCGGAAAAGTTGAGAGAACCAATGGAGATGGTCGGGTGACCTTCGTGAACAATGCTGGTGGTTTCATGTTTCAATCTGCTACCTATGAGCAAAATGGTAAAGAATTGGAAGCAGTTCGTGAAGTTGGAATTGTTAGTACTGTCAGAGGCTTCCTCACCTGCACCGATGAAGATATCAAACACTTGGCCATCTCAGGATGGACATACCCCAACAGCTTCGGCATCATTCAAACTACATCTTTAACGTTCAACATGCTTATACCTATCAAGCATTTCTTATATATTTTCAATGATTATCAATGTGTTTCCTATGGTAAACACACCATCCGATTAGTACGAGCTGGAGATGATAGCAACTGTTTCAAAATAGAAGAGACTCCTGGTACGCCAAAGACTGAAGTTAAGCTGGAAATTGAAAATATCGAACTGAAAGTTAAACGAATCTTCCCTCATGATCAAATCAAATTGCAACTTTTGAAAGCTATCCAAGCCGACACTCCTATTCTCATACCGTTCAGAAAATGGGAACTTCATATGCTGCTTGCTCTCACACAAGGTGCAAAAAATGAAATATGGGCTGTCAAGACTTCTTCGTTTCTCGAAAGCCCTCGCTATGTGATTGTATGTTTCCAAAAAGATCGTGATTACACCAAAGTCAATAATGATCCAACGCAATTCAACCATATAAATATTACCAATATAACGTTGACTTTGAACGGTGAAAATTACCCCAAAGAAAATATGCATCTGAATTTTGGGAAAATGAATTTTTTGCAAGCCTATTTCAACTACGCACAATTCGGTCTTAGCTACAAATTGACTAGTCAACATAATCCTCTCATCAATACCGCCGACTTTATACAAAAAACTCTCTTCATCATCGATTGTTCCAGACGGGATGAGAGCATCAAAAGTTCCACTGTCGATGTAAAACTTGAAATCGAAGCATCTGAGGGATTTCCACAAAATACACGAGCCTATTGCATCATTGTACACGACACTGTCATCGAGCAACTCCCACTCAGCGAAATTATCAAGAAATGGAACTGAAGATGTGATTTTGCTTCAGTATCAATCACAGAGTCAACATGAGAATATCTGTTGTAGATATTCAAGGTTTCACAGTCGAGCAACAATTCCATCCTAAGGAGATATCCATTAGGATTGGAAATCAGTGTAGTAACTTTTTATTGCTACCAAACAAACCATTTTCCTGTTTGAGTAAAGAAGATCGTCGTTCATAGATTGAGGTATTCCTCCGGCTATGTGGAATATAATCAATTAGATGCCATCCTCATGGAAAATCTACGAAATGTCGATATCGTTTATGTGCGAGGACATCAAAAACGTGACTATCTAATTGCGAAATTTCACGAGTTGAATATACCTACATACGCTGTGAATTTAGAAGACTATGACAATACATCGTGGATGATTCCCACATTCGACAACAACGAAGGTGTCTCACCCTGTATGCACCACATTCATAATCGAACTGAATATAATTGCAGTCTCCAAAACGCAGATATTCTATACAAATGGCTTCATAATGTATTACCAAAATGAATAAAATGCATGTTACAAACCTATGTTTTTCATTTTCATGTTCTCAAGTGAAAATTGTGACGTTACAGTACCCGTAACCCCCTGCCATCTTCAATAATAACAAAGTTAGCTCTCTATGCTTTCAACACTTTTGCAAATGTCTAATTATGTTTCTTTACATCGAGACGATTCCATTGATTTCGAAATTATCGAAATCGGACGACCGGAAGTGAATACCGGAAGTGTCCATTCTATTGTAGATTTGGACTCTACATGATATGGCCATTCCAAATTCACCATTACTTTGCTTCTATCTCAATTTTCATAAACCGGAAGTATTTATTTTTCGATGAATCGTACAAATCTGAAACTTCATTATTTCATATATTTGACACATTCATCAAAGACAAATAATGTCTGGCATGTCGGATCTCACGAAAAAATATTAGACCCTCCCAACCTTTCGTGTTGCGCGCGCACCATCTATGTTTTCTCTTCATCAACTTGGATGTTTTTTACTTGCATGTTGGCAGCCATGTTTTTTCTTTAATGTTGTATATTCCATTCAATTTTCGTCGACATGTTTTTTTATTAAACGCTGCATACCACGTAAATCACGATGGTAGCCATGTTTTTTCTTTAATGCTGGACTCCCATGTTTTTTTCTTTAATATCCTCCGCCATGTTTTTTTCTTCTTAAACGCTGAAATTCATACGTTCCTTATTAGAAAACCGGCAACGTCTCATAAGTCACAATGCTTTAGCTTTACAACCGACAACACCGAACTGTTTACGCTACTACGATCTTTGAAATAGATCAGTTCGAAGCTCCATCTCTCTCACACTCATATGACTGACCAAACCATCGAAAATATATTATACTCTTATGTCGTTAAATGATGTATTTCAGTGTCTCTTATCTCATTTCCTGTATCACATTTCCTGTTTACTACGGTTTTATCAATAATACATGATAACAATTGTGAATATTTCATTTGAATAAAATGAAAATTTGTGTGTGTGTGTGTCAAATCGAGGTCCGTCGAGGGCCCAAATCGAGGTCCAAGTCGAGGCCCCAAATCGAGGTCCAAGTCGAGGGCCCAAATCGAGGTCCAAGTCGAGGGCCCAAATCGAGGTCCAAGTCGAGGGTCCAAATCGAGGTCCGAGTCGAGGCCCCAAATCGAGGTCCAAGTCGAGGGCCCAAATCGAGGTCCAAGTCGAGGGCCCAAATGGAGGACCCGAATCGAGGTCCAAATCGAGGGCCTGTATTGAGGACCCAAATATAGGTCCAAATCAAGGACCCATCTCCAAATCAAGGAACCATACCGAAATCCTGCACCCCAACCAAACACCTGTCACGGCGCCTCTGTCACTTGTCATTATTTTCCACACCCCACACCACCAACAAAGACCAACAACTCTCCACACACACGCGCAAGGGTTGCTCTTTGCACCGTCGCACCCAAATAAACCTCGCTGGGGTTGTTCTTGCTCTTCCTACCACCACCGACCCTCCATCCAACTGACCATCGCTATCCGACTCGCCATCCGACTACACCGGAAGTGAATGACGCAGAACGAACTTTGTATACCTACTAACATAATACTGTGTCAAGGATCCATAGCAAATCAATTTAAGAAAAAGCATACTCCAAGTAATTATGATGAGGAGGCCCAACTTAACATTTGTTTAGAAGTTATTGTACACGGGCAAACAAGCATAACCGATATTATGAAAAATACCGATTACAAGAGAAAAAGTGTTAGAAAATTTTTATCAAAGAATAAATTTTAGCCTTACATGCCAAAATTTATAAACACATTAAAAAAACGAGATTTTGATTTCCGTTTGGGGTTTACATTCTGGTTTCAAGGAGAGAGAGAAGAGAATGTAAAGTTTCCGTATAAAATTTTATGGACAGGTGAGGCAACGTTCTCTTCGAATGAAACCATAAGTTCTCAAAATTACCGATGGTGTGGCCAAGAAAATCCCAATTTCACAGTTGAATGTGGTGATCAGTATTCCTTTAAAACTAATGTATGGTGTGGGATACTTAACGACCAAATAATTGGGCCATTTTTCTTTAGGGAAAATTTATCATCTGTCGGTTATCTCAACCTTGTAAATGATGAGGTTAGTGGAGTTTCAGATAACATGCCTCTAAATATTAAATACGACCTATGGTATCAGCTTGATGGCGCACCAATACATCACACGGTTGCTGCAAAACAGTCTCTCCAACAAATGTTCAGAGGCAAAGCTATTGGACGTAACTGGGAACATTATAGGCCACCTAGATCACCCGACTTGACGCCTTCAGAATTTCTTGTGGGGTTACCTGAAACAAGAAGTGTACCGAAGTAGACCATTTACTGACATACAGCATCTGGAAAATACCATTCGCGATTTCTGTGCAAATATAAATCCCCGATTCATTAAAAATGCAGTTACAGATGTCAGTAAAAGGACCATAATTTGTATTGAACGTGGAGGACGACATACTGAAATGTAGGCTATAAGTGTTTGACAACTTCATTTAGATTAATAAGTAATTTTTGTACCCAATTGTATTTTCTATAATATTATTGTTGTTTAAAATTTAAAATAATAATAATAATAGTTCTATCGAAATTATTTGCATTTTTTTTTAGTTGCCTCTGCTTTTTCGAAATTAAAGGTTTGTTTAAGAAAATAGCCAAGTGATTGAAACTTTGCACCAGTCATGTTAAAATTTTTATAGAAAATTTTTAATTTCTCTCTAAAAATGTCCGTAGGTATAAGTAAAAATGTATCAGCAAAGTTGAACTCCATGATGAGTTTGTTATGTATACATGAATTGATGACAATTAACCGAACTTGTTTTTTAAAATAAAGTATTTCTGTCAAAAATAAGTAAAACATTAACTTCATCTTAGTTGCATAAAATTTGGCATTTGGATATAAAAGTGCCGTAGACACAACTTTTTCAAGTAACTTTTTGTTAAATTCGATCTAGAAATGTACTTTTACAATTAAAAAAAAAGTTGAATTTGACAAACACTGAACGTCAGTGGGTGGCAGTTGGCCGCATCATTTTAAGTTAAATTTAAAGCACAAACAAGTGCCGAAGTTAAACTTCATTGAAACTTTTCGAAAAAAAAAGGTTCCCATGGTTCCCATGATGCGTACTTCAATGGTGACGCTGTATGTATTCACTATTACATTACTTTCAACATTGGACTCGTCAGAAAACAAATATATTTCAAAATATTCGCTTTTTCGCTAATTGAATTCAATGATAGTTCGCGATACCAAACTCAGGTATCATAATCCCTTTCATAAGGTTTCTTGATATAATAAAGTATGGGGATAAACTTTACTTTCGATAAACATTCTGTTCACTGGAGTATAACTTAAATTCAACTCTCTTGAAATGTCCTTGTAGTCACATGAGGATTTTAAACTGTTGAAAAAATCACCGCTAATTCATTTTCTTCATTTTTAGAAGTTTTCTGCACTACTTGCCTTTGCTGATACTTGCCATTGTCTGTATTCTCAAATCTTCCTTTAACCCTCCAGAAACTCTCTGGCGTATAGATTTTGTGTAAGGATATCGAACAGCATACATTCTATTGGCTAATGGAAAATTTCTGTCGCATTCACTCAAAATATAAAACATATTCATAATTTCTTCGGTGGACAATTTCATTTTGAAGAATGAAATAACAGATTTCAATTGAAAATGCACCTGCTCAATAATTAAATGTCAAGTTGCTTGACAATTCCTTTAACATTCAAATGTTTCAAGGGTAATTTGATATGAGTGAAATTATTTACATTTCAAGTAGATGGCTGCTCTCAGCCCGTGGAATAACATGCAGTACTTATATCCTGATACGATGAATATACGATTCCTAAGTTTTCGAGAGAGATTTTCCAGAAAACAGAGAGAGTGTAAAGCACACAAAACCTGGGTTTCTATTATCTTGTTAAGGGGAGCAAATCCCTTGAACACGAGAACGAGAAACCAACAAAATAAGGAGGAAAATAGATTGATTCAACAAAGTTTTTGCTTTATTACAAGATAAACAATAATCAAAGTTCGATAATAAATTGAAGATAGATTTACTCAATTACTTTTTCATACTTTCCCCAAGAGTTAGACACTTTTCCAATGGAAATGAGGAAGGCAATTTCTACATTTTCTGAAATCTTATAGTGTGTACTATTCTGGGAAGGTACCATGTACAGGGTGTGATATCTTCCAAAATAATTAAAGTTTTTCACAATGAAAAGAAGAATTTCAAAAAAAAAATATATGAAATATATAAATAGACGAAGAAAATAAATAAACAAAGTTAAATATTTATTTTCAATAACAATCACATGAAACGAATAGATAAATGTAATATAGTCCACAAGAGTAACTTAGCGGTGTGGAAAAATCACTTTAACAAATAATTTATTGAATTTTATTTATAAAAATATACAATTGAGTAAGAATTAAATATTATTGCATTAGAGATTGCACTAAAGATAAAAATATATTCATATATTCAATTCTATTTTGTAACAGTGAATAAGAGAAATCGCGGTCTGTAACAAGAGTCCCTAGTGGGCTGGTCGAGTCCCCATTTCGTTGCAGGTAGCGTGATTGTAGTGGACGGCTGGTAGGGATGTTGGAAGAGAGTATAAGAAGTGAAGACCTTGTAGATTTTAGTCAATACAATACGATGTTCAAGCCTGCCATCATGTATGCTTCATGCGCTTGGGGACAAACCGCCCCGTCAAACCTCTCCATTTTGGAAAGGTGGCAAAACAAATTAATCAGGATGCTGGTGAATGATCCATGGTTCGTGCGTAATGAAGCCATTCGCAGAGATTTGAAGCTGTTAACGATACGGCAGACCATTCAGTCGAGAAATCAGAGAGTTTTCGAATCAGCGGAAACTCATGATAACCTATTAGTCAGGGAAGCTGTAGATTACACTAGAGAAGACCCCACTCGATTCAGAAGACCCCGTCGCTCGGTTGAGTGAAGGCCCCACGACGTCTGTCAAAATGAACAGTTTGTTCATCAAATACCCCGGTCAGAAAGGGGTGCACAAGGCCAAAGCGGCATAGATGTCACTGACGTTTATGTCGCCACCAAAACACCTTACGATATGAATCACTCTTCTTCCTGACGAACCTCGGTTGAAAAGGTAAGGGAAAATTTCCAAGTTGGAGAAAATGAAGATGATACGAACACTTCAGTCAGTTAGGTCGGAGAGTTGATTTGGAGAGTTTGGTTTCATTTTTCTATGTAATTTCTCAATTAAATTATTTGGTTAGTTCAAACTTGAAGCTCCATACTTCGCTTCGTTCGCTCAATTTAAATAGAGCGAGTCACACTGATGAGTGTACTACTAATGATTTTTCTTTGAAATGTGTATGGGTTTGGTATGTGCTTAGTATATATTTAAATTTATCTAAGCATGCTGAAGTCGGAAAGCATGATTTCTGGGCAAGAGTAGTGTTACGAATTGAAGAATTAACTGTCTTAACAAATTGTTTTTTAAAAATACTTCACTATCACAACTAATTTATATACACCACTTAGCAACTAACGCTCAATTTATCTTTTTGTTAACCACTCGATTCGCTTTCTAGATAGAGACTCCCCCTATGGACGAAAAGCAGGGTTTATATACCGGTAACAATCGTTCTAGATTTATCTAGAGGTCTCTGTACTCGCCTATTCTTTTCGCGGCGGTTCGCGAAGATGTCATGCATTTGCTGGCTGAGATATCGGTCAGGGCCGGCTTCAGATTCGTAACATTGCCTCCTTCCTAAAGATGCTTCGCTCCGAAATGACATCCTTGGCGTGTGTCGATACTTGCAGGACTCCCCATATCTGCACTGTGAAGTTCGATGGAAGTAACACTCCACAGTCTTCAATCTTGGTCGTGGAAGATGGTTACCGCACACCAAAATCTTGATGCCGCTGGATCTGAAGATCGTTTCCAACATGCTCCTCACAATTCTCCAGTCCAACGTGTCGAGCCCAGAGGCTGATTTCGGGATTGCCAAGTCCACAAAATTCTGGTTGAGCATCGTGTCCTTCAGTCTAGAAAGACTCCCCCAGACATCATAGGACGGTTTGTCTCGAGAATGCTTTTTGGTCACCAAGTAGAAAATGTTTCTCTGACCCTTCTTCAACTGTAGCACTTCTCCGACTCCAGGATTCTGTTCTCGTGATGATTGGAGCTGACCGAATTTCTTGTTGAATACTACTGTGATACCCTTGGACATTTGGAGATCCTCTGCCACGCAGTGAGCTAGTGCGTAATCAATTGGATCCTTGAAAAGGTCTCGTGACTATTCTTGAGATACCTCATGTACGACCTTCTGTTCGTTCGAGTATAAGGACATGAATTTCTGAAACGTCATTTCATCCTCTGGTGGTCTGAGAGCGCGAACTTGGTCGTGATTTCCAGCATAAGGAGCCAATCTATTAAAATGGACGACCCTCCCAACGAGTTCCGCCAATTCGATGATAAACCACGGAGTCGCTTAGGATTGTACAGCCAAACTAGGTTATCGATTTCGAATCCTCCAGCATTCGCCTTAATGTCATAGGCCTCCTTCATCCTATCGCTGGCACTTCAGATGTACAGACGGACTCGTTTATGGATGTCGTCTATTCTCTGCCGAAGCTTGCTGACATAGTCTTTCCCCGCGGTGTCTTGTTCTGGCGGCGTCCCAAATTTCAGGTCGCGAGGAAGCCGCAGCTCTCGGCCCATTATAATACTGGCAGGGGTTTGGCCGGTTGATTCGTGCACTGCTGAACGATAAGCCAGTAGGAACAGGTGGAGGTATTGGTTCCAGTCTCTTTAATGGTCAGAGATTACCTTGGACAAGTGGCTGTTTATGATCTTATTCTTGTTAGAAATCACACGTTGAAAGGTAAGACCTCGTTGGTCCTTAGCTCGCACAAGTTTCTCAACTTCTGAGAGTTGTCGTTCGTATGGGGGCGACAGCTGATTAACGGAAAAACAGATTGTGAACAGATTCACTCGTTCCACCATTCCATCGGACTGTGAATGTAAGCTGTGGTTCTGGTCTTTCGAATATCAAACAGTTTACATGTTTCTTGGAACAGATTGGACCCAAAATTTCTGCCCTGGTCCGAATGCAGCTCCAATGGGACACTGAATCGACATATCCATTCCTTTGCCAGGACGTCAGCGACGGTAAAAGCTTCCTGGTTGGGCAGGGCACATGCTTCTGCCCACTTGCTGAAGTAGTCCATGGCTACTAGGATGTATTCGTTCCCATGGTCGGACTCTGGAAATGGGCCGGCGATTCTCTCAAATGGACTACCCACGTTATCCTGGCGCATTGGAGCTTTCGCTCGTATCCGAGGTCCGTTACTGGCAACGCATACAGCACACTTTCTGCACCAGTTCTTGACGTCGGCTTGCCAATTAAGCCAGCAAAACCGTTGTCTTACTTTTTGAAGGGTCTTCGTTACTCCCAGATGTCCTCCAGTGACTCCATAATGGATTTCTTTGAACACCTCCCGTCATCTGCTCCTGGGTACCACTGTCTGACGCCTTCCTTCTCCACCGTCTTCAGACTCCAACACCCTCTCCAGAACCTTATTTTCCATGGTGAGAGAGTTCCATTGGGCCCAGTAGGACTTGACAGCTGGCGAATAACATGCTACCTCTTGCCACGATGATCTTTGATTATTTTTCTTCCATTCGATGACTAAACCAAGATCTGGATCTTTCTATTGGTCTTCCCTGATCCTATTGTCCTCCCAGTTGTCGTCTACATATGTAGTTCTACTAATAGCTGCTTTCTTCTCTTCTGTTCGTCGGCAATGTGAGCAGTCATCATGGCATGGTCTCCGTGACAGGGCATTTGCGTTTTTATGGCTAGTCCCAGCTCGATGTTCTATTTCGAAGTCAAATTCTTGAAGTCTCTCAATCCAGCGTGCTACTTGGCCCTCGAGATTTTTGAACTGCAGAAGCCATTTGAGAACTGCATAGTCCGTTCTCCACAGAAATATTCTAGAAATGTTCTACATATGCGACAACGGCCAACAGCTCTCGCCTGTTGACACAATAATTACGCTCTGGTTCACTGAGCATTTTGCTGAAGTAGCCAATAACTTTCTCCTGTTCATCCTGGATCTGAAAAAGAACTGTTTCAAGTCCCACGTTGCTTGCGTCCGTATCTAATTTGAATTTTCCGTCAGGTAGGGGATAGCTCAAAACAGAAGCGTTGATCAAAGTATTTTTCGATTCGGTAGTAGGTGCAAAAACCAAGGAAGCTGATGTATGTATTTTGGAATGGGCCAATTCTCAACTGCTTTGACCTTTTGTTCGTCTGCCGACACTTCTTCCCCAGAGACAGCGTGGCCAAAGTAACGGACATCTTTCTGGAACAGATGGCATTTCTTGGGAATAAGTTTCAATTCAGAACTCCTCAAATGCATGAATACCTTCTCCAGATTTTTTAAGTGATCCTCGAACGATTTTCCGACCATGATTATACCGTCGAGATACACTAGACACGTCTTCCATGAAAACCCCTTGAGAACCATCTCCATCAATCTCTCGAAGGTCGCTGTGGCATTACAAAGCCCGAATGGCATAACCGTGAACTACCACAATCCTGAGTCGATGGTGAAAACAGTCTTTTCTCGATCTTCTGGGACCAATTCAACTTGCCAATATCCACGCTTTAAATCCAAAGTCGAGAAAATTGTGAAGCCGGCTAGCGTGTCTGAGGTGTCGTCGATTCTTGGAAGAGGGTAGCTGTCTTTCTTCGTCACGTAATTTAATTGGAGATAATTCACGCAGAACCTTGTCGATCCGTCCATATCGCTGACTATTTTGTCTGCCTCTTTTCTCTTGGCGAGAGGGAGTCTTCTAGCCGATTGACGGATTTGTCGGGCATTCCCAGTGTCGATTCTATGCTGAACCACATTCTTCTGCCGCCTTTTCTTTCTCGAAAATCGAAGATCTCCTGGTACTTCATGACTAACTCCCTCAGTTTTGATCGGTGAGTTGGTGATTTGTCCTTGGAGGAAATGTCAATCAACTTCTCGAACTTGTTGTTGTTGTTGTTGTTGTTGTTGTTGACTTGGCTAACAGAACTGCATACACTCCGTATCACAGAGGAAATAGACGAAGCATGCCCTAGCATGGTTCCTTTCTTCAAGGTCACGGGAAAGTAGTTGACATTCATGACTCTGACTGGCACAACTTCATCAACACACAACAGGGTCTTCCCCAGAGCGATTCCTCGTCAAATTTTTTCATCGTATATCTTGGGCTCGAACATCACCACCTTGTCGCTGTTCGCATTTCCGTCCAAGCGAGCCTCCAGGATGGTTTCAGCACTTTCAGGTACGCACTTTCAGCCAACAGGATCCTGATCATTTCTTCGTTTCTTCCATGAAGCACCAGCTCTTCTCCGCCGACACGTAGGACGCCGTCTTGAGAATTCAGCTCGAATCCTCTGGAATTTATTATGTCCATTCCAATGATCGCATCGTCTTCAATGTCCGCCACCAATGCATGATGTTTCAATTTTGTGCTGCTCAACACCAATTCAATTGGTAGTTCTCCAAGTACAGTGGCAGGCTATCCTGTTGCGGTGCGTAGCTTCCAGCTTGACGGTTCAATTCTTGCCGGTGTTTTGGCAAAGGTTGGCCCAAGAATGGTTCTCGTCGCACCTGTATCTAGCAGTAGGGTGCAACGCTCGTTGTTGATGAGGCCGTCTACGAAAACACATTTGTTTTGTCTTTGAAGAACGGCAACATATGCGTTGTTTACGAGGGCCGACGATTGCCCCTTCTCATTGACTCCCTCTAGTTTTCCTGATTTGGTGTCGATTTTCCGAAAGCTGGACATTTGCTACGCACATGTCCAATGTTCTCACAGTTCCAGCATCTTATTTGTTTCCTCTCAGGCAACATTTCTTTCATTACTTTTCTGATGGTGGCCTCAATATCTGCAGGCACTTGTCCATCTTCCTCGATAGCTCGAACTTTGCTCTGGCTCTTGCAGGATTGTTTTGCTGCCTCAAACTCCATAGCGCTTGACAGTGCATCCACGAGATGTTCGGGATGAGCTAGCGTCAAGGACTGTCTTGTTTCTTGGTCGCGAAGTCTATCCAAGAATGCCTAAACTGCTAACCGCTCCATAACATTTTCGGGTATAGCAGGATATGCCAGACGGACCAATCGAGCTATGTCGGTCTCAAACTCCTGTAGATATTCTCATGATTTCTGGCAGCGGTTCTTCAGTTGTGAATGGTAAACTCGCTTGAAGTGGGCCTGTCCATACCGCAGCTCAAGATTTTTCACAAGTTGGTCATAGTTTTTCTGTTCCTGGGCCGTGAGAGTTTGCAGAATATTCTTTGCTTCTCCACGCAAAGCCAACGTCAATGATACCCCCTTTTCTCCTACATTCTATCCATTGGCTCTGGCCGCAGCTTCAAATTTTCGGCGGTAATTTTCCCAGGGAGTTTTCTCGTCGAACTGGGTCAGCTTCATGGAGAGCTTTCCTGGTTCAGAATTGACTTTGACATCTTTCACTTTCGGAATTGAGTTTTCGGTACCCGTTTCTGTGGGGTGGGCAGAATTAACGATTTGGTTTCGCAACTTGCTAATTGTTTCCTTTATCTCACTGATTTCTGCCTCAAATCTGCCTTTGATTCCATCGCCTAATTTTTCTTTCATTCTCTTGATTTCTACCTCGATTTCATCTTTGATATCCCCTTTGATTTCCTCTCTGATTTGGTTTATCTCTGTCTCGATGGTACCTATTCTTTTTTCGAGTAGACTCGCCACACCACAAAGTTCTTTCTTCAAGCCTTCTGCATTTTCTAGAAGCTCCTCCTCCAGGCACTGCGAATTTTGTGGAAGTTCATCTTTTAAACTCACCGAATTTTTGCGAAGCTTGTCTTTCAAACTCTTCGAATTTTCCAGAAGCTTGTTTTCCAAACTCTTCGAATTTTCTAGAAATGTATCTTCCAAGCTCATCGTATTTTCCAGAAGCTTTTCTTAAAGGCTTACCGAATTTTGTTGAAGTCCATCGAGTTTGCTCATTCTTGAACTCAAATCACCCCAAGAAACTTCGAATGAATATGTTTCGGGATCTTCTCTTGATTCAATCAAGTTATTCCACAGTCTCTTCTGGAGTACTGATTTCTTTCCAGAATAATCTAGCTCTCTCTCCTCCAATTCTTTCTTCAATTCAGCAACTTCCAAGTCCACTAGGTGGACTTTCTTCGAACACATTTTGTCTCTTACTGTTTATTTTACAAAAAATGGAATAAGTCCACTTATTTTAATCAAGTCCGAAACACTTATTTATTTTCACAAGTTTATTTTTCGCGAGAAAAGGTCTATCAGTTTATGTTTCCGTCATCCGTTACTGTCCACTTCGCGAAACATAATGAATCACTAGACACAAAGAGTGTCCACCAAGCGCTCACAAATTTATTTTAAAAATCCACTTTTGATCATCAATTGTAACGAATTAAAGAATTAACTGTCTTAAACAAATTTATTTTCAACAATACTTCACTATTACAACTAATTTATATTCCATATATATATATATATATATATATATATATATATATATATATATATATAAACTTAGTCATTTTTGCATTCCATACCACAGACATGGATCTTTTCTTTTCTCCTTTTCCAATATTTTAAAAAATATTTTTTGACTAGACAATTGACAGTTGACTTGGACATGTCTCTTTCACAAGATGTATAAAAATTTGAAAAAAAATTATTTTACAACAATCTAATGTTATTATTGCCATCCACATTTTATTATAATGTTCTCAGTTTTAACCAGTTATCCAGTATCATGAGTATTCATAAATCATCACATTTTCAAAGTGTTTTAAGAAAACAATTCTTCTCATGCTTGCTTCATATACATATCCTCAACTTTCGTAAGTAATGTACAACAAATTTTGACAATTGTTAAATTTTCATCTTATCATCTAGAATTCCTGAAGAAGAGTCAATAAAGTCTCGAAAGCTTGAACAGAAAAAAGAGTTCTCATTTTTTTTGTCTCCGACTGCACACTCGTTCCAATACCCGTGCTGTTTCTCAACTTAGCCAGTCGTGCTAACCGTCATCCTCTACTTATAGATATGGTTTTCTATCAAGACATTGCCAACCAGTTTGGGTACTCTACTATGAAAGAAATCAAAAAAGTGACAACCATCAACACCAAGCTAGCAAAACTCCACAACAGAAGAAATTTCTTACTAAGATGCAGAAAAAACAACGTTTTCCCAACACACATCACACAAGGTTTGAACAACATAGAAAGTCTAACAGGGGCAGCTGTAGGACACACCTTAAGAAAAGCACTCAGATTCAATCACAGGTTAAAAATAGTATTTCAAATTTAGAAATCAAAGTAACACATGGTACCATCTCTAATTTTGAGAAAACCCTGGCAAGTACTAAGATTACTCTCACTAGGAAACTTCCTTTTTTCATAATTTCTGATTTCTATAGAAGACTTTCTGTACAGTACAACAGATGTTTCCACAAAGTTAAGAATGGTAACATTTCCAAATTTAACAGATTAATTCAAAGTAGTTCAACTGAACTTCAATATCAAACATCTTGGATAAAAAATCTTAGTAGTACGGATATCCCACAAGACGTCAGTAACTTTTTAGCTCTGGGACCTGAATTCAGTATAGAACCCAACATTAAAAATATAAATATTCCACATTTATTATCAGATATTGATCACATTGTCAGTAACCTTGATGAAGATCAAAGAAATATAATACTCAACCAAACCACCAACTCCATCACTAATCATCTACATCAAGATCACAACAATGATAGTAATATTTAAAAATTGTATCACAAAACCAATTTTTTTTTTAAATAATCCCCAAATCAAAGTAATACCTTCTGATAAGATGTAACCACCATTTTAGATTCCAATCACTATGATCAACTTGCAATGAACATCCTCAATGACACACAATATTACTCACACCTGCATAGAGACCCGTCATCCACCATTCAACCAAAATCCAACAAATTAATTACTTCTCTAACAAAGAAAGGTTGTCTAACTGAACAGGAAAGTAAACATTACAAAATTTACAATGGTACCATCAACAAATTCTATGGCCTTTCTAAAATTCATAAAGCAGAACTTCAATTACGTCCAATTATTTCCTGTATTAACAGCCCTAATAAAGGAATTGCACAATTAGTCACAGATATTTTGACACTTTCATATAATCAAGATAACAATTTTTATGTCAAAGACTCTTTCGAATTTTGTCTATTTATTAATGAATTTCACGTTCCCAATAATTATATCTTAATTAGCTTAGATGTAAAAGCTCTTTTTAATAATATCACTCTTGACCTTGCCTTCAATAGTGTTAAAAAAACACTGGCCTAGTGTTTCTAATCACTGCAAAATCAATCTTCAAACTTTTCTGGACTTGATCCATTTTCTCTTGGAAACCACAGTTTTTTCATACTCCAACAATTGTTATAAGCAAATACTCGGCATGCCTATGGAAAGCCCAGTGTCCCCTATCCTGGCCCAGTACGTGATGGATGACTTAGTCAATTCATGTTTAAATATCATACAATTTCAAATACCGTATTAAAAAAAATATGTCGATGACATAATACTCAGTGTCCCGAATGATGGAATCGAAGAGGTACTCCGAATTTTCAACAACTATGACCCACATCTCCAATTTACCATCGAAAATGAGGAAGAGAACTTCAGTGTTCCATTTCTCGATACCAAACTCATAAGGAGACATGACAATTCCTTAATCACGACTTAGTACACCAAACCTGGCGCTTCAGGTAGATTCCTGCATTACCAATCATTTCACGATAACAAACAAAAACTAAATCTGGTCTTAGGAATGAAAAACAGAGTGATCTTCACTAGCCACTCCACCCTTCGGAACCATAATCTCAAAAAACTTACAAACTTATTTATCACCAGTGGATATCCACCCAAATTAATCAACAGTTTAATCTTCAGTCGTTCCACCACTCTTACTGAACCCAGTGGGGTTGATGCTCCCCTTCCCATACACAATGCTGTGACTTCCAAATATTTTTCCATTCCTCACATCGAAGGATTATCTTATAAAATTAAAAAAATTTCAAACCTTTCCAAAACATTACAATTTCATGAAAAAATACAGTGATAGTAAAAAACATTTTTTCCAAATTGAAAGATAAAACTCCAACTCTACACAACTCAGGCATAGTTTATGGAATTCCTTGTGCAGAATGTAACAAAATATACATAGGCCAAACTGGCAGACTCCTCAAAGATAGAATCACAGCCCACAAAAGTGATATGAAAAACAACAAAAATAGTTGCACTTCAGCCCAACATTCCATCAACCATGACCACAAAATTGCATATGACAATGTCAAAATATTAGACCAATCAAACAACGTACACAAAAGAATGTTCCTAGAAATGACAAACATTTTCAAAAATCCTCTCAGTATGAATTCTAGAAGAGACATAGAAGGACTTAGTATAATCTATACTTACCTACTTCACTTAGACAATGAAAACAGATGCACCAACCATCCTGCTACCAATACAATATAATAATAGTCAATCTGCACATCATAATGATTGGAACTATCATTCAATAAACCTCTTTCATACTCTTTTAACTTAATCAAAAAATAAAATTATATTCAACCATTCATCTATCAATTTCAATATGTGCTATAAATGACAGGACAACTGTTCACTCTTCCAAGATGTTAACCAAAACAAAATTCTATTCAATCTATTTTTGAAAATCCATCACAAATTCCAATTGCACTTTATTCTTGTCTGATGATAAACTTAGTCACTTTTGCATTCCATACCACAGACATGGATCTTTTCTTTTCTCCTTTTCCAATATTCAAAAAAATATTTATTGACAACACAATTGACAGTTGACTTGGACATGTCCCTTTCACAAGATGTATAAAAATTTCAAAAAATTTTATTTTCAACAATCTAATGTTATTATTGCCATCCACATTTTATTTTAATGTTCTCAGTTTTAACCAGTTATCCAGTATCATGAGTGTTCATAATTTATCACATTTTCAAAGTGTTTTGAGAAAACAATTCTTCTCATGCTTGCTTCATATCATAACCTCAACTTTCGTAAGTAATGTACAACAAATTTTGACAATTGTTAAATTTTCATCTTATCATCTAGAGTTCCTGAAGAAGAGTCAATAAAGTCTCGAAAGCTTGAACAGAAAAAAGAGATCTCATTTTTCTTGTCTCCGACTGCACACCCGTTCCAATCCCCGTGCTGTATATATATATATATATATATATATATATATATATATATATATATATATATATATATATATATATATATATATATATATATATATATATATATATATATATATATATATGTTAACTCGAAGATTCTCACGGATAAAGTATGATGAGCTGTTTTCTCGGGTTTCGCTCCGTGTTCTGTGTATTTTCTCCCCATAAGGATGAAAATAATCCTTATATATATATATATATATATATATATATATATATATATATATATATATATATATATATATATGTATATATATATATATACAGGGTCCTGCAACAGTGGCGCGGTGTTCCATATCTCTATATAGGAAGCAGATAGGAATCTAATTTTCTATAATATTACCTTATTGCTCGAGCTCGACAAAATAAAAATATTGGCGGTCACACAGGGTGTTCGATTTTTTCTGGGCGGATCCCAACTGTTTTTTTTTAAATGGCAACCTATATTTTTTATCGCTTTTTCGGTTTCTTCATAGAAAATAAAATAAACTTTGTGTATATCTGCACTTCGAAAATATTGATGGTTTTCGAGATATCTAGCATGACAGGTTTTTTTTTCCAATATTCGTCACTCAGAATATTTGGAATTATAAAGTGGTGCCAAGTCCAGTTGAAATTTTTTTTTGGTCGAATATTCTACATTGGTAACTCTCTCAAACGATATATCTGAAATCGACCTGTGATATACAGGGTATGAAAAACCGCTTGACAAATATTGTAAATGAAAATTTGCAAAATCTTCCTCATAATAAATGGAACACCCTGTATAATATTGATCCATAGGAAGCGCCAACGAAACCTCTACAAATTTCATTAAGTATTCCCTATGGCTAAGTTCAATAGTTTTTCTTAAATGAGCATTTCTTTCGAAAAATGGTCATTTTTTCAAAGCGAAATCCATTTGACGACTGATAAGAATATACAAAAAATACCCTTTCCTTAAAATATCGCCCATTCCTAAAATTACCTTTTGCTAGATAAACAAGTTGCGAATTACACCACAAAATGGACGTTCTTGAATAGTTACAATAATTTCAAAAATCTCGGAATTTGTGCCATATTCTTTCGGTCTAAAACAACCTTTCAGCGAATGAAATATTTATTGGAAATCAAGTAGTCTGGCAAATGACAGAACAAAATATTTGTCTGCAAATGAATATTGAAAATTTTAGTCAATCGTGAAGTTGAACTGTCGGTATAATTTCATCAGAATGTTGTTATCAAAAAGTGATTTGATTGATATGATTTTCATATTAGGTGAATCAGACAGGAATTGTTTATTGGCAAGTAGAATTTATTCTCAACGGTATCCAGATAGAAGGCATCCAGATGAAAGATCTTTCCGAAAGGTCTTGGGACGATTCGTTGAAACTGGATCTATTAATTATTCCAAACATGAGCGCATCAAGCCAGCTACTAATGAAGATAATGAATTGCAAGTTCTTCTTGCTGTTGAAGAAGATCCTAGTAGGAGTCAACGACAAATTGGGGAAATAGTGGATATAAGTGAGAGATCAGTGCAACGAGTATTGAAGAAACATTGCTTGCATCCATACCACGTTCAGTTACATCAAGAACTACTGTATGCTGATTTCGAGAAAAGAGTGAGATTTTGCAATTGGGCCATGAACAAAATTCGTCGAAACGAATATTTTTTCAATAATATTTTATGGTCGGATGAATCGACATTCCATAAAAATGGATTTGTAAATCGACATAATTACCATTATTATGCGACAGAAAATCCTCACTTATTGAGACAGGTGGATTATCAACATAGGTGGTCGATAAATGTCTGGGGAGGCATCATTGGAGAATATGTAATCGGTCCATACTTTTTTGAGGGACATATGAATGGTGCAATGTATCTCAATTTCTTACGAAATGATTTACCAGGTTTGTTAGATGATATTCCTCTTGACCTCCGCAATAGAATGTGGTTACAACATGATGGTGCACCTGCTCACTATTCGGCAGAAGTGAGAGATCATCTAAATGAAGTATTTCCCAATAAATGGATAGGACGGAATGGGCCTGTACGGTGGCCCGCTAGATCACCAGATTTGACGAAACTAGATTTTTTCTTATGGGGATACATAAAAAACATGGTTTACGTTGAGCCACCAACTTCTCCCGAAAATATGCGATTTAGAATAACGAATGCTTTTCGCAGCATTACACCAGCTGTCTTGCGCAGGGTAGAACAGTCTTTCAAACATAGACTTCAGCTCTGCATTCAAGAAAATGGAAGACATGTTGAACATATTTTATAAAAGTTTCGTTATCAACCTTAATTGAACTCTCCCTTTTGTAGTTTTGTAATTTGCCAGTTGACAAATTTGAATATCTAGAACTCAAGCTCTGAATGAATATAATAACATGAAAAAAATAGTTATTTATAATGTTTCTTTCTTTTAACTTGTTTGGTTTGATATTGCAAGATTTATGAGTGAAATTCTGCATCCAATGAAAAAATAATTTTCCATTTAGCAAAAAGTGATAGGTACATACATTTATTTCGTTAAAAAATATTTGTTTGGACACCTTCTAATGTACAAAATTGAAACAAGATATCTTTCGTATATTTTTATCAGTCGTCAAATGGATTTCGCTTTGGAAAAATGACCATTTTTCGAAAGAAATGCTCATTTAAGAAAAACTATTGAACTTAGCCATAGGGAATACTTAATGAAATTTGTAGAGGTTTTGTTGGCGCTTCTTATGGATCAATAATATACAGGGTGTTCTATTTAATCTAAGGAAGATTTTGCAAATTTTCATTTACAATATTTGGCAAGCGGTTTTTCATACCCTGTATATCACAGGTCGATTTCAGATATATCATTTGAGAGAGTTACCAATGTAGAATATTCGACCAAAAAAAAATTTCAACTGGACTTGGCACCACTTTATAATTTCAAATATTCTGAGTGACGAATATTGGAAAAAAAAACCTGTCATGCTAGATATCTCGAAAACCGTCAATATTTTCGAAGTGCAGATATACATAAAGTTTATTTTATTTTCTATGAAGAAACCGAAAAAGCGATAAAAAATATAGGTTGCCATTTAAAAAGACACAGTTGGGATCCGCCCAGAAAAAATCGAACACCCTGTGTGACCGCCAATATTTTTATTTTGTCGAGCTCGAGCAATAAGGTAATATTATAGAAAATTAGATTCATATCTGCTTCCTATATAGAGATATGGAACACCGCGCCACTGTTGCAGGACCCTGTATATATATATATATATATATATATATATATATATATATATATATATATATATATATATATATATAAATATATAAATATATATAAATATATATATATATATATATATACAACTTTTGGCAACACCGCTCTCAGCGGTGTTGCCAAAAGTATGGGTCTGGTAACGTTAATTACATAGTTTTGTCGCTGCATATTTTTTGTGCACATTGCCTGTGGAATCCATTTATTGGTAAAGACGTTCAATGGCTCAATCTCGTTGAAAGTGAAATCAAATTTTTGTCGAGAAAAGCAATATTTCAGTACCTTGAAAAGTTCTAAAATATATATGCTCTTGATATAACTAAGGTATCAAATTAGTAAATTATTTCTTAATTATCTCAAAGTGGAATCTGAAAGTGTGAAATCAATGAAATACTGTTATTTCTTCAACTTCATAATATAATATTTTTCAAGGCCATTGATGGCATCTAACACTATCTGTTGAGGTTCGATAAATAAATCGGTAGTAAATTGCTCGGTATTGGTCCGAAATAGTTGCTGAAGATCGCGGGACCGGTAATGATGGACGGATAGATAATAAATGTGTACTTTGGAAACTTGTAGCGATTTGCAAAATTCGTATATTTGAAGAGAGAATACATTCTGATGAAGTAAGGAACGTTCACACCAAAAATAAAAACAAGACTGTGATCAGCCTCTTTATAATAAAGTTGATTTTCTCCGTGAAAGACTATAATAAAATTTGCTGTGAAAACAAATAAAAACAGTTATCCTTTCAATTATCAAAATTCATATTTGAAATGAGGTCGTTCATATGAAACAGGAGTGTTTGTATTTCATATGCACTTATAACTCCCTCAAGATAAATAACAGGTAACAAATCAGAATATTATTAAATAATACTCATCATACTATGAAATATAGGTATTACTCTTTCTAGTCAGTTGATTTCAGATTTTCTTCCGTTATATTTGTTTGAACATTTCATCTTTGTTATAGGTCTCACTGAAATGTATACAGGGCTAAAAGATGGAGTGTCGGTTGAAGTGTGGCAAAGTTGCGTATTTTAGAGACCCATTCAATGGTGTGAAAAATCGAATATAGCTCCATTGCTTCTGGAGATATACAGGAAAAAATATAAATTCCAAATAATTTTTTTACCTGTATCTTCTTTATTCGCAGACATATTGAAAATCTGTCCACGTTTTGCTATTGGCACTTAATATGGGCTTTCAGAATATGTCCATGAATTTTTATAAAGGGTGTCATTTGACTTGGGCCACCACATCTTTGAATTTTTGAATACGAACCTGTATTTTTTGTTGTAATTGTTGGATCGTTGACGTTCACTTCATACTGAGAAATGGAATTCAATTTCATATTTTGGGATGTTTAGGTAATATTTTATTATAATTGGGTGAATTATTCCCTTTTAAATTACGGCCCTGAATATTGGTTGACTGAGTACCGTAGAGGTTTTCGAGAGTTATTGGTTGACTGAGTACCGTAGAGGTTTTCGAGAGTTTTTTTAAAATTTTTAGATACCTATTCATATTTTTTCACATTGCTCTGAACGTTTTCTACAATGAACTTCCAATAAGATAACCTTTTATGATTATCTGAAGCATATCGACAATAAATAGATTATATGTGTTTTGATAAGCAGAAAAAGAAATAATAGCAATAATAACATCCGAAACGAATACTATAATTGTAATGAAAATTGAAATTAGGTA
Organism: Leptinotarsa decemlineata; assembly: GCF_025532065.1. Lineage (NCBI taxonomy): Eukaryota > Metazoa > Arthropoda > Insecta > Coleoptera > Chrysomelidae > Leptinotarsa > Leptinotarsa decemlineata. The sequence goes on from NW_027412590.1 coordinate 2,948,025, forward strand.
ATTTATATACACAAAAAAATTAATGGCGCAATAAATGTTCGAATTGGAGTCCTTCCATTTCGAGACATTTTTTAACTGGTTTTTTCATATTATTTATTGCTCTTAATACACTTCTTTGCTGCATTGTTGCGAAAGCATTTAAAATCCCCAATCTCAAGTCTTCCACATTTTATATCTCTCTGCCAGCGTAAATCCTATTTTTCAATGTCCTCCTTAGGAAATAGTCCAGACTTGCAGGCCATCTTATTGGCGCATTATTTGCTATCCATCTGTTGTCGAATGTGGTATTCAGAAATTGATTAATCTCTCCTATACAATGAGGACGAGCTCCAACATGTTGAAAACAGATTTCATTCAACTTACCTATTGGAATATCTTCGAGGTATTCAGTAAAGGTAGTCCTTGAAAATTGCAAATAACGTTCACCATTCAAGGTCTCCTGGAAAAGATGTGACCCAATTATTTTATTTTCCTTTATTTTCCTGCTCATACATTGAATCCAAACTGCACTTGAGGACGAACTTTTCTGTTTATAGATGAATAGCAAATAATGGATCAATAAGATCATTCGCAAGATCACCAGATCCTTATATTTTCGATTATTATTTATGGGGTTATTGAAAAATAGGATTCATGCTGGCAGAGAGACATACAATATGGAAGACTTGTGATTGAGGATTTTGTATGCTTTCGCAACAATGCAGCAAAGAAGTGTATTAAGGGCAATAAATAATATGAAAAAACGAGTTCAAAAATGTCTCGAAATGGATGGACTCCAACTCGAACACTTATTGCGCCATTAATTTTTTTGTGTATATAAAATACTTTATTTCAATTTTTATTACAATTATAGTATTCGTTTCGAATGTTATTATTGCTATATTTCTTTTTCTGCTCATCAGAACATATTTGTTATATATTCCTTATAATCTATTCCTTGCAGATGTGTTTGGTGCAATCATAAAAGGTTTTTTTATTCGAAGTTCATTGTAGAAAACGCTGAGAGCAATGGAAATGTAAAAAATATGAATAGGTATCTAAAAATGTAAAAAAGACTATCGAAAAACTATGCGGTACATAGGGAGACGTGAAAGTTGCTAGTGTGTTTTTATTTAACCCAGGCAACCAATTTCCAGGGCCGTATTTTAAAAGGGAATAACTCACCAAATTATAATAAAATATTATACCGAAACATCTCGAAATATAAAATTAAATTCAATTTCTCGGTATGAAGTGAACGTAGACGATCCACAATCTGTAACAAAAAATACAGGTCCGTATTTAAAACTTCAAAGATGGGGGTGGCCCAAGTCAAATGACACCCTGTATAAAAGACACATGAACATATTCTGATAGCCCACATCAAGTGCCAATAGCAAAATATGGACAGATTTTCAATATGTCTGCGAATAAAGAATATACAGGCAAAAAAATTATTTGGGATTTTTTAGTTTTTCGTGTATATCTCCAGAACCGAAAGAGCTATATTCGATTTTTTTTACATCATTGAATAGGTCTCTAAAATATGCAACTTTGCCACAATTTAACCAACACTCTATCTATCGTCGTTTACGATATCCCCATGTACAAAAACGAATTTGAATAGCCCTGTATATGAATGTTTCAGTAATTGTAAATATGGATCCAAATTAATGTTACTATTGTGTGTATTTTTACCATTGGTTTATTTTGAGTTGACATATATTAACTTTAAAGCACTTGCAGTCCGGATATATGAGCGTTAATAAATCATTGAACAAAAAATTAACTATATTCTTACACATTGACCAGTGGCTTTAACGGATATTTGAATTACTACTCCTCTACTTATTTAGCTGAAATATCACTTTTGACTCATACAATATATATTGACACCGGAAGAGTTAGACATAACTCTTGTATATTTGCAACTGATCCACACATAACGAGTTTGTTTTCATAGTGAAATCTTGTATCATAAAGTTATAGAAATCGCAGTATATTTTCAATTCTGCTTGTGATGAGTATGATTAGTTCAATTATTAATTTGATGCCTTAATTAAATTATCAATGTGACTACAAACATTTGAATTTTGCCGTGTTGTGAGACTTACTTCAATTACAAAAAATTTAAAATTCAAATCAGTTTCATGATATTTATAAAACTCTTTATTTAATTCAGAAAGTCTATTCCGAGAGAAATTAATACAGAATAGAAATTGTATAGAAATATAACAACTTTATCGTCTACAGAGACGAGCACTATCACAAGTAAAGTATCCAATATTCCCGTCGAAAAGAAGTCATTACTAATAAATATTCCTATTTCTGCCCATTCATAATCATTCGTTACAATGTTGCCAAATATTGGGATCAACGACGTTAGCAGAACGTCGTGGGTGCAAGAGAGTTTGTATTTAATTATATACTATATACATAAAATATCCGGACGCCCTCTGAATAAAATTCGATGAACTAAATCCGTATAAAAAATTGAGCTGTAACGACTTGTCGGTCCTATTTTATGTAATGACGTTTTTTATTAGAAATAGTCGAATACAGTGGGGGAGGTCGAAAATACACCTCAACGTTCTCAGACCCGCTTGAGGGTCTGAGAACTGGGTGGGTGTCCCACATTTTATGTGACAGGCAATATTTGGTTTGTTGAAGGAGATACACAAAAATGTTTCATACAAAAGTTTCAGGAGTTCATGAGAGCTATATTTTGATATAATTTTTAAATATACAGGATGTTTGGTGTAGGTGCTACAGACCAAAATTTCATTTTTTAAAATAGAACGCCCTGTATATCATTACATATTCAGATGCTACGTTAAATTCTAATATCATTTCATGTTCGGTTTTTGAAATTCGGTTACGGCGTTGTTGAGTTATTGCACTTTTCCTTAAATATAAAGTTTCAAAAAAACTTATTTACTCGTACACGAATCCAGTCTATATCTAGACTAATTGAACTAGACTACTACTGAATACAAACCATTATTCTCACCTCTACGATACGATATCGATATCAGTTGAATATAATATTGAAATTCTTGAGAATGTGACTAACTTGAGGGTGAATTGCTTTATATTGCACAATTTCATCAAGTAGCTTATGCTTGTTGATGCCATAGTAACAAATGTTGTTGAATTGTATCTACTTGTCAGTTCGATTCAGTTATTCTTTGCAAAACAGTAACTGTGTTCTTTGTGCGAAAACTCCAGTATGCCTTTCGCGTTTAGACCACGTGATTGCATTGATATGTTATTAATTTTTGGGGAATGTCAGAAAAACTGCCGTCAAGCACAACGTCTATACCAAGAACGTTTTCCAGACAGACCCATTCCGTCACGAATGACTTTTTCGAGAGTTGTAGAAAAATTGCGAACTGAGTCATTTCCTTCTACTATAAAGCATCGTCATCATACGAGATCTGTTAGAACTGAAGATTTAGAGATCAATGTGTTGGCTTATATTATTCATCCACATGTTTCCATCCGTACTCTTGCAGAAGAAGTCGGTGTGAGTAAATCTAATGTACAGAGAATTCTGAAAGAAAATAAATACCATCCATTCAAAATTCAGTTGGTACAAGGTTTGAAACCCACGGACTTTGAACGACGACTTGAATTCATTGCTTGTATTCAAGTAATATTACATGAAAGTCCTAACATATTCATTCAAATTTTGTGGAGCGATGAATCGCGATTCCACAATAATGGAGTTGTGAATCGACATAACAGTCACTATTGGTCTCAAGAAAATCCCCACTGGGTCCGCGAAAGTAATTTTCAAACTATTCGGGGTATTAATGTATGGTGTGGATTGTTCAATGGCCGCATCATAGGACCTTACTTTTTCAATGAAAATCTCAATGGATTGCGATATTTACATTTTCTAGAAAATGATTTGATCCAGTTGATGGAAGATATTCCCATAGCAGAACGACAAGGAATTTGGTGGCAACAAATTCACAATTCACAGGTTGTTACTGAATATCTGGATAGAACGTACCCAAATAGATGGATTGGTAATAAGGGTCCAATTCGGTGGCCGGCTCGTTCCCCAGATTTATCACCGCTTGATTTTTTCCTATGGGGTTATTCAAAAGATATTGTTTTCACTACTCCCCCTTTGAATGTGGATGATCTGAAAATGAAAATTCGACTAGCGTGCAGTGATATTACGCCTGATATTATAAGAGCGACTTGTACGAGAGAAGTGATTCGACGTTTCGAAGCCTGTATAATATCTAATGGGCATCACTTTGAACAATTTTTATGACTAATTTCTAGGTACCTACCATTCTTATGAAATGATTTATCATGTTATATTATTTACATTGTTATTAATTAAAGATTTGTTTTCGAATGTACCTCTTTCAATTTCGCAATTGTTTCATATTCAAAATGATTCCTGACTGAATTCCACAACTCAAAATTGAAACCATTACTTCGAACACCCAAAATTTTGACTAATTTTCATGGGATCTGATGCAGAGAGAATAATTGTATGAGATATTTTAAAAAATAATAGTCGTTCTCAAGTCTTTACATTTTAAGCAATAACTCAACAACGCCGTATCCGAATTTCGAAAACCAAACATGAAATGATATCAGAATTTAACGTAGCATCTGAATATGTAATGATATACAGGGCTTTCTATTTTAAAAAATGGAATTTTGGTCTGTAGCACCTACACCAAACACCCTGTATATTTAAAAATTATATCAAAATATAGCTCACATGAGCTCCTAAAACTTTTGAATGAAACATTTTTGTGTATCTCGTTCAACAAACCAGATATTGCCTGTCACATAAAATGTGGGACACCCGGTATATATATATATATATATATATATATATATATATATATATATATATATATATATATATATATATATATATATTTGATTGATGCAACAAATTTTCCTTTTTTTGAGTATTTCAATATTAAATTCTACAAAAAGGATTTGAAGCTTTATATCTTCTATTAATTAGGGTAGGTACACCATTTGTAGCCACTTCAAGCAAATCTGCAGTTGATGTCATGAAAAATATTCATTTAAATAACAGCAGACTATAGTGTGAATTTTCTTTGTTGAATTTTTATCAGATTTTTATCAGAATAGTAACAATTTCACCATTTGTGGCCACTTTGTTCCTAAACTGGACTCCGCTATCTGGATTCACTTCGATGAGGTAATGACACTTGGTAGATGCTCGCGATTTCTCTTTTTTTTTGGTTCATTCAGATTCGTAGGATAAAATATCACTTCACTCAATATGTCCACCAGTTTGCGTTTTTGCGTGGCAAAAATACACGGAGATATACTCTCAGGGTGGAATTTAACATCAACAGATGCTGCTGCTAGTGTTTGTTCATCATTTGTAGAGATATTTGGATCAAGATTTGGATCATAAGGAATAACATCTATATCATGCTGTATTTTGTTAACAGTCGCGTCATTTTCTGAAAACGAATATCTTGATGGAGTACATGGACAGTCAGTTATCAATGTTCAATTCCCTACAGAACTGCTTGTCTTTGGAGTTTCTGAGATGACCTGTTTCATTTCACTGATTCTAATGTCAATGGGGGTTTCAATATCGTTCAATAAATCGGCGTTGAAATTTACATCTGCATCGAATTCTGGAAAATAAAATTCAATTATATTGTCATATGGGATTCTGCGTCTAGTGTCATGCTCCTATTGTTGTCAACTATAGAATCATCAATGTGGTCCACAGGCATATCCCCAGTAGGAGTAGGAGGAATAGCACTGAAATGTGAAGTAGCATTCATCGTACCGTCTTGTATGAATGATTGCCAAATTTCAAATAAGGATTTGGTCAATTCTGTATATCGCGAATTTTTGAGACCAATAAAGGTATGGGCATCTATTTTTAATTCCAAATATTCCAAGTGACTGGGCGCTCTCTTTTTGATATTATTCATATTCTCATTATTTTGCTGAATTTGTTGGGGTCGTTCAATTCGTGTCGTACACTTCGAATAATCTACGTTATCTGGAGAAAAAGGAAATAAGCCGCATTTCCGGAAGCCATTTTTAATTGCTTCCTTGAAACCGATGTCATGCATTAAGTTTTGTGAGATATTGGGAATATCAAACTTTTTGATATCACGACCATTTTCAATTCTGAACATTCTTACTGCAGACTTCCACTTCGCCTTCAAAGGAAAAAAGAAACTCACATCTAAAGGTTGCAGTATGTGTGTTGTATTTGGATATAAACATACTAATATCACTTGCTTCTCCAGACAAAGTTTGCTCAAGGGCAAACTCAGGTGAGATGAGTGACCATCTAGGAAAACAATAACAGGAAGTTTTGCTTTGATTTTTTCTAGAAATGGTATGAACACATTTGAGAAATATTCATAGAAGCAAGCTGAACTCATCCATCCTTTAGGAGATTTTCCGATACCCCAGTTTGGTGGGGCGGATTTAGCAATTTTTTCTGCAACCTATCATATTTATACACAGTAAGAGGATTAGCAACTACTTATCGGAGTTGGAAGACGTGTCATAAACAGGCAGGCCTTTTTCGGCCAGAACAAGATTGCCCTTCGGGCACAAATAAACTGCTGTTTCGTCCATATTCCATAAACGGGTCATCTAAAATGTTCTTATCATCTTCCAGTAATTCCAGGGTTTCTTTAAAGCACTCTCTTATTTTATGTTCCGTTATCAGTGATCGTGCTCGATTGATGTACTCTGATTGTTTTTCTGGGTGGCGCGACATGAATAAGTGGAATCACTTACGCCCAGGAGTATTTTGGGTAAATGGAGTGGGTAAATGTGATTTTTCAACCAGATTTTTCACAGAGTGAAGGAGCCCGTCCTTTCCTATAGAAAAACCCATTTTTGAAATTTTTATTATCCATTCAACCAATTTATCTTCCACGTCTCTGCCTAGAACTGGGCTTCTTCCAACCTTTCCTGTACTGTCAGGAACCTGTCCACTCAATTTATTCCGTATTATTGATCGTGGAACCCCATACAACTTACATGCGGTTGCCACTTTCATACCATCACTTCTCGCTGCCAGTGCATTGGCAATTTGTGAGGGTTCATATTGAAAAAGTTTTTTCCCCTTTTGTTTTTTGGATGTTTTTTAATTGTCCGTGTTGGAGTCATTATCTAGAAATAATTATTTTTATATATTATTCAGTAATTGAAAGTATAAAACTGTAGTCCCTAATTTTCATGTTGTTTATTTCAGTTAGTATTATAGAATGGCCAGAAATAGAATACATAGTTTCAATAGTCGCAACTCAGTGGCCAGAAATGGAAAACGCTTTCACCATTAGTAGCCATCCACTGGTCAGAAATGGGATAATGTGGTTAATTTTGGTTCCATTTTTGGCCACCCAAATTTTTAATAGATTTACAAGAACAACAATAGATTTGAATGGAACAATAAAATCCATAACTATTATAATAACTACAAAAACTCATCTACAGACAATAATAACTATAGTTTTCTGTTAGAACCTTAATGTGTCTTACCTTGTCACTTACTCAGAACAATAAGTTCAGCGTCTCATCGAATTGTGCGCATAATGACGCAACTATCACTTCAAACGTACAACCGATATTGGCGTATGGAGGGAGGAATGTTTTGGCGGGAGATTTAATAATGCCAATCATATTCGTTTTTCGCTTCCAACTGTGTGCAAACCTTAATTGATACGTATTTGAAATCGATGTGGCTAGAAATGGTGTAATGGCCACAAATGGTTGCTCTACCCTATCTGCGAGCGCTTTCGACAGTTGGTAGTACTGTCATCTTCTAGGCACTCCTCAAACTGAACTGGTCATCCTGTTGTCTGCCTCTTTATACGGTCAGAGCGTCTTAACTTAGGTATTTCAGGTACCTTAGGTAAATTTGCCTGTATTTGTTCTGCATCAGGTACTCTTCTTTGTGTTAGCTCTTCTCTAGGAATGTGTATGGCTTTGTTTAATATATTGAATGTGAGGTCATATAGTGTTTTGATTTGTACTTGTTCCTCGATAAGTGATTTATGACTGTTAAATTTATGGATGTTCAAGTTTTCCCAAATGTCCATGCGGTTTTCCTTGTTGACTTGTTTTATGAGTTTTATGTTCTCTGGTAGGGGGAAATTATGTTTGTTTTGTATAGCGTGTGTTGCAAGGTTTGATTTATGTACTGTTGGATTTATGTATGCCTTTTTGTGCTCATTGTATTTTTGGATCAGTTTTTTCTTGGTTTGGCCGATATAGAATTTGTTGCAGTACGAGCATTGTATACTGTATATTCCGTTTTGGTCTTTGTCTTCTTCTTTTTCATGGTTGTTTATTTTTTGTGTTATCTTCGTGTTCGGCTTGTATGTGATGTTGATGTTCAGTGATTTGAAGATGTTTGTTAGTTTTTTGGTTTGGTGTATTTTTTGTTTGATTCTGTTTTCTAGTTCATCTATTGTCTTTTGGGTGTATCCGTTTTCGTTCGCTATTTGGTATATGATTTTCCGTTCTTTGTTTCGGGCTTCATTGCTGAATGGTATCCTTAACATTCTATATATGAATGCGTTATAGGCAGCCATTTTGTGTGATGGTGGATGGTTTGAACTTGCGGGTATGGTGGAGCTTGTTTGTGTAGGTTTCCTGTATATTGCCATTTGAAATTGTGTTTTGTTGAAGTTATATCCTATGGTTATGTCCAGTACTACCAACTGTCGAAAGCGCTCGCAGATAATTAATAGAAGATATAAAGCTTCAAATCCTTTTTGTAGAATTCAATATTGAAATAAATATATATATATATATATATATATATATATATATATATATATATATATATAATGATAAGGAATCTATTCTAGAAACATGTGGATTCGTTTTCCGATGGCATTTCAGGTTAGATTAGGTTAGATAGATGGGTGGTTCCACTTGTGTTCCTCTTGCGTTTACGCAGCTATTTTTATCAACTACTTTCTTGGTTTTTCTCATTTTGTCTTCAATCGAGGACCGCCTGCCCGGTAATGACGATGCCCAATAGGCTGAAACAGCTGTCTACGGTGGCTCTTAAATTGAAATCAATGTGGGAATGATCAAAGAGTACTTATCTATTCATTTTTTGATTTTCAGGGAATTATTTTTCAGCAGCTTGACTGCATTAACCTTACTAGATTTCACATCATTTCCAGAAACATGTGGATTCGATTTCCGATGGCATTTCAGGTTAGATTCCCAAATTTCTGCTACCGCAGTTGTCGGTTGATTGGTCAAACCACCAACACCGACATAAAAAACTTGGCAAGTTGACTTGGTTGTCACACCAATAGATGGTTCCACTTGTGTTTCGCTTGCGTTTACGCAGCTATTTTCATCAACTACTTTCTTGGTTTTTCTCATTTTGTCCGCCTGCCCATTACTGACGATGCCCAATAGGCTGAAACAGCTGTCTACCGGTGGCTGTTAGATTGAAATCAATATGGGGATGATCAGAGAGTACTTATCTATCTATATATATATATATATATATATATATATATATATATATATATATATATATATAGATATATATATATTTTCTTATCTACCTGTTTTAATGTATACACCTTCACCTCCATTCTGTTATTGGTCCAGATAATCTCATGAGATAACCAAGCAAATAAGAAAAACAAAATGGAGAAATTTCATCTATACGGTATTCTACGATATTATGATTTCGGGCGTATTTTGAGAATATCCGTGCTATCTGGATAAATTAATTAAAAGAAAAATACTTAGGAAGAATAATCGTTATTTCACAATGTGTTTGACTGCACTCTGATTGTAAGCTATGAACGACCTGAAAAATCATTTAGTAACCTTTACCACGATTCAAGACTATTCAAATATCAATATCCTGCGATACACGTAGACGCGACGCCAGTATTTACCAAACCACAACTCTATTCTGTTCAAAAGCATTCGAATGCCTGGATACCAACTCATTCAGGACAGTGCGAGAATATAGAAAAACGATTTCAAAGGATGTTTAATGGTCCTCGGGCAGGGCAATAAAGGATTTTTTCAAGACCTTTCGCCTAATGCCTAGTTGCAGATGAATACAAATCGTTTTACCCGTGTGGGGAGATCCGTTTTATATATTTTTTCATTCTTGAGCTCAGTGATGTATTTCTAATGTTAATTTGCATACTTCACTGAGACATTGGGAAAAATATTTCAGCAAAAAACATATGATGTGTTACTGTTCGTAATAGGCAGTTAAAATTATTAATTTGAATTCAATAACTTTCTTCTTCAGTTGATTTGTGGAAATTGAAACATCTAAAGTGAAATTATTACATTAAAAATAATTTTCCCCCACGAGAACATTAGTCTTGATGACCTGATAATTCTAACGTGGTTAGAAAAACGCTCGTCCAGAGACAGTATTTTTGTTCTGGTGAGGAAGAAGTATTTCCATAAATTATTTCTTTAAGATTCAACTTTGATTCGTTGAAGTCCATCAAATTGACTCTCTAGCGCCAAATGTTCAATTCGAAGTGAATAATATACCTGCTTGATATTTAGAAATAGTGACCCGCCAGGGCTCCGCACGGGGCAGTGCTGATACTAAATATATCACAAAATGTCTTTATATACAACGTTCATAGCTTTTCACTCGGAATATTCAAAAATATTGTTCAATACACATCTGGAACATACAAGAATCTACGTATAAAATGTCAGCCTTCGAAAATATACCGGTATGGAGATTCAAAAATCATTTCTTATTACTTAAAACATAAAACGAACATACATACGAAATTTCAGCCATCGAAAATGTAGCGGTACATAAATCATATGTAAACGCGCCCCTTCTACCCCTCGGGAGAATTCTCAGTTGGAATATTCCATAATCCTTGCATAGTGCGCAAATTACATCAACGTCCAACACGGTTCCCATAGAAAGAATGCTGAGTCTACGAAAGCGTACACCGGAAGATAAGCCGACTTGCGAAGATTCCAGGGAACTGGCCGTCATTCATAATCAAACTTTCTTACTGTAAAGACGTACCTTTGTCTAATAATTTTGTTGTACTAAATAAATTGATTTTTAAAAAAGGACTTTGAGTGTTCGATAAGTTATTTGGCGCAGTCGGTAGGATAACCGGGATTGATTCGTATCGAACGGACAATTTTCGTATCAACGATTAATCGGTTATCGAACAGTTGGTGCTCGTTTGTTGAGGTGTTTGAAACGAAGTGGCTCCTTGGATATCAGGACACCCAATCTATCGAAGATTCGTGGAAGGCCCCATTAGCAGTGAACCAACGAAATTTGGAACCAATATTGTCCAAATTTGCAAGGAATACTACCTGGTGAAGACAAAAATTGTGAATCCAGAAGTTGACCTTATAGGATAATGCTCAGAGCCTCAATTTATTTAATGTGAGTACAACTTGATGTCTATTGAAAATTTAACAACAATTCTTGAAAATTTATCACTAGATATTCCTTCAGCTGACTCCTATCACCCATACCAATTTCCAAATATTTCAATCGAACCAGTTAGCATAAATTTTGAACAAAAAATGGCACAACAATTCAAACCAGAATACTTAAACTGTGTCCCTCAATTTGACGGAAACCCAAATGATCTGAACAGATACATTTCAGTTTGTGACAGTATAATTAGAACATTTTATGATGCTCAGAATCCTGACAATTTTCAGAACACTTATTTGTTGAATTCCCTAATTTCAAAATTGACAGGAAATGCCAAATTAATTATTAATATACAGAATGTTTCTACATGGGATGACCTCAAAGCCACCCTGTCTAGAAACTTTGCAGACCAAAGAGATGAAACTTGCCTTAATAGGGACCTAGTAATGATGCGGCAACAAAATAATGAAAAACCTCAACAGTTTTATGACCGTTGCCTCAATCTGCTCAATTTACTTTGTAGTTATATAGATTTGCATGAGGTAGATGATGCTTCAAAAATTTTAAAGAGAACACTTTACAACAACCTAACTCTAAAAACATTTTTGTCAGGGTTGAAAGAACCATTAGGTACTACTATCCGTTGTATGAGACCAAAATCACTTAATGAAGCATTACAATTAGTCACTCAAGAAGACAATATTCATTATTTCCAAAATTATACTAGCAGAACTTTAACCAGAGCAACTCCTGTAAACATTAGACCACCGTTACAACAACAAACTCAACCTGTTCAACAACAAAGATATTTTAATCCCATGCCAAGACAACCTTTCAATAATCATACTCAAAATAACCATTTCCGGGCGCAAAACAACTTCCCATCGCAACCAATTCCCATTCACTCGAAGCCAATCAATCAGCCACAAAAGTTCTTCACCAACTCACAAGTTTTTGGTAATAATCAGCAACAAAAACAAAACGTTTTCAAACCAAATCAAAATCGAACATTTCCACGATCTACCCCAATGAGTGTTTCCACTCGACAAACTTCAAACAACTTTCAACAAAATTCGCAAGGCTTCTTTCCAAGACAACCCCAACAAAAAAACTTTATTTCTGAGGAGCTATATAATACTGAATTAAATCAAGATGATAATTTTTCAGTAGATGACCAAAGTCAGTTCTGCCCCACTCACTCAGTAGATGACCAAAGTCAGTTCTGCCCCACTTACTCATTCGATGACCAAGGTCAAGGTCACGAAGAAAAAGCTTATTACGATTATTGCGAAAGTCAGCAGGTTCAGAATTTTGACGAAAACCCGCATTTTGATAAAAATTTTCAGAACCTGCCTCCAATGAACGACCAAACATAAATCCACAAATTATTCCCTTCAATACTTCCAATTCAGGAGAATTGCCATATATTTTATTACCTGACTATAATCTTAAGCTTTTAATTGATTCTGGGTCCACTAAATCATTTATTGATCCAGATATAGCCTTCAAAATTTTTCCAAATGCTATTAGAAATGACCCCTTTATAGTCTCTACTGTCTTTCAGAAATCAGCTCATAAACATAGCGCAATGGTACCTGCTTCAGAAATATTCAGATTACCAGAATCCCAAAACTTGAAATTCTATTTGTTCGAATTTCATAATGTATTTGACGGTTTGCTAGGACTTGACAATCTGAAACTGCTTCAAGCGAATTTGAACTTCAGTAAAAATCTTCTTGTAACTCCTTATACCCAAATCAAACTGAAGTACCATAAAACTCAAAACAATCTTAATTTAATCACAGTTGCACCTCGAACAGAACAAGTTATACAAATAAAAACTTCAATTGCTAAAGGTGAAATAATAATACCCCATCAAAAATTTCACAATTGCGAAATTCCGGAATGCTTAACGTTAGCAAAAAATGGCAAAGCATTGACAACAATCTTAATACAACATCTCCCGTAGTCTTGGATTTTTCAGAACCTATTTCAGTAGAAAAATTCAATCGAAAATTCATAGAAGAAGTAAATTTCAATAATTTCGATGATTCCGAAAAAACGAATTTTGACTTCACTAATTTTCGCACAGACCACCTAAACGAAGAAGAAAAACATTACATCTTCAACTTATGTAAGGAATTTTCTGATATCTTCTATCAGGAAAACATGCCCCTTACTTTTACAAGTAAAATTAAACATAACATAAAAACTTTCGATGAAACTCCTGTTTATTCCAAATCTTACAGATACCCATTCATACATAAACAAGAGGTTGAAAGTCAAATTAAGAAAATGTTAGACCAAAAAATTATAAGACCTAGTAACTCACCCTGGTCATCACCGATTTGGGTTGTGCCCAAAAAGGCGAACGCTTCTGGGAAGCAAAAATGGAGGGTAGTCGTAGACTACCGAAAACTCAATGAAAAGACAATCGACGACAAATACCCACTTCCAAATATTACTGATCTTTTAGACAAACTAGGGAAGTGATATTTTACTACCTCAGATCTTGCAAGTGGATTTCATCAAATCGAAATGGATGAACAAGATATTGAAAAAACAGCTTTCAATACTGAAAACGGACACTATAAATATCTGAGAATGCCGTTTGGGCTGAAAAATGCTCCAGCCACCTTCCAACGTATGATGGATAACATTCTTCGCGGTATTCAAAACGAAAAATGTTTGGTATATCTCGATGATATAATAGTTTTTTCAACTTCCCTGCAAGAACACATAGAACGGTTACGATCTGTGTTCCAGAAACTAAGAGAGTCTAACTTTAAAATACAGTTGGACAAATCTGAGTTTTTGCGTAAAGAAGTTGCATATCTAGGCCATATTGTCACCCCTAACGGAGTTAAACCTAACCCCGATAAAATAATTGCCATAAAAAATTATCCATTGCCAAAAACCACGAAACAAATCAAAGGATTCCTCGGACTCCTTGGCTACTATCGGAGATTCATCAATAACTTTTCTAAAATCACAAAACCTTTAACGAAATGTCTGAAGAAGGGAGCGAAAATCGAACATGATGAAGAATTTCTTTCATGCTTCGAGACTTGTAAAAATCTTTTGATAAATGAGCCTATCTTGCAATATCCCGACTTCACAAAACCATTCAATTTGACCACCGATGCAAGTAATGTTGCATTAGGCGCCATCTTGTCCCAGGGACCGATAGGTAATGACTTACCCATGGCGTATGCCTCGAGAACGCTGAATGATTCAGAACAGAATTATTCGGTTATTGAAAAAGAACTGTTGGCAATCGTTTGGGCTACGAAATATTTTCGCCCATACCTGTTTGGACGGAAATTTAACATTTTAACTGACCACAAGCCGTTACAATGGTTGTTTTCGCTAAAAGATCCAAATTCGAAACTATTGCGATGGCGTATTAAACTCGACGAGTACGATTATAATATAATTTACAAAAAGGGCAAACTAAACACAAATGCAGACGCCCTATCACGTATAGAAATTCACACCAAAGAAACAAGGACTTTCTGGGACGAATTAGACGAAATACTCGGAGATGCACGTTTAGCTCCTCAGTCTACAACTTTTGGTAACCAACCAAATCCTATCCATCCAGTCCTAGGAACCCCTGAATATCAGCCCTCTTTTGATATCCAAACCATCGGAGATCCTTTGCCAGACCTAGACGACGTATCTGTTATGGTAAATGTAGGCGATGATGCCGTTGAGAATAATACTGACAGACTCAACGAAGACATTGCCTCAATTCAGGTTTCACCTGACGTAGAACCGTCAATGAACACCCAATCAGAACCTCCTGATCAGCCAGGACCCCCTGCCCAAGCAATACTTCTCAACCAACCAATATCTCTCAACCAACCAGAACCTCCTGACCAAGCTGAAAATGACCAATCGGAACTTCCCATACAAATAGAACCACCAGTAGAAGACGATAACACGGTACATACCAATCAAGAACAAAATCCTGTAGTAGACATACCGATCTCTGAAACTGCGGTTAATTATGGTCAAAATCAAATTATTTTCAGTTCAACCTTACATAGTCCCGCTAAACCAAAAATTACTATATTATTTGGTAAAGAGAAACGAATTACTGTACAAATATCGCAGGAAAAATTCGAAGAAGACATTATTAAATTTGTAACGGAATATGTATCCCCTAATGTTCAATATCACATATTCTTCGAAAAACCCAATGACTACGAACGTTTTTCTGCCGTAATATCAAAAAATTTTAAATGGCCATCACTTAAATTCAAAAAATGTAATTCGAAGCTCATAGATGTCACTTCAAACAAAGATGCCGAAGAAATTATTAAAAATTATCATGAAAGCAAAACTAATCACCGCGGAATTGATGAAACCGAACAAAGAATCAAAAGTAAATATTATTGGCCATTCTTGAAAAATTCAGTCCAGACCTATATTAACGAATGTGAGATTTGCCAACAAAGCAAATATGAGAGAAATCCTATTAGAATGAAAATGAACATAACCCCTACCGCGACAAAGCCTTTTGAAATAATTCATCTCGATACGTTCACTATAGAAAAATCAAAATTTCTAACTATAATAGACACGTTTTCTAAATACGCTCAAGCGTACTACCTAGCATCAGTGAATGGAACGGAAATTGTAGATAACCTAATACAATTCTTTTCCCATCACGGAGTGCCCAAACAGATCATAGTGGATAACGGTAGTGAATTTAAAAACTTTGTAGTCCTTGAACTACTAAAATTACACAAAATCAATGTTCACTTCATATCCCCTGATCACCCACAGTCTAACGGTATGATCGAAAGGCTCCATTCCACGCTAATCGAACACATCCGTTTACTCAACACCCAAGGATACCTAAAATCACCTGCTAAAATGAAAATGAAATATGCAATTTTAGCATATAACAATTCAATTCATTCAACCACAAAATTAAAACCCATCGATATCATCAATGGTCATATTGATAACGAAAATCCCTTCAGCGTTGATATTGACCAAATCCTGCTCAATGACTATATAAATAGTCATAAAGAGAAAACAAAAATCCTTTACTCTAAAATCAACAGAGACCTTGTTCGAAATAAAGAAAAAACCATCGAAAGAGTAAATAAAAGCCGTGACGACCCCGCGATCTTTGAACCAAATCAAACTATTTTTGTCAAAAAACATCAACGTCAAAAGAATGCTAATAAATTCAGCAAGCCAACCACTTTAACCCTTAATTACTCGCGCTAATTTATTCGAACTTTTTCCCGCGTGGTGTATTTTGTACACCACCATTAATTTGACTTGTTTTTAGGTGAAATGAAAACGCAATTTTTTTGTTTGCGGTAATTTAGATTAAACAATGCAAATGAAGTATTTACGAACATTTTAATCATGTTGAAAACCTGACAAAAAAACAAAATCTATTTCAAAAAGCCTTTAATCTTCTTCTGCTTCCTCATCGTGGCCTAAATTATGACAAGTTTGACATTTTATTACAGCTGTAGTATGTTCTTTGCATACAAAATTTCGACACAATGTACACCTCATTGTAGTCACTCTGTTTTTAGAGCGTCCACATAATACACAACGGCTCCTTATTTTTTGAGGTGGTTCTGCAGGAGTTACGTCTTCATTGGCTTGATTATACTTGGACAATAAAAGTTTGATCCTCACTGGTAAGTTTTTCAATTTTGATCTTTCGGCAAGATGTTTTTCCATTAGAAGCAAAGCCATTGATTTCAAAAACGTTCTTCGATTTTTTGCCGGGTTATCAGGATGTGTTCCATTATATAGAATCTGTGCGTTCACTCCAGCTATGTTCAGCAAATGAAAGAAAATGCACAACGGCCATCTATTGGTTCTACGCGAAACTGAGTAATTTCCACAAAGCTGATCAACTGTGTCAACACCGCCTTTGGTGTCATTGTAGAAATGGATAACTTCTGGCTTATGTGTATTTGCGTTCACCGCATCATCATCGTGCATGGTTGAAATCAATATAACTGCCTTATTTTTCTTAGGAGCAAAGGAAACCATCATCAAATTTTTTTGAAAGCCAAAAAGAGCTGATTTTATAGCTCTATTTTTATGCGGCTGGAATTCAGATGGAATATCAGCCTTGTTTTTCCGGAGAGTGCCCACAAGTGTGATTTTTTTTTGCAACAGTTCCATTGCAAGTGGACAACTGGTGTACCAGTTATCACAAGTCAAATTACGGTTTTTTCCTCCTACATGCTCTAGAAGTCTCATTACAATATCTCGTGGGGAATTGGATACTTTGTATTGTCCATCTGGTTGCTGCCCACAATATATTTCTAGGTTGGAAGTATAATACGTCTTGGCATCGCATAGTGCGAACAGTTTCAATCCATACTTTGCCGGTTTACTGGGTATGTATTGTATGAAATTGCAGCGGCCCCGAAATGGAACTAGCATTTCATCAATAGTCAAGTACTCGCTATGACAATAATTTTGTTTGCAGTTTGTTACAAATTCAGTAAATATATTCCGAACAGCTGCCAATTTATCTGATTTTTTTCTTTCATCTCTCGTTTTTTTATCATCAAATCTAATTTTAGATAAAATAAAGAGAAAACGATTGTAGCTCATGCACGCTGCAAAGAGATCAAGGCCTGTCCCATCTTGCATCCAGAGTTCGTGAAAATTCGTATGATTGACTTTTTTCAATCCGGATAAGAACAATAGACCAAAAAAAGCCAACAGTTCATTGTTTGTAATCAATTTGGCATCTCGTTCTCTGGAATAATTTGTGTGTTGGCTCACAACAAATTTATTCGTATTCAATACAATATCATCAATCATTTCATTTGTGAAGAATTTTTGGAACGCGTCAAGTTCATTTGTTATATTTATTGCACAACGGTTAGGACGTGGCAATATTTTTACAATGTTTTTGTGAGAGGTTTTGGCAAACTTGCGCACAACAGGTGTCTTTTGCCATTTTATAGCTCTATTTTTCCCAAAGAAAAACTCCCCATCGGCACTTTCATCTCCATCAGTCTCACTAGAAATCTCATCTTCACGGTCACTACCTTCTAGTTCTGACGTACTGTCATGGTCACTTTGAGTAACCACCATCTCTTCATCTTCGTCATCTTCCTCATAGCCCAGAAATTCTTCATCTGAACTTCCAGCCTCTAAGTAGGCCCTCATTTCCTCCTCCGTTAGGCATTTGGGATTTTTTATGGGAATAGAAGACCTGAAATCATGAAAAATGAATGAATGAATGAATAAATCAACTTAGCGTAAAAATAAGCGAGAAAACTTTCAGATGTCGAAAAATACCCATACATAACATCATCGCACAATAAAACTAACGTGTTTGTAAACAATATTGAATACTTACATAATTTATCCTATTTCCCGCGCGGTGTATTCTAGGCACCAACGTGACAACGCGTCAAAATTTACGTATAAACACACAGCTCAGTCGGGCGTTCGGCGTATAACTGATCGATCACATCCCAGACATGTTAGACATAGGTTAGATGGGAGTCTAGAGCCACAAAAAAAATTCTACGTTCGATGGTAGCAAGAAATTTGGCGCTGGTGTACAAAATACACCAGCGCGAGTAATTAAGGGTTAAAAACGGTAAATAATCAGTCTAAAACAGTTTCGACAAACTCCCAAGAAAAGGTTCATATGGACAACCTAAAACGTCCTCTTAAAAAAACATACAATTTCTAAGTTCAACATTATATATTATTTCAGATTTCCTGTTGTCTTTGGACTTCATGAAAAAATTACTGTAAGAAATTTGGAAAATAATCCAGGCCTAATCCCACTGAAACTAGGAACCGCTAAAATCGAGGAATACACCCACACTCTGATTCATTATTATGATTTGTCTCCGATTATTATCGAAATCAATAAGCTTCAATCACAATCAAATGTACTGATGAGTACTATTACAAAAAATAAAGATTATCTCCATGACACTTCAAATTACTTGAAAATTTTGACATTTACCAAAGAGAAAGTAGAAAGTAAATTAAAAGAAATTATACCTCATCCTCAACGAACAAAACGAGGTCTCATCAATGGTATAGGTTCAATATTTAAGTCTATCACTGGAAATCTTGATTCCGCTGATGGCGAAAGATACGAAAACCTGATCAGAGAACTTCAAGATAACCAGAGTAAATTGAGTAACAGCATTAAAAAGCAAAACAGTCTGACCATTGATTTGATAAATAAATTCAATGACACAGTTCAACAGATAAGTCATAATGAAAAATTGTTAGATTCAAAGATTCGACAAATTTTTCATATAATAAATCAAACTACGTACAGAGAAAATTCAACTTTTATTAAGGATATTTTGATTCAAATCATAAACATGTATGAAATAATCAATTCAATATTGCAAGATGTCGAGAATTCGATCTCATTTTCCAAATTGAAAATAATGCATCCAAGTATAATACAAACGGCTGATCTTTATAAGGAACTACTGAAGATTCAAAAAGAATTAAAACAAGAGCAACTACCATTTTCAGTGACCTTAGATAACACGCTCATGTTCGAAAATATAATAAGAATCAAAAGTTACATCTTAAATAACAAAATTACCTATATTTTAGACGTTCCTATCATGCATCCTTATTCTTTCGAATACTACCATTTATATGCCATACCCACTCCCACAAGGAGTCAGTTTGAGGCTATAATTCCTCGAAAAAGATATTTATTGAGAAGTCAGTTGTACTATACATTCCAAAACGACGAATGCCTACGAGTTTCACCGCAATTCTATATTTGCAAAAAATTACACCTTCAAGAAGTCGAAAAAAACAACCCAGCATGCGAGATTCAGATGCTAAGTGTACAGAATATAACTTGCAATCGAGTACGAATAGAGCTCACCAAACCAATCTTCAATAGACTGGAAGATTCCAATCAATGGATCGTATTACTGCCATCCATGGAGACCCTTAAGTTCATCTGTGAAGAACAAGAAGAGATTTTAAAACTCACCGGAACCTACTTAATAGAAATTCCAGTAGGTTGCCAAATAATCTGCCAGAAGGAAATAATCGCCAACGATAGAATTTCTACAGTCCCGAAACAGCCAATCCTACTACCTGATCTGAGCCTAGAAGTCGAATCCATTCCAAACCTGAATTCCAGCCTTCAGTTAGAGGATATTAAACTGGACGAACTTCATGAAATTAAAACTCAAATTATTAATAATCAACCAGACGTGTCATTTGGAAGAATTTCACACACCCCTAGTTTGTGGACAATAGCTATTTACTTAGTATTGTTCACAGTATTGCTGTACATCTGTTATAGGAAGCTGATATTGCCATGGTATATCCATAGACGACCCAGTCAAGGCCCAAGAGGAGACATAGAACTTTCCGATGTTCAACTCCCTCGCTAACCCTCCGGAGTTGAATTTTGTGGGGGAGGAATTACATCAACGTCCAACACGGTTCCCATAGAAAGAATGCTGAGTCTACGAAAGCGGACACCGGAAGATAAGCCGACTTGCGAAGATTCCAGGGAACTGGCCGTCATTCATAATCAAACTTTCTTACTGTAAAGACGTACCTTTGTCTAATAATTTTGTTGTACTAAATGAATTGATTTTTAAAAAAGGACTTTGAGTGTTCGATAAGTTATTTCGCATTCAAATTCTAAGAAGCACCTTTGTACCAAATTTTGGCTCCCTAGGACTCACTATTACGGAGAAACAGAAATGAATGAGTAAGTGTTAAGTGAGTGACTTTCGCATTTATGAGAAAAGACTAGTTGTTATCCGCGATTTCGTTCTGATCAACATCTAAATTATTATAATGGAACCCAAGATCGATCAATGTGAAACGTTAATTTTGATTTCCCTACTATCTGAGCGTACAATTTTAATTTGAAACTGGAGCGTTACAATTTGTTTACTATTTGTTAAAAAGGATGAAATCCAGTTCAATGTTGTACTTACCTCACATGCCATAACTCTATAATATCTTCATCAATTCCTGATGGTTCACATAATCAAAGGCAAGTCGCAGAATATTGCAACAGGGTATTCATCCGTATCGATAAACTGGTAAATTCGTTTATGGAACGAATACATTGCCGTGGATGTAGACGAGAACACCTAATGCATCATAATGTCAAACGAAATAAATCGCAATTGATCACATAGTACAAAATAGGAATAAACAGCGGCATAATGTACAGTTTCAAAACGTAATCAATGAATCAATACGTACTTTCCCATAACGCTAAAGCATCATAATATACTTCAATCATAAACATGATGCTTCATAAAATCATTCCATCATAATAGCAACGCATCATAATATGAAACAATCATATTCGTAATCGTTAGAAATCGTAACGCATCATAATGTACTTTGTCATAATCCTATAGTTAATATAGTCCATATAGTTATATTTCATTCGTTTGTTTATAGTATGTGGGACTAATGGCGGATGTTGAAGTTTTGAACACATTGAATATCTAAGAAGAGCCCTATGAAACTGAAAAAGCTAAAATACCATGAAATACATTTGAATTTTGTTGATTTTTTGTTGCCTGGGAATATTTTTGTACTGTTTCATTTTGGTTGATTTTTTAATATCTGAGAATATATATTTAACTTTGAAAAAATGTTTTTCAACTGTTTTTCAATAAACTATATATTTTTTTAAATTCATTTAACTCTCTAAATAGTTAACCTTCAATTGCTATCGAAATTGTCTAGTCAACAACTGAGAAGAATATGCTCCAAAATTCAAATGATAAATTTAGCTCAAATCGAAGAGGGTTTCAAATATATGTAGTCATAACCAAGTTCCCACATTGACTCTGTTTTTGATATCGACAAATAATATCTCCATTTTAGTTGTGATTTCGATATGAGAAAAATGACCAGTACAATTTTGCTCCTCTACAATTTTTTCAGAATTCATTATCTTTGTCAAAATTTTATAACGTCAAGGTTTTTTCATTACATTTGAATAACCATGTGGAAACAATACCTGTTTGCTACCACCTACCACCGACATCTTAGTGCCAATATTAGGCTGATGAGAAGTGTTTGAACAACGCTAACGTTTATTACATTTTTATTCATGAAGGGCGCAACGTATAGGTGTTTATGGCTTCGGCGTGAATAGTGTAACGATAGCGATATACTGTATTTACCGCCCGATAGTGCATAAATAGCTATTTTCTACAGAAAAAAATTATAGAAAAAAATGCTATTTCACCAGTTCAATAATGTTCTGAAAATGTCACTATTCTATCTCGCAAATTATGATACGACTGAACAACAATAAATTTAAGAAGTTAAATCAACTGACTCTAATTTCGGCAGGGTAACTTTTTACAATTGGAATACATTCCTATTTCAAGGATACAAAATGATTTTATGATAGGTTATAGGTTTGTCGGAAAATTAACGATATTTGTCTGTGTTTTTAAATCGATATTCGATTCATTTCCATTACTTCTATATGAATTTTTCTACATGATTGCTCGCCAAACATGTTTCGTATACAAAATGCCTTCCGCAAAAACTCGCTGTCTTTGAATGCAAAAACCAATATCAGTATTAGATTCAGAATGAAACGCATCCTCCTATCGGTTATTACTGTCATCCACATTACGTCGGGCATTAAGTAACACTCCTGTCGGAAATGCTCAAACTCATTCCGAATTTAACAATGAATGGGCTCACTAATAGGCGATAATTTGAATAGGTTACGGGTCAGATCCACATCAGGTCTCACGGCAGTAAAAAAAAAATTGTCAGCAAACCTCATTCACATTCTGGGAGAGTTTAGTCCGAATTGCCAACCTACATGTTTCATGAAAATCCCCTTTTGCTTCAATGACCCTAGTTTTCATATATTTGTGTATTAAAATTGAGAATATATACGTTTGTTCTGTTGGTTGCATAAATTGCTAGGCTTGTTACTGAAAATAGATGTTCGTCCAATTATTGTAAAGATCGTTCCAGATTAATTAAAGATAAAAAACCGACATTCTGATGATTCTTTCCATCTCCAAAATCATTGAACGATAGGCTTGTGAAATGGGTGAAAGGCATAACATCTGTCAGAAACATCCCTAGAAATCAAACATGGCAAACATTTCCCTGGATTACCTAGAGAGTTTATTTTGACCATAAAATAGTTATTAGGTACCTTTTTGAAAAAATCAACATATTCAGCTGATAAAGTTTTCATTTTTGTTCAAGAATTAAAGTGATACAGGTTTTTCATGAAAAATTTTGGGTGGCAACTAGGACGAAACTCTCCTATTGAGTGATGATGATATTTAGTGTGTATCGTTTCAAAATGGGGTTAACTCAAAATGAAGGCAGAAGTTATAAACTCTATAATCATTAAAAAATGTGTCAGCTCAGATTATAATCCATATGTCTCGAAATCTTCAGCAATTTGTTCAAATTTGAATGACAATTCAATTAAATACTATGGTCACTAAAAAAAAACTAATCAATACAGTTTATTCAAAAACCGCGACACGTGTTTTGCTATACAATAGCTTTCTCAAGCACAGTTTATGCTTGAGGAAGCGGTTTTTGTAAAACCCATTTTATAGTGAAAATCATACAATAAACTGTATTGATTAGTTTTTTAATATGGATTTCCATCAAGTATCGGCCAGTTATATTCAACTATGGTCACTTGTGGGATTTGGCAGATGCCAAATATTTCGCGTAAAAATTCTGAGTGCTATTGGAAAAGAATTTCGCGAATAGGGCAGACAAAAAGCAAGAGTTATATTTAACCCGTCTCTCTCGGCAAATAGTTTGATGATCAATTTCAAGAAACCGATATAAATTACATCACTTCAAAGCAATATTATCTAATAATACGACGGAGAGCTACAAACTTCAGTGAAATAATAAAAGATATTAAGGTTATGGATTGAATTGAACTACGTGAATCTACAACGCTTTGAGACTCAACCGCTACGATGAAGAGTAGTAATATGCCAAAAAATGTGAAACAAGGAAATATAGAAAATAAATTGATATACGAAACAGTCTATCATAAACAATATAATCTAGAAGATATGTTATATTCAGTCTTTTCAATATGACTTTTTGAAAAACACTTTATTATTGAATACAAAATTCACTTGAATACATGAAAATATTGTTATAAAGACAAATAAGAAACTATAATGAATACGGAATAGATTATAAATCAACTCTGGACACTCATTTGTTATGTGTAGACAGCGGTGTCAGCAGGAGACGGTGAGAAATAACAAAAGTATTAGGTTCTGCTGACTCTGCTGACTCAAAGACTTAGAAGTCGTTATCTTGGTGATATCATGTTACTCACGATATAAAAATTCCCCTTACCTAAGAAAAGTTGGTGATTTCCAGAAACTTTTATTAGGAAAGAGTTTTATCATGAAAACTCGTGGTAAGCTCGACGTCTTCTTTGACGAGATCTTATAGACGGACGCTGGGTCACGAACGGTACTTTGATGAGTTTGACCAATTCATCCAAGAATTGCTTCAGCTTGTGTTCGGCGATGGTGAGATCGTCGACATTTATTTGATTTAATTTCAGGGGTTTCAGCTTCGAGAGTTTTTATTTTTCCGTAAGGTGATCACAGCCTCGATATGTTATATGAACTGCATGTTCGTTGCAAGTTACGTTCTGATATCTTCCAACGAAATATTTGGAATAAATTCTCTTGTTTCCAATAAAGGCGTTGCATTCAGACTGGAGTTTCTGAAGAGTATTGGATTCGATGATTTTTGTAACTACTTCTCTGCCAATACAATTTATGGTGACTGGTAGGGGATCGGATATGAACATTAGCCACAGGTTTAGGGAAATCACTTGAACGTTGTAGTCCTTTGCGTAGATTACTGTTGATCTAAAAAGTGTGAAATTGGAGCAGATACCTCCTTTCTGCTCCTCAATATTGTCAGTTTCCATTTAATTCATGAAATTGAGAGAATATCAGTGGCCCCTTCAGAGAATAGGGGTGGATAGTTACCCATTGATTTTATATGGATTACCACACACTGTGTGCCTATAGATACTCGTATCTGTATGCCACAGAAAGATGAAAGCATATTAGTTCATTTGGATACCAAAGAAAACCGAATTAGATTTGTTAATGTTCGCAACAGCTGCAAACTCAGGATAAGCGATAGCAAAAAACCACACAATCAGAGGATTAGGAATGAACTGCTTGCTAATCCCAACGGGTCTAGATACTTCTGGTCGGTAGGTTAAGCTGTTAATCAGAACTTTACAGAATCCCAAATTCCACCACTAACACAAGCGGATGGTTCAATGTCAACAACAGCCTGTTACGTTTCAATTTAGCACTAGATCAAACTGCTCTTATGTGACTTTTCAAAACACTACCTTACCTTTTAAGATTTTTATTCAAAGGATATTAACAATGTAATTGAGTTACAAGTAGATTTTATTCATTCAACATCATAGTAATGGGAATCTTCCGTTCCATAGAAAACTATACCTGAAATGTACAAGAATATATGTATGCTCCCTGACTAACTGCTTTGACCAGTATTTACGCATTCTTCTATTGCCAATCGACGTTGGAGATCCGAAATTCCTCGCTAGGTTGAAATAGTTGTTATTGTTTGTTTCTCAGTTTTCTTCACCTATCATTTTTTTCAGCCGTTGTCTGCCTTATTCCCTATACCTTTCCGAGAATATTTCTTGCATAGATTGTTATTCATCACTTCCAGAAGGTTTACTGACATATTAGAGCCATATCGCCTGAAAAACAATATTAGTTACCTCTGGGTTTCTGAATACTGTTTGATATTTTCGGTAAATATTCTGCATAATATGAATGCTCTAATATTTGTACTGAAAGGGAAGGATGTGTCGACTTACCTTATATGTTTCTATTCCATCGCATGAATAAGGATTGGTAAATAGTTGAAAATAGGTTGGAACAATATTTTTGTATACATTCTAATACAAGGTTAAGAGACAGCTGTTGGTTGACATCCGCCGAACTTTCGTAGTGTCGTTCCGTCGACTTACACCGAACTAGTTCTACAGTTGTTCACGGGTGAGGGATTGATCGGTTACTCAAGTTGTCAAGGGTTGTTTAAGGGTTGCATTGCTTTGAGAAGGAGTTTTGATGGGTCATGGACTTGTTGATGATGTATCAAGTGGCTGTGGAGGAATTGTTAGATTTATGATGTTGTGCACAGCGCCCCCTTGGTGCTTGTAGTGTAGATTGGACGCACCGTGGCAACAACTGGTTAGCTGTCAGATGTGGCAGTCTTTTAGTATTCGGAAGTTGACTTTCGATGAGGTTGGTTCGGAGTTCAAAGCGTACCATCAGACTGATTGTAGGATATATTTGGTTTTATTTGTGCCATCCTTCACGGGGATTATTTCTACAAGTCAGGATTGTATAGTGGAAGACTGATTGGTCATTTTGGTGTGGATATTTGCAGTCTGAAACTTAATCTCTTTTGAGGATTTGTGGTGGTTACCGAACTCGTGCCAGGTGGAAGGATTTCCGAAATTAGGTATGTCTGAATCACTGTCGCATCTCTCATGTGGTCTTAGCTATGATATCACCTCTTCAATTCTACAACCTTCGTTTCTCGTCTCTAGATTCATAAGAAACAGAAGGCCCTCAGTCACTCATCAAGTCCCAGCAGGACTTCCGTGCAGAGCACCGCACACGAAGAATCGTATAGAAAACCCCTTGGCCAGGGTAAGAATTTTACCATTAAATGTGTTTTTGATGAGTTTAGTAATTTCTGATTCCATCGTTATATCTCAAATGAATATTAGTATTGAAGAGAGGTTTCAACACTCATTCAATTTGTTTGATTTTTACGGATCATATGGTTATACAGGGCACCCAAAAATATACTCTTGTTATCTTGCTACTTTGCTTAATGAAAATATACCAGGGGTATTGATTAGTCAAATAGTCCTATTGAATGGGGGTTGAATCTCACCTTGTTGCTATCTGATTCTGATTGAGAATTTTCTTCCGTAGGGTTTTTTTTTCCTTCTTTCCTTTTTGTTCCCTGTTTTCCTGTTTTCCTTTCTTTTTCCTTCTCCTTTCCTTTTTTTTTCTTCTCCTTTCCTTTTTTTTCTTCTTCTTAAGTTTCTTTATCTTTCTGGATCTTATTTGGTGATCCATTACTGGTCCAGCTTGTTGTGCCCTACAGGGTGATCTATCTTGGTGGTGCTACAGGGTGATCCATCTCCACCGTACTACAGGGTGATCCATCTCAGCAGTACTACAGGGTGATCCACTTCCGTCGAACTACGGGGTAGCCTAACACCATATACCGGGTGGCCCAAAATGAGCACGCAAATTATAATTGATTTATTTGAAAATTTGTGCTATACTGAGATATTTGAATAATTGTTTGCCCTTATGTTTATTGATACCTGTTGATATAGTGTTGTTTATCGTTTATTGATTAAGAGTTGTTTATTGATACCTGGTTGATATAGATATTTGTGAAACGGAAATTGAGGTATATTCTTCCTTTCACGATTGCTGGTTGACACCGATGCGCCTACGCCTGAGCTCACGCGACGCAAACGAGTTTGTCTTACCATCCGATACTAGTATTTACGATTTCACCTACTCAATTTTCGTGGTAGTTTTACTCGACGTATTGTAGTTTTTTTTGAGCGTCGTTACTACCGTAATTTATGGCTGATTGAATTCGTGGTTATATACACCGCGCTCTTGTATTGTCATTTGAACGTCGCGTAGTAGTGTGAATATTGCATTGTCGTCTTAAAAGCGTTGTTGGTTAATCCATGTAAGTTAGGATTACTGAATAAATCATATTGGAGATCTTTATCTTTTATTTCCAATATTAATTGGTAAGTTATTGATATTGTGAGTTACTTAGGGTATCTGGAGGATTAAATTTACCTGGCGCCCATTAAGATCTATTTGAAATTTGCTAAGTTGTTTAACCCACTCCCGTCTCCACTGTTTAGCTTAGTCGCGGATACCCATCTGTCTTATTTGTTACCGACAGATGATTTAGTCTCCTCTTGTGGTTTGTGAGGTGACAAGCCATAGAAAAAGCAAATCTACTAGCGGAACAATTTGCGTTTCATTCCACATTCCACCCACTATTTCCATACCATAATCCACAATGCCGAAAATTACTTTTGGACAGAGTCTAGTCAGGTGAATTTTAAAACAGCTCAATATCAACAAGGCGTCTGGCCCTGATAAAGTGCTCGTCATCGTACTCAAAAAGTGCGCAAATGAACTCACACCAGTATTTTGCAAACGTTTCGACCTGTCTTACAAGACAGGGGTTTTTCCTTCATGTTTCCCGCGTTCAGCCTATTCCCAAAAAGTGCAAGAAAAATCTTTCGAATAACTATAAACCAGTGGCATTGATATCAGTAATATCAAAAATCATGGAGAAAGTCGTCAACCACCATATCCTCAAATATTTGGAAGACTTCAACATCTTGAGTGACCATCAATATGTCTTTCGGAAACAATGATCAACAGGCGACCTTCAATCGTATGTCACCCATATTTGAAATAACGTAATCGAGAAACATGGAGAATCAAGAGCTATTGCCCTCGTGTGTGGTATTAGGGTATGCTGGTAAAACTTTGATGCTATGGCTTGTGGGATCATTTCTGTGTACTGTGTATGAAAAAACGTTTTCTGCAAGTGGCTACCGATGGATACCTCTCGAATACTTTCACCATCAATGCTGGTGTTCCCCAGGGATCCATATTGTCTCCAATCCCCTTTTTATTGTATACCAACGACATTTCGAAAAAAAAAGAATACTTGCTTTGCTGTCTCGTCATTTTATTTGAAATCCAGAACGTCAGCTACGGAGGTACATCTTCGCGAGCAGAAGGAGATTGTATATCTTGATGTTGATCTAGAAGTGATTTTGAATTGGAGTGAAAGTAACCAGGTTTCATTCAATGCCACAAAAATCCAGGCATCGGTTTTCTCCAAGAATATAAATGTCTCCGAACCGGATATAATAATGACAGGTCAGACAATTTCGCTTTCTGCTTCGATGAGTTTGTTGGGGTTGAGACGGACACCAGTATGTCTTGGCCAATCATATCACTGGAATTGCAAAGGCTGCTTCTCAAAAGCTTGAAACACTGTTCTGAACCAGAAAACTTCATACACCTCAGTAACTTTTGATGCTTTATAAAGCTCAGATCAGACCTTCTTTGGACTCCATACAGAAAAAGGCCATCCGCCTCATGGGAGACGCGAACATCACGTGCAACCTTGATAACAAATCTGTTTTAAATCTGTTTTTCCGTTAATCAGCTGTCGCCCTCATACGAACGACAACTCACAGAAGTTGAGAAACTTGTACGAGCTAAGGACTAACGAGGTCTTACCTTCTGACGTGTGATTCCTAACACGGTTGCAGAATCATTACAGCTTCAATCAGATAAATTCTGTCGAGAAAAATATCTGGTAGAGGCGGAAATTGAATCCACGGCCTTCCGATCGTGAGTCGGGCGTACTATCACCACGGCCAATTCCACAACATCTGGAACATCGAAGAAAGGTTGGAGATTTATCTCTTTTCTATAAATACTTTCACGGGAGGTGTTCAAGTTACTTCGCACGTTCGATTCCACCAAGAGCGGTACATATCAGAAATACGCGACGAACTGTGGCTACCCATCGTTTTGAGGTTCAACTCAGTACCCCTCGAAGTTCACTGTTTAAGAACTCTTTCATCCGGTGAACTGCGTTCATGTGCTTGTGTTTTGTTCTTTTAAAAAATAGACTTGTTTTATTCAATCATTTTTGGTATATTACCATATTGGTGAGAGTTGTGATCATTTATATTCCTTTTTTCAGACCACAGATCATTGTGATATCGATCAGACACTATTTAGTGAAGAATTTTTCAGTGAACCATATTTTACATCTTATGTAACTCAGTTGAACCACTCAATTGAACCACTTGTTCCTAGATAGTGTTAATATTATATGAATACTGAGAAAACTGATAACGTGTTTGATATTTTATTGAGAGTATGAATGCCCTGAGAGAAAGAATTCAGATATGACTCGTAAAATCAGGGTAGTCGGGGAGTAACAGCACCACTGCTCGTAGACAAAAAAAATGTCCGAAATCTGTTCTTTCGTTAACCAGCTGTTGCTCCCTTACGAACAACAACTCTCAATAGTCGATACTTGTGGAAGATAAAGATTAACGAGGTCTTACCTTTTAACGTGTGATTCTAAACACGAGTTAGACATCAATAAAAATAAAATTTCTTGATAAGAACTCTGAGCCAGAGCTGTATCGGGGAATGGCATCTTTTTCAGTATTGTAGTGCAATTTCATGAAGTGAATAACTGTTCCGTATACTATATTCGATTTATTGGCAATGGAAATATCTCCAATGGAACAGAAATTTATTACATCCTCAACTTGGCAAATCCGATAATCCAAATTGAGTTCATGCTTTCAGCCGGACATTTTCGGAAGATATTTCCTTCTGGAACTCATAAATAATTCAAAATTCACCTCTCCAAACATTTTAGTACAGAAACAACGAAACCCTTAATCCCACTGAAATGATTTAAAGTTTCACTACAAGTGTGGGA
This sequence comes from Leptinotarsa decemlineata, assembly GCF_025532065.1. Taxonomy (NCBI): domain Eukaryota; kingdom Metazoa; phylum Arthropoda; class Insecta; order Coleoptera; family Chrysomelidae; genus Leptinotarsa; species Leptinotarsa decemlineata. The sequence continues at coordinate 2,979,064 of NW_027412590.1, forward strand.
TTATTCATTGCATACAAATTTAACCTCGCATAGTTTTCAAAAAGGAAATATTTTGAATGATGAAATGAAATTTTTGTTAACTGAGGCTCATTGCCGTTACTGTGGGTATATAACATGATGAGAATTTTTAGAGCAGTCGATGAGAGTATCACTAGTTACAAAACAGAACTTTAGCGGTGATTTCTACATTACGACGATAACTTACTTCCAATTATTAACGCAGAGCAACGTTAACTAGTATTACCAAATACATACAAAACATGAAACACTTGATATGTGACGCAATTAGCGGAAACTTGATCGAATTTGATAACTTATTCAAGTAATACGTAATTGTGAGATGATCACTGAACAGTTCACAAATTCGCAACTCGTGTTTCGCTTTACAATGGATTCCTCATGTGTGTTCATATTGACTGAATCCTTTCTAATCAGTGCTTTATATACATTCATACACCACAGTTCAGGTATAGGCAAATTGTGAATATGAGCATTATGAAGATTTTATGAACTCATTGAATTGACATAGTAACCAATATCAGATTCGACAGAGGAAAATAATTTTAATTTTTTTGGTCATTCAAACTTTCCGAATTCATAAATCGATAAGTTTCCAAACATTTCTGGAGGTTGAACTGTAGAATTGATATTTATATTTAAGACTCTACCACTATATTTTTTCCCAAATAGGTGTAGTTACAAATTTCAATAAAGTCAATTAACTTTTATATCAAATCAACACGACCTATGTAAAAATTTGGACATTCAAGAAACACTTTATCACGACATCTTCGCTTCGCAGTATTACTGGAATTTTTTGTGAAACTTTGTAGTTAAACCTCACAATAAAGTGTTTTTTGAATACGTTATGGATTTTCATCAAGTATCGGCCGATTCCATTACATATAAAAATTTGGAATTCAATCAACCTTGATCCATGACTCATGAACTATTATTTCAGTTAAAACGACTTGAAACCAATTCGTTTAGAAATTAGTTTCATCATAAAAGTATTAGAATTTTTTGCTTATCAATTTTCCAATGAGAATTTTAAGTCAAAATTTACTTTACTAACTTCAAATGTTAAAACCATGCTGTTGTTCCAAACAAGAGGTTTATGTTTCAGTGTTCCGAATAGTGTCAAAAGTTTTCTCTATTTTCCATCCATCACAGATTTTTTTTAGGGAAACTGTTTTTCAGTTGAATAAGAATTTGTAACATTTATTTGGTTAAATTGAATAAATTCCAAATAGAGATACCACTGAAATAATAGAATAACAATCATGGAATATGAAATTGAACATTGATGTATTTAATGAATCTGAAATGAGCTCTATTACCAAACAGGAATGCTGAATAAACACCCTCTTCAATGATATTTTGTCAAATTATATTTCATTCATGCATTTCACAAGTATTTTTTGTTTTCCATGAACAGTAAGGGTAATATTGTCATTCATAACATATTTGAATATAAGTAATTCATTTCGAGGGAATATCAAACCAATGACGAACCCGTTTATTGATGTTTCCCATAAATACCAATTTTAGAGACACCGTTAGTGGCTGAAGGGTATTGTAGATGACATAATGAGGAAGTTTAGGTTAAGAAAAACGAAAAAAAAACAACAATAAAATTAATTGGCGCTCCGAGACAACTTCATTGATTCCAGTGGCGCATTTGCTTTTTCAGCTGCAGGAAAACCAGGAAAAACCTGCAGACCACATCGTCTGAAGATCTCGATCTGCCAATGTCCTCTCTCTCATAAAATGAGTCTCCAGAGGCTCCAATAGATTCAATACTCCGACAGAACACTTCGTGACATGACTATCGTCAAACTTAAACCAGTCCGTTTCGTCTTTGATCAAGGCGTAATAATGACCAATTTCCTCGCCAGAACTACAATAAACAATGACTGCATGAATATTATAATAGTTTTTGGGGAAAAAAAATATAACCCCTTCAATGCATTATAATAGTGGTCTGCTAGATTGAAATGTTCATCTATTCCGAACATTCGAAAGAGTTTCCTGCTTCCGTCAGAGGTTGAGTCTTATTTGAAATTCATCAGTGTTATTATTAAAATTAGGTTAAGAATGAACGAAATCTCGACTTTCAAAAAGGACACGAACCAAGACAAATATATCTCAGTTCCATACCACCAATACACGAAGAACTTTAGAATGATTTTCAAGAAACTAGGTATAAAGGTGGTTTTCAAAATTAGTCATACACTACAGAGCCTTTTAGGAATTTAAAGAGACAAAGTCGAAAATTCGGAAAAGTCTAGAGTTTACGAAACTGAATATAAGGACAGCGGTGCAAAATATTATGGACAGACAAAAAGATTTATTGAAATAAGATATGAAGAACACTTTGCACACTTAAAATATGAAAGACCTGAAAAATCAGCAGTCGCCCATCATATTTTGCAACAAAACCATTCTTTGGACTTCAGTTCATTAATGTAAGTTAGACGAGTTGAAAACATCAGGCATCTAGATGCCTATGAGAGTGTAGAAATAAGTAAACATAATATAATAAATGATGATGGTGGACCAATATTTAATAGTATACTCATATAGCTTGTTGAAATACTATTCAATTTATTTGATTCACCTGACTATTATATAAGCACACATTGTAAAATAAATTTAAGGATAGTAGATGAGGTAATCTTGTGAAATCAATTTAATATAGCTTATAATATTTCAATTATCAGATTCACCTAACTTTCACACAAGGACACATTGTAAAATCAATTAAAGACTAGAAGATAAGGCAATATTTCGAAATTAATTTTAAATAGCTTATATTCCAATTATTAGATTCACCAGACTATTCCATAAGACATATTATGAAATTAATTCAAGACTAGTAGTTAAGGCAATATAGTGAAATTAATTTAAGACACGCAAGACGCAGGTACCCAGAACAGGTATTTATGGTACAAATAAGGATAGCTTCGTAGTATATTTAGTTTGATCTTCCTCTTGAAGATGATCACTCGGTGATCGAAACACGGGTCAAGATGTTAAAATAATATTTTGGTGTTGGGAAAAATCTCCAGTAATATTCATTAACTTAATTTACTAATAAAACATATAAATCAATTATGTTGGAGCTGTCTTTTCATTTTTCAAAATGGCCTTTGAAACGATTGATAAAAGTATTTTGCTTCAGAAGCTGAGAAAATATGGGGTTGAGGAGATGGTTTATGAATGGATAAGTAATTATTTGTCAAACGGAAAACAGAGTTCGTGTGAACGATTATTTCTCATCATATATAACAAATCAAACAGGGGTACCACAAGGTATTGCACTTGGTCCCTTATTATTCATTCTGTCTCTGAATGATATACAATCATTTACAGATTGTGAGTTCATCAACTTATTTGCAGATATACCTTGTTGGCCTATACTGGAGTATATTCAGAAAAAACTGTTGGCAGAATGAATAAAGTTTTAGAGAAAGTAGAAAGATATTTGAAAACCAATAAAACCAAACTTAACGTTGGAAAAACTAAAGCGAACTGAATTCAAATATAATCAAATAAATACAAACAACATAAATGTAGAAATGGAAGATGAACGTATAGAAATAGTAACATAACTTTGAGATTTCAACTTGATTATTGCTTATCATTCGACGACAACTATATTAAAAACAAGGAAAAAATTGTTCAAATCAAACGAAAATAAAATAGATGCACAGTAGTCAGAATGGGGTTAGTTTATTGATTTATAAACCATCATTTTTGTATATGTTAATAAGTTATTGGCGATTCTTGAAAAAAAAATGCTACAATGCTATCTGCACTACGATGGCTCTCAGTATCCAAAAGATTATTCTATTGTTCAATGGTTTCCATTTATGAAATATGAAAAAAAAAATTACTCCACCATACTTGCTATCATTAATAACTTTCAGTAAGGACATTTATCATCATTCTATCAGGCACAACAGTCAGATTTATATGAATAGAACGAATACAAGGAGTAGTATGAGCAGTTCATTCTTCAGAGGTTTTGTCCGATTCAATTAAATTTACTCCATCATTGAAGATCACAAGACCAAACTGTTAAAATATATTCATTATGGAAATTGAATATTGAATGTTTGTCTGTTAGGTTGTATTTTTTATATAAATTCAGTTGATTATACTATATTTCAAGTTAGCTATCCTGTATATTGGGAAATCCTTATTCAATAAATTATTGTTCTTTTTTTCTCCCTGCGAAGCTCTTGCTGCCTTTTAATCATTACTTTGGAGTAACCATCCTGTTGAAGATCATTTTTGATGATGCGTAATTCTTCCTCGAAACCTTTCTTCTTATTACAGAGGCCAATTACACGGTATACTAGAGTATTGATGATTCCTCTGGGCGATGGATGGTGGTTGGTGATTGGCTTCGTGATGTAAATAATGTCCCGTGTGAGTGGGTTTTCGCGATACAGATGTTTTCTACTTAGTGTCGATGCTTTCCACCAATACTTCTAAGGAAAAGAAGAAGACAATTCGTTGTTGACTTCCTTTTCTATTGTGAAAGTGATGGAAAATCTCACGCTGTTGATGTGCTTCAGGAAGGTGTCTAGTTCTGTATTCCCATAATCATATTACGAAAGTGTCGTCAACGAATCTCAACCAGACCCGAGTCTTTATGTGGGCTTCTTCAATGACCAGAGTTTCAAACCACTCCATATAATATGTTGCCTAAAACTGGTAGAAGTGGCGATCCCATTAGCAGTCCCTCACCTTGCGTAAAGAATTCGTCTTTCAGTTGGAAATACCAGTTTCGTATACAGCTTCCTAGTATTTCCATTACTTCTATAGGTAAGTTTGTTTCATCTTTAATAGAACTGAATTCCATTCCACAACTTTTTAGCGTTTAAGGAATTCTATAGAAATTCGGTTACCGACATGAATTCATGTCGGTTACCGACATGAATTTTTCAAAATATTATATAAATTGAGAGCCTTAATCGCTTCATTCACAAATCTATGTTTTTAGTCGTGATGAGTATGTTTGTGTTTCTCTACGTGAATGTTTTTTTTCAGCTCATCTAATCAAACTGGAGAAAAACTGATCAAAATTCTAAAGTATCCCTATTAGTAAATTCATCATAACTCAGTAAACTTCAGCAATAATGTATATATTCCCTCAAATTGTTTTCAAATTTCAATAAATGTTTGATGAATTGTGGAGTGGAAACTAAAAAAATATATAGAAATATAATGACATAAAGAAAGTTTACTAAAAAATCAATCTAGAAACCTATGCATACACTAATATTCTCAATGATTCCATTACGTTGAGGAAACAGTTATTCGCTTAATAACTCAATAGTTCTCAATGTTCAACAATCTGAAAAATACACGAAGGTAAATCAATAGAGAATCTGCTGAGATGTAATAGAGGGCTAACTGAAAAGTTTGCCCCGATAAGTTACTGCGTAATATAAATCACTGAAGAAGCCAAGTAGTCTGCAATAGTTCGACTTTTTTGCATTGCTAACTTACGCTTCACTTCTTGGAGTTAGTTGAATGCGATAAACTGATTCATACATTCCGTTAGTTAAAAAGTAGGGTCTATGTAATAAGTTCCTTTTCAACTACATTTTGTATACATAAAAAAAAAAGATTGAGGCCAACTTTGCCTAAAACTTTTCCAGAATACCTATTCCTGCTCAAAAAATTGGAACAATTTTTTGGTTCACATGCTTTATTAGAAGCATATTATGCATTTTCAGTTATCATATTGCACGATTCTCAGATATTTATGGAAACCTGAACAATAATCCATTTGTTGGGAATGAAATTATTCAAGTACTACTCATACCGTGTTGATAACAGCAAAGTTATTCTAACCGTTGACGATTTTTCATTTTGTGAAGAACACAAAAAGCAGATACTTGAATTGTTTATCAATTTCTTTCAGATACGTTTTGACGCCGAAGATGTCATACGCTGCTCAGACACAAATATTTCAAAAATACTTTTTGGGCAACATGAACCACTTGAATATATCTTTGAAAATATATATGATTTTGGGTATTGACATCAATGAAAAATTTGTTAGTAATAATCAAATACAACAAAGCTCTTTTCACTAGTTTCACGAGCTCACAGAATCTAGTGACATGATTGTGCAATTTCAACCCAAAGAAACTTATCGAAGCAGGAAGGGGAATTGTATGACCTGACGTTATTGAATCCGGTTCGCAGACATTTATCTTTTTGGACAAAAATAATGCCTGGGTTCTTGTGGCATCGAATTGAACCTAGTGACATTCCCCCCAATTCGAAATAAATTCTAGATCCTCATTAAGATATGCAACCTCCTGAATGGAAAGTGTGTTGTTGTCAGAGAAGCAATATATTGGATTTCAAATCGTTGATATACAATAAAAGAAGGGTTGGAGGCAATATAGATCCCTGGGAAATTCCAGCGTTGATGGTGAAAGTATTTGAGAGATTTCTTTCAACGGCCACTTGCAGGGAACGTTCTTTCAGGAAGCTGAAGAGTCATACCCAAAAATGATGTAACAAGCCGTAGCTTCAAAGTTTGGCCTTATGCCATGATCGTGATGAAGATTATGGAGATGCCTTTGTTTTCTGTGATCATGGATTGAAAAATCTTCTTCAAAGTTCTGTTGGATGACTATCAAAGGTTGCACTCATTCTGATATTTTCAATCAATCATTTTTATAATCTTCCACAAAAACAATTTATTGTTTTCATATCATATTAATGCACAAAATGGGAGAGCGAGGAAAACAGTACCTTTAAGTGAAATCTGGCTTTACTGAAATTCTTCCTCTAAAAAGGTATCAGCTTCTAGACAAATGCTAACTGTCAATTAGGTAAATCATGAAAATTCAAACTTTCAAATTTGAAAAACAATTCAGTCGATATAAATCTTCATAACTTGCTACCTTCTAGGGTCAAAAAACTGAATTCACACTCTAAAAATACTATGGAAGCTCATTCAACTGCTAACGCTTTTTATTATGTGAAGGACTATATATAAATCATGCGCCTGTTACTTGTGGTATGTGAGACCAGCTTTATATTTAGAGCACTTATATCTCTCAATGTCGTCATTTCATTATCTTGAAACAAATCTTTAATTCAGTTTTTTGATGCAATTTTTGCTATCATGTTTTTATCATCATTGAGTATTATTACATGAATTTCATTATTTGTATTGTCTAGCAACATACTGTTTTTTATGCCATGTGACAAATTGACGAATTTTATTTGTGCTTTATGAATGTATAAATGATTGTACATCTAAAAGTTAAAAAACATCTGTCTGTCTATTTGAAAGAATTATTCAACACTCTTCTGAGATTTTGATGCAGTTTTTCAACTTTGTTTCGTTTTCCTTCAACTACCCTATATTTTCCATGGAAATTGTTCGGCGCACATTCCATTGTTTCCATGAAGCCTCTCATAGGACAAAAGAGATTAGTAATTACAAGCTTTTATTATCCGCTGATGTTCTGTTCAGCAACAATAGCAAACTCAATCAAGCTTATAGTTCAAGTAAAAAACTCTTTTCGAAATGATTTAATAATGAGTACGCCAAATCAAAAAAAAAATAAACAGCTAGATTTTGATAATGGGATTTATTGATTCTTCTTAGAAACACTCAATCCGAACTATAAAAGAAGGTGAACGTATTGTTACAGAAATTGAATTCATTGAATATTGCACTTTACAAGGACAGTATGAAACATGAACGTTGAATTTTCATCCTTTGTATTCTTTGGTAGAAAACTATCAAAATTAATGACGATCTGTGTCTTTCCGACACCTGTGCCATGAACTGACCATTGAAAAATACTCAAAATGATCTAATGAACAAGAATAAACTTTTTTGTGACTATTTCTGCATATTTGTCTCACGCCCATTCGCCAAATTTATCAAATTCTTAATTCTTCATTCTTTCCGATATTTTCGGAACGTTGCTCAGTTCAACTCAATCTGAATACAGAATAATTTAATAAAAGTGTAAAAGAATATGAATAATTATAAAAGTTCGCAAAACATTTATCCAGACTAAAAATATGTTCTATGCTGAAACCGAACTGTGAATTGATAGACCAGGGTCGATAATTTTTTTAACAAAAAAAGTAACAGTAATAGGGGAATATGAAGAGGAAATAAATAAATCACGGACGATATGAGTTCGGAAAGTGGGAGGGGGTGACGATTTCCGACAAAACAACAAGTCCTTTGTAAAAAAATTGAATTGTATACACAATTTTTCCACATAACCTAGAAATTCATGTGAAAAATTCAAATAACCTAGTATTTGGTTTTTTATTTTTTTTTTTTCAAAAATTTTTTTTTTACGAAATTTGGTAAGAACTTATCTTTCCATGTTACAAATACACTGTGATTTATTTGATTTGGAATATTCATTTTTGCACCTTATTTTGACTTAATATCAATATAAATCGTACTATTGGATTTGGATACTTCATTCTGATTATGTTATTGAATATATTTTTAAAAACGTTAATCATGTTATTGATAAATACCTTACCTCAAATTTCATCCACTTATCTATTAGTTTTTATCTCGTTCATGGCGTTTCTCCATCGTTAAATACGACAAACCTTTCCAATTCTAGTTGACCTTCGAAATCTTCAAGACCATCACCGTTTTTGTCTTCAATATTATTTCCAATCTGCATTGGTTCTTCATCCACAATTTCATCTGAATCATCAATTTCCTCGTTTTTTCTTCCATATTGGAGCAATTTTCAGGACCATAACAATTGAACATACATTTGTGCATTTTAAATCATGTTTTCGGCAGCCAAATTTTGAACTGTTACATCCAGTTTCACATCTGCAGCAAACAGTTGTGAGCAATACTTCCGGAATTATTTCTTCTGTAAATTTGGGCATAATGCCACGTTGCTGTTGCTTTCAGCCCCAATCTGTTGCTGTCAGTTCGTTACCCAACGGAATTTGAAGCTGATAATACGCTCTGTAACAGAAATGTAACCAACTTCTTTGTTTCTCCAATTAAAATTCAGATGAAATATTAACCTCAATGCAATAACATTTTTTTCATTATTCAGTGAATAGTAAGGTTAATTATGTTCAATTAATTGCACCAAACCACCTTTTTCTAGGTGCACTCCCTTTTTATGGGCTGAATTAATTTAAAGTACATATAACATAGTTATACCGAATTTGATATGTTGTGCATGCATGTGCATATTTCTAATGAACGTTAAAGATGGTTTTGGTTTGAAAAATAAAATAATTTGTTTCGTTTAGAAATTGCAATTAAGTTGTTAGCTGCTACGCTTCCTGCGATACACCCTTCAAGAATTGATCAGTCGAAATATGAAATAAATTACTGATAATGATTAAACAAAAAAGCATAATTGAAAACAGTTTCACAAATTGATGTGTGATTGCTTTGCTCAGCTTTGCGTGTCAAGAGTTTTCAGAGGTTCCGGAATGTGTTCCTTCGAGAAATACGCTACGTGACGAACTTCAATTCATTCAACTTAATATACGTAATCAAACACGCACTACATTTGTCACTCAGTCTTAGTACCTACCGTCTTTCTCTGTTTCTCATCTCTAACGTTGCCTGGCAGGCGAGAGATTCTCGGTTTGCGGATATTTTCTGAATCGTCACATTATGAGTTTCCTAGGCAAAGAAGCTGTGCTGGTGATTATTTTTCTCAACGGAAGAATTGCGATAGTGTAACAACATAAAACGCAAAGTGAATATTTTTTTGTTTTCGATAACATTTTAATTTTTTTATAGTTGGCGTGTATCTTCAAACCTTACCGCCATAGGATACATACATCATTGATATGTCATTCTTTCACAAAATTTGTGTACTGAGTCGAGGTCCTCCAACAGAAACTACCGCAAGCGGAATGTCAAAAAGATCAAACCTGCTTTCATGATGTTTATTACTTTTTATTGTTTGTACATGGTATTTTAATTCATAGTGTCTACTTATTTTGAATAATAATCCTATCCATGATAATAATTATACAATTATAAGTAGATCATGTCAAATACTTTCATTCCACTTCCCAGAGAGCTGGAAGCTCTTGACTTGAACGAAGTAATTGTATCGCATGGAGTTTTGGATATTCTCCAACATTCTTCCATTAATTTGATATTGTGATACTGATACAGGTTCAGTATTTCATATTTCTGATGGAAAGTTTGTGTGAAATTATTAGTTTTTGATGGTCCTCATTGAATTTTGTATTCACTGGATTATATTCAAATTATCTACATTTGAATGGTGGTACCACCGACGTATCCTATAACTAGACTGCTAATGGTCATATCCCAGATACTCGAAAAATTCATCCAAATTGAATTTATGAAAACGTGTCTGCGTAATGCGCAGAAGGCTCGAAGACTGTCATTTCAGACGTTGACACAAGACTTCGACCATTTTGTTCACAGGCGTTGTCGGCTTGATAGTTATTCGTGAAAAAATTAGGTGTTTTGTACGTTGGTGTAGAAATTCTTCGTTGTATCACTCAGAAGGTATTATATTCCATAAGTAAGTCAGTTTGAAGTTGATTGACAATGTTTCATGATGAATTTCACTAGTTCGAACTTCCATTGTCTAATATATCAAATGATTTGAAATCCCTGAAACAATTAAAACAAAAAAAAAATTAACATCTGTTATTTTCAACTATTCATTTTCGATTCTTCTTTATTTTTTAGTTTCAGTGATTTGAAATAATTTTATATATTAGACAATGGAAGTCCGAACTAGTGAACTAAGTGAGTCAGTTATAATTCTAAAAACATTATTATCCAATACAATTATTTCACAATTTATAGGATAAAGTCCCTCGAATTATTCACAATAGTTACAACTTTGGATTCACGTAGCTAGTACTAGTTTGAAAGTTACCATTATTTCTAAAAAGCAATTGATATATTCATTGTATGGGAAAACTTGAATTCCGCATAATAATATAAGTACAGAAATAAGTGTGATACTTAGAATTAAAAAGATGACTTATAATGCTGAAAAAGGATTTTTGTAATAATGAGTGTATGCAAGGCTCTGGCAAGGCTATAGAACAAATGAAATTATATTTAATTGTAATTTTATTGCATTATTCCAGGATTCCTGAATATAGATACAGTGAATGGTTAGAAGTCATCAAAAGACCATAAGATACCCTTTCACATTCTTCAAGGAGAATATTCTGGACACTTTACTCCCGATAGTTTTACATCTCTACGTGGAAGGCTCAGAACATTGAAACCACATGTAGATATTACCAACTTTAAAGTTGACACAGTCACAGTAGTTACTGAGGTAAGTTTTTTTGATGAAACTGGTGAATAAAATATACAATTACGGTAAAACATTGTATTGTAGGATTCAATATAATATGCCGGAGTCCCAGCCATCAACATCTCATGATGAAAATATGATGATAAACAGATCATCATGTCTTCATGAAGTAGACACGTAAGTAAATATATTGAATGATTTCGGCGTGCTGAATATATAAGAATCTTTGGAATCATTTTGGTTGCTGCCTAGTACCTATTGACAAGTTCAATCGATTATTTTTTATTATTTGAGGGCCAATCAGATTTCTTGTTCTTTAGTGATTTAACCTAGCTCATTTCAAACCTTCATTTAATAGAGCGGTGCAATTGGCCATGAGTTGAGTAGGTTTTAGAAAGTATTGATATTATTCAATGAGTAAATAAATTGGAAGGCATGAGATATGACATGTACTTATACTGATATTCAGAGTGAACTGATAGATTTCAGAGAGTTTCAATAAACTGTTTTTAGGAAGAGAAAACTTCTTCGGACATTGAATTTTCTTTTTTGTGCAATGTGTAAGGAACAACAAATCCGAAATTTCCTCATGAGAATTGATTGTATTTATACTATCTAGTCGAAAAATAACGCAGTATTTTTTTCATTTCTCAAAAATCCAAAAGTCGTAAGTTATAAATAGTATTTAGATTCTAGATATAAATAGTTATAAAGAATATAAGTAATCAATCTGGAGAAGTCTCAACAAAGAAACTCCTACAAAATATAAACATTACCCTTCGCAAGATGAGTTGAAAAGTGTTTGTTGAGCTCCGTCTTCATTTGAACTTTATAGTATCTATAACTTTTCTAATCACTATTTTTTTCAATGTATACTAAAAATATTGGTTGTTAATCAATAATTTTTATTCAAGTTCATCTCCACGGAGAATGAAGCGAAATTTGTGCATCATTCAAGAGAAAAAGAATATTATTGTAACAAATCTGAAAGATTCGAAAGCGAGAGTGAAAAGACATCACAAAAATATCAAACCTCAAAGGAATTATTGATGAGTTGTAAAAACATGATGTCTGATAAATCTTTGACAGTCCTCAAATATACTGTCATGTTCCACATGCTTCAGTGAAGTGGTTAATTGGAAATTTGAAAAGAAAGAAAAGCTACAAGGCACCATTTCCGCCAGAATTGCGAAGTTTTGCTATGACACTACAATTTTATTCTTCCAAAGCTATTCAATATGTAAGAAAAATATTTGGATTGGCTTTGCCTGCTTTCAGTACCATAAGAAGTTGGTTAACCAATATTCATTGTGAGCCTGGTTTTGCTCGAACAGTATTAGACACATTGAAAAAAAGTCATTGAGAAAACGAAATTTTGCAAACTTTATGTTGCCTAATGTTGGATGAGATGAGCCTTGAAAAAAAAATTGAATTCCATTCCGATGAAATATGGGGATACATTGATTTGGGAAGGAAGTATGCAACCGAGGCCTAACTTTTGAAGATTTTGTCTGTAACAGAAAATTCGAAAATTCCAATAGAATATTTTTAAATAAATGGTCTTGGAGGAAGAGAAAAGGCCAACATTGTCAAATCTGCCCTTCGAATGCTTTCAATAGTCAATGTTACTATTGTTTCTATCACTTGTGATGGTCCAACAGCTAATTTCAATATGGCACAAGCATTAGCGGCAAAGCTCAACATCGGAAGTAAAACGGGTATCCGGCCATATTTCCCACATCCACCTACAAATCAAAGAGTTCATATCATACTTGACGCATGTCATATGTTGAAGTTAGTGAGAAATAATTGGGCAAGACTCAATGTATTCATGGACACAGATGGAAATGAGATTTGGTTCGATTTCGTAGGAAAATTATTTGAAACACAAGAATCAATCTCATATAGAGTGGACCAAGCAAATGATGAAGGTGGTTATTAGAATTACAAAATAAAACACAATTTCAGGTTAATTTAGCTGGCCAAACTCTAAGTAGTAGTGTTGCAGATGCATTGGATTTTGTTGTGATGATCTCAATCTTCCAGAATTCAGAAATGGAGGGGGTACAGTGAAGTTCATTAGAATTGTAGACCGATTATTTGATCGATGTAATCCAGAAAATGCTCATGCTATTGAATACAAAGAACTTTTGAGAAAAAAAATAACCATTCTGGGGCTGTGCCTTTACAGAATCTATCGAATATTTAAAAGGTTTGAAAAATTCTGCAGGTGTTCCATTGTATTTGACTAAGAATAATACTCCAGTCAAAAGATTCATCACTACAGCTACTTCACTTATGAGTGTCTATGACACATATATCAAGAATGATATTTCAGTTGATCAATTGTTGACGTACACGTTGAGCCAAGACCACCTGGAATTATTTTTTTTACTGTGAGATATGTATTCATCATTATTTTTCATGATTCAGAGCATTATTACAAACAAAAATTATGCTTATAATTTCCATTTGAATATGAGATAGGAGTAAATGAATACTATACGAACTCAACACGTGTTTCGATCACCAATTGATCATCTTCAAAGAGGAAGATTAAAACTAGGAACTAGTGCGAGCTAATGCTATTTATGCTACAAAGGTAACCCATACAGGTTAACTATCCAGGCGTACCAACCATATAGGTATACCAACCCAAATCAATTTCACAATTTTGCCTTATCTATTATTTTACAATATATGTTTATGTAAAACAATTTTCAGCTATATACAAATTTTATTTTATTTTATTTTATTTTATTTCAACAAGCTTTATAGTATGCTCTTTGGTATAGGTCCGTCATCGTTATTCATAAAATTATTGTGTAATGAGTATAGGTATATGAGTATACTATTAAATATTGGTCCAACATCATCATTCATTATATTGTTTACTTATTTCTACACTCTCATAGCCATCTAGTTGCCTGTTGTTGTTGACTTGTCTAACTAATCTTAATGAACTGAAGTCTCTGGAATGGTTTTGTTGCAAAATATGATGGGCGACTGCTGATTTTTCAGGTCTTCCATATTTCAAGTGTGCTATGTGTTCCTTATATCTTACGTTAATAGATTCTTTTGTCTGTCCATAATATTTTGCATCGCATTCCTTACATTCAATTTCGTAAATTCCAGACTTTTCCGAATTCTCGACTTTGTCTTTTGGACTTCCCAAAAGGCTGTGTAGTGTATGACTTGTTTTAAAAACCACCTTCATACCTAGTTCTTTGAAAATCTTTCCAAAGTTCCTCGTATATTGGTGGTATGAAACTGAGATGTATTTATCTTGGTTTTTGTCCTTACTGAAAGTCGAGATTTCGTTCATTCCCAACCTAAACTTCTTTTTCCTCATTATGTCATCTACCCCTCGAGAAACCGTTAGTGGCTGCTATTTCCTGTATTGTACGTCTTTCTTTTGTGAACCTATCATGTGTTAGAGGGAATATCAAAAGACGATGCACTAAAAAATTCAACCCAGCACGTTTGTGCTGTCCACAGTGATGTGAACTGTCAGGAATATACCTGTATGAGCTTGTTTCTTTTCTAAATATATCGTATTCTAACCTCCATATTGCCTCCTCATCACCGAAACGTCAAAAAATGTTGATTGTATCTCATTTTCTATCTCAAACGTGAATTTTATTGATGGATATCTATTATTATCTTTCTCTTTGAAGATGATCACTTGGTGATCGAAACACGTGTCGATGTGTTAAAAATAAAGATTTGGTGTTGGGAAAAACTCCAGTAATATTCATTACTACACCGAAGGTTCCAAACAGTGCATCATAAATAAACTACCTACATATAATATAATTTCCTTTGTGACAAGTATATTTCTCTCTTCAAATACATAAAAATTGCTGCTTATTGATTATTATATATTAATACAGATGGCACTCCAGAATTACCAACTGAGTACCTTTTTTTTTCAGATCTTGAAATGGTTCTAATAACAACCCTACGCCATATCAGTTTGATATTACTTTCAAGAGATTAATGTTATACAATGACATTGAACAAGATGAAGGAAATTGTTTGAGTCTAGACACCACTTCAATTTCAACACTCCAAAGTATATCTAAACCAAAACAGAGAGAGGTGTCTATTGATGAGCTGGGTTCGATAAAGAAGTTTGGGTTTAATCATGAGGAAGTGATAGATGTTCACGAAAATGGCCAAGAATTTTAAAGAAACAAACAGAAATTGAAAAGGGTGCTGTGAAACTGCAAACTGATATTGTTTCGATATCAATGAAATTTGAACATGATGTTGTTTTTACACTATATTGAGAATAACAGTGCAATTTCCTGACGAATTGCATTGAGTTTTCATCACTAAAAATAAGTAATAATATTCAGTTACATTCGCTATGTGAATTGCTGAGAACTGTGCCTATATGACAAACTGAAATATTGTATTGTAGTCTGGAACCCTTACTTATGCAATTATAATTTTAGTATTGTTTCTACTGATGTTACATCACAACCTCATTTTATTTATGTAAGTTACTATTATGTACACCAATATTTTCTGTTTGCGTAAATGAATATCAGCATGTAAAAATTGTATGCTTTTTACTTCCTTAGATTGTAGTTTGCAAAAAACAATATATCTTTTTGGGAAAGTTTTTGGCTTTCTACTACTCCATCTTCCTTTGGAAGATTCCCATATTTTTTTTGTATCAAGATGTTTATGTTATGAGTACTTGGGTAACCGAGCTTTGCTCGGTATTAATACTATTACTACTTGCCAATAGATATCAGGAAGAGTCATACACAGTACCTACCTATTATAATACAAATGTTTATTTTTCTTTCGCAGATTTCTCTATGAACATAATTATGAAAACCAAATATTTCACTTGATATCCCTAAAAAATCTCCCTTTCCTGCGATACGCCCATGTGATTTGGAAACGTCATGAAACTTCATTGCGCATGCCCTGATGGTTCACTAAAATTTCGTAAATAACTGAAGTTTTGTTATATGGGATTAGCAGTCTAGGTTAAGGTTATGTCGATGGATGGAACCCGATTCAAGAAAAGTCATTAGAAGGAAAGAAATCTTTCTGATTTCGAAGAGTACTGATACAATTTTATTTTATTCGATTCTGTCTGTTCTGAAACATAACGTACGTGATACCGTCACGTGTCACCTAGCAACACTTTTTGTTTTTGTTCTCACCCAGATATGATAATTAAACTAAAACTATGTTGATAGTCTTATATAATTATTAAAATTGGAGGGGAATACCTTTTCAAAAAAAATAATTTTTAGGAAAGAAAGGTTTTGGTTTTCTACTTTTCTATTTTCATACAAAAAAAGTAAAAATTTTCCAAAGGAAGAAAGGAGGAAATCAATTTCCAAAACTAACTCCTTATAAATATGTGGGAAAGGGAAAGAAGTAACTTTCAGATACAAACTGAAAGAAAAAAATACTCTCGAAGTAGCTATTTTTATATTAATATTGAATTACACAAAAAAAATACTTTCGTAACAAATACATTCATATGAACGCTGAATTATACGAAAAACCTTATTTTTGTTCCGTTCGTATTCCAAACATCCGTAATAGAATCGATTCAGATATCATTTACAGGATTTTTATACAATATGAATAATGAAAGAAGCAAATTTCACTCAAATGGAACACTCACATGTCACTATCACTGGAAGACATTTTGATTTTTCTTCTTGAAACTCTCGCCTTGTTGGCTCTTCAGTACCAAATACGGATAACATTATAGGAAAGAAAAATCAATATTTTCATGAAATCACGATTTTTCTGTCACTAAATAGCTCGAAATACACTAATATCATCGTGAAAATACGTAAATAACACCCATTTGCTCAGAAGCAAATTTCACTCAATGGAACACTGCCATACTCACTGGTATTGTGGATGAATCCTGTTGATGATATATAATTCAATTCCATTACGAATGATTGGAATACAAATGGAATAGAAATAATGAATGTCTTATAATTTAGCGTTCGTATGAAAGTAATTGTTTCAACAGTAATTTTCTTTGGTGTAATTTAATGTTCGTATGAAAATAGCTGTTTCGAGAGTATTTCCTCCTCCAGTTTGTGCTCGAAAGTTACTTATCTGCATAATCTACCTACACATCTTTATATAAAGTGGATTTTTGGAAATTGATCGCTTCCTTCCTTTCTTTTGGAGATTCCTATCTAATTATTATAAAATTAACTATCATTATCAAATTTCCTCGAAAACAAAAATTAATCATGACGAATACAGTTTTAATTATTCATTTTTATAAAACATGGATTAAGCTGTGAAATATTTTCATTCCATCCAAAATGGAAAGATTGTCCGAACATATTAATATTTAGTAATCACTCATTGAATTTTGCATTAACTTTTCTGATAATGGTGTAATTTATATTGAAAATTTCACTGTCGATATTTAAAATTTGGAATTTTCAAGTAATATATTGCAACAACTAGCTTACTAGTATATTGAAGTGACATAATATTTTTTGCATGTATATTTCATCACATATTTTTAATAAATATTTCAATACCCAATACCCACAGTGGTCACAGAATATTTTTATTGATGTTTCACATCCGCCAGGCGTTCTGTGACGGCTCACAATTTTTAATATTTTCTGAATATCAGTCGGGAAGGTATACAAAATATTTCTTTTATTCATTTATTTTTACTCGAATATTTCTGTATTTGCTCAGAAATATTACAATGTTCAGAGAGAGATTCGGGTAACTTATGAGTAGTACTTCTAATTATGAAGTTTGTCCACATAATTCAGAACAAAAAATACATTAGTTTCAAATATACTTTCTTCGGATGACTTCCTCCTACTTGAATCATTGAAGAATACCAAGAGAATTCTACTCAAAATTGTGAAGTGCCATTCAATTCCTTACGATATTGGTTTTGATAACAGCAGACCCTAGTTTCTATCTGAGAAAATGATTCGCAATATCTACACCAGTTCGGCCCTGAGATAGTAACAAGTAAGTGTACTTATTATCAGTTTCCGAAATTTTTATTTTTAAGTCGAAATTGAAAATTTACAAATTTGTATGGAACATCTATGAGTTCCAAACATAGGACATAGTCCTATGTTTGGAACTCATAGCGAAGCAGGAATCTTTATTGTACTCAAGATCAAATACTAGGCCTTATCTCTCAATCATGAATGAAGAAACTAATTCGGGGATTTTTGACTACAGGAATCCTTCAAGTACCAGTACCAGATCTCATCCGTAGTGAGTCAAAGCACACTTCTAAAAAACAAGAAATTCTGTTCACTGCCTTCGAAAACCTGAAACTGGAGGACTTCCTCATAGTTTTAGGAAATGTTCATTTCAGAAATATTTTATTTTCTCGAGAATTGCCAATAATAGAACCTGTGTATACTTATCAAGTGAAGAAATCGTTGACAAGTTCATGAATGGAAACGAAGGAAAAATCACCATAGATCAAGAAATTCCCATCGCCAGAAGACTGATCACACCCAATGAAAAACTGTTTATATCCAATGTGTGTCCCGAAATTTTCCATGAAGTATTTGCAGATGAACACCATAAAATAGGACTGACGTTAGTTCCACCCATCATTTTCTTCAGAATAGGGACTTCTTATTCGAAATATAATCACATATTGAGCTTTCGCAGACAAACCTTCAATTCCCCAATTGATCACTCAACAATTCGTCAGTCCATTATCATTACATACGATCAAACTCCCTACCGTATTTACCTATCCTTTCACAAGTTATGTTTTGAATGCAAGCAAGAGGGGCGTATTTCTCATCAAATTGCGAAATTTGATTCCCGAGTCATTGGTGCCGAATCATATGCACTTACTATGCAAGTCTTTTTTTTTATTCAATTCATGCTGCCACTTAAGAAAAAAAAAAGAAATGGCCACTTTGTTACAGTGAAAGTCATTACCTTACCTTGTCCCTTTGTACAAAAATATTACTAAAATGCCTGTTCAACTGAAATAAATCAAAATTTCTTATTAATGAAGTGTTGCTGATGAATTAGAGAGATATGTGTTATTCTATGTCAAAACTTTCATTTTACAACAACGAATTTATAAAAAAGATAATTCGATTTCAAATATGTTCCGCCAAATAAAATAATTTCCTCACCGTATAATGAATATTCGATTTCTGAACGTATCGAACGATATTTTTATACGTAACCCTATGAAATTAGTACATGGCAACACTCTCAAATGTTTCAAAATGGCGATTTGTTCTCAATTAAAGGTGAGTTAGTACAATAAAATATTACGTTATAAATAGTTGAGAGTTACATTTATGACGATCATTACCTCACGTTACATAATATAAATATATATTAGGTATTTTAGTATATATGTATATTATTTGTTGTTTGTTGCACATTCGAAATGTAAACAACAAATTGAGGTTATGTACCGCTATTCTTGTAGATTCAGTTAAAATTCGTCATTCCCTCACTATATTTAGGAGTAAGGGAATGACGGTTGGATGGAGGAATGATTTATAAAGTATTCTATATTTCTTTTAGATTTTTCATTCGAGTGAGTTGAGTGCTGCAGAAAAAAAGTATGGTAGAAAAAAGCGAGAAAAAATGAAAAATAATACCGAATCTTTGGAAAAACTGCGAGAAAAGGAAACATAAAAGTATTTAAAGAAAAAAGATAAGTGTCAGGTAAAATCAGTTATACATATGACTGCTAGAGAACTTAGACAAAAACGAAAACGATGGACAGAAAATAGTAAAGTGTATAGGAATAAAAAAGCTATAATATACAAACATTAACGAAGAGTACTTGATAATACACACCCACAAAGTCCAGCATCAGATATGCAGCAGAGTAGAGAAGATGTAACTGTTCGAAATAGACGACAGATGCGAAGGCGCTGAGCTATTTTGTCTGCAAAAATTAAAAATTTGGAAAAAAAATTGAAGAATGCAGTGAAATTAACTGAAAAATACAAGAAAAGGTATTTGAGACTGAGAACAATAAAAAATGACCCAGAATTGCCTAAAACTAAAGTGAATTTGCTCCTAAATAATATAAAAGTTACTTTTCAGCGAAGCGTTAACAAGAGACCTAGAGACAAGTTACGATGGTCTTGAAAAGAAACATAAAAAAAAAGTATTACGAAATGTCGAAATTCAAATCACTGCAGAAATACAAGATACCTACTTCATGAATCGAAACCTTCTTTCAGAAATGATACTTCCAAAAGACAAAAACCTCGCAAAATAAGCACTAAAATGCTGAATTTCAAAGATGTCGTTGAATTTTTGGAGAAAGATGAAAATTCAAGAATGTTCCCGGGTATTGCATGAGGCCAAAGCTTTGAAATTTCGCTTCAGCTTTAGCGACTATAACCTGTGATGTGCATTCCACAAAATGTCTATCAGAGAATTTTCAATTTGCAGGGAACGTTCCTTAGAATACTACTTACCAATACCTAATCAGTTGGTGACTTATCGACAATGGATTCATGAAGTCAGTTCATTTGAAAAGGACGGAAAAAAGTCAGTTCGTAAACCCGCGAAAAAAGAGTATAATGTCAAATTGAAACAACTTGTTCAAGCTCTGGAAGAAGTATTACCGCTTTTTTATATACATGTTGGCACTATAGCACATCAGTATCAAGCCATTCATAATATAAAGGAAAATTCGACAGTAAATGATATTCTGATTCATGTAGATTACAGTAAACATCATTGCTGCAAGTATAATGAGAAAATACAAGCTGTTCACTTTGGTACAGGAAGGCAGCAGATAACGATGCATACAGGAGTACTTTACTTGCGCAATGATAATGCAATCAAACCCGTTTCTTTTTGTTCTCTGTCTAGCGACAATAGACATCATACAATGGCTGTTTGGGCACATTTAAAACCCATTTTTGACTGGATAAAAGCACAACATCTACCTATTTCCTGATTACATATGTTGAGTGATGAGCCTGTTAATCAATCTAAAATTAAATTCATGTTAGAAATGGTGTGTCGCCATCTAAAAGACCTCTATCCAGAAATCACACACTTTTCATGGCATTATTCTGAACCAAGGCACGATAAGGGAGCGCCTGGTGGTGTCGGTGGAATTCTGAAACGGACAGCTGATAAAGTCGTAGCAGAAGGCCATGATATCGTAGATATAAATTCATTGAAACATATCCTTCAATATAGATGTCCTTCAATTTCATCGTTTGAAGTCACCACAGCAAATATTTCCTTGATGGATGATCTCATAAAACAATCTAAGATCATTCCTACATTCCGGGGAACACAAAAAATACACCAGTTCGTTTTCACAAACAATACCTTAGAGTGCAGGAGACTTTCATGTACAGTTTGCAAAGAAGATTGCACCCAGTATCATTTGGGATATTTCCAACAGCACCCAAGTAATCGATTTGCTTATAAGCGCACAAATCCTCTCAAATGTCTATGGCAATTGATACAATAAATATAGATAATTATAATCACGAACTTCGCGCATTCAAGATCACCCTTGAATAGTCAAGGAAAACGATTCAAATGATTTAGAGAAAGATAGATCTATTGTTGTCTCAGACACTGATAAAAGTGCTACCACTGGTGATCATGTCTTGAATAAATGGGGCATGGCAAAGTATCCTGGTTGAGTTTTTTGTATTTGTAGATGGTTTAATAGTTAGATGCATGAAGCAAGGTTCAAAGATGAGAAATTATATAGCTGGGAAGACGTGATACAGAAAATAAAGACGCCAAAGTTAGTTGAGAAGGGGAATTATGTTGTAACAGAGATAACTGATAATGATGTAAAAATTAAGACTGATTAATTTGTGAACAGAGAAATGGAAATTTTCATGTTTTTACCACTTTTAATTGTAACTAACGTTACTGCAGTTGCGTCCTATATAGACATTCTCAAACTAATACAATAAACTAAGAATAATTCAGAATTCTTGAATAGCATATTTCATGAGAAAAACATCAAATCTATGTTTTTGCAATATGGACTCTAATTGATTATGTACTAACTAATAATAATTGTGCAAACTGTTTTGTCCATCCTACTGCTAAAATAAGTGACCATTCATTGATATATATTTGTCTCAAAAATAACAAACAAACTGGAATCAATTCTATCAAAAATTATACAAACCTTAGTGAGCGAAATTAGAAAAAAATTAAACTAGATTTAATTTCATGTGATTGGGATGTCAGTGTCATATATTTCAATTTACTTAATAACTGTCAATCAGTTATCAATAAAGTTGCACCAATTTAAGTCTGTCACTATAAAAGTAACATTCCATGGTTTGACAACGAAATTCATGATAAAATAAAACAACGTGATCAGATATATAAGGATTTTAAAAAAACTATTGAGGTGAATACAAATGTCAAATGGAAAGAATTTAAGAAACAGATAAATGAAGTAGTAAATTTATTAAAAAAGGAAAAAGAACAATACTTCTTCGATAGAGTAAATATGTATAGAAATGACTCTCAACCGATGTGGAAAACATTAAAAAAGGTTATAAACATGAATTGCCAAAACTTTCCAAGCTGTATTTATTTCAACTCAACAAACCAGATGTATATTGTTAATAAAAAAATTGAAATAGTAAACGAATTCAATTACTACTTCATTACTAGTATTCAGCAAATTGTTAATAGTATAGATAATGTTTAAAATTGGAAATTCAATAATTATAATTTATGTCCTAATTTTTCCAAGTTTCATATATTAACAATGAATGAATAACGTCTAATTGATAACTCCTTAGACAACAAAAACAATGTTCATGAGATCTTAAACTCCAAAATGATCAAAGTAATTTTTAAAATATGTGAACATATCATTTTAAACATTGTAAATACTTCTCTTCAAACTTCTAAATTTACAAATCCTTTAAAAGTTAGTACTCTAGTTCCCATTCAAAAGGTAAACAATACAATCAAGGCCAGTGAGTATAGACCTATGAAAAGATCACCACCAATAAAAAAAGCAGCTACTTGATCATGTTGAAAAAAAATGAAATTTTAATAGATAATCAATCTGGATTCCCTAAAAAATGTTCAAAAAAGAAGTTGATGACAATAAATTTGTAGTAGCTGTTTTTCTTGATCTGAAGAGGGCTTTCGAAACAATTGATCGTAATATTCTTCAAATAAAATTAAGAGGTTATGACATTGATGGTGATTTGTACCAATGGTTATCTGACTATGTATCCCATAGAAATCAAAAAGTCACAGTTCAAGATAATATCTCACAGGAATTGGATATGCAAATAGGTGTGCCTCAGGATAGCGTTTTAGGACCTCTGCTTTTTATCTTATACCTAAATGACATAAACTTGTTTATGAATGTTGATTTCAAAAATTTATTTGCAGATGACACATTTTCGGCATGCTACGATACAAGCTTTGATAAAGCTATCGATAAAATGAATGCGGCATTAAAGGATGTAAATGAGTACCGCATAGCAAATAAATTGAAACTGAATAAGATAAAAACTGAAGGAATGATTATTACAACAAAATATAAACGGAACAACCTTGTTTTAAATGAAATAAATCTACAAATCGATAATGAAAACATTGAAATTGTGTCATGTATCAAATATCTTGGATTACAGTTAGATAATTTATTATGTTTTGGCAATCATTTCGATTATACATGTAAAAAAATCTCTAAAAACCTATATTTCTTTGCAAGAATTTCTGGTAATTTATCCATTCAGTCTGAAATTACTGTGTACAATGCGATCATCCAACCACATTTTGATTACTGTGCTTCTATTGTTTTCTTGTTCAATTTAAATCAAACAGCTCAATTACAAAAACTTCAAAATCGCGGTATGCGAATTGTTCTAAAAGTAAATAGATTCACTGAAATCGGAATTATGTTACAAACTTTGCGGTGGCTACCGGTTTCTTTACGGTTGTGTTACTCTATGACATTCATATATAAAATTCTGAATAACTCATCATGTTCATATTTTTCTGAATTTGTTGGTTTTAATTCAGAAGTGCACAAATATGCCACAGGAAATCATACTAATTTGCATTTATGTAGAACAAATAGGAGAAGTGTCATGAATTCTTTATTTTTCAAAGGGTTTGATGTTATTTTCAATTTTGAACTTTATCTACATTTTAAGTTTTTTTTTGTATAATTATTTTCAATTTCAATGTTAGAGAGACTGAACTGGTATTTATCTAGTTCACACCTCCAGAGATCAAAAACATTCATTTCGTCAAATATTTCAACACTTCCACCCTGGAGGATCCCCAAAATCATAGTTGACCATACCCTCTCACAATATGATAAAAGTCAGACGAAACACGGAAGAATCAATGCTGAATTTCATCGTCTACTAGAACAATATGCAGATTTCAACTTCCTCTACACATGCATCCAAAACTATAGACGGAGTCGGATCAGCTTTCACTATCGCAGGTTTTCAAGCTTCATTCAAACTATCAAGAGAGAGTACGGTATTCACTGGAGAAATATACGCTATATGGAAAGCCTTGAAGTACATTAATATTAAAAAAATTGGGAAATGCCTCATTATAAAAAATTCCATGAGTGCTCTTCTGGAAATGGATCAATCAAACATCCAAAATCCCATTATACTTTCCATCGAACAAGAGCTTCGTGTACTCAAACAAATGCAAGCAGTAATCAGATTTATGTGGGTCCCATCTTATGTGGGCATCCCAGGCAATGAAAGAGCAGATCAACTGGCGAAAGCAGCTTTCTCAAATCCATTGACTTATACTGAACCCAAAATTAATCACATTGACCTGAAATCTTTCCACAACAATCTTTCAGAACAGGAAAAGTTTGAAATCCATCCTGATCACACGGATTGAGAATGGGCTCATTCAGGCTAATTTAGTTTTTATTGAAAATGGTATATTATAAAAGTAAATCATCTCCCAAGTATCCCACAAAATTTTCCGGTTTTCATGTCAATTAACAACTGGGCAAGAGCAATTGAAAATGTGATATTGCCCGCGGTACATCCTGACGTCACACCAGGCAACAAGCTTCGAGCGGTGGTAACCGGGCCTGTAGTTGGAGATTATGAATCGCTGACATCGTCGGATTTTGTTTCATTTGCTGACTGGTTTGAAAACACTTCGTGATACATATTCACGCAGTTGATACACTGCAGTAAACAACACACAACTTGCTCTCTAAGGCTTCAGTACACGTATATATTTCGCTTATCCGCCAGCACTCCCTTGTCGCCGAATCGCCTGATGTGATGTCAGGTTTGACCACGCCCCGTTTCGGTGATCGCCACATTCAACTGTTAATTTGAAGGGGAAGATATAGAGTGAAAATTCAGATTTTATGCAGATGTACTATTTGAAACATAAACTTTCAAATGATGAAATAAAAAAAAAATTGGTAAATGAGCCCATTAGTGGGCTAGTTGATCAACAGTTGAAATTTTACCTTTCTATCTTCGTAAAGAAATGGCTTGGTTATGCCACCAATTATATCCTCAGGGATTGGATTCGGTTACGGCTTGAATGCGTGGTCTTTTAGGGATTTGAGGAAATGAAATAATATTGGCAGAGTTTTCACAAACCAACTTTATTGATGAATAAAGTCGGCGGAATAATCGGATTAACAATTAATAAAATAAAATTAACAAAAATTAATACTGGAGTTAAACCTATACAAAATAATATGGAAACTATTCGTTTATATATGTTTTACTGAACATTATTTGAACTGGATGCAATATGAAAGAAAAAGAAATATATTATTATAATCATATGAGAAAAATTAATGAACCACTGAAACAAAATGACAGGATTATTCCTCTGAAAATTGAAATAACATCACTCAGGACATGGGTATGCCTTGCCTGAATTCTACTAGATCTGCTATAAAAACAAAATGAAATACAACTCTGATAAACTATTAAGAGACTCACTCAATCGCTCCTCCCTGTATAACATAGGAAAATACTATAACCTAATGATAACCTGATAAAATGAAAAAGGGAATCCGATTCGTTGGTGAAAATGAACCATATCATTTTCACCAATACGCATGCAATAATATATACAATATATATCAGAATTGTAATGAAGGGTCAATTTCTCTTGGAATGAGACTTGAGTTTTTGGTTATCTTCTCTGGACCAAGTATTTTGAGCTCATTACATTGTGGATTTGAAGAAACCAAAATATTCAATACGGGAATGATTATATTTGAAATATCTAAAGGAATAACTCACCCACAGCATTGGGGATTTTTATATTTTCATTAAGTACCCGTTCTCTTGTCAAACTCCAATCTTCAGGCCACACAATAACTACGGTAAGAACCCACTTCCCAAAAAGGATATATCCTTCTTATTACCACCTCAAGTCGATATGGTGAACTATATCCTGGTGTATCTCTCACAAGGCTAGACCACTATACCCCTTATATCTCTGATTGCGGTCTTCCGAGGAGCAAGTTTTCTGCATGGAAAAGATCATTGCCTGGGTGGACTGCGTAGGGGTTGGATCGCGCTGCTGGAGACTATTTTCCCATATCCCACGCATGTAAGGTATTTTCTGTTATGTATTACACCCTCTCGCATGATCTCGAATCAAATTGCACAAATTGCGAATTCTAGAATAACCCAAGTAATTACCACACCTTGAGTTCAATCATAAGTTGCTTACGTTTATATCTGTGAACCCTAAAGTATACTTCTGGCGTGTTTAAAGAAACACTTATCCTCCAAGTGGACTTATATTTACCCACCATCCCTCTCCGCTGAGTTCCGGCAGCCCATAATTTAGCTCCTTCCCGAAAAGAATATATCCTTCTAGACCCTGTTTGGGTTGTTTCTAACGGTGGTTCCTATTGATTAATGTAGATTGTTTACATTTATCACAAATATAAATTCAACATTGTGGTCAGTTATATTTGTCATTGTCACTGTTGTCATTTTCAAACATTTTCTACTTCTTTTAAATCTGTATTTCTTCTTCCACGGTTGAAAATTTCACGAGGCAAATTTTTGCGAAGAGCTTAAGGTCGGTTCACTAAGTAACTGAACATTTTTTTAAGGTTTAATTCAGTTAGGATTAGTTATTATAGTAATTGACTTATACCCGTAATCTCAATTTTGGGGTTTGTTATAACAGGGTGATTCCCACGGTTTTCTCTTTCGGTAATTAGGGTTAACCTTAATTGGGTGATATTTTGAGTTGATTTTGGGTTTTTTTTTCCTTTTCTTAATTTTTTTGGTAGACTTGGGGTTAAAGCTGTGTATAGAATCTGAATTTTGTAAGTAAAATTCAACTGCTCATCAGGCAACATGGAAGTAAATCGTTTAGTCAGCGACGAACTTACATATGAGCTTTATGTGAGGGGTATACCAATTGGAAATACTGTGGCCGAAAAAAGGGCTATTCTGCGGGGGGTATTGAAGGGGGAGAAACAAGGTGGAACTTTTCAAGAGTATTTTTGGATCCGAGGGTTGAGATAGCTACATGCGAGAAAAAGTTTGGAACGACTTGGAACAAGATATTCTAGGGTGGGATCATACTAAAGGAAACAATGAATATCAAAGGATTTCTAGTCGATAACATCACTTTTCTCTTCGTCTCGAGCGTTTTACTGGAAAAGAAGTCGAGGAGGAAATTATGCGGTTGAGACTGATTTCCAAATGTACCCGCCTGATAGGGGAGGCAACCGTGCTCAATAATAAGTCAGTTGTACTTTCACCCTGTAGTAGAATGGTAGCAGATTCTGCAATGGGACGAGGGTCACTCTTGGATTCTCCTTATCTCCCACTGCCTCATTTTCCCATCGAACATCATCAAATTACTCCGATAGTTAATGATCTGATATCTTTAGAAGAACCTCCAGTTCCAGCTCTTTCTCCACAGGCGGTACCAGCAGAAGAACACATTGTTAAGAATCAACCACTACTGCAAGAGGATTAATATAATCTATTCCCAGAATTCAGTTCTCAAGTTCGTCTGGAACCTATTCTTCCGCAATGCCAGTCATGGGCAAATATATCTCGAGTTGCCCACCCTGGGGGCAGTTCTTATTCCGATCAAGGGGAGTCGGTTGAGGAAGTACCCATTCCTTCAGGACGGCAGAAAGGCTATGAGGCTTCGTATCCGACTGGGGGAGATGATTTTCGTCGGCGAGATATTTCACGCTAGAATTTGCGGTATAATGGTAAAACTAGTGTGAACGATTTCTTCGAGCGAGTGGAGGAGCTGTGGCTTTCCCGTGGAATTTTGAAGGCACAACTCTTACGCTTTGCCCCGGAAATCTTTGTACAAGATGCTCTTCTGTGGTATCGAACAGATGCATTCACATCGTGGGAGATCTGATTGAGCAACTCCGTCAAGCATTTCGACCTTACGATTATGAGTATAGTCTGTGGGACGAGATAAGACGACGTACGCAAGGTTCCCAGGAGAAGGTTCTGAACTACATCGTCGCAATGAAAAGCTTATTCCGCAAATTAGATCACCCACCAAATAAAAAAGCTTGAGTAAATCTGATTAGAAGGAACTAACTTCCTTACCTGCAGACTCAACTTACTCTCCAAAGGATATCTAGTATCTGCGATCTTACCTGTCTTTGTCACATGATCGAGGAAACAGAAATGCGAACTCAAAAATTTGTACCACCACTAACTAGTTACAGAGTTCATCTAGAACCAGAACTAGCATACAAAAAGCCTCAAAACCACTCAAATGTTGCTGCGGTGAGCACCAATATGGAGAAAAGCAATCCGTTATCAGAGCCGGTATCAATAACAAAGCAAACTGCCTCCCTTCCAGGATGTTGGAATAGCGGAAGCACCGAACACAAATTCAGATGTTTCAGATGTGGTAGGGAAAATGTTATTGCCAGTTCCTGCCCACATTGCACAAAAAACGAAAAAACAAAAAGAATTCCCCGAGGATTTCTACATGTTCAGCAGAACATGTAGAAAGTTCAATGAAATGTATCCGAATCTACCGCCAATGAACCTCAAGAAATTTATACGAATTCAGAACAATTTCAATGCATTTGGATCAACTTTAAAAGCACCAAGAAACTTGCCTCGACCCGTAACTTTCGAAGACAACCAGATTAATGTTTTAGCATATTTTCACGCATTTCCCGAGTCATCGATAAGAAGTGCTGAAGAAGATTTGGGTATAAAATATTCGTCGGTTCAAAGAATCTTGCGAAGACATAAAATGCATGATTATAAATTCACCAAAATTCAAGCAATGAAGCCTCAAGATCCTCAACAGAGAGTAGAATTTTGTGAAATGTTGTTGACACGCATTCAAGAAGATCCACTTTTTTTAAAAAAAATTATTTGGACTGATGAATCGAAATTTTCGAGAGAAGGGATTTTCAATAGAAAAAATCGTCATTATTGGTCCAGTGAAAATCCTCACGTCACAAAAGAAGCCGGATTTCAAGAAAAATTTAGTTTTAATGTCTTCTGCATGTTGATGGACAACAAATTGAGGTACGTGATATACGAGGAGTCATTAACATCCAGAAGCTACCTGAATATTTTGGAGAATACTGTAGACAGTTTCGTGGATAATCTGCCACTCGAAGATTATCGACACTGTTGGTACCAACTAGACGTAGCTCCTGCACATTGCACAAGAGAAGTGAGCGCAGAACTGGATAGACTATTTGACGATCGGTGGATGAGGCGCTTGGGACCATGGAATTGGCCATCGAGATCATCCGATCTTAATCCATTAGATTTTTATTTGTGGAGAATGTTTGAAGAAAAAGTTTACAAAATACCCGTGCGTTCGAGAGATGAATTGTTAGAAAGGATTGCCCAAACATTTGAAGATTTGGATCCAAATGAAATCAGATCTGCCACCACGAAAGCAGTCAACACCCGCATTTTAAAGTGCTTGGAAGTGAACGGCCAGCGATTCGAACATATTTTGAAATATTCCACATGATTGTTCTACTTTTTTATAATTATTCATATCAATATTTCCAATTTCAAGTTTCTTGGTGCTTTTTTAAAGTTTATCCAAACATATTGAAATTGTTCTGAATTCGTATAAATTTCTTGAGGTTCATTGGCGGTAGATTCGGATACATTTCATTGAACTTTCTACATGTTCTGCTGATAATTTTGTCACACTGTCCAAAAATAATAAACAAATTCATAAGAACTTCGTTTGAATAGTTTTGTTCCATCGTTTTGAAGGTATTTGCAACTTCTGAAGTGACGAAAATGTCGATATTATTGGGAGAATGTCACAACGCTACTGTCAAATAGTAATCATGGCCTGCTTACCAAGTACCGAATGGAAATACCATTCTGAAGGGACATTTTCACAAATAAATGTTCATAAGTCCGAAACTTGACTAGTTAGGTATAGGTATGATATACATAGAAAGAAAGCAAATTTCAGCAGCTTTCCGAATTTTCAATAATATACAGGGTGTTTCATTTAAAATAATCAAATTTCAGCAACTTTTTCAAGCAGACGAAAAAACTGTATTTTTTTACCACCCTGTATTGAAGTAACGGAGATTGAGCTGACGTGTGGGAAGTGTCCAAATATCACCTAACTCCAAACCAAATTTCGATATCATAGTACTTCTTAACTGAAAGATATCGGCATTTTTAGAAGTCATGATTTTCGAAGAAAAAAATTGAAATTAATTTTTATTTCAAAAACGGTAACAGATAGGTATAGGGAAATATCAAGAAAAGTTGTCGGGCAATTGTTGGAGATTTCAAAAATGATATTATATACAGAAAGTTCCATTTGAAAAATCAAAGTTGCTACTGCTTTCTAATAGAAGCGGCAACACCGCATTGTCGAAAATATTTTAGTTGGCTAGAGAATGTCCGAATATGCCCTCCATTGAATTTTCAAAGTGATCCGTTGTCTGGTTCACCAGAAACGTCTAATGTGCCATCCACCGTGAATCAGCCTGTATATACTATATTTGCCGTATTCACTGTTAAATATTTCAGAGAAAAATTTCACAACGAATGAAGGATGTTTTTTGTATTGAGTTTTCTGTTTCTTGTTCCAAGAATAATTCTGAATGAATCATTTATTATGAGTGATATATTTAAAGTTATTTCCTTTCAAATTCACGATATATTTTTTATATCAATTTTAGTTGAATTGAGTAAATAGGTTACGAATAAAAATTTAATCTGGAATACGAACAACTTCCCAACTACAAACCCCACTTCTGAATTCAGTATCTGAAGCGTAGCGAGTTTCAGCACTTCCACGGAATGACAAATATGTAGAATTGAAGAACTGAAACTTCGGGAAAAACTTATTTCCGTCTCGAATAAAGCACCTACATTTGGTATATCTCAGTATGCATTGCACTTGACATTACAATTCATCTTCTTATTGAAAGTAAAATGCTCCCCATGCCATTGTTGAATGCTGAATGCTCATTAGGAAAGCGGTACATTTGGGGCTTTGCATAATGTTCCGTCTTGGCTGCCTCTCCAAATTCCGTTCGCTTGGGAATTCAGCCATCTAATGGGAAAGTCGTTTGTCCCATAAAATATTTTCTCACTGAAGACTCGAAGTAGTTTTTAGTTTTTCCGCTTCTGTTTAGTTTCTTCTTCGTTTCTAAAGTGAACGTTTCAATATTCCATCCAGAAATATTGAAATATAGTAAGTCTCTATCGAAATGTTAAAGAAGTTACTAATTTGGAAGCATCATTCTTTGACGGAAATGATCGTGAGAGTTGTTGAAATACAGTTCATTTTGAAAGTGGCATGTCTATTGGCACTGTGGAAGAACACAAATTCAGATGTTTCAGATGTGGTAGGGAAAATGTTATTGCCAGTTCCTGCCCACATTGCACAAAAAACGAGAAACTGGGACAACAGTAGGCCAACTGTTGCAAAAAGAATTCCCCGAGGCTGAATCCACAAAAGTCATTTTAGATTATGTATTCGCTCATGTCGAAGGTGATACCAAACCCTTACCTAAGATATCTATTTTTGGATGCTCGTTACTCGGACTATTAGATAGTGGCAGTACGAGTAAAATAATAGGTGATCCCGGATGGGACATTTTGAGATCCATTTGTACGTTGAAAACATCAACTAGTTCGACATGTACGGTCGCTAATGGGCGGTCGTGTTCCATAGCAGGGTATTTTTATGCTCCGTTGAAGTTAGGTGATCAAGTTACAGTAGTGGAGGTACTTTTGGTACCATCTCTACCTCATACCCTGATATAAGGAATGGATTTTTGAAGAGTTATGAAAATCATTCCCGACATGTTCTCTAATGAGGGGTTTTAGAGAGGACCAGCGAGTTCATCTGCCATTTATTCCGGCCCTAGCCTCCATTGATTCCCTAACTGCGGAACAGATACATTCCTTGGACCGTGTTATTGAAGAATATTTTCGAGCGATGGGTGAGAAACTAGAATGTACCCATTTAGTGGAGCATGAAATCCGTACGGAGCATTCACCAATTCGCTAACGATATTATCCCCTCTCGCCTATTCTTCAACAGCAAGTCAACCGGGAACTGGAAACAATGCTTCAGAATGGGGTAGTCGAGCCTTCTCAGTCGCTATGGGCATCACCTACATTACTAATTAGAAAGAAGGATGGAGGATATCGTTTTGTTGTCGATTTCAGAGAACTAAATAAGGTTACTATTCGTGATGCTTATCCACTTCCAAATGTGAGCGCTACATTGGACAAACTAAGGAATTCTCGCTTCTTGACGACACTTGATATCAAATCGGCGTATTGGCAAATACCTTTATCTGAACAGGCTAAGCCTTTGACCGCATTCCTAGTTCCCAACCGCGGCCTGTATCAGTTCTGTAGAAGGCCTATGGGACTTCATAACGCCCCAGCTACGTGGCAACGCTTTATAGACATAGTAGTGTGGATAGACCTCAAACAATAAGTTTTAGTCTATCTGGATGACGTCATTATTTGTACCCCTACTTTCGAACAACACATTGAGGTATTACGAAAAATATTGTCCCGACTCACGCAAGCAGATCTTACCCTAAACCGGGTAAAGTGTCATTTTTGCAAGTCGGAACTGCGCTATCTTTGTTACGTCGTAGGAGCAGGAGGACTAATGGTTGATTCGGCAAAAGTGAAAGCCTTCTTACATCTACGCTTCGGAATACGAGTGACGTAAGAAGACTGATTGGATTGACCTCATGGTACCGACGGTTTGTACCGAATTTCTCATACCTAACAGCACCTTTATGCAATATTCTGAGGATGGGCCAGAAATTTGAGTGGGACCGAAGTTGTGAAGAAGCGCTATCTTAACGTGCCCAGATTTTGGAAAACCTCTTACCATTCAAGCAGAGGCCTCTGACTTTGGACTCGGAGCGGTACTTACCCAACAGGATGAGGACGGCGAGAAAGTAGTCAATTATATAAGTCGCTCGTTGTCTAAAGCTGAAAAAAAATATAGCACCACTGAGAAGGAATGTCTTGTTAGTAGTATAGCTAACGTGGTTCTAGATACAATGGTAACCATGCCATCGAGCTGTCCATCGAGAGCGTAAGGGGTGCGGTTGTGTGGGGTGAAGAAGCGTGTCAAAAAGGCCTTGTTGTCGAAGAACAATGGTGTGCCAAAGAGTTCTTGAGCAACCCTTGTGTAGATCGTCAATGACCAGAGGGTTGTGATGGTCAATGACCAGAGGGTGTTGTAAGAAGAGGCCTCGACAGGTGTAGGTTAGCCGTGTCGTAGAGCCGTTTTGGCTCAGTGGATGGTCTTCGGCCAACCCTCTTCGGGCAACCCTTTTCGGGCAACCCTGGGCACCCTCATTAGGCGACCCCTTTTCGTTAAAGCAGGCGTACGCCAATGTGTTCGTTTCGTAAAAGCAGGCGTACGCCAATGTGTTCGATGAGTCGGTGCAGCAGTTGACCTTGAGACAACTTTGTAGCAGTTAATTAGGATATCGTTGCATTGGAATACTTGTTTGCCTGATAATAAACCAGATTAGCTGACCTTAAGGTCATATGTATGATTAAATATGGATATTTTTTGTAAATGAATTGGAAAATACGTAATTCCTCATGAATACAAGGTTTCATTCGATTTATAATAACAAGTAGAGTGTAATAATAAAAATTACATTGCTACGTTTTTTTATGTTTTATTTTTATGTAATAAAAATTTTTATAAATGATTCAATATATGATCTACAAACTGGACAATTATCACATCTGATAGAACAATCAATGCAGCATGCTATATGTTTACATGGTACAAATAATATATTCATTTCTTTTTCTAAACATATTTTACAAATATTACTTGAATTTGTGGGAACGTTGTCTTTGGGTGGTTTTTCTTGAGTTTCTTTTCCAGAGAGCAATGTATTTCCATCAAAAAATATACAATCTGGTTGCCATCTGAAGTGATCCATCAGCGGATCGTCTCCCATTTTCCATTCAAATCCTTCAATGTGACATTTTGGACACGCAACAATATCACCTTTACCAGTATAAATGAAACCAGCATCAGCAAGTTTATCTTTTGGAAATTCATGTGTCCAATTATGAAAAGTTTCGATTCTACTTTCAAAAGTTTCGAAATTTCTTTCGTGTATCAAATGCATACGTGCTTCGACTTCCATTCTCTCTAATGAATTCTGTTGAATTCTCATGCAATTATGTTAGCTTCTCGCAGTTCTTCAATAATGGAATTTATTTCATTTTGATGACCTGAATGACCTGCCTGCCTTGAGGATAGTAGTAAACGTAATCTGTCGCAGAGTTCGTTTGGATCATCCCATCTAATATAATCTATTTTATTGTTATTTGCTTCCATAAACATACCTTCTCCCGATATACCAGTTATTGGAGCTATTATATTTTTATATTTTTGCAATTTACTACCGTCAATTTGTTTATTTGGTTGATAATGCCGCCGGTGAGCATTCGTTTTCAAAACAATTTGTTTATAATTTTGTTGATCTTGTTCGGTGAAATTTTCAGGATATTTTTTGAAAAGTAATTCATATAGACCGGGTGTACCCTTATATCTTCTATTTTTAACGATTACATCTGGACCATCAATGTGCAGTCTTGAATCTCCGATTGATAGTTTTTCAGTATTTTCATCAAGTCGTACACCATATTTGTGATCGAATTCTTTTTTGTCTACATCATGGTGCATCTCATTGATATACTTTCTTGGAAGAGGATCATATTGATTTAAATAATCAATATATGAAGTTTGTGTAATATCTTTCAGACGATTAACTCCAGATGAATGACTTTCTTCTTCTTCATCTTCAGACTGAATATTTTCTACAATAGATTGCTTGATTTCACTTGGTTCATCATCATCATCAGAATGTGAAACATTTTCTATTTTTGGTTCTGAATTTGATAGTAGTTTCATTGATAATCGACGAGGAATCTTGGGAAACATCTTTTCATTTTTTGGAGTTTGCAATAAGTATTGTTGTATTGGAGACGTTTTATATGTTTCAGATGATGTTTCTTGTTGTTCACCTAATTTAGGAATTTTGTCTTGTAATTTATTCTCTATATTTTTCAGGTGTTTTGTAATTGGATTGAACATACTTTCATGTAGTAATTCACCATGTTTCAAAAATTCCAATTTATTTTTAACAATTTTCCGTTTATTAATGAGCCTTTTTTTCAGTTCTATGTTTTCACTTTTCATTGTCAAACTGGTCTCTATCAGGTTTTGAATAGATCAGGTATTTGAATAGAATGAACCGACACTTGATCTGCTTCTATCAGGTCTGTTGAACTGGTTTTGATCCGGTTTGAACCGGTTATGAACAGGTTTTATCAGGTTTGAACTGGTTTACAACAGGTCTGAACTGGTATTAATCTGATAATGTGGTTTGTTTCCATTTTTATTCTTGAATGTGTATGAAGTGATCGAGTCCTTTGCGGTAACGACCCCTATTGAGACAACAATCTTTAAAAATAGTAATAAATCCATAAGGTTCTCTCCAACATAAAGAACAAATCACCTTGAAGGTATCAAAGGTCATGTCAGTTCCTACATGATCGGTATAGATGTGTCGCAAGTTTAGATCATCTTGTTTGAAAGCGATTAAACAATTGGCATTGTCTCGAATTAAGTGTTTGGGTATTTTTGCATAACTTTGATTCAAATAAAATGGATCGACAGCAGCATGTCTCGCCATACTGAAGTATTCTCTTATAACTTCCTGATTATCACAAGCAACATCATCAAAAATAAAAATCGAATTGGGATTAGCTTCAGACGGATGCATTATATTTTCACTGGCACTGAATGCGTAATATCCGATTCCTTTTATTGGTTTAAGCAGGTGCTCCAAGTACCTATATTTAGGTTGATTAAGTGATTTAGAATACACATATATATTTTCAAATTTCAATCCATTTTCATGCTCCAACATATTCACCATTAAATTTGTTTTACCGCAGTTTGAAGGTCCAACAATTATACACCTTATTGTAGAGGGGAATAGCATACCATGCTTTTTGAAAGTTTCCTCTGTTTCAAATATATTATTCTCGATTGGTAGAGCAATTTTTTGCGGAATTACTTTAATACCTTGCATATCTATTTCCAATAAAATACTTGAGGTAACTGAATTTTAATCAGTCAACTTTCAAACTTATACGCGAAAAGATCTAATATGCAACGTTACGGTGATGGGTTGGTGAATAGCGCTATCAATAATTTACCGGTTGAATTGCATATACCCGGATATAAATATTGCGGACCAGGTACAAAATTACAAAAACGTCTGGCTCGTGGTGAAAAAGGTATAAATGGTTTAGATGAAGCATGTAAAAATCATGATATAAGTTATTCACAAACCAAAGATTTGAATCGTAGACATGAAGCTGATAGAATTCTAGCTGAGAAGGCTATGACGCGATTCAAAGCGAAAGATAGTTCATTAGGAGAAAAAATGGCTGCCCTAGCAGTCGCAGGTACCATGAAGGCAAAAGTCAAATTAGGTATGGGCTTACAACGTCGTAATCGTACACCTTTAACTGCTAATATCAAGAGAAAATGTATTCAATTATTGAGTGGAATGAATAAACGACTAACAGATGTAACGAAGAATATTGAAGAGTGTTTAAAACTTCTCAACAGTATCAATGGAAATAAAATTATTCGAGTTGATAAGAAAAAATCTAAGACTAAACGTCTGCCGCCGCCGCCGCCACCGAGACGAAAACGACTTATTATCGATAACAAAGAAGAAAATGAACCTATGGATATTGATATAATAGAAGACTTGAAGCGTGCTACTAAAAGAAAATTCCTCAACGATATACCTGTTATCCCAGATAAAAAAATGAGAATAATCAACTCAAGAGAAAATAAACCCAAATTATCTGCGAAAAGAAAAAATTTAGAGCAACAAATCGAGTCAGATATTCAGAAAAATGGTTCAATTGAAGGAATAAATGAACAAATGTCTCAGCAGCAGCAGCAGCAGAATCCTAAAAAACGAAATTTGGAGGAAGAGTTTGAAAATGTTGATAATAAGAAAATGAAAATATCCATATAAATATTTACTGTAATAGGGTGAATCTGTCAGTGTATCGAGTAATTCATAACGAGATGGTTGTCAAAAAATGTAAAAGAAAACAATCTAAAAATAAGAGGAAAAATATCTCTAGGAAGAAAAAAATTGTGAAGAAATGTAGGAATAAAAAGGGGATGTGTTTCATGACAGCGACACGAAAAATAAAAAAACAAATCATCAGTAAAAAACCAAAGACTTTAGGAGAAGCTGTGACGGTAGCTTTGAAATCTGCAAAAAAATTGAATATTAGACCAACACGTGTTGTGAAAATACCCAAAACAGGTGGAATACTTCCTTTGATTCCAATTTTTGCTGGGTTGAGTGCACTCGGTGCCCTAACAGGGGGAGCAGCTGGAATTGCCAAAGCTGTAACTGATGCTAAATCTGCAAAAAATCAGTTAGAAGAAGCTCAACGTCATAATAAAACTATGGAATCTATTGCATTGGGGAAAGGATTTTATTTAAGACCTTACAAAACTGGTTTGGGGTTGTTTTTGAATCGTACCACCGTTTGAGAGGGAGAGGTGAAACATGAAAAAAATTCCTCATAATCGTCCGTTATCCAATATCGACTTGATAAAGTATGCAAAGGATTTAAAAATTCCATTCTTCAGATCTGTCTATATGAGAGATAATTTACCGAAAAAAATCCGAAAAAAAGAAAGAGGAATAATAAATCTCGATAAACAATCTGGACCTGGGACTCATTGGACTGCCTACCGCAAAAATGGTTCTCATATAATTTATTTTGATAGTTATGGTAATCTGAGGCCACCTCTGGAAGCTTTAATATACTTCAATTCAGATGGACCTTGTCTCATTAATTATAATCATACTGTATATCAATCATATAATTCTGTTAATTGCGGACAACTATGTTTGAAATTTCTTTCTCAATAAACATGTATGCAATCAATGTTTTCTCTTCATTCTACAGATAACCTTTAACATGTGTTCATATACGTTCACCTTATCAGGCCGAGATTCGATTCTCTCGTCTAAAATTAATCCTCCTATCATACTGGACGATACAGAAAATTATGTTTTAGGATTGATTGACTTTGTGACATTCAATACAATACCGAATGTGGATGAGACTAATAATATTTTTTATATTGGGTCTACAAAAATCAAGATTCCTCCTGGTTCATATGAAATATCTGATATAGAGAGTGAAATTATGAGGCAATTGAATGAAGTGAAATCGAAAGAAAGTACGAAACAAGAACTCAAGGCGAAAACTTCAAATATCATAACTAAAGAAGAGGAAAATTCTGAGAGTAGTATCGATCTGAAATTGTATGCAAACCGAAATACTTTGAGATATGAAATCATGTCCAATAAACCAATTCATTTTGAAAAACCTAACTCATTGGCACCTCTATTGGGATTCGAGAAAAAGAAATTACAACCGAATAGAAAACATATATCGGTTTTTCCAATCAATATCTCCAAAGTGAATTCGATTTGTGTTGAATGCAATTTAATAACGAATTCATTCAATAATGACAGTGCCGTACATTTGTTACATATGTTCTACCCCACCGTACCAAGTGGATTTCGAATTATTGAAAAAGTTGCAAATGTTATCTATTTACCAATCAACACCAGACATATCGATGAGGTTTTCCTTAAAATAAATGATCAAGAGGGTAATTTAGTCAATTTCCAACAGGAAACGATAACAGTAAGACTTCATCTCAAAGAGCAGCTCTGATGGTATTCTTATATAATATTACAACTTTTCCAACAACATCAACAACAACAGCACATAGTATAATTGATAAAGATCCTGGAAAATGTGTCACTATAGGAAGTGCTGTTAAACGGTTAACATCAGAAAATCGACAGTTTCTTCTTTCACTTGGTTTTCGAGTACTTTAAGTGGCAAAGTGTCAAAACGGCTACTTTTTACGAGTTTTGATGTAACCTCAAAGTCAACATCAGTTCAAGATTCAGACAAATTTTATTATTTTTCAAGTGTTCTTGCGGTGGCAGAAGCAGCAGCAGCAGCAGAAGTAGCAGCAGAAGTAGCAGAAAAACAAAAATACTAGATAGTGGAAAAAGGAGGAAAAAAACGCAAAAATGAGCTTTAATATATTGAATATTGGTGAACATGTATTGATGGATGATTCTATAACTAATTACGAGATGCATAGTCATCCACCTTATGCAAATACGACATTCAATAATTCTGATGAAATTAGAATTCCAATTCAAACTCAAGATATTTATACATTACCATCCCAAAGTTACCTTTATATCGAAGGACGATTAACCGATGCTGAAAATAAACCTAGTATAACATTAAATTTTGTGAATAATGGTATGGCATTTCTGTTCGATGAGATAAGATATGAGATAGGAGGCACAGTAGTGGACAGGGTGAGGAATCCAGGTATAACATCATCTATTAAAGGATACATCTCCTATACAAGTAGCGAATGTGATAGATATAATAATGCCTCTTGGAATCATTTGGAATATCCAAAAGTATCCGATTCGAATGGATACTTCAACGTCTACATACCCCTGAAACACCTTTTGGGTTTCTGTGAAGATTTCAAGAAAATAATCGTAAACATTCGCCAAGAATTGGTACTCATTAGAACAAGTAGTGACGTAAATTCTGTAATATCAACAAAGGATAATGAAAAACCCAAAGTTAATTTAACTAAAATTCTGTGGAGAATTCCTCATGTTCAAGTTTCCGATACA
Organism: Leptinotarsa decemlineata; assembly: GCF_025532065.1. Classification (NCBI taxonomy): domain Eukaryota; kingdom Metazoa; phylum Arthropoda; class Insecta; order Coleoptera; family Chrysomelidae; genus Leptinotarsa; species Leptinotarsa decemlineata. The sequence goes on from NW_027412590.1 coordinate 3,019,690, forward strand.
GAAAAATTGCGATTACTCAAGTACATTGAAAAAGGACGTGACTTAGAAATTGCATTCAGGAGCTGGGAACTACACGAATATCCACTTTTACAACAAACAATGACTCATTCTTGGAATGTGAAAGCATCTAATCAATTGTAAAAACCTCGATTCATCATTGTAGCTTTTCAGACTCAGAGGAAAAATCAGATCAAGAAAAATATTAGTCATTTCGATCATTGTAATATTACCAACATCAAACTCCACCTCAACTCAGATGTATACCCTTACGATAATATGAATTTGAACTTCAAGAAAAACCAGTTTGCATTACTTTACGAGCTCTTCGCTCAATTTCAAGAATCCTACTATTATAAAACTTCTGGAGAGCCCTGTCTTACATTGACTAAGTTTCACGATATCGCACCTCTATTTGTTATTGATTGCAGTAGACAAAATGATAGCTTAAAGGTAGGAGTGCAAGATATAAGACTCGACTTCGAAGCCAGTGAAAATATTCCTGCAAATACATCAGCATTTTGTTTGATTTTACACGATCGTTTACTCAGATACAATCCACTAACGAATTCTGTGAAACAATTCTAGAGTGAGTTTTATGATGAGTAGTAATAATAGAATAACTTTCAATGAAAAGAAAAATGAAGTTCATTACATATTTGCTTGGAGTTTCGCCTATAGAAATGCAAGAAAAACTTATTGGGAATTTTTTGCCATTGATCGAACACGCTTTCAGCGACGTATTCGGAGCAGTTCAGCTTTTATAGATCCAATTTTAGAACATTCACATAGACAAAAAATTTTTGACCAAAGATTTCGCGAGAAGAGCTTGGAGAATATTAATCTTATTTGATAACAGAAAAGTATAAATATATTCATTGGATTTATAGTTACTTATAACGTTTCATCTCAAACATGAATACACAACAATATGATCAAATTGACATTGAACAGAATACCAAAAATTTGATTAGAGAACTTTGTCCTGATATGGAAGAGCATAAAGTGTCTTCCGAAGCAAACCGTTTTATTATCAAAGCTTCCAGAATTCTTGAGAAGAGGAGAGCACAACCACCAAATCAAATTCGAAACAAAAATCCAAAGGATCCAGGAATTAGAAAATGAGTACCATTGTTTTATGAAATATGTATGACAGATAGTGTATGTATTAATAAAATTTCATCAATTTTCTTGAGTTTTCTTCTGACCGTCATACCATGAACTTTCAAACTGATGTTAAAAGGGATATTATTGAAGAACTTCATAAACAAGCCCGAATCAATTTCAAAAGACGAAGAGTAATCATTAAGGGTTTCGATGATCTTTTTCAAGCTGATTTAGTTGAGATGATACCATATTCTAAAGTGAATAAAGGATATAAATATATTCTAACTGTGATAAACTGTTTTTCAAAGTTTGCTTGGGCACTACCTTTAAAAAATAAGACAGCTAATGCTGTGTCCAAAGCTATGGAAGAAGTTTTACGTAAACAATCACCACAAAATTTACAAACTGATTCAGGTAAAGAATTTTTCAACTCAGAATTTAAGAAATTGATGGAAAAATATAAAGTTAATCATTATAGTACGTTCAGTGAAAAGAAAGCATCAATAATTGAGAGATTCAATAGAACAATGAAGTCTTGGATGTATAAAGAATTCAATTTTCAGGGTAACTATAAGTGGCTTAATGTATTGAAGCATATTTTGGAAAAATATAACAATTCCACTCATAGAACCATTAAAATGAAACCTGCTGAAGTGAGTAAAAAAGATGAAAATAAATTACTTCACACAGCCTACAATCATATGAAACAAATTGACTTCAATAATAAATTCAAAGTAGGAGATCATGTACGCATATCTAAATTACGAGGAATTTTCGATAAAAAATATTTTCCAAACTGGTCAACAGAAATTTTCACGATAGCAAAAGTACAATTGACAAATCCTGTAACCTATTTACTGAGAGATGATAAAAAGCAAGATATTTCAGGAGGTTTTTACAAAGAGCAATTACAAAAAGTAAAACATCCTGATATATATCTCGTAGAAAAAGTACTTAAAAGAAAGAATGGAAAAGTTTTCGTTAAATGGTTAGGATTCGATGACAAACATAATAGTTGGATAGATAAGAGAAATATTGCGTAATCAGCATTCGTATTATAAATACTCTATGAATCAGTATATTACTTTATTTTTACGGTGTCATTGAGTGTGGTATCATGTTTATCATCGATGTGCAAGGTTTTCAATATGGTAAATGAAATTTTTTATGTAAAGAAATTGCAATTTTGAATGTTGAAAATGGAGTATGGTACCATCGAATGATTAATTTACCAATAGGCATCAATCAATATATGCCTCATGTGAAAAAACATATGAACTGGTGTACAAATAATCTACATGGATTGTCATGGCAGCATGAGCAAAGTTCAACAACAACAACAGTAGCAACCATCAACTACGAACAAATTTCGGAGTTCATCAAGAATTGTGTTGGTTTTGATGCTGTTATAAGTGTGAAAGGTTGTGAAAAGAAAAAATGGTTAAGTCAACTCATTCAAAATGAAATTTCCGATTTGTATGAAGAAGGATGTCCTGCAATAGAAAATTTGAAAAGTTTTCTCAAGTCACACCATTGTATGAATCATTCAAATAACAGTTTGAATTGTGCACTAGAAAATGTTTTTTTATTGAAATATTGGTATTCTCACTGTAGAAATAAATTCTGAATTCTTGTTCTTATAATGAAATATTTACTTTTCACACATTCTCATTATACATGTGATTTTTACTACATTGCAGAAATAAAAAAATATTTTTCTCAATTTTGTTTATTTTATTATAATAAATAAATTTTACAAAAAATCTTGGGATTCTTGGAAATAAGTAGGGTGTTGAGAGTTTTCTCCTTCAAAATCTTCAATTATGACAGGAGATAGTGATCGTGTTGGAGGCGGTAGAATTTCTTTTGATGATGATGATGAATCCTTCAACTTTTTTGGTGGTGGAGGTGATGGAATAGCGTCCACGTCATCATCATCTTGTATATTGAAATTGAACCGTTTCACTGCTGTTTCCAGAAACCCCAATTCCTTTTCATTTTCAGCCATTGCCCGGGTTACTTTCACTGGCAAATTACCAAATTTCTTGGTTAAAGTAACCATCTTCGGACTGTATTTTAAATATACTAAAATACAGTCCTCAGATTTTTTTACAATCTGCTTCACACCATATCTATAACAATATGAAAAATTGTTCAAACACAAGTAATAATATCAGTTGAAAATGACTTACCTGAATAATTGTTTAAGCACCACCATTGCCATATTAACGGGCAACATTTTTGTATTTGTAATATTGATAATTAAAGTTGTTGGAATAGTCGACATTTTTGTTGTTGTATCTCGATTCACTCGTAACTAGAATGATTTTCCAAAGACACAGATCCGTCAATTTATACTGTGAAATTGTGCTGATAAAAATGAATAACATCGTAATTATGTTGTTTATGCAATGATAAACGAGTGAATTATCATGTATCAAGTACGTGATATAATTTTTCTATTAAGAAATATCAATACCGTGTTACCATAACACACATGTAAAGTTCATGATTTGCGAGTGCATTATCATGTATCAATTACGTGATTTTCCATTAATTCATTGCGATAAACAGACGTTTAAAGTTCATGATTCACATAATTAAAAATGACCTCTAATTTATGGAAATAGCGCGCATTTGAAATAACAACTCATTAGCAAATAAGTGCTGCATAAATCTTATAAAGTAGGTTTGTAAATTGAACTGATTGCAATTTGACATCATTCGCAAGGTAAGTGAGAATAGATTAAAACTGTGTTGATTATCGTTCGTTATTCACTTTATCATTTTCACGCTACTAAACAACAATGAATACCTGTGCAGAAATACAAAAAGTTAGCGATAATATTGTGTTGAAAATTCAAAAAGTTGGTAAGTTGATTAAAAGTAAAGCTGAGTATTGCAAGTGGATTAAATTTTTGAACAAAAATATCTTACTTTTGAAAAAATATATCAAATTCAACGAATGTTCGAACAAAAAATATTTTTCCAAATTAGAATCGAATTTGGCTTTATTGAAATATTATAAACAAAAATTCAACTTTCATAAAAATGTTGATAAAAACAAAAAAAGAAATTTAATTTGGCAAGATTTAGAATCATGTTTCAATAGTCGTGTAAGGACTGGTGCAATCATTAATTTGAAAATTAAGGATCCTACGGAGTTCTTCGATAAAGCATACAGATCTTTTATATGTAAAGTTAGGAGAGAATTGAAAAAAACTTTATTGAAAGTTAACGTTATATTTTTAGCGAATTTCATGAAGCCTCAAACCGGTGAAACTGACATCAAACATTTTCAAACAAAAAACAGAATTCTCGATTCGAATACAGATTTGAAATTATTTTACGATGAGCATATCAAACATAATATTTTGACAAAACTTGAAGAATTTCAAGAAAAAGACAGCGGTTGGAGCCTTTATGAAATTTTACAATTGAAGGTGAACCTTAATAACTATACACCGATAAATGTAGGTATTTCCACATATATTGAAGTACCTAAATTCATTCAAAATAAAAAGGCTGTCCTTAACATTCAAAATAATGATCCGTACTGTTTTCTTTGGTCTATTGTGGCAGCTCTTCATCCATGTGCAACTAATGTCTGTAAAAAATCATCATATCCACATTTTTCTAATATATTGAAATATGAAGGGATTGAATTTCCACTTAAAATTAAAGATATAACAAAATTTGAGAAAATGAATAATATGTCAATAAACGTTTTCGGTATTGAAAAAAAAGAAATCGTTCCTATCCGTTTGAGTAATCTTGAATTTTTAACAACAATTAATTTATTAATACTTCAAACCGAACATGATTTCGATGATGTTGATTCATGTGATGAAGAGGAATTGATGGACTTAGATGAAAATGTGAATAATTTCAAAACTATTTATCATTTTGCTCTAATAAAAGACATGTCGCGGTTGTTGTGTGGACAAAGTGGTGACATAAATCACAAAAAGTTTTATTGTACCAAATGTCTCAACCATTTCTATTCACAGGAAGTATTGAACAACCATATATTTACCTGTAGAAAAATGAATAAAACCAAAATAACTCTACCATCTGAAAAAGAAAAATTTTTATCTTTCACAGACTTCAAAAATAAAGAACCCGTACCGTTTGTGATTTATTCAGACATTGAAAGCATTTTGGAAAAATATGAGGATGTGAAACCTAGTAAGAAAATTCGAAAATTTCAAAAACATATTCCATGTAGTGTAGCATTTTACTTATTGTGTACTTTCGACAATTCAAAATCAAAATTCGAATTATATACTGGTAAAGATTGTATCAGCTGGTTCGTCAAACGTTTACAACAGCTAGCTTTCGAATTAAATTCAGTATTTTCCAATGTGGTTCCAATGATTCCGCTATCACCTCAACAAAAACACGATTTCGATTCAGCCACTAACTGTCATATTTGTCTAAAACCATTCACAGAGGATCAGATCAAGGTTAAGGACCACTGTCATATATCTGGAAAATTTCGGGTGCAGCCCATTCCACCCCTTGCAACATTAACTATCAGAATGATAATATGATACCTGTTGTTTTTCATAATTTATCTGGTTACGATAGCCATTTCATTATTAGAGCTTTAGCGAAAGAGATTTCTGGTGCTGTCAGATTGTTACCAGTAAATAAAGAAAAATATATATCATTTAGTAAACAAATTGACAATACAAGTATAACATACCGATTCCTAGACTCTTTTCGTTTCATGGCAAGTAGTCTAGATAAATTGAGTTCATATTTAAATCATTCAGAAAAGTTAATCACAAAAAGTTTCTGTAAAAATCAAGAGGAATTCAAACTTTTATCTAAGAAAGGTATATTTCCATATGATTATTTTGATAGTTGGGATAAAATGAACATTGACAAATCACCACCGATCGAATGCTTTTTCAATAAATTGAGAAAGTGTGGTGTAACAGAAGATGAGTATTCACACGCTGTTAAAGTATGGGATACTTTTGAAATTCAAAATTTACAACAATATATGGAGTTATATTTGAAAACAGATGTATTACTTTTGGCTGACGTTTTCGAAAACTTTCGAAAAGTATGTATGAAAACATACGATTTGGAATGTTTGAAATATTACACTGCACCAGGTCTAGCTTATGCAAGTTGTTTAAAAATTTCCAAGGTTACTTTGGAATTATTAGATGATGTAGATAAGCTAATGTTTATTGAAAGGGGTATAAGAGGAGGAATATCTCAATGTAGCAATAGATATGGTAAAGCTAATAATATTTACATGAAAAACGAGTATAACCCTGATCAACCCTCATCATATCTCATGTACTACGATGTTAATAACTTGTATGGTACAGCATTATCAGAATATTTACCTGTAGGTGATTTTGAATGGAAAAATAATACTGATTTCTATTCTGAAGATATATTTAATACACCTAATGATTCTGAATATGGTTACATATTAGAAGTTGACTTAGATTATCCTGTAGAACTTCAAAATGTTCATAAAGATCTTCCATTATGTCCTCAAAAAATGATTCCACCCATATCATCATCAAAAAATCTAAAATTGTTAACAACACTTTTCGATAAGAAAAATTATGTTATCCATTATAGAAATTTGAAACAGGCAGTCAGTTTAGGTCTCAAAATCAGCAGAGTTCATAAAATTTTGAAATTTAAACAAATACCATGGTTAAAAACTTATATTGATTTGAATACGATGTTAAGACAAAACAGTAAAAATGAATTTGAGAAAAATTTTTATAAGCTAATGAACAATAGTGTCTTTGGGAAAACAATAGAAAACTGTCGTAAATATAAAGATATTGAATTATGTACTAAGTGGGAGGGTAGATACGGAGCAAAAAGTTACATATCTAAACCGAATTTTCATAGTTTGACCATTTTTGATGATGATATGGTAATCATTGAGATGAAAAGAGTCAATATAAAACTGAATGAACCCATTTATGTGGGTTTCAGTGTTTTGGAAATTTCAAAAACTATTTTATATGACTTTCATTATAATTATATCAAACCTAAATTCAATGAAAATGCGAAATTGTTGTATACAGATACTGATTCATTGATTTACCACTTTTTCACCGATGACATTTATGCACATATCAAAGAGGACATATATAAATTTGATACATCAGACTATGCTGTAGATAACCAATTCGGAATTCCATTGGTAAATAAAAAAGTTTTAGGTTTGATGAAAGACGAAAACAATGGAAAAATTATGAAAGAGTTCATTGGTTTGAAGTCGAAAATGTATGCGATAAAAGTAGAACATGGAGAGAATGACGGGGAAAATTTGATAATTAAAAAAGATAAAGGTGTCACCAGAGCCTCTCTCAAAACAATAAATTTTCAAAATTACTACGATTGTCTATTCAGAAATGAACATTTTGAAGTAACGGAAAATCTGATTCGTAGTAAAAAACATGAGGTATATACAATAAATCAAAGAAAAGTTGCATTAACTCCTTTCGATGACAAACGAATTGTAAATTATTTATCAAGTGATACATTGCCTTGGGGTTTCAAAATTTAATCCACACTTGTAATATTCATTTTTACAATTAATTAACTCACAACTTATATTTTAACACAATGGAAAAAACGTTTCTATCTTGAGTTCTTTTTCCGATTGATTTGTGATTTTACAGAGCAATATGAACAAAGCAATCCAGGAAAATATTATTAGTAGCACTAATGGAAACGAAATCCCTCAAGTCAATGGTCCTTCAAAGTATCGGTGTAATGACAGGAGATGTTTGAGAGTTTATGAAAGTTTTTCATCAGCCTATAACTTTTGTCCACCCTGTCATCAACGTCGGGATTCTGGGTCCTATAGACAAAGAATAAGGAATGAGAGGGATTCAAGAAGTCAGTTGAGGAGACAACAACTGACAGCATAACCATCATAACCGCTTCAAAACTGTTCATTATTCATTCAACAACCACACATGAGGAATTTAATTTTTCGACCTCCAACACACTTTCTGTTTCAGTGAAAATCAAAAGATGGATTTTAGCGATTTATTCGAGGACACTTTATTGAAAGCATGTGAAGATATGGAAAAAACTTTACTACAACTCTGTAAAGAGAAAACAGAAGAAAATATAAACCTTAAAACGAAAGAATCCATAAAAAACGTATTATTTTGCAAACTGTGTAATACTCCAAAAGACAATAAGGAAGCATCAAAAAGAAGTACAAGACAGTATTGTAAAAATTGCAAAAAGAAAACCGTTTTTGAATTATAATCGCCGAAGCATCTGAGAATTGATAAACGTTATGCAGACAATCGTGGAGTCATTCGTAAGTAACCAATAGCATCATTCACATCATTATGCCTGTACCAGTGAAATATAAGTGTACTAAATGTGGAGGAGAAACAAATTATCCGAATATATTATGTTTAGAATGTATAGTTGAACAGATTTCACGTGACGTATATGGTATAAAACATCCCTAATACAACTGTTACGTCTAGTAGTAATCGAGTTGCTTTCAAAGAAACACACACAGCGATAAAAATATGTATTTGTTGTACATTATTCTTCTACTTTCACAAATTTGCAACATCCTAACTTCAAAAGTTATTTATATCAATACACCATACAAGTTGGAAAATGGTAGCTTTTTATTAATGGAAGTACATCCAGATACGATTATTTTGAATGAATATCCAGCTTTCTACTCTGAAAAATCAATACCGTTATGTAAGATAAACCAACAATATTCCTCAAACATTTTTGTAATTATTCTTTCATTTTTTCAGATTCTACAGTAACATGTAAGGACAAAGGAAAAAAGTATAGGTGCGGATACGTTATTGGATCACACGAAAACTTTCATCCCATTGTTCCATTCAAAAGCCGATTAATGTGCGGACATCATAGCATTGAACAATTCCATAAACCATCCATAACTTACAGAGGTTTCTGGTGGACAACTGTTGAAGATTTTTATGAATATGCAAATATTAATCTCAAAAAATATTTAGCTTTACCAGAAATTTGTTATGTATACTTATTGTCATCTAAAAAAGATGAATTTTTGAAAATAACTCATACATTGTGAATACCTACTAATTAATAAACGTTAATAAATTACGTATTTTCTTTTTCACAATATTCATGTTCAATCATACATATGACCCTTAAGGTCAACTAATCTGGTTTATTATCAGTGAAACACCAAATATTCCAACGAAATGCAACAAAGTATTAAAGTTTAATTATACATCTGACCTTAATGTCAGTTAATCTGGTTTTCTATCAGTAAAATAACAAATATTTCAACAAAATGCAACGAAAATATCCTAATTAAGTGCAACAAAGTATTCATGTTTACTTATACATATGACCTTAAGGTCAGCTAATCTGGTTTATTATCAGGCAAACAAGTATTCCAATGCAACGATATCCTAATTAACTGCTACAAAGTTGTCTCAAGGTCAACTGGCGACTCATCGAACACATTGGCGTACGCCTGCTTTTACGAAAAGGGGTCGCCTAATGAGGGTGCCCAGGGGTTGCCCGAAAAGGGTTGCCCGAAGAGGGTTGGCCGAAGAGGGTTGAAGAGGGTTGCCCGAAGACCATCCACTGAGCCAAAACGGCTCTACGACACGGCTAACCTACACCTGTCGAGGTCTCTTCTTACAACACCCTCTGGTCATTGACCATCACAACCCTCTGGTCATTGACGATCTACACAAGGGTTGCTCAAGAACTCTTTGGCACACCATTGTTCTTCGACAACAAGGCCTTTTTGACACGCTTCTTCACCCCACACAACCGCACCCCTTACGCTCTCGATGGACAGCTCGATGGCATGGTTACCATTGTATCTAGAACCACGTTAGCTATACTACTCTTGTTGTATTGTTCGCAATCGAAAAATTCAGACCCCACATCAAAGGTACCCATTTTAAAGTCCTAACAGATAACTATAGCCTTAAGTGGTTGAATAGCATTAGAAATCCGGTGGGTAGAATCGCTCGATGGGCAGTCAGACTTCAGCAATATGATTTTGAAATCATCCATCGGAAAGGCAAGGAGCATGTAGTTCCTGATGCGTTGTCTAGGTCGGTACCTTGTGTGGATATACTGGAGTATGTCGAAATGGCTGGAACATCCGTGGATCGTTGCTACACAACGATGTGCACGAGAGTATCAAGCCATCCAGAAAAATATCCCCGTTGGCATTTGGAAAATAGTGTCCTTTTAAAGCATGCAACCCTGTCATATCCAGAACTGCGAGAGTCCTACGAAAACTGGCTTGTTGTGGTTCCAAAAGGAAAAAGATCAGAACTCATTCAGAACCATCACAATCCACCTACGTGTGGTGTATATAACCAAGGCTCGTCTAACAGCGAAATATTATTGGCCAAAGATGAGACAGGATATCTCCAAATATATTGAACGGTGTTCTATCTGTCTCAGTACCAAATCAGAACGAAAGCATGGGGATGCGGCCTGATGCTAAGTGCTGCGCCAACTACTACTAGACCTTGGCAAGTCGTGAGTATGGATCTCATAGGTCCTTTGCCAAGATCTATGGCTGGTATAGCTACATCTTGTCAGTGTTAGATGTTTTTAGCAAATTTATTTTGCTGTTCCCTTTGCGTAGGGCTACCACTTCCCGGATTGTAACACTCCTCGAGGACAATGTGATTATTCTATTTGGAGCTCCGCAACGAATCATTATGGACAACGGACAACAGTTTCGAAGCCGGGAACTGGCTAAGTTGTTCGACAACTACAAAATTGAACCAGTGTATATTTCTAACTACCACGCGCAGGCAAATCCTGTAGAAAGATCTCACCGAGTCATCAAGACAATTTCAACGTCGCACGTTTCATCAAATCATCGAAAATGGGACAGCTGTCTTCAGCAAGTAGCTTGTGCTATCCGTACCTCTAAACACGAGGTAACTCAACACACGCCAAATTTGATTATGTTTGGGCGAGAATTGCAACTTTCAGGAGCATATGGTCATCCATTAGCTCACACACTCACTCAGAATACATACGATCCTTCTTCACGTTCCAAAGCTTTGGATAACCTATTCCAGGATGTCTCCACTAATCTCAAACGGGCATATGAAACCAGCCGACAACGTTACGATTTAAGACGTCGAGATGAACGATACCAACTGAGACAAAAGGTTTTGAAGCGAAGTTATGCATTGTCCAACGCAGCTCGGGGTTTCATTTCGAAGTTCGCTCCAAAGTTCAGTGGACCATTCACCATATCCAAAATCTTATCTCCCTGGTCTTATGAGTTGATAGACTCGGTGGGAAAGAACCGAGGAGTTTGGCATGCCAAAGATTTGAAAGCTCACTCACTCGAGGACGTAAACGATTCAGATGATGAGGTGGAAGGTTGAGGAATGTATATTCAGATATAAAGTAATCCTTGTATGTAAAACATTTGGTTCGGTTGTCCTAGACTTTTTTTTGAAGAAATGGGGGGGGGGGGGGGTTGTTACGGTTCTCAGAATGCAAGAGCGTATCTATGAGATAAAAGAAAAGTAATGCTTTGAATTCATATATTCATGCACAGCATCCACCCTGTATAATATTTAAAACAATTCAGTTTTAGTTTTTTATTGCCTAAAGATAATCAGAATAATTCGACTTCGAAATAACGTCGATAGGGAGAAAAAAAGGAGAGGAAAAAAAGGGTTAATTTCTCTTGGAATGAGACTTGAGTTTTTAGTTATCTTCTCTGGAGCAAGTATTTTACCAAAATATTCAATATTTGAGTTATCTAAAGGAATAACTAACCCACAGCATTGAGGATTTTCATATTTTTATTAAGTACCCGTTCTCTTGTCAAACTCCAATCTTCAGGCTACATAATAACTACGGTAAGAACCCATTTTTCGAAAAGGATATATACTGCTAATATCCTTATTTTAGGCCTTCTTATTACCACCTCTAGTCGATATTGTGAACTATATCCTGGGGTATCTCACGCAAGGCTAGACCACTACACCCCTTATATCTTTGATTACGGTCTTTCGAGGAGCAAGTTATCTGCATGGGAACGATCATTGCCTGAGTGGACTACGTACAGGGGTTGGATCGTGCTGCTGGAGACTACTTTCCCATATCCCACGCATGTAAGGTCTTTCCTGTTATGTATTACACCCTCCCGCACGACCTCGAATCAACATTGCGGCACAAATTGGGAATTCTATAACAACTCAAGTATCAACCACACCTTCAGTTCAATCATAAGTTGCTTAAGTTAATATCTGTGAACCCAAAAGTATACTTCTGGGCCATAATCCTGTAATTACCATCAGCTTGGCCTGTTTAAAGAAACCATACACTTATCCTCCAAGTGGACTTATATTTACCCACCATCCCTCTACGCTGAGTTCCGGCAGCCCATAATTTAGCTCCTAGGTAACAAAGTAACCCGTTTTAATCAACGACTACGGATGTTATAAGCTGAACAATCATAAAATGAATTTCGATATTCGAATTTTGGATATTCATCATTGAAAGAAGATGTAGAATCAGATTTTTCCCTAATCAAATCGTTCTTTGACAACAAGCTTCTAACTATCAACATAGATAAAACTCATTTCTTATCTTTTTCTAATTACAAAACAACAATGCCCAAATTTGATTCTCTGTCTCTAGAAAAAAATACACGAATAATGTCAGCAAATATAATAAAATATCTTGTAACAGTTATAGATGTACATCTGAAATGGGGCCATCACATCAACTTCCTCCTGAAAAAACTTCGATTTGTTCTTTATAAATTCCGACAGTTGAATGATATTCTTGACCTGAAACAAAAAAAGATAATTTATCACAGTCTTGTGGAAAGTCACATCTCTTTTGGACTACTCGGATGGGGAGGTATATCTAAAAGTCACATCCATTCTTTTGAAGTCATTCAGAAACGATTTCTAAAACTGATGCCATCTAAGAGCTTGAGGTATCCACACTTTATAAAGAATCGGGATTACTCGATGTAAGACAATTGTATTACAAAAACTGTAACATGAGACAACATAAACACAAGAATCAGCTAGATACACTTACCCATGACTATAGTACTAAGCATCGTAAACAGTTCCATTGTCCTCGTATGCATAAATCGGTGGGCCAGAAATGTCATCAATACTTGAGTCCAAAACTATACAACAGCTCACCTTCGAATATTCAACAGATACGTTATATCAACCAATTCAGAAGTAAACTAGTCAGATTCATAAAGAACTCACCTAGAGAGAGTGTTCATGATTTAATTTGATCCAATAATACAAGACAAAAGATAAACAGTTTTGAAACAAGAAATTTGAACATCGCACTACCAATATATGAACTTGGCCCTTTTTGCATTCTACTCATTACATGTATATTATTGTATTTTATATATTTCATATTATTAATTTAGTCAATATTTGTATCTCCCTAGTTTATCAATACCCATATATAATGTGTAAAACTTTAATATTTCTTATCTTCACAAACAAGTATGAACTTCCGTGATCTGTCTGTATGTGGTTGTTTTTTACTAATTTTTTTTTTCGTGTAACCTTTGATTTTGTTTATCAATGCGGGAATGTATGACATTGATATTTTATTATTTTTTATTATTATTAGTAAGTTTTAAAATACCTGAAATTTCAGGGAACATAATTGGAGCAATCTTGCGATTGTCTCTTCAGTGATGCCATTGTTTATTGTTCATTTATTCAGCTCTCAAGCACTACTCATATAATTGTTCTATTCTGTTATTGTTCTGTAATTTACCCACACACAGGGTTTTACCCTCAGTGGAAGTATCCGTTTATTTATCAAGGTATATTGTACTTCATATACTTCATTTATATTTATGTATTATGATAAACTGATGAATAAATTATCATTATTATTATTATTATTATACTTTCAAGTACTCTCTGAAAGTTATTCTAAATGACTGAATAATATGTTTTCGACCCTTAACGGCATGACAATGAAATGAATGATGAGGTTGAATGTTCTAAAATATCATATTTCTTAAACATCAAGAAGTTAATTTAAACTTTTCCTTTGATTGGCTTGGCTCTGGTTGACATAAAATTATTCCTGAAAGCTGACAAAGGTTCCCTTCTTCTACAAAAACCCATCTGTTTTGGTAATCAATAGTTAACGAAAACTAATATACCTACTTATACTTTATCACAATCATATTATTTATGTTGCTCATTATTATTCTGTTCTACTCAATATGTCTCCAACTGAAAGTTGAAGACATAATTCTAAATGAATCATTTATTGTAAGCACCTCAAAGATTTTTCTTGTATTTTGTGTATTATATGGGAAGTTTTTCCTTTTTGAATTCGCGATGTATTTTTTTTTTCAATTTTAGTTGAATTGGGTAAATAAGCAACGAATGGAAATTTAATCTAAAATACGAACAACTTCCCAACTACAAATCTCACTTCTGAGTTCAGTATTTGCAACGTAGGGAGTTTCAGCACTTCCACGGAATGACAAATATATAGAATTGAAGAGCTGAAACTTCAAGTAAGATGTATTTTCGTCTCGAATAAAGCATCAAGATTTTTTATATCTTTGTATACATTTCACTTGACACTCAATTCACCTTCTTATTGAAAGTGAAATGCTCCACATGCCATTGTTGAATGCTGAATTTTCATTAGGAAATCCGTGCATTTGGCTCATTGCATAATGTTCTGTCTTGGCTACCTCGCCAAATTCCGTTCGCTCTGGACTTCAGCCATCTAATGGGAAAGTTGTTGTCCCTGAAGATATGAAGTCATTATTACTTTTTCCGCTCCTGTTCAGTTTCTTTGAATTCACTCAAATTGAATGACTTACTCTTTTCCTTTCTTGAATCATTGAGAATTTTAATCAAAATTGTGAAGTGTCATTCAATTCCTAACGATATCTGTCTTGGGAACAGCAGGCCCTCATTTATACCTGAAAAAATTATTCACAATATCTCCACCAATTCAGTAGAAGCAAGCAGCATTTCCCGAATAGTTTTCCAAAATTTTCACGTATATAAACTTCATCATTTTGGAGAAATAAAGGAACAACTGATGGTGGAGCACGTCTCAACTAATCAAATTATTCAAGTAGCCCATATTGTTTTGTAATATTCAATATGTCTTCAACTTTCAGTTTGTTAATCAATATGTGTGGCAAGTTTTGCACTGTATAATAGTATAGAAATTTTCGAAACAAAAATATTATCACAATACCACGTGACGTACAAGATCTGCATGAATAATCCAGCTACACTTGTGGACATAGTGACCAGTCACCTTCAGTTAAGTCACAGGTCGCATACTTATTATGCTCGAATACTCCAACAAAAACAGAATGAACTATATATACTATATTTGCCGTATTCACTGTTAAATATTTCAGAGAAAAATTTCACAACGAAAAAATGATGTTTTTTGTATTGAGTATTCTGTTTCTTGTTCCAAGAATGATTCTGAATGAATCATTTATTATGAGTGATATATTGAAAGTTATTTCCTTTCAAATTAACGATATATTTTTTATATCAATTTTAGTTGAATTGAGTAAATAGGTTACGAATAAAAATTCAATCTGGAATACGAACAACTTCCCAACTACAAACCCCACTTCTGAATTCAGTATCTGAAGCGTAGCGAGTTTCAGCACTTCCACGGAATGACAAATATGTAGAATTGAAGAACTGAAACTTCGGGAAAAACTTATTTCCGTCTCGAATAAAGCACCTACATTTGGTATATCTCAGTATGCATTGCACTTGACATCACAATTCATCTTCTTATTGAAAGTAAAATGCTCCCCATGCCATTGTTGAATGCTGAATGCTCATTAGGAAAGCGGTACATTTGGGGCTTTGCATAATGTTCCGTCTTGGCTGCCTCTCCAAATTCCGTTCGCTTGGGAATTCAGCTATCTAATGGGAAAGTCGTTTGTCCCATAAAATATTTTCTCACTGAAGACTCGAAGTAGTTATTAGTTTTTCTGCTTCTGTTTAGTTTCTTCTTCGTTTCTAAAGTGAACGTTTCAATATTCCATCCAGAAATATTGAAATATAGTAAGTCTATATCGAAATGTTAAAGAAGTTACTAATTTGGAAACATCATTCTTTGACGGAAATGATCGTGAGAGTTGTTGAAATACAGTTCATTTTGAAAGTGGCATGTCTTTTGGCACTGTGGAAGAGTTGTAATTTAATTCCTCATTGAAATTCTATATTCTATTTCCGCATATGACAAGTCACATTGGAGATAGTATAATTTCATTGATCTTCCAATATAGGAAAAATTACGAAAGTTATAAACAATTGATTAAAAAAATGGGCTTTGATTTTGGCAATCATTTCAAACATTTTTGACATTTTTCAAATTTGAAAGACGATTCAGAAACAGTTTAACTGCTGCAAACTGTGAAACCAATATTTATAATTTTTTCAGAGACATGAAAATATATTCTAAAACGAATACTCTGGTTTGCGCAATACAATAATCTGCAATCTGCGGTCGAACAAATTTTGTCGTGATTTTCCATTCAATGATACATTAGCTAATCAATAATTTTTTTCTACTCGAACGGAAAAATTTGATCTGTGATAACTAACTTATTCTGAAAACACTTTATTGTGTGATTTTCCCTACAGTTCTACAAAAACGCCACACATGTTTTGCCATGCAATGGCTTCCTCGGGCGTCTCTTATCAAGACACGTGTTGCATTTTTGTAAAACTGTCTAGTGAAAATCACAAAATAAAGTGTTTTAAGAATACATTAGTTATGGATTTTCGTCAAGTATCGTCCGATTCCATCATATATCTGTGATAATTGTTTTTCATAACAAATCTTTTTTTTTCTTTTTGATTCTATCATCAAAAGCTCCCAGAATAGAATATTTCACAACTTGTTATCAAAAAGTAAATTAGGTTGAGAATTAAAAATTTGCATTAATCATTAAAAATATTTTTTTTTGTTTATATTACTATCGATACGTTTTTTATGATCAAAAGCTACAAAAAAATTCTTTTCGCCATTTTTATCCGTTATCGTTTGAAAAATTGTCATTGAGAAACGTTTTGTTCATTAAATGATTGAATTTGAAAAAAAGATTTAGATTTGAAATAAAATTTTTGAGCTGGGATTACTCATGAATATACGTCGAATGGATAGTTATATGGGTGATTTGCTCATATTCATAAAAGTTTGTGAGATATTTGATCAAATGCTATTGATTAAATGAATAATTGAGTATGAAGTATGAGTTCAAATTTTGGGCATGATTCGTTCTTTGAATGACAAATGACTATTCACTCCCAAAATTTCTTATCGTATCTCAATGAGTTAGTAAGTTATAATGAGTATGAACTTAAATGCCAGGTGAGCATGATGAAGTGAAAAATAAGATTTTTGAAATTAAATATAAAAGATGAATGAATAATTTTCTCAAAAAATAATACATTTTTGTTTCTGTTACATTGTGTAAACTGAAAACAAAAATATAATAAAAACGATTTTTTTCACATCATAATTTTCAAAGATTATAATTCTAAAAAGAATTATCTTGCACATAACGCAATGAAAATTTTCTCAGCATCCTTTTCATGTAGCTTCTGATCATAAAGAAACGTATCGATAGCAATATTGAAAAAAAATGTTTTCAATGAATTATGAAGCTTTTTAATTTCCAATCTAAGTAAATTATTAATAACATATTGACAAACACAATTTTTTCATTTTTGCATCGGAAATCTATTCTGAGACCTTTCAAAAATAGCAAAAAAATAAGATTTTTCATTATCGCTGCTGCAATGTTTCTGTTCGAGTAAAAAAAAATAATTATTAACTGTCGCATAAGCAACTGAAAACTCGGGAAAACAAATTGACGGCAAATCATTGTTCATTCATTTATCCAGAAGGTGCCCTGATTTTTTAAATTCTCAATTTTGACACTGAATGAGTTGGAATAATACATTTTCATTAAAGGTCTTGCGCAAGCCGAAATACCAGTTTTAGAAATATTTTCAACCATCCCTCTGACAAATTTATAAATATTGGTCTCGCAGCTCCGTTAGGTAGGATCTCAGTTTTGAATTTTTTTTTTCTTTTTCGATTCTTTTTTCGAAAACCTAACCCCATTTTTGTCAGTTATTTGTTTATACCTTTTGCAATTTTTGAAAACGGTACTTGATATGTTTCAAAAATCATCTACACGCTATTTTGAATCGAATAACAACTTATTCGTATTTTCCGAAGGAGAAAAAAGAAGTTTGGCCTAAAAGTTTATAAGTTATTTTCTACGAATCTCAATAAACTCACAGTTCAGAACAAACTTTCGGAAGATTGATGTTGAATCCATCCATTGAATATGAATAAGTTTCATATTCAAATAGCGAACTGACCCGATTATCTCACCACCTAGGACAATCTTGCTGACCTAGCGGTACCACCACCCTGTTCCAGATGCTGACAAGACAGTTCTCACAGGAGCACACATCTTCAAAGCTTCGCATCCAGAATCAGTCAGATTTCATTCCCCGTGTTAGGAATCACACGTTAAAAGGTAAGACCTCGTTAATCCTTAGCTCGCACAAGTTTCGACTTCTGAGGGTTGTTGTTCGTAGGGGTGCGACAGCTGGTTAACGGAAAAACAGATTTTAAACAGATTTTAAAGCAACAACACATATAATTTCAAAAGAAAGAAAAAAAACAACCAATCCCGAGGCTGGACAGCAATGCTCACCTCAATTTAGGGCGGGGGCAGGGGATGAACAGAAATGCTCACCCCAAGCTACCGCTCAGAAAGAGGCTGGACATAGCAGACCACGCAAAGGCCATGCAACGCAAAGGCCAAGGCGTAAGCGTATCAGCGGCGCCGAGGCCAAGAGGAGGAAGAGAGCGAAAGAGGCAGAAGTGGCAGCAACTATGAGTGCACCCTCCCCTTCTCCCACTCCATCCTCAACAACAAGGGCAACTCTTGCGGAGGGCGCCAAGAGCTCCGCCTTGGAAAAAGGCAAGGAACCGGCTGCCACCGCAGGAAAGCGCCCTCATGCGTGTACTTTCACGGAGGGAACCCCAAGAAGGTTGAAGAAGCTGCGCAGCGATGTAGTTAATCCGGCACGGTTTTACTATTATTATTATTATATATACGTATCCCACTGAAACATCTACGATTTTATAGCTGGGTCACCAATAAATAATACGTCATTAACTGTCTATCAAGCCTTGGTAACCCTTTCGCTATTTCCGTGTTTGGTTTATTGAAATAAAATTTGGCAGCCACTGTCACCAGATGCGAATTTCTCCACATCAAATTTTGGATGTCAGGCAAGTCCGAAAGAGGCTTGAATTCCGCCTCCTGCACTAGGAGGAGGTCTTTAGTTGCAGAGAGAAAAGATCTTGAAAAAGAAATTCGCAGACACTTCCTTCCACGAGGTTACTATGGTGGATTTTGAAATAAAAGCCTGCTTAAAACCTTCAGAAGGAACTATATTCAATAAAAAATAAAAATATAAAAAAAAATAAAAAAATAATAACCATAAATAAATCTCAAAAAAAAAAAACTCAATATTCGTGCCTTCGCCGGAAATTATTACTATAATATACGAGAGTGACGAAATACTCTAACTTGGCCGATGATTTCTGACCGCTAAATATCTATAATGCAATTATCAGGTCCACTCTGTATACAAATTTATTATAGCTAACTCCTTTCCAAAATCATAGAATGGTTAGTACACAACATGTATAATTAACTCACCGCTGCCTTTTTTCCTGCTCGTCCCCTATTTTAAAACTTTTGCACTACACTGCTCGATTTTCGCTTCAGAATAAAAGACTACCCAAAATCACGCTAACTGCCTGTTTTGAAGAATAAAAAAAAATAGATTCCACCCAGGAAAACTATCTCCCAAAACAAAATATACCGCCCTTGATTGACCGTCAAGAGAACCTTTCAAATCCCTAGTTTTCGAACCTCCTCAAAATTAACGCGGACCTACTTCATAAAACAAAGACTTTCGCACCACTCCCAGATCGCTACCTTACGCGAAGAGCTCCCAGAACCCTCTCTCCTTCTTCCTTTCAAAAAGCCAGCAAAATCAAATCACGAGTCTCCCGCCCCTCGCGTTTCTCAAACCGTTTTCTCTTCATCGTTCCCCCGTACGACGTAGGTCCTTAAAAACATCTTTCGATGAGTTCTCAAAACTTTCAATTCATGGGAAATGTATATGCCTTATCGAGTTACGTGATAATTATCTCTGACTGGGCATCTTTTCAAGCCGATGAATAGTGTTTATCTTAACACTCTCGGTCCCTTGGCCATAATTTAACGTTTTATGAGAGACAGTTACGGCGTTTAAAAATAATCTGAATTGAAGAAATCTGTCTCTTTCCGAATTTAGAATTTATATTACCATACATAGCTTTCGCTAGGTATTACATCACTCTCCCCTACGAAAAATTTCTGGGCATACACAATGCCATAACTTTTACAACAAACTTATTCTAGACAATCACAACATATAGTGCACGCAAGAATCAATTAGACAAATATAGTTTAGTCAGCTCAACTGACTTTCTTCAAATAAAGCAAGGATAATCAACAAAAACACAAGAAAAATATCAGTTCTGAAAATGTTCTATGTCTATGGCTACCCCTGTACAAGACTTTCAAACCGTCGCGTACATATGAGTCGCTCCCTTTCTCGCACTGCACTCGCGAGCACACGTATAGGTTCACGCACTCTACGTGGAGTTGACCACGTACTCGATGACTGTTGGCTGCTGCGGGAGTAACCTATTCCAATAGCCCGGGAAACTCCAGGACTTCTAAAGTCTGTTGACGCTGCTCCTGTTCCTGCGGCTGCAACTACGGTCAGGGTTACAAATAGTTTCTAGGTTAATCGCGTTCAATGAGGACTCCGTGGCGATAGTTTCTCGTCACCTTGTTGATTTGAAGTTCGGTACGGTTAACCCGTTACTTTTGCGTTTCGGGGCACACGGTAATGTCTTTTGCGGGGGCCGAGGGATTATTAATCTTAGATTTTTCCGTCCAATGGGCGAAACTGCTCATATGGGGGTATATGATGGAAGGGGGTGTCTGTTCCAATTCGTGGTCCTCCTCGGGCGCCTCTGGGTCCGCTTTCTTTGCTGCCTTGGCTGCCTGGCTTCGGTGAAAGACCCACACTGTTAGGGTGTTCCAAAAACTGGCTAGTATCATCACGCCACATCCTAGCGTCTGGTACAAATGGAAACCATTTAACATTACTCCCAGGATAAACTTAACCACACGGAATATTGCGTAGAACCCCATCAATCCGCTCATAAATATTCCTATGTCGGTGAATCAACCACATATCTGGTGTAGTTTGCTAGTGTGCTAGTTAGTAGTGTGCTAGTTTCTCCATCTCTTCCATGTTAAAAAGGTTCACGGTGAAAAATCCTTGGCCTGCCGTTTTTAGGCCGGCAACTCGTCGTAGTATAATGTTTTCAACTGCTTCTCGCTCGTTTCCAAAGGTGAAAATTCTCTGGGCACTCTTGATTTCTTCTTGAGTATATATTCCAAGTGCTCCAACTGGTTGGATTGGGCTAAATGTTAATTTGGTTTCGACTTCAGGTGACAACTCTTCGGGTGCATGTTTTTCAATTGGATGCGGGCTTAGGCCTATCCATCGATTATCTATAAAGTATAATGGATGTAATAGTCCATTGCAATCTACTTCTTCGGCAAAATTCTGGATAATTCTGGTGACTGGGGCCATGAACTTGGTCTCATTATTTACTACAATGGGTAGTTCGTTATAGCATTTATCTGTCCTTAATATTTCAACAGATTTAGGTATGCATCGCATGATGTAAAGAACTTCGCCAAGTACGCGTCCTACATACCCTCCGCTTTCTTTTACTAGTTGGCTTAGTGTACTGGGTGCTAATGGGGCGACAATTAGCCTAGTCTTCAGTATTTCTCGTTGGGCGATAAATCTCCGATGGCCTGTTCGACATATAAAAATTTGCTTTTCACATAAGCCATCAGGTCTGCGTTATGCGGTAATATCTTAACCTTTGAGTTCAACCTCATGTCTTGGGCGGACCCTTCTGAAACCATTATTCGTGGGTGTTCAGTCTGCCAGAGTTCTAATTGACAAACATTGATTTTCTTTACCAACGTTACGGCAAAGACTTTCGCCTTGTTTTCGACTACTATCAATTGCTCAGTAGTGATCTTATTCGTTATTTTTTTTGCAGGACCTGCGTGACGCAAGCTGAACTTCTCTTCACATAGTCGTTCTGAATTTGTGTCCCAAGTGGCTTCGCCGATGCTAGGATCAAAACAGTACCCCTTTAGATATGGGCATACTATATTTCCTGTAAGAACTAGTTCATTGTCGTCTAGTTTCACCTTTGCCTCGAAGTCCGTCATAGTTATTTTCACGGTGGCTATTATAACTACTGCGTTCCACGTCTGTCCATTTTCATGATAAGTTGTTCCTTGACAGGTTCCATCCGGTTGTACGATTCCTTCCAACGTTAGCGAAGCGATAGTTGTTCCGTTCGTTGTTAGTTCTCCAATTTTCTGGTGATGGATGTTGATGAATCGGTATCGATGTGCACTGCGGCATTCTTCTGCGCCTAGTCGGTTTACATAACTTAAGATTCCCCCGGCCACAATGGAACTATGGCTGTGCATTCCGCAATGCATAATAACTCGCGTGATCTCGATCAGACATGTCCACGCGTGTTGCACTTCAACTTCGTCTTTCTGAATAATTTGCACGGTACCCGTTTCACTTTGATAAGTTGTCTGTGGTTCCGGACACTCTGCGACGTCGCGAAGAGATATCGCTGATATCTCGGCTGCTTTGTCGTCACAGTCAAATGCAATTAGAGGCTTCACCTGGGTGATGAAACAGGGCATTAATAAGGTTACTCCCAGGATGATGGTGTGGACCTTGGAAGTGACCATCTTGTCGTTGTCCTTTTCTCCGTCGGTGTAGATTATTAGCCTTACTAACTAAGGCTCCGTCTGGAACTGTGTCTATCCCTTAAAAGAACATTTGAATGCAAGTTAACTAAAACATGGTAGAGTTATTTCTGTTGAATAATAAATACTGCAACACATAAAATAAAAAATAAAATTGTAGATTATATGTGCAACAACATCATAACAAGAAAAAATGAATCGACTTCAATTTCTATTTTGTGTCGCTCATAGACAATGTCGCTTAGTATCCTTACGTTTTTTAATCTTTCCTTACTATTTTAACAAAATGATTATTTCCATTTAAACGTTATAATTTCCCTTTCTATTCCCTTTTGGCGAAGGCACCCTACTTATAAACAACTACGCTCTATTCTATTAAGCAAATCCTTTATAGTACACAGTATATTGAAAATAGAGTAACGTTCCCATGAACTTTTATATACGAAACAGCTATTCCCTAACTATACATTCGGTTATATACATGAGTATAAACTCTCATAAATGTAGTGATAGTTTGACACAAAGCTTGTTTGGACGAAACAAAACACAAAAAATTATATTTCTGGATCTAAATCCTTCCAAATGAAATTCTATCCAAGTAAAATTTCGAAATTTGAAATCTAGAGTAAACCCGCTTCACTCTTCAGTGGTACATATATGGCCCGATGTGTCGGCGCTGCTAGTCGGTAATGGGATACCAAGCAACTTCGAAATCTATGGGGAGTTCTTTTGTGTGTACTATCCCCTATTTTTCATACTCCAGTACCTGTTACGGCCGGTACTATGCCCTTAGATCATATACTCCTTTAGGTGCTACCTTCTAGGTAAACATCTGTATGGCAGCCCTTTCAAACGGAGCTCTACATCGAAATATGGGGAAAATAAAAGAAAGGTAAAAAAAATTGATGTCTTAAAAAAAAGGTTGAGTGAAATCATTAGAGTTTGTGAAACTTATACTGAAAGAGTCGTCGTTGCGGTTACGCTTGTTGTTAACGGAGCGATTGGGAAAAGTTAACTGAATATTCATGAGTAACAAAGTAATCGAGTGGTATAACTGGAGAAGATTAAAAAAAAAAAATTAAGGGAAAGTTCCATATCCCAAAAAAAAATGAATGAGTTACACCCACGATCCGAGAAAAAAAAGATTGAAATATAATTGATGTAAAAGGGAGGAAAATATCCTTCCTTATGTTGTTTCCCCCGAAAATCGTTTAACGTGCCTCGAGAGAAAGAAATGGGTAAGGAATGGGGTAGACCCAAAGTTTGCGATCACCTTTTACGAGACACTTCCCTTCCCCGCCTATGTATAAGAAGAAGGAATTTTAGGCCGGAAAGGGGGTTGTTTCCTTTTAAGGGGGATTCTTACCCCCTCCGGACGACAACCTTGACCGGGCGGAGTATTCTACGCCCCCCCGCAAGGCGAGCTGAATTCAAAATTCATATTTCTTGGAGTATATCGGTCTGGTAGACGTCTAGGTCTCGTGGACCGACGTAAGACCGGTGCTTCCTCCGCCTCTTCTTTCTCCGACTCCTCTGTTTCCTCTTCGCTACTCTCTTCTACCTGCTCTCCCCATGCTATCGGAATATACCGTGGTAACAAAGCCGGTGTCCAGGTAGGTTTTTTTTTTGGTTCCCTTTCTGTGTTCTCTTCGAATTCATCTTTACTTTCCGTTTCACTATTTCCCTCGGGTTCCAAATCTTCTTCGCGGTGCTTCTGTTTATTCTTCTTGGCTTGTTGCTTTCTGCATTCATCTTCTTCTTCTTTTAGTCTCGGAACATATTTCTTCATCCTGTTCACTTGTACTACCTGTTCTTCTCTTCCTTCACATTTTCTCAGCCTACAAGTGACTGGCGTGACCATTTCCAAAATTCTATACGGACCTAACCATTTTTCTGCCAATTTCTTAGAAAGGCCCCGTTTAACTGTCATTGCTTGTATTAATACTTCGTCTCCAACCTTGAAGGTGTGTTCCTTCGTTTTCCTATTAAATCTTTCATTCCTGGCCTCTTTCGCTTTTTCAGTATTAGCGTAGACTCTCTTATAGACTTGTCGCAGCCTTTCCAACAATTCTGACGCATAATCCTCATTCGCCCTGAGTTTATAAAACTATCAATAGGTAGAGTTTGTTCCCTTCCGTGCAACAAAAAGAATGGGGTGTATCCTGTGGTGCTGTGTGGTAGTCCTCTATACGCCATCAAGACAAAGGGGACCCAGTCGTCCCAATCTCTCTGGTCTCTCGTCAGGTAATATGAGAGCATATCCTTTAGTACCCTATGCATCCGTTCGATCTGCCCATTGGTTGTTGGTGCGTAGCTGACCGTTAGTATCTTCTCAATTCCCAATAGTTTGCACACTTCCTTGAATGTTGCTGACATAAAGCTTGACCCGTGGTCAGTGAGAAGTCTCTTCGGGGTTCCGTGTCTTGTGATTACATTTTCCACAAAGGCCCTCGCTACGGTATCAGCCTTTTGGTCCGGGATAGGTAAGGCTTCCACGTATTTGGTGGAATAGTCTTGGAAGGTTAATAGATAGTAGTTTCCTTGGTTGGATGTTACCAGTGGTCCTACTATGTCCATAGATGTTAGCTCCCATGGTTCCGAAGTTGGTGTGAAATGTTGCAGGGGGACCTTTTTCCGTGGCGTGGACTTTCTCCGATTGCACGCGTCACAGCTGATGCAGTAATTGTTAACGTCTGTCCTCATGTTCGGCCAGTAAAATCTTCTTTGGATGTTCAGTAGCGTTTTCTGTTGTCCTGGGTGTGCGGCTAGCGGAGAATCATGGAAATCTTCCAATACCTTCCTCACAAATTTTCTCGGTATAATTAGCTTGTCCGCGTCCTCTTCAATTCGGAAGATCAATCCGTCCGAGGCAACGTAGTACGGGGAGTTTTCCTCCTCCAATGCGTGTTGTTTCAATGCCTCCTGACAGTACTCGTCGCTATCATGAGCCTTTTTCAACGCCTCTCGATCCCATTCCGGTTCCAACTGTTCTTCATCGTTCTTCACCACGTTTATGGCTTCCACTTGTTCAGTTTGCTCGTATATGGTTACTTCGATTTTAGTATTATAGAACAAAAATTCTATCATCTCCCGAACTTTTGTCCAGTCCAGCTTATCCAGTCCGCATCCTATCTTTGGCATGGCTAAATATTTGTCATCATTCTTCTCGCAGCACTCCTTCAGTTGCCGCAAAGCATTCCATAAAGTTCGATATGAGAGTTTTTCCCAATATTTATCCTTAGTTACCATGTAATAGAGATTTCGCTCAGGGAGCTCTGCTACTTCTCCAACTTCTTTTCCTTGTTGAGTCAATACATCGACAGCTCCGTAGATTTCTTTGAACTGTCGTGCGATTCCAGCTCCCATTGCGAAGTCTTTTGATACACAGTGAGCCAAAGCGCACTCTTCAGGTGCTGAAAATAAATTTCCTTTTCGGATAGGTAATTTCTTCATAGTTGGCAACTGATGTATTTTCCGATACACATCGTATTCTTCAAACTCAACATCGATATAATGGTCTCCTTTATCGTACATTCGACTCAGAGCATCCGCATTTCCGTGCAATCTCCCCTTTCGATGAACTATGGTGAAGTCGTATTCACCTAAAGTGAGAGCCCATCTGGCCAATCTAGAACCAGGGTCCTTTAATGTAAATAGCCATTTGAGTGGCCTATGGTCAGTTATAATAGTAAATTTATTTCCGTATAAGTAACATCTGAATGTTTGAATTCCAAATATCACCCCTAAAAGTTCTTTTTCCGTTGTGGAATAATTTAGTTCCGCTTTCTTAAAACTTCGACTGGCATATGCTACTGGTCTTTCATATCCCTCTCGTATTTGACTAAGAACCGCTCCGACTCCTGATCCTGATGCATCTGCCGCGACTATAAATGGTTTGGAGAAGTCTGGAAATATTAGTATCATTTCCGAGGTAAGAGTTTCCTTAATTTTCTTCATGGCCTGTAATACTTCTGTGGTGATTTCAAATTTGATTTCCTTCTTCGTGAGGTTGGTCAACGGAGTCATTAATTCTGCCGCATCAGGTATGAATCTCCTATACCAGTTTATCAATCCTAGAAATGACCTTACTCCCTTCACGTTTTTTGGTACTGGGAATTTATGAATCGCCTCGATTTTCTCGGGGTCGGGTAGTACTCCTGTTTGCGTTAAAATGTGGCCTAAATACTTTACTTCCTTGAGTAGAAAGTTGCACTTTGTCGTCTTCAACTTCACGCCTGCTTCTCGTAATCGTTCGAAAACCTTCCTGAGTCTAGATATGTGATCTTCGGGTCCATTTGCATTGAAGATGATTATGTCGTCCAAGTAGACCATGCACAAATCTCCTGTGAGTCCTGCCAAGGTGATATTCATGAATCTCTGAAAAGTCGATGGCGCATTCACCAATCCAAAAGGCATCTTCAAGTACTCGTAATGTCCTCCAAATGTACTAAATCCAGTAAGTGGTATATCCTTTTCCTCCATATCAATTTGATGATATGCCTCAGCTACATCTATTACTGAGAACAAGGCTTCTCCTCCCGCTGTGTATCCTTGGACCAAATCAGACATATTAGGTAGGGGGTAGTACTCCTTCTTCGTGACACTGTTCAGTCCTCTATAGTCGATACACATTCGGACTTTTTCTTCTCCACTTAGTAGTTTTTTCGTTACCAATACTACTGGTGCTGACCAAGGGCTAAAAGAAGGTCGAATCACGCCTGCGTCTAACAATCGGTCAATTTCCGCTTCTAATACTTCTCGCTGTCGGTAGGGTATTCGGTATGGAGCCTTGCAAATAGGTTGGGCTCCGGGTTCTAAAGTTATTCCATGCTTGACTTTAGTCGTGCTAGTGAGAGCGTCACTCTCTCCCAGGAAAAGATCTTGATATTCTTTCAGCAAGTCAAGTAGCTCATTTCTGATAGTTGGGTCTAGGTGTTCTAGCTCAAAACCTTTTTCACTCCAATTGCTCCCTTGTAAATTTATTCCTCCTATAGTTGATTTAATTGGCGTTGTTTCCCATAGCGCCATTTTGCATGCTACGGCTCTGGCTATTTTCAGCTTCTTATTCAAGGTGACTTCCTTCATGGAGGTATTGACTACCCTGATCCATAATCGTTCCGCGTTGTCCAATATCGCGTTAGCACTGTGAACTTCTCCTATTCCGAGGTCCACTGCTTCACTGATGATGAACTGCCCCTCCACTCGTTTGACCGTGGTGGCTGGTACCATGGCTTCGGATCGGCCTAGTACTACAACTCGCTCTTCCAGTACAATATCTGTCTCCCATCTTGGCTGTGAAACCTTGTCCTCTGACCTTGAGGTCTCCTGGTGGGGTGTGTCCCCGAACCGTCCTAACTCATCTACTTTCTCGAACTGGCTTGACCCCTCTACTGATTTTTCTGGTGTCAATTTTTTTCGGTTATTTCTTCCTTACTTTCTCTAGAAATGGCTAATTTCTCCTCTACTTTAATGATACTTATTTTTTCCTCTTTTGGCAAGTCCTTTTGGATCTTCCTGTTTTGTTTTTCTTCTGGGGTGTTTTTATTCTTCGGCTCTTCGATTTCATCGTTCTCATTACTAAATATAGCATCCCAATATTCCTCTTCCTCCATAGATTTAGTATTTTGTGGTACGTCTTCAATGTTCTTCTTCTCTGGAGACTCCAATTCCTTTTTCAGTTGGGCTTTTTCTTGCTTTGAGGTCATATCCATTTTCTGTTGACTTCCTCTTTCGCGCCGACTATTTATGTCCTCTTCGTGAAATCTCTTTACTTCCGCTAACCATTTTTTCCATTCTGTTATTCCTGTTCTCGACTGTCTCTCGTATTTTTCAGACGATCTGTATCCTCTTTTATTATTACCCTTGTGTTTCCTCGGGGAGTCTTTCGGTTTATCCCTGTAGCCGTGTTTTGTTGTTGATGTTGTGCCCCGATTCATTCCGTAGTAGATTCTAGTTACGTTATTAACACCTCCGTTGTTGTAGCGATATTCTCGTTCTTGCTCCTCTCTAGTGAGAAACTTCATAAAAACATTTCCTAATTGTAAACCCATATATCTTCCATAATCTATACATGCCCAGCTTCCCCGTAGAAAATCTCTTCCTAAAATCATGTGAGCATTTCCTAAAATTTCATCGTCGCAAACTATAGCGATCCATTGTTTCCTCCAACTCCTGTCTATAGTCTCAATAGATAACTTCGTGGAACCCCAAGTTCGTAAATAGTGCCCTGTAACACTCGTTAGTTGATAGTTATCCGCTCCTCTTCTGTTTATTTTCCGTTCCTCAACAAATCCACGCTGTATTAGTGTCACTACTTCTGAGGGTTGTCGTTTGTAGGGGTGCGACAGCTGGTTAACGGAAAAACATATTTTAAAAATTTTTTTTCCGATGCTACGTCTGGAATTACCATGACAAGTTGCCCGAATTTCCTGGTTTCGTTGCTCGGTCTATGATTTTTTCTACTATTGTTCTGTGTCTCATTCTGCCATTTTTTCCGAGTTCGGCCTCCGTCCTGACAGAGAAACGTCGGCCCTATTCGTTTAAATTCCTCCTGTCATTATTTTCCGGTGATGAGCGATCGTATGACTTCGATGGCTGTCTATTTTTGGGTATTGCTCCCGTTGCTGTTTTCTTGGCCCTGTCTTTCTTCATAATTCCTTCCGTTTGTCTGCTCTCGCCTGTCTTGAAAATTTTTTCCATTTCTTGGTCCTTGATTCCTATTGTCGTATGTAGAACAAGTCTCGCGTTGACTACTTCCTGCTCTTCGGCACTCTCGAGCCGGATGTCCTTCTTTGTGGCATATGTTGCACGATTTTTCATAACTGGTTTTCCATTTTCCTATCGAATAACACTCTCTGGCGAAGTGTCCTATTTTTCCGCAATTATAACATTCCTGTCTTGTCCTCTCCGCAGTTGCGCGTAGATAGTGCGTGTTATTCTTCTCTTTCGGATGGGTTACTTCCCTGTCCATTCTTGCTGACGCGTTTTCTTCATTTTCAACCGATGAAATCTTCGTGTTGGCCATTTTGCCTTGAAGCATCAATAATGTGGTTTCTTGTAGCCTCACCAATTCCTCTGCTTTGTCGAGGTCCAGATCCGGTTCTTTCAATAATAGCACTCCTGTGTCTTTCATTAGATCCTTCCTTAGGCCTATCTTGAATTGGTTCATTATTATTTCCTTATTTTTCTTTTTGAGTCCTGCCTCTTCTGCCGCCGTTGGGTCGTGTAAATTTTCCTTCAATAAACTGGCGCCTAAAATTTTTAAACGAGTGCAAAAAGACGAAACATCCTCCTCATGTCTTTGAAAACACCTACTCAAATTATATTGTATTTCTCCCGGTAAATGACGTGGTGAAAATTTTGGTAAAAGTCTTTGTTTTAATTCGAAAAATGTTAAAGTATCTAAATCCGGTTCTGACTTAAAAAAATTGTATGCCTCTCCGACTAATTTAAATTTCAATAATTGCAAAGTCTGATCTTCGCTCCACGCGTCTAATTTGGCTCGCATTTCTAATCTCTCAAATTATTTCCCAGGGTTTTTTCCTGTAAAATCATCCAACGTTGTTGCTATCATGCCCAGAGAATACATAGGCGGTGCCCAAGTCATAGTCGGGGTGACCATCGTCGGCGCTCCTGAGGCTGATGTCGTTGACGTATTGGTAGTGTTAGTAATTTGGGAAGAAGTTAGCATTTTTGGATTTTTTTTTAATGACCCGTGTGAAACAAATACAATAACAAAATAAAGTTCCTACCTTTTTATGGCTTCTTTTCCCTGAAATGCAAACTGAAGTGACTCAGGATCTCAGTTCCTCAAATATTATTGAAACTTTCTGTTACAGGCAGCAATAGCTAAAACTATGGAATCACTTCAACTCGCCCACTTGAAATGAAATTTAATACTCAAAACCAGCAAAAATTCCTCCAATTATTTGATACGCTAGTGAAAAATGCCTACGTATTTTCCATACTATTTGGTCGACTAACCTCAGCTAATATGAATTTACTACCGATCCTTTACACATAGTAACTTCCTAGAAAAGTTTTTTTTTGCTTTTCTGCGAATTTCTTCTCTATGCAAAAATAGGAATAGATATAAATTTTAATTTTTATCCCACACCGCTGTCAACAGT
Organism: Leptinotarsa decemlineata; assembly: GCF_025532065.1. NCBI lineage: Eukaryota > Metazoa > Arthropoda > Insecta > Coleoptera > Chrysomelidae > Leptinotarsa > Leptinotarsa decemlineata. Next base: position 3,050,932 of record NW_027412590.1, read on the forward strand.
GTAGTTAATCCGGCACGGTTTTACTATTATTATTATATATACGTATCCCACTGAAACATCTACGATTTTATAGCTGGGTCACCAATGAATAATACGTCATTAACTGTCTATCAAGCCTTGGTAACCCTTTCGCTATTTCCGTGTTTGGTTTATTGAAATAAAATTTGGCAGCTACTGTCACCAGATGCGAATTTCTCCACATCAAATTTTGGATGTCAGGCAAGTCCGAAAGAGGCTTGAATTCCGCCTCCTGCAGAGGCAGAGAGAAAAGATCTTGAAAAAGAAATTCGCAGACACTTCCTTCCACGAGGTTACTATGGTGGATTTTGAAATAAAAGCCTGCTTGAAACCTTCAGAAGAAACTATATTCAATAATAAATAAAAATATTAAAAAAATAAAAAAATAATAACCATAAATAAATCTCAAAAAAAATCAAACTCAATATTCGTGCCTTCGCCGGAAATTATTACTATAATATACGAGAGTGACGAAATACTCTAACTTGGCCGATGATTTCTGACCGCTAAATATCTATAATGCAATTATTAGGTCCACTCTGTATACAAATTTATTATAGCTAACTCCTTTCCAAAATCATAGAATGGTTAGTACACAACATGTATAATTAACTCACCGCTGCCTTTTTTCCTGCTCGTCCCCTATTTTAAAACTTTTGCACTACACTGCTCGATTTTCGCTTCAGAATAAAAGACTACCCAAAATCACGCTAACTGCCTGTTTTGAAGAATAAAAAAAATAGATTCCACCCAGGAAAACTATCTCCCAAAACAAAATATACCGCCCTTGATTGACCGTCAAGAGAACCTTTCAAATCCCTAGTTTTCGAACCTCCTCAAAATTAACGCGGACCTACTTCATAAAACAAAGACTTTCGCACCACTCCCAGATCGCTACCTTACGCGAAGAGCTCCCAGAACCCTCTCTCCTTCTTCCTTTCAAAAAGCCAGCAAAATCAAATCACGAGTCTCCCGCCCCTCGCGTTTCTCAAACCGTTTTCTCTTCATCGTTCTCCCGTACGACGTAGGTCCTTAAAAACATCTTTCGATGAGTTCTCTAAACTTTCAATTCATGGGAAATGTATATGCCTTATCGAGTTACGTGATAATTATCTCTGACTGGGCATCTTTTCAAGCCGATGAATAGTGTTTATCTTAACACTCTCGGTCCCTTGGCCATAATTTAACGTTTTATGAGAGACAGTTACGGCGTTTAAAAATAATCTGAATTGAAGAAATCTGTCTCTTTCCGAATTTAGAATTTATATTACCATACATAGCTTTCGCTAGGTATTACAGCGACAGAAATGTCGCTGCACCTTCCAAAACCTTCGTGGAGGCCGCCTTGAGACACCTCAAGGTAGCCATCATAGATGAGACTAACCCGTACGGTAAGGTTACCGCAGAACGAGAGAGTCTCATCAAAAAACAAATCTTGGAGGAGCTGGACAAGATTATCTTCTCCGCCTCCAGCAACAACAGCAAACCGCCCACGTTCAAGTCGTGGACATACTCCGGTGAAATCATCAGAGTGGTCTGCGATGACGACGTGACGCTAGAGTGGCTGAAGAAAGCCACAATGAATATTAAGCCATGGGAGGAGGCATCACTTGCAGTCGTCAGTGTGGATAAGCTCCCGAAGCTTACCAAAGCCTCACTCTGGATCCCGGAGGACGTCCACAAGACGACATCCGGTGAAAAGGAGAGGGTGCTGGTTCGGCTAAAGGCGTAGAATCCTGACCTGAAGGTAGCAAGACGGTGCACCTTCCATCATGAGGTTAAGATGAACCCACAAGGACACCTCTTCGTCTTCGGGATCGGAGACGAGGATATGGCTGTCCTGAAGAAGAAATCGATGAGGTTAAGCTACACGTTTACCTCACTGACTATTAGGGCAACAATAAAAGAAACAGAGGGTACCTCTGAAGACCCTAGGTCCTTGGAAGTTGAACCACCTAAAGTGGATATTGACCCCAAGGCCACCATGGGTCCCGAAAAGGAAGTCGAAGCATCTGAACAGATGACATTCGATGACTTGACGGAGGAGGCACCCAAAAACAGCGAGGCCACCTCCCCCTTAGCAGGGGAGCAGATGGACCTCTAAAGGTAACTTTGTATCCAACAACTGTCTCATGGGCAAGGACGTTGGAAAAAAAGTAAAAATAATACAATGCAACCTCCAACACAAAAAGGCGGCAACGGCAACACTATGTCGCCACCTTGATGTATTGGAGGGGGCAATAGTTTGATCCAGGAGCCCTGGATAATAAAGACCAAAATTACTGGTTTCAGTAGTTTAACTGGTCAAATTTTCAGCTTACCAAGCAACCAGCAACCTAAGACGGCTGTCTAAGACCAGCCCTACTTCAGTGGGGACTGGACACTCTTATGTCACACCTGGTTGGAATATTCAGAGCCTCTCTAGCTCTGAGGTATATTCCCAGTGAGTGGAGAGAAGTAAGAGTAGTATTTATACCCAAACCAGGTAGGATGGACTACACTCTACCAAAAGCAATCCGACCAATTAGTCTCACATCGTTTTTCTCAAAAACCATGGAGAGGCTATGTGAGCGGTATATAAGAGATGAAGTACTTGTTAACAACCCACTTCATCCAAATCAGCATGCATATACCCCGGGAAGGTCTACTGATTCGGCCCTTCATCATGTGGTTGGCAGAATCGAGAGATCATTGGATAACAAAGAATCCACCCTAGGTATATTCATAGATACTGAGGGAGCGTTTGATAAAACAACCTTTCCAACAATTACCCAGCAACTACACTCCAGGAATGTACCCCTAGTAGTAGGAGAATGGATACTCCAGATGCTCTCTGGCAGAGCAATAAGTATTAATGTAGAAGACATCACAGTAAAAGGATTGATCATGAGGGGATGTCCACAGGGAGGGGTCTTATCACCCCTTCTCTGGAACATAGTTCTGGATACCCTAATTAATCACCTTAACAAAAATGGATTCTGCACAATTGCATACGCAGATGACATAGTTATCTTGCAGACCGGCAAATTTGTAAACACACTGTGCGATAGAGCGCAGGATGGGCTCAAATTGATAGAATCATGGTGTAAGGAACACTCACTGTCGATCAATCCCAAGAAGACTGAGATGGTCCTTTTCACCAGGAAAAGAAGTTTAACGGGCTTAAAACCTCCCGAAATCTTCAAAAGCCAACTAAACTTCTCTGAAGAGGTGAAATACCTTGGTATTATCCTCGACAAGAAGCTAACATGGAACTCTCATCTACAGAGTAGAGCAAAAGGAGCATATGTGGCTTAGGAGCAATGTCGGAGGACAGTGGGACGCGCATGGGGTCTTTCACCCCGTGTAGTCGCCTGGATCTACACTGCAATAATAAGACCTATGTTAACGTATGGAGCTATTGCATGGGGACCGAAAGTTCTACAAGCAACGGCCATCCAGAAATTATATCAAATACAGCGACTGGCTTGTTTAAACATCACAGGAGCCATGAGAACAACACCAACCGCAGCAATGGAATTAATCACGGGTCTGACCCCTCTGGACCTGTACGTTAAGGAGGTTGCGTTAATGGCCATGGTACGATTGCACACGGCTGGTGTAAACCTAGAAGTAGGAATGGGTCGATTGAGGTTGGGCCTATGGCGGGAAGCGCTTACTGCGCAACCTCTGCTGCAGGCAACAAGTGATGCAATTGAACCCAGGTTTGTGTTTAATAAACCCTACAAAATACAAATTAAGCAGAACACAGAGTCAGATGCTACAAATGCAATACGGATTTATACAGATGGCTCAAAAACCAAAGAAGGCTCAGGATGTGGAGTGTACTCCAGATCACTAAGCCTAAGGATTAAGTGGGGAATGGGAAGAAATACCAGCCTGGTCCAAACAGAACTGGCTGGTATCTCAATCGCCACAAAAGAAATAACCAAGAAAAGAATTTCTGGCAAAAACATAACAATCTGCACTGATAGCAGACAAGCACTATTAGCCTTGAACAGACACCGTGTTACTTCAGTGCTAGCACTAGAGTGCCACCAAGATTTGGCCAAAGCCTCGGTAGATAATAACATTATCCTGAGGTGGGTTGAAGGGCACGACAGGAGTAAAGGTAATCGCATTGCCGACTCTTTAGCCAAGGAAGCGGCTGGACTAAGAATTTTAGGACCAAGTGGCACCCACGGCCTGATGACTTCGACAATTGCGGAACTAGTCAAAAGTTACACCCATGCTCAATCTCTAAAGAGATGGGATGAAATCAAAGGATGTAATCTTGCCAGGATCACCTTGGGCGACCCTGGGAAGCTGGCGCCGAAGAAATATCTGGCGATGACCAGGAAAAATCTACGCCTCACAGTAGGATTTCTGACTGGTCACTGTCAGCTAAGGAAACACCTACATAATATGGGGCTAGTGGACACACCTCTATGCAGGATGTGTGAACAGGAAGATGAGACTGTCAGGCATGTCCTGTGCGAGTGCCCGGAGTTATCGTCAATAAGAGAGTGTGTGTTCGGCGTGTCTTGGCCTACACCTGCCGATATAAAGGAGATGTCTCCCAGCGACCTGTCCACCTTCCTGGAAAGGACAGGATGGATGACGAACTAGGAGGACAACTCCTCGGGAGGATGTACAATGGGTCACATGTGGCCTAAGTGCGTGGGCTTACACTCACCCTCCCTACTCTACAGATACAGAGATATATTTTGTATTTATATTTTCAAGTTTTGTAACAATGAATGTATTTTTTGAAAGCAAGTTTAGTGCCGTCGATAGTTAATTGGCGCAGTCGACAGTAGGGTTGTCAAAATTTGGCGTATCGTACGAGTGATTTTCGTTTCGACGAATAATTGGCAATCGAACCTTTGTGAACAGAACAAGTTGGTGTTGAAAGCAGAGCGGCTCCTAGAACTTCAGGAAACCCAGTCAATCGAAGACCTCCAGAAAACTCCGTACCGAAGCTGTTTTCGAGAAGAGGCACTTCATCGTCCCCTTCTGCAAGGAAGAAACACTTGGTGAAGACAAAATCGCTGAACCAGGGCAGACTCCTTATAGTGGTTAAGAAAGCGATGGCAAAAATCTTGCTTTTATTGTGAGTACTCTGATTTTATGTCGCTTGAAAATATATTTTAATCACTGTCTGTAGCCGACTCAGATAATTTTATTTCATACACTGTATAGGAATTTTGCGAATCAACGCGATGAAGCCTGTTTGAATAGAGACATGTTTATGATAAAACAATACCCGGCTGAAAAATCTCAACAATTTTTTGATCGAATTTTGCAAATTCTCAATCTGATCTGTTGCTGTATTGATTCCCATGAAGCAGACGAAAATTCGAAAGTTTTAAAACGCAAATTATATAATTCATTAGCTTTAAAAACGTTTTTATCTGGATTGAGAGAACCTTTAGGAACCACAATTCGTTGTATGAGACCTATTGATTTAAATGAAGCTTTGCAATTCATCATTCAAGAAGAAAATATTAATTACTATCAAAACCAATCAAACACAGTCTCTGTAAGACAAAAAAGTAGCCAAATAAGATCAAATTTTAGTCAAAACTCAAAGCAGAATATTATTCACAAGATTCTGAAGTTGAAAATCAGAGTGAGTATGAACATTTCGAAAATACTGAATGTAATCCTGGTGAAAATTTTCAATTGATAGGCTAAGACATCAATCAAACGTAGAACCAGTGATAATATCTTTAAATTCAAGTAATTCTAGTGGATTACCCTATATAATTTTACCTGAATATAATTTTAAATTTTTAGTCGATACAGGTTCGACTAAATCTTTTATTGATCCAAATCTAGTTTATAGTCTATACCCCGATAGAATCCAAAATCATCCATTCTTAGTGTCAACAGTATTTCAAAAATCTTCTCACAAACATAGTGCTTTCATTCCTATTTCAAAAGTATTAAATGACAACACCTCATTCCCAAATCAAATTGCATTATTATAAAATGAAAAATGATTTGAATCTCATTACTATACTTCCCCGAAACGAACGAGTAATTAAGATAAAAATATCTGTACGCGACGGTGAAGTTGTAATTCCTGCGACATTCCAAAGAGTTTGTCGATCGCGAGAAACGGAGAAGCATTAACAACTATATTAAATAACAGTACGGATCAGATTACACTAGATTTCTCTGAACCTATTGTCGTTGAAAAATTTTATAGAACATGCATTCAAGAATTTAACTTCAATAATTTTGATGAGACGTAAACTGGGCTTACCTGATTTTAGTAGTGTCGAAGAATCTGAACGCCAAATTAGCCCATCTATTACTTTTGATAACCAAAATAGTGTTAACGCCAAATTAAATACCCCAGACTACCAACCATCTTCGGATATATTAGAAATAGGTAAACCTCTTCAAGATAATATTTCAATGATAGTTAATGCCGACACAGAATCTACTCAAACTCCTGAAAAACATGAACTGAACCCAATCGAAGAAATTGATGACGTTACCGTACACACTAATACCGAAGGAAATCCAATTGTCGAAATACCCATTTCAGAATCCCCAGTAAATTTTGGTGAAAACCAAATTATTTTCCAATCTGTTCTTCATTCACCTTCTAAATCAGTGGTCGTCAACCTGTCGATCGCGAGTTACCGGTAGCTGTGTTTATTTTTCACTTCAACTGGATGAATCAACAGATGTCGTTGACACTGCCCAGATGGCCGTGTTCGTCAAGATGGTATTTAGTGATTTTACGATTGAAGAAGATCTTTTGAAGTTCATTCCACTGAAAGGACACACTACTGGACATGAGTTGATTTCTCATTTAAAAAATATTATTTCTTCCAAGAAAATTCCAATATCGAAAATGGTAGACTTGACAACCGATGGCGCTCCAGCTATGGTGGGTTGTGATAAGGGTCTGGTGGCGTTATGTCGTAAAGATGAAACTTTTCCGCAATTTCTCTGTTACCACTGCATTATCCATCAGCAAGCATTATGTGGAAATTTCCTGAAACTAAACAACGTTATGGAACTGGTGGTAAAAATTGTGAACAAGATTAGAGCTCAAGCGTTACAAAGAAGATTATTCAGAACCTTGGCCGATGAAGTTGACTGTCAATATGAAGACCTACTCCTTCACTCTGAAGTTCGATGGTTAAGTAGAGGACGGGTGCTGAAACGTTTTAATGATATCCTATCTGGCATAGTTCAATTTTTCAAACAACGCGATGAACCGACTCCGGAACTAGAAAATTCAATCTGGCTTAGAGATTTTGGTTTTCTCGTAGACATTACAGACAAATTAAACGAACTTAATTTGCAGCTTTAGGGGAGAGACAAAGAACTAGCGGAAATGATCTCTGATATAAAAGCATTTATCAAAAAGCTGGAGTTTTGGGAACAAAACCTAATTAACAGCGATGCCAAGCATTTTCCTATTCTTTCAGAAAAAATATCTCAAAATCCATTAGAACCCTATGACAACAAATATCATGTAGAAATAATTTCAACCCTGAAGAATAACTTCAAAAATCGTTTTTTAAGGATTTCAATGAAATGGCTTTAGTAGCGCAGTTTGTTGTTTCACCCTTTATGGAAATTGATATCCAACAGTTTGCAACTTGTGTTATGCAGAACTTTGGCGAAAACATCGCTGCAACAGAAATGGAAGTCATTGAGTTTCAAAATGATTTAGCCTAAAAGTACTGAATGTATCTGGCCTATTGTAAGTAAAGACAAATATTCAGTTATATGCCATGTTGCCTTGAAAGTGAAAGCATTATTCAGTTCAACCTATTTGTGTGAATCTTCTTTTTCCAATATGGAGTTTATTAAGAACAAATATCGCAATCGACTTACAGATGAACATTTGGATAATTGTATTCGAATGGCTGCATCAAATTATACTGCAAACATTAAAAAAATTATCTGAGTCTGAGTGTCAGCCTTCTCATTGAACGTGCTTTTTTATTTTTCAATGTGTATGTTCATGATAGTGCGTTACTTTTTCGTTGTTATTATTAACTATTTTTAAATCATACGTGACATGCCGTTGTGGCTGGATAAAAGTTTGTGTTTATTTTTCAAACACCTTCGTTTAATAGGTAGGAATGTAGCTATGGACAAGTACGTACTAGTAATATTAGTTATTTTGTTATTAGTTTATTATTAGTACCTATGTATTATGTATTACCAGTTAAATAGTAGAATAAAAACATATAATGATAAATCAACTGCGGATTATTTCATTTACGTTGCGTTACGTGGCTTCCGTGTGGGTAGCTCGCTGTTTATTCCAAAATTAACGAAGTAACTCAACACATTGAAGACCACTGATCTAAATCAAAAATAACGATCTTATTTGAGAAGAAACAGAGAATGACTGTTCAGCTTTCTTCAAATAACTTTGAAAAAGACGTAATCGATTTTGTAAAACAATATATTGCACCTAACATACCTTATTATCTTCACTTTGAAAATTCAGACAATTATGAACGATTTTGTGAAGTAATTAGACTAAATTTCAAATGGCCGTCATTAAAATTTTAAAGATGTAAATTCAAACTAATCCCTGTCAGAGATAGAAAAAGAAGCTTTAGAACTGATACGAGCATATCACGAAGGTAAAAGTGATATTAGAGGCATTGGCGAGACCGATCAAAAACTCAAAACCCTTTATTATTGGCCCAATATGACAGATTATATCCAAACCAAACGAGTGTGAAATCTGTCAACGAAGTAAATACGAAAGACATCCTATCAAAACAAAAATGAATATAACGTCGACAGCCACCAAACCATTCGAAATTATTCACATTGACGTTTATACTTTGGAAAAAAATAAATTTCTTATCATTATACACAGTTTTTCAAAATACGCAAAAGCATATCATTTGCCCTTTTTATCGGCTACCGATATAGCTGGCAAACTTTTAATATTTTTTTCACATCATGGCGTACCAATCCAAATTATAGTTGACAACGGATCTGAATTTAACAACACAGTTATTGAAGAACTTCTCAAACTGCACAGAGTAAATTTACATTTCAGCTCACCCAATCATCCCCAATCAAACGGACGAATTGAAAGACTTCATCTACTCTCATTGAACACATTAGACTTCTTAATAGTAGAGGATTTCTTGAAACACCGCCTCAAACGAAAATGGTTTACGCTATACTTGCATACAATCACTCAATACATTCTGCAACAAAATTGAAACTCATTGATATAGTTAACGGACATATAACCAATGAAAATCCATTCGATATCGACATATACAATATGACCGAAAAAAAACTGAATTACTTTACGAGGAAATCAACAGAAAAATAATGAATCGAAAAGAAAAGGTTATTTCAAAATCTAATGAAACGCGCGATAACCCAGAAATGTTCAAATCTAATTCTAAAACCTACGTGAAAAAACACTTGAGACAAAAACACGCTAAAAAATTTGAAAAACCGACCACTATTACAAAAGTAGACGAAACTATGAAGACAGTTTCCACAGAAAATCATGAAAAAGTACACATGGACAATTTAAAAAGACCAAGAAAAAAGTGCTTTGATTTTATTAAATAGTTCATTTCATTTCTTTTCAGAATACCTTTTGTATTCGGACTTCAAGACAGAATAACATTGAAAAACCTGGAATACAATCCTGGTATGATACCTTTAAAATTGGGCACTGCCAAAATTCAACAATACTCACACTGGTACACTACTATGACCTGAATCCATTCCTAACTGAAATTCAAAAACTGAACGACCAATACGGACAAACTTTGGAAGCACTCAGTATGAACAAAACCAATATTTCCTCAGCTGAAACAGAAAATTACATAAAAATGTTGACTTTGACGAGGGACAAGACTGAATCCAAACTGCAAGAAATAATCACAAATCCCAAACGAATCAAAAGAGGATTGATTAATGGTATTGGTTCGATATTTAAATCAATTAGAGGAAACCTCGATGCAGAAGACGGGGAGCGGTACGAAAAACTTATTAGGGAACTACAAAACAACCCAAAAATATTGGCTTCTAGTGTTGTGAAACAAAATTCAGTTTCAATCAATTTGATCAATAAATTCAATCAAACTGTTCAACAAATAATTCACAATGAAAATTTTCTTCAAGAAAAAATAGTTCATATCGCTACTATATTCCAAACAAAGAGTTATGAAGAAAATGGAGCATATGTTCACGATATACTCAACCAAATGATTGATATGTTTGAAATAGTCAACTCTGTCTTACAGGACAATGAAAATTTCATAGCATTCCCGAAGCTCAACATTATGCATCCAAGCATAGTGAAACCCACTGACTTATACGCCGAACTTCTTAGATTACACGAAATTATTGCAAAGAATCAAATTCCTATCGATGTTACTTCAGAAAACATCTTGAAATTAAAGAAAATCATAAATATCGAATGTTTCATTCTGAATAATAGAATAACCTTTCTTCTTCATGTTCCAATCGCATATCCATACATTTTCGATTACTATCACTTATATTCAATCCCTACATATAGTCAAAGTCAGTTCAAGGCACTTCAACTCAAAAATTCATTTTTACTGAAGAATACTCCACATTTAAAAGCGACGATTGTGCCAAAGTCGAACCACAATTCTATGTCTGCAAGAAATGCCGATTAGAGAAATTTCTGGAAATCTCTGTGAGCTGCAACTCATGAAGACGGAAGACACTTCCACATGTAGACAAATCGATGGTAGGATTACTAAGCCAATAGCTGACCAACTGGAGGACTCTACCCAATGGATAGCGAAATTTCCAAATAAAACGACAATCCACCTACAATGTAATGAACAAGAGGAAATTCAAAGAATAATTGGATCCTACTCAATCGACATTACAGTAGGCTGCAAAATCAAAGCGAATCAAATAGAAATAATCAATGAAGAAAAGGTAATCAATAGCAATCAAATAATATTGATTCCCGAATTGATTGAACCAAGATCGCAACCCTCCAAGAAGTGGACGATGTTGACCTGAAAGAACTCCAAAACCTGAAAAAACAGCTAATTGATAACAATCCAATCACCGAGTATATGGACTTTAGTGATTTACTCAGTGATCATATCAATGATAGTTTACTTCTTGTACAGGAAAAATGTACTTCGATATTGCATCAGTAGAAAGCCAAGTCAAGAAGAGAACCAAATACAAGTAATAAATGAAGGAACCGACATTTCCACTGTTCAACTACCCCGCTGTGCATGATAGTTGAATCTTCGGGGGGGAAAATTAACTCACCACCTAGGACAATCCCGCTGACCTAGCAGTACCACCACCCTGTTCCAGATGCTGACAAGACAGTTCTCACAGGAGCACACATCTTCGAAGCTTCGCATCCAGAATCAGTCAGATTTCATTCCTCGAAGCAACAACACATATAATTTCATATATTTTGTATTTTTTTTTAAGTTTTGTAACAATAAAAGTATTTTTAAAGAGCAAGTTTATTGCCGTCGATAGTTACTTCCCGTCCTTGCATGAGAAGCAGAATATATATGCGTTAACTTTTTGCTGGGAGTTCCGCTTTCAAGAGTGTTCAAGACAAACCCAGAACATTCTAAAATATTCAGAATCATCCTAGAACATTGTGAAATGTTGATCAATGTTAAAGAGTAGTCTGGAAGAATGAAGAATATTCCAGATCATTATGGAACGATAAAGGGAGTTAGTTATAAGGTGTGATAGCTCTTCATCCTCCATCCATAAAGTTTCCATTTTTGAGTGAAGGGCACGCTTTCGGAAATATAATAGCTGGAATTTTCCCCCTTCAGAAATTTCCGGAACAGTACAGAATGAACAAGTGTAATCGAGAGCTAAATGAGTTCATTACGTTGAAGTGTTTTCCAGAGACTTTGGACTTTGGTGTATGCCGTAGTGAACTGATTCGTAAACTTATTAAAGGAATAGGGCATGACATCTCATAGATAACATCGTCATATCCCAAATATTTCAGGCAGAACAATAATGAGGCATACATATAAACTAATGAAATGCACCACGAAACATTGTCAACCACCTTCAAACAAATGAGATGATTTTATTTGTTTCAGCAAAGTAGAGTTCACGTGAAACGGCTGGTTCTTTGGAATATCAATATTCAGAGATAAATATCAAGAAGCAATGAAAGTAGACAAGAATTCCAAAACGAAAAAGATACATCCTCAATGAGTTCATTCCAATTCAATGTGCTCTCTTCTCTACATATATACCAATGAATTCTTGTCGCTTACGTCAACCTTCATAAAGTTGTCGTTATTATGACACAAAATTCGACCAAGACGTGAAAGGTTTAAATTATAGTTGTTTCTGAGATGTTCTAATACAAAAATGTACATTTTGACCCCGATTTGCAACAAAGTATTTCTGAAACTTTGTAGTTTTGGACATATATTCATGAAATAAATCCTTCACAACGAATCACATAAAATAATAATAATAATATCGTTTATTATGCATGAAAATACATTTATACATGAAAGGAAAAGGGTTAGCCAAAGGCTATTTTCCACACCTCCCAAAAATTATACAGTGAGTATAAGAAAATAATTATAAACATACTTATTTACTATCATAACAATGATAGAAGCATACATGATAGAGAGTACATCATATAGTTGCTGATAACTCTTAATATTCTCAACATCATTTTGGTCAATTTAACAATTTCAATGCACTACCATACATTGAATTTTAAATTTTTCAAATTAGCACTGAGCAGTAAGCATCCGTGATTTTATTCCTTTCTTAAATTGATGAATATTATTATTTGAAAGGTATGAGATTTCATTCAGAAAAGAAGGGGCTATATAAGAAAAACATCATTGAAATTTGGAAGTACGGTGCCATAAGTATGTCAGAATGCCTGCTTAATGAACTATATGAATAAATAGGTATTTCAGTTTGAAGCAACTTGAAAAAAAACATTTTTATCAAATATTGGACTCTGTATCTCACATTCAGCTCCCTCATTTTTAACAAAAATGGGGTGACATGTTCACCATATGGTATACAGCATACGAATAGCATGCGAACATTTTGTATACGTTGTAACTTATGTTTGTTATATTGCGGCAAAAAATTGTAATACACCGAACAACAATACTCGATATGGGGGTAAATAAGGGTTTTAACTAACCTTAGTTTCATTTCTTCTGATAACTGATACTTGAATTTATATCGCGATTTGAATTTGGAGAATGATACTTTGAAAATGTTTGTCACATTTTCATGGAAAAACAAAGAACAAGCTATGGTTACGCCAAGATTTTCAGCACTATCTACCCAGTCAATGTCTGCGTTATCGAAAGTGAGCCTAAAGTTACACTAAGTTTCTACTATTTGTCTTTGATACCATATGCATAAGGCCAGAGTTTTATTCGGATTAATTTTCAGTCCATGATTCTCCGAGTATAGGAATGTTTTGTGCAAATCTGTGTTTATAATGGCTACGCAACTTTCTGTATCGATGTTATGAGAAGACAAAAAATATAACTGTATATCATCTGCATATAGATGTACTTGACAATGTGATAAGAAACTGAGGTTATCAAAAATAAACACTGAAAACATCGAGGGTCCTAAAGTACTTCCCTGCGGTACACCTGAGATTGTTTCTTTCAGGAATGATCATAAGTAATCATCCAGTTTGACCCTCTGTGATCGGCCTATGAGATAGCTGGTCATTCATTCGGGAGAAATTCATCGACACCTGTGAACTTGAGCTTGCTGATGAGTAAATCGAAATGAACTAAATCGAAAGCTTTACTTTGATAAAGCAGTACTAAAATGGTGACTTTGGATTGATCTCTGAATCTCTCAAGATCGTCGATGACTTTCAAGTGTTTTTTACGAAATCAAGACTGCTCGTACGGAAGTATTCGATTTTCTTCAAGAAAAGCTCTTATTTAATGGGAAACATTTTTCTCGAATATTTTAGAGAATGAGGGCAGAATGCTGATAGGGCTTAGGTCACTGAACGTGGTAGGTGCATTCTTTTTCGGAATTGGAATTATATTAGCAATTTTCCAAACATCTGGAAAAATACCCTGTCTGAAGTTCTCGTTAAAAATATGTTCAACTTCATCAATATACTGTAGTATCACCAAAGAAATAATCTTGATATTTAATTTGTCAATACCTAAAGCAAGTTGTGGAATTTTGGAATAAGTAATATTATAGGCACGTGCAAGTGTAGCCTAAAGTGTGATAAGGAGTATCGGCATTTGAATACAAATCATATGGAAAGTTATGGATTCATTGGTAATGAAAATCATATTGAGACAATATGTATCTGTCGATACATGTTGTTAAAGTGGATGGTAAATGGTGAAAATAGGTTTAATATTTGATTCATTGGATATTTACCTGAACGAAAGTGAAAATCAGTTGTCCCTTGAAAATAATTCATTTATTATAAAGCTGTGTTATTGTTTCTTTGAAGTTGGTTTGCTTAAAAAAAAAGCAAAAAACACTCACAACGGAAAAATCCTCAAGGCACTCTGAGAGCGGTGCCTTTGCGAAAGTGACGATTCACATTAGATCTGAATCGCTGTAGATTGAATCCATTTGAAAAAACGTTCTCAGCAAGTTTATTCCACATGACTGCAGTTCTTCAAACTACAGTACTTGATCAGTGAAGTTAGACGTTTACTAAATTGAACCTCAAAACAATGAGCAGCTACAGTCCGTCGCGTATTTCTGATATGTACTGCTCTTAGTGAAATCAAAAGTGCCGAGTAACTTGAACACTTCACGTGACAGTATCTATAGAAAAAAGACAAATCTCCAACTTTTTCTCGATGCTCCAGACTAACAAGATTGCAAGTGTAGTTCGCGTATCCACTCAGGCGGATGGCTCTTGTCTGGATTGAATCCAGCAACTTCAGGGTATGCTTAGGGGTGGAGCAACATACGTGGGAACAATACTCCAAAAAAGTCTGATCTGAGCTTTATGAAGCATTAAACGTTGCTGAGATGCTTACAGTTTCTGATTTGTAACAGTGTTCCGAGCTTTTTAGAAGCAGCCTTTGCAATTTCAGCAATATGATTGATCTAAGACATATTGGTGTCCATTTCAATCCTTTAACAAACTTATCGAAAGCTGAATTGTCTGTTTGTAATTTTGGAGAAAACCGGTTACTTGGTTTCTGTAGTATTGAATTGAACCAGATTATTTCCACTTCTTTTCAAAATCACTTCTTGATCCTCATTATGATATGCAATCTACTACTGCCGGTGGATAAGTGCATCTGCAGCAGATGTCCTGGAATCCAAATGGAATGACAAGACAATTGTGCTGTCATCAGCAAAGCAATATATTGGATTCTTGATTTTTTTCAATGAGTATTTGATATACAATAAAAAATATTGGAGATAATATGGATCACTGGGGAATACCAGCGTTGATGTTGAAAGTTTTCTGAAGATATTCATCGGCGACCACTTGCAAGGAATGTTTTTTCAGGAAGCTGGAGAGTCATGCACAAAAGTAATCCGTCAAACCATAGCATCAAAGTTGCATTTTCTAATTTTACCTGGTTTTTATCTGGCATTACCGTATGCGATAAAACAACGGTCTCTTCGGAATAGGATACTTGTCGCGGGGAATGAAGGTTACTCCATATACCTGCATATGAAAACACTAAAATACCGTAGGTGATAGTTTTTGTGATCTTCCAATGATGCTAACTTGGCGAAACGCGCGCAGAGACACCGCATTTCTGTTCTCGTGTGAGAAAGGTGTTTTACGTCAGAGGTTCCAATTCTACCTATCGGGATTTTTTCGAATATTAGGCATGAATATCAAAAACATATCTCAACCTATTGCGAGAAATATATGAACTCTCATGAAAACTCAAGTTCCATATGAAATTAATTTTTGAGGGAATAGCCCATCAGAGAATATTTTGTCGATTCAAATACTGAACGTATTATGAAAGTAATTAATTATGCGCATTTGTGTGCATTTTTGTGTGCACTATTCTTGAAACAAACTGAAACAGAGCACTGCGAAAGAAGTGAACCATACGAATACTGAATCACAACCAATACGCTTCGATTCATCTAACCATAAGTTTACCATGCTTTAACTTTTGGATGGGTTGAGAAATCGCGGTCCGGCAAAATTCACATGAAAATTCAACGACTTTCAATGATTTTTGATTGAGAAGACAAATACTGTTGCATCACTTTTCGTCGAGAGAGCACTCCTTACTTTTTTTATGTAAAGGGTGGTACGCCTTGCGAGTACGCTAAAATGCTCACTGATATACCTCCGGTTACCTCATTGAAATTTTTGTAGAAATCCTTTCATTTCAGAAAGAAATACAGTCTATGTCACTCACTAATAATATAGCTCTGTACAAGTGAAAGATTGTTTGAAATCGGTTAAGAAGTTACAAGTTCCTTCATTACAAACAGACAATATTGTTCCAGAATCCATTAATATTCAAACGGATCAATGTAGTCGAGTAGTTTCGAAATATTTTGATCGAAATGGAAACGAAAAAGATAAACATCCTACTCCAAGAATTTTTCCAAGCTTCGTTCCTATGTAGGAGTAGAGTGATTTCCAATAAATTGAAAAAGCCTTTACCATTTTTCCGTTTTTTATCCATTTGTGTGTTCAGCATTCTAAAAACGTAACATCCTCGCTTCCGTAGAAACAAATTTCACCGGCGCACAATCCACAGAACGCACTTCACTCTCGATCAATTATTTATTGACAGCATATACACAAACAGGAATCGATCAAATGAAAAAGCTGCTGGTCAACATAGTACATCAAGCAAAAAACATGAAGTGGTAGTGGCACGGTGAAATATTGACGGATAAATACAATATCCATATTGATGGCTGTAATTGGAGATAAAATCTAAAAACATCCAATAGCCATTCGGCTCATAATTTCACAATTTTGAAACCGACGTAGTGTTACATAGATATATTTGATGTGAATGATTTATTAAGAGTATTCATGAAATGACGGTTGATTGCACGAACAACATATCACTTTGATTAATGGGTGATCAGATAGGGTGACGTATACAACAGTAAATGATAGGTTAATCGGAATGTATGATGCGACTGAAACAACTTCAGGAGAAAATGATAGTATTCTGAATTGCGCTGTCAGACTACAAAGCTAAATATTACGAGCAATAATGTCATTTCTGATTTTCCTTGTAATTATGATAAACCACCCTTCTCCAACAAAAAATTAGACTAGTATGTTCGAAACGCTGAAGTTGTGTTTTTTCAAAAGTTCAAATGTTCATTTGTTGTCAAGTCCAAAATTATAACGTTGCTACTGGAATTATGCATCGATTGCGAAATTTCCAACCGAAACTATCGGAATAATTCCGTAGCATCATTATGATATCAGCGTAATTGATAGTTGATTTCATGATAACCAACAGAGATCAAAGTGAAAATGTGTGTGTCACGAAAGTATCTGGATATATTTCGAACAACTCTTTCCGCACAGGCACGGCTCTGAGAGCGCCTTAAGGATTTTCCTGTAGTGCTTGTGTTGTGTCCTTAAAAAAAGCTGGTAAGAATATCATTTCAATTCTAACTTTCGAAAAAAATACAATGGCTTCTTAGGGCGTATCTTTACTAACTATATTCCGCATATTCAATGCCTAATAACCTCATTTCACAATTTGAAGTACCTACATTTCAAGTGCGGGATTTTCACCTGAGTTTGTAATGACTTGAATTATATGAGCTCATGTCCCAGAGTCCACATTCAAAAAAATATTTAGTAACGGGGAGTTATTCAATTCTAATTGATCATTCAGTAAATTGCCCAAATTCCTGACTCTATTGATTTCTGAAGATTCTGGAAGATTGAGCTTCAAACTCTTTCTTCTAAATGTAACTAATTATTCATGATTTAACTCATGTCCTGCTGAACGGTGATTTGTAAATGTGGAATTGGTCTTTCTATTCACAAAACTACTTCAATGATCTTTGATTCTTTGGGAAACTGTTCTCCCTGTATGGCCAATATACAGTTTGGGGCAAAAGCCACAAGTCAGTTTATATTTTACTCCTGATCAATCTAACACCGAAATTTTGTCATGATTTTAATAAATTTACTCAGATTATCAGATACTCCTTCTGTAAGCTACGTTTACGCATTCTTTCTTCAATAAATGGGCAATATTATTGGTTGGTTCACCCAAATATGACAATGGCCTATAACTCACATTATTGCATCTTGAATTTGGATAGACCAGGTCCATGGCTTGTAGTTTTTTGGAAAGGATGGAGTCTGTAATATCTACCTTATAACTGTTGTTAACCGCGATTTGTTTGATCAAACGTAGCTCTCTCAGGAATTTACTTTCGGACAGTAGAATGTTCAATAGTCTATGAAGCATACTATTGAATGCAGCCACTTTATACTAGTAAAGGTGTGTGGTGGAATTATGTATGATAATGTCCGTATAAGATCATTTGTGAAAAATTGCAAATTTATGTGTATTGTTTTTTCATAATGGTTAAGTCAAGGTAATCTATTGAATTATTTACCTCCCTCTCAGTGGTGAATTTCATTGACGTGTGGATGGAATTGATATATTCAATGAACTTCCCTATTTGCATATCTATTCCTGTAAAACATCTTCGTATCTGTTTCAATATAAGAAACTGTTAGTTAACTGAATATTATGGATTTCATACTCTATGTTGTCCATGAACATTTCAGCCAGCAAGAAACTCAAAGGGTTCCCCATCATTAGTCCTTCACTGCATGAATAGAATATTTTGTCAAACTGTAAATAATTTTGAGACGAATAGTAAGTGAACCTAAAATTTTCTGTTTCATCAGTAGATTCACGTGGTTTTTGTCTAAGAGACACTCAACCGGTCCAGTTGTTTCAATTGGCGGTATACTGGGGAATACATTTTGGAGATCAAACGATATTAATTTCGCGTTATCAGGAAAAATCACGTTTTTAATATCATTCACTAATTGCTAAAAATTATTTATACTAAATTTCGGCTTGAATAGATGCTAAATAGAATCATTTCGAAAGTCTGTTACCTTGAACTAGTGACTCAATCTGGATTTTCATGGGTAACAGAACATTCATGCCTACATTTTGTTATGTCTTATATTCCACATCATCTTGTTGCTGCCGCTACGTTTGTAGTGGCAGACCTTAATCATTCAAATGAAGATCTGTAGAATATTTAGAAAGTTCAATTAAACTGATTTTTTAAATTCACTGCTTTATTAGTTTTGAATATTTTTCGAAGTGCGAGCACTATATTTTTTCATTTCCTCTACTTTCGAAATAAAAATATTGTATGTGAGATAACAACTGGCATTTCGAAAAAATGTTTCGATTTATGAGAGAAGAAAAAGTTTGACCTTGAAATTGAATGTCAAGGAGTGAAATTCATACATTATTTCAGCTAGAGAACGCCGTTGGACTAAGATCGATGTCTTTCATGGATCAATCAAGAGATATTTCTTTTTGAAACTTGTTTACTTCATTCTCCTTCAGTGTGCCAACGCGCTCATAATATTACAGGAAACGAATGTTGTCACAAATACAAGTTATTGTTCGCGTTATCATAAGAGAACAATTCTTTGGAACATCGGTTCACCTATGAAATGTGATAAATAGAATCGGCCGACACATAACGGATTCATCAGTTTTACAAAACCGCAACACGTGTTCCGCTATACAATAGCTACTTCAGGCTTTTTTAATTCAAACGATATTACCTTAGCGTTATCAGGAAAAGTAACGTTCTGATATGAATTACTAATTGATATGTATGTATTATTTATACTAAATCGCGGCTTGGAATTAGTCAGGTTTGAATTGATTTTATGATCATTTTTGAGATTTTCACAACTGAAGCTGTTACGAACAATACCACAGGTCTAATCGGGAATTGTCTGAATAATTCCCATGATTGCTTTTTTCCATAATGATATTCCACCTAAATATTTTTGATGGAAGGGGCAAACTTCGGGAAGAGACAGATATCTTCAATTAAGAATTTTCAAATGCCGATTCTGTGTCTCATGCAATGTAACATCATAGCAAGACCAGTAGAGTGTTTACGTAAACAAAAGTCATCAGCGTGTTTTGGGAATATGCACAGTTAGAAGTTGTCATGAAGCTGAAAACTGCTCAGGATGTAGATATGGGCATATCAATATCTCAGCCTTGAAATCGTGTTTTGTCAATTCAGCGAAATAGATTTTCTGATGACCTCCGTCGTAAATGGACGACGGTTAGTAGAAACGGTTTGGGAAATGGGGGGGACGAAGCACCCGTGATTTCTCCCTGGCTTTTCGAAAGGCCGAGTTAAGGGGAGTTTAGCGAGAGCCACGAATAGAGTCATCCCTCAGTCTTCGAGGCTAAGGATAGTAGCCTTCATAGAAAAGTTATTTTTTTTCTTAGGGAGGAGTGCAGAATTTAGAGAAAATCAATAGCAAAATTGTAAGTCAGGATTGGGTACAGGGAAGTTGAAATTAAAATGTTGGTGTTGAAGACCCACCATGTCAACGAAACTTATGGTTGACCATGAACCACCAAAGTGGCGTTATGTATTTTGTCTGAGTTCACTTCCTACCCGCAAAAAGGTTATATATTGTTGTGTTCCTAGTGTGGTTTGTCAAGTTACAGTTCAGATTACAATTGGAGAAGGAAGCAAATTTAAAGTTATTCACCACTCTCCCTAAAGTTAAAGTGAAAGTGACAGTATTTTGTATTGCATTTTCATTGTTCTATTTCCATTTACTTCATAGAATTTAACATTTTCTATAAGATTTTACACATTGTTTTTTTGTTTGTCCATGAAGTCGTTGTTTTACTCAATATACATGAAGCAAGAGCCGAATCTATCCCTCTACGAAACCCTTCTTCACTTGGAAGGATCGATCGCAGCCTAAGAAATGGTTTTTATGGAGATTATGTGAAACATGTTCTTCCTTACGAATCAGTAGAGAGTTGTCTTGAAAATCTAGAGAAGAAAATTGGATTGGATAATTTAGGAAACACTTGCTACATGAATAGCATTTTACAAGTATTTTTCATGACGAAGAATTTTAAGAACGAGGTTTTAATAATGAACGACAACGGGAATGTTCCCTACTTATTCATCAAACTCAAACACCTGTTCATGCAGCTGCAGTTTCGTAAGAATGTATCATCTTTCCCTCCAACCGATTTGTAGGAGTCTTTGAAGTCAACTAGATACTCGGTAGGACAACAAGGGGATTGTTCCGAATTCTTGGGGTTCTTGTTGAATACTCTTCGTCAGCAAAACAAAAGCAAAATCAATACTCCTGACCGCTCTGGATTAAATCATTCCATACATTCCATCTCGTCTTGTGTTTGTGAATCTTTTGCAGAAAAAAATCCTCACTTGTTTGCTTTGCAGTAAATGTTCAAGAGGTAGTGAATTTCTGGAACTTCATCTAGCGTTCCCTAATATGACTAGTAACGAGTCCGTGCAAAGTTTATTGTTGAATCATCTGAAAATGAAATTTTTCACAGGTGATGATGACTGTATTTTCAAACATGCGCCAAAAAAACTGACTGTTATAAAGGAACAAGTATAGCTGAGACACCAGTCAATCTAATAACAACACTGATGAATTTCAAACAAGAGTCAACCTATGACGGAAGCAGGAAACTCTTTCGAAGGTTCAAAATAGATGAATATTTCAATCTAACTGACCACTATTATAATATTCAGGCAGTCATTGTTCACAGTACTACTGGCGTTGAATTTGGTCATTATTACGCCTTGGTCAAAAACGAAACGGACTGGTTTAAGTTTGATGAAGTGTTCTGGCGATGTATTGAATCTAATGGAGCCTCTGGAAACACCCTTCATTTTATTTTATGAAAGAGAGAGAGAGTACATTGGCAGATGAAGATCTTCAGACGATGTGGTGCTGCAGGTTTTTCCGGGTTTTCCTGCAGCTGAAAAAGCAAATGCGCCTCGGAGCGCCAATTAATTTTTATTGTTGTTTTCATTTCTATCGTTGTTTTATAATTTCACAAATGGAAATTTTCCTTTGGGAAAAAAAATTATACTTTATATTCGAAACATCAGACTTTCATTTTTTCGTGGACTGAGAAAAATACTATCCTCGTAAAGTAAGTTTAAGTTGAGAAAACAAAAAAATTACGATGAGTAACTCAAATATTAAAGACTGCACGGACTTACCATACATGCATAAGCCGAAAGAGAGATGCATGTAGCCAAAAATCTTTGCTCCGATAAGATTTCAGCGACCGAAAAGAGAGACATCTAATACTAGGGGGTGCTCTCCGAGCCGGTAGTTCGAAGGGGTATTCTGCGAAAGAAAACACGCCGCTCTGCCTGCACGACGGGTGTAATACATTGTACTGTATTTCTGTGATATTGGTTATAAGTTCCAATATCACTAGATCCCAACATAGAATTATACAGAATACGAAACAAAGCTATTTCAATTTGAAAATATATTCAAATTCAGTTGAAGTTGACTATATTCATCAACAATAAGATTTCCTAGATGAGATACATTTTTTTATGAAGTGAGAAACATATAGTGAATTTTATCCCTATTCCGACTGCAACAGACCGCCTTAGAAGCCTGATTCATTTTTAATATTTAAGGATTGAGTTCTCTGTCGTTCCCATAGATTACGTCTTCGTGAGGTGACATGTCTTCGTCCTTGTTTCATCAGGCTTGTTCATTGAGGACAGTAGCACCTCTGATGAGAACTATGACGGGTCGGAACAGTACTTTCTTAGATTGGATCACAAATGCATAAGGGATCTGTATTTAAGCCAGTTGCCTTGTGGTGAAAGCTGCAGTGAAAGACATGAGATGAATCTCGTCGGCGATTGATGTCAAAGCATGGCTTCGCAACTGACCGCCTTGGAAGTCTCGTTCATCTTTGATATTTCCATGTATTCCATAGATGGCGTCTCCGTAAGGGTAGATGTCGTCGCTCTTGTTTTCTCAGGCTTGTTAATCAGGGACAGTTGAACCCTTCAATGCATTTGTGGCTCATCCTAGCACCGATAAGACTTGTGTTGGGTCGGAACAGCACTATCTGGATCACAAAACCATTGTTTTTGGGCACTGTATTTCCATCAGTTACTTTACAGTGAAAGCTGCAGTGGAATACAGAAGACGAATCTCATCGGCGGTCGACGGTGTCCTTGTTTTTGAAATTAAATATCAGCTTCTCATTCATGTTTCAGATTATTTCACGAATCTGTGATGTGAATTATTAATAATATCATTAGAAGTAGATACTGTCCCATATGAATAGAAAATAAATGAGTTAATCATACGATGCCTCTTAGTACTCCAAAGGTGGCAGTTTTGGCTTCACTGATACTGGCTTCATATTCATCTGTTGCTGCTATTCTGTTAATTAACTCTCAATGAAAACATGAACCTCAACTCTGATATTGAATCAATATAATTGATTCAAAAATGTCGTGGCAAATGGTATTAATTGCTTGAGATTGGTCTATAACCCACCATCAGTCGCGTGGTCAAAAGTTACGCGATAGGTTGTGTGTTAGATTTCATCTAACGTACCTACCGTGACTGAATACTAATGATAAAAAATAACATTCTAAGTGGCAATAAAAAGGAATATTGCTCCAATACTCAAAAAAAACAAATAGACAGTGCAAAATATTTTAATTAGCAAACAAATTAGAAAAAATATTGACTAATTTTATAAGTATCAGTAATATTTTTAAATTCAAGTCTTTAGACTTAAATATCTTTTTCGATGTTACAATAAGGACAGGTGAATACAGCAACAGCCGTGTGTTCATTGCAAATTGATTTTGCACATGTACATCGCCTTTTCGAGAACCTATTTTTGCGTACTGCACAAAATTGGCATCGTGTCCTCTCTTCCGGATAATTAAAAAAAAAAGGTATGTTATATATATAAATGAAAATACATTTAGCAGTAAATGAGTATGAACGAACAATGACAACGTAGATATTTCATTTTAAAATACAAACGAGGATTATTTATTCATTCAGAGTATATCATGAACAATATCCCTATTAGTATTATATACATACTTTTTGAAGATGGTTTTCATCATGTTAATATTATTTATTTTATGAATGTATGTTTTGTACAGATCAGTTGAGTAATTGAAAATTTTTGGCTGTGGTATTTGTAAGAGTGTTGCCCAATTGACTTTTTTGTTGCGTTCAGCTGTACATTACCTTTTGTTTTAGTGCGAGTATTATAATCATGACTAATTTACTGTTTTATTTTTGAAGATATACAATATTATATTATACATATATATCTGTCGAACATCAAGTAGCTTTGAATCTCTAAAAATGTAATTAGAGGGGTAGTCATTCTTTCTATTGTACATGATTTAAATTTTTTTTTAATACCTCAGCTTTTTTCAGGTGGATGTTTAATATGCCACCCCAACTGAGTATGGCATATTGGAGCACAGATTGTGCCAATGCGTAGTATATTATTTTAAGGTGATTGATATCGAGAACGGATCTCATGTACTTGAATTTATACAATAAACATCTCAATGATTTAGTTATTTCTTTAATATGTTCATTCCATCTGAGATGTGAATCAATTTCCGTGGTTATTTATTATTAATTAATTATTGTTGGGTAGTTGATTTTCGTAACTTGCAAAGGGTAGGAATTTTGTTTTTTTAAAATTGATTTTGAGTGACTCATGATCAAACCAGTCTTTCAATACATTAATTTGGGTTTCAACTTTCATTTTCAATTTTTCCCAATTATCATCAGTATATATTATGGCCATATCATCTGCAAAACTGTAAATGGAACCATATATCTTCATGGTAAGTAGGCTGTTGATATAAAATGAAAATAATGTAGGTCCAATCACAGTACCCTGTGGTAACCATAAGTAATTTCTCTTTCAGAACTGAGAGTATTGTCTATTTTCACTAGATGCCTTCGGCTATTCAAATAACTTCTGGAAAGTAGTTTGTTTTGCCTCTTATTCCTGATTTATTTAGTATCTCCAACAACTGATCGTGGTCAACAGTGTCGAAAGCTTTTGCTAAGTCTAAAAATACACATAATGCCGGACGTCTCTGATCTATGTGTCCATTTATTTCCCCTGTTAGTGCAGCAATTGCATCATTAGTTGAGAGACCTTTTCTAAAACCATATTGTTTGCAAGAAATAGGCCTATATTTATCAATGTACCTATGGAGTTATCCTCGAATTCAGTGCTTTTTCGAATACCTTATTGAAACTTGTTACAAGAGATATTGGCCTGTAGTTACTGACTACCTCCGGTTTTCCTTTTGTAAATATGGGTGTGACTATCGATTTTTTGAACGTGTTTGGACATTGACCAGTTTGAAATATATTATTCATCAAAAGTGTTAGTAAGGGTGTGATTTCAGTTGCTAATTCCTTGAGTTCTTCTGCTCTGATACCATCATGTCCTAGCAATTTTCTATTTTTCTGAGAGTTATATTATTTCTCTGATCTCATTATCAGTAACTAATGTAAAGAAGAGTGAATTTGTATAAGGAGTTTGTTCTGGAATATTCGTAGTGGGTTTACTTATTTCATCTGCAAGCTGTCTTCCTACATTCACGAAAAACTTATTGAATATATCTGCTTTGATGTTATTATCTTGAGTTATTGTGCCGTCCTCACATTGTATTTCTTCAATTACGGTGTTTTTTTCAGATTTATTGCTGTTGTAAACTAGTTTCCAAAGTTTTTTTTGAACTATTTTGCCTACTTTTTATTTCATTCTGGTAAAACTTCTGTTTTGCCAACTTTATGAGTGTAATTGTGTTGACTCAATATTCGATATATTTCTTCCATTTCGTATTGTTTCGTGAATCCTTTTTATATTCCCGATGTAATGCATTTTCATGATTGATTGAGTTAACAAGTCCCACTGTAATCCACTTTTTCCTTTTGTTTCCTTCTCTTCGTATCTTTTTACTCCGCGTATTCTATTTAATCATTATTTCAAGAGTTTCTGTTAAATAATTGGCCTGTTCATCGGTAGTTTGTAGATAAGTGTAGAAAGACCAGTCATGTTCTCTAATATTTTGTTTAACCAGTTCATATTGTACGTAATGTTTTACTCTAGTTAGTTTGGATGTTGACATCATTTTTTCGTTTGGAATCATTAGTAAGTTACTCTTATGATCTGTTATGAATGTATCATAAATTGCCGCGGTACATGCTTCGTGTATATATTTGCTGCGCGCTCTCAAAAATATATGGTCTAAGCATGTCTTTGACTCTTTTTGTATTCTGGTATTTTTTTATCATAGAGATGAAGTTATATTCACTCATGTGGTTTGAGTAATCAGAAACTACGTCTATATCTTTGTTGATATCTAAATTCATATCCCCAATAATAATATGATTATCTGAATTATGATTCTTTGTTTCTTCTAGATATTCTTGGAGTTTGGTGACAAAGTCTTCTGCCTTTATAGAAAGAAATTTATATAGTGCAGTTATAAGAATTGGATGATGCTCTATATTCAGCTCAGTTTGTATTGTTCTGCACTCAGCGATACTTCTCACAGTGTGATTATATTCAATATCATCTTTCACATACATGATAACTCCATAATTTTTGTTGTGTTCTCCTCCACTATAGATCAGTTGATAACCATCTAGATTGTATAGATCTTCACACTCAGAAATATTGAATGTTTTCGATAAAATAATCACGTCTGAATTGTTATTTAGTTGACTCAAAAATACTTTAAGTTCATCTATATTTTTTCAAATACTCATTATATTCTGATGGAATATTTCAATGATTCTGTTACAGTCTATGTCAGTTATAATATTGTTGAGTTCTATAATATCATCAATTTCAAGAGTGTTTGCTGGTTCATGATTACAATATTTCATAAGTTCTTCCATATTTCTGAACAAGTTATAGATAGAAAGAGTTGTGCAAAGATAGGAATAGCAATTAAACTTCTGTTTAAAAAACTTCTGTTGTGGTATCAAATGTAGAAGTAGATGGAGCACTGCTGAGTTCGATGTCTTCGTTGTCTTCCTTTTCCAGATCTTTAATACCATAAGTGGCCCCGTCAACATAGAGTTTGTTTTCTTTTATGTAGCAGTCTTTATATTTTCCTTTATATACATTTGTTTTGTTCCTAAACGATTCTCTTTCATTCTTTCTAATAGTGCCAAGTATAGTTAGACGATAATTATGTAATGACTAGTTTGTTAAAGGTGCGGAAGTGAAGTAATTTTCTGCAGTTACATTTTTACCTGTACCACTTAGTGTGTCTGAGCATTCGCTTCACTACACTTCCAGCGTAGTTATTGACCTTGTGAGGGCCATCTGGTTGTTTGCCTGAATAAATTTCAATATTGTGGGTATAGAATACTCTAGCATCTACAACAGCGTAAATTTTGATTCCATATTTAGCAGGTTCATTTCCTATGTATTGCCTGAACTTGCATCTTCCCCGAAATGCGTCAAGTATTTCGTCTATTGTTATATATTCGCCAACTGGGTAGTTTTGTACACATTTCCTGGTATATCTTTCACTAATATAGCTCACTGGAACCAGGTTGTATTCTTCAGATCTTTCTTTGCGTGAATCTTCATCATGAAATCTAAGATCGCTCACCAAAGTATGAAAACGGTAAGTATTCTGGAGCCGTGCCATCTGCCACAAATCATCGGTATTCAGTTTTCGAACCTTTTTTATACCAGCTAGGATCATATGATACTCCTGCTTCTTCTTCCATCATCTCATCCCACATAGCTTGCAGCCGCTTTTGCTCTGTTTCGTACCACATTATACAATATATACATTCACGAAAACAAACGGTTTTTTTTCACAATTCAATAAAATAATAACGAACGTAATTAATCGCGAAGTTAGATTTTGTGAATTGAAGGGGTTATATTTTTAGGGATGATCAATTTTTGGGAAAGAGAGTTTTTGACTTTCTACTTCTCCATCTTAATACAAAAAATGTGGAGAATCTTCCACAACATAAAATTTTCTACGTCGTGATTATATATCAATCGTGTGTTAGTTACTAGCTATCGAATAAGCCCTTCAAATCTCCCGGAGAGGATGATATATTTCCAGCTCTCTTTCAAAACGGAATGGAAATAATTTTTCTTATCAAACCGGAAAATCGACAGATTCAGCATCAAACATCCTCGTTGAGAAAATCTCCCAATCCCTTGACAACAAGGAGATTGCGGTTGCTGTATTTCTTGAAATTGAAGGAGCATTTGACAATGCACTACCTAAATCTATTGGATTGTCTTCGACTAGAAAGGGTATAGAATCGACCATAACTGGCTGGATCTATGCCATGCTAGTAAACAGAACTGCAACTACGACTCTTCAAGGCGAGGCTATCAGAGTCAGGGTCACCAGGGGTTGCCCTCAAGGTGGGGTACTATTTCCCCTTCTGTGGTCGCTCCTGATGGATAATCTGCTTGATGCCCTCGACAGAAGAAAAGTTGATCTGCAAGCTTAAGCAGATTCCCTTGTCATCCTGGCAAGGTCCACGTCGGGAAATGTAGCTTGTAATATCCTCCAAAGCGCGTTGGACGTTGTTCACAGTTGGTGCCTGAGGAAGCAGATGTCTGTCAACCCCAGCAAAACTGTGTTAATCCCCTTCACCAAGAGAAGGAAATTGGACGATCCAACGCCATTTTCTCTCAATGGTGTGGTCATCCCATTTGGAAGGGAGATGAAATATCTTGGCGTTGTCCTTGATAAAAGACTTACCTGAAACGCTACTTGGAAAAAGTTTCACACAAAGCCACACTGTCTCTATGGACATGTCGTAGGATTTGTGGTAAAACTTGGGGTTCAGATCCCAAACAAATCCATTGGATTTATGTGATGATTGTCAGACCAGTGATCACTTATGGTGCAATCGCTTGGTGGCCGAAGGCTTTACAGGAAACGGCCCAAGCGAAGCTCTCTGGCTTACAGAGACAGGCTTGTCTGGCTATCAATGGTGAGATCTTTATAGATCTACTTCCTTTCCACATTTTTCTGGAAAGAAAGGCTAGATGAACTGCATACATGCTCGTGCACATTGTCAATTGCACAAATCAATTCGATGCATAGTGCAACAGACTGTTGGTTGACATTGGAAGTCACAGCATTCTGGAAATAACCTCTGACTTTATGTTATACTTTTTGTTATACCTAGCATTTTAATAAATTTATGATGTTTAACCGAAATTAAACTTTTTGTCAAAATGTCCGCTGGCATATCTCCTGTAGGTAAATAATTTACTGTAACAATTTTACTAGATACTACTTCTCCACAATAATGGTATGTGCAATACCATTATTGTGGTTATGTTCAGTTCTGTTATGAAATACTGGATTTTCTGACAATTTCAGGGGACTTTGATTGTTATTATACAGGGTCCTGCAACAGTGGCGCGGTGTTCCATATCTCTATATAGGAAGCAGATAGGAATCTAATTTTCAATAATATCACCTTATTGCTCGAGCTCGACAAAATAAAAATATTGGCGGTCACACAGGGTGTTCGATTTTTTCTGGGCGGATCCCAACTGTGTCTTTTTAAATGGCAACCTATATTTTTTATCGCTTTTTCGGTTTCTTCATAGAAAATAAAATAAACTTTATGTATATCTGTGATATACAGGGTATGAAAAACCGCTTGCCAAATATTGTAAATGAAAATTTGCAAAATCTTCCTCATATTAAATGGGACACCCTGTATATTATTGATCCATAAGAAGCGCCAACGAAACCTCTACCAATTTCATTAAGTATTCCCTATGGCTAAGTTCAATAGTTTTTCTTAAATGAGCATTTCTTTCGAAAAATGGTCATTTTTTCAAAGCGAAATCCATTTGACGACTGATAAGAATATACAAAAAATACCCTTTCCTTAAAATATCGCCCATTCCTAAAATTACCTGTTGCTAGATAAACAAGTTGCGAATTACACCACAAAATGGACATTCTTGAATAGTTACAATAATTTCAAAAATCTCGGAATTTGTGCCATATTCTTTCGGTCTAAAACAACCTTTCAGGGAATGAAATATTTATTGGAAATCAAGTAGTCTGGCAAATGACAGAACAAAATATTTGGCTGCAAATGAATATTGAAATTTTTAGTCAATCGTGAAGTTGAACTGTCGGTATAATTTCATCAGAATGTTGTTATCAAAAAGTGATTTGATTTTCATATTAGGTGAATCAGACAGGAATTGTTTATTGGCAAGTAGAATTTATTCTCAACGGTATCCAGATAGAAGGCATCCAGATGAAAGATCTTTCCGAAAGGTCTTGGGACGATTCGTTGAAACTGGATCTATTAATTATTCCAAACATGAGCGCATCAAGCCAGCTACTAATGAAGATAATGAATTGCAAGTTCTTCTTGCTGTTGAAGAAGATCCTAGTAGGAGTCAACGACAAATTGGGGAAATAGTGGATATAAGTGAGAGATCAGTGCAACGAGTATTGAAGAAACATCGCTTGCATCCATACCACGTTCAGTTACATCAAGAACTACTGTATGCTGATTTCGAGAAAAGAGTGAGATTTTGCAATTGGGCCATGAACAAAATTCGTCGAAACGTATATTTTTTCAATAATATTTTATGGTCGGATGAATCGACATTCCATAAAAATGGATTTGTAAATCGACATAATTACCATTATTATGCGACAGAAAATCCTCACTTATTGAGACAGGTGGATTATCAACATAGATGGTCGATAAATGTCTGGGGAGGCATCATTGGAGAATATGTAATTGGTCCATACTTTTTTGACATATGAATGGTGCAATGTATATCAATTTCTTACGAAATGATTTACCAGGTTTGTTAGATGATATTCCTCTTGACCTCCGCAATAGAATGTGGTTACAACATGATGGTGCACCTGCTCACTATTCGGCAGAAGTGAGAGATCATGTAAATGAAGTATTTCCCAATAAATAGATAGGACGGAATGGGCCTGTACGGTGGCCCGCTAGATCACCAGATTTGACGAAACTAGATTTTTTCTTATGGGGATACATAAAAAATATGGTTTACGTTGAGCCACCAACTTCTCCCGAAAATATGCGACTTAGAATAACGAATGCTTTTCGCAGCATTACACCAGCTGTCTTGCGCAGGGTAGAACAGTCTTTCAAACATAGACTTCAGCTCTGCATTCAAGAAAATGGAAGACATGTTGAACATATTTTATAAAAGTTTCATTATCAACCTTAATTAAACGCTCCTTTTTGTAGTTTTGTAATATGCCAGTTGACAAATTTGAATATCTAGAACTCAAGCTCTGAATGAATATAATAACATGAAAAAAATAGTTATTTATAATGTTTCTTTCTTTTAACTTGTTTGGTTTGATATTGCACGATTTATGAGTGAAATTCTGCATCCAATGAAAAAATAATTTTCCATTTAGCAAAAAGTGATAGGTACATACCTTTATTTCGTTAAAAAATATTTGTTTGGACACCTTCTAATGTACAAAATTGAAACAAGATATCTTTCGTATATTTTTATCAGTCGTCAAATGGATTTCGCTTTGAAAAAATGACCATTTTTCGAAAGAAATGCTCATTTAAGAAAAACTATTGAACTTAGCCATAGAGAATACTCAATAAAATCTGTAGAGGTTTCGTTGGCGCTTCTTATAAATCAATAATATACAGGGTGTTCCATTTAATCTAAGGAAGATTTTGCAAATTTTCATTTACAATATTTGGCAAGCGGTTTTTCATACCCTGTATATCACAGGTCGATTTCAGATATATCGTTTGAGAGAGTTACCAATGTAGAATATTCGACCAAAAAATAATTTCAACTGGACTTGGCACCACTTTATAATTTCAAATATTCTGAGTGACGAATATTGGAAAAAAAAACCTGTTATGCTAGATATCTCGAAAACCGTCAATATTTTCGAAGTGCAGATATACATAAAGTTTATTTTATTTTCTATGAAGAAACCGAAAAAGCGATAAAAAATATAGGTTGCCATTCAAAAAGACACAGTTGGGATCCGCCCAGGAAAAATCGAACACCCTGTGTGACCGCCAATATTTTTATTTTGTCGAGCTCGAGCAATAAGGTAATATTATAGAAAATTAGATTCCTATCTGCTTCCTATATAGAGATATGGAACACCGCGCCACTGTTGCAGGACCCTGTATACAGGGTGTCCCTGGACTTCCTCTTCTCCTCTCGGGAATGTATAGATGGGGTCAAAATATCACCAGTACTTCATATAACTTTTTTTCCTAAAAGTCTTCGTAACCAAGTTACGGGCCCTCGAAGTTACAAAATGAAAAATGTTTTTCTTTGATAACTTTTCAAGTTAATATTCAAAATCATCCAAATTTTGGTAATTAACTAAACAAATCAATTCCGTCGATGAGCTTTCATGCAGGAGTCAGTTGTTTTGCTACAAAGTCAGGAACGGACTACCCTCGATGGTCCACACCCCAAAACTTTGAAATGACAGATATTTTTCAATATTTTTCAACAAAATAAGGTTACTTGGACAATTTTATGAATAAAAGTACTCGTGTGGAAAGTCAATCGGAGCAACGAGTCTTGATAAAAATGTAGTTCTACTCGACGTCATCAAACCCGCTCGTCCACCATTATTTGAAATGAATAATTATCAAAGCAGAAATAATAATGATAACGTTAATTCAACAACATTTATAACAGGAATAATACAAAGTATGCTAAAATGAAGTCGTAAACAAAAAGTACAGTACCTATATGGAAGTTTAAGTCACAATTGTGATAGCAGATATTTTTTCAAAAGAAATATCAAGTTCTGTAGATTCGTGGTGTTTATAAACTAACAAGCTACTCTACTATGAAATATCGAATTCATTCCATATTTTGTATGTACATAATACGTGTGGAATAATCACGTTTCGTGTTGATCAGTTATCTGAATCTCATGAAACTCAACATTCGAATGTTTCAAATTCTTCTTCACAGCTAAACTGTTGAGGAGTTTCACTGATAATTATAATTTTATGGGAGAAATTCTTTAACACGAATCTAAATTTATCTGAAAGTTTTGATAAAAAATGAGAAACTGGAATGCGATTTTGTTTTGTTGAGTGGTGCGTTGTCATATGACTATCATTGTATTGTCAATATTCTATAGGATATTTTGAATTTTTTTGATATGGCCGAACAGTTTACATTCAATGATTATGCAGATATGCATGTATTTTATGGACGAGCATTTTGTAATGCTGCAGAAGCTCGTCGTCTGTATTCCGAGCATTTTCCCAATCGAACGGTACCGTCAAGAGAAACATTCGAGCGTGTCGATCGCAGCTTGAGGGAGACAGGTATGTAATAATTGATAATTAATTTGAGCACGTTGTTTTATTTCGATATTATTGTAGGTACAGTTTTGCCAAAACGAGGTGGTGAGGGCGCTCCTAGGACTGTACGTACCGTTGTATTGAAGGAAAATATTTTGGAAGCCGTCGCTGATGATCCTTCAATGAGCATCAGAAATCTATCAGAACAATTCCATACATCCAAGTCCACTATTCATAGAATAATTAGGGAACAACTGCTCCACCCATTTCACATCCAGAAGGTAGATGCCATGACACCTCAAGATTTTCCAGCACGACTGGAATATGCCAATTGGTTCATGGATAGGCAAAGAGAGGATATGACTTTTATTAATCGAGTTTTATTCACTGATGAAGCAGGTTTCAGTAGAGATGGAGTTATCAACTCTCATAATCTCCATATATGGGCCGAAGAAAATCCCCATGGGATATTGCAAACCAAACACCAACGGAAATTCAACGTGAATGTTTGGGCTGGTATCATAGGAAACCATCTTATAGGACCATTCGTTCTACAGGACCGATTGAATGGAGAACGTTATTTGGAGTTCACTCAGAACGATTTGAATGGACTTTTGGAACATGTTCCATTGCAAACCCGAAGAGATATGTGGTTTATGTATGATGGCGCTCCTCATTTTAGTTTGATTGTGCGTGACCATCTGAACCATATTTTCCACAATAGATGGATTGGTAGAGGTGGGCCATATTCATGGCCATCGCGGTCTCCGGATTTAAATCCATTGGATTTCTTTCTGTGGGGGCATCTAAAAAGCCTTGTTTACGCTACACCTATTCACACAAGAGATGCATTGTTGAATAGAATAACATTACATTGTGAAACCATACGAAACGACCCTGGAATGCTATTTCAAGTACAGAGAGGGTGTCTTCGCAGACTAAGAAAATGTATATGTAGAGAGAGAAGGTGGTCATATCGAGCAGTTTCTGTAGCGGATTTTTCATTTCTCTTTGCTCTTGAGGCTCTTGAGTTTCGTTAGTTAAACGTGTTTGCATTATAAAAATTCGTTATGAATATTTTACCTATCATTTCCATTTTCCTTAAAAACTAATATTTTCGAATAATGGTAGACATCTCAGGATAAATGTTGTTGAATTAACGTTATCATTATTATTTCTGCTTTGATAATTATTCATTTCAAATAATGGTGGACGAGCGGGTTTGATGTCGTCGAGTGAAACTACATTTTTATCAAGACTCGTTGCTCCGATCGACTTTCCACACGAGTACTTTTATTCATAAAATCGTCCAAGTAACCTTAATTTGTTGAAAAATATCTGTCATTTCAAAGTTTTGGGGTGTGGACCATCGGGGGTAGTCCGTTCCTGACTTTGTAGCAAAACAACTGACTCCTGCATGAAAGTTCATCGAAGGAATTCATTTGTTTAGTCAATTACCAAAATTTGGATGATTTTGAATATTCACTTGAAAAGTTATCAAAGAAAAACATTTTTCATTTTGTAACTTCGAGGGCCCGTTACTTGGTAACGAAGGATTTTAGGAAAAAAGTTATATGAAGTACTGGTGATATTTTGACCCCATCTATACATTCCCGAGAGAAAAAGAGGAAGTCCAGGGACACCCTGTATATTAATTGTATACATTTGTCCAGTTATTTCATTTTGGAGATTTGAAAGATATACAGTTTCCCTACAACTCTCTATTAGTGCCATATATTCCGCTTCAGTACTAGAGAGTGCTACAGTTCTTTGCTTTTTACAACGTCATGATATGGCAGCACCCGATAACCCGATTTTCTATTTTCTATTAATTTCTACTAAATTGTTTGCCCAGAGTGCATCACAATATCCTTTTATATTAGCAACTTTATTTTTACAATATCTCAAACCTAAACTTTTTGTTCCTTTCAGATACCTTAAAATTATTTTTGCATATACCCAGTGTTCATTGTTATGACAGTTATTAAATTGGTTTAGATATCCTGGCCTATATCTGGCCTCGTAAGTATAGCCAAGTACATAGTCGCTTCGTAGCACCTTGATTTTATTTTAAGTAGGTTTTCTACTCTGGCTGAATAACTTTTAAAACACTGAAAAGCCTCAATTTTATTACACACACATAAAGTATATGTAAGTCATGGGACTATAATCGTCAATAAAAATGATAAAGTACCTTGATCCTCCCAGAGAAACAGTTTCCATTGGACCGCAGATATCTGTGTGCACTATTTCTAGAAATTGAGTACTCTTTTTATCACTGCTTGGAAAAGGCAGCTGACATTGCTTTCCTTCATAACAAGTAACACAGGCAGTTTTTTTGATATCCTTCTTCTCAATGGAAATACCTTCAACAGCATTCTGAATTCTATTCAGGTAAGTATTATTGACGTGACCAAGTCTTCGATGCCACATCTCATTGATACCACAGCTGCAGCTGAGAGATACACTGGAGTATTTAACTTGTACACCCTATTGAATAACATGGAGGTAGCTACTGAAACACCTTGTTTGTTATAAATGTCGCAACCATTGTTTGTAAATATAACTTTATTTCCTTTATTCATTAACTGACTCACAGACAGTAGGTTAGTAGTCAGACTAGGAACACACATAACCTTTTCCACGGTCACATCAAAGTTGCATTCATCTGTACATGTAGTGATTTGAACATCACCAGAACACTTAACAGGCATTTTTGCATCATTTGCTATAACAATCTCCGTCTTGGATGGTTGATATGATGCATTTTTGATCCAATGTTCGTTTGTTAATTGTAAACTTGCACCGGAGTCAACATACCAGTCCGATTTACTGTAAACGCCAGTAAGAAACCTGCACTGAATGCATTCGTCTGTTTGTGATCCATTTCTTTGGAATTAGTTATATTTGGGCACTGATTCCTGTAATGACCTACTTTTTTACATTTGAAACCTTTTATAACTTTGTTTACATTTGACATCTGCGCGCCATCATCTTTGTTACTATTTTTGTTCACAGACAAATTAGTTCTCTTATGTTGGCTCCATTTACTTTCATGTTTGAAAGTAGCAAATGGTGCGCTGTCATTTTCATTCACTTCCCCTTCCATGTCCAATAATTCACTTTTACTGGCGTCTGTTGTTATGCGCTTACCAGAATGCTCTATAGCCATTATCATTAACGAAAACTTATCTGTTGATCCTGCCAACAATAATGAACCGATCCACTCGTCATTGATATTGAAGCCGGTTCCAGCCAATTTTTGACCCGTCTCCACTAATTGAGTCATATAACTGTTCATAGAATTACAATTTTCTTCTCGGATTGATATGAGATTTCTTAATGAACTGATTTTTCTTGTGAAACCAGAATCATCATACAATGATCTTAATGTATCACATAGTTCCTTTGTAGAATTAACTTCCTTGATATGGACGTAGATTGATGGATCTATTGTTAATATCAATTTGGCTCTTGTTTTAGCGTCATCTGCAGCTGCAATCACCGATTGGACTGGCTCTGGCTTGATGCTTCCTAGCATCCCTTTTAACACAAGAAAGTTTTCGGCCGCAAAGCACCACTCACTATAGTTTTCACGCCCTTTGAGTTTGGGTACGCTCACTAAATAGTTTGAGTTCGACGCCATTACTTTTGTGAAATAAAAAACTGCACTTATTACAATTATTGATTGTTTTCTCACTGCAACTTATTATAAACAGTTACTAGAAAACTAATGATTGTACCAGGAACGACCTGGGCCCATAACCTATTATTAATTGATAATTTATCGGGATATGTTAATGAAAAACGTGCTTATTTTTCATGAACTTGAAAAGAACTAAAAAACTTTATTCAAGGTTGAACCGTCATACAAAATTATATTCAATGTGAACATAGGTGGCGCTATAGCCATAATAAATGGTATTCTATTTTGAGCATACAAGTACAACAATTCAGAAGTCAATAAAAATATTCTCGGACAGTCAAGCGGCGTTGGAAGCTCTTGGCTCCTACCGAGCAACGTCTAAATTGGTAGCAAACTGCCAAAAAAGACTCTCCTCGATAGGAAGACTAAACAGATTGTCTCTGGTCTGGATTCTGGCCATACTTGCCTGGAAGGCAATGAAGCTGCTGACTCTCTTGCGAGTGTGCTGCAAGCGGCTTCATTGGACCAGAACCTTTGATTGGTATCGCTTTGGGCTTTGCCAAACAAACACTGAACACCTGGATGGCAAGAAGAGTTATGGACTTCTGGCAGAATCTTCCAGGATTGGCGTTTATTCACACGTTTATTTCAAACAGTTGTTGGACTACAGTAGGGATGAACTACGATGTCTAACAGGCTTTCTTACAGGTCACGGTCATTTGAATCATCACATGTAGAGACTTGGACTGTAGGAAGACAGTGTGTGTCGCCTCTATCTGGAAAATGATGAAACTGCAGAGCATATACTTTGTGCCTGCCCCGCTGGGGACCAAATCAGCTTCTTTGAGTTCGGCAGATCCGTGCTCTCACCATCTGACCTGAAAGACCACTCACCATACCTTAGACGTATCTACCTACCTATCTACCCACCTAGTAACTAGCTAACATTTGAACACTACTTTCAAAACTGGTCTTGCACTTCAAGAAATAATATAAATAGGGTGGTCAGGACCTGATCGGTGATACAGTGAAAACGTATTAATAGACAGATCCTGAATTTTACTAAATACTTTGATTTATATCGAAAGTAAGTAAAAAACAAACCTACCCAGTGCCTCATAAACAAGGGCTCTCAGTACCAGCTGACTGTGAGTACCGTACTCATTATTGATTTTAAGTAATCACTCAATTGTTACTATAAATCGACACAGAAAGTATTAACAAAAACAGTGTGATATTTTTTATCATACGGATAAGGTACGGAGACAGGACCGTCTCCGGGACTTTTTCAATGATATTGAAATGAATAACAACGTCGTGATGAATCAACAAATGGAGATCTCTGACTACAGGAACCTTCCAGAAATTCAATTCACCAACAAAACCCCTGAAAAACCTACTTAACAAAATGAAACAGCAGCACTTACAAAAAATCAATTTCCATCCAGAGAACAAGCAATAATCTTCACTTCAATTGAAGGAATCAAATTGCAAGAATACATCTTTGGGTAGGAACGATTGTACATCCAAGAAATATTTTCTTTTCTTCGAGAATATCTAATAACAGAATATGTATATACCTATTCAACAAAGATATTATCGAAAACTTTATGACTCAACATGATTCCATCACAATAAACAACCAACGTATCCAAGCTCGACGTCTAATAACCCTAGCAACACGTTTGGTTCTATCAAACATTTGCCCTTCGATTCCACATCACATTATAGATACTGAACTGAAGAAATTAGGACTAAACCTAGTATCACCACCTTCATTCTTGAGGATTGGTGTATCTGATCCCGAATACAGCCACATCATGAGTTTTCGTCGTCAGATATACATTAGTCCTACCAATGTCACACTTCCAGAATCCCTTCCCATATCCTATGATAACATATCATACCGCATATTCGTGTCACAAGACGAAATGACATGCTTTAACTGCAAGCCATCTGGCCACTTAGCATCTCAATGTACAAGAGCAATTACCCAGTCACCACCAGACCTAACTATATCTACGAAAACCCCAGCACAAAAAGATAATCCGAACAGCATTGAGAATACACCGATAGTACTACCACAACCTCTGGGGGAACACCCATTGTTTTCGCCCGTACCTCTCGAAATCACCCAAAACATGATGGAATCAAAAGCTACCTCCTCAACAACTGAATCACAGAAAGACACACAACCTGCACCTAAAAGAACCTTAGCAGACATCCTTACACCTCCAATTGAAAGTAAACCCAGCCAAGATAAAACAATAGATGATATATTCACCAAACCAGAAAGTAAGAAAATAAAAAAATATACGCATGTTACTTCCCATGAAAAGCCACAAATGCCAATACTAAACATGATGGCACCTGCTAAGGAGTTCATCGAATCACATTCTCTGCCGTTCATTCTGAAGTATCAGTAAATTGCTGACCTATTAGAAAACACTTTCGGTTCACAAGAACCAAAACAAATAGCATTAGGATACATCAAAGAACTACTTCCTCTGTGCAATATGCTAGAGAAAATCTACCCATACTTCATAGAAAGAAGTATAAAAACAGGATGTACCAAGCTCCGCAAACGAATTCTGAGATACATCGACAGTACCTTAACAGAGGGAGAGAGCGACTCATCACAAGATACCACCTATTAGTGGATCATACATTAATATTTCAAATGGCTCCAAAAACAATTATTCAGTGGAATATCAACGGTTACTTCTCTCCTCGGAACATATCACAGATATAGTATGTTTACAGGAAACTAATTTCAAGAACGATAAAGAACACAGACCAAAAAATTTCAACAGTTTTTTTCGTAACAGAAACTCCCAAGGGAAAGCCAGTGGAGGAGTAGTTATTTACACAAAACTAGAAATTGATGCGGAACCATTAACCCTCAACACAACTTCGGAAGAGGTAGCTATCACAATCCGAGACCACTCCACCCTAAATATGTGCAACGTCTATATTCCTCCAAGACATGAAGTAACTCAAGCGGAACTAAACGACCTAATAAAACAAATACCAGCACCTAGAATGATAGTTGGGGACTTCAATGGACATAATATCATCTGGGGAAGTAAAAACACAAACCGTAGAGGACGAACGATATCCGACACACTACAATACTTCGACCTATCCTCAACAATGGGAATAATACAAGATTCGACGCCCTTGACGGTAGTTCAACTGCCATCGATCTGAGTATATGCGACCCAATTCTACTGACCACAACATCTTAGGAGGTACTACCTTTATTATATGGGAGCGATCATTTTCCTATCAAACTCACCCTTGATGGAAATGATACAACAAAGACGATACTATTTTATAGATGGAATTTAAAAAACGTTGACTGGAACTTATTCACAACACACATCGGGAACAATATAGAAAAGTACAGCGAAACAGAAAACTACTTAGAACAGAAATTAAACCACCTCCACAATGTGATTCTAGAAAGCTGCAGAGAAAACTATAGAAAAATCTAAATAAAAACATCATCCAGTCCCATTGTGGAATAATGAATACCGCGAGTCCATAACAGATTTAAACGACATAAGACACAAGAATTACAGATTATTTTCAAAAATCTGAGAGCAAGAGCAAGATTTGTAATGAAAAGAAGTAAGAAAGAGTCCTGGAAAGACAATGTATTAGAAATAAAATCATCAACATCAATGGCAGAAGTATGGAAAAAAGTTAAGAAAATGAATTCACTTACTCATGAGGGAAATTTAATAAAGGACAATAGAGATATAGCAAAGACACTAGCTAATAACTTCGAGAATCATTCAAGCAGAATCACCTATGATCCTGATTTCAACCTGAAGAAAGATATGGAAGAAGAAAAAAACCCCATTTTTATAGACCAACACCATATATCACCCATTAACTCGAATATATTAGAACATGAATTTGAAGACACACTAATCAGCCTTGAAAACACTTCTCCCGGGCCGGACGACATACCAGCTGTTTTTCTACAAAAACTACCTAAATTTGCTAAAGCATATCTTCACGAATTCATATATTATTATGGAGACAACAGAAATTTCCTCACCAGTGGCAAGAAGCCACTATAATACCCATCCTCAAACCAAACAAACCTAAACATAATCCTGAATCATACAGATCTATATCTCTATACATGAGGCGTTCTCAAACAAACAAAAATGTACAACAATATTTTTCGATTTAGAGAAACCTTATGACAAGGCTTGGAGGTATTATATTTTGAAAACTTCACAACAATGGAACATTCAAGGTAATATGCTAGCATTCGTCAAAAAATTTCTTGAAAATAGGTTCTTCCGAGTTAGAGTCAATGGAGAACTATCGAATCTGAAAACCCAAGAAAATGGTTCACCACAGGGCTCTATTATTAGCGTAACATTATTTCTCATAGCAATCAACCAGATAACATGTAGAACTACCAGTGAAAGCACGACTCCACGCTGATGACCTACTGAATTCAATACTCCAGCATCAACTACAATAGCTAGAACTCTGGTCTAAATCAACAGGACTCACTTTCTCTTCAGTAAAAACAAGATTAATACTCTTCTTGAAAACACACATCAGAGACCGACCAACACTACAACTCTATGGCAAAAATCTGGAATATGTTGACGAAATTAAATTTCTTGGAATGATTTTCGATCAGAAATTAAACTGGAAATCACACATACAGCATCTTATCAGAAAGTGCCAAGGAGGTTTGAATTTACTGAGGATGCTATCCAATACAAC
This sequence comes from Leptinotarsa decemlineata, assembly GCF_025532065.1. NCBI lineage: Eukaryota > Metazoa > Arthropoda > Insecta > Coleoptera > Chrysomelidae > Leptinotarsa > Leptinotarsa decemlineata. Next base: position 3,092,748 of record NW_027412590.1, read on the forward strand.
ATGGGGTACCGACACAACTACACTTATTCGATTCTACAGATCCCTTGTTCGATCCAGAATCGACTATGGATCAATAGCATATGCTTCTGCAAACCAGTCGACAATCCGAAAACTAGACGTTGTTCAAAGTACAGCACTTCAAATAGCATTAGGAGCTCATCGAACAAGCCCAATCGAAAGTTTATCATGCGAAACAAATGAAATCCCACTAAGGTACCGTAGACAATATATGAGTCTCTCTTATTCTACTTCTATTGCAACCAAACCAACACATTGGACATATAATAATGTTTTTTCAAGTCGTTTCAAACAAAATTTCACGTGACATCCAAGGACTGACCCTCCTTTTCACGAAAGGAAAAACAAATATTTAGAACAATTAGGGTATGCACTTCCTCCATTATTTTCCAAATCCATAACTACCCCTTCTCCTTGGATGATCAATCCCCCTATATGTGACTCCTCTTCATCCTGTTTCATAAAAAATAATTGTCTCCCCCAAATTCTACTGAACTTATTCAAACAAAAACTAAACCTTTATGAGAACCATGTAATTCTGTACACCGATGCTTCAAAAACAGATCAGGAAGTTGGGTCAGCTGTTGTATCGCCGGACGAAACTTTAAAATACAAGCTTCCCCAAGCCACATGTATACAGGGCTTTTCATGATGAGCGTTAATTAGCCGTTTCTGGCAAACTATTCAACTAATTAACCTGAAAATTCCACAGTATGCATAAGTCAATATGACCTACACGCCTAATATATTTTAGACGAAGCGGCGTTGTCGCTTCTACTATAAAGTAGCGGCTTCTTTGATCTTTCAAATAGAACACCCCGTATATAATATCATATTATGATTCATTATCACTTTGTCAACAAATTCATGTACTATCTCTCTATACCTATCTATTACCGTTTAGAAGATATGAATTAATTTCGATATTTTTTTTACCAAACATGAACTTTTATAAATGCTAATAATCTTGAACTCTCTTGCACTAAAACGATCAGATTTGAAATGGAGTGGAGTGATACTATGAGGATCTTCACTCCGAGTCATATTTTCATATTTTGAAAATATGACTCGGAGTCATTTCATATTTTGGAATATACAGGGTGTTCCATTTTTCAAATGGAACACCCTGTATATTTCAACATTTTTGAGCTCTACATCCAATTTCAGATTAACTTTGTTCAGATAATACTATTTCTATTTTGAACCGTTTTCGAGATAAACTGTTTCAAACGGAAATTGACATGGTTTCCTTGTTCATCACTCATTTTTGTAAAACAGATTTCGTTTGATGTTTCTCAATTAGTCACAGATAATACAATGAAAAGATAATTATTAAAATACTCCTCAACCATCGAATGAAACTTCTCTTCAAACAATAGTTTTATTAACGCTGAAACACGAACTGAAAATAATAAACCCATAAATCAATGAGTTAATTTATTCGTCAGTGTATTTCAGAATATGTTCAAACACATCTCCACCTCTACTTAAACAAACATGTAATCTCTTCAAAAGATTGTCATGTATAGCGCTTCTGATCAAGTCTGGAGTCAAACTATTGAAAGCAGTTGTAACTCTCGATTTCATATCTTCCATTGTTGTTATTGGAGTAGAGTAAACCATATTTTAAATGAAACCCCACACGAAATAATCTAATGGATTGCCATCTGGTGTTCTAGGAGGCCAACGAAAAGGTCCATTATTACCAATCCATCTGCATTCGAAGATTTCGGTTAAAGCTTCTCTGACTAAATGAGAATTATGGGGTGGAGCACCATCCATTTGGTACCATACACGTTCTCTTCCTGGTCTATTATTTAAAATCATTTGAATTCCATTCCTCAGTAAATCTTCATATTTTGAAGCACTCAAATTATCATCATAAAACTCGATATAAAAAATTGACTCATTCTTTATGGCACAAAATACATTGAATTGCCATCTTTCTTGAAAACCCCTTTGACGGACGACATGGGGATTTTCTGGAGCTCAATAATGACTGTTGTGTCTATTGAAAACTCCATTTTCTGTGAACTTGGCCTCATCTGTCCATATGATATTGTCACGGAAATGTTCATCCTCTTGAGTCTTGACAAGTAACCATTCAAAGAATTCCACTCTACGAGGTAAATCAGTCTCTTTTAAATGTTGGACACAGTAGAACTTATAGGGATGCCATTTATGCTTATTAAGAATTCGAAAAATTTTCACGTAGGGTATACCTATCTCCCTTTCAGCCTCGTGCAGAGAAGCATTTGGAAATGCATGAAAGTATCCCAAAACTGTTATACCATTGTCATCATCATCCACTTTAGTCTTCTTACGAATGATTTCTGGGCGGAAGGTTCCATTCAACCTACAGTTTTTTAGTAGTCGATTCATCACATTATTATTCGGCTTCGGAAGTTGTGGATATCTTTCATGAAATACTCGGCATGTTCTACTTGAAATTCTATTGCACTCACCATAAATTATTAATAAATTCAAGAAATCTTCATTACTGTAACCTAATCTTGACATTATTCTATTATAATTGGTAGCTATCACAATCAATCAAAACCACCAACAAAAGTCTGACGTTAAATAATTGGTTTATTTATTTTTCCAAAGCACACCATTAAAAATATCAATGTGAACTGTTGTACGTTAGAGACCAATATCTCAATGTATACAAATTGTAACTTTTTCTAAGGTAGGTACATACCAATTTCGAATTGACTGATCTGAGACAGTTGAAAAACTGGATCAAAAATAAATATTACTAAGTATAAAAAAAATGTTGAATATCCAAAATAAGTGATGAATTCAAAAAAACGAGCAAGAAATCCACGTCAGTGGTTTTCTTGCTCGTCAGTTTAAAACAGTTTATCTCGAAAACGGTTCAAAATAGAAATAGTATTATCTGAACGAAGTTGATCTAAAATTGGATGTAGAGCTCAAAAATGTTGAAATATACAGGGTGTTCCATTTGAAAAAATTGAGTTCCACTCATTTTTTCAGGAGATCAAAGTATCTGCATTTTTTGAAGACCCTGTATGAGGCGAATGAAAATATGACTTGAAGTGAAGATCCTCATAGTATCACTCCACTCCATTTCAAATTTGATCGTTTTAGTGCGAGAGAGTTCAAAATTATCAGCATTTATAAAAGTTCATGTTTGGTAAAAAAAATATTGAAATTAATTTATATCTTCTAAACTGTAATAGATAGGTATAGGGAAATTGCATATGAATTTGTTGACATATGGTGACAATTTGTTGACATATGATATATGGGGTGTTCCATTTGAAAAATCAAAGAAGCCGCTACTTTATAGGAGAAGCGACAACGCCGCTTCGTCTGAAATATTTTAGGCGTGTAGGTCATATAGATTTATGCATACTGTGAAATTTTCAGGTCGATCCGTTAAATAGTTTGTCAGAAACGGCTAATTAACGCTCATCATGAAAAGCCCTGTATACACAGCTGAACTATTCGCAATACTACAAGCATTATTATTTCTGAAAAATCATCCTGCTGATGGATTTCTAATTGTAACAGACTCTTTGAGTGCTATTAAGGGTACGCAACAGTTATATACAGACATTTCAATAATATTACTAATAAAAAATTAACTATATAGAATCGAAGAGTTAGGGAAAAAAGTAATATTATTATGGGTCCCGTCGCATATTGAAATCGTTGGTAATGAAAAGGCAGATATTGCAGCCAACGAAGCGATAGACGATCGTAGGTCAAGGATAATCACCAAAATAACTCTGTCTGATACGAAAAGATACATCAAGAATATGATAATAAACCAGTGGCAGAGGGATTGGCTCCAGACGAATTCGAAACTAAACGAAATAAAGCCACCCGTTAAACCCTGTACACACCCACCAAAAACCAGAAAACACCAGGTAATCCTCTGTCGACTTCATATTGGACATACCAAATTTTCGCACCATTTTCTTTCATCACGCGACAAACAAACTATCTGTGATATATGTGATACAGCAGTAACTGTGAAACACGTTCTTCAAATTTGTCCCAAGTATCAGGAAGCAAGAATAGAATTCGGAATACCGAAAGAACTACGAGAAACTCTTACCCCTAATTTTTAAAAACACAAGGTAACGAGGTAAGGTAAGGTAAGAAAGTTGAAGCATTGAGAAAACACACTTGCGTTCTAGATAAAAAGTAAGGTAAGGTAACGTCGGTAAGGCAAGGTAACGCAAGGTAACAAGTTGACTACTTTCAACTTTTTGCGTTGCGTTCTTACCTCCGACCAATCAAAAAGCGCCATACTACAAATTTTGACGGATATATCCGAATGGTGTAAAGGTAATGTCACTAGATAAACTTGAACGTCACATTGTGAAATTTGGGTAAAAATATGCGTCTCCCATAATATTATAGAAATGAAAATTATTATTTATTTCATATGAATGATTGCTGCTGTCAAGAATATGAAAAGTCAATATTTGTTTATGCAATTCTGCCAACTCAAAAATTACCAAAACTTATAATCACTACGGCAATTCTTCATACTTTACTTTTTCGTGAACGTTAAAAAATGGATACCTTACCTTACCTCTCTGCATTACCTTACCTTACCTTACCTTGCATTATTATAACCTAGGGGTTATTGCAGTATTGAAAATCTCATGTCATTCTTCACAAATATCAATATGTATCATTCAATCACAATAATCATGTAATGTGTAATGTAACGTAGCGCTTATAACCCTAGTGGATGATGCGCTTATCTTGAAATAAAAAAAAGGTAAATTTCTACGAAAGCATACCTGAGCGTACAAAGTCATAAAAATAATACAGTATACAGTGTAGGCAGTAGAATTGTTGGATAAAATCTAACTATGCGACCGATGGCGAGATGAATAAGTTAAACGGTAGAGTTGTTCATGAAATTCACAATAAATACACATTTTCCACGAATGGATAGTTCATAACGATAACAATAGTTCTCATTTAAAACCATTTCGACCAATTAAAAGTATATTATTGTTTCAAATACATTGAACAAAAATCGAATCAATGAGGAAGGTCTGTAATCATTCAAATAATAATAATAATAGTAGTCATCAATCTTGAGAACATATTTTGAAAAACAAAAAATTACCATAAATCTGGTCTAGCAAGAATAATGTTGCTGCTACAAATATTCTCAGGTGAAATTTCGATCTTTCTTTATTTTGTCGGAGTATGGGAGTGAAGAAAAAACTGTATCAAATCGAAGTTTGGAGTACTCAAATGTTTGGGAAAGGTCTATCAATAAGTTCAACGGTAGAGTTGTTCACAAAATTGTACAATGAATACACATTGTCAATAAATGCATAGTACCTCCTAACGATACTTCTCATTCAAAACTGTTTTGGCCGATTGAAATTATATTATTATTTCAATTACATTAAACGAAAGTAAATCAATGAAAATGCCTTAACAATTCAAATATGTTTAACGTAAGGGCTTGACTGAAGCAATTTTCAAGCTCTTGTGAATATGAATGAAAATTAACAATACTCATTGATAGGAACTATGAATTGAAATGATCAAGATCACAACATCCCTTCAAAATTTTTACTGCCAACTCATTCATTCCCGAATTTTTTTTATGTCACTAGTATTTATGTCTTAATTTCCTGCGATTATTTTCTCGGTATGTTATGCGGTTGTAAAATTATGTAATATCATCATCCCAAATACTGAATTTACTAAATTTATGATTTCTTGAGCGATATAATTGAAACACTGGTCTGAAATGAATCTGGAAAAAACACTTCTCCAACATCAGAACATGAACATTATCTCTCGACGAGCGTTTTGCTAACCAAATTTGCAATATCAGGAGATGACTGACACCAAATCTTGTAGTGAATCTCAGTCATCTTCAGATGCTTACTTGCTTAGCGAAATTCGCATCAAGAGACAATTCTTTAGTTATGGTGTTGAAAAAAATGTTTTCATTATATTCAATTTTTTTTTCTTCTCTGTTTCCACCCTGGGTAAATTTTTCATTTTCTCCCTACCTCTGCCACATATAATAATAATTCATGTCTATAGTTCTTCAAGAACATTTTTGCTGCCGTCTATTTGTTTCATCACATAGATTAGTAATCAGTTCATTTTTCTGGTCAACTGAATCTTATTATCATCTTGAGAATGAGATATTTTTGGTAAAAATATGATTCGAACCCTTCAGTAATCAAAAATATTCCAATATTCAACTTTCATGGGAATTTTGAATTTTCTGTTGAACAAAATTTATAGCTACTATTTTGTAAAACTATTGCAATCACCAATTGGTTTTTCATAGCTTCTTTTTGTATTCTCATCAGTATATTTCCATAAGTATATTGGTATTCATAAATAGGAAGAGGCAATAATAAATTTTTTGTTTCCAGCCATAACCACCCTATAATTATTGAATATCTCTCTACTTTTATATTCAAAAATATGTCATAACATAAAGTTTTTTTGAGATAATGTATGACAATGTATTCATGTCATATGATTCAAGGTATTGTTTTGAGTTATTTCCATAATTATTTGTTCAATTTGTTCAATATTTTTCATGTTACATCAGTTTTCCTCCATATTCTCTTACTACATCTCCAATGATTTTTTGAATATTTTCTGTCAGGGTAACTTCCATTCGTTATCCAAAAACTTCACGTTTCAGTCTTGTCTACTGAAACCAACATCTCTGCTTTTTACTGATATTTCAGACAACCGCTTATTGAAGGTGATGTAGATAGACATCAATAATATACTGATGAAATATCTCACAGAATCGGACAAAGATTTTCTCTTATCACGAGAAAATGGCAAATAAAGGCCAATGAATAATTGTAATGAAATTTGAACGAAATTGGATCAAATAATGTTTCCTCCGCGAATTAACATTCAAAGATTCAAATTCATTACGGTTATTAAGGCTTACTCTCTCAACATTTCACACAACAAAGTGGGAGTGATTATATTCACTCTACTCTGTAAGTTGGAAAATTATCTCTCAAAATGCTTTTCCAAGTGGAAGTTTGAGCTCGTTCATCAGCCACTTGATGAAAGTTTGAATTAACCCATCAGAGGTGATTGAAATGTACGTTTATTTTAATTTTTCATGTTCTTCAAAATAAGTACTGCTGGAAACAAAAGACTCTCAATTCGTAAGTTTTGATTCGAATTCTCAAATGTCTGTCTTGTTTGACTTTGTTTGAATCTGACATAATTAGTAAAGTCAAATGTAACCAGAATTTATTCAACCTGCTATCATGAGGATATCAATACCAAACGGAGGAATTGGAATTGGAAAGAAGTTTTGAAAAATCACAAAGGAAGTATAATTAGGGAAGGAAACATAGATATAAAGTCTTTGTATCTCAACATATGGTGGGAATCCAAAGCCTCATCAAAGGATATCGATGGAGATAGGTCAACTCCAATGATAACGTCGCGGATAAAGCTGAAAAAAAATGGAATTTTGGATTTCCATTCAAATAGTTTCTGAAATTTTCTGAAAACAATTGGCTTATGGAGAATGGAAATACTATTCCAAGATCGATGGAGGAAATTGTTCTCAATGGAAGAAAGGAATATATTTCCTTCTGATACTTCTGATAAAACTGTTATTCCAACTCCAACCCCAGAACATTTCTTTAAATGAGCAAAATTGTTAGGAGCAACTGGATGGGTGTTCAGATTCATGGAGAAATAGTGAACAAGAAATTGTAATTCGAGGAATTTGACGTTAATTTGGAAGAAAACTTGAAGAATATATTAACAGAAGAGGGGTACCAAAAAATGTGAGAAATTATAGCAGCGGATAAGTTGATACATAATGAAACTCAATTAAAAACATTTTCAGAAGAGTAAAAATGTTTGAATAATGTTTTCCTAAAAAAAGAACGAAAGAAAGTTTTTTGGCTTCCTACTACTCCATCTTGATACAAAAAAATGTGGGATTCGTCTTATGAAAGGAAGAAAACAATAGATTTCAAAATAATTATTTCTATACATAGTTGTGTAGATCATGGAAAGGAGTAACTTCCACACAAACTGGAAGAAAAAGCCCTCCTGAAACAGCTACTTTCATATAATCAATGAATCACTTTTATATGAACACTAAATAAATACAAAAAACATTTTTTTTACTCAGTTTGAATCCCAAGCATTCAGAACAGAATCAGATATAATTTACACGATATCTACACAATTTACTGAATGGAAGGTAAAAATTTCACCTACATGGAACAATGTCATCCTCACTGGTGAATATTGATGTTTCGCCGCAAGACACTTGCTTGGGACTCTTCTTTCCCGAAAAGTATTCACTTCTGAAAATATGAACCTTTCTATTTACTTAATGTTTTGTCTTGCACTATGGAAGGAGATGGATTACTTCGTTTACGAGAAAGGCTAGACAATATGGTGGATGCGCGAGAAATTCCATAATCAAGGACAAGAAATTGTTGTCCACAATTTGAGACAAAAATATTGGATATTACTTATAAGGCAAGTAAGGCCACATCGTCAAACATACAGAAATCGAAGAGCTACTTCAAATATACCAATCATTAAACAACTGCCACCTTGTGGACGTGAGAAAAGAATACGACCATTCATCGTGATCAGAATTTTGCGCTTATAATGATTACTGTAAAGAGAAGCAATTAAAAACTTCATAGTGTAATTTTTCCTGCATGTCCACCATAGCTGTACATTCAGAAATTGCTCACAATATTTCCACTGAGACAATCTGAATGTAAAAGGAGATTTCCAGAAAAACTCCACTTATTTATTATTCGAATTTCCTCAATCCTAAAAACTTAGTTCCGAGCCAGATATTGTTTGAGGTGTGAAACGAAAATGATTTTCTCCTGTGTGAAAGTTTTCTGTTCCTTGCTGCACTCTAGTGGCTTATATCTCAATAATTTATTGATTTTTCGTATTTTCATTGACATTTTGCCCTGTATATTGATCCCAATTTTCATATCGCATTCCAATTATTCGAAAATATAATTTGGTCTCTGCTGTGTATTTTCATTTATTTTTGAAAAACAATATTCTTGAAAAACAATGTTATGAATAATTTACAGGTCTAATCGGCTGGGTTGTTTGACTAATTTACCAGATCGTGCAGTCAGAACCTTTTCAGGTTTCACAACTTCAGAAGCAGAACGGTCAGCACTTACAGGTCTATTTGATGAACTTCCAGCTATGTTTGTGTAATCACTACAACTTGAGTTGCTCAATGGATTAGAGTGAGGAACGTTAATATCTACAGGGATACAATTGGGTGGAATGGATAATTTCGTCATATTTGGTTGTGTTCCAGTGTTAGTATTATGGAAAGCTAAACGAATAATATCAGCATGCACCAGTTTAACTGTTTGATTCTCTGTTGAAGCCAAATATGTCGAATGACTGAGAATGTTTAGAATTTTTGCTTTATCCTATAACTTTGTCTGAGTATTCTTAATATAAACCTGATCATTTAATTCATATAGTCTAGAACAGTTTCTACCGTTGAAGACTATTTAAGATTTAATCTTATGGTAATTCGACTTCAAAAGATCAAATCTTGTTCTAGATTTCATCTTCAAAACACATTTCGCCGGAGTATTTCAATAAGAGAATAAGAAATTACTTATTTTATGCAGAATTGAATCTTCTGATATTTCTCCCTTTTCTGCAGAGCCATTACTTTGGAGGTGGTGAGGAGGGGGTTTTAATACTGATAATGTAATTAGCTTAACAGACAAAAACTTCCAAATTTATTCGCGTTATAGGGTGAGCCATTATCTGATACTAATTCGCATGGCAGCCCAATTGTGCAAAAAATCTCTTTGAACATTGAAATTGTTTCTTTAGCAGAAGTGCAGTTTTTCATATATTTTATACCCAGTCATTTTGACTTTTGATCTAATAGAATAAAAAATGTTCGGCCGTTTTTTGTGAAGAAATCGATAAATACTCAATAAAAGTTAGTGGGAGAAGAAGGCCACGGAACAAGAGGATTAGTATTAATCAGGTTTTGATTTTGTTGGCAAACATCACAGCAACTAATGAACTTTTCAACATCACAACTAATGCCTAGCCACCAACAATATGATTTTATCAACATTTTTGTGCGAACTATGCCAGTATGGTGTCCATTAAAAAGTTCCAGAACTCTGTTATGCAATTTTTCTGGGATGACAATTCGACTACCCGACAATAAACAATTTTGTTCAATTGAGAGTTCTTGTCTTTTTCTGAAATAGGGTGTGAATTCGTCTTCTTGTTTGCTAGGAAACCCTAATCTGGTAAAATCTGAAATTATGACTGAAATCCGGTCTTTCTCAGTCTCATAAGCAATATCACCTGCATTGAGGAGTATTTCATCTAACAAGTTGAAAGAGAACAAAGAATCTGTGATACCGGTACTACTGTCCATAGGTAATCTGGAGAACCCATCTGCGTTAGCTATTGAGGAACCTCTTCTGTACTCTATTGTGTAGTTATAACCAGCCAAAGTTATAGCCCATCTGGTGATTCTGGCTACCGCTGATATTGAAATGCCTTTGTTACGTTCAAATATAAATTGAAGTGGCTGATGATCGGTGATTAAAACAAAATTTCTTGCAAAAATATACTTATGAAACTCTTTTAAGCAAAACATAATTGCTAAAGCCTCTCTTTCTAAATTTGAATATTTTTTTCCGTCGGTGATAAAGTACTTGAAACAAACATAATAGGTCTTTCTTCCTTGTTAATTCTATGACGGAGAACCGCACGCACTTCATATCTACTGCTATCGCAAGTTAAATATAAGGGTAGTATTGGGTCATAGTGAATCAGCACACTGTCAGATGTCACGAGTTCTTTGCTCAATTTAAAAGCCTTCTGACATTCTGCCGAACAGTTTGACTCAAAAATGACTCAAAAATGACCTAACCTGTGTGGATAATATGGGTATAAATTTTCCATAGTAATTAAGTACACCTAAATACGATTTGAGTTCTGTTACGTTAGTCGGTATTGGCGCATTTTTCAAACACAACATTTTTTCATCAGTTAGGTGGATTCCATGTAGATTTATAATATGCCCTAGAAACTCAACATGATCTTCAAAATATTTACATTTATTTTTATTAATCTCAACGTTATATTCCTGAAAACGCTCAAATACTTCGTTTAAATTTTTGTAACCATGTTCTAAAGTTCCTCCAAAAACCAGATAAGCTTTACAGTTTGGTAATCCTGCCAAAATGGTCACCATGACATTCTGAAAAATTCCTGGGGCCGCACTAATACCATAGGTCAACCTGTTATAAGAATAGAGACCTACGTGAGTGTTTATATTTAACAATTCTTTGGATTTTTCACCGACTCGGAGCTGTTGATGAGCTTCTTTGAGATCTATTACAAAAACATTTTTGCCCACTCAAACAAGCAAAAATGTCCTCAGGTATGGGTAATGTACAATGATCTGATTCCAAAATGGTATTTAGTGTCTTTTCAAAGTCTACACAAATTTTTATATCTTTTGAATTATTTTTGGGAACAATGACTATTGTACTTGACCAGTTACTGAAACTTACTTTTGAAATGACACCTTGTTTTTCCATTTTCGAAAATTCAGATAGGTTGGGTACCTTTCTTGACTTTCAACTCAACTAGAAACTTTTGTATATATAAATTAGGTTGCTCTTCAAACATTTCTGAAAATCTACTTTTGATGTCAGCAATTAACTCATAGCATTTTTTGCTCACTCGACTGGCACTGATCTGACTAATTTGTTTTTCAACTTTTATTGACTCATCTTTATTTTGGACTATTACTTTATCACTCTCAATTTTTATTTGACATGTGACTGGTGGACAAAACCTAAATTTACCAATTTGGTTATCTTGACTGACATGCATTAGATTAAACATATTTTTGCAATTAGTACGGATAATATCAAGCCAATTTCTACCTAATAATGTTGTGAACGTTGTATCACCTTCCAATACTACAATAGACAAGAAAACGTGTTGCTTGTTACATGAAACTTTGACAAAAAATTCACCTACAATATTTACATTTTGGCCAGTTACAACCTTTAGTTTATATTTAACAGGACATAATACATAAGAACTGAATAACTATTTATATGTAGATACATGTATGAAAGTTTCACACGCACCTGAGTCCACTTCAAAATTTAGGAGCTTGCCTTCGACATTCATGATTTCCTTCAAACTGTTTCCTGCTCCTTTCTCAATTTTTGCAATAAATTTCAGTTCTGACGAGTTATCTTAGTTTTGAGACTCCTCACCTGACTCGACCCCTTCATTTAATAATTTAACAACTGCACTGCGAGAAACCCTACTTGTGTGACCTTATTTGTGGCATTTCAAACACGTCCATACTTTTGCTGGACAATTTTCAGAGTCATGTTTCCTCCCACATCTGAAGCAAGGTTTTACTTCTTTATACATTGACCAGGTTTCCTCCCACATCTGAAGCAAGGTTTTACTTCTTTATACATTGACCAGGTTTGGCTTTATAGCTTTCTGTAACTCATTTTATCGATGTGTACTGTTTCATTGCCCATAGATTTCATTTGTCCTTCAGCTAGCTCCATAGCTACCACTGTTTTAAGAACCCAGGTTAAAACATCTTTTGACAACAATTCACGCTTTATGGCCTCTGAACGCAAACCACATACAAATTTATTTCTCAATGCCTCATTTAAAAAAGTGTTAAACTTACTATATTGTGATAAGTTCTTCAATTTTGTGGCGTAAGACTTGATATTCTCTTCTTGCTCCTGCTGGGCACTATAAAATTTATATCTTTCTGCAATGACTAACCTTCTTGGGTTGAAATGGCTAACTAATGTTGTTTTCAATTCATCGAACGATTTAGAGCTAGGTAAATCCGGGGACAATAGATCTTTTAAAGCACCGTATGCTTCCGTACCAATTAAGGTTAGGAACAATGCTCTTTTCTTTTTTTTTCATCAGTAAAACTGATACAAAAAGTTGCTCCATCCTTTCCATATACGACGAAATGTCTGACTCGATAAGGTTGAAAGGTTCAATACTCCCAATAAAAGACATCTTCAACTAGACTTTGATTTGATTACTCCTCGACGTTATCGATCCCCAGTAATGACTATGAGGTCTGAACTTACTGTTACTGACACAAAACTTCCGACTAGTGAATTCAACTTCCGTCGTCGCCAATAATGCTGTGTATTTTCATTTATTTGACAATAAAACACGATTTCTCAAGAACATACTTTAATTCCAAAATCTTGACTTCCATAAGCCAATTCACAAAAACATCCCGGTCATGGAACACACACTCACTCAAAAACTCAAGGTAGGTTCACAACAGTCTCTCCAGGATTTGTCATAGAATATACAAAGAAGTTAGATTCTCGAAATGAAATCTCACTGATCTGAAAATGAATGTTACTAAACAGATTCTGCTGGTCTAAAATTATCCTGAACTCTGAAGTATGCTTAACTTGAAGTATTTTTTTTTATATCTGTCGTTTTCATTGGGACTCATATTCACAAATTTTATATTTCTCAAAATTCAGAGAAAGGAAAGAACTGGAAATATTGTGTGGAACTCCTCAAATTTATATCTCAGTCATTTATCAACCCTCCGTCCTCGTCCAGTACTGACAGAACCAGTGTGCACATCAGCTCTCTAAAAAGTGCAAAGCGTACGTAACGACCGTATCATACCATTCCGACCGAGTGTTAAGCACTCGTCAAAAATCCACACGCTGGTATATTTTTCATTTTAGTTGTAACTAATATCATCATAGAAGAACTGTTACCTACACTGTATGAAGTGATTGTAATCATTTGGCTCTCAGTGGAAAACAGTGATCGAAGCCACCAAGATATTGACCAAAATACTGAGACAAAATATTTATTTCACATTCCAAAATAGTTTGTTTCTTCAATCTTATCTAGATTACTTTGAAAAAATCCTTTTTCCAAAAAGTACGCCAATAATTATGTTGTTTTCGTGAATTTTTTTGAATAATTTGACTGGAAAAGTCTAGGGGGGTCTCTTTAGACTTTTATACTTAAATTAAACTTTCTCTTACATTCTATAATATGAATAGTTATTATATACGATATTCACTCAATAATAGTGATAAGGAGGACAACCATAATAAAAACATTGAGTTTCACTTCTATATTTTCATACAAAATATTATAAGAAACTTCCAAAAAAAGGAATAAAATAATTAAGTTTAAATGAAACTGTTGACAAATATGTGCATACAAGTTACTTTCACATATAAATCAAAAGAAAAAGTACTGCCGAAATAACTACGTTAACAGAAACATTTAAGGAAAACATACTTTCGGAACAACTACTTTCATATGAGTATTGAGTAATAAAAAAATCACTATTTGTCATGCAGTTTGTACTACAACCACTCGTTGCAAAATTGAATCAGATATTGTTCATATGAACCCCGCAATATAATTAAAATGAAACAGTTACGTGAAATGTTACTTTCGTGGACCACTGTCTTCCTTCGTGGAAGCCTTCAAACTTCTAAATGAGACATTCGTCGTATCGTCTCATAGGCCCCGTTCTGGATTAAATCACAAGACGAAGCATGCATGTTATATGCGAATTAGTGTCTCACACGTATTAAATTACAAAGCGATAACAGCTTCCTGCTAAAAGTGCCAATTGTGCAGTATCAGCAAGATGAACACTTGTGCTCCAGACAAAGCAATTGCTGACACTGTTCAAATATTGTTTTTCATACCAAACATATAAATAGACCCTGCGAGGTCAGAAAGATTTTCATTAACCAAGTAACCATTCTCAAGTACGGTTCATTAACGATTCATTCATTCTCGAATACAGTTCTTATACGATTCATATCAATTACTTATTCAGTTAATGTTCCAAGTTTTTCACGTTATATTCGAATTGTAATAAAGTGTTTATAAAGAAATAAACCAATTTTTAAAAAGTGAATTGTGAAAAACAAGATATAACATGCATTTGATTCATAACATTACGACATCATGTCACCGATCAGACAAATCGATTCATGTCACGATGACAGTACGTGAACACATTCATACGATTATTTGGTTTGATCCCAGCCATAGCAATTTTATTCGAATTTAAATGGGAGACTTTTTAGTGGAGTTTAGTTCTTAGGGAGAAACCTTTTTTGCTTTCGCTTCTCCATCTTTCAAAGGAAGGCAAAAACAATAATTCGAAAGTTATTTTCAGGTTTAGACTGGAAGGAAAAGCCCGTTTGAAATAACTACGGTGATGGGATGATAAGACAACTGCCTTATTCCTGAACTGCAACGTTCTCCATTGAGGATTTTCATGTTTCATGAGAGTGAAATTTTATATGGTAACTTTTTGTGTATCGTTGCTATCTGATTCAAATTCATCACGGATGTTTGGAGTACGAATTGAATAGAAAAAAGTTATTTTCGTATAATTGAATATCCATATGAAATTATCTGATCCAGCGAAACTGTAGAAAGAATTGAAAAATGGAAATGAATATTTTCATGGATCTCTTGGGTTGGGTTAGGTGGTACTTAATACGATACGATAATTTTAGAAGTTTCATTCTTTGATTTTCATTCAACGTACGAAATATCCATGATATTCTGGAGAAAATATCTCTAATCATTTGGCAATCGTTATCGAAAATGTTCAATTCAGACGAAAACAAAAATATAATTTTTGTCAATTGCAATCTCCTCGTCAAATAGCGATTTTTCATTCACAAATTACAGGAAACTGTACAGATAATATGAAACTGCAAAGAAATTTGATATCAGACCGGTGGCATCGAAATTTGGAGTATAAATGAAATCAAGTGCTCCTACTGTGAGCCACTGGATGATGATAGAAACTTGATCTTGTAATGAAAAATGTGCTTCATGCAATGAGGTAATATTTGTAATTTTACAAAAAAAATACATTTAAGAAAACACAAATTGAATTTTTCAACTGTATTTTGAAAACGATCTATTTTTAGAAAAAGTTTTACTAGAAAAATATCAATCAAATCATAGGAGAGATTTTCTCTATCAATTCGTCAACCATCTCTGTCAACACCTGGTTTATATTTTCAGAATTTTTTTCTTGGAATCCTAAATATCTTCAAAAACTGAAAGTCTCACGGAAAAAATCAAATGATCGAAACTATGCCTAACTCAGTGTCCTATCAAATGTATTGAATTTTGATGTTGTTGCTATCGAAACAATTTTTTGAGCAGCAGTGCCATATTTGATATAAAAAATTTGAGTCGTTCTCAAGTCATCATTAATGTTGTATTTATGACTTTTGCAGAATTGGTATATATTTTCCAGTTCTGGTGGAGGTGGAATGCTCTGTATATAAATAATGAAGAATGAAAAATGAAAAATGAATTGACGATCAATACCAAAAACTTTTAAAAATGATACTGACAAACAATAAAAATATGGCAAATGTGTAGATATCATATTACCCTCTCATTGCACGTGAAACAAACTAGGCGGGTACCAATGCTTTTTTTTGTGTGACCGATATAGACTTCATCACAGTTACATGGAATCCTGTAAACTAACGTTGATTTGAGAGGGTCTCCGCTGTCTCTGGCTAATCCCAAATGATCCAATATTCTCTTTGTTGGTTTGAAGGCGGTGATGATTTTCTCCTCCTATAGAGTTTTTCCGATTTGGTTGGTAAACCTTCTGCGTATGGCAGATTGACAGTGCCTTGTGTATGATCTTCACCGGTGTTTCTCTTTTTCTCCTCTGGACGTGTCCTCTCTGAGGCAGCCATTCGCTTGTAGCACATTCTCACATATTCTCAAATATCTGCTCACTAGGGTGTTGATGACGGTTCGTTTCTGTTTTGAATGATGGTTGGATTCATTATGTAGGTATCGATCTATTTGTGTTTGTTTCTGTATACCTTATGGCCTAGTTGATTACCTTTCTTGATGACCATAACATCAAGGAATGGGATTTGGAAGTTTTCTTCTAATTCAAAAGTGAACTGGACTTTTGGATGAAAACTATTCAGAAGTTTTTTTTTTCCATGGCTCCAAACAACGAAGGTGTCATCTATATACCACAACCAGTGCTTCGGTTGGTGATTTTTTCATGTACAAACTCCCCACTACTGGCGACTTCATCAATTTGTTCATAAAAGGTTTCTTCATTACATTGAAAATGAGTTGTCATTGTTGAATGTTGAAATAAGTTGATATCTTGTAGAAAGATATCCTCTAAGTAACTGAGGGGTTTCTCGAGCGGTACATTTGTGAATAAGGATACAATATCGAAGCCAACTAGAATGTCGTTCAGCTTCAAGGTGATGCCTTCCAAATGTTTGATGAAGTCAATGGAGTCTCGGACATACGTCTTAGTCTTTCCAACATGCCTCTGCAACATATTCGACGAATGCTTGTCAAGTTTGTAGGTAAGTAATCCAAATTACAGTTCACCATGGAATTAGAACAAAACCTTCAAATCCCATTCCTTGCTGTTTAACTCATCAAGGAAGGTAATCAACTAAGCCATAAGGTGTACAGCAAGCTAACATACGCAGATCGATACCTACATGATAGATCCAACCATCATTCAAAATAGAAACGAACCGTCCTCAACGTACTAGGGAACAGAGCTTTGAGTATTTGTGAAGACAGGTACGTTGACGATGAAATAAAACACCTAACTGTGTCACAAGCAAACGGCTACGACAGAAAAAACATAATCCGCGCTACGCATCCGAGGGAGAAGAATCGTGAAAATTATAAAGAAGAATAAAATCAACACCTTCTTCAAACCAACCAAATATCTGGCATACAGCATCGAAAAGCTCAAAACGAAGCCAAGACAACCGAATAGCGCGGGAAGTATGCGGGAACCCGCCATTAGTGAAAGTGCGCGGAAAATCAGCACTATAAATGACACGGCTGAAATGAGAGTTTCAGTTTCAGTGTACATGTCAAGAAGAGTACTTAGACTACGCCACTGAAGCAGTTGAAACGTTTGGAGATAATAACCAAGGAAGGCCACGGCAAAATTTGGAAACCAATCAAAACATTGACGCCAACCGCGAAAGCCTATATTCCCATACAAGTTATGATAATAACACTCAGCCTGATCAAATAATAATTGACATTTTGAAAACAAGTATTTCAGATTCCTTTCTCACCAAATGTCAAAAGGTAACGCGACATAATAATCTTACCGACCAAGTTTCATCGCAGTGCCATTAGAAAACCAGCTATCAAGCTGAATAGTCACGTAAAAAAAAGAATATCCAGCTGACATGTGGATACTTGTATTCAGTACTCTCATTTGAATTTGTTTTCTATTTGGTGAAATCGATTGTTGCTCAATGCTTGATTCCTATTTCGAATCAATGTTGTTTCACATCACTGAATTGGTACAACCCTTGTAATCATCAGATTAGAAAGTCAGTTGATAATATGAAACGGTGCCCATCAGGGGATGAAAATACTGCTTTTAGTAGTAAATGATAAACTGAAAAGCTCACATCGACACTTCAATACCTATTACGATTACCCGAAGATGAAATAACGTAATATATATATATATATATATATATATATATATATATATATATATATATATAATATATATATATAATATATGTATAATTTAGTGTTCATATAAAAGTAATTCATTGATTATATGTAAGTAGCTGTTTCAGGAGGGCTTTTTCTTCCAGTTTGTGTAGAAGTTACTCCTTTCCATGATCTATACATCTATGTATTGAGTTATTCATTTTCAAAATGACCTTCACCGCTGGCTCTTATTGCGGATGAACGCTTTGATGGATTGATATTTTAATGACTCAAAGCCCTACCACCACAATGGAAGTTGTTTTATGAGGTTTCATTCAAGTTCATGTATCAAGAAGAAAGTCGATGCTCAAGGTCGAGTTTCATGTTCAAGGTCATATGACGCACTCATAGCTCGAGGTCGTTCGGGGTCTTCAAGGTCATATGACATGCACATAGTTCAAAGTCGTGTGACGTCATTGGAGACTGATAAAAAGCATTCCAATAAAGTGATGGTTTGAAACAACTTCTCACTAAATGTAAACCTAAAAGGTTCACTGAACAAGATCTCATACAATATCAACATATTTTATTGACTGACGGTCACAAAAATCTGATGGAAAAGTTAACTCAAATGAATTCTAGAAACGCATCAATTCAATTTCACGTTTGACGCCCCTCAGAGGAACAGTTGAAGAATTGTCACTCAAAGGAATCATATATTCCTCGAATGGATGATGCCTGGATAAGATATTCGGAGGGAAGGAATCCAAACATACTAGTGCAATTCAATTTCAGAGAAACAATTTGGTTGATTTTCCTGTCAGAGGAAAAGTGGGTAAGTAGTTATTGCGAAAGCTTCAAATGACCTCCAGGCGATTAACGTGCATTCTCTCACCACTGGCTTCCATTGTGGACTAAACGCTTTGTTGGATTGATCTTATGATGACACAAACCTCCACCACTCCAATAAGAAGTGGATCTATGAGGTTTCATTCAAAGTCACGCGAGCTCAAGGTCATATATCAAGGACAGTTCAGGTCAAACTCAATTTTTATGGTGGCAACCAAAGGTCGCGTGACGTCATCAAACTTACTTCAAGATCGCGTGACGCCATTCGAATTCATATTGCATAATTCAATATCAATATGAGGAGGTCCAGTACCGGCATTAGACAACTACTGATATCCTTTTTCAAGTAGAGTTTCACTTTCGAACAAGGTAGAATTCATTGTATAAGTCTATGCTCAGTTACATACAAAACTTCTATGAAAAGCTTTCCCTTCTACATCATATCTTCCAATTTAGGCATGATAGGTACTACATTTCAGTGATTTTTTCGAAATCATGCAACAATATCTTCCATTTGTGAATAAATTATTTTGAATTATGAAGTTGATTTTGTATTAGAACTGGCTCCATAAACAAATTTATTCCGAATGAATTTGCCACTATGCTTTGCTCATATTGTTACTTTGCAAAATTATTCTTAGAAAAAAACCAGCACAGTTCACAAAGTGAGAGAGAAAATGAAAACAATTTCAATGTATCATTGTTTTGACACGCCTGCGCTCCCTTATAATATGCATTCATACGAAGATTGTCTGAAAATTTTTCGATCTCAACATAAATATAGCAGCACTCGTAAATAAAAGCTAGTGAATTTCTTTGTTCCTCTTCACTTCACCAAAGTTTCAACCGTTTTAGACGCGCAGTTGTTATGTAACAATCGTTTTCGTGATTTGCTGCGAGTGTTTTATGAAAATGGACGAAATCGAGTATCGAGTTGTCATTAAAAATTTATTATTGCAAGGCAATGCGCCTATACAAATCAAAGATGGGTTAGATTATGTGTATGAGGACTCTGCCACAGTGAAATTTTGGGCAGCTGAATTTAGACGTAGCCGTAAGAGATTGGAAGCCGATGAACGGTCGAGGCGACCAAAAACGGCAAATATCAAACGTAACATCGACAAAGTTCACCAATTGGAGTGAGAGAGATAACAGAGATTATGAACATGTCAAAGGAACATGTCAAAAGAACATGTCAGAAAATCAAAGTACGTATTCGAATGAACATTTCCAATGTTCTGTTGGCGCAGTTTGGACGTAATAAATTCGAGTTTTGACAGTGATGGCGACTGTTTTTGGGATAGTCATTTAGTTTTCTCAATCCTTCAGGAAGAAGAAACATTACAGAATCATCATTAATCGACAAAATGAAGGAAGATCTTGCAGAAAAACGGCCAAATCTGCAGAAAGAAAACCTTTGTCAACAAGACAACGTACTGTCTCACACCTCAGCGGTTGTTGTGGCAAAAGCCACGAATTACGATTTGAACTTCTTGACTATACACCTCATTCATCAGATCTAGCACCAAATGATTTTTCTGGAAATTGCGCTCGAAGGGCAGAGATTTTCGTCAAATGAAGAGGCAAATCATCTTCGTGAACAATTATTTTGCATAGAAAAACTCCAAGTACTCCAAATGGTATACATAAAAAATTCCTTTGATCACATCAGAAATAAAGCAAATAGGAACGGTAAAAGCAATCAGCATAAAAACCAAAATTAACAGAAAAATGATCGAAATCATCACCATAATAGGTCACCGTCAGCTTGCCCTTTATTGTTCAACAGCTCATTAAACTCCTTTTTACACAACAGAAATCAAACCCAAAAAATTATTTCAAAATGATTGTAGGAGATATCAATATAGATATCTTGGATAGCATAGACTATGCTACTGAATATCTGAATATTATGAGTGAGCACGGATACATAGCAGCAATAAACATCAGAATACAGAATAACTCTAAAACATGTATCGACCAATATTTTCAATAACAGATACATACTATGGACTAATCCATCCCATCATCATTCATTCATGCATTTCCGACCATTTTTCCATTGCACTCCAACTAGAATATGTAAAGACGGCAGAACTGGAGAATAAAAACAACTCAACAATAAATTGCAAATATTATTTAAATGAGAAAAAAATGCATACAGAACTACAATATGAAACTTGGCAAATGGTTTATACAGATATGAATATCGAAAGGGCAACAAATAAATTCATAAAAATATCCTCTGAAATAACCGAAAAATGCACACAAAAAATTGAAATCGATAGAAACCATATCAAACGAAAGGACTGGATCACTGACGGATTGATCAAGTCAATAGAAACCAAAAACAAACTCCATAGGATAATGCAAAATAAACCTGTTCTGTCTTGATATTAATTTGAATATCCTAACAGAATGATGTAAATAAAATACAACTAATTTGAATTAGAGTTTATTCATTACTGTTGAAAATAGGAAAGTCTGCGATCGTCGGTCGCAAATCAGAATATAAAAAATATAAAAAAATACTTCGTTTTTATAATGCTATCCTAACCACAAATACAGAGTGATTCAGCTGTACATATATAACACCTTCCCCTTTAATATTATATAATAAAATTAATAAAAAAAACACAATTAATAGCCAAAACGTTCTGGAGGTTTAATTTGGCTTCTTCTTCTCAATGAACGATTATTATGATCAAAATCGTCACTTTCGTTATCTTTACCGCCACTATCACCACTTATATTACTCTTTTCACTCACCTTATCATTACTATCTACATGTACAGTATTTACATTATTTACAAGTAAGTCTGAACGAGAAATGATATCGATGTTAAACGCTGCTGATGTATTCACAGGTGTAAAATCCTTTTTAATTTGATTTAAATGACGTTTCCATATCATTCCTTCAGTTGTTCGAATTTTGAAACTTCGTTTCCCAAGAACATCAATAATGATATCTTGACACCACTTATCAGAACCATGTCTGAAATCGCGAACCCAAACTCTATCGTTTACCTCGAAGTTTTCCCTTTTTCTCCCCTTGAAATTATTAATTTGAATGTTTTGTTTCCTATTGACAGTATTTTTCACAGACGGCAAACATAAATCCAATCTACATATCAAATTACGTCCCAGCAACAATTTTGCTGGTGTTTCACCTGTCGTAGTATGAGGGGTATTTCTGTAATGGAATAGAAATCGATTTATTATTAAATTCAGATCAATATTATTGCTATCATGTTTTGCTTTCAAAATTGCCTTTTTCATGATTTCAACTGCACTCTCCGCTTGTCCGTTAGTTGCAGGATGGTAATGAGCGCCTGTAATGTGTTCAACACCGCTGGCTTCAAGAAAACTTTGAAAACTTTCAGACAAAAAGGTTGTGGCATTATCCGTACAAAGTTGAAAAGGTAACCCAAATCTTGCGAAAAGTTCCCTAAAAATTTTGATTGTAGTAGAAGCCGTAATATTACCCACTTAAAACATTCAATCCACTTGGACGTAGCATCTTCTATAACAAAAAAATTTTTACCACCAACTGGGCCGAAAAAATCAGCATGAAGTCTGGTCCAGGGTTCTTCAGGCCAGTTCCAAGTAACTAGTAATGATTTTGGTGGATTACTACCATAAATTTTACATGCATCACAAGTTTTTGCGATTGATTCGATTTGATTGTCTAATGAGAGCCACCAAAAATATGAACGTGCTAAACCCTTCATTTTTACAATCCCCATGTGGGAACTATGAAGTTCTTTCAAAATACTTTCTCTGTACTTAAGTGGTACAATGAGACGATAGCCCCACATCAAACAATTTTGTTCGATCGAGATCTCATTCTTTCTAATAAAAAACGGAAAATATTCTTTCGAGGGGCATTTACCTGGCCAACCATTTCGTACATAAAAAGATATTTTGCTTAGAATGGGATCAACTACTGTACTATGTTTAATACTTTTGAAATCTAATTTAAGATCTGATTGTTCCAATTACTGCAAATAAGAGATATTCGAAAGGATATCATCCTGTTTTTCACACTTCATAGGCAGTCTGGACAAAAAATCGGCTGTATTATTCGTAGATTTCACATATCGAATCTCATATTCAAAACTTGACAAGATATGTGCCCACCTTTGCAGGCGGTTCGCAGCAAATATTGGAAGGCCCTTCTTATCACCAAATATTGTCAAAAGTGGTTTATGATCTGTTTAAAGAAGAAACTTCTTACCGTATAAATATTGAAAAACTTTTTCAAACCGAAAATTATTGCCGCCGCTTCCTTTTCTATTTGCGAGTATTTTGTTTCTGTAGAATTTAGCAAACGTGAAACAAATGCTATAGGTCTTTCCTTATTATTATTATAAATGTGACTGATTGTTGCACCAAGAGCAAATTGAGATGCATCAACTGTCAATTTGACACTTCGATCTGGATCAAAATGAGCCAAAATCGGAGCAGACATGAGCATTTTTTTTGCCTTTTCAAATGCAATATGGCATTCATTCGACCAAACCCATTTAGATTCTTTCTCTAATAAACTGTACAATGGCCTTAGTATATCAGAAATGTTTTGTAAAAATTTGCAATAGAAATTTAAAGTACCCAGGAAAGAATTGAGTTCAGTTATATTTTTTGGAATTGAATCAATTTAATTGCTAATATTCGTTCCTCAGAGGTATGGAGACCCTTTTTATTAATCACGTGACCCAAATAGGTTACAGATTCTTGAAATAAAGAACTTTTTTTTTCACTTTCAATCCGCATTCTTGTAACCGATACAAGACTTTATCTAAACGTTCAAAATGTTCTTGATCATTTCTTCCAGTTACGAGTATGTCGTCCAAAAAGCAAACAACTCCCGGCATATTCTGGAACATTTGATCCATTATTTTCTGGAAAATAGAAGGAGCGTTAACAATACCATAAGAAAGACGGGTATATGAAAAAATTCTCTTATGTGTAGTTATAGTTACCAGTTTCTGAGACTCTTCAGACAAAAGTACTTGTTGATAAGCCTCACTCAAATCTATTTTCGAAAACTTCTCACCACCCTCCAATTGCGAAAATAAATATTCTATGCGCGGTAAAGGAAAGTGCTGAATGTTCAAATGAGGATTTAAAGTGATTATAAAGTCGCCACACAGTCTCAATTCTCCATTTGATTTGAGAATCGGCACAATAGGTGTCGCCCATTCCGAGAATTCAATAGGAACCAAAACATTATTTTCAACTAACCTATCAATTTCCTTTTCAATTTTCAACTTCAAGGCAAATGGTACAGGTCGGGCTTTACAAAATTTTGGAACGGTACCCTCTTTCAAACTTAAATTTACTGAAAATTTATTGAAAGTTCCTAGTTTATTCTCAAAAATTTCATGATATTTTTCAAGCAGGGTTTCAATTTTGTTATGAATTTGGACTAATTTATTGTCTCTATTATTACTTTCAACAAATTGTAATTTACATATTCCATAATTCAACATATTCAATCCATTGCGACCAATAAGAGGAGGTCATTCACGATTCAGTTTCTGAGTACAGACTCCTGCTCGGGACGGAGAGCGACCTTTTTATATCGTCAACGAACGCTCCGGATCTCTCTGGGGATTTCGGGACTCATCCACACCTTTCGCGCTGTTTCGCGATGAGACATGCGTTTGCTGACTGGGACATCGGTCAGGGCCGGCTTCAGATTCATTTCAATAACTTACCCTCATTTAATGAAATTAGGATCAACACCAACGAAAACATCATTGAAATTGGAAGGAAAGAGAATATAAAATATTCAGGTCTCGTCATAGATCCAAATCTCAGATGGCATAAACACGCTGGATATGTTAACAAATAATTAAGATCATTGATAATCAAATTTAAATCATATAAAAAATTGTTCAACATACCACAAATGAAAATACTATACAACAGTCTAGCCCAAACATATATTAACTATGGGTCACTTGTTTGGGGAGAAATAACAAACAATAACATTAAAATCCTAGAAGTTACACAAAAATGGCTGATAAAAATAATATTTGGAAAAGATTACAGGTTCCCAACAGAACAACTTTTTAAAGAATCGAAACTGCTCACAATCCATCAATTATACTTTTTGAACCTTGCATGTTACCATCATAAACACAAATATGAGCTTTCCCAAATTGACCAACAGTTCGTAACAGCATTTCCAAACCAGTCTCCGTGTCAGTTTCAGGTTCATTGGTGCCCAAGTACAGCCTGGCTCTTCCAGAAAATATTGATACGCTCATTTCGTGAAAGCCTTAAATTATTATTCCTGCGTATTGCAAGATTGTATAATACACTTTAGTCTGGAAGACTGATGTGTATCGGCCAAGCGGTTAACTGAAATGTAGATTTTTTTCTGCACAGTAAATTTCAGTTTGATTCATCTGTTTATAAGGTATTTCTGTGGAGCATTTTCTCGTGATGACTGATGACTTCTCGTGATGACTGCGAAGGTTATATCGAACACATATTTCAGTTCCAAGAGGTCCGAGAACATGTTCATTTCTCCATATATTCCGAAATTTCCATTTTGGCCGATCCCATGTATTTCTGTGAGTTTTCCAGTCTGAAACGGACCACCTTCACTTACACATTATTAAAATCTCACTGTCTGTTTAAAATCTGTTTTTCCGTTAACCAGCTGTCGCACTCCTACGAACGACAACCCTCAGAAGTAGAAACTTATGCGAGCTAAGGATTAACGAGGTCTTTCCTTTTAACGTGTGATTCTTAACACGGGTTGGACGGTAGCAAGTGAAGATCGATCGTTCAGACTAGTGCTTGAACTACCGACCAACACGGCAGTCTATTCGAGTGAGTGAACAAAGCACACACGCCGAACCGCTTGACTACCGACCGACCAACAAGCGGTTGATATGTGCACTATTATATAGTTGATTTAAATAGGCTGATCGATAATAATGAAATATATTATGTACGAATGGAAGAGAATCTTGAATAGATATCCCTATATGAGTTTTCATGGAACGTTAAACATTAGTAAATTTGTATAAAAATTCAGTGACATATGATATATATGAAGCAAAACTCATTCATCAAATGGACCCAAGGTACCGTGAAAGACGATTAGATTCCGTACTAAAATTTCTTG
This sequence comes from Leptinotarsa decemlineata, assembly GCF_025532065.1. Classification (NCBI taxonomy): domain Eukaryota; kingdom Metazoa; phylum Arthropoda; class Insecta; order Coleoptera; family Chrysomelidae; genus Leptinotarsa; species Leptinotarsa decemlineata. The sequence continues at coordinate 3,119,338 of NW_027412590.1, forward strand.
ACCTCTTCAATCAGAACAGAAATGTATTAAAATATATTATTTGAAGCAATGAAAATCAATTTCAAGATAGTGACGTAATAAATGAGCATAAGTTTCAATCAATACTTCTGGAAGTAAATCCAAATTAAGTACGAATCAAAGAAAATCAACCAGTATTTGGGGTGAATCTTTGGTGCGGTTTGATTAATGGAAGTATGAAATGAAATTATTTGGGTAACTTCAGTAGCGTGAGATATTCGAATTTTCTACGGATTATTTCCAGTAGCAACACGATAGAATATTCAGATCCACCCAGACGGTGCACCGGCGCATAGCAATAAAATTATTGAACAAATACAATAAAATTCATTGGACGAAACTGCAGTAAGGTCAGTTACGAATACGAGTATTAGAAAAATATAAAAATTTCAACTTCTCATTTTCATAATATCATGAACAACTATAATGGCCAGCGAACTCGTATGATATAAACTCACTCGACTTTTTCTTGTGGGGCTAATTGAATTATAGGTTCTGATAAAATCGCTTCGATGGTATATCTGATTTCAAAATAGAATTATTGTTTCATGCAAATTATAGTTTCGGGCCACGGGAACCACTTTTGAAAAATACTTTATTTGGATTTACGGACTTTATTGTACAGAAGCTACTCTAACAATAGTACTTTCAATAGTACCTTCAAGATAGGTAGCTTTTATAAGTTTATTATAACTCAGTCAGCATTTGATGAATAAGCATAAAGGAGGGTTTCATATACATAACTCCTCCATCCCTAAGATGAAAATAATACATTAATATTATTTTCATCAACCCCTTCTAATTTAATATTTTCTTTGTTATTTTTTCTTTTAAAACATTTTAATTTGTTCTTATATTTGGAATGTTAAATAGAATATGTAAGAAGTATAATAGTTATAAATATACAAATATACATAAAAGTAAGGGAAGTGCTGTCATCTTCTAAGGCTTTTAGTAGGTGTAATTGAATTTTTTCAGCGAGGTCCTGAAGTCGGGTTAGTTCGTCGAGGTTTACTCTTTCAGGAACTTTCATGGGGTTATTTTCAGGATGTAGCTATATAGTGTCTATTTCGTGTAACTGTAGAGGATTTCCTTGAACGGAAGTGGCGTCTTTGGAATAAACTTCGCCTCTAACACTGAGGTTACATTTACATGGGATATAGATCAACTGTGATTGCCTGATCTCTTCGTATCCATGCCCCTCAATTTTTCTCAATCATGATCTTGTCAATGGGGATGTAGGCATCATTGACAGGTTCTATTTTGTCCTGGTCTAATTGAATTTGTATCGTCTGGCATTGGTGACCGGTTTTATCAATTAATAATTGTGGTAAACATTCTTCCTTTGAAATTTGGTCGTCAACATGGTATATGCAGGTATTTTCAATTCTCGTACAGGGTTCATTTTCATAATGATGGTAACTCGAGTTAATAATTATATAGAGTTCCAAAGGAACGATAGTTTGGTTGAGTATTGGAATTGGAAACAAATGGAAGTGATCCTAAACATTTTCAAGGAGTATCGGAAAATAAATTGCAAATATAATAATTCCATTTTTATAATCAATTTCAATTTTCAGTAATTTGTTTTACGACTGAATATTTTTAAAGTTTGGTAAACTGCCTGTGTAGGATGTTTAATTCTGCAAATAAAATTGAATTTTCAATGTTATTCAGTATTGATAATATAATTTGACAATCTATTATATTTGTATCAAGAGGATTTTGGAGTCTTAAGAATAGCGTGAACTTATTCAGATTTGAGACAATACTTTTTATTTGTTCATCAATTGATTGTTGGTTTCAAACAATTTGCTGTAGGCTATTCATAGTTTCGTTCATGAATTCCCTTGTGAAACTTAGGTAACGTAAGATGAAGTACCAAAGAGCCATTTACTTGCTCTGCCTACAATATTAATAAGTGCCCTTTTCAATCGATTATTTTCTTGAGGTTTAATATTGATTAATATCACTTTGATTTTGTCTAGCAAATAATTCAGATGATTATACATGTGGTGTAGTTGTGGGTATAAAGGGTATTTGATCAAGATAAATTTTGCAATTGTTTTTGTATTATTATTAGAGATATTTAGGAGAGAATCAAATTGTTTTAGGTCAATGAATTTTATAAACGTATGTTTTTGTGTAGTGATTCTTGCTTTTCCAAGATAAAAGTGAAGGATAGGGTTATTTATTCTCGTAATTATTATGTCTTGTCCTGTCGTTGCAAGGATTCCAAGAAGTAGAAGGTATAACGTTGTCATCTGAAACGATTTGTTTCTTAATGATTTCTCTTTGTGGCTTCAACTTACTTTTATGTTATTTTGATTTAGAAGTTTCAATTTTGAAGTTACTATCTTTTTGTGATTGAATTTCCTTATATAAGGGTGATGATTTATTTCGAGGGGTTTCTTTAAGAAAAGTATTTTTATTAATATCAATTTCTGGGGGGTTATTTCTATTGAAATTTACTTTAGATAGGTTCTTTGCTTTTTCATTGTTTTGTTCTCCTATTTCTTTCAATATTTTCATATTTTTGGAATGTTTTTCTATATAGTTTGAGGTTATCTTTTCTAACGTTACATCATAAGGGCTCTGGTGTTCTACATTACCTTTAATAATTTGAAAAGGTGTGGATTTAGTTGACGAATGGACAGTATTATTATATCCAAGAATCGCATATAACATTTCTTTGGTTATTGGTCGATTAGGACATTCTAATTTTAAAGTTCGTATTTCCTCAATTAGAGTAGAATGAAAACGTTCTACAGGACTATTATTGTTCGGGTTTTTTGGGGTGATGTAATGCAACATAATTTTATGGAGTTTGCAAAAATCTTCAATAAAGTTATTTTTAAATCTGTGCCGGAATCGCAGGTTATTTTATTTGAAATACCGTAATGGGATATGAATTTTAATAAACCATCCAAGATGTCTGTCGCATTTAGTTGTATGGGGTATGCTTGTGCAAAGCACGAAAAGCTTTCAATTATTGTTAGGAATTTTATTCTATCAAGTGATAGAACATCAACTTAAATATGTTCAAACGGGTATTCTCCAATTGGTGTAGGGTTAAATTTTATGACATTAGGGTGCCTTTCGTATTTTGATTTTTGACATGTTACGCATGTATTTACGTAGTTTGTTATGTCTTGAATCATATTAGGCCAATAGTATACTTCTGATAGAGACAGATTTGTTTCATTTATGCCTCTATGTGTAGTTTTTGTTTCATGATGGTATTGAATTTTTTCTCGTTGTTAATTTTTCTTTAAAATGTCTTTTAAGAGTATATTACTTTGAACAAGTTTAAAGGCTGAGTTTCTAAAATGTTTCTAGATTATTGAAATTATTACATTCTTTAGTTTCCCCTGAAATATTATACAATAAACAGTATTAGGTTTTAATTATTCTGAAAAGATTTTTATTTTATAATTTTCAATGTTTTAATTAGATATTACGATTTTTAAACGTGTTCTATCAAAGAGTTCTGTTATGCTTACTCTTGGTGAAATTATGTCGTTACTTTGAACTAGGAATAATTGATTTTCAGATTTATTTAATGGTTGCTCTGATATTGGGATTTCTGAAATCTGGTCTTCTTGCCAAGAATGTTGTGTTTTATTTGAGTATTTCATTTTTGGTTCTTCTTGTTGGGCTGGTACGACTATTTTATCTGGAAGTATTTTAGCCTTTGGTAATTTTTGTTTTTCTTTGGGTGTTTGAAAATGGCCTATGCGGTATTTTTCGGGTAGGAGTTCTTCTCTTGATTTATGTTTTTGGACTTCTTCATTGGCGATATTTCTTGCACTATTTTGGCAATTTCATCAATTTCAGGGTTATCGTTTTTATCTACGCAATATTCTGCGAAATCTCTTGAACGGTCTTCTTTCGTATCGAAATTTCCCAGTGAAGAATACTTTTCTAATGAATGTAGTTCAATTCTGGATAGGGCATCAACAACATAATTCTTTTTTCCTTTTCTATGTATGATGTTATATTCATACTCTTCTAGTCTTAAGCGCCATCTTACTAATTTTGAAGGAGGGTCTTTCAAGTTGAATAACCATTGGAGTGGTTTATGATCGGTAAGGTCTGAAGTATTCGGTAAAATTGATAATTGCCAATAATTCCTTTTCTATAATTGAATAATTTTGGTCTGCGGGATTTGAAGTTCTTGAGGCATACGCGATGGGTTTATCTTCACCTATAGGGCCTTGTGATAATACAGCTCCAATTGCTACGTTAGAAGCATCGGTTGTCAAGATAAAAGGTTTACTAAAATCGAGATATTGAAGAAGAGGTTCATTAGTTGAAACTTGTTTACATTCTTCGAAGGTTTCTTGGAATTCGGCTGAATGAATGATTTTTTTCTCCTTTTTTTTAACATTGAGTTGGCGGTTTTGTTAATTCCGCGAAATCTTTAATAAATTTTCTATTATATCCTAGCAAACCGATGAATGATTTAATATCTCTAGCAGTAGTTGGTATGGGAAAATTATGGATTGCTTTTATTTCATTCGGATTGGGTTTTATACCGAGTGGTGTTACGATATTTCCTAAAAATTCTACATTTTGTTTTAAGAATTCCGATTTGTTTAATAGTACCCTTAATTCAGCTTCTCTCAATACATTGAAGACTTGCTTTAGATTAGAGATGTGTTCCTGAAGGGAGGTCGAAAAAATTATTATATTGTTCATATATACGAAACATATTTTGTTTCTTAGGTCTTTTGAAACGTGATCTATAACGCATTGAAACGTCGCTGGAGCGTTCTTTAAACCAAACGGCATTCTGGCATATTCGTACTGACCGTGTTCTACGTTGAAGGCTGTTTTGTCAATAGAATTTTCTTCCATTTCTTTTTAGTGGAATCCCGAAGTTAAATCTACTTTAGTGAAGTAGTTGCACTTCCCTAGTTTATCTAGTATGTCGTCAATATTAGGAATGGGATATCGGTCATCAATCGTTTTTCCATTTAATTTTCTATAATCAACGACAATTCTCCATTTTTTCTTTCTCGAGGCGTCCGCTTTCTTCGGTACAATCCAAATAGGGCTACTCCAAGCTGATGATGGTCGTATTATTCCGTCATTCAACATTTTTTCTATTTGTTTATTCACTTCTTCTTTATGGCAATGATAAAACCGATAGGATTTAGTATGCACTGGTATTCAGTATGTCGTTTCAATCTCACGTTTTATTTTGTTTGTGAAAGAAAGTCTAGTATTCTCATCGTGTAATATGTCTAAGAATTCTTTGCAAACTGTTAAACTTGCGTTTTCTTTTTCGTGTTCATATGGTCGGTCCTAATATAATTATTATTATAATTTTCAGGTAAGGCTTGTTCAATATTATGAAATTCAAATTGTTCTTCATTTATTCGGTTGGATGGAAACGGTTCATTCACTGTTATAGAGATAGTTTTATCAGTTTCATTAAAAATTTCGAAAGTTGCGCGATAATTTTTAGCATGAGTTATTGTTTCAGGTACGTATAATTCATCAATAAATCCTTCTGGAACTATTATTTTCGCTCCACTGATATTGACAGGGTAATTTTTTAATGAAGTTTCATATGGTGGTATTTCGAAAGTTAAAGAAATTTCGAAATTGGAATAATATATATTCCGTCTCAAAGTTGCTTTGAAATTCTTCAATAGCTGGGATAATAGCTTCATATTGAATTTCTTTTTCACCTCATGAACTGAGAGGGTTCTCTGAATATTCTGTTTGGATAATATTTTTCTACAAAAGATGGTCTTAACATAGAAGTATGACATCCGGTATCAATTAGTAGTTTAATAGGGGGATTTTGGATTTGTATATAAGGTAATCCATTTATAGAGGCTGAATGAAGTTTTATTATACAGTCTGGTTTTTCGGAGGCGATTTTAAAAAAAATTTCGCCTTCATATTCAGTGTTCGAGTCATTTATTTCAGTCGTTTTTTGGGGAGTAAAGTAATATTCGTTCAATTCATCAGTTAATTGATGTTGATCTGGAGGGTGTTGGTCTTCAATTGGGTATTGGTCTTAGAAAGGGTATTGGTTAATAGGGTAACCTTGTGTCATGTCGTATTCATTGTCATCATTATGATTGTAAAGTTCTTCACTTATGTAGGTTTGTCTTGGGGGTTGCCTAAATGATCGAATATTTGTTGGGTGGTAAGGCATATTTGATCTACTAACCGTAGGATTTCTAGAAGTAGTCGACATTGGTTGAATGATGCGTACAATGGTTTAAACACATTTTGGGGTGGTCTAAACACTTGTTTATTAGTTAAAAAATTCTGTTGAACTTGTTTAGGTTGGATAGTTATGGGTTGGCTTGTAAATTGTGGTTTTTGGTTAAATTGTTGACAGGGTGTAGGATTTCTTAAGTTAGTTTGTTGAAAGTTTTGTAAGTGTGAATAATTTTGTACAGGGAAATTACTATAATTTGGTTTTATTTGTTTTGGTGAGTGTTGTTTTTGAACGTTAGTGCATGGGTGATTTTTGAAAAACCATATTTTGTGTTTGTGTGAAATTTTCATCTTCCAAAACTTAATTCATTGCTTCTTCAAGGCTATCTGGTTTTTGAACCATAATAGTTGAATTTCTCATAAATACTTTCAAAGACTGTGATTGATATTGACGAATATATATTGCTTTAGTCTGTGGGTCTATAACGGCAAGAGAATTAATTGTGAAGATTAATTTACTTCTCAATATTTGTATTCTCTTTGCAAAATCAAGTGGGTATTCGTTTCTATTAGGGGCAAGTGTAAAAATTTGTTTTTCAAGGTAATCTAAAATTTGTCTATCACCAAATGTATTTCTTAATTCATTTCATATCAAAATTCATGTGTTCAATTCCGTTCTTGCACCAATCAACAATTGTGCTCTATCTCTTAGTTCATCAATAATAATACTCAAGAAATACTGATTTAGTGTATAGTCGCTATAATATTCATTATAAAATGTATCTATTGCATTTATAAAAATATCGAGGGTGTCTGGAGATCCATCATACAAAGATATGGTGTCATAATGAATTTTAAATATAGTATAATCAATTTCGGTGGACATATTCCAAACAGATAGAGAGACAAGCGACTGTACTAAATCTTCAATTTCAGGTTCGATCATGTGTTATTGTCGCAATCTTATCGAAAAAGATCACTCAGTGAGTCTATTCAAGATAAAAGTTTGCTCTCTTTATTCATTCAGAAAGTTCATCACAAGCATATTTCTGAAACGTTGTTGTCTGTGTGTGAAATTAATACTCTCTTTATATCGTCGCATGATAAATAGATTGTTTTCTGTCTATTATTCGTATGATATGAGTTGCAAGTTATTCTTTAGCTTCTTTGTTTCACTAATTAATGAACACTATGCATTTATTGCTTTCAGTGAGGGAAGAGAAAAATGATTTAAATGTATGAAATAATGATTTGGCATTTTTCACTTAATTGTTTCAATTCAAATCAATATTTAAATTATCTTTCTAAATCTACGTGACTTCTATAGTCCTGTCATCAATTTCAATTGTTATAAGAGTGAATGATGTCTGATTTCGTTTTTGATTATGATAATCACTTTTCCGAAACTTCCACAAATATCTACGACAAAGATTTTAAGGAAATTTTGGAATCAGGTATCAGGTACCTCGATGGTGTGTCAATATTCTTTCGTTGAGGACTATAGTGGCTGAGTCTGACGATGCGGTCCTTTTGGTGGGTGGTTGGTGGACGAAGCTGTTTTCTTGTAGTGGACAAACAGTTGGTTCTGACTTTTTCACTATCCTACCGACTGCGCCAATTATAGTTTCGGGCCACGGGAACCACTTTTTAAAAAAACTTCATTTGAATTTACGGACTTGATTGTACAGAAGTTATTCAACAATAGTACTAACTCTGCTTTCAAGATAGGTTGCTTTTATAAGTTCATTATATCTCAGTCAGCATTCAATAATTGAGCATAAAGGAGGGTTTCATATACATAACTTGCAATTCTCCCAATTAATGTACTCTCATTAAACGATAGTCACACGATTGAATGTTTTGTCTCGGGCAGAAAAAAAACATGTTGGTTATTGGTTATATTTGAATTCACTGCTAATGGGTCTCCATCAATTATCTCCATTTCATTTCATGTTTTTCAGGGTCCTGTATATTTCAAAAATCCAATGCAATATATTGAGAAAAAACAATTAGTGGTTTCTTTCACAGTTGTTAGAAATTCTAAATATGATAATTGATTGATTCAATTTTTCGAAAAATAAAAACAACTTTGAGGAAAATTATTTCTATTTTTCAATTGCGATTTTCCCGAAAAAAGTATTTTATATATAAACTTTCCACATTATTTCAGCAGAAATGAATAAAGTCTTCGGAGTTATAAATGAAATGGATCTGATAACAGTGGCACGATGAAATGAGGTATAAGCTACGACTACTATGAGCCACTGGATGCTGATAGAAACATACTGCTTTTGGAAAATAGTGTTCCATGCAATGGATTGATACCTGTGAATTAATGATGGGATGAATAAAATTCCAGTAGTTCTGTAAGAAAAAACATTTTGATTCATCAATGTCAACAACCTGCATTTCGGAGACGATCCGTTCAAAAATATTGAATTTGGAACCGATTTCATCAACACACCATTTTTGAATTTTCGAAAAACAATTTCTTGAAATCTCGAGTATCTCTATAAGGCTTAGCTGAACAAATAAATTCCAATCGCTGCAAATTCAATGCCCTATCTAACACAACCTACATTTTCCATTCTAATATCAATCATATTTCATAATGAGTATGCCATGCTAACGAATGTTATCCGATGAATACTTTTTCCTTAAATTTTTTCTCTGGAATGTTTTCGAACTCTCAACACTGAAAGGCACTGCAGAACTTTGCCTCTCAAGAAATCACTTGGAATAATTGCCACAAAATATTGCGTAACAAGGAAACTCATTGGAGAGAACCCTGCTTCATTTTAAAAGTCGTTCTGACGTTTTTAGGTAATTAATATCAAAGCTTTCATGGAATGTTCAGGTGCTTCAGGAACTTTACCAGACTGATTATGAAATGAATCTAATGGTTGACATCCTTATCGAGAGCATCAATTTCATAATAGCGACATCTTCTGAAATTTCAACGAAACTTGATTTTTGTAGGAAAATTCCTCAAGAAAGAAAATAATCCTTTTGTTTCTGAAAACATTATTTCACTTGAATCGATATTTGATAGTTATTATGGCGCCGAATAGAAGAGTCGACAATTTTCAAATTGAGAGATCGTTACAATCTTGCTACAGATATAAGATATTCTCAACAAAGAGTCTTTTGCAAATTACTTTTTTCTTCATATCAAGTTCACAAATATAACTCTCAGTCAACAAACAAATTGGAAGAATTACTGATCTTATAATCTGGTGATTCATACTCTTTGAGATAGTGTCTTGTGAATATACAGTGTGTCTCACTTCTCATGGAAACACCCCCGTATCTTCCGTAATATTCGAGGTAGAACGATGAAACTCTCAGGACTGATGAAAATGCTCAAAATGCCACTTGAATGGGGTCGGCCAAAGTGATATACACTGTCCACCACTCGCGATGGAATACCCCATTTTTACGGTAAAACATATTAGGGGGCAAAATAGGCTCAAAATTCCTTCAGATTCAGATTCACTTCATTCGTGGAAGAATTTCAGTCCTGAAAAATTCGAATTTGTTTCACTTCTCACGGAAACACCCCCGTATCTTCCGTAATATTTCAAGTAGATTTTTTTTTGGTTTTGACATCGAAACATGAACGAACTTGTTTAAGAGAAACTGGAGTTTTGTTTTCACATAAATAATTATTTTTTATTTTGTTGTCAGAAAAGTTATATCTTTCATACCTGAGAATACTCTCCAGATAGAATGAAGGGGTTCAGGTATTGGAAGCGGACTATTGTGCGCCGTAATATGTTTTACCTAAAAATGGGGTGTTCCATCGCGAGTGACGGACAGTGTATATCACTTTGGTCAACCCCATCCAAGTGGTAGGTTCATTTTGAGCATTTCCATCAGTCCTGAGAGTTTCATGGTTCCACCTCGAATATTACGGAAGATACGGGGGTGTTTCCATAAGAAGTAAAACAAATTCGAATTTTTCAAGACTGGAATTTTTTCAGGAAAAAAGTGTATTCGTAGTAAGTTGATAGTCCTGATTACGAATCTGAAGGAATTTTGATCCTATTTTCCCCCTAATATGTTTTACCGTAAAAATGGGGTGTTCCATCGCGAGTGGCGAACAGTATATATCACTTTGGCCAACCCCATCCAGGTGATAGGTGCATTTTGGGCATTTCCATTAGTTCTGAGAGTTTCATCGTTTAACCTCGAATATTACAGAAGATATGGGGGTGTTTCCATAAGAAGTGAGACAAATTCGGATTTTTCAGGACTGAAATTTCTCCAGGAAAAAAGTGTATTCGTAGTAAGTTGATAGTCCTGATCACGAATCTGAAGAAATTTTGAGCCTATTTTGCCCTCTAATATGTTTTACCGTAAAAATGAGGAGTTCCATCGCGAGTGGTGGACAGTATATATCACTTTGGCCAACCCCATTCAGGTGATAGGTGCATTTTGAGCATTATCATCAGTCCTGAGAGTATCATCGTTCACCTCGAATATTACGGAAGATACGGGGGTGTTTCCATTAGAAGTGAGACAAATTCGGATTTTCCAGGACTGAAATTTCTTCAGGAAAAAAGTGTAATCGTAGTAAGTTGGTAGTCCTAATCACGAATCTGAAAGAATTTTGAGCCTATTTTGCTCCCTAATATGTTTTACCGTAAAAATTGGGTGTTCCATCGCGAGTGGCAGACAGTGTATATCACTTTGGCCGACCTCATTTAGGTGGTAGATGCATTTCCATCAGTCCTGAGAGTTTCATCATTCTACCTCGAATATTACCGAAGATACGGGGGTGTTTCCATGAGAAGTGAAACACACTGTATAGGCCATATTTCATCAGTTCGGACTTCCATTGTCTGATATAATGTAAATTGATTTAATAACCCTGGAAAAATCAGAAAGATTAACCGAAAATAACAATTTTTGTCAAACAAAAAACAACTGAAATTACAAAGAAATAACATACAAGCAACAACTAAACAACTAAAAATTGAAATATTATTAGAAGCTGATAACATTGAATAATTAAAAATAGTATCAACCAAGAAATGAAAAAATAAAAATTAAAATATTTTAAATCAAGTTATGTCACAACGTTTCGATTGTTAGTATCCACAATTGTCTTCGGGTGATAACTGGACTTATTCCTCCGAGATCTGACTATTTATAGGTCATTCGAGTGCTTTCACCTAAACACTCTTCCCTCTTTCCTTTCTTTCCGACAACATATATGCGGCTTCTTCGAATTTTCTCCTAAACCAGTGTTCCTCTTTGTTGATGATTTCAGCTTCTCAATGGCCTCTTAGTTTCACCGATGTATGATTCTCCGCACTCACAGGGTATCCGGTAAATGTAATTCTTGGAATCGCAATCCGCGTTTGGTGGCCTGGTTTTCGTGAGGCTGCTACAGATAGTGTTCCCAGATCTGAAGCAGGTCCTGATGTTTTTCTTGGACCCAATCCGTGTTGATGGTGGTTGGATTTTTGGTTCAGATACAGTCTTTCTGTTGAATAAAATTGTTATTTTCGGTTATCTTTTTATTTTTTAATTTCTTTCAGGGTTTTCAAATCAATTCATATTATATTAGACAATGGAAGTCCGAACTGATGAAATACACCACGGAAAATTGTCAACCACCTACAAAGAAAAATATATTGGCCATCTCAAAAATGGAAAACAATTCATATTATATTTGGAGAGTATTCATTATAATATATCATGAATAAGAATAGTATGAAGACATAGACGAACTGATACAAACCATATATACAGGGCGTTCCAACGAAAACTCGACCCTCGTGTAGGTGATCGAAAATTCCAAAGGCCACATCAATTTCTATTTCAAGGGAGACTAGCAAATCCCCTCATATTCTTTACAATGGCTTGTGGGTCAAGTGTTACATCATTTGACAGGTCTGTTATCCACATATTACTTCTGTGACTTTTGTCTGAATTGGTTCATTTTTCATCAAGAACTTAGATGTTGAACGTACACAGTAAAAAGTATTTCTCTAAAAGAAGATCATAGGTTGCTTTGAAATTTTTATCTTTATTCGAAAAACTATTACTTTATGCCAACATCGCCATGTTCAACCAGAAAATCACACTTTTTCCAACAAAGAAATGAAATTTCTTGGCCTTTCAACGACATCATTCGTTTGATTATATCATTGCGAAAATGAACTATTTTGAATCAAGGAAATATAATATCATCTCAAACTCCACCATCTGTTTGAAGGGAAAAATAAACTGTTTCTAATGAAGAGCATATCAACTTGATCTGAACAGATAGTGTTTGTTTGAATTTAATACTGTATACTTTCAAATAACTCAATTCGTTTATAACAAGAGTTTTGTGAATCTACATACAAAACTATATTATGATCGACTGAAAATAAAAGGAATTTCAATTTGAAAAAAACTGTGGTGCTCTGGTCTTTCTATGACCCTCTCAAGTGAGAGGAGAGCGGGGAATTCCGTTGTAAACATCGCGTACGCGCTAGTATGAGTTGGAAAGTGATGTTGGTGTGTTGCGATTTTGAGGAAGAATTGTTTTATGTGTCTGTAGCAGTGCAATTTCTTTCCGATTATTTTGTATCTACCATAATGGAACAGTTTTTACAAGACTGGGGACTTGCACACTTGAAAGATATTTTCATGGGTAAGTATTATAATTGGATAAAACTCCTCTATATCAGTAGGTACCGCGTTGTATACGTAGCACCGAAAAGAAAGTGGTAAACTTTGACGGCAACTCTTGATTTTGCTCTCATTTGCGTAAATTATTTACCGAGCTCTGCAAGTGTATATTAATTTAAACAGAAAAATCCTCCACGTTGATTCAAATTTGCCAATCTCTTGTTTTGAACATACATTTTATCTTGTTTCAAATAAAGAGCATTTTCTCTAAACAAAATTTGATTTTCTCTTAGACCGAATTCATTTTGTATTGAAAGATAGAGGTACTTATAGTTTCGACAATAAATTATAATACAAAAAATACCAAAATAGACACCAGTAGGTATAAAAAGCTTCTATATATGTCAGCAACTTTCTAATTTAAAAATGTAAATATTTGTTGAATTCCGAAACCTCTTTGCTTTCTGTAATTACTTCAGATATGTTTTTATGTTATTAATTGAGAACGAATTGAATATACCCTACTCAGCTTGAAATTATTTGATAGACTTCCTTTAGGAATGTAAGAAATAGGTAGAAATATCACCAAACTCACCAGAGATGAAATATGAATTTCCAAAAAAGTGAAAACAGTGAATGCTGTTATTTAAATAGCGAATCATATTCCTCTAAGTATGTTTGTATGATCATGAGTTACATTTTTATTGGAACATTTGAGTGGAAGAACAACTCAGTAGCACTTGTGCTAAGTTGAACTTCGCCTTTTGTTATGTCAGCAACTAGCTCTCTAATTTATTTAAATATTTGTATGTAACTACAGCTGGGTAACAATAAAGACGATTATTATTATTATTATTATTATATTTTTCATTGATACCCCAATAATTATTTTGGAAGGCAATTTTTCTGTATATACTTCTGTCCACTTCAAAGGAATTTGAGGTACGTCTTTTGAATTGATTATTTATTTCTGATCAAATAATGTTCACGCACCTTTTAACTTGCTAGGAATCGTATGTTGAATAATAAGACAAGTTTGAAATTTTGAGGGTTGTCAGTCGCATGCGAACAACAATTGGGCTGGTTAACGAAATAAACCCACTTGAAAAAAATATATTTTTTTGATTAAGTGGCTGCTGTTTTCATATTTTTACCTTTCTATATATTTGAAATAGTGGCTAAGGATGATGTGCTGATTTCTTCTTTCATTTCAGAATCCAAGTGATGCTCCAGCAATTGTGGACAAACAAAATCAGAGTACAGAGCTTGATCGACGATAGTCATTTTTTTAATGTTATTTACCAGGATGGCATCTAGTTTTAAGAACTTTATTTGTGTAAAATCACTAATAAATTAATTAATTTTCTTGTCTGAGTTGTAATGTTGTTCAAAGGCTTCGATTTTATTTCATTTGTTAATTTGAAATAGGTCTTTTTTATATATGTTTTCTTATTGAATATTTATTTCTTTTATTTATATAATTGTATGAAGTCTCAAAGTGTGCGGTTGGAATATGACATTTAAGCAAAGTTTAGCAAAGAAAATTCAGTTCTCTATTACGTTTTGTTTTTTATCACATGCTTTTTCAGGATAATATTTATGATTTGCAATTGCTTCAGATAAACCAATCATAATATGTAATGTATTAATTAGCTTCTTTCCTTATAGCTGTTCATATTACAGAGGAGATACTTTGAATTCAAGTAAGTAAATACATCCAAATGAAAGGAACAGTTTATGAATAGAAGCATAAGTTCATCTTTGATGAAGTGAATGAGTTTATTGGATTTATACAAATAGAAGCGTTTCAATGAAAAATGCTTCTCTTCGAAGGAAAAAAAATGAATCGAGATAATGTTCTTCACTTTGAGATTTTTATTTTCACTGTGTACTATTAAAGACGAAACAGAAAATGCGCTATCGTTTTCGTTGGAACGCCCTGTACATAATAGCAATATGACCGAATATCATGGAATCTCGACTATGAACATTCTCTCTATTCTGGTAACGATTTTCACGTTATTTGTCTTTTGAGCATGAATACTGCAACGGACTGTTTGTCCGTTGGTGCAAAACTTTGCGCCATTCCTCACAACAGTAGAATAGAAAAGGCACAAGTGAAGTAGTTTTCACTCACCAGAAGTTTTATTCCTGCATTGTGAAAAGTTTCGCTCTTAAAATTCGTCGTTAGTAACCCATATAATTCTGTTCTTGAGGAGAAAATTTGTTCATTCCAGTTAATTTTGCACATGACTTAGGGTTATTATGACAGAATATTGACAAGATTTTACGGTATCTTTGTTATGAAATATGATTGAACTAGAAATTAGCTTGAATTAATTAAATGAAACAAAAAAAGTAACTTTAATGATGGGTAATAACAACCTAGAGTGAGTATAGATGCAGGATGGAATCAATATATAGGGCGTTCCAACGAAAACTTGACCCCCCTGTAAGTCAGAAATGGACGTGTAATCAAAAATTTCAAAGAACATGTCAATTTTCATTTCTAGAGGGACTGATTCGGATATGAAAATCATACCCGAATTTTCAGCTCCCAGCGGACAGCAACTACCCCCCTATTTTTTCAGTTGAATGGGGAGTTGACCGACACATCATTTAAAAAGGTCTTTTTCCCACTATTACCCCTATGATTTTTTTCGAAACTGGTTCATTCGATATTGAGAAATTAAATGTTGAACTTTTTATTCAAGAAAAAACAGAATATTTGCTGTCGTTCATTTTAATGAGGAAATCAACAAAAAATAATATCAGTGGAAACAAAATCAACGGATAAATTGATCAAAATGGCTTCCAAGATGTCCGAAGTCAGCAATCGGTATTTCCGAAAAATTCCGAAAAATCGTCCAAAAACTGTCTCATGCAAACATCAAAATGTGGGGGTACATCATCCTGCTGGAATGTTTTTTCATTTCCCACTAAATTGTCATCATTTTCTGAAATTTGTGTGATCATATGATCTACTCATTACTGTGATAGATTAAAGTATGTGTCTCCATTGAGGTTACCTTCAATGAAGAATGAACAATGAACAATATGATTATCGAAAATGCCGGCCGAAACATTCAATTTTTGTAAAGTTTGTGAATGTGTTTCCATCAAAAAATGAGGATTCACATCGCTCCAGTAACGTCAATTTTGTCAATTGACTTCACCATTCAACATGAAAGAACTTTAGTCTGAAAAACATGGATTGCATAAAAGGTTTGGATTATTGGTCAATTTCTTGTTGAACACCTCACAAAACTGAAGTCGACGATCAGGATGATCTTCATTCAGTTCCTGAACCACTCTCATTTTGTAGGCTTTCAAAATCCAAAAAACACTTGTAGCTGATACACCAGACGCTCTAGCTACTTAACGTATTGATAGCTCACTTTGTGGTCTGGATGACTAGTATCATAAATTCTTGCAGCAGCTCAATCACATTCATTATTTCGATAAAAGGTTGCAAAAATTTCTATTTTTTCCTCAGTAGAAAAAATCATGTAGGAACAAAGTGAACAAGGATGGCTAGATAATAATTCGTGAAGAAGTGACAATGGCTAGTTATTCACTATTCAAAACGTTCACTACGGAACAGTGGACCTGTACGTTAAAAAGGTTTCTTTGATTACCATGTTACGATTGCGCACGGCTGGTGTAAACCTCGAAGTAGGAATAGGTCAACTGAGGCTGAGCCTATGGCGAGAAGCGCTTACTGCGCAACCTCTGCTGCAGGCAACCAGTGATGCAATTGAACCCAGGTTTGTGTTTGATGAACCCTAATGAACAAATAAAACAGAACACAAAGTCAGATGCTACAAATGTAATACGCATATATACAGACGGCTCAAAAACCAAAGATGGCTCAGGATGTGTGGTGTACCCCAGATCACTGAGCCTGGGGATTAAGTGGGAAATGGGAGAAATACCAGCGTGGTCCAAACAGAACTGGCTGGTATCTCAATCGCCACAAAAGAAAATGACCAGGAAAGGAATTTCTGGCAAAAACATAACAATCTGCACTGACAGCAGACAAGCCCTATTAGCCTTGAACAGACAACGTGTTACCTCAGGGCTAGCCAATGCCTCGGTAGATATTAACATTATCTTGAAATGGGTTAAAGGGCACTACCTTCAGTAGTGAAGGTATTCGCATTGCCGACTCTTTAGCCAAGGAAGCGGCTGGACTAAGAATTTTAGGACCCAATGGCACCTACGGCATGATTACTTCGACAATTGCGGAACTAGCCAAATGTTACACCCATGCTCAATCCCTGAAGAGACGGAATGGAATCAAAGTGTGCAATCTTGCCAGGATTACCATGGGCGACTCTAGAAAGTTGGCGCCGAAGAAATATCTGGCGATGACCAAAAAAAATCTATGCTTAACAGTAGGATTTCTGACTGGCCACTGTCAACTGAGGAAACACCTCCATAATATGGGGCTAGTGGACACACCTCTATGCAGTATATGTGAACAGGAAGATGAGACTGTCAGGCATGTCCTATGCGAGTGCCCGGAGTTATCGTCAATAAGAGAGTGTGTACTCGGCGAGTCTTGGGCTACACCTGCCGATATAGAGGATATGTCTTCCAGTGACCTGTCCACCTTCCTGAAAACGACAGAACGGACGACGACCTAGAAGGACAACTCCTCGGGATAATGTTCAATGAGTGACATATGACCTAAGTGTCGTGGGCTTATACCCACTCTCCATACTCTACATATACCGATACAGATATTTTGATAATATGTTGCAAAAATTTCTATGCTTTTCTCAGTAGGATAAACCATATTGGAACATAGTGAACAAGGATGACTAAATAATATTTCGTGAAGAAGTGACAATGGCTAATTATCTACTATTCAAAACGTGTACTATTAATTGAATAAATTTTACAACATTCAACATTTGATTTCTCAATAACGAATGAACCAATTTCGAAAAAAAGCACAAAAGTAATAGAGGAACGAAATACCTTCCAAACAATGTATCACTCGATCTCCCTTCCCATCGAAGAAAATAGGAGAAGTTGTTGTTGCTGATCACACGGGGGGAAGTTTCGAGTATGATTTCTTCATCAGAATTGATCCCCCTAGAAATGAAAATTGACGTGCCCGTGAAATTTTCGATTCAACGTCCGTTTTTGATTCACAGTGAGGGGTCAAGTTTTTGTAGGAATGCCCTGTGTATGATTTTCATCACAATTTTATACAGGTTGACTTTCGACGAATGCTAGTTTGACATATTTTGAGTATATCCAAGTCCAAAATATTCATCACATTCAGTTGAGATATTCCCACCTAACCTTCCTCATTTCGAATTTCAGATTTCAAATTTCTGCTTTTATATTTTTCAAGGTTGTCTTTTTTTACTGTTTTTTTTTTAATTTAAATTGTTTATTGCCCCTTCAACCATTCAGGTTATTAGAGACGGCATATTACATGTTATAGTAAATATAAAAATGTGAATGAATAGATACAGTTAATCTAATATGATCTAAATTTCATTGACTAAACCAATATCAGTTAGGTAATCTATAAGCTGGGAGGGATTGCAACTTTCCTTCAGAAGTTCGACGAGACTTGAAGGAAATCCATGTAGTTTTTGATGTCGATTGTAAGCTTCGCACTCGATTAAAATATGTTTCACTGTTAGGGGACAGTGGCATATTTCGCAGGTTGGTTCTTGGGTTTTATCAATCAGGTGGGAGTGTGTGATGCGGGTGTGTCCAAGGCGTAATCTAGTGACTATAGTTTGTTTTTTCTTTCCCGGGAATATATTTTTCGAGGGAGTACGGTCTTTTTCACTTCGGCCAATTTTGATTTGAAGAGGTTCCATTCAGCTTACCATGCATTGATGATCATCTCTTTGAATATTGGTTTGAGGTCAGATTTGGCAGTTCTGGTTATTGTGTGGAGTTTGTCAATATCCGTTTCATCTCTACCTAATCGATCGGCTATTTCGTTTCCCTTTATACCCATGTGTGATGATACCCATACGAAGTAAGTCGTTTTATTCTGTTGTTGAAGATGATGGAGTTCTTTTTCAATAAGGATGAGGATCGGATGTGAGGGAGAGAGTAGAGATATTGCGGTCACTGCGCTGAGGGAATCTGTAATGATAACTGTTTTTCCATTGTCATGGGACCTTGTATATTCTAATGCTTTGAGGATGGCAATCAGTTCTCCCGAGAAAACTGAGGAGGCCTTAGAGAGACAGTCTTATCTATGCTTGCATTCTTGTCTAATGTTTGCAGTTCATTTATATTTTTCTGTATTGTATCGGAGTATGTTTGCCAATTTGCGTGTTTCAGGTTCCATTTCAGGAATAATGTACTCTCATATATTTCGTTATTGTCCTGAATGTTTATTTTAATGGGGTAATGGTCGCTTCCAGGAAGATTCCACATACAGAGAAAGATCGTGGGTGGGTCACACAGAGATAGATCGATAGCTGAGGAATTTCCTGTATGTGAGTCGAACCTTGTGTCATTTACATCGTTAATAATATTCAGGTTTACTTCTGTTATCATACTCTCTACTATTCGTCCCTTAGCATTAGGTCCCGTAGATCCCCATATGGGGTTATGGGCATTGAAGTCCCCTAGTATTATTCTGGGTGTTGGGATTCGATTAATCAAATTCCTAAGATCGCTAGAGCTGATATCTTTATTTGGTGGAATATATATGAGAGGAGAAATGAAAAATTCAATGTTTTTCACTACTTTTATTTGTAACTAACGTTACTGCAGTTTCGTCCTATATGGACATTCTCAAAGTTGAACAGTAAACTAACAATGATTCATTACATTTTTTTGGCGATGATATGGATATTGCTACGGGTTCTAAGGAGGTATTCAAAGGTATGGCTTGTGGTTCGTGTTTGCTGTTTACGTAAATGGCTACTCTTCCACTTGCTATATGTTGGTCTGGTAGGTTTTTATGAAAGCATATGTAGTTTCGAAATTCATGTGCATGTTTCCCTTCAAAATATGTTTCTTGAATATTAATAATGGAGGGATTTTGTTCATGTAAATTTTTTGTGAACATTTCATAATGGGTATAAAACCCATTAATATTCCATCGTAAAATGTTGAATTTTAGATTGTTTCTCGGTATCTGCATCTAATTCGAGGTGGATCGATTCTAACTTTAGTTGTTTCAATATTTTTTGTTTGGGTTTGGAACACCTACATTTAATTTTACGAGCTGTGAAGTATGGGTAGATTTGAGTCAAAATTGTCAGGAGGTTTAGGATATTGTTAATATAGGTTTTTGTTACACTAACAGGATCCGCGAAGCCATATACATTTTCAAAGAAGTTGGTGACCTGTTCGAAATTGAGGGTGAAAGCAGCTGAGTTCTTCTCGAATTCCGTTTTATTGGGAAGCATCATTTCGCGAATTTCGTTGATATTTTGTGAGTCTGTTTTACTCTTCTTTGGTATCCTCTCTGGCTTGGTGAAGTTTTCTTTTGAGTCGTCTGTTTGGGGTGGTGGAGTTATCACTTTAGAGATGTTGCGTTTGAATGATGTACTAGATTGTTCAGTGGCTATTTCAACGTCTGGTATACTGATTTTGTTTTGTTGGTTGGTTTGTTGTCAAGATGTTGATTCGATTTCGTATTCAGGTTGGTTTATGTCTAGGACACGATTCGTATTCTCAGTTATTTCAGGCTGTTGATTAACTTTTGAGCTTACAGTACAATTAGCTGCAATGTGACCAGACTGTCTGCAGTTGAAGCACGTATGTGTTTCTTGCGATAAAAATATTCGATATGTAACATCGTCAATGGTGATGAGGATTGAGTTTGGTGAGGGATTTTGTGGTTGGGAAATATATAAGGAACGTCGAAAGCTAAGGATGTGTTTGAACTCAGGTTTCGAAGAGACTATTCTCAAAAATGACATTGGTGACATAGGGTTGATTCCATATTTTCGTAGTTCTTTGTCAAATATATCGTGAGTATAGTAGGGCATACATTGGATAGGAGTAATCTCTTACTGGGGGTGACTAGTTTCCTGGCACTTGTAAATCATCAATATTATTCCATTGTTTGTATCAATGAATCCATCCACGATTTCTCTGCTTGAAAAATACATACAGATTCGATTGTTCGAAATTCTTGAAGAAAATAAGATGTTTTTTGGTTGAATTATCGATCCGAGGGAAGTCAGATATTTTTCGAATTTGATCCCATCAACTGCATTGAAAACGATGGCCTGGTACTTTGTGGGAAATGTTAACAGTGGCGTGTTGACGACTGAAGAATATGATGGATTTCGTTGATTTTGTGTGATAGTCAGAGGTGGGGTTACTTCTGGGGTACTCCTGTTGTCAGAAGTCCCTTCTTCGTGCGATGTCATGTTGTGATTAATAACATTTAGTTGTACTGATTGCGGCCCTGTTCAGCGGCGGCCACATTCTCGCTGCAGGGTGTAACTTGAATAACCTTGATTGTCTGTGTGTATGTACTTGGACGTTCCTACAACAACAAGTAAATGTTTTGGATTACTTACTGCAACTGCAATGATGCACAGACTCTACTTTTTCCAACTTCACTCAAAAACCCTCAAGTTATATTGAATTGTAAGACTTCAAAGCCAAAATTATCGGAGCTGGTAAAAGGTAAGTGATACTTATTTCTGCCAGAACCGGACTCTTTCTACTGGTTTGATCCATTTGATTTCTCAATTCTCCTTTCATGATATGGTTAAGTTACTTATCAGTGTTAGGTATGGTTTCTTCATGTTGTGAAAGACACAGTGGTTATTAAATTGATGAAAGGTAAACACGATTCTTCATTTACTCTCAACCGGTCATCATTATCATTCATTCATGACACATAGTTACAGACATCAATTGATTATGTCAAACCTACGGAAGACTTCTTTTGTAGTGCCGTCGTAGTGCATTCACCATTTATGAAACGTTGATTTTTTTTTCAATTTTCATCTACATTTTCGATAATTCGGACGTTTTCTAACTGATACAAGGCAAAAACCGAGCAAGAGGTGTATGGCGATTGGGTTTTGGAAGTTGATCTTTTTGCTTTTTTTCATTTCAGCTTGGCTACACTGTACGAAGGCTAATGCACTAGAAACAAAAGTTTGCCAACCAATTCTCGTTTCTGATTGATTATGTGTGATTTTCCTTTGATTACCTATATAAATCACGTGTTGAGCATCTCTCAGTCGGGAAAAAACTTTTTGGCTCTTCTTCTCTCAAAAGTTATTAAGATTTATAGAATATGCTTAGAAATTGAATTACCTGAAAAAACAATTCGTTCAGGCCACAGCTGGAATCGATTTTCCATTTTCGAAACACACTTGCAGACCGGTTTCGGGCTATTTGGCCACTCGTCAGTGCGAAGTAATCGCCAGTGTAAGAAGTATGTCCCCTTACTATATGTGAAGTTTCCTTCCTTATAAGAGGAACTGGGCAATTCACAGGTATATAAGACGATGGCAAATATGTAGTTTGTCATTCGCTTCAGCCTCGTTCGAGGAATGATACTCTGAAACGAATTTGATTTTTAATTATGGAAAATTATTGTATTATTCAATGTCGATGATGAACACTACCTTGCACTGACAAATGGCCAAATAATCGACAACCGGTCTGCAAGTGTGTTTCAATATTTGAAAATCGATTCCGTCAGTGATGTCGCCAACAGCATATATAGGAATTCATTCTGTAAAGGATTCTGCTCTGGCACCTATCGGATATAATCCAATGCCAATTGTGGTATTAGCCAGACAAGTAGTCGATTTCTGATAGGTGGCAGTTCATCAATCTCTAGTATATGTGAGTTGTTATTGGTTTGAACGAATTGTTTTCTCAGATGGTTTGATTAACAACCAGTTTTCAAGTATCCCCGCTTATTATATGTGAAGCTTAGATGATACTTTCAGATATGAACTAGAAGAAAAAAGCCCTTCCGAAACAACTAGTTTCACATGAACATTGAATTACACCAAAATCACTTTTTTCTATTCAGTTCGTAGTCCAAACATTCATTATGGAATTGAAACAAAAAATTCATACGAGTGCTATACGGTACAATATTTGAAAGAGTTATGATATTACATTTCACTTTCATGGAACACTATCAACCTCAACTGCGAAATTCAAAGTTTCGAAATAATACTCATGTCTCATTTTCTCATCAGCAACTTGTCAGATAACATTACAAAATGAAGAAGTCAGTTTATTCATATCATTAGGACTTTATGTCACAGGTAAGACAAATTTACTCATCCGTGACTAATAAAGAGATTATTTCATAAGTGAATATCCTTTTATTTTACTTTCCACTTTTGAGCAAATAATTATTTCAATTGCCTTCAAACCTCACCTCTTCATCCAGTACTCATTTCTTCGAAAATTTCAAACCAATATATGTATGTCAAA
Organism: Leptinotarsa decemlineata; assembly: GCF_025532065.1. Classification (NCBI taxonomy): domain Eukaryota; kingdom Metazoa; phylum Arthropoda; class Insecta; order Coleoptera; family Chrysomelidae; genus Leptinotarsa; species Leptinotarsa decemlineata. The sequence continues at coordinate 3,142,588 of NW_027412590.1, forward strand.
TGAATTTTATCAATTGAAATTTGCATCAAAATGATACCTTTTATCGACCTAGTAGTATACATGGAAATAATTCACCACATATTAACTATCCAACCACTCGCTTTTACTGGAAAACACTATATTTGCGAGGAAGAAATTCGTAAACAATCCTGCGGGTTTATTGTGGTTCAGTGTGACATTTAATGAGGTTTCAGATGGACTTTGTTCAGAACATGGCCTGAAATTCAATTGAGGGATCTAACTAATTGATTACAAACTGATCCAATAAATGGCAGTTGATGTTCTAGACACTGTAGTGGAAAATCATTTACATAAGTTGATGGTAGTTTGATGGTCTTGTCTGGTCTTGACTGATCAGAATATTGAAAAACCAATCAGTAGAACTAATTACATTGTGTGAATTATAGTTTCTCAAACAGAAGCACTAGAGTGATGAAAACTTCATATGTTTGAAAATCGTTGAGCTGTAAATCAATTATCTCTCAACTGGAAAATCAATTATGAGGTCTACTGAAATATTTGTGAAAATATTCTCCGAAGATATCAATATACAATGTAATCAAAAATCACTTCATATTTTTCCAATGAATGTTCAAAATATTTTTCATTAATTTTCAAGGAAATATACAAAATAAAAAATTCATCATAAAATTAAAATCAACAGTTCAAAAATAACTTTCCAGAACGCTCAAAGTTGCGAACTCGTTTCCTCCTTTTCATAACAGAGGATGCATGCATCTCCACTCACAAGTGATTCTGATTAAATTGGTGACACGTGTGAATCACTGTATTCATGCAAGTGCCAGTATAGGGATGTCTGCAGAATGCTGTGTAATGTCCGCTGTGAGTAGACCCACTGTGATTCGGAAGTGCATATAGATTATAACGACAAGGAGTCACATTGTCTGGTGTATTATCGTTCATATCTAATTAATCTAGAGGAAATTCGATGGCAACATTTAACTTGCCTCTAAATCTTTCTTGTTAGAGAGAATCTTTTGAAATGAAATACTAAAATACGGGGAAACTTATGGATCGATAAAGACTTTGTGCATTTTCTTCTTTCCTTGCAACTCGAACACGACTGTTTTTCATGTCCATCCAATGTTTCCTCTCTTGTGAAGAAATCCAAGCATTGTAATAAACTCAATTGGCCAGTTCTTTGTGGAAAAAATCATAGAAAGGATCAAAGGTTACAGATGAGTGTCCACAGTGTGTGCAAATTTGACCAACAAAATTATCTTCAATCTTAGAGAGTTATATGTACTCAAATAAATCATGACTATTTCATTATGGTTTCTAATGGTATAATTTCATTGCAGAATCCTTCAATGCGGCAGTGAACCCTATACTTTAGATTTCAACACTGCTCAAAAAAATGATAGCGTCATAGCAGGTCATGATGGCGTTATGATAGCGTCATTCGGCAGGGACCACTTTCGCTTACCCTTACCTTTGTATAAGTTTTTCAAACTCATCAGAAACAAAGTTCGAATCAATGTGGAAATATTTATTCCCAACGTCATACACAATATAATGGTTTGGATATGAATTGTCGAAATTTCAAAATCAAGCTCTTAGCTAGTGGACGTAAGTGTCATATTGTGGCTTTTCGAAATATGGTGGGAGATTTGAAATACATAATTATAGTTGAAAGAGCCATTTATGATATAAATGTCAAAAGTAAGGTTTCATTTTGTGAGTGAAAAAGTTTGCGAAACGAGCATAGAGACTTGAGAAATTTAACAAACAAAATAAAACTTACTTATAACAGAAATATCATACAACGTTTTTTGTACAACTGTCCTGTTTTCATAATTAGAAAGATGAATTCAATATTTCTATAAAAACACATTTTATCATATCTTGTCATCAGTTAATTGTTTTCATGTTATCGTATTTGCTATGAAGTGGCCGTGTCAGGTGACACCGAATCAGCTGGTTACCAACAAACAGTTATGTTAACAAGTCACACGTTTTATTTAAAGTCACATTTGAAGTTTTTGCTGGTGTTCAATGTCTTGCATAATAAAAAACAATAGTGAGGAATTGTGTGTTCCTGACGATATTGAAAAGGCTGCAAAATGAGCTACAATTGAATTGGTACCAAAAAAGTCAGCTCCGCAGTACGACATCGCGTATTCTGATTTTCTAAGGTGGTGAAGACTTGAAAACGTCAAAGGAAATATCAGTGAAACCGTTTTCTTGACCTATCTAGAAGAGAAATCAAAAATATGGAATTCCTCAACTTTGTGGAACAAGTTTTCAATGATGAAGTCTAGTGCGCTCGTTAAAAATGGTGTCAATACAAGCAAATATTTCAAGGTAATTGCATTTGTGAAGCGAAAAAATTAAAGGTATAGGCCAAAAAAAACCCTTACGTTTGAACCAGTCGAGGGGTTTATAAATGAGGCGCCAGATAAAAAATATTTGATGATAAAAGTTGCTACATTTTCGGAATATATGAAGCCTGTCGGCGTTGCCATTTATCAATAGAAGACATTAAATTAATGGACAATTCATGGATTGTTCAAATTCCAAATATTAATACGAAAAAAGGTCGTTCTTTTTGCATTGTTGGAAAATCATTCATTATTTCAATAAAAACTTTGCATTTCGCCCTTGTGTTATCAATCATCAATATTTTCTCTGACTTATTCGAATTATAAATGTAGTGCCAACTCATTTGGTATAAACACGTTTGGGAAAATACCATCTACTATTGCTGAGTTTCTGAACCACCTGGAATCAAAGGAATATACAGGTCACTGTTTCGAAAGGTCTTCTGCTTCATTGCTAACAGAATCAGGAGCAAATATAGTGGATATTAGGAAGCATGGAGGAGGGAAGTCTACAACAGTAGTCGAGGGTTACATCGATCAATCTGTTTCTTATAACAAGGCTATTGCTGGAAGAATAATCCCAACAGATAGATCCAGCATTACAGTATCGTTCTCTTCACTTCCAAAATTAAATATTAATGTCCATGAATTTGTCAATTCAGATAGTTCAAATATATCACAAGGCTCATCAACATCGCAAAGTATTAATATCAGCAATTGTTCTGATTGTTTCTTCCATTTTAATGATCATAAATAATATTAATAATAAAAATATATTTGATGTATATGATAGATAGATATATTTTTATTTGATCACGTTATGAATATACATTTGTGACAAGTCATAGACAGTTGGTACAAATTAGTGTGCAAATAGAGAGAACAATATAAAAGTAGCATCAAACATAAATTTCGAAAATGATTCAAAAAAATAGTTTACAAATAAAGAATCGAATCATGAAGAAAGTTTCTTAAATATATAGATATGAATATAAAATAAATATAAAAGGTACTCTTTGATAATCCATTTGAACAAATTGAAATTTAATTAAGTTTGTTGAATAATCTAACGTCCAGAAAATTTCGTAATGACATTCCAAGTCTAAATCTTGGCTGTCTAAGTTGTCGCGCATTTCTAGTTTCATAATTACGATGATCTGAGTGTTTGGAGAGTGGTATTTTGTTTTTATGTATTTCTAACAATGAGTAGGAAATCAACATTCAGGGCGAAGAGAGTATTCCCAATTTTCTAAAAAATACTTGACAGTGTGTGTCGAATGGAGCTCCAGCTATAATTCTAATGGCTTTTTTCTGCATGCGAAAAGCTCTGATCGCGTAAATAGATCTACTCCAAAGGAGTATGTCATATGAAAGAAGAAATGATACGAAATGAGAAGTGTTTTATGGCTCAATGCTTTTTTCAACTGGCGAAGTAGAAACAACTGCGTCGAGAGTTTTTTACAGAGATGATCAATATGTGATTCCCATCGAAGCGACTCATCTATAATTATACCTAACAATTCAACTTGAGCTTTGATTGTTACCCTGGAATTAAAAAATATAGTTATTTCCTGAGTTTCTCCCCTGGTGAGTTTCATTTTGTTGGATGTGAATCAGTATTCTGCTTTGTCTTCGTTTTCTTTGATATTTACAAGTAATTTTGAGATATTAGAATTTTACTGTAACATTGTGGTGTCCTCGGCGAAGCAGATTACTGTACTGGGTAAAAGGTAATAGAATATGTTATTTACATAGATTAAGAAAGGGATGAACCCAAAATGATCCCTTAGGTATTCCATTATTCATAGACTTTCAATCTGATAAATTACCATTCACGTATACTGCCTGCTTTCTAGATGAGAGATTAAGACTGGATGAATTTCAAAGCTGATCCTCTGGTACCATGAAATTCAAGTTTCTCTAGTAGTAAATGATGGTTTACACAGTCAAAAGCTTTTGTCAGATCCCACATTCTAAGAACCGTATGGTCTCCATTTTCTAATCACTCATTAGATGAATTCAAGCACTGCGTTGGTGGTTAATATATTTGTGATGAATCTAAATTGATGTTCATGTAGAATATTATGTTCATTCAGAAATAGCATTACGTCGGCCTAAGATGCAAATGTCCTAACTCCAAAAATACAAATTTTACAGGAGAGACAAAAAACTTCTCATTTTCTCAATAAGGTGAAACTTGTTTTTTTTTCTGTCAAGTGATGTCAAGTGATGATTATGATATTCTGTCAAGTGATGATTATGATATTATTAGGGTAATGACTTTTCTCATGATAAAGTGAAGGTTTTCCATTAAATACAGGAGATAGGCCATATTAAGAGCTGTGTAGGCACTATTGTGGAGTTAGGTTACTTCATATCTGTGAAGAAAATGATAATGGAAAATTATATACAAAAAATGTTATCTTTATTCATACAACTCTGAAACTGAAATTGAGGAATAGTGAACTTCTACAAATGTGGTAAACTATCATAGAAAGCATGATAGTACTTCTTCAGGGATACTTTGAGGCTCATGAGATCATGAAATTTCTCATTTCTTATGGGTATAGAATTGGGATACATCAGTGGCAAGTCATTATAATTCTAAATTTTCTTATCTTTCTTGTTGAATCTGCATGATAATTGTTTCCAGGTCTCAGAATGACAGATTTTATGCATGATTCCATTTTCGTTATACTGAAGTGCTCTTATATTAGTCACAGTGGGAACGCCTGTTGCTCTTCCTGATCGGATAGACTTGATAATCTGAACATGTTGGAAATTTTTGAAAATGTGTGATCCAGGTACTTTATTGTGTAGCATTTTGAATTGATACGGGCCGTTTCATATACTTCGACATAATCCGTGGGAACGTTGATAATTTTTTCTTAAGTTTTCTCTCGATAGTGGAATGCATTGAGTCGCACTCCATTTGTGTATGCCCTTTTTCTTAATATTTTTGTTCTATAATTACTTTTGTTTGTTTGGCGAGGTTAAAAAGAGCACTAGAAAAAAGAGCATTTCGATTCTGGCATGTACACCCGTCGCTGTACAGAATTATTGTATCAAAGCGATCTCTTTCGGGTAGGACGTGAGTTTCTAGAAATTAGTGAATGATAGAAGCAAACGTGTTTGAAGACAGACTTGCGTTCCCTTCATGCCATAGAAAGCAGAACCCATCCATGGGTTCTGCAAATCCATTGTAAGAACCTCCCTGTTCTCAGCTGTTTTGTCAGAATTTTTTCTTGTCCAGCCACCTCTTTTTTCTTTGTTGCAGGTAGGTATTTTCATCGATGTTTTTTTGTTTTATAACTGACGCAAATATCACACTCGTCTTTCTTGGGTGAGAATAGAGACAAATTCAAATCATCGAATGTATCAAAGAAGGTCGCAATGGATATAGGTGATGAAACTGTTTCCTTACACCAATTATCCTTGTAAAATCTATAAAGTTCCATTTTCGATTTCCAATTCGGTTCGAGATATAGCTTACTGGTTGATTTACGACAGTAATGCGATTCTAGTTTCGGTAAACTGTTGAAGAAACTCGTGAGATTGTCTTTCTTCGCATCTACTTCAACCTTTCTTCGATACATTGGTAATTCAGTTTCATTGGTATCTTCACATACGCTGCTTATCAATTATCCAACGCCCTACAGTTCTGACAGGAATAGAGAAAGTGTTGCAGAACATAGTTTTGCATACCATGATTCTAATAGTTGTTTCTAGATGATACACGTATAAAAATTCTCTTCTTGATTCGTTCTCAGCTTTTCGATCTCTAGCTCTCTTGATTGGCAGTTTTCCAACTAGTGCTAAGAGAAAAATTCTCTTCTCACTACACGAAAGTTTCCAAAATGTTTCGAAAATTGGTATCCTCTGTTGATCTGATATTCCTTTACATTTCAAGGCTGATTTTTCCTCACAGTTGCACCTTGCTCCCATCACTTTGGCTCCTTTCATTACATTAAAATCCCATTCCTCCTCCTGTTTTTTTTCCAAAATATTCCTTTCCAGATTGTCTATTCAATTCATTCTTGTTTTTTTCCAGGTTGCTCGATCTACATGTCATCTTTTTCTGCGCTTTCTCAGAGAAATTTCAGCTGCTCCTTCATTTCTTGGCATTTCTTCTCGATCTTTTTTGCCACTGGAATCGTTTTCCATGTCACTCTCTCGTATGTCTCGTCGTTAGAATCAGAATGAGAATTAGGCTCTTGGTTATCATTTCCATGCTCTTAATTATTGTGTTCATAATATTCGTGAGTCTCAATTTCCAGAGTATCAGGTACTAAAGTGTCAGGAACTAACGTATCAGGTACTTGAATATTAGCAGGTTCTTGGGTAAAAGGTTCATGAGTAGCAGGTTCTCGAGTATTAGCTTCTTCAATGACAAATTCTTGATGAGTATCAGGTTCTTGAATAGCATTCAGATCTCGAAAAGTGATTTCTTGTTCATAAATACAATTCAGTAGATTTATTTTTACATCAGCTGCTTGCAATATTGAATGATCAGAAATTGAAGCTGCAGATGTAAATATTGCATCAAGATCATTATTTTCAACCATTATATCTACTTGAATGTCGTATGCCTCGAAGAATACTACATTGTCAGTAGTTAATTCAGGAGGTAAAGAATCCAAATTCATTATATTAGTGCAAGTAGATGTTGTCGGTTTGATAAATGATATTTTTTCCGAAGACCGTGTATCTGTTGCGGAACTAAACGTGATTTGAATGTTAGCTCGGTTCATGTTATTTTCTATATTGAATGAATTTTGTAAATCGACACCCGCCATGGTGAGCATTCTATATGATCTTGATTGTTTGTTCATTCTGTAAAATATACATCCAATAATTATGAACAATCGTGGGTAAAGTTAATAAAATAGATTCCAGAAATAGCCAGCAACATTGAATTCAATTTAGAGAGCAAATGACAGTAAATAGGCTATAGGAGTTCTGGCTCATTCCTTATGGAGATTAACATGGAAAATGGCTAAGGTCCATTCTGGCGTTTTTGGTTCCTTTCAAGGTCACGCGTACGGCAGAGTCCAATCAGAGCGCTCCAAATTGTCACGTAACCCAGATGCATCGTCGCGAGTACACCACACTGGCGCCACCTATGAGTCACTAGCTGAACTATCTATTGGTTGAAGAAGGACACTGTAAACACTAATCCTAGCGCCTCGTATGAGTCACTAGCTGAACTCTTTATTGGTTGAAGAAGGACACTGTAAACACTAGACATATGGGTGTTGTCATGCGACGCAGTATGCGCAGTTGCCGGTTTTATGATGTCTGTCAATACGGATCGATGTCTGTGCAACTGTCAAATGTCAATGAGGGTGCAGGACGGTGTCTGTGAGGGGGAAACGTGTGACGTCATCGACGCAGGATGGAACGAGTATAGTAGCGATTTAAGCGTGGAACTCCGCCCCTTGGCCCCCTTGGTACTCCACCTAACCTATCGGCCCCCTTGGTACTCCACCTAACCTATCAGCTCCCTCGGTCCCCTTCAGTCACGTGATTTTAAATAAAAAAAGTTTATAGTTATGAGATTCGAACCTGGATCGTCCGCGCCGTAGACATTGTCCTTAGCCTCTACACCATCGTAAGATATTGAAGTTAACTGCGAATGTTGGGTATTTATAGCGTTAGTTTTGTCAGGACCGAAATTTACTCATTCATTATACTTGACAGCATTTTTATTTTTGATTTCCGTAGAATGTAATCGTCATTATCATATTGAAGATAGGAAAATATACTTAGATTTGGGAAATAATTAATATTTCATGTAAAGATGTGTATGTGTGTGTAAGAGCGAGAGGCGCGTGTGACGTAATCGATGCAAAGAGAGATGGAGATGGTATCGAGATTTACCGGTTGCTAGTGCAAGCAGGTGTTGCCAGTTGTACAATAAATCAATGTTTATGGAGTAATGTAGCGTTGCCGGTTTGAAAATTAAGTTATAGAACACACAGAGTCATCTATGAGTCACTAGCTGAACTATCTATTGGTTGAAGAAGGACATTGTAAACACTAGACTCATAAGATTGCATCTGTCAAATGTCAATACATGCCAGCATGGCAGGTTCGGCGTTGCCAGTTGTACAATAAATCATTGTTTATGGAGTGATGTAGCGTTGCCGGTTTTGGAATTAATCGTGAACTACTCGACGGAAATTGGAAGCGCGAAAGTGATATATTTTATAACAATGAATCAGATTTCAGAAAAAACATTACAGATTAATGAGGCTGTATCGTTTCAAAGTGTGATCCCTCAATGTTACAAGGTATCTCAAAATACATCATTGAAAACAAACATGGCGTCGAAGTGTACAGGGTGCGTCAAAATACATCATTTAAGAAAAAACATAACAGTTCCACGAGGCTGTAAGTTTTCAACGTGCGATCCCTCAATGTGTACAAGGTATCTCAAAATACATCATTGAAAAACAAATATGACGTCGAAGTGTACAGGGTGCGTCAAAATATATCATTTAAGGAAAAAACATGTCGATTTGAAATATGATATTAATGTGTATACAGGGCGTTTCAAAATACATCATTTAAGAAAAAAACATGTCGATTCAACAGAAGTCTAGCGTTCCAACATGTCGGAAGTCTCGTATCTTTGTTAACCAAGTTAGCATCATCAGGAGAAAGAGGAGATCCAAAAATGTCGAGAGGTTAAGCTTTGTGGACTCAACGTGAGGGCAATGGGAGAGTGAAGTATTCGACAATGACATTTCAAAATACGTGGTTTTCCGTGCGTTTTCGATCATTTTTCGTGCGTTTACGATCGTTTTTCGTGCGTTTACGATCGTTTTTCGTGAGTTTTCGATCGTTTTTCGTGCGTTTTCGACCGTTTTCCGTGCGTTCATTCGTTATCGTTTCATCGTTATTGTCGTAACGGTTTTTCGTGTCTCAATATGACAGTCATTTATCATTTAACGCGTTTCGCTAACCAAGTTAGCATCATTAGGAAATGACTAAAGTCCATGCTTTGTCATATGAAGATTCATTTTGCGAATTTTCAGACTCTTGAACGGAACCTTGTGGAACACCCAACCTAACTTCTGTTACAGAGTAGTGTCGGTCAGCCAATCAGAATGGAGAAATCAAATATCGCTCGATTGATTGTGCTAGATGAAATTGAACTGGAGAATGTGGGTCGAATAATAATAATAATAATAGTGATAAAACATTAAAAGCTTGGAAGTGACGTAGTCAGCGTGATAGGTGGTGGCGTGTGTGATAATGAATGAGTTATTACAAAGAATAATAGCGCAACTGTCAGAAGGGCACTGAGTTGTATATTCACTAATAATGATCGGATCGTCGCATACAGCACGTCAAATGAAAAGATAAGAAATGGAGAATTCATCGACAGAGAAACAACAAATATGGCGTAATGAATATAATATCCAACGCCTAATGTGAAATAACATAGGAAGAATTGCAAATTCAACAAAAATCACTGAAAAAACTTGTAATTAAAAAATGTTGGGTTATGAACAACTATAAGTTTATTCCAATTGCAGAAGCTTGATCCAAACGCAGAATTTATTGGCAAAGAAAATGAAAAAATCATTGTATACTGAAACATATGGTATTTTTGGATTCCTTAGGGTGAGAAGGATTCGAATCCATCAAAAAACGACCGCTTCCGGTTTTCACTTCCGGTCCTCCGATTTCGATGATTTCAACATCAATGGATTCGTTTAGATGTCATGAAACATAATTGATCATTTGTCGAAGCCAAAAGGGCCTTATAACCTATTTTCATTATACTAGCAGCAACGGACCGATGTGGGTACTCATTTCAAATGATTTCGTTTGTAGATTATGAAAAGTATAATATCGAGCGCCTAATGTGAAATAGCATAGAAAGAATTGCACATTTGAAGAAAATCATTGAACATATTTGAAATTAAAAGTTGTTGGGTTATGAACAACTACGAGTGTAATGTAATTGCAAAAGTTTGATTCAAAACACATAATTTGTTGACAAAAAAATGAAATAATCATCGTATACCGAAACATATGGTATTTTTGGATTCCTTAGGGTGAGAAGGTTTCGAATCCATCAAAAAACGACCACTTTCGGTTTTCACTTCCGGTCCTCCGATTTCGATGATTTTGACATCAATGGATTCGTTTAGATGTCAAAAAACATAGTTAATCATTTTACGAAGCCAAAAGGACCTCATAACGTATTTTCGCTATACTAGTCGCAACAAGTCGGTGTGGGTACTCATTTCAAATGATTCAATTTGTAGACTATAAAAAATATAATATCGAGCGCCTAATGTGAAACAGCATAGGAAGAATTACAAAGAGAATCATTGAAAAAACTTCGGATCGTCACGAACATCATGTCAAATGAAAGAAGAAGAATTGCAGAATTCATCTATAAAGAAAAAACAAATATGGTGCAACATGTCAGAAGGGCACTAACCCACATCTTCATTAATGATTGTTGAATCTCAATGTGCAGCACATCAAATGAAAGGGAAACGAATGCAGAATTCATCGACAGAGGAGAAACAAATCTTACGCAACATGTCAGAAGGGCACAAAGCCACATTTTTGTTAATAATTGTCGAATCGTCACGTACAGCACGTCAAATGAAAGAAAAAGAAATGCAAAATTCATCGACAGGGAAAAAACAAATATGGCGCAGTATGTCAGAGTGACACTAAGCAACATCTTTGTTAATGATAGTTGGATCTCAACGTGCAGCACATCAAATGAAAGGGAAACGAATGCAAAATTCATCAACAGAGAAAAGAACGGAGACGATGCCAAGAGGGCGCAAAGTTGTATCTTCACTAATAATAGTCGCATCATCACATGTAGTACTTCAAATAAAATGGGGGAAAAAAAAGCAGAATTCATGTGTTTGTTGCGCTATTCAAATCCAAGGTGACATGGATCAATGTCAACGCTGAATAGGCATCTAACAAAGACTCTCTGATTTTCTTTTGTTTCATTTCAGAATATGTCATCACTAATTTTTATATTCAAACCCAAGGTGACATTGATCACTGCCAATGCCGAATCTGCATCCGGAGATATGCAGTTCTAAAAGCGACGAAACAAAGGCTCTTTGTTTCATTTCAAAATATGTCATCACTTATTTTACTATAAATACGTTATGCATGGCGAAATGAGTTAGTTGCATCCGTTGAAAGTGATACCAGTGACAAGTGCGCCGATTTCTATTTGAAAGTAAGTGTTTTAGGTTTGACTTTTTCCTCAGATGAATTTATTCAAATGTAATTCAATTGAAAGTTGTTGAGAATTGTTGAATCCTTTGATTTCCAAAATTTTTCATGTTGGATGATTTCAGTGGAATGTTTTACATGTCGTGGTTTGTTTGAGATAGTATTCGCATATATTGTGAATCAAAACATAAAGCTTTCATTTTTTATTTTTCGCAGATGGATTTGCAAAAGTTGAATGCAAGTTCGATCGTCAAGAGAAAGCCAAGTATCAAAGTTGCAGATTTGCCTGTGGAGATGCCGCAGAGGATATTCACTGCCAAAATCGTGAAAGGAAAATTTGGTGAGGCGGTCTTGTTGGATTTGGGAGATAAAGTATCATTTCTACCCCACCGAGTGACGGAGGCGTATCGTCCTCACTTAGAAGAATTTTCATCAGGAAAATACGCTATTGTGTTCAAAGGGTTAACGGACATTGGGAAACCGAATCTTGTCGTTTCATTTGAGATTGTGCAAAATTAAGGTCAGTACTGTTTCCAATTTTTTCTTTGTTTTATAGGCAAAGAGTTTTTGGGTGTATACAATATTTTTCATTCGAGTCAAAAATTCTCACTCACAGATATGATCCGCATAAAGTAGTGTTTCCATACAATATTTTTCCTTCACTTAGTACGTGCAGAATATGTGTTTTAAATTCTTTATTTTGAATGACACTTGATTTTTTATTTTCATTATAAGTGTAGCAATTACTTCATGAAAGACATTACCCTCTCTGTTGCCAAAAAATTGTATGTTTTTATTAAAAAATCGAATTTATTTCAGTGTATTTTTTATTGAAAAATCGAATTTATTTCAGAATAATACATCAACGTGTGCAGTATCAGTCAGAGTCATCTCAACAACAACATTCAAAACCGTCATAGCAATCTTTCCAGAACGAGTTTCAAATCTAAGCAGTTTCCATTTTTTTCAATCTATAGAGGCTTGAATTTATCGATATTCAGTGATTTGTTGGACAAACTGCGTCTATTCAATATATACACAACCGTAATGAATTTGGAAGACTTTGAAGATTCATCGTGGTGTGTTCCAAAATTCAAGAAAAACACGCCGTTCTGTATGGGTCATTTCAAAGGAAATTTGTTCGGCTGCAGTCTCAATAACGTTGATATTTTATATAAATGGCTTTATAATATACTACCAAAATAAATAGAATACATATCACACACATCTTTTTTTGAAAATGAAAACTTATCTTATACAGGGAAAGTTGTCAAAAATATGCAATAACAAAAAATTATATACCAGATTTTATAGAGATGAAGAAACATCATATTGAAATATGATACTGTTGCATGAATACTGTTGCATGAATGCACATCAAGCATTTTGTCGTAGTACGTTGACCGGGGCAAAGTTACAACTTAAGCATAATATGAATGTTCATAAATATTAGGGGAAGTCAAGATCATCAACAGGTATTAAGAAATTCATTCGGTGTCCAAAGCTTTCTTTATAACTATTCGTTCGATATTAAATATTATTACCTCAAAATATATCGAAATCATAACACGTTTGCGATTGATATATCAGTTACATTTGGAAAGTGAGTTTCAGTTTGGAGAAATAATAGCCCACACATGTTGGAAATTTTGCCATAGTGTGGTGGAAATCGTATTGAAAATTCTACGAAATATAAGCGCATACATACAGCGTGAATCAATATTTGAAATACTTCGTTTGGAACCCCCCATAACCCTTCTCTATCGAATTTTGGCAGAAATAATGCTGAGTCGTATTGTAGAGTTAACGTTCCAAATTGGGGACAGTGAAGTATTGAACAGTTTTGCGTGCGACGGTTTTGCGTGCGTTTTCGAACAGTTTACGTGCCTTTATTCGTTACCGTTTCGTCGTTATTGTCGTGTTTTTTTCCTATTTCAATATGACAGTCATTTAACACTTAACGCGTTTCGCTTACCAAGTAAGCATCATCAGGAGATGACTAAAGTCCTCGCTTTGTCGTGTGAAGGTTCGTTTTGCGAATTTTCAAACTCCTGAACCGAACCTTGAGGAACAATCAGCCTAACTTCTGGTACAGAGTGGTGTCGTAAGCCAATCAGACTGGAGAAATCAAATATCAGTAGAATGATGGTTTTAGATGAAATTGAACTGAGGAATGTGGGTCGAATAATAATAATAATAGTGATAAAACATTAAAACTCAACTTGTGTTACAGAGTGGTGTCGGTCAGCCAATCAGAATGTTAGATGATATTGAACTGGGGAATGTGGGTCGAAAAATAATAATAATAATGATAAAAACACTTTGAAAGTGACATAGTCAGCGTAGGAGGTGGTGGCGTGGTAGAAAATGTGTGAGGATTTGTGGAAATGAATGAGTTATCAGAAAAAAAAATGGAGCAACTGTCAGAAAGGCACTAAGTTGTATATTCGCTGATAATCGAATCTTCGCTTACAGCACGTCAAATGGAAGGACAAAAATTCCAGAATTCATTGACGAGAGAATACAAAGATGGCGTAACATGTCAGAAAGACATTAAGTCACAATTTCACTCATGATATTTGGATCTTAACGTGCAGCACATCAAATGAAAGAGAAACGAATGCAGAATGTTATCGATAAAGAAAAAACAAAGATGACGCAACATGTTAGGAAGGAACGAAGCCACATCTCCGTTAATGACAATTGAATCTCAACGTGCAGTACATTGACTGAAAAAGAAAGAAAAATGCAGAATTCATCGACAGAGAAAAAAAACAAAGACAACGTAACATGTCAGAAGGGCAATGAGCCGTATTTTCGTTAATAATGATTTGTTCTCGACGTACATCAAATGAAATGGAAACGAATGCAGAATTCATCGACAGAGAAAAAACAAAGATGGCGCAACATGTCAGAAGTGCACTAACCTGCTTCTTCGTTAATAAAAGTCGCATCGTCACGTGCAGCATATCAAAGAAAAAACAAAAGAGGCAACCAAAAGGGCACTGAACCATATTTTCGTTATTAATAGTCGGATCGTCGCATTTGACATGTTTCATTCACTCAAAACCGAAATGTTTAGAAGATACCAAAGGAGATCTTACGGTGACTATAAGTTCTGGTATGCTTTGTTAGGTATCGAATGATGCGTGCAATTTCATTAATTCCAGCGACATGATTATTCCAAGACATATTGGTGTCCATTTGAACCTCAAAAAACTTATTGAAGCAGAAGGTGGAACCCCAAAAAAATAGGAGATATAGTACAAAAAGTCAGTGAAGAGCGTCATTTTTCTGCAGAAAAATGTTTGAATTTCTTCGCTTCTATCTACAGAAAGACAAAACCCAGGTACGGAACGCTTCTATCTACTGAAGTTAAGTATGTGTCGGTAGTGTGTAACGAAGGTTTCCATTAAATTCACTGGTTGCGCCCTCTGGAGAATGTTTGTTGCGATACACCATAGATGACAATATTTATTGTTTATCATTTCGAATCCGTTGAATACAAGGGGTTTGGAAATGACCACCAAACATTCAATATTATTGGGATTGAAGGGAGCTGATAGGTTAGGTGGAGTACCAAGGGGGCCGATAGGTTAGGTGGAGTACCAAGGGGGCCGAGAGGCGGAGTTCCACGCTTAAATCGCTACGATACTCGTTCCATCCAGCGGCCCCCTTGGTACTCCACCTAACCTATCGGCCCCCTTGGTACTCCACCTAACCTATCAGCTCCCTTCAATCCCAATAATATTGAATGTTTGGTGGTCATACAATGGGGATAATAATGGAAATATGGATAACGGGTGTTGGTCATAGAGCATCAAACACGTCTATAAAGCACTGAAACGTTATTTTTTTCTATTTCCAAACCCCTTGTATTCAACAGATTCGAAATGATAAACAATAAATATTGTCATCTATGGTGTATCGCAACAAACATCCTCCAGAGGGCGCAACCAGTGAATTTAATGGAAACCTTCGTTACACACTACCGACACATACTTAACTTCAGTAGATAGAAGCGTTCCGTACCTGGGTTTTGTCTTTCTGTAGATAGAAGCGAAGAAATTCAAACATTTTTCTGCAGAAAAATGCCGCTCTTCACTGACTTTTTGTACTATATCTCCTATTTTTTTGGGGTTCCACCTTCTGCTTCAATAAGTTTTTTGAGGTTCAAATGGACACCAATATGTCTTGGAATAATCATGTCGCTGGAATTAATGAAATTGCACGCATCATTCGATACCTAACAAAGCATACCAGAACTTATAGTCACCGTAAGATCTCCTTTGGTATCTTCTAAACATTTCGGTTTTGAGTGAATGAAACATGTCAAATGCGACGATCCGACTATTAATAACGAAAATATGGTTCAGTGCCCTTTTGGTTGCCTCTTTTGTTTTTTCTTTGATATGCTGCACGTGACGATGCGACTTTTATTAACGAAGAAGCAGGTTAGTGCACTTCTGACATGTTGCGCCATCTTTGTTTTTTCTCTGTCGATGAATTCTGCATTCGTTTCCATTTCATTTGATGTACGTCGAGAACAAATCATTATTAACGAAAATACGGCTCATTGCCCTTCTGACATGTTACGTTGTCTTTGTTTTTTTTTTCTCTGTCGATGAATTCTGCATTTTTCTTTTTTTTTTCAGTCAATGTACTGCACGTTGAGATTCAATTGTCATTAACGGAGATGTGGCTTCGTTCCTTCCTAACATGTTGCGTCATCTTTGTTTTTTCTTTATCGATAACATTCTGCATTCGTTTCTCTTTCATTTGATGTGCTGCACGTTAAGATCCAAATATCATGAGTGAAATTGTGACTTAATGTCTTTCTGACATGTTACGCCATCTTTGTATTCTCTCGTCAATGAATTCTGGAATTTTTGTCCTTCCATTTGACGTGCTGTAAGCGAAGATTCGATTATTATCAGCGAATATACAACTTAGTGCCTTTCTGACAGTTGCTCCATTTTTTTTTCTGATAACTCATTCATTTCCACAAATCCTCACACATTTTCTACCACGCCACCACCTCCTACGCTGACTATGTCACTTTCAAAGTTTTTTTATCATTATTATTATTATTTTTCGACCCACATTCCCCAGTTCAATATCATCTAACATTCTGATTGGCTGACCGACACCACTCTGTAACACAAGTTGAGTTTTAATGTTTTATCACTATTATTATTATTATTCGACCCACATTCCTCAGTTCAATTTCATCTAAAACCATCATTCTACTGATATTTGATTTCTCCAGTCTGATTGGCTTACGACACCACTCTGTACCAGAAGTTAGGCTGATTGTTCCTCAAGGTTCGGTTCAGGAGTTTGAAAATTCGCAAAACGAACCTTCATACGACAAAGCGAGGACTTTAGTCATCTCCTGATGATGCTTACTTGGTAAGCGAAACGCGTTAAGTGTTAAATGACTGTCATATTGAAATAGGAAAAAAAACGACAATAACGACGAAACGGTAACGAATAAAGGCACGTAAACTGTTCGAAAACGCACGCAAAACCGTCGCACGCAAAACTGTTCAATACTTCACTGTTCCCAATTTGGAACGTTAACTCTACAATACGACTCAGCATTATTTCTGCCAAAATTCGATAGAGAAGGGTTATGGGGGGTTCCAAACGAAGTATTTCAAATATTGATTCACGCTGTATGTATGCGCTTATATTTCGTAGAATTTTCAATACGATTTTCACCACACTATGGCAAAATTTCCAACATGTGTGGGCTATTATTTCTCCAAACTGAAACTCACTTTCCAAATGTAACTGATATATCAATCGCAAACGTGTAATGATTTCGATATATTTTGAGGTAATAATATTTAATATCGAACGAATAGTTATAAAGAAAGCTTTGGACACCGAATGAATTTCTTAATACCTGTTGATGATCTTGACCTTCCCTAATATTTATGAACATTCATATTATGCTTAAGTTGTAACTTTGCCCCGGTCAACGTACTACGACAAAATGCTTGATGTGCATTCATGCAACAGTATTTGAAGATAGTTTTATATTCCTATATATATTATAATCGTATCAATTTTGATAACTATGAACTTGGAATAACGAAAGATGGAATTGTGAATACTGTGTGTTTTTGTGTCAGAATATCGAAGTTGAGGTTAAAATATCTTTCTTTGTTATGTTTATATGTACAAGAACTCAGAACTCCGAACAATTGAAACTCAGGTTATCTACACATAATAGACTCGTTCGGTATCTATATCAAAGGATGCTATTTTGAATGGGAATTTCGAAAAAACTATAATACGAAATGAATTTCCAAATATCACACTTGAAATTTAATGACAAATGTCAATAATCTATAATAATGTCCTGAATAAAATTCAAGATATAAAATGCCACTTTTTGTTATATCGAGCCAACGAATCAGAATTTAAAATGACTGACAAACTTATTTCCTTTATTTCTAAAATGTCCTGTTTTTGTCAACTTAGTATCTTTCAATATGATGTTTCTTCATCTCTATAAAATCTGGTATATAATTTTTTGTTATTGCATATTTTTGACAACTTTCCCTGTATAAGATAAGTTTTCATTTTCAAAAAAAGATGTGTGTGATATGTATTCTATTTATTTTGGTAGTATATTATAAAGCCATTTATATAAAATATCAACGTTATTGAGACTGCAGCCGAACAAATTTCCTTTGAAATGACCCATACAGAACGGCGTGTTTTTCTTGAATTTTGGAACACACCACGATGAATCTTCAAAGTCTTCCAAATTCATTACGGTTGTGTATATATTGAATAGACGCAGTTTGTCCAACAAATCACTGAATATCGATAAATTCAAGCCTCTATAGATTGAAAAAAATGGAAACTGCTTAGATTTGAAACTCGTTCTGGAAAGATTGCTATGACGGTTTTGAATGTTGTTGTTGAGATGACTCTGACTGATACTGCACACGTTGATGTATTATTCTGAAATAAATTCGATTTTTCAATAAAAAATACACTGAAATAAATTCGATTTTTTAATAAAAACATACAATTTTTTGGCAACAGAGAGGGTAATGTCTTTCATGAAGTAATTGCTACACTTATAATGAAAATAAAAAATCAAGTGTCATTCAAAATAAAGAATTCAAAACACATATTCTGCACGTACTAAGTGAAGGAAAAATATTGTATGGAAACACTACTTTATGCGGATCATATCTGTGAGTGAGAATTTTTGACTCGAAAGAAAAATATTGTATACACCCAAAAACTCTTTGCCTATAAAACAAAGAAAAAATTGGAAACAGTACTAACCTTAATTTTGTACAATCTCAAATGAAACGACAAGATTCGGTTTCCCAATGTCCATTAACCCTTTGAACACAATAGCGTATTTTCCTGATGAAAATTCTTCTAAGTGAGGACGATACGCCTCCGTCACTCGGTGGGGTAGAAATGATACTTTATCACCCAAATCCAACAAGACCGCCTCACCAAATTTTCCTTTCACGATTTTGGCAGTGAATATCCTCTGCGGCATCTCCACAGGCAAATCTGCAACTTTGATACTTGGCTTTCTCTTGACGATCGAACTTGCATTCAACTTTTGCAAATCCATCTGCGAAAAATAAAAAATGAAAGCTTTATGTTTTGATTCACAATATATGCGAATACTATCTCAAACAAACCACGACATGTAAAACATTCCACTGAAATCATCCAACATGAAAAATTTTGGAAATCAAAGGATTCAACAATTCTCAACAACTTTCAATTGAATTACATTTGAATAAATTCATCTGAGGAAAAAGTCAAACTTAAAACACTTACTTTCAAATAGAAATCGGCGCACTTGTCACTGGTATCACTTTCAACGGATGCAACTAACCCATTTCGCCATGCATAACGTATTTATAGTAAAATAAGTGATGACATATTTTAAAATGAAACGAAGAGCCTTTGTTTCGTCGCTTTTAGAACTGCATATCTCCGGATGCAGATTCGGCATTGGCAGTGATCAATGTCACCTTGGGTTTGAATATAAAAATTAGTGATGACATATTCTCAAATGAAACAAAAGAAAATCAAAGAGTCTTTGTTAGATGCCTATTCAGCGTTGACATTGATCCATGTCACCTTGGATTTGAATAGCGCAACAAACACATGAATTCTGCTTTTTTCTTCCCCATTTTATTTGAAGTACTACATGTGATGATGCGACTATTATTAGTGAAGATACAACTTTGCGCCCTCTTGGCATCGTCTCCGTTCTTTTCTCTGTTGATGAATTCTGCATTCGTTTCCCTTTCATTTTATGTGCTGCACGTTGAGATCCAACTATCATTAACAAAGATGTTGCTTAGTGTCACTCTGACATACTGCACCATATTTGTTTTTTCTCTGTCGATGAATTTTGCATTTCTTTTTCTTTCATTTGACGTGCTGTACGTGATGATTCGACAATTATTAACGAAAATGTGGCTTTGTGCCCTTCTGACATGTTGCGTCAGATTTGTTTTTTCTCTGTCGATGAATTCTGCATTCGTTTCCCTTTCATTTGATGTGCTGCACATTGAGATTCAACAATCATTAATGAAGATGTGGGTTAGTGCCCTTCTGACATGTTGCACCATATTTGTTTTTTCTTTATAGATGAATTCTGCAATTCTTCTTCTTTCATTTGACATGATGTTCGTGACGATCCGAAGTTTTTTCAATGATTCTCTTTGTAATTCTTCCTATGCTGTTTCACATTAGGCGCTCGATATTATATTTTTTATAGTCTACAAATTGAATCATTTGAAATGAGTACCCACACCGACTTGTTGCGACTAGTATAGCGAAAATAGGTTATGAGGTCCTTTTGGCTTCGTAAAATGATTAACTATGTTTTTTGACATCTAAACGAATCCATTGATGTCAAAATCATCGAAATCGGAGGACCGGAAGTGAAAACCGAAAGTGGTCGTTTTTTGATGGATTCGAAACCTTCTCACCCTAAGGAATCCAAAAATACCATATGTTTCAGTATACGATGATTATTTCATTTTTTTGTCAACAAATTATGTGTTTTGAATCAAACTTTTGCAATTACATTACACTCGTAGTTGTTCATAACCCAACAACTTTTAATTTCAAATATGTTCAATGATTTTCTTCAAATGTGCAATTCTTTCTATGCTATTTCACATTAGGCGCTCGATATTATACTTTTCATAATATACAAATGAAATCATTTGAAATGAGTACCCACATCGGTCCGTTGCTGCTAGTATAATGAAAATAGGTTATAAGGCCCTTTTGGCTTCGACAAATGATTAATTATGTTTCATGACATCTAAACGAATCCATTGATGTTGAAATCATCGAAATCGGAGGACCGGAAGTGAAAACCGGAAGTGGTCGTTTTTTGATGGATTCGAATCCTTCTCACCCTAAGGAATCCAAAAATACCATATGTTTCAGTATACAATGATTTTTTCATTTTCTTTGCCAATAAATTCTGCGTTTGGATCAAGCTTCTGCAATTGGAATAAACTTATAGTTGTTCATAACCCAACATTTTTCAATTACAAGTTTTTTCAGTGATTTTTGTTGAATTTGCAATTCTTCCTATGTTATTTCACATTAGGCGTTGGATATTATATTCATTACGCCATATTTGTTTTTTCTCTGTCGATGAATTCTCCATTTCTTATCTTTTCATTTGACGTGCTGTATGCGACGATCCGATCATTATAAGTGAATATACAACTCAGTGCCCTTCTGACAGTTGCGCTATTATTCTTTGTAATAACTCATTCATTATCACACACGCCACCACCTATCACGCTGACTACGTCACTTTCAAGCTTTTAATGTTTTATCACTATTATTATTATTATTCGACCCACATTCTCCAGTTCAATTTCATCTAGCACAATCAATCGAGCGATATTTGATTTCTCCATTCTGATTGGCTGACCGACACTACTCTGTAACAGAAGTTAGATTGGGTGTTCCACAAGGTTCCGTTCAAGAGTCTGAAAATTCGCAAAATGAATCTTCATATGACAAAGCATGGACTTTAGTCATTCCCTAATGATGCTAACTTGGTTAGCGAAACGCGTTAAATGATAAATGACTGTCATATTGAGACACGAAAAACCGTTACGACAATAACGATGAAACGATAACGAATGAACGCACGAAAAACGCACGAAAAACGATCGTAAACGCACGAAAAATGATCGAAAACGCACGGAAAACCACGTATTTTGAAATGTCATTGTCGAATACTTCACTCTCCCATTGCCCTCACGTTGAGTCCACAAAGCTCAACCTCTCGACATTTTTGGATCTCCTCTTTCTCCTGATGATGCTAACTTGGTTAACAAATTTACGAGACTTCCGACATGTTGGAACGCTAGACTTCTGTTGAATCGACATGTTTTTTCCTTAAATGATGTATTTTGAAACGCCCTGTATACACATTAATATCATATTTCAAATCGACATGTTTTTTCCTTAAATGATATATTTTGACGCACCCTGTACACTTCGACGTCATATTTGTTTTTCAATGATGTATTTTGAGATACCTTGTACACATTGAGGGATCGCACGTTGAAAACTTACAGCCTCGTGGAACTGTTATGTTTTTTCTTAAATGATGTATTTTGACGCACCCTGTACACTTCGACGCCATGTTTGTTTTCAATGATGTATTTTGAGATACCTTGTAACATTGAGGGATCACACTTTGAAACGATACAGCCTCATTAATCTGTAATGTTTTTTCTGAAATCTGATTCATTGTTATAAAATATATCACTTTCGCGCTTCCAATTTCCGTCGAGTAGTTCACGATTAATTCCGAAACCGGCAACGCTACATTACTCCATAAACAATGATTTATTGTACAACTGGCAACGCCGAACCTGCCATGCTGGCATGTATTGACATTTGACAGATGCAGTCTTATGAGTCTAGTGTTTACAGTGTCCTTCTTCAACCAATAGATAGTTCAGCTAGTGACTCATAGATGACTCTGTGTGTTCTATAACTTAATTTTCAAACCGGCAACGCTACATTACTCCATAAACATTGATTTATTGTACAACTGGCAACACCTGCTTGCACTAGCAACCGGTAAATCTCGATACCATCTCCATCTCTCTTTGCATCGATTACGTCACACGCGCCTCTCGCTCTTACACACACATACACATCTTTACATGAAATATTAATTATTTCCCAAATCTTAGTATATTTTCCTATCTTCAATATGATAATGACGATTACATTCTACGGAAATCAAAAATAAAAATGCTGTCAAGTATAATGAATGAGTCAATTTCGGTCCTGACAAAACTAACGCTATAAATACCCAACATTCGCAGTTAAATTCAATATCTTACGATGGTGTAGAGGCTAAGGACAATGTCTACGGCGCGGACGACCCAGGTTCGAATCTCATAACTATAAACTTTTTTTATTTAAAATCACGTGACTGAAGGGGACCGAGGGAGCTGATAGGTTAGGTGGAGTACCAAGGGGGCCGATAGGTTAGGTGGAGTACCAAGGGGGCCAAGGGGCGGAGTTCCACGCTTAAATCGCTACTATACTCGTTCCATCCTGCGTCGATGACGTCACACGTTTCCCCCTCACAGACACCGTCCTGCACCCTCATTGACATTTGACAGTTGCACAGACACCGATCCGTATTGACAGACATCATAAAACCGGCAACTGCGCATACTGCGTCGCATGACAACACCCATATGTCTAGTGTTTACAGTGTCCTTCTTCAACCAATAAAGAGTTCAGCTAGTGACTCATACGAGGCGCTAGGATTAGTGTTCACAGTGTCCTTCTTCAACCAATAGATAGTTCAGCTAGTGACTCATAGGTGGCGCCAGTGTGGTGTACTCGCGACGATGCATCTGGGTCACGTGACAATTTGGAGCGCTCTGATTGGACTCTGTCGTACGCGTGACCTTGAAAGGAACCAAAAACACCAGAATGGACCTTAGCCATTTTCCATGTTAATCTCCATAAGGAATGAGCCAGAACTCCTATAGCCTATTTACTAATGACCAAACTCCTGTCTACAGAAGATCGGAAATGGCCTAACTTCTCACCAACCAATTTGTGGTGAAATTCAATGAAGAATTACTAGATATTTCAACTGAAACTATTATTTGTATGCTTCATAAATCACCAAGTTTCATTTTGAAAAATATTATTGAATAATACTCACTTTTGAACGTACATTTCAACACATAACAAGAGAAGACATGCACACACACTTTGCTCTCTGTGTTGAAACTGGGAGTTCGGCAATTTGCTCATTGAATTTGAATGCAGTGGAGATTCGCCAAACGCGTTTCGTATATTTGAGCGCAAAGAGTTGTATTTTGATGATAGAACGACTGTCAATAGATGAGGTGGTCGTTTGACTACCAGAGGGCAGCGAAAGCTCGATTTCGGCATAAAGTGGAGTTAGGACATTTGCATCTTAGGCCGACGATTAGTCGCTCTTTCACGATAATTTCAACGATTTTTCCCAAAAAAGGTATAATTGAAATAGGCCGTTAATTATCAGAGGAATTAGAGTCTCCATTTTTGTGGATGGGTATTACCTTACTGAATTTAAATACATCTGGAAAATGTCCTTCACTCAAATAGCGATTTATGAGAACTGTTAGACGTTCTACAAGAATGTTCATAGTTTCTTTATGGATTCGACTGTTTGAATGATAAATGTCATAATAATTTGTGTGCACTACATCTTCGTGAAACAGCATGAAAAAAGAATCACACGGTTTGGAAAATCTACTTGAATAGTCTAACGTACTGGTATTTCATCTCGGAAGAGATTTAATTATATTTTCGGCTATATTTGAAAAAATATATTAAATTCGTTTGGATTGATAGTAGTAGTATTTTTATTGACCATATTTAAAGAGTTTCGTTCAAAATTGATCAGTCTCCACGTATCTTTGACTTTGTTATTTGACATTTGAATGACATGGTCGTAGACGTTTCTTTTGGGCAATTTTTTTTTACTTTGGTATCTTCGTATGTATTCTACGAAAATAGCTTTATCTTTAGGATTTTTTTAAGAGATGCTGACTGTTTGAAGTGTTCTCAATGTATTCCTCATTGGGCGCAAATCATCATTGAGAAGGTTTATTGGTCTTTTGAGATGTTCTTTTTAAGATTTCTTCGAAGGGAAAAATTTGGAAACAAGATTACTATAAGTATTATTGTAGGTTTCTGCTAACACTTCTAATGGATTTTTGTCATCATAGAAAATATGCCAGTTAATAAGTTAAAGAGCTTAACCCGCTTGGTTTATTTGTTTGTACCATTTAATCTCGACGTTACACATCTGTTGAAAAAAAATCTGTTTGAAATATGTTTTTCCGTTAACCAGCTGTCGCACCCCTACGAGCGACAACCCTCAGAAGTTGAAACTTGTGCGATCTAAGTATTAACGAGGTCTTACCTTGTAACGTGTGATTCCTAACACGGAATATGAGTGTATTGCCCTATATGATCTGAAATACAGGGATCGCAAAGACTGACAACACACTCAGAGTCATAGAGATTACTTATAATATTGTCAATGCAACTAGAAAATGTGGGACCTCTTCGTGTGAGAGTAGTGATCTTGGGTTCAAGACCAAAGAATCTAAAATATTCAGCCAAGTTCTAGAAATGTAATCCATTTCATTTATGTCAATATTGAAATCTCCAATAACGAATATCCTTTTGTATTGATCTGAAATATTTGTGATAATTTCTTCAACTTTATTGAAAAATAAGCTATAGTTTTGGGACAAAGAGAACCTATATGTGGTAATCAGGACAGTATTAGATTCAATCAACATGATTTCACAGAAGTCTGCATGTTGTTCAACACGAAACGATTCTTAAAGGAGTGGTTTACAAGTTATTTTGCCATTTACATATATCGCAGCACAACCCTGTTGCATAGTTTTTCTGCAATAACATGATATAAGGTTGAAATTGTGAATATTCAAAATATTCAAGCAGTCTATATTCAGCCAATGTTCAGTCAAGCAAATAATATCATGAGGCTTATCTTCAAGAATGATATATTGAATGTTCAAATGAAAAATCTTCGAAGAGTTTTCCTGAAGATTTTCTGTAGAATCGTTTATCCTAAAAAACTTAGTGGTTGGAATGCACCAGCTTCTCCTGACTTAGTGTGATCACTCAGGAATCTCTTGCCTTTTCTGAAGTCAAATCTTTCAAAACCAATCTTTTTTGACCAAAAGTTGGAATCATACACTATTTGTAAATGTTCTGGGCTGACGCCAATTGTAAATGATTGATTGTCAGGACGGGGATTTGCAAACTCCAGCTTTTTTTACACTCACATCTTGTGATTTTAACTTATTTTGCAGGAATTGAGTTATATTATCATGTGTTGTGTTATCTGGAACTTTGATGATATATAACAAAATTTTTTTGTTTTCCGTTTTTCCACGAATATTTTTATCTCCCTCGCCTGTGCCATAATTTGTTTTTCCTTCCTTTCTTTACCTTCTTTTTGGCTCAGTTACATAATTTTTTTCTTCCCCATTTTGATTCATTACTATGTTTTTATCTTAGTTTGAACCTTCCGCTAATTCACAAAGGTTTGACTGTACTGTATGAGGAGGGAAGTTATTTACCGTTTGATTAATAGGAGATTTAATTTCCCTTCGTAACAATATACTGAATGCATTTGTGCTTTGGCTGTTTTTTGTGATCGTTTGACTATAAGATATCTTCAAGGTACTATTCACTTGTGGAAAATACATTTAATGAATGGGACTCTTCGTGGAAATAGGAACAAAAAAAAATGGAACTGAGACTTGTTGTATTCTATTTTTTGTATTAGGAATAAGTATCTACCTATGACCCTCATGAAGAGAATTCAATTTGAATGAAATTTCTGGGGCTGTGATTGAATTAACTAACCGTATGAATGCTTTGTTATCCGAGTATGTGCTGATGGGGTCATGAGACAATTATTTCGTCCCAAAATTCCGAAGAACCTCATTGAAAATGAAATTGATTTATGTAAGTGAAATTTCATAACGTATCTCCTCCATATTACATTGTGTAGCGTTCCTATAAATGAAATATGTATGATTTTCTATTAAAAAACGTATTTTCGTAAGATTCAGTGTTCGTACGAAAGTAGTTGTTTCGAAAGGATTTCTTCCTATCGTGTATTTCAATGTTTATGTGAAAGCAGTTATTTGAAATGTTTTTTTTTTCATTTTGTATCTGATTCACATACATCAATAAAGAATTTTCAATTTTTCACTTTCTGATGGATTCCCATTTTTCACGGTTCATTGATAGAGAAATAGAAAGCCAAAAGCTACATTTTTCAAAAACCATTATCCCCTGAATATATCTTCTTTTTAATTCAATTGTAGATTTCTGTCTCAAGTCAATCAATAATGCGAATGTTAATATGAATTTATCAAACAGAAAGTAATAATAATAATAATAATATTCATTAGTCTCAAGAAACACACAGTTTTTAGACACGTCAATACAATTTCTAAAATAGGTTTGAGACGGTAAGATTTGTCAATATAGTTTTAAAAAAATGCTTGTAGATAAATTAGATTTACAAAAAAAATACAAGTTAACAAGATAAAATTCCAATCTTACAAGACTTGACTAAGATGTAAAGCCATGAGCTTTTACAAATTATAAACACATAGCTAACGTATTATATATATTCGAAGTTGAGTGAAAGTTCGGGAGGTGACCACAAAAGTGTCTCTTTCTTCTTGTTTGGTTAATATTTTCTTCAATAAGTTTTTGAATCTTCTAAATGGCAAGTTACGAAATTCGGCAGATAAGGCATTGTATAGCTTAATTCCTATATTATCTGTTCTTTTCAACCTATTAGCTGTAGAAACAAGATTTGATTTATTTCTTGTATCATGTTGGTGTATATCCTTGTGAGCAACTACATTCAACAAGTTTTGTTGAACAAGAAGCAGATTTTCATAGACAATAACTGAATATAGATGGTAAATTTACTAGCTTACTTCCTATTGAGTATGGAGTTCCCCATGGGTCGATATTGGGACCGATCCTTTTTCGATTTACTTCAATGATATAAGATTCAGTGACACAAGTGCTAACTTCGTGCTGTTTGCTGATGATACAACTGTATCAATTTCTGGAAATAATATTGATACTTTGCGTACTACATTCGAGGATACTCTGACAAATGTCAGTGAGTGGTTTGCCGTAAATAATCTTAAACTTAATGAAGATAAGAGCCAAACAGTCATTTTTTCGTTGCGCGAAGTGCCAGATATCAGTAACCCTGAATATGTTAGGTTTCTAGGTGTATACATTGACTCCAAATTGACTTGGAATGTAAATATTGATAGACTTATAGTCAAAATATACAAGAATACTCATCTCCTGAGGAACTTACAAAAAGCGGTATCAAAACCAGTTCTTAAAACAGCTTTCCATGGGATTATTCAATCTCACATATCGTATTCAGTACTTGACTGGGGCCATGTGCCCAATGCATCAGATTTATTTGGCATCCAGAGAAGAGCAATTGGGATTCTTGATAACCTTTCTTACAGGCAAGACTGTAGAAGTAGCTTCATAAATAATAAAATACTTACACTTCCATCATTATATATATTGCAATGCCTGCTACATGTTGAAAAACATATAAGAGGTTATACTACACATGATACAATCCACAATTATAACACTTGAAATAATTCAAATCTGTATCTCCAGAACCATAGAGTCAACAGAACCAGAACTGGCGTAAATTATTATGCTCCAAAAATGTATAATTCGCTTTCCCAAAATATCAAAAATCTACCTTTGAAGGAGTTCAAATACAGAATCAAAAATTTTTTTATTAAAAAAGCTTTTTATTCCTTAGATGAATATTTTAGTGATGGTTTTCGAGACATGTAACACCACTTAATCATATATATTTTAACTTGTTTTATATTTCTATTTCATAGTTAGTTTGTTTTATCTGCACAAATGTATGTATATCTATAGTAATTGTCCATTTAACCATTCAAGTTATCTGAATATTTTATATTTTGTATTTATAGATGAGCAATATCTGTTATAACCTGTGTAAACTTTGTATTAGCACCAAATATATACTACTACTATAGGGTCATTATTTTAAGTTTTACAAATATTGGTCGACACTTTTCATCATAACTGGCATCCATTTCAGGTTGGAATCTATTTGTACTTCCGAAAATTTGGTAGAATTTTTGTTAACTCGATTCAAGAAAATTGTTTCGAAAGTTAGAGTTTCTGTTTTTTGTTCATTGAGAATCAAGTCATTTGGTGTGAACCTTGATCGAGCTTTCTCTAATATGTCAGTAGGAATCATATGAGGATTATCTATTTTATATATTTTTTTGCTCTAGGTTGCATCATCTGCATACAATATAGTTTCTATGCCTGACGAGTTCATCATGTGATGTAGGTCGTTGATATATATTAGAAACAGAAGTGGCCCCAATATTGACCCTTGTGACAATTCTCTCAATATTTTTCTTTTTTCACTTTTGGTTATTTCCTAGATCAACAATTTGATATATTTCGTTAAGGTATGACTTCATCATGTCCAGGCATACAACTCTCACTCCGTAGAAATCTAATTTGGCCAATAAAATCGAGTGATTCACCGAGTCGAATGCTGAAGTAATTTCTGTGAAAACGCTCACATATTTTTCTTGGTTATCAAAGGCGTCTTTCATAATATTTGTAAGAAAGTTTATTGCATCAGACGTCGATTTTCCTTTCCGAAATCCAAATTGATGAAGACTCAGAAGATTATATCAAAGTATATTACCAGTTGTTCGTAAATTATGTGTTCGAAAATCTTTGAAAAAGTTGGCAGTATTGCTATCTATCGAAAATTTTTTGGTTCAGATGTAACACACTGTCACCCTCACTGGTATACACCGGGTGACAGTGTTCCATGTAAGTACAATTTATTACCATTCATTCAAAGTAGAACTCATGTGAATGATATCTGATTCTTATTCCACAACAAATGTTTGAAATACAAACTGAGTAGAGAAAAGTATCTTTTATGTAATTCAGTGTTCATATAGAAGTATTTGTTTCGAAAGAATTTTTTTCTTTCGTGTAATTCAATGTTTATATGAAAGTAGCTGTTTCAGGAGGACTTTCTTTCGGTTTGTGTCTGAAAGTTACTCCTTCCTCTCTTTGGAATATTCTCTCATCCCCTTTTCTATATCAGATGGAGTAGTAGAAAGCCAAAAACTTTTTTTCCCAAAAATCAACTTATTTGTGTTCATTTTTTTATCCATAAAAGCAATAGGGTCAACATCAGATTTGGGGTAGTGCAGTAGAGTTGTGTTTATGTTATTGATGAAGAAGTCATTCATTTGGTTAGCTGTCAGATTTTCTGGTTCATTTAAGATTTTGTTTTTTCGACCTGTTTCGGAGTTAATGATTTGCCACACAGTTTGGCTGTAATTATCTGTTTTACTTAATATACTGTGGTGATGTGCTTTTTTAGCCTCCAATAGTGACTCCTGATATTGTAGTTTACAAATTTTATAGATGTTTTTATGTTATTCAGATGGATTTTGCCTTTGTATAACATATGCAAGCATTAAAATATCTTTTGAGGTTTTAACCTCAGGGCTTATCCATTTTGATGCTCTCTTTGATTCAAATTTTGCTTCAGTGAGTGGAAAGCTAATGTTATAATAAAACATAAATGAGATTTCAAAGTTACTGAATTTTTCTTTAGCATCATTTCTTGTATATACACTGGACCAATCTTCTTTTCGCTGATATGACTTTGATGTTTCTATATTATTGGTTGTATACTTTTTTGATAGTTTACTTTCACTGTGTTTACTCGACTCCACTTCAACTTTGTCTATCAAACTCAAGGGATGATCGGATAGTCCTAGAGGCAACATGGATACTTTGGCAAGATCATTATTACTAAATATGTTATCAAGACAATTTCCTTTGATATAGGTATTTTCGTTTATCATTTGATGTAGACCTAATGACATGGAGTTGTGTTATCTTTTGAGTACTTAAATCATTGATATCATTGAAATGTACATTGAAATCACCTACCAAGTAAATGCATACATTATTTTTGAATCATCTGCATTTTCCAATATTTCGTTCATCAAAAATAGAAACTGATCCAGATTTTTATAATCAGGAGTCCTGTATACATTTATCAATATCAGATTCAGATGTTTCACATAACATGCTGAGACTTCACAAATCTGTTCAGTTGAGTATTTAATAATATCAGTGAGCTCAATGGAATTGATATCATTGTGTATGTAAATGCAAGACCCTCCATTTTTTTTTATTTTTACAAAAGTAACTTATTATTCTGAATTGTGAAAAATTATAATAATCGATATCATTTTGTGTCAGCCAGTGTTCTGTGAGGCAGACAAACTTTATTGTTGTGTTAAGGTTCAGAAGATGTTCAATAGCTGAAACTATGTTTCTAAGACACTGAATATTCTGATAGAAGATAGAGACACTTTGGAGAGAATTGCCGGTATGGCTGTGAGAATGTGTAATATTGTCATTTTTTATGTTCACTGGTTTCTGTTTGTTGCTATGTCCTTTGGGGATAATCCAAGAAACGTTTCCCTAATTCAAAATTGAAACGATTAAACAGTATATTTTCTGCCCAAAATTCCGATCCATAAACTTGCTGCTGAAAATGAGGTTCTACACCAACCATGAATGATTGATTATTTTGTTTTGTGGTTTGGATAGGTAGTTTTCTATCTGGCTTTCCATCGATTCATTTCGTCCATGTATGTACTTTTTTATGTTGTCATCTGTTATGTTGTCGGGAACCCTTGTGATAAAGAGCCATATTTTCTTTCCAGTTGATACATTTCCAGTCATTTGACTGTCTCCTTCCCCACTGCCAATTTTGAAACATCTTCTTCTCCTTGTAACTATTTTGAAATCGTTCATCTCTTCGTCATTGTTAGGTTTATTTCCATTCATCGGAGAATAGTTTATTGCCAGTTTTATGATTTCATCACATTTCTGTTTTGTCTGAATTTCCATCAGTTCTGCAGAAAGTTGATTCAATTGTATACCAACATCACCCTGTGTATTTGAGCTTTCTGTTTGTTTTGTTTTGGTAAGCAAATTGTTACTTTTGTAGGAAGTATTAATCACCTTTTTGCTGGTTGTTGGTATCGTGTCCTCATTTTTTTCGTCCATTGTTTTTAATACTGTATCGGAATATTGGTTTTGTGAGTTAAATTTACTTCCTTTTTGGTTGCATCTTGCCATTTCAGCCTCCACATAGGAAATTTTTTCGTTTAATAGTAGAATTGATTGAGCTTTGTTTTTGATGATTGTGTCCTTATCAATTATGATTTGCCATAGGAGTGAATTTTCTTCTTTCAGGTATGCTTCTTCTGATAGATATACATTTTTATTTGAATTGTCAACTTGGGATTCGAAAACGTGTTTACACTCTGTTTTTTCCTGCTTGCTAGATTGTTCAATGCATGAGGGGTAGAAAATTTGTGCACATTTGCTGCACTTCATTTTGTCTTTAACAATTTTTGAACAATGTTTACACTTTGTTAATTCAAATTCACTGAAGAGAAGTGACACAGCACCTTCTTTCGTCACCATTTGAAGTATATGAGTGTAGTATATGAAGTGTATGAGTAGTAGTCTTTCGCGAATGTATATTTGATTTATTCTTTCTCTTGAGTTATTGTTCACTCTTGAACTCAAGTCGTTTCAATAATCGTATTCATTAATGAGAAAACTGCTCAAATTTGAATACAATTTAGAATTGGTTGAAGGCCAATTTGGTGCGATACCTATAGAACCCACGTTTAAATTTAACTTTATAAGAAACATTCCAAACTGTGTAGGTACTCGTATGTGATTAGTTACAAACCGTGCTGGTGTAGAAATCCGCAACAAATGGAAACTTTCTTTCACGAGGGAAAACGGGCGCTGAATCAATATTCCAAAAATCCACCAAGTCGACTGAAAAATATTGGAAAAGTATTAGGAAACGATCAGTTGTTACTTGAAGACCAATCAATCGAATCCTCGTGAAGTAGCTTCACTTGAAATTTTTTTTCCATTCCATATTCTAAATTTTCTTCACAATTTCATTTCATTTTCATTTCAATTGTTTGTTTATACATGATTGATAGTTTACGTATCGGTAATAACAATCATCTCTAACCATATTCAATACCATTTCAAGTCACGATAATTTGTTTTCCCCACAAAATTGGATGTCTTCATTCGAGTCATGCTATTGAAAAACAAAAATAATGTCTGTGGTCATTTCCAGAACGGAGTAACTACACCCAAAACTTTTCATGAGAACTGAATAAAATTCAGCTCACGAAAGTCGCTCCGTTGAACATTTAATTCTAAGTAATTAAACTCTGCTCCTGAATAAGATAACTTTCCAAGGTGTAACTCGAAAATAACTTGTGAAATAGTATAAAAGTCTTTTGCAAGCAGTGTCAAATTTCGAGCTGAATTTCAGAAATAGTACTAGTATCATTTTGGTTGACTTATCAGTTATGTGAATTGCAGAAATGGACAGAGGCACTTTTCAATGTGATCGACAAGTATCTACACAAAAACATTTGTTTTTATGAATGAAAAAGTGACTTCATCAAAAATGTGATACGAGAAAGTGACAATAAATCAAGAACCACCTGGAATCTTCCAACAACAAGGCAGGAAGCAGCAACACTCTTTTACCTAATGCTCATGAGGAAGGGGTAAATCTAGCAAATAATTTTAATGTTTATTTTGTAAACTCTGCACAGGCTATCGAGAGTAGTCATAACAAGTTGAACAAACCACAACTCGATATTCCTTCATCCAGTGAGTGAAGAGGAAATAATTCAAGATAGCTATAAACTCAAAAATAAAATGGGAAGTGGTATATACAATGTACCATCGAAAGTTATAAAAAAGCATATCCCATCGTTATTACCAGTTTTATGCCATATTTTAAATAACTGTCTAGTATCCGGTACCTATCCAGAATAAAACAAACTGGCCATAGTTATACGCATATACAAAAAAGGTGAACGAACTGACATGAATAACTACAGACCAATAAATTTGTTAACAGCTTTTTTTTCAAATTATTTAAAGTGATTATGTCAATGAGAATTATGAACTATTTTGTGGCACATGGTTTGTTCAATGATTTCCAGCATGGTTTTCTCAAAAGGAAAAGTATCGAAACAACTTTGCTCAAGTTCGTGGATGAAATTCAACACTCAATTGAACAAAACTCTTATGCCTGTAGTTGTCTTCCTAGACCTCAAGGCGTTCGACTGTAATGATCTTCCCATTTTCCTTTGAAAGCTTTTCAATTATGGAATCAGAGAAAATACCTTGAACTTCTTGAAATTGTATTTGAGTAACAGGATGCCAGAAGTACATATCAGGCAACAAAATAATGATTTTTTCTCAGGTTTTACTGAAATAGAAAAAGCCGTACCATAGAGAAGTGTGTTTGGGCCTTTGCTATTTATCATATTATTATATAAATGATTTTTCTGAAAGTTACGAACAGTCAATGCAGCAATGCCGATTAGTCCAATCTCAATTAGTAGCAGTAGTAAACAGGAACCTAAATTTGTTAAAATCAATTTGTAAAAATCAATTTCAAATAGCATTTCTATAGCATACACATATTTTACTGACAACAAGTTAATATTTTACTGACAACAAGTTATTATTAAACACATCTAAAACATACCGCATTCTGTTCGAAACTGTTCACAAAAATATTACTATTCCGGAGTATGTTCATCTCAGTAGTGGAAGACTAGATATATCAACAAATACAAAAGTGTAAGGAATTTATATAAATGATAAACTGAATTATAAGGTACATATTGACTATCCCGCAAAATGGAAAATTAGTACGGGGAAGGAGTTCACAACTGAAACGTATTTTGATAATGCAAAAAGTATCTTGAAATGTTCGAGTACTTTTTGTACATGAGAACAAATCGAATTTTGAAGATGACGAATATAGACATGAGTGAATTCATTAAGGGTTTCGCGGCCGTGATTTCCAGTGTAACTATCTTCATTCGGGTTTGAAGGCCGCATCCTAACGTTTCGCCAGCTTCGCCAGAGGTTTATTCATCTTGATGATTCACCGATTGAGTAATCGGTGGATAATCAAGATGGATGAATCTCTGAAGAAGCTAGCCACTCGTGTGCGAAACTTTAGGATGCAGTTCCAGATTACGACGGCCTTCAAACCCGAATGAAGAAATTAACACTGAATAAACATGAGTATTCAACCCGACAAAAATCCAATTATATTTTTACTAAACATAGATTGAAAAATAGAGAGCATGTGCCGCATTACGCATCTGTTAAATTTTACAACCATTTGCCCTTGATTATCGAAGGAGATCGGACAAGACAAACTTCTAATGAACGTATGTTTGATCTTTTGTATGACATTGAGCCATATTCATTACAAGAATTCATGGACAAATAACCTTTTTCGGTTTGTATTAAACGTAAGCTTCTTAGTAACTTCAATATTACAGTTCACTCATCAATCTATATCTGTGATATATACCTATTCTTCTATCTCATTTTTATAAACTCAGTGTTATTACTTATACCACGTGATTTTATTTATATCAATATTAGGAGACATTTGTGTTGTTAATGACATCATGTTTCTGAATTGAGATTTATCAATTATCTAAATTCTATCTGTCTATCTATCTATCTATCCATACAGTGCGGTCCTGAAAAAGTTTAATTTTTATATTTGAAAATACACTTTTTCAATAAAATCATTCAACCCCATCAACTGTATAGCGGTTATAGCTACCCCTATATAAACAGACATTGATGAAAAAAAAATGAATTGTTCAATTTGTACACTCCTTTATTAATACCATGACAAGAAATGAAGTAACGCTTTCAAAAATATTTGTCTGAATCATATGCTCATAATGATAAGCTGACAAAAAATAGGTGTTGTTGAAATTCTTCAACAAATTTTTGCAACAACTGATTTTATTGATTTCTTGCCTGATGCGATGTTTTGAATCATCAATATTAGTTGGTTTCCTATTGAAAATGGTTGATTTTGAATAGCCTCACAGAAAAAATTTAGTGGAATCATATCGCAAGAACGGGCTGGCCATTCAATTTCGCCACGTCTAGCGATCTATCGACGGGAATAAACTTGATTCAGTTAATCTCTTACTGCTGCTGCATACTATAGTATAGCTTCATCATGTTGAAAATATGTCTTTGTCAATATCTGCGGTGGCAATACGATCAGGAAAACGCTGCTGATAATCGGGTATAAAAACATTCAAGTCAAATCAAAGTATTTACATAGCCCTAGTTACTGTCCTCTCAAAAAATATGATCCAATTATTGTGTTATTCAGTATGCCAGCCCCAACGTTCACTTCAATAGGATACTCAAATACGGACAATTCGGCTTGTTAACCGTTTCATGTGAGGTGAACGTTGCCTCATCGAAAAACAGAATATTTTTGGGAAACATCCGAATACTTCTATATCAACATTGAATTATACAGAAGATACTTTTCTCTACTCAGTTTGTATTTCACGTTGAGCCGCCGAAAAGAACAGACGTCTCTCACGCGCTCCTAGTTAGAACAAAGAAAAGTGTGGTAATAAAATGTAAAAATTAACTTTCAAGTGTACTATCAAGCATTATTAGTGTATTTCAATCATCTATAGGGTATTTCACTTGTTCGGACTTCCATTGTCAATTTAAATTTCGAGCTCTAGCCTCCTACAAGGTATTGGCCATGTGGTTCCTTTGTCTGTATGGGATGCGTTCACAAGCACTGGTTATTTATCTGTTTTCACTGTTTAAATTCAATACTTCGGTATTATTTACCCTATAGATGTTTGTTTGAAGGTGATTGACAATGTTTCATGATGAATTTCACTAGTTCGGACTTCCATTGTCTACTATATTAAATATTTTAAAATCTCTGGAACAACTACTAATTAACTACCACCACCACCAACCACCAATTCAAGTCTGTCACTATTAAAGTAACATTCCATGACAACGAAATTCATAATAAAATAAAAGAACGTGATAAGATATATAAGGATTTAATCAAAATTATAGAGGTGAATGAAAATGTAAAATGGAAAGAATTTAAGAAACAGAGAAATGAAGTAGTAAATTTATTGAAAAAGAAAAAAAAAACAATACTTTTTCGATGCATTAGATATGTATAAAAATAACTCTCTACTGATGTGGAAAACATAAAAAAGCTAATAAACATGAATTGCCAAAACTTTCCGAGTTGTATAGAATTAAACTCAATAAACCAGATATATATTGTTAATAATAAAACTGAAATAGTAAACGAATTTAACTACTACTTTATTACTAGTATTCAGCAAATTGTTGATAGTATAGATAATGTTCAAGATTGGAAATTTGATGATTATAATATATATCCTAATTTTTCCAAGTTTCACATATTAACAATGAATGAATCACGCCTAATTATTAACTCGTTAAACAACAAAAACAATGATCATGAGATCTCAAATTCCAAAATACTCAAAGTCATTTTTGAAACATGTGAACATATAATTTTAAACCTTGTAAATACTTCTCTTCAAACTTCTAAAATTCCAATTCCTTTAAAAGTTAGTACTATAGTTCCCATTCAAAAGGTAAACAATACAATTAAGGCCAGTGAATATAGACCTATAAATACATTACCATCAATAGAAAAAATTCTTGAACTAGTTGTTTATAAGCAGTTACTTGATCATGTTGAAAAAAATGAAATTTTAATAAATAATCAATCTAGATTTCGTAAAAAGTATTCATGTTAATCCGCATCACAACTCACTTTATCTAAATTCAATAAAGAAGTTGATAACAATAAATTTGTAGTAGCTGTTTTCCTTGATCTGAAGAGGGCATTTGAAACAATTGATACTAATATTCTTCTGATAAAATTAAGAGGTTATGGCATTGATGGTCAGATAACCAATGGTTATCTGACTATTTATCCCATAGAAAGCAAAAACTCAGAGTTCAAGATAATATCTCACAGGAATTGGATATACATAGGTGTGCCTCAGGGTAGCGTTTTAGGACCTCTTCTTTTCATCTTACTTAAATGACATACACTTCTTTATAAATGTTGATTTTATAAATGTATTTGCAGATGATACACTATTGGCATGCTATGATATAAGCTCAGATAAAGTTTTGATAAAATGAATGCCGCATTAAAGGATGTAAATGAGTACCTCATGGCGAATAAATTGAAACTGATAAAAATGAAAACTAAAGGAATGATTATTACAACAAAATATAACTGGAACAACCTTGATTCAAATGAAATAAATCTACAAATTGATAATGAAAACATTTAAATTGTTTCATGTATCAAATATCTTGAATTCCATAGATAATTTATTACTTTTTGGCAATCATCTCGATTATATATGTGAAAAAATATCTAAAAAACTATATTTTTTCGCAAGAATCTCTGACAATTTATCTACTCAGTCTAAAATTACTGTGTACAATGCGATTATCCAACAACATTTTGATTACTGTTCTTCTATTATTTTCTTGTTTAATCTAAATCAAACATCTCAATTACGAAAACTGCAAAATCGTGGTATGCGAATTGTTCGAAATATGAATAGATTCATTGAAATCGAAATTATGGTACAAACTTTGCGGTGGCTACCAATTTCTTCACAGTTGTATTACTTAACTATGACATTTATATATAAAATTCTGAAAAACTTATCACCATCATATTTTTTTGAATTTGTCAGTTTAAATTCAGAAGTGCACAAATATACCACAAGAAATCATACTAATTTGCATTTATACAGAAGAAATAGGAGAAGTGCCATGAATTCTTTATTTTTCAAAGGGTTTGATGCATACAATGAATTACCAAATGAGATAAAATCTAGTTCATCATTGAGTATTTTAAAAAAACAGTTATTGAAATCCATCCACAATGCTAGATAAAATAAAACTTGGTAAGATTATATTAATGAATATAGTATTTGTATGTTGTTTTCTGCTTTTTATCGTTGTATTAGAGCTGCACCTTTATTGCAATGTATTTTTAATACCATATGTCGTTTTTTTTCAAACTGAAAATGTGTATTATCAATTTCTATGCTAGTAATATATTTTATATAATATTATGTATCAGTATTACCATTTCAATAAATATATTTTTCTTCTTCTGTCAAACATTCGTTGTGGATTAAAGTCAGATATCATTCACATGAGTTCTACTTTCAATGAATGGTAACACATTGCACTAACATGAAAAATTGGAAGATTCCCTCATTTTTTTGTATCAAGATGGAGTTGTAGAAAACCAAAAACTTTCTTTCCCAAAAAGTAATCACTCCTTAAAATATAACCCCTTCAATTCATGATAGAAATAATTGGAGAGGTCCATAGAACTAACTCAATTTTTGACATGCAAATGTCACAAAACATCCGATGCTACTTTTTGACAACAAAATAACTAATATACAGTGAATTGTGACAGGTATTTGTCCCGAAGGAGATCTGTTTGTCTCAAATAATTTTTTTCCTGAATATCTCTTTTCAAAAATTAAAAAAATATCATATGGCCATTCATAAACACGTAGAAAATGAATTTATTCGTTATTTGAGGAACGCATTGTATATGAGATTTTTGTACTAGGTAATTTCAGTCGGAGTTTCATTCAAGAAGGTCAATTGAGCCACCAGTTCCTGTTCAGTATAGTTCGTTCTGAATTGTGATATTCAATTTTCGTAAACAATGAATACTTCACATCCTTAACAGCAAAAACTAATGAAAAATAATTATACATGCCCTGATCACCTGAAAACTGTAATTCTCTATATTCTTAGAGTTACAAATAAGAACGTTTGAGTATTAGTTCTGGTTATTCACACAAATATTTTTTATTGTTTTAATTCAATATCTATTGGAAAAAGTTTTATGATGTTAGTCAAACGTAAAAAAGTATACAAAAATTTATTTTCCACATTTCAAGGAGATATTCAACGGTTTCAAACCGAGTTCCGCATTTTTTGGAACAAAGACTCGACTCATTTTGCCCGAATTTGTTTGCTTTCTACAATGTTTTTAAATTATGACGCTAATCGATTGATCTTAGCGTTGAGATCATTTACAGAAAAAATAACATTTAGAATTCATATGGAATATTTCAAATTCAAGTTTCCTTTTGTCGAAAGTATTGACGCTGATAGCATATGTCACTTTGCATCGATTCATAATAGTATTCGGATAAACAGGTCTAGTACATTTATTCGCAATTGAAATCAATAAATATACAAAATCACCTTAGATGACGAAAATGTAGAGCTGATTGTTGCCTGAATATAATACGTTGAAAATAAGTTATTTGTCTAAATGACGTTCAGCAATGTAAACAAAATCAGAATATAATTTGCATTTCCCTAGATGATCAAAAATATTCCCACCTCATAACCAGCATCTGTCCATAATCATCAATCAGTTTGGATAGTGAACATTTCAATCTAAAATTTTGAATGATAATGTTTCAATTGAAAGTTTTCCAATCGCGAAGATAAGCCGTGCTCAAGTATAATACTTGATAAAGGGGTCAAACCCGAAACCAGTCATATAAATAAAATCTACCAGTGGTAATTAGACAAAAGTGTTTTATTCATTTCATTAAACTGTATATACCTCAGATGTTCTTGTTGAAGTCTAATTCATGTAGTCAGTATAGTCTCTCTTCATTCATTTGTATGCTCATTTATGAACCCATCAAAGTTCCTTTCCTTCAAAAGAGAGATATTTCATTCTATTGAAATGCTAAACTTCTGATTTCCCAACATCATATTTCTATTTTTTTCAATCAACTTCAAGACTGATTTCAATCAGGAATCTCAAATCAAATCACGAATATCTTATTCTACAACTTCAAACCAGTAACAAAATATGCTAGACGAATCATTGAACTCGATCTCGACGTAACAGAAGTTTTGAAACTCTCATTATAACGTATGGTATTCGCGACAAATCAGCGTAGCCTTACAGCTCTAATAAAGTAAAACGATATTTATCGTGGAGTTTTTCGCTTCACGTGAAGCATATTTCCAGAAAAGAAGAAGACATAAACTAATGCAATATCGAGTTTTACTCTTCCTAGACCACTTCGTTGAAATTATTTTTCTTATTGAAGGAATCTTTGTTAAAGTGATGCCTTTTCTACTCATCTCTGAGATCGTATTTGCTTTCTCCGAAACGGCAGATATCCTAATCAGGCAGATGCAAAATCTGTCATTTTGTTACTCTTGGTTTGCTATGTCTTCTCAGGGTACAAGATTTTAAAAGCCCGTGATCACTTATCTCTCACGACTGTGATGAGTAGCCTTTGAATATCAATGCTGACATACCCTCCAAATGCGTTGGAACAATGGGTAGATGGCTTGGGCAGGAACTCCTTTCTGGGGAGTCAGACCTGATAAGACCTGGTGGGTTATATGTCTCCCAATTTCGACAGAGGAGTGAAATTTCGTTTCAGACCCAACCGCACATGAAAAATTTTTCAAATCCATTATTAAAATTTGATGATGGCTCTTAGGGAAGAACATCTAATATATTGAGTAATGAAACTATGATTATTGATTTTTTCGGAGTTCAACTTCGAGGTGTGATGAAATACATATTTTAATTTCAATAATCCACTCAATGAGTACTTTCTAATCCTTCAAAACCCAAGAGATAAAATTATTTCACGTGAGTAATACCTAACTATAATCATTCCAAATCTGTTGCTTATTCTAAGTTTCGTAATTCTGGAGCAGGCTCCGAATTCTCATCTTACTGAAACACTCTTTGATGTATATCAATATTTAGGAGTTTCGAATTCAAAACTCTCTACTAATTCGTTTATAATCGAATCAACTTGTGCTTTCTACTTCGACTATCGTATGAAAACTTATTTCAAAGGAGCTGGTAATTTTCAAATAAATGGCTTTCCACCGTTTTCTCAAATGAATACCAAGCAATCGTTGCACATGTTTCTCATTTGTTCAGTCTACTGAAGCACGGTAATTTCAGAGAATCCATTCAGATTAACAGAATGAAAGTTATTCTCAGATGGAGACGAAAATATCATATGATGTGCTTTCATTGTGTAATTGAAGAAAGCCATCATTTGGTATTTAATTATTTCTCTTATTCATTTGAATGTAGTGTTTTCAGGTGAGGAGTTCAAACATCTATCGTCTAAAATGATATTGACATATTTGGAAGTTTTGAAAAAAATATTGAATGAAAATTAATGAAATATTGAAATTTTTCATAATGTCAAGAATAAATCAAACCACAATATTCCGTTGATTTATTAGAAATAAAAATAACGTCAAAAAATATTACAAAAATGAATATGCGGTACAATAAATGATCAAATTGAATTCTATTTTCGTGAAAGGAAAGTAATTGTTGAGATGAATCACAATTGATTTAACCAATTTTCTGTTGACCTACGTCAATGATCTTCCTGATCACATGAGTATCGGTAGAACCTTCATGTATTCTAACGACACCATAGTTGTAATATCGGGTCCAAATTCAAATAACTCGAGCCTTAAGGCTCAAAAGACGTTCATGGATTTTGCTGATTACTGTGCTGAAAACACTTTGATAATAAACTACAATAAAACTGTCAATATGGAATATATTATGAAGAATATTGAGTAACCATCAATAAAGTATTGTTAACTACCTCTTATACGATCCAACTTTTGAGAACATTCGTTGATCGTAAACAAAAAATACATTTTTTGAACAAATTTTATGGAGATTTTTATATTTCAGTAAGTCTCAAAACCGCACTCAACATGAAATCACCCTTAAAATATACTTTTGTACTCTACTCTTTCCTACAATATTACTGTTTGGGGTCAGGCATCGGATATCACAAGAGGATTCGCCAAACAAAAACATTTAATGTGTCTAATGTTCGATACTCAGTATCAGGATTCTAGTAAGCACGTTTTTGAGTACAATGGTTTCTTGATTTTTTGCTGATCATTTACTCATATGAACCTCTCAGTTTCCAATAAATAGTAACGTACATTCTTACAATAATAGGAATAAGGACAATATTCGAACAATTGAATTATAACATCCTTATCATCATTGACGTGAAACATCTATAGCCGCATGTGAAACGATTGCTGACGTGACGTCGCATGCAGTGGCGATGGATCGCTTTGCGCAAGTGACTGTGCAATTCTCTTTCCACTGGTTCGGCGTTACACTATCTCTCGCCACAGTGAGCTCGGACTCAGGAGGTTTCTGAGTTCCACAACACCAAAAACTTCAGTGGCGCTCCGTGGCAATTGACCATAAAAAAAATAAAAGGTAACGTAGTAATAATAATAAAATCGTTTTATGTAGTCTGAACCCATGACCCATTGCCGCCAGACGAAGAGCTGCCGTTAGTTTGTGCAGTTGTATAAAAAAAATTATACGCTACACAAAAGTAATGTCTTCCAGTGGCGTGGGGCTTGAAAAAACATTTTTGATGATCATTTTTATATTTCACTATTTTTTAATGACGTTTCAAATAATTTGAATGACGGAGAGTGTGAAATAAGTGAAATTGAGATAGAAGAAATGATGGGAATATTAAAGACTCCTAAAGTTTTGTATTAGATGGTATTTGTAAACTGATAGCATTCTTTTCGGTTAGCTCAACTATTAGACTATATGTTTTATATTTTTATACGAGGCACATCACACTTGTTTCATTAAGAATTAATTAGGTGTGGCTTTGAAAAAAATCGAAAGTCATATAGTTGGAAAAAAATTTGTTGAAATTTTTTTAAATGAATTTGTGTGTTCTTTCAAAAACAATTTCCATGGTGAGTATAATGTACAGGGTAATTGTGGACATTTTTTGCTGTGCATTCATAAATATTGTTGGCAAAACCTTATTTTATTTTTAATTTTCCTTTTGATATATCTACATTACAACAAAATGAGTGTTGAAAATTTTCAGCCTAACCATTTGCTTGATTTCGAACTTGAATATGAACTATTGATAAGAGGTGTTACTACTACTCGTAAATCCTGATGTGAATTTGAAATTAGATACTTATGAATTGATATTTCTCACTGAACAAGAAGCTATGAATGAGTCTTTGATATCTATTACAAAATTGATCATTGATTTTAGTGATTCCGGTTTAGTTACGGATACATCGTTCCTCAGAATCAAATCCAGACTGGCGCATGTGTTAAATAGAACTGCAAGGTTATTAAAATTTTTACAGATTCCTGGTAAAATAGAGGATGCAATAAAAAAAGATTTTATAACATATCAAGCTGAAGCTTATGCAACTTGTTTAAAATTGGAAGCTGATTTATATAATAGTATAAAAAATATAGACCACCCTGTAGTAAATGTTGGTGTATAGCCACCACCAGTGATGAGTATTGCAGCACCTGTAGTTAGTTGTTCCAACAACATGATTCCAATTTCCAAGTGCGGAGTAAAATTCAATGGAGACTCTAAATCGCTTCATTCATTTTTAGAACATGTAGCAGAGATGGCTCAAGCCCGTAAAGTGGATGAT
Organism: Leptinotarsa decemlineata; assembly: GCF_025532065.1. Lineage (NCBI taxonomy): Eukaryota > Metazoa > Arthropoda > Insecta > Coleoptera > Chrysomelidae > Leptinotarsa > Leptinotarsa decemlineata. Next base: position 3,186,894 of record NW_027412590.1, read on the forward strand.
CATATTCTTTATGAATCTGCAGTAGAATTTTTCGTAGGAGATGCTTTCACATGGTATCGAAGTGTAAAATCTAATATTACTGATTGACCTTCACTTCTTGCATTACTTAAAAGAGATTTTTTGAATACAGAAATAGATGAAGATATTTGGGAACAAATCAAGTCAAGAACAAAAAAGAAATGAATCTGTTGCTATTTACATTGCACATGTTGAAACGCTGTTTGGTCGATTATCTAGGGTACCAATAGGGTCATCAAAGGTGAAATATCTCAGGAGAAACTTATTACCAGAATACATCAGTCAGTTAGCATTACATGAAATTTTAACAGTTGCTGATCTCTCAAAGTTGTGTAGAAGTTTGAAAGAAGCAAATTTTTTTAAGGGAAAAATTAATTTGGTTACGCATGTCGCAAATATTTCAGACAATGTACAAGACAAGAGAGCTGGTAATAATGATAATAGTTCTAGTAGACATAAAGGTCAAATGAATTTCAAGAATAACTTTTCCTCTAGAATACGTAATGATAGAAGATTTGATGGTAATAAAAATGAAAGTTCCAAGGACGAATCTTCAGGAGCTTTGAGCAGTAAAATAATATCCTGTTGGAATTGTGGATAACCAAACCACATATTTGCAAATTGCAGATCTAATAGAAAATTAAAGTTTGGGTTAGCAGACTTTAAAATTTCAAGTTGTCCAAATTGCTCAAACGCAAAAAAAGTTTAAGAGGTATGTTGTTATGTGGTCGTAACTCCATATCTAATTCCATGGCCAATTCTTTCAACGGTAAACTAAATGAATCTGAATGGTCCAAATGGTTATTTCATGTTGCCAAGTTCTACAAAAATCATGAGAGTTCCTCAAAAGAAATTTCTCCACTTTTCATAGAAAAACCTTCAGATAATAGACCATATAATAAAGTTCGTTTATTTGATCAAGATATTACAGTTTTATTAGATACTGGAGGGTGTGTCTCCTTAGTTTGTTCAGCAGGTTTTAGAATTTTAGAAAATTCCAATCTACAAATCACTCCGTCTAATATAAAAAATATTTCAACAGCAGATGGAACTCAAGAAGTCATAGAAGGAGTTGTATATTTACCAATTGTCGTAGATAGAATTTGTCAATTGATGAAAACTTTAGTAGTTCCTACCTCATGCTTTCATTTTTGGCTGCGATTTTGCTAAACAATTTAATATTCGAGTAGACTTTTATGATGATAGTTGGCACGTACATAGTGATTTAAATTCAATTTCAGAAATAAATGGTGTGAATGAAGTACATAATTTTGATAACTGTAATTAACTTTCGTTAGATGATCTCTCCTTAGAACAACGCATTCAAGCACAAAATGTAATCGATTATTTTAAAGACATTTCTAGTAAAGACAGATTAGGTTGGACTGATAAGATCTCTTCGAAAATTGATACTGGTAACAAACCTCCTTTTTGTAAAAGGCCATACGTTATGTCACCATATATGTCAAAAATTTTAAACAATGAATTAGATGAAATGTTGAAGATGGGAGTTGTGGAACCTTCCCAAAGTCCTTGGTGTTCACCCGTTTCATTGATCAAAAAGAAAAATGGAGAATATCGATTTCGTTTCGAAGGTCGTCCTTCAAATGCTATAACCAAATACGATAGTTATCCTTTGCTGAATGTTGATAGAATACTTACCTACCTCGTTACGAGACGCAAGATATATTTCTTCTTTAGACTTAAGGAAGTCATTTTGGCAGATTCCGTTAAATCCTTCTTCCAAGGAGAAATCATTCTTCAGTGTTATAGGAATAGGAATTTGTTACGGTTCCCTTTGGTTTGTGCAATGCAGCCCAGACACAACAACGCCTAGTAGATGCTATTTTTGGTCCTCGTTATGAGCCTAAAATTGTTTTTTACATAGACGTTATAATCATAACTGGTTCTACCTGTGAAGAACATATTCAGTTATTGAAGGAAGTTAAAGAAAAATTAGTAGAAGCATATCTAACGATCAATTTAAATAAGTGTGAATTCTTTAAAACATCTTCAAAGTTTCTTGGGTTTATAGTAGGTTCAAATTCGTTGAGGACGAACCCTGATGAAGTACCAACCATGGTTAATTATCCTCGTCCACAGACAGCCACAGGAGTGAAAAGATTTGTGGGAATGTGTTCTTGGTATAGAAGGTTCATCAATGATTTCTCGACTCTATTATCTCCTATAAATGATCTTCTGAAGGGTAAAAAGAAATCTCATTCTATACAGTGGAATGAAGCTGCTGAAAAATAATATTTAAGAACCATTAGTTTCAGCTCCTATACCTTCCCAACCAGACTTCTCAAAGCCATTCATCATTCAATGTGGTGCATCCGGTACAGGTATAGCTGGAGTCCTCACCCAAAATCTTGACGGAGGTAACGTGTAATTGCATACGCAAGTAGGAGTCTATCCAAATCCGAAAGAAATTATTCAACTATAGGAAGAGAACTCTCAGCAATAATTATTAGTATCGAAAAATTCCGACCATGCATTGAAGACTTTCGATTCACATTATATACTGATAATTACTCGTTGTTATGGTTGAATAACTCAAAAAATCTCTTGGGAAAACTTCATAGATGGGCAGTTCGGCTTCGACAGCATACCTTTGATATTTTTCATAGAAAGGGAAGTAATAACATTGTCCCTGACGCTTTGTCACGTATAGTACCTAATAATAAAATAGTTATGTATGATGTTGATGTCGATCGAATCGATCCCTGGTATAACAATTTGAGAGAAAAAGTGTTGAGAAGTCCAGTTAAGTATCCACAGTGGAAAGTTGATGACAACATTTTGAATAAATTTATTCCTGTGGATATACCTATGGATTTGAATATATCTGAGTGGAAAATTTTAGTTCCGAAGCCTCAACGTAAATAACTGATCAAGTCATTTCATGACCCACCAGTATGCGGTCATTTATGATTTTATAAAACTCGCTAGAATTCGAGAAAGATTTTATTGGGCAAATATGCGGTACGATATTCTTAGATAGATAAAGTCATGTAGAGTTTGTTGTGCACACAAAATGCCGAATAAAGCTGGGATGGGGTTAATGGGTGGGTAAGGAAAAAATTGTTAAGCAGCCTTGGGAAATTATTGGGTTATATTTGATTGGACCGTTACCGCAATCAAAGAAGCCTAACAGGTGAATTTCAGTTATCTCAGATTGGTTTTTAAAGTACTTTCTTTTGTTTCCCTTGAAGAATGCAAAAGCTCATCCGATTGAAAAAATACTTGAAAACGAGGTAGTAATTATCTGGTAAAACTTTCAAAAATGTTCGCAAGAAGTATGAAGTTAGGAAAATTTGATATAACGCTGTATATTTCCGCATATAAATTTTGTTGAAAGAAATAATAGAACTATCGAAACCGTGATACGTAGTTATGTTGACGAGCACCAGAATTGGGATACGGAAATTTATAAAATTCCTCAAGCTCTGAACACTGCTAAACACGAGGTTACAGGTTATTCGCCTTAATTTTTAATCTTTGGAAGATAACCTCCTCTTTCAGGGAAATGCTACAGTAATGTTAATCTCAGTGAAGATTTCGAAATATTACCGGGTGATAGAAAAACTTATTCGGAAAATTTGCAAAATTTTGGTTAAATTTATGACGAGGTTAGGGAGAAACTTCATAAAGCATATGAACGAAATAGCAAGTCATATAACTTTCGTAAAAGAGATGTAACATTTGAAGTAGGTGATAGGGTATGGCGACGAAACAAGGTTCTCTCGAACGCAGCGAATCACTTTAGCGCAAAACTCGCTCCTAGATATCTTCCCTCTGTTGTGAAAAAGAAGTTATCTTGTTTGGTATATGAACTTACTAATGTTGATGGTAGAAACGTCGGCCGATGGCACATGAAGGACTTGAAAACTTATGAAAATTCAGAGTCCAGTGAATCTGAAGATAATTATTTTGATTCGTCCGAATAAAAGTTTCTAGTTTCACAGTTTATCATTATTTATTAGCTTAGGTAATTGTAGATTCTGGAAATAATTCTTGTTGCTTCCGAATAATTCGAAGATAGTTCATTTTATAGTTCAAATTTGTATTATGGATTGTGATTAATTTTCAAAACATATTTCCTTGGCTAGTACCTTTCCGATTTTGACTTTTCCTATTTTTGACTCTCACTTATTATGACTTACCGACTGGGATCCTATAATAGGCGTGTGATACGCGTAGCTATCAGAGCCGAGTTGATTTTTTTCAAAGCGATTTATTAAAAATCTTCTTATTCATGACTTTGAAATTATGTAACAAATATTTTCAAATGAATATTGTCTTCCAATATGAATTTTCCATGAGTTTTTATATTATTTTAGTAAAATTAAATAGTCCATCAAGATAGACAATTTCCTTTTGGAGGGGGGTGTGTAACATTTTAATTTAAAATAACTTAAAAATGAAATGCTATTTGTTTTTTCTTCTTGATATGTGAACTATTCGATACCATGAGATGAAATTCAACAGCACAAAATTTTATTTGTGAATTGATAGAGTCACTATGTTTTCCTTGATGAATCTACTTCCCAGATAACCTAAAATAAGACCAAAATTCATTTATCAATTCTCCAAATAAATGATATTCCAGAGCTTACCTGTTGTCTCCTGGAAGTATACATAAATTTAGCTTTCTGTATTTCATATGCAGAGTCTGAAGCATTTTCTGTAATGAAAAGAAATAGTATTATAATTCAATCGTAATTACCTTTATTTCATGAATTTGTTTAGAGCTATACTATCTCACTCACCTGATGTAACATTTGATGTTCATGATCTTACTGAATCTCAAGTGATCTATATCGTCCTCTGCTCTTGCGTCAGTATGAAATCACCCAATCCCGTTCATTCAATGTTCATGGTGCGACCTTTAATTGCTTATAACCTTGTACTTATTCTGACATGTATTGAAGAGAGATGGATATCATACTTCTATACCTTGTGCAAAGTTTCAAAAGAAGCTGAAGGTTTTAGAGTTTAAGTTAGTTTTCGTTCAACAAAGATTGCCATTTTTATGAAATTGTGGAAAAATGAAAAGTCGTGCAGTATTTGTTGAGAGGATCAGCCCTCATATTGATCTGCTCTATTTTTGGTGTTTAAAGATATGTCTATCAAGTACAGGCAGTATTCAATCCGTTCATTTGTTTGAAGACATGTCGTGGTTTGAAATCCCTCTGGAGTCAAGAGGTATGTAAAAAAAAAACTGTTTTAAGGAAAACCGTTCTATATCGGAACGACAATTTCAAATTTCTTCTGTTCACGCAAAATAATTAACATGAAATGGGTAGTAAAATGTACCCATTTCACAGGGTCTTTGTTTTGGGACGTACTTTTGGAGCTTCCTGGTTCCCAAGTTTCCATTTTTTTTTCAATGCGAAAGGCAGCAGATTTTGATCGATCATCGTTTTGCTGAACTCCCCTCAGTCGCTGAGATGCTTAGTTGCTGAGCCCATTTGGTTTTGAATCCATATGTGACGAATCCAGTTCATTCTGATCATTCCTGATTCTATATTTTCGTCTGAGTTTCCATTCAAATGAACGAAAAACATTATATCCACTTGATTGTCACCACTACCTTGTGAAGATAATTGAGGTCAGTTTCACCTAGTTTTAAGTATGTTCTGAAGTTATTTAATATATGAGTATCATCTGATTGAAAATTATTATTTTCCTATTTTCATTATATTTCATTAATATTGTGAGGTGGTATCATACAACCAGTTGAAATCGAACAATTTAAAGACTGATCAGTATAAAAAAAATTTATAGTTACTTCGTTATTCATTGTATATACTCATCTGATTGTATATAATGTATTGACTTATCATTAAATTCAATTGGGTGATTTAAACTTTTATTTCATTACTCTCTGTCAATACTCAAAAGGTTTCTGAGTTCCACAACACCAAAAACTCCAGTGGCGTTTCGTGGCAATTGATCATCAAAAAAAAAAAGGTAACGTAGTAATAATAATAAAATCGTTTTATGTAGTTTGAACCCATGACCCATTGCCGCCAGACGAATAGCTGCCGTTAGCTTGTGCAGTTGTATAAAAAAAATTATACGCTACAGTGGATTGAAATATACAGGGTGTGAATCAGAAGTCCCTAAATATTATGATACGATTTTGATGATTGAAGCAGGAATACGGGATGGAGTGTCTTTAACCAATGTTTTGATAGACATTCTATTGCTTATAATAAATAAATAGGTCAAACTCTGAACAAATATCCACGAAGATTCCACTGAATTTGCTGTGTCTGAATATCTTTCAAATGATTCAAATGGCCGGATAATTATATCAATGTTACCTTCATCCCTGATGATGCTGATATACCGGCCGTTTCTTTCATCATGTAGTAACATTGCTATACATGGCAATCTATATTAAATGCTCGAATTAGGCACCTCTTTGTTGACAATTTTCTAGCATTATAGGTGTAATACCATTAATACATGCATCTCTTATTTTTCGTTTGAGGTGGTCGATATCTGAACTTGGTGTTGGAGAAACTTTATCCTTTGTGTATTCCCAAACCAAAACATCTGAAAGAGTAAGATCTGGGGATCATGCTGGCCATTTGATTGGTCCATTATTTATAATCCATTTTCTTGGGATTATTGCATGTACATGTTCCCTTACTATTGCTGCATTATGAGGAGGAGCGCCGTCCTGTTGAAAATATTGTATTTTTCGGCGGATATTCGGTGGCAATTCATGTGAGTAGCCATCGAATTCATTCAATATAAAATGGAGATACATTTCACTATTCAAATGATTACCATAAAAGAAAGGGCCAAGGATGTTTTTCCACCAATCCCAACCAAACATTCATTCCGAACCTTTCTTGGAAATTGGTTTCCCTATGTAAATGTTCATTTATATTATTCCATCTGAAATAGATAATTCTGCTGAACCCACCATTTTTGCTGAATTTTGATTATTCCGTCCATATTATATTTTTACAAATATTTCCAACTTTCCTATTTCTACGTCTTAACCACTTCGCAAATCGTACTCTCCTTCCGTAATCCCTTTTATTGAGTTGATGAACTTTGCGTATCCTGTAGCATATATATTTATTTGTTTTCTATCAAAATAGTGCGGGTGGATTTTATAGAAATCACCAGTTCGTAGACAATTTCTCGTAAAGGATAATCTTGATCAGCCAATTGAGTTGGAAAAAAAGATGTTTTCACAATGAGAATTTTTATGTGGTAATATTTGCTTACCCATAACATTTATTTGATTCCTCACACTTCCAGTAACCACATTTCTCTCTAATCGTCTATGTCTATAGTCTAGACATTCGGAATGTTCGGAATACGACGATTCGAGTATAGCTCAACAAACATATTCCTTGCTAAAAATAGGTTTCTGTTTGATTTTGCATAACTGAATGGCATAACAGTCCTTTCATCATTTCAATAATTAATGTGAAGTTAGCCACAGTTTTCTGGCCACACTTCCTGACGTAGTGAAAATTTTATTTCGGATAGAGGAGCGAATGCGAGCGGTGTTGTCAGACTTTCTACTTTCTCAGTTACTGATGATTGAAGTCTTTCCGGTGTGTAACATTATCCTACTAGTCCAGTTCACATGTACTTTTTTTTGTAACATTTTTCAGCCCTGTCCAAAAATTACGACCAAGGTGTCATTCGATTCGTATTTTTGCCTAGAAAGCTTGAGGAAAGGTCCGAAAACGCACCGATAAAAATTACAAAAGTTATAAACAATTATGTCAAAAAAAATGGGGCTTTAGGTTTTTCCCAATATCTCGGAAAATTTTTGAAATTTTGGAAATTTGATAAAAGATTTGAAAAGATCAATGAATTTGCGTAAAAAAAGTACTGACTTCCGAAACTGTATCTCGATTATTTATAATTTTTACAGAGCCCCGAAAATACAGCTAGAAGCGGGTAGTCTGGCTGCCGCGCGCCTTTCGTCACTCTGACATAAAAACAAAAAAAAATATTTAAACATATTAAATGTGAATATTAAGTAATGAAAAAATTCATGTAATGTTGGGATACATCAATAAACAATAATCCGCAGTCAAAAAATGTTTATCCCAATGTTAACGTTAATTATAAATTTGTTAATTAATAACTTTATCTGAATTGAAAGATAATATAAAAATCCCTTTGATCATTAAACTAAAACCCTGACATTTTTTCCTTTGGTGAAGTCATCCTTAATAGGCAAAAAAATAGATTATCGTTGCCAAAATGAAAAAAATATTATTTTCTATTTTTTCATTGACAATTGAAAATTATAATTTTATAAAAAATACATCACAATTTTTTTTTCAAATTTTCCATCGTTTCAATGTCTCATGGCTAAAAAATAATTATTAATATTTTTTTTAATTTTTTACAGCTATTGTTGATAAATTTATCATAAACAAATACATTGTTTACAAGCAATTCTGCATTATGTTAATGGAAAAAAATCATGATTTCAAGAAAAAAAAAGTATTCTTAAAAAAAATTGTTTGTTGGTAAAAAATGCGTTTGTTAATTAACAATCGTTAACTACAATTAACTAAATATTAAAATTAAGGAACCGTTTTATTAAAAAAATCATAAATTCTATTGTTCTTCGAGGTTTTGAAAAAACTTTTTTTTTGTTCTATTTTTAATTGTTTATTAAAAAAAATCGTTATGAACAATTTTTTTTTAATACTTTGTTCTATAATAAAAGTAACTACGTAACTAATTCAACATCAGGCCAGTGTCATGTTTCTCCATTTTTAAGTATGATTGCAAAATCAAAGACTACGATCAACTCAGCAACTTTACCTCCAACAACAATAGCAACACATTTACACTCATTTAGGACGTATTACCAAGTTCAGTTTTGGTAATTATAATTTGAATCCGGAAGATTGGGGTTGGATCAAATCTGAAACAATGTTCCTGCCGATAAAAACAACGGAAAAACTGGCGCCTGACGACTTACTCAAGCTGGTTGATTGTGCCTGCATAAAAGAGTGTGATAATCGATGTGGATGTAAAAAAGCTGGGCTTCCTTGCTCATTTTTATGCAAAAATTGTAAAGGTGAAACATGTTCTAACAGTACAAGGCCATCACTTGATGATGACAATGATGATACTGATATCATGATCGGTCGATTAAATGCTATCGATAGTAATCCCGATGGAAATGAAGACGACCTCAATGATTATCAAGAATTTCCAGTAGGAGTTCAAGAATACTGTGAACCGATACTTGAAGAAGTCGAAGAAGAGAAGGTTCAAGGAACATCCTGACAAGAAAATACAGAAGAAACTACAGATGATGAGCCACCGCCACTAAAACGATCTAAAAGATTACAAAAAAAATAATAAAAATTATAAAAAAAACTTTTAACTGTATTGAACATGATTTAATAAATTTTAAAACTAACTTTCAGTATGTTTTTGATTCAGTAAATTCCCTGAAAACTTGATTTTTTTTTTCAATAAATAACGATCAATAATTAAATAAATAACAGGACTACAACTTCAGTAAAAATCTTTAATTGTTGATAAATTTATAATGAACAAAAAAGACTTGAAGCATATTTGTTATGACTGCACTAGTTTGAAAGTTATTACAATTATATAATTATAAAAGCAAAGGAGCGAATGGAAAAGACAAGTACCAAGTTATCACAATATTAAAAGTTGTACGAAAAATAGAATAAATTGAAAAAAAAAACAGTTACTTCTATTATAGAACAAAGTATTGAAAAAATAATAATAATTTGTTTATAACATTTTTTTTTAAATAAACAATTAAAAAAAAAGAATGAAAAAAGTTTTTTCAAAACCTTGAAGAACAGTAGAATTTAGGATTAAAAAAAATTTTTTCATATTTAGTTGCAAAAAACGATTGTTAATTAACAAACGCATTTTTCAGCAACAAAGAAATTTTTTTAAGAAACAATTTATTTTTCTAAATATCATGATTTTTTTCAATTAACATAATGCAAAAAAAAATCCGAATTGCTCATAAACAATGTATTTGTTTATAATAAATTTATTAACAATAGCTGTAAAAAAATATTAATTAGTTTCTAGCCATGAGACATTGAAACAATAAAAAATTTAAAAAAAAATGTAATGTATTTTTTATAAAATTCTAATTTTCTATTGTTAATAAAACAATAGAAAATAACATTTTTTTCATTTTGGCAACGGTAATCTATTTTTTTGCCCATTAAGGATAACTTTACCGAAGGAAAAAATGCTAGGGTTTTAGTTTAATAATTATAGGGATTTTTATATTAACTTTCAATTCAGAAAAAGTTATCAATTAACAAATTTATACTTGATGTTAAAATTGAAATAAAAATTTTTTGACTGCGGATAATTGTTCATTTATGTATCCCAACATCACATGAATTTTTTTATCTCCTAATATTCCCATTTGATATGTTTAAATATTTTTTTTGTTTTCATGTCAGAGTGACGGAAGGCGCGCAGAAGCCAGACTACCCGCCTTTGGCTGTATTTTCAGGGCTCTGTAAAAATTATAAATAATCGAGATACAGTTTTGGGAGTCGAAACTTTTCATATGCAAATTCATTGATCTTTTCAAATCTTTTTTAAATTTTCAAAATTTTGAAAATTTTCCGAGATATTAAGAAAAAACTAAAGCCCCTTTTTTTTCACTCAGTTGTTTATAACTTTTGTAATTTTTATCTGCGCCTTTTCGGACCATTCCTTAAACTTTCTAGGCAAAAATACGAATCGAATGACACCTTGGTCGTAAGTTTTGGACAGGGCTGAAAAATGTCATCAAAAAGAGCTAAATCGAGTACATATGAACCAGACTATACGGGAACATAATGAGTTTGTTCTATTCTACCCAAAATATTTAGAATGTCAAAAATTCTTATATTTCACAAAAAGGAAGACATACAAAAGATTATATATACCGGGTCAAAACAATTTGTTTGACCGCAATACGCGAGGAAAAATAATTTCTCGACGCGATCATCACTGAACTATCAGAAATATTTCGAGTGCCAAAAATTATTGAAATTCACAAAAATAAAGATATACAGATGAAATTATATACAGGGTCTAAATAATTTGTTTCTATATATATCGTAGAAATTATATATATATATATATATATATATATATATATATATATATATATATATATATATTCACAAAAATAAAGATATACAGATGAAATTATATACAGGGTCTAAATAATTTGTTTCTATATATATCGTAGAAATTATATATATATATATATATATATATATATATATATATATATATATATATATATATATATATATATATATATATATATATATATATATCGATTTATATTTCGACAGAAAAACTAAATATATCCTCGTACTATAATCACTCGAAAACTGAAGGCAATGACAAGAAACAAAATATATCCTTGGAAATTCCACAAAAAACTCAACTATATAGTAATAGGATTCTCCCGGAGCCCCGTCAGGACGTGGAAAAATAAAATCAATTTTTCCGTGAACATACTTTTTCAGGAATGTGGAGATATAAACAATTCTATTTTAATATATTTAATACAAGCAGCATAATTCGAAAATCAATCCGTTTATATCTGATTCTGTTTTTTGTACTGGAATGCAAGATTTGTGGCATGTTCTATTACAATTTATATAAATTTCGAATACAATTGTCATCAAATATTATAAATCTTCCGCAAAATAAACATTTTTCAGACATGTCTATGTTATTTTGAAGTGATCTTTCGTTGACTATATTGTCGAAAAAATATAAAATGAAGGGACCACAACTGAAACCATCCTTTTGTGAATCGTGATTTAATAGGTTACAAGACCAATTTTCGTTATTCATCAACCCGTCGTTCGAATCATTATGCAACTTTGAATATTTCATAAATTTATTCAAATATAAATTTGCCTCTTTAGCTGTAGTTCCTAGTGGATTTGAATATGTAAATTCTTTTTTTGAAAAGTCCACAATGGAAAGGCAAAAAATGATGTAGGTGTGGTTTGGGGGTAACGTCTGAATAATTTTGTGAAACAGGTAGGACAATTTTAATACTATTCATTTGAAAATTTTGAATATCAATATGATTCTCACCAGAAACGAACAAAAAAATACGAGTAGCCAATAAACATGGAACAATTTGATATTGCATCATTTCTGAATTCAGAATGTTCAAAAATATGTCTATTGAAAAATTTGTTAGCCACTGTTTCGTTGAGCGGATTTGAAAGTCTTCGCTGGTTACTTCTTTGACAATCGTATCAAATCTTTCGAATTCTGCTATAATATGATTTTTCCAATATCTTTTTAGAATTCGCAGACATCTACTAATCCGTTGCTAATTATATCGATATCATTTTCGCTTCTCCATATGTATATTGATGGGTGTTTTGTGACATTTGCCAAATACGGCAAAATATAAAAATAAAAAAATCTGAGTCTGGAACTCAACAGTTTTTTTAAATTACTTCCCTCAAAATTGGTTTGATTCAACTTCATTTTTTTTGCCATATTTCTTTTGAAGCCAAACCCATATCCAATGAATCATCCACTTTACGTTCTGTGGGCTTCTTGGAACCAATATTTTTACTATTCAACCCTAATTTTTCCTCTTTGTAGGCGAAAAGAACATATTTTCTAATTTTTCTTAGTACTCGGCTACATTTTTGTCCCATATATTTCTTCAGTATGGTATTTTTGACAATACCAAAAAATCTTTCAACGGGAGCATTACTCTTCCGTTTGCTGCCTTTCATTATCAAAGAACTCCAAAGAGAAACGTAGGGCAAATATTTTTCGAGTACAATATCGGAAAAATTAGTGTTGAAATATATATTGTTTGAACATTTTTCAACGGTATCATTAACAATTGAATCATTTTGTTTTGTAGCAACTTCTTTAAAATATTTGAAAAATGGACTATCTCTATATAAAATACCGCCAGTAGGGGACTCTCCTATCTTAATGATATTATTTGTACCAGTACTACATTCTTCTGTCTCCCACTATTCATAGTCATTACAACATATATTTAATAATGAGGTCAAACATAATTCGTATCGCGGCGTTTCTGTTGGCGAAATCAAAATAATATACACATTTTTAAAGCAATCAACAAATGTTGACCAATTCGGTTATTTTGTAAGATGCCACTAATATTTGTTTGACGTGTGCTCGAGCGATTTCGTTAGAATGATGTTCATTTATATCCTTAGACATAATACGAAGCATGTAGAAACAACGAATACAAATTTTTACTTCTTCTTTGGGAAACGAATGTAATTCATTTGAAATTACTTTGTAAGTGAGAAATAAATAATCCTGAATACTCATAGAATTCCAGGCGATGGGTATAGCGTTTAAAAACGCGAAGCTAAAATCAACAACGACACATTGGAATACGGGCCATTTCTTTGAAGTTGTAGATGGTATATATGATTCATATTTCAAAAGCCAGGAGGCAATTTAACCTGCGTCTTAATCGCATGACACCATTTCAAGAACAGAACATGCTCGATTATTTCTCGGTAATCGAATAACACCAGCATAATAGTACACTCGTTTATCTGATTTAAATGGCTTTCAAATAACTGATCCTGTTGCATTCAGATATAAAGTTTGTCCTCCACTGCTAAGAAATATTTGTTCATGACTCCAAACATACACATATAGCGAAATTCCAACAGATTTTATGTACTCCGGATGATCCCGTTGCATTAATACCATTTTCTGTCTTAGCTTTTCTGTATACGTCATCCGAATGAACGTCATCTTTATTTTTTGTAATTTCATAGGTCGACTCCTCTAGAGCCAAAACGTCATTCTGTAATTGATCCAATGGTTATGATTTCAGCAGGTTACTTTTAACAATTTTCCTTTCGACACCTCTCAGCTGCCTACTTAATGAATCAACATGATTGAAGTCTACCGAAGTACTATAAACTTCTACGGTGTGATATGTGAGATCTGCTACGGACACATTTTTCAATATGAAGATAAACTTCTTACATACCATAGGTCGACAATAAGCGTACACCTTGATGGTATCGCTTTTCTTCAGATAACGTTGACGTTTGAAATATACTGGACACGTATTATTTACAGATTCAGTACGTTTGTTGATAACAAACTGATAGAGCCTATCTACAAGATTTTCATTTTTTACTATCGTTTCGAATTCCTTTTTAGAAAGTAAAAATTCACCTTCTTTGATGGTGCAAAGGTCATAACTTGGTCTTGTAACATCTCGTTTTTCTATATTTTTAAAATCGATTGGTACTATTGACGTTTCTTGAATTTTGCCATGTTTTTTAAAATTGGAAATTTGCTCTGGAATTTCCTCCGAATCCGGAGTAACATGGTTCGATAACGACGGAAGTAGTTTACTTTCAGTGCAACCAGTTGGAATTTGTTCTTTTTCAAGTGTTGCAGAAATTATATCTATATTCATTACGGTCATCATTATCATCGGATTCTTCGAAGATTTTTCGAAACGAGTTATCTTTAGTTTGAAATTGCGGGTCTTTATTATTTTGTGAATCGTTTGCTTCGATTATTTTTTGTTCGGCAATGAGTGTAAAATGAAATACGTTTTTCTCATCAATTTCATAAAATGAATTTGTTGGCGATGAGAATGACGACTGAGCCATTTGGATTTTGATGTCATTACGATAATTTTTGCAAAAAGAATAGCATACTTCGGATTCTTTATGTTATTTTTTTGGTTCATTATTTTACAGATTTCTCCAAAAACTGTAGTGTCTGACCGATTACTACACGAAATAATGCATTTACAGAATCATAACGATTCTTAAGAAAATTTGAAATGCGAACAATTCTTATTTTGCGAAAATCGCTTCGTGCGACAACCTGGCTTTCAAATTTGGGAGCAGAAATGTTTATCATTTCTCTCATATTGCCAGAGTTTCTTTTGAGTACACGCAATATGGTCTTTCGATATTTACTATTTGTTGAATCAAAAATATGCCGTGCAGCACTCTCAATACCCGGGACTGGTTACAACTAAATTTTTCAATGGACAAGTTATTAATTCAGTATTTGTATTGAAGAAATCCACCAAATCCATAATGGTAAATTTATTTTTCTTCGTCATTGCCTCGTTAACTAATTTCAAAAATAAAATAACTCTACTAGTTAGAATATTGGTTATACTAAAATACGTACAAGAAATTATCTAACAATTTACGCAAAACTAAAGAATATTATCTTCAAACTCATAAATATCCAACAAATAAATGCAATAAATCAAACTGGCTCCAAGTAAAAGAGTTTCTGCGATTGTTTAAGTATGGCTGACACATAAACTGCAAATCCGTTAGTCAAGTCTGGTTGAAAATGGTCTCGCTTAGCTATATGCATGAAATAGTGATATCGATAAATCATTAAGTAACTCGAAATCCGTTGAGAAAATTGAAAAATAATATATGACAATTAATGTTTATCTCACAAAGTTACATAGGACTGTGGCGCAAAAAATTTGTTTTTTCCATATTTTCATCAAATTCCAAACAGCACATTTTTCTCAGCTTTATTTTCTTTTATAACGGCCAAACAAATTGATTTGACCCTGTATATATGACTTTCTATATATCTTCTTTGTCAGACATTATTTTTTCCTCGTCTATTATGACCGAACAAATTGATTCGACTCTGTAGCTATGAATTTCGACATGTATGTTGTCGAGAACAGAGGTTAAATCTTTGGTACACAAAGGAATTTACTCATTTTTCTGTCAGCCACACTTTCGCAATGAATTATTTTGGTCAAACGAATTTATTCTAGTAGCAGATAACAGCCGGTTCTGGACCTTCCCCAACAACATGACGTATTAATTGCTTTTTTTGTTTTTTAGTGAAGTCAAGGCGATGTGACCTTGAAGTGTCTGGTGCATGGAACGTTCAGAAGTTTTTTCATATGAGATTTTGTGTGTGTGTGTGACATAGTGACGTAATTACATTTGATTGGTGTATGTGTGTGTGAAAATGCACAGTACAGAGTTTCATCATGTGCTTGTCTATGTACAAACATACGTCTGCATACTTCGAAGATCCTTCGAGTAATGATTGTTCAATCGAATTATGTCTTCGTGACGTTGAGAACTATCGAAGTGGTGCAGAAGTTTGTAACAAATTTCAGGATGATGAATTGGAATTGTGTCAAGTTTGTGAGGTTATGATTGAACTGGACCTGAGAAGATTCCTGTATAGTCTCCAACCATACTTACCAGAATGGATTATTCATCACTTTGAATTGAATGACGAAATTGAAGATGGTCGCGAAAATGATGACTATGAGGTAGAAGTTATTTAAGATAGTCTGTATGTTCCTGTAAATCATTATTAATGTAAAATGAAAAACGTTGTATCACTTTCATGTTTTATTTATTTAAATCCCATTATATACAATTGAAAGTGATTAAAAAACAATAAATATGGTATATATGAATTAGGAAAAAATTACAATACATGATATAAGTCAGTTACAAATAAAAAAAATATCATGAAACAGTACATGATAGAGTGGAAAAATGAAACAGTATCAATAATTTAAAGAGTGTCAATATCTGCTGTGAACTGAACCATCCAATGCATTGTATGTTAAAACTGTATCATGCAAAATTCATGTATATACTTTAGTGTAGTCGGAAACTTGGTCTTCCTCGTCTCAAACTCAATCTTCATATCAATAGATTATTTTGTTGCATTCGGTTGATGGAAACAATCGATGATGAATATTGGATTCTCTCTAGATTGTCCAATGTCCATCAGAGGTTAACTTATATCTTTATCATAATAACTTCGCTGGAAACTCTCAAAAGCATAATAAGCAGGAGCATCAAGTTTTTTATCGAAATTCAAATTCCAACGCTCATATGGATAAACTTCAGAATTCAAGAATACTCGAATACTATTGATATCGGCAATTGTGAATTTTGTAATATCCTGTGTTCTATCTTCAGATGTGGTAGTACTTTGGAATGCGATGATGACAAATCGAGGAGTTTCCAGAGAGTTAGTTGTTTTGATGGCCCATATGTCTGAAGAAGTCCCACGTAATGATGGTAGTTCATAAAGGTCCCACATACGATAAGCCAACTTGATTTTGGCATCCAGGCCGCTTTTGTTTATTCTACTCAAAAGTTTCAGCTTGTGTTTATCATCTGGTACAATATGTCTTATTTTCCATTCGATTTCATTTATTTCCAAATTAGCATCAACCTCACCTATATATGAGTTTTTGAATGATCGAGCGATAATCAAAATCAATTCCTGTTTAGCATTCAAGATACTTTTGTAGTAATCTTCAGCAAAACCCATCAAATATTCCAGTGGTAGTTTTTCACTAAATACTTGACTGTTTGTATCCAAGATATCTCGTTTCAATGGTGAAAGTCCTCATACAGATGTCAATAATGTGTTAACATGTCATTGTCCAAATGATATCATGGTTTTCATTGTAGATGTTATCCCAGATTTTTTAACAACAGCCACTTGTTCACCACCCATTTCGTAACGAATTTCATCAAAGAGAAATGCAATTGCATTATTCGAGAAATAGAATGTTTTCGATTCGTCTTCGCGGGTGAATTCACCTTCTATGTAAATGAAGCTCTCGACAATATCTAGTATAACATCTTGATTATTGATTGCAAATATAATTTCATCCGAATTCCTGAATAGCGGTGATCCATAGGTCACATATGTGTGCTCATGTAAACCTATGAGAGGATGATCAAGCACTGGTTTATCGAAAATATTCAACATTTCACTTTTTGTTTCGAGCTCTATTATTATTTTCTCACTTTCAATCCAATCGATTTCAAAAATTCAAGATCACTCACAGACATAGCGTTATGTGCTAAGTGTTCAGCATACACTTCTGGAATGAGCTTCTTTTTATGCACACTATTTTTGTAATGCACACTTTTCTTTTTAATGGTGCAGCTCGTTCTGTGGTTTGGGATTGTTCAATACGATTTTGTCTATTATAAATGAAACCCATAACAATAGTTGATCGATTTTCTTCAATTCCAAAATCGTTTCATCCAAAATACGCACTGTGATGTTTTGAATCGATTGACGACCTTCTGTACTGACAGGTATATATATATATATATATATATATATATATATATATATATATATATATGTTGTTGTTATAATTATTGGTGATGAGGATACATGTATCTGATTTTGTGAAAATATGCCATGAGCGAACCCCATCATTTCTGCTATAGAATTCGGATGTGTCAGATCGATTTCATATTTGGATCGCACTTCACATTTGAATGTATTATTATTGGAGTGTAGATACAAAATGTCATCTGCAACGATATCAATTGGTTTTTAATCATGAAGCAACCTGTACATTATATGTTTCTGTATGACGGCATCGATCTCTTCTATTTCGTAAGCACCACATGGCATTTCAATTGTGTACTTTCCGAGTATCGATGAGTTGTCATTACTGATTCTGAAACTCACCAAATCATAAGCTTCACTTATATTATTGATGGTATTGCATCCATAGAATCCCAAAAGTCCTAATACATAGCGGCTGTTCCTATCCAATTCAACAGGTGGAAAAAAATCCGCAATCAAAACACTTGTCCCGAGAGCTTGTAGCTAGAACTTTCGTGATATGACTGATGAATATTTTGAAACACATTTCAATTTATTGTTGTGAACAGCAACATCACATTTGAGACAATTTGCACTTTTTCAAAGGTGTTGTATTGTAATAAATATCATTTTTATTGATACCGATATTCATACCCTCTATATTAAAAATACAACATACTGATTTTCGAGGTATACCTACCATCCTCATCCGAATCTAAATTTTTATCGGGGTGGTGTTCGTAACAATATCTATATTTCATTATGTCGATGTCATCTTGTAGATGTTTGGGTAACTTTTCCCAAACAAATGCAATCTCATGTGCAACACATGCAAGTATCATTACCTTGGGCATATTTGCAAGCATCACTTTATCCTTTTTTTTCAAGGTGCCATATTTTGAAAACATTCTAAGTGAAAACCCCATTCCCTTGATAGCCTCCCGATCCAGTTTTGGAGAGAAACTCTAAGCACAAGTGACCACAGAGAACTGTATCAAATTTCTGCTGACGATCATAGTTATATTTGATTTTTACATTCGAACATTTTCGAAAGAATCGAGTCAATTCTAATGGTGTGAATAGATCTCCAAAACTATCGAAATATGCAACTTCTTTCCCACATTTTTCATATGCCACCCAATGTGTTCTTGGTCCACTTATTCCATCTGACAAAAGCAGCCTCTTTTTGTCTTGAACCTGAAGAGGGTAATCTGTCACGCATAAAAACACCACAGAAATGTAGAATTTTCATTTATTGTGCATTATAACTGAGATCGATATCGGTGAGAGGCCTCTATGGTAGGGGATCAATTAGTTTTTTTGTTTTGTTTGTGGGTTTGTATGGTTTTGAATATAGTCCTTAACCTTTACGGTACGGTTCAAGATATTGCCCAATGCTACAGCCTCCATGGTTCTATTGTGGCGATTGGCTTCCATTAAATCTGCTCTGTTGGCTTTTGCTGAATTCACGGCCTTGGTAATACCAGCAGCGGCTCCCGCCAAACTCCCTAGTGCGGATAGTCCAGCAAAAATTGGTATCAATGGCAAAAGTCCACCGATCTTGGTAACAGGAATTATGCGTGGTGTACGGATTTTCTTCTTTCCACCGGCAGCTTTGAGGTATTTACGTGCCGCCTGCAATGCCACAGTGATAGCTTTTCTGCTATCATTCGTCACAAATTGATCCCCACCAGCTTTCTTCAATACATTTCGCACTTTATGGACTATCCCAACAACAAATGCAACTTTTCCAATTTTATTTTTCTTCGTTTGTTTCTTGTTACTTTTTTTTATTGGTGCTACAACCCATGCCCATATGTCTTTTTGCTTTCATACTGTTGGTGACAAATAATGCAGCTGCTCTTTCCCCAATACTTCGATTTAACGCTATCCCAAGCGCTGTATTCAAGTTCTTTGTCGGCTAAATGTCTTGCTGCAAGATCGAATGGATGCAGATAATCTAGATGAGAAATTCGGGTGTGTATTGAGTGGACAAAGGGTATTCAGACATGGTCCACTACTTCCATCATCAGTTCGCAGACTCATTATAGGACCTCCAAATTGTGTAAAGACGAATGCAATGATATCGCTATTAACACATCCACAAGGACTGAGATTTAGGAATGTGTATCTCTATTCGAAATCACTCAATCAACCTGAATATCAGTACTTGCGAAATGTATTGGAACCTATATAAGGATTAGGTTTTTATACATCTAGCAATAATACAGAAATAGTGGAACCCTCCGACGCTAAGCCTAATTCTGTTTTCATTTTCGACGATGTGATATGTGAAATGCAGAATATTATTAGATCATATTTGTGTATGGAACGTCATAAGGATGTTCAAGCATATTCACGGGTACCCAAACAATTAGTGCGTGACAATACCAATTTCATCATAATGTTTAAACAAGAAGAGACAAATTCACACCACATTTATTCAGATCATGTATCACGCGATGTAACATTCAAACAATTTCAATTGATGTGTGCTAAATGCTGGAAGGAACAATATGGATTTCTAGTCATTGATAAGAACATGAAAATAGATGAAGGTAGATATCGCGAAGGATTCGATAGTTTCATATATCCATGATCTTGTTATTCAAATTTGATCGATCGCTGAATATTGTAGAGGTCACTTCATCAGCGCATTGAGCTATAATTTAAAAAGAGCATTATGAATACGAAAAATGATTCTGAAAATAAAAACAGTGAAATGAATTTGAAACGTCAACTAGTAGAAACAACAGAAGCTGTCAGGCAGAAATTAAACTCTATCAAGAATGATAATATTGAAAAACGTACGACACTCGAAAAATTGTATGAGCCCATAACAAAACCATTGAATGTTTCATCATCAAACGCTACTTCGAAATCATCAGTGTTATCGTCTAACCATGGAAATGTTCAATCTACTTCAAATTATCCCATGAGTACTCCAATAGGAAAAAAACAATCTTTTGGTAGTGTATCATCTGTGACAAGTGACACGAGCACACTTCAAGAAGATATGAGAACAACTCTATTCGAAACACCATCATCGTCCCACATCAATTCCTCGGATCCTGACTTCTCACCTGATATGAATGAAAGTGGTGAAGATGTTTTGGTGAAACATTTGAATAATGTAAAATCTAGAAATCCAGCATATGGTGGAACATTTGGGATACGTATGGATCCTATTACACAGAAGCTGAAAATGGGAAGTCTAGTGGTACATTTCAAAGATGGGAACATTTCATTTTGAGATGCTAATAAAATGAAAAAATAAGAATGCGCAGGTAGTCCAGACTTGTATGATATGATCTTTTTGAAGGATCCGCAAGATGTTGATAATGAAGAAATTCGTCAAGTATATTCCAAAATTTTGAAAATAACGTATGCTCCATTTAAAGAATATCATATGAAGAATGGTTTTAAAAAGACAAATTCTAAAAAAATTCGTGAAGTTATCAAACCTCTATTAGACTCACCACAATATAAGAAGTAGAAGTAAAATTGGTGGAGCACTCAAACGAGTAAAAATGGAGGAAACATAGAATTCTGAATTATGTGTACTGGAATTCACCGAAAGATTTAGTTGCTCGCTTACGACCATTGGTAGTTTTAAAGTCAGTTTTGCATACAGGACACAATAATGAAATAATTTCGATATTTGAAGAATTACGTGAAGAAGGTATAATATATCAATATATCCACAAGAAATGATCACTGTCACATCATCATTCAATGCAGTAACATCATCATCTTTTCTCTTCAATCATATTGAGATAGAATGACTAATGAAATAAGTGTTGTCAAATGACAAGTTGTTAATGAATTACATGGACCTGCTAGATGAAATTTTTTGCAGAAGAACCCCATAATCTTGAAGATATGAATGAACAACCTATTAGAGGATGTTTTTACGAAGAAGAGTTATTACGAACCGAAAATCCTGACGTATATCTGATTGAGAAGGTGTTGAAGAGAAGAAAAAATCAAGTATATGTAAAGTGGTTAGGCCTTCTTAACGAACAAAATTCTTGGATTGATGAATCAAATATGGTTTAAATGTATCCACTAATGCATTTATGAATGAAGTAATGTTATAGTTCATTATTGTTTTCATTTCAATTATATGTATGTGAATTGAAAAATATTGCAGTGGTAAACGTTGTCCAAACCAATCGCAACGTTCTGTGTATACCAAACCAAATTAATTGTGAATTTCATTCCCGCTTATATTTTCCAACTCACGATATTGAAAACATTACCATTCCCAAAACTAATCGCTGTCGTTTCGAAATGCACTCTCCAACTCAGTTCGCCAATTATATCCCACATGCATTTTTTTCAAATGTGAGAAAATAATACAAATAAATTAATAAAAATATGTATTTATTAAGAACAGAGGACAATAACGGCAATAAAAATCAAAAGTGTTAATGTGTCTCTGTTGATGTGAAACGTTCTTTGATTCTCCTCCTCAATATTTGTTGTTCATGTGTCAGACACCAACATTGAGAGAAATTAATTCTTCTATTGGGGTAGAGTTGACCAACCTTCTCACATAAATCCCAAGTACTTCTACATGTAGTACATACATGATTCCAATAATTCATAGAATATGTATCACGACGCAAACAACAACACATGTACCACAAATATTTCTACAAATACCCAAAATATTGAATATAATAGGCTCGGAACACTTCAGGCACTGTGACTGTTGTTGACGATATTCTGATTATGTTCGCTTCGGTGGTGAGATGGAGGCGATAGCTGAATCCGTGACACACAATCACTGCACATACCAGTGCAGGAATTGATTGTTTCCTTAGGTCTACTTATTTGGCAAGAGTAGCACACAATGGCCCCTACAATCATCATTGGGTAGACGCACACTTTTCTTTTTTCATTCCACTCTTTCGGTAACGGCATTTTACTAATTCGATTAGAAATATTAAGAGATGACATAGAAACTCTGACTGCTCTCTCCCATACCGAAATTCTCAATTCATACAAATTAACACCATGTGAAAGCATAGTGGGAGAACTTCTCCTTCTCACAAGCATGACTTCATCATACGAACTTATGTTTTGAGATGCTATATCTTTCTCTCCCACTCAAAACGAGTCAAGTGATACCCATACAATCATATAAGTTGACTTGCGATCCTGAAGTTCATTCAATCACGTGAGAAGACATCAAGATGAATACTGAAAAAATAGTTGCTGCATCAAATAGAATATCTGCTGTTGATGCAAATAATTGGATAGGTGAGTCAGATGATGAGGATGCCAACATTCCGTTAGAGGAAGTGATAGTTGAAGAAGATGTTGGAGTCGGTGAAGAGGAGATTGACCTTGGAGTCGACGAAGATAAAAATGAGGCTAACGAAATCATCTGAAGGTGATGGTGGTTTGAGAATCGGTCTCCGATTGCTCAACATCACCGACACATTAGAAGATCCCATGGATTCATATTGCGTGATGGACGCACATGTGCGGATCCGAACGATTGATGACAATATCAAAAAACTATGTTGGTGTTGTTTTCGTTTTTACTCCATGAGAAACAATAATGGAGGGTGGTATCATCATATCAACACCCACAACACCGATTCTTTGATGGAACTGGGACAGAATTGGTGCGATAGTATTCACAGATTATGTGACAAATGACTACTTTGACTTAAAACAAAGTCTAAGTTGGAAATTTTTTAGTCTTTGGATATATGTGCATTATATGACAAATTATTACTTTGACTGAAAAGTCGAAGTAGGGAATTTGCCAGTCATTGAATATCTGTGCATATGATGAGTACTACTTTAACTAAAAGTTGAAGTTGGCAATTTGTCAATCATTGAATATATATGCATGTAATGATGAGTACTACAGAATGGGATGATGGTACTTTTACATGCATTTTATTTGAGACTATAATGTTAACTTAATGTTAGGAATGGTATGAAACTGTTTCTGTTTAAAAGTATAATGATAGCTCTGAATAAACTGTTTTTGTTTCAGTCTTCAATTGTAGCCCTGAAAAGGGCTGTTTTTTTTATTGAATCATGCAATGGTATGAACTAACGCTCCTCATCAGCAGAAACCATGATTATGGTGTCGTCATCTGAATCATCTATATCTGATGATATACTAACGATGTCGCCCTCATAATCATCTGAATCAGATGATATACTAATGACATCGTCCGCATAATCATATAGATCGTCAACACCCATATCTAACTCTGCATCTACTTCCTCTTGCATACCTTCTTTTATATCTGTTTCATGTACCTGGATGGGTCCTGTACTCAAAATAGAATACTCTGGTACACTCATCGGTTCGGTGGTGGAATCAACACTCGACATTGTGGAAAAATGATGTAGAACTGGGATTAATGCTATATTTATATTGAAAAAATGAAATGGAGGGGGTGAAGTGTAAATGTAGAACAAATCAGTGTCTGAAATTCGAAAGCAACAAGAGTGCCGATCTTCATGAAACTCTGAGTGATTATTATGAGAAACTCTGAGTGATTATTATGAAAAAACTAATAAGGGAGAGGGAGGAAGACACTGCCCCAACTTCGCAGTGCCTCGTGTACACCAACCAGAAAGTGGTGATTTTTTTGTTGGAAGTGATGGATAATTCAATTTGTCAATGTCATCAACGAAACTATATGGAAATACATCTTTCTGTCCCATCAAATTGAATTTCTCAATTTGTGGGAAATGTTTATGCATCTCCAAGCATTGATCAGAGGTCAGGTTAGCACCCAACTTCTCCAACGAACTAGTCATAGATTTATAACTATCGATAAATCTCATTTTGAGATATTTCTTCTCAACCATACCATCTTTATCGATGTATATGTGTGTAATGAGATGCTTAGTGAAAGATATATATTTCTCTTTTGTGGAAAATAATAGGTACAAGTAGATGAACAAAGAGACTTCTGGCTCAAATGGGAGTAGGGGAAACGTCATCGAAATCGATCCAGGATGGAACGAGTATCGTAGCGATTTAAGCGTGGAACTTCTCCCCTCGGCCCTCTTGGTACTTCACCACAACCTATCGGCTCCCTTAGTACTCCACATCACCGCTCAGGCCCTCTTGCGACTCTGCCTCACCCCCCGTCCCCCTTGTCACGTTCCAGTCACGTGATTTTGATTGAAAAAGTTTATAGTTATGAGATTCGAACCCACGATTTCCGCGCGGTAGACATTGTCCTTAGCCTCTACATCAACGTAAGATATTGAAGGTAACTGCGAATGTTGGGTATTTATAGCGTTACAGCCTCAAAGTGTAGAATATGTCGTCAACAATGCTGAAAAACAAATTTTTTATTATTGACAACAATTATTTCTGTTCAATATGTAAACGTACCGAATGTGGGTAAAATTCCCAGGAAATATGCGTGAAGGCTAGTGTAAACAATGGAAATCAATTCGTTCGACATCAGTCAATGAGGGTCAGTTAGCAGTATTTGCGCGGGTGCAATTCCAAAGAATACACCATTCAAATGTAAATTAAATAAGATATTTCAAGATCTTCGTCTTTAAAAAAAAACTGTTGAATTTGTTCCAGAATACGCAACAAGGCTAGAGAAAAAATTTTGATGAGAGTTGTACAACAATCATGAAGTTTAATAAAAAAATGAATATTTTGATTGAAACAGTAAATTTTTTGTTTCATTTCAAGTTGGTGAAAATATATAATATAGGTATGCAGAATTATCACTATCACTTATTGATAAAGCCAGACACATGGCTCGAAGTGACGAAACAAAGGCTCCTTGTTTGATTGCATAATATGTCATCACCTATTTTCCTATTCTTACCCAAGGTGACATTGATCACTGTCAATGCTGAATCAGCACCCAGAGATATGCAGTTCTCAAAGCGACGGAACAAAGGCTCTTTGTTTGGTTTTGAAATATGTCATCACTTATTTTCCTACAAATACCTCCTGTGAGGCGAAATGATGAGTTAGTTGTATCAGTGATACTAGTGACAAGTGCAACGATTTTATTTGAAAGTAAGTGTTTTTGATGTTCACTTTATGAATTTTTATTGCAAGATTTTGTATACTTTTTTGACTTTTTCACGAAAGAATTCATTCAAATTTAATTTAATTCAAAGGGTGTGGGAGTTGTTGAATTATCATTGATTTTCCAATATTTTTCTCAGATTAATATACTTGAGTGTTTCTTTTATACATAATTTTTAAGGGGTTATAGGGTTTTCAATTATCCTGTAACACAAAACGGTTTAGAGGTAATTACGTATTCCTCAAGCCAACCCTGGGCAACTATTTTTATTCTACATACATCAGAAGATGAGGAATGATAATTGCTAATATTTCTCAATCTTCAATAATGAATGAAAGATAAGAACCGGTAATTGCTGACATCCATTTTTCTCGAATGATATCTCTTACAATAATTATTGTATCGTACAATTTGTTTTGATGTTAGATGGCAGCCTCATAACCGGGAAACGTGATTATGAATTTCACTCGAGAATCATCCAAGATGAATAAGAGTTTTTCTCGTATTTTATCTATTTGCCTTTGACAATGCCATAGTTTGTCTATATACACATTTATAATGGAGTAAACAGAAGCTCATTTTGTGAGCAGCTTCCTAGTTGAATAAAACGCATAGTAAGTTACGAAAAACTTTCATTCATGTTGTTGTTTATTGAGAGAGTGTTCGTATAATTTGAAACATTAATTGTTCTTTTATTTTTGGTTTTTCGCAGGTGGATTTCCTAAAATTCAAATTCAGTCGAGAAGAGGGAACCAATTAACAACAACAACAATTCGTTACCACACCGAATGACGGAGGAATATCACCCCCATTCAGAAGAATTTTGTATCAGGAAAATACGCTGTCGTGTTGTTTGATTTGAAATTGTACGAAATCAAGATTAGTACTGCTTTTTTCCTTTGTTCAATATATGTATAGAGTTTGTGGTTGTATACTGAATTTTTTGTTCGACTCAAAAAGTTTTTCATTCATAGATATGATCCGCATAAAGGAGTGTTTTCAATATTTTTTATGTGTTTAGTACTTGCAGAATATGTGTTTCAAATTTGTTGTTTGGAATAACAGTTGATTTTTTCAATTATAACTGTAGCTCGCTCATTTTTCACAATCACTCCATGAAACACAGTACCCCCACTCTTGAATTTTTTTTTATTTTGGTGTATATTTGCATTGAAAATCAAATTTATTTCAGAACACTACATCAACGTGTGCAGTATCAGTTCAGTCATCTGAACAACTACATCCAAATCCAACTTAGCAACCTTTCCAGAACGAGTTTCAAATCACAGCAGCATCCAGAACCATCTCAACAATTTCCACAGAACGAGATTAATTTCATTGCAGCTTCCAAAACCTACTCATCACACAAAAAATTTCATTTGTGAACAAAATATCGGTGACTCATGTCAATAAATAAAATCCAAATGATTGATTTTTCAAAAACCAAGTCGATAATTGATAATTACCTTTCAGTCATTAGAGACAATTATTCAGAGTATATTGCCAAAGAAGCTATACAACTTATTAATAAACATATGAGAAAATGCGTTTAACTATGAAAAAAATAAAATTTTCGGTTGGGGAAAAAAAGAAAATAATTACAAAAATTGAGGAATTGAAACGCTTCAAAGTGATTGTCAAAATGATGAATAATAAACATACAGCCTGGGGTTCGAAGCGACGAAGCTCCAGGGTAAAGTGACGAACTGTTAACAATGTTTTCAATCGTAGAGTAACAACGAGGGCAATAATCAATTTAACTCATAATGATCCCAAAAAGTTTCTAGACGATGCTTTTCCATTATTCAAGCGTGGGATTTCCAAAATTTTGAAACAAATGTCATGTCTCAAAGTTAATTTTACATTTTCAGGGGATTTTATTAAAAAGTCGAATGATGGGGAAATAGTTGATCGTAAATATTTCAGTACACCAAATGAAGTTATCGATTCAGGTACGGACTTGACTGCTTGGTACAATGAAAACGCTGTGGATGTTATATTGAATAAGTTAGGCGAATTTGAAGAACAATTGTCGGGGTGGGCTTTGAGTAAAATTATTTTGTTGGAAGTAGCAATAAATAAATATGTGATTGGTAACGGTTCTCCTTTCATTCCACTGCCGCAAGAAATAGCAATGAAAAAGGCATGCATTAATGTACAAAACGATGACGAAATGTGCTTCTTTTGGAGTTTTATTAGCGCCTTCTATCCTGTAGCAAAAAATTCTAATAGAGTGTCAAAATATCCACACTATTCTACAGTTCTGAATACTACAGGGCTGAATACTCCAATGGACTTACATCAAATTTCCAAATTTGAAAAACTTAATGATATTTCTGTAAATGTTTACACTTTGGAATTAAATCAAGTAGTACCTGCCAGACTCACGACAACAAAACAAGACAGACATGTTAATTTGTTATTAATTCAAGAAAAATATTTTCCAAAATTGAACGATTATGAGGCTCCACCCATTAATGACGATGACGAGACTGAAATTAAATTCCACTATTGTTGGATCAAAGACATGTCTAGACTATTTTCAAAACAAATGAGTAATCATAGAGGACAAAAGTTTTTTTGTGATAGGTGCCTAAATTATTTTTCAAGTCAGCAAAAATTAAATGATCATACTGTTTTGTGCGAAAAAGTGAATGACTATAAAATTTACTTTCCTACATAGGATTATGTGGAATTTCGAAATTATATTTAAAAACAAAAATGTTCATTTATAATTTTTGCTGATTTTGAATCATTATTGGAAAAATGTAACGAAAGGATATCTAACAAAACTACAAAATACCAAAAACATATACCTTTCAGTGCAGGCTACTACTTCAAGAGTTCCTATGACGACAGTCTCTCTCATTTCAAAATCTATTGAGGTGAAGATTGTATGAAATGGTTTGCCGATGAGTTGTCTGATATTGCAAAATTTGTTGAATCCAAAATTAAGAATATCGAGCCGATGACAGTGCTTTCAAATGATATCGGTGCTGCAACGACTTGTCATATTTGCGAAAAACCGTTCGCCCCCAAAGATGTTATTGTGTACGATCACGATCATTATACGATTTGATAAAGACATATCTTCAAAATAGGAAACAGCAAGTCATTGTACAAGGTGTGAAAAGTCAATCAATAACAATAAATCAGGGTGTCCCTCAAGGATCCATACTGGGACCACTTTTCTTTTTAATTTATGCTAACGATCTAATAAAGTACCTTCATGATCTTACAATGGTACATATAGTTGCATATGCAGACGACACCAACCTTTTGATTGAAGCAAAAAATCCCATAGTACTTCCAGAATTAACTGAAGTGGTCTATAATAAAGTAATTACATGGGCTACTAAAAACCATCTACCACTCAACATCAACAAAACAGTGTTAATGAAATTCTCATTAGGTAATAGGAATGACCCTCTTAGTATATTTAAATATAACGATCTGGAGGTTACATCTTGCCCAACAACAAAAATACTTGGTCTCACTGTAGATCACAGACTTACGTGGAATCCACATATTGACCTACTCTGCGATAAATTGAAAAAAAATTGCTACGCACTAAGATTCATGCGAAATCACTGCAGCAAGGAAGTTCTGCTCAGCCTGTACTATGCGACCATCAATTCTCATATAAGATACGGAATTCTAAATTGGGGGAAGGGATCTTCTGCACAAAGAGTTTTTATACTCCAAAAATATGCTATCCGAATAATTGATGATCTAGAATGGCAACAGTCATGTAGAGATTCCTTCAAGAAATTGAGAATTCTCACTCTTGCTGGGTTGTATATATATGAATCATGTATTTATGTGTTCAAAAATATATCTTCATTTGAAGCGAATCGAGAAAATCATGGCTACTCAACTCGATCAAAAAATTTTTTGGTAACTGCTGCACATCGGACTGCACTTTTTCAGAAAAGTTATCTATACCTTGGCCCAAAATTTTTCAATAAGTTAGACGGCACAGTGAGAGAATCTCCTAATATTTCGATTTTTAAAGCACGATTGAAAGCCTATCTCATCCAAAAAAACTGCTACACCATCAATGAATTTTTTGCAAACCAATAATTCTTCACTCTAGACGGGCAGCTATTAGTAAACAATTTACCCTCTCATATGTATGTTGACTATAAATGTTATAAATTTGTATTGTAATATATTTATTATGTTTTACACCCCATTTGTATGTTAGACGGTAAATGTTTTTAAATTTGTATTGTTTTATATTTAATATGTTTTACACTCCATTTTTTTAATTTGTATTGTATTATGTTTATTGTGTTTTACACACTATGGACGTCTTCCTTGTTACTGTGTACTATTTTGTGAAAGAAATTTTATACTTTTTAACGAGAGAAGTTAATAAATATTATTATTATTATTATTATTATTATACGGGGGCGGTCCGCGGTTTTGCGCACCAAGCCCCCTGTAATGTCAACTTTCGAAAATTATTCGTGTTACCCATTACTTTTCATAATCTTTCAGGATACGACAGTCACTTCATTATCAGAGATATCGCAAAAAAAGGCTGTGTGAGCATACTTCCCTTAAATTAAGAAAAATACATTTCCTTCACACAGAAGGATGCTGAAACTAAAATTAAATTTCGATTTATAGATTCTATTCGATTCATGGGAACATCGTTGGATGAATTAGTATCCACATTGGATCAAAATGATTTGGAAATTTTAAAGAGAGAATTCAGTCATTTAGATGAGGAGAAATTCGCTCTTCTCACCAGGAAGGGGGTATTTCCGTATGATTATATAGATAGCATGGAAAAATCACCGAGTTACCATCACGAGAAGAATTCTATAATAAATTAAATGATGAATACATAACAGAAGAGTAATATGCTCACGCACAAAATGTTTGGGAATCATTCGGAATCACAAATTTGGGATCGCATGCGGACCTATATTCGAAAACAGATATTTTATTACTGGCAGACGTTTTTGAAAATTTTCGTCATGAAAGCATGGAAACATATGGGTTGGACCCCGCATGGTATTATACTATGCCTGGGTACACGTGGGATGCCATGTTGAAGTATAAGAAGTGTAAATTACAAATTTTAAAAGACATTGACAGGATTATGTTTGTAGAAAAGGGGAAAAGGGGCTGAATATCGGTTTGTTCAAATGGATATTCTGAAGCACACAATAAATATATGGAAGCATACAATCCCGAAAAACCTTCAAAACATCTTTAACATTTAGACGTTAATAATTCATATGGGTGGGCAATGTCAGAATTTTTACCTTACAACGGTTTTCATTGGGTGGAACATTTTGACAGAAATGTAACTGAAATTCCTGACAATGCTTCAGAAGGCTACATATTGAAAGTTGATTTGGAATACCCTGAGAGATTACATGATTCACATAAAGATTATCTGTTTTGTTCAGGGCATCAAGCACCACCAAATCCCAAACAAAAAAAATTAATGGGTACCCTGTATAATAAAGACAAATATATTCTGCATTATCGCAACTTGAAACAAGCATTGAAAAACGGTTTGATTCTAACCAAAATTCATTGGGTTGTGAAATTCGAACAATCTGCATGGCTGCGTCCCTACATCGAGTTGAATACTCGTCTGAGGGCTGCAGCCCTTGGACGCAAAAAATCTATATAAACTAATGGTAAATGCCATTTTTGGAAAAACGATGGAAAAGATTCGGTTACACAGGGTGGTCAAACTTGTGAATTCCTGGAACGATCGTTATGGCGCCAAAAATTTGATTGCGATCCCTCGATTTCAGAGTCGAACCGTTTTTGATACAGACTTGGTGGCTATTGAATTGAAAAAGACTTAACTTGTTCTCAATAAACCTCTGTACATCGGAATGGCAAATTTAGATATTTCAAAAACATGCATGTTTGATTTCCATTACGATTTCATGGTGCCCACTCTAGGTATAGAAAATTGCAAGTTAATGTATACAGATACAGATAGCTTCATCTATGAAATAACGTGTGGGGATGTCTATTCAGAACTCATCAAAAATTACCTATCAAAATTTGATACTTCCGATTATTCGCCTGATAATAAGTTTCAAATTCCACTTGTGAATAAAAAAATTCCTGAAATTGAAAACACGTCGATAATAATCACAAAAGTTCAAAGCATCCAGCATAGCGATACGGTCAGAGAGCACACCAAAGTGAGTATTCAGGATCTCGTTTACATCTCGTTGAAACAGCTCCATGTTCGTGGTGTCTTTGGAAATGGAAACTTGTTTGATATTACTTTCGATGTACGATGTGACGTAAATGTTATCTCCGCAACATGTTGTAATTGAATCATATTCGTCTACATATCCATCGATTTGTGATTCAAAGGAATTTTCCTTTATTTGTTGCAGGATGCCAATGAGGGGCGCCCATTCATAACTTGTTATGCATGGTCTTAGGCCACATCGAATTTCATAAGATGACATGGAGAATGCCATCAACAGCAATTGATGTTCGTTTCGAGCAGCCATTTCGTATTGCTCCAACGCTCTGTCTATTGCATTTAGAGTTCCATTGTAATCTTCACTATCACTGTCGAACATTACTTCAACTTCACTACTGTAACCACTACCGAGAGACATTTTCAAACTGAATATCCATCTGTGTTTGCATGCGCTCTTATAGCTTCAGATAAATATTGTGCGTTTGTTAAACACACAAATATTTTTTTACAAAAGGCCCTCCCAAAACATTGTCAGTGTGCTCGTTTTCCATAAGATTCTATACAAAATCGACATTTTTGATCCAACTGTTGTGTTTGTTAACCAAACCCAGCCATTTTACGAAAATTTTTTTTATCTTTCTTCCTCAATACTTTTTCAACGAGATATATATCAGGATTTGCAGTTTTTTGTAATTCTTCTCCATAAAAAGCACCCCCAATAGGTGCACCCTGCATATCTTCTAGCATGAAGGTGGCGGGGTTGGTAATACTGACTTTGATAATTTTGAATAATTCCGTAGTCCAATTGGGCGTGTAGCATTTTTCAAAAATGTGTTTTGCCTTACTGATTCGTACAACATCACCGACTTTGAATTTTCTCGGTCCAGCTATTTTCAGATTGGTGAATGTTGATTTGAGAACTTGTTTTTCGTTAGTTTTGGTAATTTGTGAAGGTTGTATGCCCGTCTTCGAGTGTCGCGTATCATTGTAGGATTTTGTGATTTCAGGCAAGACATTCAACCATTAATAGGTGCCATTCAGACTGAAATATTTGAAAAGTCTTTCTTTTTACATTCTAATGATACGTTCGGCCATAGAAGCCTTAGTGATGCTGTACGTAATGTAGTGATTTACTCCATATTTTTTCATCAAAATTTGAAACTTATTGTTGTAAAATTTTTTACCTTGATCTGTTTGTAAATTTTTTGGACAACGTTCCGTATGTGTCAAGATATCTGCAAACGTTTTCGTAATTTCCTCTTCCGTTTTTTATTTCAGTGGTCGAGTCTACACAAATTTCGAAAAACAATCTATGACGACTGGAATCAATTTTAAATTTCGATTTTGGTGAGCAAACGATCTCATCTCAGCCAAGTCCATCTGCCATAAGTCATTTATTCCTTTGATAACTGTACGGCGTCGAAGATAATTTTTTCTAATTGGTTTATGTAGTCCGTTGACAAGTTGAATCTTGTCTTTGGAAGTCATGACGACTGATGGTGAATATGTGTGAACCCCGTTCTTTTATTATGGTTATGCTTGAACTTTATTTTGTATCTTTTTGATTTTCTTAATAGTAGATTGTACCTTCGAATTTATTTCGGTAATTTGTTTGGAGATGTCACCTTGAAATTTGGTTAGTTTTTCATTTACTTGGATCATTTCTTAGCTAGTTGATATTTAAATGAAGCAAGTTCATCTTCGGTTCCATCCACATACTTTTCATTAGCAACATCGTAATCAGTGGTAGGGCTCTTCACATGACATAATTTCACATCACCACAATGAATATTACCATCTGAGGTATAATGCAACAAACATCCTCCAGAGGGCGTTGGCAATTTTCGCTTTCTGTTGCTGTCGATAACCATTTTGAAAATGATAATGAATGGGGGAACGTAGTGTATCTTATAGAATTATTTTTGCCTCTTTGAGTTCATTCAAAATGGCGATGATTTCATTGTTGTGTGAAGTATTTCCTGCATCTCGAGAGGCTAGCAATAAGTTGAGACGTTCGCATGGCTCGTTGGGATCGTCTAAATAAATGTATTCAATGGGTTTCGTATTGAATGTCATTGCAAGAGGTGACGTTTTGGGTAGTCATGATGTCATCGCAATAGTAGTAGTAAGATGTGTTTCAGGTTGAAAAAACACAGTACCAGTTTTACGACGATTTCCTGCTGTAGGAAACAACGGTTTTATTATGTTGGTGTACCTGTACCTCTGTGTGCCTTTTAGATGCCCAGCCGAATTCTTGTGAGCGCTCGATGAATTCAAAATATTTTTGTATACATTAAAATCCTCAGTGTTATAATTTTCTGGCATGTCGAGAAATAACAGTTCATATATACCGGGTGTTCCTTTCCAGTGATACTCAGCCAATTCTATGTATCCGCTACGCTTGTCAAAATCAATTTCCTTCTGGCCTAGGAACCGTTTTGAAGATACCCCATCGTATATGGGATCGTATACTTTGTCGATTTCCTTGTCATTTTCTCAATGTTTTCTAATGTACGGTTGAGACATTATCGGATATTGATCGATATATTCTTCTAAAACTTGTTCATTTATCCCTGACGCAACGTTGTCGTCTTGTTCGTCTTCTGCATACCCACTAAAGACGTTTTCGTCATCATAGTCATCCTCATCTGTACCTGCAACATATACGAGGGATTGGAATGGAGTCGTTTCAGGCTCTTCCACTGCTAGCTATTTTCCTCAATGGAATAGAAAGCGGTTTGAAAAATCTTTGCAATGACTCATCTTCTTCGGATTTGCCCAATTTCAGAGCCAAATATTTTTTTCTAATGATGCGTGCAATTTTGTTGATTTTATTCTTTCGAATAACATCAACTTCTTTGCTCAACGGTTTCATGATGGTGAATGATACTACATCACACATTGTGTATACTTATATATTTGTCGAATTCTTGACGATAACGTCCACCATTCTTATCGAAATATTTCATTATTACAACGGTTCCATATCGATGTTGCCAACATTCGGCACACATTCTCTTGAATTCATCAAAAGACATGTCAGGAGAGATGTGTTCATCGAATACATGTTTCAAATTCATTTCATCCTGTTTGAAAAGTACAATCATATTGCAATTGCAATTGTCTCGTATCAACTGTTTGGGGATTTTTGAATATGTCTGACAAAGATAGGCGGCGTCAATGTTCTTATGCCTACATACAGAATGATATTCGCGAATTTTCTGTTAGCCATCGCCTGCGACATCATCGAAAATGAATATGGAATTTGATTTGGCTTCGTGAGGGCTTATAATATCTTCATTCTTCCTGAACGAATAATATCCCAACCCCTTGACTTTACTGAAAATTTCTTGAACCACTTGATATTTAGGTTGATACAATGATTTTGAATATACGTAGATATTTTCAAATTTGGCGCCATTAGGGTGGAAAAGCAATGTTAAGATAGCGTTTGTCTTTCCACAACCACTCGGCCCACAAATTATTGCATGAAACGAATTGGGTAATAATATACCATGCTTCCCAACTACACTACTATTGTTGGCTTCATTCAAAAAGTCTAAATTTTCAATATGTAATGTCTTGTCTTGTTGAATGACTTTCATGATATGATGCTGGATAATGAGTGCGCTACGGTTATAAATGAAAACATCACAGTCATCACCCAATCATTCTCAATGTTGACTTACTCCGGTGCAGGTATCGTCAATACGATTATCAATAAGCTCCCAATAAGCGGACCAGGCACCAAATTGAAAAAGAGATTGGAACGCGGCGACACCGGTGTAAATCCTTTGGACGAATATTGTAAAGATCACGATATCGCATACTCTCAAAGCGACTCATTAGAAGACCGTCATAAAGCAGATCAAATGTTGGAAAAAAGAGCTTGGGAACGCGTTAAATCGAAAGACGCTAGATTTGGTGAAAAAGCTGCAGCTTGGCTCGTAACTACAACAATGAAAGCAAAACGTAAGCTCGGCATGGGGTTGTCCTTCCGACGAAATATGCTTCAAAAAATTACTAAAAATTGGAAGCTACATCTTACCAATATTAAGAAATCTAGTGCTTCGGCTTTGCGAGCTGCTAAAATGGCATTGAGTCAAGCTGGAAGACGTAAAAACATACGGATACCTAGGATAATACCATTCGAAGCAAAATCTGGAGGAATCCTTCTCCTCATACCTATATTCACTGTCCTTTCAGCTTTGGGTTCGTTGGCAGGTGGAGCAGGCGCTATCGCAAAAACCGTAGATGCTAAAAATGCCAAAAAAAACTTGAAGAAGATCAACGTCACAATAAAGCAATGAAACATTTAGGTTCCGTTTTGTATCTACGCAAAACACCTCGAGGATTTGGTTGTTTCCTAAAGAAACAACAGCAATGCAAAAGGCGAGGTCTTTACTTGAAAAAGCAAAAAAACTCCTACTGAAGCTACTCCATAGAGCATTATACGATTCGGAAATTCAAAAATGTGCCCGTCAACTGAGAATTCCACATTTTCGTGGAGTCTTTATGCGCGACACGTTGCCAACTCGTGGTCCTCGACTGAGAGAATGTGCTATATTGAACTTGGATTCCCAATTGAATGCAGGCACTCATTGCGTAGCTTACATTAGAAACGGCAATGCTGCACAATATTTCGCAAGTTTCGATAATCTCAAACCTCCAATGGAATTGATCAGATATTTTGGAGGGGGTATAACGATTACGTATAACAATGATCAGTATCAAAATTTCGACCAGAGTAATTGCGGACATCTGTGCCTACAGTTTCTGCTCCATAATGTCTGCAAAAATGGGTGGAGATGAATCTTTGCGAGATTTAACCGATGCTGAATTGAAAATTTCATCGATAGACTATTTGATTGAGAATGCTAAACCTTGGAAATCATTGGATGTTTGGCATAGATAACCGAAGGACTACCAACATCGATTTGCTTTGCAGATTCGTTTACCATGTTTCATCCATTACCGACATGAGGTACCACCACCTACATCAGCTGCGTCATCGCTACAAAAAGCAATGTATTATGGTCCTGTGAGTTCGCAAATAGAATGTTATTATTGTAGAAATGAATGATTTTTATGTAAAACGTTGTTGTTGTTTCAATCATTATTTAAGGAGATGTCATACTGACATTATATCAGTCATGTCTATGATATTCACGCTAACGAATCGTTCTTCGACGCTCTCCATCGATTTCAATCTACCCATTCGATTAGATTCTGAATATACTTTGACTTTGCTCAATTTCCATTCGTACAACAGTATACCCAACATTGAAGAAGGTACGAAATTCTACTACTATGAAAACGTTGATCAAACTAAACAGAAAAGCATCGATATACCTGTTGGATCTTACGAAATTGGTGGCAATGAAGAATTAATAAACAAATACATCACGCCTAAAATGTTCAAGGGAAACCCTGAGGATTTTTTCTATCTAAAACCGAATAATAATACGCTGAAAAGTGAAAACGATCGAAAACGCACGAAAAACGATCGTAAACGCACGAAAAATGATCGAAAACGCACGGAAAATAACGTATTTTGAAATTTCATTGTCGAATACTTCGCTCTCTCATTGCCCTCACGTTGAGTCCACACCGCTTAACCTCTCGACCTCTCTGGATCTCCTCTTTCTCCTGATGATGCTAACTTGGCTAATAAAGATACGAGAATTAGTGTCCTTTTGGCATGTTGGAATGCTAGACTTCTGTTGAACCGACATGTTTTTCTTAAATGGTATATTTTGACGCACCCTGTACAGTTCGACGCCATGTTTTTTTCTTTAAATGATGTATTTTGAGACATATCGTACACAGTCGTATTCCTAACCCTCCATTTTCAAACCGGCAACGCTACATTACTCCATAAACAATGATTTATTGTACAACTGGCAACACCTGCTTGCACTGGCAACCGGTAAATCTCGATACCATCTCCATCTCCCTTTGCATCGATTACGTCACACGCGTATCTCGCTCTTACACACACATACACATCTTTACATGAAATATCAATTATTTCCCAAATCTAAATATATTTTCTTATCTTCAATATGATAATGACGATTACATTCTACGGAAATAAAAAAAAATGCTGTCAAGTATAATGAATGAGTCAATTTCGGTCCCGACAAAACTAACGCTATAAATACCCAACATTCGCAGTTACCTTCAATATCTTACTTTGGTGTAAAGGCTAAGGACAATGTCTACCGCGCGGACGTCATGAGTTCGAATCTCATAGCTGTAAACTTTTTTCAATTGAAATTACGTGAGTGGAACGTGACAAGGGAGCCGAGGGGTGAGGCAGAGTCGCAAGAGGGTCTGAGCGGTGATGTGGAGTACTAAGGGGGCCGATAGGTTAAGGTGTAGTACCAAGGGGGCCGAGGGGCGAAGTTCCACGCTTGAATCGCTACGATACTCGTTCCATCCTGGGTCGATTTCGATGACGATTCGTCCACTCCCGTTTGAGCCAGAAGTCTCTTTGTTCATCTACTGGTACAAAGTTAGGGATTTCGAAATTCAAATTACATTTTGAATGAGCGGCATGTGATCTTTTCTTTCCTGTGACATGACAACGATTTCTACCTCTGACTTCACCATCAATAAATGGTTTATTACATATACCACAAGTTCTGGCTGCAGCAAATTGTTCCTCTTCTTCGAGGGTTTGTGCATCCATTGGTATAGGGTATCTGAGATGATTTTCATATATCTTTTAAAAATCATCTTCAATGCTACTTACAAATTTCTGAGCTGCATCTACACCCCATATGTAAAAAAATTTGACAAATCATCATTATATGAACATTTTATCAGATGAGCAAATGAATATGGGGCATGTTCGAATGTTTTAATGGTATATGAACTTTCGGGATTTGGCTCATTCACGTGAATCGGTTCAAGAACTGATTCGAAATCAGTATATACTACAGTATATACTAAGATCTTTGATCCAACAATAGTGACTATTACCGGAGTCATCAGTTATAAGTAACAAATTGACATGTCTCCGGAGTCTTCTCTGTGAGTATCGCAATGGACCAATCACATCATACTCTATTTTACCCTTGTCAAATTTACTCTCTAAACCGTTAACATTAATTGAAATACCATTCCTATCTTAGAATCTTTCAATTACCTTATTATTAACTTTAACCAGGAAATCCATACATGTGACATCTAAAACATTGAAAACAAATAGATATGACGTAACTTCGGACATTCTACCATTTGCATGATATAATGCTGATGTTATAGCCCATGCAAAATAGTGTTGATCTTCGTTACGAACATTCACATATGAACGTCCTTTCAGTGGACTGTATTTATTAATGTTGACTTCGAGGAACAGTATTTTTTCACAACTCAGAGCTAAATTACAGAAAAATGAATATTACTAATCAATCTAATTAGAATTTACATAAAATGAATACCTGAGTCACGTTCCTGGGGATTCAGTCGTTTGAGCCACAATTACACTCTCACCCGTTTCACTGAAGGCCCTCCTTGGCAACTCTGGAGTTGATGCCGAAGAAGATCATCACTACGAGTGAAAGATTAACCACAGTCACAGGAATACATTTCAAATGATACGTTCTCACTAACTCACTTGATGTAAACTGACATAACCAACACTCGTCAGCTTCTCAGATATATTCTGATCGGGTCCGTCAAGACATCATAGCCAACACCACCTCTCAGCTACATGCGCCAACCCCACCTCCCAGCTGGATGCGCAGTGGTTGTTGCGCTCTCGTAGAAGGCAGACGTTAACACAGTCCTCGCCGCCTGCGCGTCACCATCGACAGCGAGGCTAGAGCGATGCGTTACGTCACAGCCTTCACCGCATCGAGAGAGCTGACGGCACACCTATGAATACGCATCACTCAGCCGTACGCCGTGAAGTGAACATCTCGCTCTCCTACCGTTGAACTGTTGCTGCTGTGACGTCACAACACAACTAACTTGGTGGGCTTACACCGATGAAACATTCATTACTCGAAGGATCTTCGAAGTATGCAGACGTATGTTTGTACATAGATAAGCACATGATGAAACCCCGTACCGTGCATTCACACACACACACAAACCAACCAAATGTAATTACGTCATTATGTCACACACACACACACACACACGAAATCTCATCTGAAAAAAATTCTGAACGATCCATGCACCAGACACTTCAAGGTCACATCGCCTTGACTTCACTAAACAACAAAAAAAGCAATTAATACGTCATAGTGGTGGGGGGAGGCCCAGAACCGGCTGTAATCTACTACTTATTCGACCCTGTATATGTTACCTATTTTATGTCGTCTTCCGGACAAAGCTCAATTACTCTTGGAACTCGAAATATTTCGGGAACTGTACTTGAAATGTTTTCGGACATAAATTTTTTCTTCGCTTATTTTGTATTGCCGTAATATTTCTTTCAAGGCTCATTTCTCCCTAATCAGTTATAATTCATAATCCTGGAAGTAACGAAAATATCAGTTATAGCGTCTCTTGTTCATTTACCATCTCAAACGCGTAGGATTTGCTTGGTTTCTATGGCAGGAAAAATGAATGAATAGGGAAGTTGAAAATATTTGTAAAAAAATAATATGGACGGAAGAATCAAAATTCAGCAAAAATGGTGGGTTCAGCAGAATTATCCATTTCAGATGGAATAATACCAATGAACATTAACATAGGGAAACCAATTTCCAAGAGAGGTTCGGAATGAATGTTTGGTTGGGATTTGTGGGAACGAACATCCTTGGCCCTTTTTTTTACGATAATCATTTGAATAGTGAAATGTATCTTCATTTTATATTGAATGAATTCGATGGCTACTTAGATGAATTGCCACTAATTATCCGCCGAACAATACAATATTTTCAACAGGACGGCGCTCCTTCTCATGATGCAGCAATAGTAAGGGAACATTTAAATGCAATAATCCCAAGAAAATGGATTGGAAATAATGAACCAATTAGCTGCCCATCTTGATCCCCAGATCTTACTCTTTCAGATGTTTTAGTTTTATTTGAGAATACACAAAGGATAAAGTTTCTCCAACACCAAGTTCAGATATCGACCTTCTCAAACGAAAAATAAGAGATGCATGTATCAGTAGGTATTTCACCCATAATGCTAGAAAATTGTCACAGAAGTTATCTGGACCGACAACTCATGTGCATTCAACAAAAATTTTCTCAATTCAAGCATTTAATATAGATTGACATGTATAGCAATGTTACTACATGATAAAAGAAACGGCCGGTATATCAGCATCATCAGTGATGAAGGTAGCATTGATATAATTATCCGGCCATTTGAATCATTTGAAAGATATTCAGATACTGCTCATCCATATACGTTGTTGACTTCCATATACAGTAAAATCTTTGTGAATATTTTGTCACATTTCGACATATATATTTATTATCAACAATAGAATGTCTACCAAAACATTGGTTAAAGACACTCCATCCCGTATTTCTACTTCGATCATCAAAATCGTATCATAATATTTAGGGACTTCTAATTCACACTCTGCATTTTTCATTCCACAAACCCATGTATATCCAGGTGGAGTGTGAAAATAATTTGGATCTGAGCCTTGAGATTCGTAATAATCAAAGTGAAACTCGAGCACATCTGTAAGAAGTAAAATATTAATTTTCACGTATGAATCACAATTTTCAGCCGAATTTCTACATCATTATGCTGATAGTAACCTTGCCATATATCAGATTCATTCATTCTTGAGTGAAAACTTCTCTATTTCTTTCAATAGATTCAGTTTTGTTCCATCTTAATGAGAATTTTTTTTCAAAATACAATCTTAGTTAGACAGCTGGCTGAAGTGTAAAAACTGGAACCAATGAAACGATGAGAATCAATAAAACAAAATGGTACATTTTTATCGTCATACACTGTAAAATTACTGAATTTTTATTGATTAGAAGTAATGTGATTGTTTTGAATTTGGCTAGATCTGGAGTTAGAATATAATTATCAAAACCGCCCAAATTGTGAAAAACTATTGATATTACATAGCTCTTGCAATAGTTCAAACTACCCAATCAAAATGGATATGATTATAACATCTT
The DNA here is from genome assembly GCF_025532065.1 of Leptinotarsa decemlineata. Lineage (NCBI taxonomy): Eukaryota > Metazoa > Arthropoda > Insecta > Coleoptera > Chrysomelidae > Leptinotarsa > Leptinotarsa decemlineata. The sequence continues at coordinate 3,229,445 of NW_027412590.1, forward strand.
TACAGAATTTTTCCCCACAAATATTACATTTGTCTCTATTTACTTTATCAGCATCCATGCGAACGAAATTGTCTATTTTATTCTTAACCATTTTTTTATATACAACTTAGAATATTTCTGGTGAAATTGTAATATTAGAGACAGCAAAACTTCTCTTCACCATGATTTCACAAGTGACACGTCGTTAGTCTGATAGGCCTAAAATGGTAAATTCCATGAGTAATTTCTGACATAACAACGTTGCCGATTGTCGAGCCAATTCACGGCGCATCCAAAAAATTCCCTTCACGATTCGATAAAGCGCTCTGTGATTCATAACCAAAAATTGAAGATAGTGACACTACTGGGTCTTGCATCATTCTATTTTGTCCAAACTCAGTGTGGGGAGAGATGGTGTAACGCAACCAGTGGAAAGAGAATTGCACAGTCACTTGCGCAAAGCGACCCGTCGCCACTGCATGCGATGCCACGTCAGCAATCGTTTCACATGCGGCTATAGTTGTTCGAATATTGTCCTCATTCCTAGTATTGTAAGAATGAACGTTACTATTTATTGGAAATGCATATTCATTTGACTATTATCAAATACGGAACTGAGAGGTTCATATAAGTGAATGATCAGCAAAAAATCAAGATACCATTGTCCTCAAAAACACGCCTACTAGAATCCTGATACTGAGTATCGAACATTAGACACATTAAATGTTTTTGTTTGGCGAATTCTCTTGTGATATCCGATGCCTTACCCCAAACAGTAATATTGTAGGAAAGAGCAGAGAGTACAGACGTATATTTCAAAGGTGATTTCATGTTGAGTGCGGTTGTGAGACTTGAAATAATAAAACCTTTATAAAATTTGTTCAAAAAATGTATCTGCTCTTCTCAACTGAGTTTACGATCAACCAATGTTCTCAAAAGTTGGATCGTATAAAAAGGTAGTTAAAAATTCTTTATTGAAAATGAATTGATGGTTACTCGATATTCTTCATAATATATTCAATATTGACAGTTTTGTTGTAGTTAATTATCAAAGTGTTTCCAGCACAGTAATCAGCAAAATCCCTGAACGTCTTCTGAGCCTTGAGGCTCTAGTTATTCGAATTTGGACCCGATCTTACAACTATTATGTCGTTAGAATACATGAAGGTTCTACCGATACTCATGTGTTCAGGAACATTATTGACCTAGGAAAATTGATTAAATCCATTGTGATTCATCTCAACAATTACTTTCCTTTCACGAAAATAGAATTTAATTTGATCATTTATTGTACCGCATGTTCCTTTCTGTAATATTTTTTGACGTTGTTTCTAATAACTCAACGGAATATTGTGGTTTGATTCATTCTTGATATTTTAAATAAATTCAATATTTCATTAATTTTCATTCAATTTTTCTTCAAAACTTTCAAAACTGTCAATATCATTTTAGACAATAGATGTTTGAACTCCTCACCTAAAACACTACATTCAAATGAATAAGATGAATAATTAAATACCAAATAATGGCTTTCTTGAAGTACACAATGAAAACACATCACATGATTTCATCATCTCCATCTGAGAATAACCTTCATTCTGTTAATCTGAATGGATTCTCTAAAATTACCGTGCTTCAGTAGACTGAACAAATGAGAAACATGTGTAACGATTGCTTGGTATTCATTTGAGAAAACGGTGGAAAGCCATTTATTTGAAAATTACCAGCTCGTTTGAAATAAGTTTTCATACGATAGTCGAAGTAGAAAGCAAAAGTTGATTCGATTGTGAACGAATTAGTACAAAGTTTCGAATTCGAAACTCATAAATATTGGTATACATCAAAGAGTGTTTCAGCAAGATGAGAATTCGGATTCGACCCTCAATTTTGGAACGGGTACACTTGCAAGACCGGTTTCGGGCTCATTAGCCACTCGACAGTGCAAGATGGTGACCATCATCGTCCTAAAGTCAATGATATTGCATAATTGAAAATCGGAATTATAACAGAACATTTCATTCCTCTTTCTAAGTTGGAGCGAACAACACCTTCAAAGTTCATTTCTTTAGATTTGTCTACTGCCAGTCTTCAAGCATAGCCCACTGACTAATCGGGGAATCGGGCAAATTTCGGATATGCAGTTGGTTATTACCTCGTCTACTAGATGGAGTGACATTTTATTGTTCGCTCCAACTCAGGAAGAGGAATGAAATACTCTGAAAGGATTTCGATTTTTAATTATGGAATATCATTGACTTCAGCTCGATAATGGCCACTATCTTGCACTGATGAGTGGCTAATGAGCCCTAAACCGGTCTGGAAGTGTGCCCGTTCCAAAACTGAGGGTCGACTCTTTCAGTTGCATTGTCAATTGCATATGCAGGAAATTTTGTGTGAAGATTCCTGCACTGACGCCTGTCGGATATAGTTCAACGCCGTTCGTGATATTAGCCAGGGGAGTAGATGTTTTCTGATAGGCGATAGTCCATTCAACCTACTGTATAGGTATATATTGTTCATTTAAAGTTCATTCCTTCAGAGCAGTCTGAATTGGAGAAATTGAACGAGCTGTATGAAGAACCTGTGAAAAATGTTATCTTCAGAACTTAAGGAGATTTCCATCAAACCGGCAGTAGAAATATGGAAATGGAACACATAATACAGTAGAAATCCGTACAAATCGTTCACAAACCTTCCTTCATGATGAAATAATTTTCTACACCTAGATTATTATCACAAAATGCAGTTGAAAACTCAACAAGTTCTGTATCAGATTGCAGATGACATTTTTTCGATACCACATTGAAGATGATAGACAGGAAAGTAAGGGATATTTGTATATTGTAATCATAAATCCTCTCAATATACTAATTCATACCCATTAATTTTTTTTTCGCAGTATATTTTCTTCAACAAGAGAGATGTCAGGCTGTTCCGTCCGTTGTAATTCTCCTTCGTAAAAAGCTACAACTTTTGGTTTTCCTTTCAAATCTTTCAGCAGATATGTTGGAGGATGGGTAATTTTCAGTTTTAATGATTTGAAAAGTTTAGTTGTCCAATTGAAGTGAATCTTTTTTCGAGTTCATATACTTGAATAGGTTTCATGCTGCTTTCAGAATTTATTGTATCGTTATAATCCAAAGTGATATGAGGTAAAATATCCATTCATTTGCAAGATCTATTCAAACTGAAATATTTCCTTCATAGATATATTCACATGTTCAGCCATTGAAGCCCTTACTCGTATATATGTATAGTTTGTAATGGCAAACAAGGTTGAAGAAAATAACACCGAAATTTAATTAATTGAATAAATCTGTGACTGATTTTGAATGAATTATTCTGGTAAAATTTCGCTACAGTGAAATTCACCTTTAATCAGACAATCTGATTGTATTGAGTCGCGTAAAATTTTTATAGTTTTCACCACGAGGTTTTTAACACATCTTTCATTCAAAAAAGTCTCATCTTCAATTGAAACACAATATTTTGACAAATGTCAAATCGAATTGAATATCATGTATAGATAGCCTGGGTCAATTCATTTACTGAATCATAATACTCATATAAGAACTCTTCTATGAATAGCTCTAGCCAATTAATTACTTGAATATTGTCGCAACTCAGTTCTCGCTTGGCTGTTAACGAGAGGATTTTTATTTGCTGTTTCACCCATTCATTCATTCATTCAAAATAATGAAAGACCTCATTTGAACGCAATTAAATATTTATTTTGAAAGAAACGGAAAAATACTTTAAATAAACTCACACTCAAATGTTAATAAAAATGAATACATTAAAACATCAAAAACTTACATTATACTGCCACCCAGCAGGATCGAAGAGAAGGAGATGTGCTGCATTGCTGGTGATTAATCGATACTCAAATGAATACTAAATACTGTCTGTTGACTGTTAACTGTTAACTATTAACTATGATCTTGACCTCCCTCAATATTTATAAAGAATTATACGCTGACATTGCGACTTTGATCCGGTCACTGTACTGAGGTAAAATGCACAGCATGCAATCTGTGCCAAGTTTGCGTATTTAGAGATTGTTTTATATTCCATATCCTGTGATCGGATCAATTTCGATGTCTATGAACTTGAAATATCAAAAGATGGAATTCTCAATACTGAGTGTTCTTGTGTTAAAATATTGAAGTGAGGTTGGAACATCTTTCAATTCATGTATGTAATTGAATGAATCTGAATTATTTCATGTTCATTTCCTATATTTGACACATCTCCCCTCCACGTTTAAGCTGGCCCCCAGCTTTTTGGGTGGTAATGAAAAACAAAAAAAAAAACAAAAAAACAAATTGAAATTCAAATGAAAACTCACAACTCAATAAAAATATTTTCAATAATAAAAAACAATGGGTTTAAAATATGATTATAAACATCAATTACAAACTACATGTCCTATAAAAGTTAGAAAAAACTATATTGTCCAATTGATTCTGCAACTATGAGTTCCCATACTAATATTGTCATAGTCCGGCACTGAACTTTATCTGTCTTTGTGTCACTCCACCAATCTGTCCGCACATCGTTCCGTGTCTTGGTTCTGATACTGTTTTGGTTGACGGCTGCTCGGCTACCACAACTCAACTGGATGGAAACGTAACAGTGGACTGAATTGGACTGGACTATAATTACGTATTACGTTGTGCTTTGCGTTTTCTCGTATTACCAGAACATGTTTTTATGGTTTCCGTGAAATGTATTTGTCATTCTGTTCCATGCCTATTCTCTCAATTGTGTATAGAGAAGAAGAGTTACGATTTGACATGACATATGACATACATATAAGTTGATGAATATGTGAATATTTATGCGTGAAGTGATTTTGATTTTACACTTCGAAATATATTTATATCTGTGTGTTCATCGTGTAATAGTGTGATCGAGTTATTAGCTGCCCAGGAATATAGAAATTACCCCTTCGAGAGCTTTTGGGAAACTTCAAACATCTTCGTTTGTGGTTCTGTTGTGTCAGCATTTATGAAACTAGCGTTGTTTTCATAAATTACTTGCGAAATATTTTCTGTAGGCTGCTTGGGATTTGGATTATCCTGGTACTCAACGGTATGATGGTGATTCTGAATTGTTTTGAGTATTACAATTCTATTCACATATTATGTCTGTGGATGATGTCTGCCCACACAGGAACTGTTTATCAGCTACTCAGAACAACTGGTAACGCAACAACGTAAGTATTTGTTTCTGGTTGAATATGGCACTAGTGACTGCGATATTCCTATAGTCCATTCATTTGAGCCATGATGATTCAACTTCATGTTTCCCTAGGTCATCATGCTGTCTGTGGAACGATCTGCTGAATGTCCTGGAGTGGAAAACCGTAACAGGGGTGATGGAGTAGTGGAGTAGTGACTGCCTCGAAGTGCCTTGGGGTGTGGTGTTGCTTCGATTGCATGAAACAAGAGAGAAATTCGGCAGTAAGTTCTTTCATGATATATTTTTATTCTTATAGCTAGGTTATGTTACTAATAAATTCGATAATAAAAAAATCAACAGAAATCACTGCATTATATAGTTAACAATCATTTGACAGTTTAATCTAATTGGTTAGAGTACATATAATATACATTAAAGTTAATTTGACGATAAATAGCAAATAGCTTACAGACTTTCTTTTTCAACTTTGAAACATACTTTTTGATTTATGCTTGAGCATACTGTCAAAATCCATTGGTTCTTTATCACACACCCATTTCAACATTAATTTCTTTTTGTACAATTTTTTATTGATTCCTTACAGTCTTTGTCACCTGCCTATTCAATTGTCACCTCATGTGATATACATTTCACTGAATAATAGGAAATTGAAAATAGCAATAGCAATTTATTTTCTTTTCAATGAAAATAAACAGCTATTGGAAATATTTATCGAAAACAACTACTTTCCTGGCTAGTACCAACGACGAATATTGAATTATATCTGATAAATATATATTAGAAACCACATGTAAATTGCATCTCTCAGATTTTGCATATATTATTATTATTCTCTTTATACTCTTTCACCTTTTTTCATAATTACCATGATGTAGTAACTTTCTACATCTTGAAACATCATATTTGTCTTTTCTCAAGACAACTTTCTGTGTCGTACTTTCTACAACATCGTACCTGTCTTTCCTCCGAAGACCTCATATATGCGCATTTCATTTCATGCCTCATACAAAATTCATATTATAATCATCATTATTTCTCATGAACATCTAACATATTTCACACACCTTCAAAAATGAAAAATTTCATGCAGTTTTGGGAGCGTCCTCCACAGTCTGCCTTTTCATCTCGTGTGTATAGTCTACCTATATAAATGATTCTTCTTCAATACATAATTATCAATTCTCACCTTTTCAATATATCTATACGCTTCTTTTATTTCTCATAATATTACAAACTTCACTGTTTGTAGATCATCAGTCTGAGATGCTATTTTCTGTTACTTTCCATACAAAATAAAATTAAAATAAAACTATGTGGTGACATTGAATTGTTTGTACTACTTCTGGCAAGGGGTGTGTCAATAATGCATTCATTATTATTATGTTTCTTTTCTTATATAATTACTGCTTATTTTTCCTTAATTAATTGTGTGTAAAATTTCATTTCAAAAAACTGATTGCAACTGAAAAATATTTTGTATCTCCATTTTTATTTAATTACTATTCTCTAATTATTATACCCTAATTATTCTGGATTCTTATATGTTTAAAAGTGTATATTGCAATTCGAGTCAAGATACTCATTCATAAAACAATTCAGATTCCTGAAATTTTTTTGTATAACACATACTTAACTAGATAAATTAATTTTTGTTTAATATTATATGTACTCTGGACATGCTCTATCGAGCATAATTTAACAAATTTAATTTTGTTATAGGGGAGGCGCTTAAGATTATGCAATGAATAGTGAACAATAGTATTTGAGAACAAAACTTTTTGTGAAAGAGAGGTAAGTATGCTTGAAGTGTAACACTGCCATGTAAAACATATTTTAATAAAATTTTTGAAGACCATCATCTTTTACTACCTCTTGATATCAGTCTCGCAATAAATATTTATAGCAAATGAATTGTTACTCTTCAAACTCAAAGAAAAAATTTTGAATATTTGCCGGTTATATTAAAATGAAACTATTTCCAGAATTTACTAAAAATAGTAAATCTGAGGTATTTTTTGAATATTTTACGTTGCGCTCTATCGAAAACAACATTACAAACCAATCGACAAGGGTTCATATTTATACTGTATGTCAAAAATGTGGATTTTTTCATGTTGGCGATCATGATGGCGTTCCTTATCTCAACAGTTTTCAAAAAGTTAATAAAACTCAAAAATGGACCTTTTTCTTGTGTCAATATTCTTATTGATTATATTGAATATATTGATCACTTAATGAGCTGACGTTGATGACTACTATAATTTTTTTTCGAGTCATTACCAATAAAATGTTAGAGGATGATTGGTAACAAGGAAAATCTTATGAATTCAACTAATTGATACTATGATACACATTCCCAAGCTGATGAAACAGATATTGGTAGATGTATCATTTATTTTTCAAAAAGTCAGATACCTATGCAAAATTTCGAAATCATATAATGGGTAATCGTACGGAGCTGTATGAACAGGTATTCCATACGTTTAGCCAATCTCAACAGTACAGTTCCAAGCTGATGAAACAGATATTGGAAAATGTACCGCTCATATTTTCGAAATTTACAGACAGAAGCTGAATGAATAGATATTCTTTATGATTGCTCAACTTCAGTTATACTTTTCTTTCTAAGCTGATGAACAGTTATTAGAAAGTGTATTACTCATAATTTGAGGAGAAGGGAAACATGGAAAATTGACTGGAATAATAGGTTGTATTTGGATTTAAAAAAAATTGAAGCACAAGAACCAACTTATAACATATTCAAAATTAATCATTAAACAACCAAAAAAAACATTTATTTGAAGTATATTGAAAAGAAGGAAAAACTGTAATTTTACTGGATGAAACAGCTATTAAATTCTCTCATTATTGGAAAACAAAAGAAAAATACACTTTTCAGCTGATTTCACAACATATTATTAAAACTTGAACAATTCAACTTTTTGTATCAGAAAATTAGGCCCATTATGAAGAATGAAGCCCCCGAGAACGAGAGAGGCGCCTCCACCACGTGTCGCAACTCAGTTCTCGCTTGGCTGTCAACGAGAGGATTTTTATTTGCTGTTTCACCCATTCATTCATTCATCCAAAATAATGAAAGAACTCATTTGAAACTCAATTGAATATTTATTGTGAAAGAAACGGAAAAATACTTTAAATAAACTCACACTCAAATGTTATTAAAAATAAATACATTAAAACATCAAAAACTTACATTATACTGCCATCCAGCAGGATCGAAGAGAAGGAGATGTGCTGCATTGCTGATGATTTATCGATACTCAAATGAATACTAAATACTGTCTGTTGACTGTTAACTGTTATCTATTAACTATGATCTTGACCTCCCTCAATATTTATAAAGAATTATACGCTGACATTGCGACTTTGATCCGGTCACTGTACTGAGGTATTTAGAGGTATTTAGAGATTGTTTTATATTCCATATCCTGTGATCGGATCAATTTCGATGTCTATGAACTTGAAATATCAAAAGATGGAATTCTCAATACTGAGTGTTCTTGTGTTGAAATATTGAAGTGAGGTTGGAACATCTTTCAATTCATGTATGTAATTAAATGAATCTGAATTATTTCATGTTCATTTCCTATATTTGACAATATGTAGTGATACTCTCACAACGTATTGTGATAAATCATATTACAAGTTTTCGAATATGTTCAGGTAGCATATAGCCATGTAATAGGACGATGAAATCGATGAGGCTTGTCGCTAATATGTACCACCTTCATTTTTGTTCGTTTAATATAACATCGATGAGTTTCTCAATTTTCAAATTCAAATCTGCCAAAGATTTTCCCGCTACAACTTCAAAATGACAAAAGTTCTTTTCATTGTTATCACCTATCTTCAATACTTGAACGAGATTAGATAAGAAATTTTTCAAACAACTGTTAACATTTAATATTTCCTGAGCTAAATGTGAAAATCGTTTTTTTGATAACGTCATTGATTTTTTCTGAATTTTTCCAATTGTTCTTCTGTGATGTAACTTTAATCTTTCGATTTGTACGTAAAACCAATTCATCTACATATTTATCATTGGTGACATCTAGTTGTGTAATAGGCAACATTGGGAATTATCAAATTTCCCGCATCTATATCTCCACTATAGGTATATTTCAAATTATTTGTAGCATTCATTTGTAAATCCAATACCAGAGATTTCTTATTTGATTTCCTAGAGGATCCACCAAAATAAATCAGTTGTGAAATACTTCATACGAGTGTATAACTCCAGCTTTCTTCAAACTTTTCCGAAGTACTACCTATTTTATCATCATGAGGTGTATAACCGGCTTGCTGAAAAAACATTGAAAGTTGTACTCGTTTCACAATTTCATTCACTGTACACAACCGCTCGTTAGGACAATTTCTTACATTGTGTTTATCCGACAAACAATTTTAGCACCAGCCATTTTTTCTAACAGCTTCATATATTTGTCATCACCCGAAGACGATTGTGAATACTAACAATCGAACCATCATGAAATAGGGTAGGGTTAGGTTAGGTCCACCGCAACCCGCAAGGGTTCATTGTGGCTCACACCTATTCACACTCGGGCAAATAAATCCAGCTTCTCAACGAAGCCGATAGTTTGTATGGTGAGTGGTCTTGCAGATCAGATGGTAAGAGTACGGCTCTGGCGATGTCTAAAGACCTGGATCGGTCCCCAGCGGGAGAGGCACAAAGTATATGCTCTGTTATTGAGGTAGTGGGATAGTCAAGTTGCAATATTCCCACCTTGATACCCACGACAAACTTCCCATATGAGGGTTTTTGCACGTCAGCTACACCTGACGATGCCTTAGATTCAGCCGTGCAGGGCTTTTTCGCGTCTGGTTTTGGTGAAGTAACTTGACTTGGAATCTTTTAATTTTCAATTTCAATTCCTTGTTAATAATTTTTTTATTTTCATCTCGTGTTGATATTTCAATTTTTTGATTTTCTGGTTGTTGCTTGTATTTCATTCCATTGTAATTCCAGTTTTTTTGCTTGATTTAATTGTTATTTTTCAGGTTATATTTTCAATTTTTCATAGATTATTTCAGGGATTTCAAATTAATTTATATCATAGTAGACAACATGTTTCGCTAACACAGTCGCTTTATCAAGTGGAAGTCCGAACTGATGAAATGCACCACGAAACATTGTCAGCCACCTTCAAACAAATATCCAAGTAATGATCTGCTTTCTTACAGAAAACCCATGTCACTCCATCCCTTTCTCATTGTTTTACCAAAAAAGATTCGATTGACTTTAATTGACAATGAGATGTTTTATACCCATGTAAATTTTTTGTCTGATTCAATATGAACTTTAATTAATCTTCATAAGTTAAAAACTATCTTCTTTCATTTCGAAAGCCCAAAAAAGAATCGTGATCCAATTCAGCTGTAATATGATACAATCCTATTACAATTGCCCTTATCAATTGTTTGGGTATTCGACAGTATATGTGACCCTAATATATAACATCGATTTATTTATTCTTTTGCATTGAAAAATATTCTCGAATATTGCCTTGAGAGCCAGTAGTGACGTAAAATAGTTATTTTCAGCGTCAAATAGTCGATGATCTCATCATTACTACTGTGTAGGAAATACTAAACTTCCTCAAACCATTCTTGTCCTCTTCAGCATCTCTTATCCAGGTTGATACAAAGACATGGAGTAAACATATATATTTTTTTATTTACCTCCATTAGGATCGAGGATTAGGAGTGCATTCATCTTGCGGATCTGTTAGGTCCGCAAAATATAGCTCTAAGTGAATCTGGTAATAGATCACCATATTTGTTTGACTTTGATTTTTCGATAATGCCAAATTCACAATAGGTATAATATTGCTTCGTTGTGAAAAACACTGCATTTAGATCATAATAGAATTTTTTGGTGTCGTTTCATCAACCTCAAACAAACATGGTGATTTATTACCAGATTCATTTAGAACTATATTTTGCGGACCTAGCGGTTCTGATGATGGGTACGACGGTGGGCATAATAGTGGGGATGATAGGTCATGATTGTGGGTATGATAGGGCATGGTGGAATGCGTGATGGTACATGATGGAACAAATTGATTATTATACCATCGAAATTTGGAGTCAAAATGGATATTTCATTTGAAGTGAAATTGTTATTCAATTTTCCAAGATAATAGATTTGTCATAGAAAAAAAAACTATTTCGTTTAAAGGCAATGTTTTGAAAATTGATGAAAACCCAAACAAATCAACTGACGGTCTAAAACAACTTCTTACAAAATGTAAGCTAGAAGGATACAATGAACAAGATCTTCTACAATGGTAAAATATTTCACTGTTGACTGATAGCCACAAAAGATATGATTTCACGGTCATTTGTCCGTCAGTAGAAGAGACAAAGAAATGTTTCACGAAAAGATGAGCTAATGAATATTATCAGAAGAATGTAAATAAGATCACCGGAAAAAAAAAGTGATTGAGTAGTAATTTATAATCATATTCACTGTAGATTACAATAGATACATTCCACGTTTCCATGACTACAATGAAATCTTTCTTAGATATTATTCAAACAAGAAAGCTCCTCTCGATTCAATATAGGCATGTCACACCATTGGACTCATTTTTCAATAGCAAAAACGTCGATGTGGGGGTAATTCATTTTCAACCAAACACATTTTTCGTTTGAATTGATGGTTTACTTTTGATAAAGAAGTTTCGTAATATCAAACATAACTCACCGTTCATTATCAAAGTTTCATAATCAAATATGTATATCGGAATATTCCTTTGTTTTATCGTCAATAGTAATCAAGTGATCTAGTTTCTGTAACAAGTTGAAACAACAGAAACTTTCGCAATAAATCCTGTTGGCTAGAGAACGACAAATGAGTTTGTAATTACATCTAATCGCCGACTGCAGATTGATGAGAACTGTTTCATCATTTCACAAGAATAGAACAGGTGGAAAGTGGATGTACCATCAATTTGTCAATGTTGATTCGCAAACTTGTATACAGAAATGGCTTCCACCGAACAGAATCAGATTACACCAGAGGAGGGTCATAGGCCACTTGAGTGATACTCTGTCACCTCGAGTTCGAAATATGATTGGTTGAGATCCTTCAAGGTATATTATTCTGTTGTGAGCCAAGTCAAATTCCTCTTCAAATAATGAAGTTTAGCACAGATTATCCCGTCTCTGCTTTCCACATAGGGATATGAATGAATTTAGACTTGAATGAAAAAAGGAAAATATACGACACATGGCTTCATTATTTCCACTTTGAATCAATATATTTGGAGTATTGCCTTAATGCAAAAAGTTGTTTTCTATGTATTCGATGTGCATATTCTTAATGTATTCATTTCGGACAGACTTTTTCTTTCATTTTGCATCTGAAACAAATTATTGTGCATAATCTGCACATCTCTTCGAAGAGATTTTGTTGTAGTTATTTTAAACGCAGACTTTTTTTCCAAAATACTAATCAGTCTGACATACTTTCTTCCAAATTCAAAATGAATTCTCATGGCTTATTGATTGAGCTTATGAGTATTTATACAAAATGTTATAGTGACAAGAACAGGGCTACCTTCCGATAACATGAAGTATTAATGTTATTGAAGGAGTGAGTAGTTCGTCTTACAATCCATCAGATACAATACTAATGAGGAGATACTACATGTATCATGTTCCGAAACTCCGAAGTACACCAGGAATTTATATTTCAATGTAACTGAGATTGTATGTCGATATATTTTCATATAATACGTAGTGTTACTATGAATGATGAATATTTCAATTTCATTAGGAATATTCGAAACAATACGTTCACCAGCTGTCTCACTCCTACAAACGATAACCTTCAGAAGTCGAAACTTGTGCGAACTAAGGACTATCGAGGTCTTACCTTCAACGTGTGATTCCTAACATGGGTTGGACGATAGCAAGTGAAAATCGAGCGTTCAGCCTACGGCTTGAACCATCGACCCACACATCGGCCGATTGACTGGGTGAGCAAAGCATCCACGTCAAACCGCCCGGCTACTGACCGAAATGGTAACTAACTAAGAAAATGTGATTTCCGTTTTATCCCATGTATATACCGTGTTAGGAATCACACGTTAAAAGGTAAGACCTCGTTAGTCCTTAGCTCGCACAAGTTTCTCAGCTTCTGAGAGTTATCGTTCTTATGGGGGTGACAGCTGATTGACGGAAAAACAGATTTTAAACAGAAACAGATATATTTTGAAAGTTGAATGTTAAACATATGGTTTTGAACATATTCAAACTTCATTCAATTGTAACGATTGGAAAACTAATCGTATGTCACCATTGACATCCGCAAACGTATTGAAAATTGTTTCCTTGAATCTCATGAAACTTGGACACCCAAAACTTGATTATATAAATTTCATCTACCATTCCTCAAGTAACAGAATCAATTTTATACACACAGTGAGAATATTACTTGAAAGTTTTGCATATTGCATTTTTACTGACTCTTTGTCGATGAATGTTTTAAATTTTATTGATGAGCGATGCCGATATCAATCAAAAGTAATTTCCATTTCTTTTCTACTAGTCATAACTTCACGATATTTCATAATGAAATATGTTCAATGCAAGTATGCACCATATGGAAAACTCATTTATTAAGTGTTTTTCGACAAAAAGCTATTCCTTATAAAAGTTTGTGCATTCCCTAAAACTAAACATGCACCAATCAAATACAGTAAAACACACGTAATATACGAGGAGCCTTCAAATATTTGATTTTGAGACAAGAGTAAAGTACCCTTATTTTGGAAAATCTTGGAAAATTGGAAAAGTTGTTCAGCATTGGGAAATGCATCTAGATTTGAAATCATGGCCTTCTGAATGGCTTGTTTGGAAAAAGAAGAGAGACTCTCACTTCCAACACAAGTAGTTATGAGGTTGATTGAACCTGTGAAAGGGTCCAATAGAATTATAACTACCAATAACTGGTTTACCTCTCTAAAACTTGCGGATGCCCTGAAAAAAAAATTGACGTTAGTTGGTACTTTGACGAAGAATTTATCTTTCATTTGTACCGTCCAGAGGAAAGGAAATTGGAAACTCTCTATTTGGGTTCATTCTATTTGGTATTATTCTTCTCTATGCACTACAGTACGTCAAGAAGAACTCTCAGGTGATCAATGGCAATATTTCACGTGATTTCAAATATTTCTGGAGTGAATGCCAGAGTTATTTATTAGCTCTCACCATCCGGAAAGGAATTAACGAGAAAATTCCACACCTGTAAATTTGAACCAATCAAAATACGCTATTTTGACAAATCACCATGGCAAAGGAGTTATTTTGGTGGAAATCGTTTTCTCGTGGGATACTCAACAGCGAATTATACTGGAAATTTTTTGACGTGTACCATAACAGTCCATTTTTGACAGATTGGTTGGGGTGAGATTTGTGTTTGCTGTCGAGTTACTCAAGGATCAACCAATCAAGATCAACCAGGCTTTTCCCCCTACATCCATGGAGTTACTGACAAAGTTCGCCGAATTCTGAAGAAACATAACGTAAAGACAGTATTCACAGCCAACAACCAAATCTCCACAATGTTAAGAACACCCAAAGACACGGTTCGCAATGAAGCACAGGGCATATACAAAAAAGCATATTCTAACTGTCCCAGAACTCACATCGGCCAGACCAATAGAATAATTTCCAACAGAGCCTATGAACATGAACTAGCTGTTCGCAAATCAGATCCAGCATCATCTCTCTTCAAACACCACTAGGAAACAGGCCACACAATAAGCTTCGAAAACACCAAGACCATTGCTACGGAGAAAAATATTCAGGCCAGGATAATTCGAGAAGCACTCGAAATTGCCTTAACAAGCGAGATGATTCGCAGAGATTTCCGCAAACATGGAGGACATTGTTGTTACGCAAGATACCTGAAAATAACCCAGGTATCCGGTCAGGCAGACCGGATACCTGCTTCAACATTATAAATATGGGCCCCAAACAACAGAGTGACCAGTGCGAACTCAAAGTGGAATACAGCAAGCATATAGCTAGTAACGAGACTTGAGATTACGAAGAAAACAATAATAATATACCTTTTCTTGGCGTGAGAGTTATCAGAACAGAAACTAACAAATTAATAACTGATTGGTATATAAAACCCACCAATTCTGGGAGATATTTAAATAATCATTCTTTTTATAATCAAAAAACAAAAATCAATTCAGTATTAGGATTAAAAAATAGGATTGAAAAATTGGTACATCCAACTTAAAAAAAAATCTAAATTTTATACGAAGATTTGACAGTGCCCCACTGCTTCCGATGCCGAGGATTTTATCAGTAAGTACAGAACTGTAACAATAAGTTGATTTGCCCCCTTTGCAGTGAAGAGCATCTACAAAAAGATTGTCCCAAGAATAATAAATGTTGTATAAATTGTGTTACATCTAATGACAGGTACAATTTGAACTATAAAACAGATCATTATTCCATTGACATGGAGTGTCCCACATACAAATATCACGTCGAAAATTTAAAGTCTAAAATTGATTATCCCACTCAATGGTGATATTGGATGAGGATATAATTTTAGACACTCTAAATCAATCTGAACTAAATCATCGTGGACAATACATTGACCCAATGGAATATAGAAACGTCACATCTGATAAATATCTGAATCTGATGCACTTCAACATAAAAAGTGCATGTAAAAACTTTAATGAGTTATTAGCCATTATTGGTACCTATAACTTCAATTCCTGTGATATTTTTATTTCAAGCGAATGTTTCCAGAGTGCAACGTCTAACAATTTTAATATTCCTGGTTATACAACAATTCACAATGGAGGTGACTTCAACAGAAATGATGGAGCATTGATCCTTATTAATTTTGATCCCAATTTTTGTGTTTCTCATCAAAAACTATCAGTTAGTGGTGTCACTGTTAGTGTAATAACATTAAAAATCGGGAAAATTTCACTAGGAATTTTTGCTATGTATAGGCCGATCCCTAGTAACTTGATTTCTTTCATCGAAGACTTTGATAATTTTCTAGATCAAAACAGAGCAAACCACAACATTGAAATTATAGTAGATGATATTAATATAGACTTGCTGAATGAGAATGACATCAATGTTAACAAATATCTTTCAATGTTGTTCAAACACGGCGTCCTACCTTATATTTCAGAGCCCACACGAGAAACCCATGATAGTAAGTCCTGTATTGACCATCTATTTGTAAAAAACCAAGCTGATATGAATAATAATTATTATTTGAACGCATGTAAAATCATAATTTTACATGCGATACATACATTCTTAAATGTTTTATCACAGATCACTATCCAATACTACTAAATATTGCAAAAAGTGAGAAAGAAAATAATGTCAGTAGAGAAAATAAAAATAAATATATTAAAATTGATATAAATAAATTGATATCCTCAATCAAAGAAGAGATTTGGCAAAATATCTTATTAGTTAATGAAGCTCAGAAAGCAACTGATCTCTTTATGAATACATTAAATGAATACCTAGTAAATTCAAAAAAGTAATTAAAATTAAATCCTGGATAACAGAAGGACTTATCACATCTATTAAAAACAGGGACAAATTGAAAATGAGGCTACTGAACAATTTTTCTCCTGAATTTGAGCAGGAATACAAATCTTACAGAAATAAACTGAATAAACTATTGAAAAAATCTAAAAATGAATATTACCGTAAACATATTCATGACTGTAAAAATAATATGAAAAAAATTTACAATTTAATCGCAGACGCTACAAACACAAAGACAGTGAAAGAAAATAATATTAAACTTACTGATGAAAATTGAGATTTTATTAGTGATAAAAAAATAATGGCAGACTTTTGTAACAATTATTTTATTAATATTGGACTTGATATGCATAAAAATATCACAGGTGATCCTGACATTACTGAAAATATATTGACTAATACAAATAGCATGTTTCTAACTCCAGTAACAGAAAATGAATTAATCAAACACATTTCTTTTTTAAAAAATAGTAGTTCACCAGGCATTGATTTAATCAAAACTGATATATTAAAAAAAATTCATTTACATATTCTCACACCTTTAGTACATATATTCAATCTCATATTCCAAACAAACATCGTTCCAGTGCAATTTAAATCATCAGTTGTATCACCCATATATAAATCTGGGGATAAAACTGATATATGTAACTACAGACCCATTAGTGTTATCAATAATTTTGGAAAATGTTTGAAAGATCGGTTAATACACTTTCTAGACTCAAACGATATAATCCACCGACAGCAGTTTGGATTTAGAAATGGTAAGTCTACCACTGATGCAATGTGCTCGGTCATAACAGAAGTAACTGAAAAATTAGATGCTAATAAGAACTGTATCGCAGTGTTTCTTGACTTAGCGAAAGCATTTGATACCGTGAATCATGAAAAGCTCCTCCATATACTGGAATGTTATGGAGTACGTGGGACAGTATTGAATGTCTTTCGCAGTTATCTCTCAGATAGAACACAAATAGTTAAACTGAATAACACCTTAAGTGATCCAAGAACGATAAAAATAGGAGTACCTCAGGGCACAGTACTTGGACCTATTCTCTTTTTAACATATATCAACGCATTCTTATCTTCATCAACAAATGCAAAAGTAATATCGTATGCGGATGATACCGTCATGTTGTTTAATGGCAATACATGGACTGAGACAAAAGATTTTCTGCAAAGAGATATGGAAATAGCCAAAAACTGGTTGGATGAGTACCAATTATCCCTGAATGTCAAGAAAACACACTATATTGCATTCTCAACAACAGATGTTAATAGACCCTCCTTCAGTAGTATAAAAATTAAGAACATCACGGAGGAAATCACAGAGTTGAAAGAAATCAAGTACTTAGGGGTTATAATAGATAAAAACTTAAAATGGAGTAACCATATTGACTATCTAACAAATAAAGTGAGGAAGCTTATATATAAATTTTATCAACTACGAGATATCCTCTCTAAAAATCTCCTTTTATTAATTTACAAATCACTGGCCGAATCACTCTTTCGTTATGGTATTCTAGTATGGGGAGGAATGTACAAAAACGCTCTACAGAAACTAAATGTCATTCAAAATTATATATTAAAAATAATATAAAAAAAAACAAAACGTTATCAGACAACACTACTTTATAATGAAGAGGTTGGTGACATAAGATCTCTATATTTTCATAGCCTATGTATATATGCCTACAAATACAAGCAATATCAGAACCATCCTTCACATAACTATACAACCAGAAGTACTACAAACCATCACTCAAGAATTCCCAACTGCAACAAAAATATTGTTCATAGATGTTTAATAAATACTTTACCTAAAGCATTCAACCTTCCTCCATCCAGTATAAAAGAAAAAAAAATTCAAGAAATTCAGTGTTCTATCAAAAAAATATATTTTTCATAATTATTACACCTTTCTAAAAATACTGAATGAATAAATCAA
The DNA here is from genome assembly GCF_025532065.1 of Leptinotarsa decemlineata. NCBI lineage: Eukaryota > Metazoa > Arthropoda > Insecta > Coleoptera > Chrysomelidae > Leptinotarsa > Leptinotarsa decemlineata. The sequence continues at coordinate 3,248,172 of NW_027412590.1, forward strand.
TGCAACATTTACACTTCTTTGCTGACATACGCTTATGAAGTTTTCATTATGTTTTAATATTATTCCTAAGCCATTTTGTTACAAGACTTATTTGAAATCCGCGTATATAATAGAGTTGCACAATACAAGTGTTCAATCACTTAGGTGCCGAACTCAGTAATGTAATCAGAAATTAGTATAGCTAACCAAATCCTCGATTAACTTGCTGAACTATAAAATGTATAGAATATTTCCTAGTAAAAATGTATGGTATATATATGTATGTTTATATATATATATATATATATATATATATATATATATATATATATATATATATATATATATATATATATGTATATGTGTGTGTATATATATTATATTTATCATATTTATTGTATTGTTATCATTTTCAATTGTATAAATTATATAAAAATTGTATATTGATTTTGAGAATCCTATTGTTACAGTGCTTTTGTATAATATGATTATATTAAATATTATATCAAAATATTAAAAATATTAAAAAATATTAAATATAATATTCTCATTGATAATTCTTATCCATCTAAATCATTGAAAAAATTGATCTATAATACTGCCTCCAGAAGAATTAATAATCCTAACTATAAAATACAAAATTCCAATAATAATACAATCAATCTCAATCTTCGTATATGTTAACACAAAATAAAACAACTATATATTCTTCATTGATTCATATTCCCATTTCATTAAAACAAATTAAAAGCATATTCTCAAAATTCAATCAAAATATTAATATTGAAATCACAAACAAAAATATCAAAACCGTTGGAAATCTATATACTAAACTGAAAGACCAATGAAGCAAACTAATATAGTATATAACATACCTTGCAATGATTGTGATTTACAGTACATTGGAACTTCTTCTAGATCATTTAGAGATCGAATTGTTTCCCATAAAAGTGACATAAGACTCAATAAAAAATCTTGTGCTTTGGCTGAACATTGTATTACGAAAAATCATTTTCCAAATTATGAACAAAGTATGATTTTACAAATTGAAAATAATTACAAAAAAAAGACTTTTTCTTGAAATGGTAGAAATTATGGAAGAGCCCAATACTATGAACAAACGAATAGATATCAATCATCTTAGTACAATATATACTTATTCATTACATTTAGACATAAATAAAAGTAAGTAACATCATTTGGAATTTTCCATCATGTATTTCTTTTTTCAATTTGTTCAGTCAAACACGAATTTCCTCTGACATTTTGTTGTAGATCAAACATACTGTTTCTCAAAATTGTTAAACAAAGTTATATCAATTTTGACAACTATCAAGTCAATTTAAATTCAATCTTTTGGTCAAATTTCTTTACAAACTTTCTACTTTTATTTTATGTGGTGTCCTTTTTTTTTATATTTACTGTAAGTATCAATATCAACTATTTTCTGTTGAAATTGAACCAAATTGTATTTTAGATAGCCCTAAAGAAGCTTCAAAATGAAGCGAAAGCTTGGCAAATAATGTAAATTAAAACCGTTTTTCCGAAAGTCTTCACATTATTTGACTGCTGAACACACGAAACCCAAGAAAAAACACTACTACCACTATCGTCAGTACTGACGATGCCCAATAGGCTGAAACAGCTGTCTACCGGTGGCTCTTGAAATCAATATGGGAATGATCAGAGAGTATTTATCTATTTATATTTTGATTTTTATGGAATTATTTATATATATTTATAATTATATATAATATATTTATATTCATATATATATATATATATATATATATATATATATATATATATATATATATATATATATATATATATATAATCTAGAAACGTTACGATGATTGATCGTTACATCAGACAATTTCACGCATATTTTGCATATAGTATGATTTTCAAAGCGATTCATTTTTCAAACAAATAATTTTTTGGGTTTCACTGGCTGTGCAATATCCTTTATTGCAACAAAACACGAGTTTTTTTGATGTTTTGAACTGTCAAAATACAATGATCACAGCCTCCTATGATTGATGCTTGCTGACGCTGGCAGTTACCACTTGCAGTTACTCTAAACTGAAGAATATACTAGTATCTATCTTGAAATGGTATTCCCATGCAACTACAATTAGTGGAAATAACCAATTCGAAGGGCTAAATAATTGCTGCCAAAGCTGTGACGCATTGTGAATCTGTTTGAGCAGCTTGGAAAAAACCGGGTTATACGCAAAGCGGCCTGTTGTCAATTTCCTCTACAACATATTCGAGTTATGCTGCGCTCCTTCATTTCCTCTCCAGGCTAATTCATGACCAGCAACGAAGAAAAACTTTTTCTGCAGTCCTTCCGGAGTTTTATCGTCCCAAAGCTCAATAATTTTTCTCAGCTCGTCTGGTGATAGTGCAGATGAACTTTCCTTTCTCTTGGTTGGATCCATTTGCAGCTTCCCGTGCTTAGCATTTTTTGCAGCTCTTGCGTTCAATTATTCTATGTCAGAGAATGTATTGAATTTACGATTATACTTTTCAAAAATATATTCCTGCAACTGCTTAGCTCTGGAAGTCCATAAAACTTTGATAATACTCTCCTTGTAGTCTTCGGAATCTTTTTTCGCATGTTGAACCGATAGTCTTCAAAAATAAGCGCCAGTTCTTCCACAGGTATATCCGCTCTATCAAAATTATACGATTTTTCTGAGCAAACGTTTTTGGACTGCCTCCATACGCTTGACTTTGATTTACTGGTATTCGAGGGTGTCAACTGCTCAATCTCTTGGCGAATATTTTCTTTACTTCCTTGACCCAAGCGAAACATTTTTTTATGTTATTCTGCTTGACAGCTTCAAAACTGAAATAATGATTTCGAGATTAGGGTCTCAATTGGTTATCATGGCAACTCAACAATCAAGTCGGCCACACATTTTATGTTTCGCTGGTGACGATGAAACTAGTTTGCATAGTTGAGAATGGATAAATAAATTTTAAAAATATTTAATTTTCCACCACAGTTCGGTGTGGAATTTTTCTACCGAATACCACGAGAAGTCAAATTAATATTCGGAAATTTTTTTCTCGCTCATGAATATTTTCAGCAAATTTCTTTTCATGAGCTTGAAAAAATTCCCGAAAATAATTTGACCAATAGTGGTATTAATAGTGAATAGACTTCCTGAAAATATTGGCCAAGGAGTTGTGTAGACCGCATGTAGTAACCAGGATAACTAACCCGAAGATATCATTCAACCTTCGAAATTCAGCAACGGATACATTTAATTTTGAGTTTTTCCATCCACTAGAGCCTCAGCTCCATGCAGGAACTTCGAAAAGAAAAAGGTGTGCCATTTGTCCATTGAATAAATATAGAAAAAAAACACCTTTTGTTCGATATGTAACAAACCCATTTGCAAAGAATGTGCCATGAACGTTTGCCCCTTTTGCAAAAATACCAATTAAAATATTCGAGTTGAAAAATCATTCTTTGAAAATAATTATTTTGGAATTAAATACCCATCAAGAAATCTTTTCATATCGACCCACCGTAGTACTTGTTTTACAAAATTTTTGTGTAGTAATTGAGGTTTTTTTATAAACTACACGTTAAGATTTGATCTCCACAAACTGTATTTGAAAAATATATTACGACATGTTTCACTAACACAGCAGCGTCTTAAACAGTGATTTGAATCACAAATAGCAATTGAGGGCTAAGATGATCTCAATGATCTTAACAGCACACTATTTTACAAATATTAGTGAATCACGCGCAGTGGTTAGTCTGAACATCAAAAAAAAATCTAGTACCTAACACGTGCCGGTTCCCAGTCCATAACTGTCCACAACTGTTCAATAATCTCATATGTGCACTTATATCGATAAAAACTAAAACAATTTAATTTTTCACATGACAGTTATATTATTATTCGACAAAATATGTCCTTTCTCACTCTTTGCGTCATTTTTCACACCACATACTCGTAGATCTAGATCTCTTATGACAAACGAAATGTACCTCTGATCATCATTCAATCTGTAGTTCGTTTCATCAAGATCATCAATTATGAATTTATCTCAAAATGTATATTAGTCAACGTATTCAAATGGAGATCATGTTTCACTAAATGAATTGGCGAAATATATTAAAACGGAAGGTTGTATCTGCTATGTGATCTGCAGAAGTCAAAAAAATACAGTTAATCTTTCTGAATTATTATATAGATTCGTTATCTCAGGATTAGTTTATCTGAATGAACTTTAATTACATTCGCATCATTCACATAAACCCAACGACTCATTTCGCGATGGTTCTGATATATACGAAATCGAGAGTGAATTTAATAATTATTATTATTCAGTTCCCAAATATAAATGAGTATTTCAAATTATTGAATTAGAATCAAAGCCGTGAAATGAATCTATTGAAATTACTCTTTGCATACCAGAACAAAAATGCTGTTTTTCGGCGCGCAATTCGCTAACCAAGTCGCCTCCTAATAGTTGAATAGGCAATCAAAAGAGAATTAGCTACATTTATATTCAATTACGTTGCTCCTCACAAGGTGTGTTACGAAAATGATAAATTATACAGAATAAATCTATCATCATCTAATTAACTCAGCAAAATGCGTGTCGAGGGACAGTATTCATGTTCTGTTGTAGAAAAAGTGTTTTCATTTCACGTCAAAGGATTTCACGCATCGTACGCAGAATAAATGGAAATATAAGTGTTTGTTAGTTTTTGGAAGATATCGATTTCTTTGAAACGCACTTTCAGACAGAAATGTCAAATGGAGTCGAATGATATATCTGGACACTCAACAAGAATGAGAGATATTTGAATTCAACTAGACATTTTTCCTGTTGAAGATTGATTGATTATGATACGTTACCTGGTAAATGGGATTGCGAATAGTGAAAATAAATTGACAAGAAAGTTGTTCTCAAATGAGTTTTCAACAGATCACCTGAATTTTCGTGTATAAGTGGCAGTAGGTTGTGTTATTGCAAGCTTTTGCCGTTCGTGAAGAATTATTAATAATGATGATTTAGCAATATGTTATGAAATGAGTAGATTGCGTTGGGAGATGAATTGAACAAGTTACTGGCATATGAAAAGCAGTGATGATACTAGAAAAAAAATGCAATGTTCTAGACAACAAGCAGATTGGACGGCGAGCAGCAGCGCTTGTCCAACATGCACACAGAAAAACGCCGTCGTTTGGCCAATCACATACCATTTGATTCAATCATATTAGGTACAATATTTCGTATTTTGCAAAAAAAGTTCACCTCACATTTGGTTACCGATTGACTTTTGTTTTTGATACATATACAATGCAACTGAGAAAACTGATGTTTCAGTTGAAGGAGTACTGGTAACGATTTTTTATTATTGTCATAAATATATACAAATAATTGATCTGTGGTATCCAATAGGATTTTCAAGTATTGCGAGTAGGTCAAAATGTTACACCAAAAAAATCATAAACTCAGATTTTTTATTGAGAACAATCGCAGTTCAATATATTCATTCAAATGGAATGGATATGATGATTTGTTCGGAAGATATAAATCTATTAGAAATAAACGAAATTCCAAATTCCAGTCTCTTTTTCCTCTCCCTCACTTGTATGCCTTGTTTTCCATATTTCTTCTGTTATCTTCCCTCCTTTATACTTATTTTGGTTTTTTTTATTCCAGTACCGTCGTATTTTTCTTTGTCGTATCCATTGAAATGAAATGAATTCGACCATTGAAATAGCTGATTTGTGAATTTTTTTAGTTATTTCATTTGAAGCGAACTGAATTACAACCATCAACCGATTTGATATAAATGGAGCTCTGGCAGTTCATCATCATTTATGGTGTAGTATCATACACAGGGGAATACGGAGGAGGAGAAAATGGAAACGAGATATTGATTGGAGTATTCTGTGTTGTAATAAGATTATTTTCGAAAGTTGATTTATCCATTTTAATAATGGTGACAGAAGGAACAAAAACAGTCAGTGAGTTCATCAGTGAGAAAAGAAGACAAGTAATCATTATCTTACAAATTATCTTCATTGAATAGCGCAATACCAGTCTTTTCAAATTCGTAGATGATCTGTATCTGTATCTGTAGAGTAGGGGGGGTGAGTGTAAGCCCACGCACTTAGGCCACATGTGACCCATTGTACATCCTCCCGAGGAGTTGTCCTCCTAGGTCATCGTCCATCCTGTCCTTTCCAGAAAGGTGGACAGGTCGCTGGGAGATATCTCCTTTATATCGGACGGTGTAGACCAAGACTCGCCGAACACACACTCTTTCATTGACGATAACTCCGGGCACTCGCACAGGACATGCCTGACAGTCTCATCTTCCTGTTCACACATCCTGCATAGAGGTGTGTCCACTAGACCCATATTATGAACGTTTTTCCTTAGCTGACAGTGGCCAGTAAGAAACCCTACTGTGAGGCGTAGATTTTTCTTGGTCATCGCCATATATTTCTTCGGCGCCAGCTTCCCAGGGTTGCCCAAGGTAATCCTGGCAAGATTACATCCTTTGATTTCATCCCATCTCTTTAAAGATTGAGCATGGGTGTAACATTTGACTAGTTCCGCAATTGTCGAAGTCATCAGGCCGTGGGTGCCACTGGGTCCTAAAATTCTTAGTCCAGCCGCTTCCTTGGCTAAAGAGTCGGCAATGCAATTACCTTTACTCCTGTCGTGCCCTTTAACCCATCTCAGGATAATGTTATTATCTGCCGAGGCTTTGGCTAAATCTTGGTGGCACTCTAGTGCTAGCCCTGAAGTAACACACTGTCTGTTCAAGGCTAATAGTGCTTGTGCTATCAGTGCAGATTGTTATGTTTCTGCCAGAAATTCTTTTCTTGGTTATTTCTTTTGTGGCGATTGAGATACCAGCCAGTTCTGTTTGGACCACGCTGGTATTTCTTCCCATTCCATACTTAATCCTTAGGCTCAGTGATCTGGAGTACACTCTACATCCTGAGCCTTCTTTGGTTTTTGAGCCATCTGTATAAATCCGTATTGCATTTGTAGCATCTGACTCTGTGTTCTGCTTCATTTGTATTTTGTAGGGTTTATTAAACACAAACCTGGGTTCAATTGCATCACTTGTTGCCTGCAGCAGAGGTTGCGCAGTAAGCGCTTCCTGCCATAGGCCCAGCCTCAATTGACCCATTCCTACTTCGAGGTTTACACCAGCCGTGCGCAATCGTACCATGGCCATCAACGCAACCTCCATAACGTACAGATCCAGAGAGGTCAGACCCGTGATTAATTCCATTGTCGCGGTTGGTGTTGTTCTCATGGCTCCTGTGATGTTTAAACAAGCCAGTCGCTGTATTTGATATAATTTTTGGATGGCCGTTGCTTGTAGAACTTTCGGTCCCCATGCAGTGGCTCCATACGTTAACATAGGTCTTATTATTGCAGTGTAGATCCAGATTTTATTCCAGTACCGTCGTATTTTTCTTTGTCGTATCCATTGAAATGAAATGAATTCGACCATTGAAATAGCTGATTTGTAAATTTTTTGAGTTATTTCATTTGAAGCGAACTGAATTAGAACCATCAACCGATTTGATATAAATGGAGCTCTGGCAGTTCATCATCATTTATGGTGTAGTATTATACAGAGGGGAATACGGAGAAGGAGAAAATGGAAACGAGAAATTGATTGGAGTATTCTGTGTTGTAATAAGATTATTTTCGAAGGTTGATTTATCCATTTTAATAATGGTGACAGAAGTAACAAAAGCAGTCAGTGAGTTCATCAGTGAGAAAAGAAAACAAGTAATCATTATCTTGAAAATTATCCTTATTGAATAGCGCAATACCAGTCTTTTCAAATTCGTAGGTGATATTAACCGATTTCAGTGTCAAGGATGGAGTTTTTTTCACTATAGATGGAGTTTTGTTTAAAATCAACATTTTCCAAGATTATTTCAGTCAAGCTTCATGTTGTCTCCATATCCAGGGAATGGAACTTATAAGAACAATGTGATGGAAAGACAATACCACATAATTTTCTTCAGCAATTTCAACGACATCAGTATCCAAATGAAGATAATGATTGTTCAATAAAACCAACTATTGGTTGAACCAGTATTAGTTGAAAATAATTTTACATTGTCATGAAATTATTGACGAATATTCTGAATTTACTTCAATAATTTTATCACTCAAATGTCCAGTGGCAATGTAATCTGGGTGTCCATTTCTAACAAAATAGTTCCTATATTTGATTCGTCGAAAAATAAACATACAAGAAACTAAGTTTTCACTGTATTTGATGCAAAGCAATTAATAATGAAAGTTCCTCTCTCTCTCTGCTGACGTGAAAAACCAACTTGTTCATATCCTTTCAGAGCCGAAATGCTCCCAGGTTTCTCTACCGTTGTCACATTTGTTTCCTCTACATTTCGTATCCATAAAAAAATCCACCTATTCAACAAATCTAGGTTGAGTTGAGAAACACTTGTCAAAATCTGTTTCAAATGTAAATAAAGTCGAATAGAATCTGTTACTTTGGAAAAAAAATATTACATTCGTTAAATAGCGTAACTCGGCTCAGGCTCGTGGTCTCTAGTGACATTAGAGATAAATAGTGTTAACTTTTCAAAAATGCTGCCAACCAATCAATTTTTTTTTTTTTGCTGAACCATTATTGCGATATAACAATGCTATACTCTAGTGCACAAGGGAATGCTAATTATTAGACATTATTTGGTGCCAGTCCATAATAAATTTGAGTGTATTTCATAAGGTTATAACCTAGTTATAACCTAATCATCTCTAGTTTATTGTTGAAAACTCCGATACTAATATATTCTATATGATCTATATAGAATATATATTCGAATCCCACAAAAACCACGAACTCAGTATTATCCAGATTATACTAATCGGTAAGAAGCACTACGGGGCAGGTCGTAAAAAATCACAACGTGTCCTTACCAAATGCCACTCTTTACATTTTAGACCAATGTTACTGAACTACAAAACTGTTACTGACTCGAATATTCAGTATTTAGTAGTCGCCCGAGCTTCTTCCATAAAACCACTAGAGCCTCTGAGTCGCGAAGTATGCTCATCTCTTATTAACTTCCAAATACTGTTTTTCGTTCACCTTTGTCGTCTATCAACTATTTCTTCAGTCCTATAAATGCGATTATAGGGTGTAGTAGGGAGCTAACGGAAGCTGCGTCACGCTGGAACCCGCTTTGAATCAAATCTACTATTTTTTTAGCCTACTTTACCTACAAATGATATAGTTCAAAAGAAAATAAAATATAGTGATAAAATTTGTTGTTACTGCAATAAATTACAATCCATTTAGAACCTAATTCAGAATTTTTTGGCACATTATTACTCGTCCTCCGTAGTTAGAATAATATCAATAGTGCTTTCTCAGTAACCGCTAAGACTACAAAAAAATGAATATCACTACATTTATTAGTATCGTTTGTAGGTAAAGTAGGATAGAAAAGTGGATTTTTTTTAAAGAGGGTTCCAGCGTGACGGAGCTGCTAATACATAGGATGGGCCGCTACAATTTACGTACAAATGATCATACATCTTGCGCGAAAATGACAAGAACTACTTCAGAGACATTCGGTTATATCACGTGATTACGGCTGACAAGCTCAGCAGCACGCTCATGATGCTGTTAAGAAGACGTTGGCTTTGTTAAAGATTGTGAAAAAGTGCCAAATATTGCATTTTGTATGAATCGTTATAATATATTTCACCCAAGATATACCAATTCACAATTGAACTCAACAATTGAAATATCACCCCTTTTTCGGTCTGAATATAAGCTACAACATGAATAACAATGCTCTTGCCTGCCTTGCTCGAGTTGACTGACTACTTTCCTTCCAATCTCTCGGGTCTGGCGTTTTTTCGGGTCCCGCTTTTTTTTCACCCTTTTTGATAGTGGTTTCTCAGAAGTGAAAAAAATATTTAGTTGAATTACTTTCTTTATTCCGAAAGGGTATTGAAGTGATGGAAACTGATCATCTCCCACTACCCCGTTAGTGTTCCCATTAACACTTTTATGAATCGAAATTATAATTTTTTGAAATATTGTTCATTACATTTTTCAAATAATACAAACTAGATATCGTCTGAGTTAGATTCTGCAATATTCACTATACAAAATGAAGTAATATTAGGTAATAAAACAAAACAATAATATCAAATACCCCAAAGCAGGGTAAAAAAATGGTGAACTTAGCAAATGATGATATTACTCAGTCCTTCTTTGGGGTTTGATAGATAACCTTCGTCCATTCTTGTTAACTATACTTTTACTATACTATAACTAATGTTTTCTCCTTCAATAATAATATTCAATAAATAGAAACTGAGTTTTCTCTTGTTATTTTTTTTTGCTTGGTGCTGAAATATGTATCAACATCAGGCTATATCTTGAAGAAGCATAATTGATATAGTCAACCTTATAATACTAATTTCTACGAATCGTCAAAATTGCATCGTCTGAATTTTCACTAAGGCTACCCATAACATAGAATCTACCATTTTGTCGATTATCCAGGACAGTAAACTGCTAATCAAACGTATCAACGAGCGTCTTCACTTTTCAACCCAAAACATACTTTCGACTACGACTATTTGTCAAAATTGTCGGTATTCTCTATGAAAAAGCACCTGCTACCATTGTTCAATCTGTTTCAACCTTCTGAACCCTAATATCTCATTTTGCCTTCAGAGATCCCATACTTCCTCCGTAGTTGTATCCAATCGTAAGTTCTTGATGCCATTCTAAAACTGCAAAATTCATCTTGCCTCGATATGTACGAAATGACGAGAAAAATAATAAAAAGTACTCGTTTTTTTCTTCTTGAACCTTTGACTATTCTCTTTAATCATTGTATCATTCTCTGATGAATTCAAGCTAATATTCAAGCAAATATTTAAAAAAGGTGACAAAAACACCATTGACAACTACCATCCAATATCGATAATACCAATTTCTGGTAAGATTTTTGAAATTATTTTGAAAAGCCGCTTGATTTCGTTCTTTACAATGCACAAAAAGTCACATAAAGGTCAGTTCGGCTTCAGACCGAACTGTTTCGCTGTTCAAGCGATACAAAGACTTGTGGCTGATTTAGTCGAGGATTTTGATGCGGGTCAACATACGGTGGTGTCTATGTGTGACTTGAGCAAAGCCTTCGACTGTGTTTCTCATACACACTCTATTAGACAAACTACAATTTTATGGTATACGCGATACTGCATGTAAATTATTCGAATCATACTTGAATGGTAGGAGACAAGCTGTTTTTATAGACAACAGATATTCTGAAATCGAAAACATTCATTTTGGTGTACACCAAGATTCTATCTTTAGTCCACTTTTATTCATTGTCTATATCAATGACATATTTCATCAAATATGTCTAATCAAATGTATTTGTTATGCAGATTGCTTCCTTTATGCTTCTGGCAAGGAACTTCATCACTTGGAAGAAACTCCACATGATTTTTTAAGGAAATCTGAAACATGGTTCGTTTCTAATTGCTTGAAACTCAATAAAAACAAAACACCGAATATTGTTTTTTCAACCAACACTACGATTACCAACAATTCAGAAGTTAAACTACTTGGAATTGTTATGGATGACAAATTAAAATGGTCAGCGCATATTAGATAGATAGATAGATAGATAGCACTTCATTTCCTGTAATTTCGGTGTACACCGAATTACAGGAAATGTTGAAGAAAATATACTAAAAAAATAATATTCAATTCACATATTACATATTGAATTGGCAAATCACAAATGATAATAATAATATAAATGAAATAATATTATTAGATTCATTTGACATATTATAAATGAATTAGCCTTCACAAGGTTGACACAGAACAAATGAAAGTTATATAAAAAAACTATAATTGAAAGGTTCTTTGTAAGATACAGTCCTTGATAAAGGCACCTGAGTGAAAAATTAAACTCATCTCTCTTCATATCACGGAAACTGAGCAGATTTGCCAACCTGGCAGTTTTGAAAACAGCCTAATTTTGCTTATTCCACTCTCAGATTGATAACCGTGTAACTCTATGGGGAAACGCTGTAGACTCTGTCAGAATTTTCAGGCTCCAGAAACTAGATTTACGAACAATATCTAAAGCCAATTATAGAGACAGGTGTCGCCCCATATTTGAAAACTCAGAAATACTCACCTTACCGTGTATTTACATCCTCAACTATTTGCTGGATATTCATAGAAATAAAGAAAAACATGAAAAAAATAATTCATATCACAATTATAACACAGGAATTTATAACTTAATTCGACCAACTAGACGTCGTTTATTGACTTCTGAACGGAATACCTTAGACGTGAAATTATATAATACCAGTGCATATTGAGGAACTACCTAATCAATAAGTTCAAGATACTAATTCAAAAATATTTGATGTCACACTGCTTCTACTCGACACAGGAGTATTCGGAGGCTGATGTGAATTCATGGGAAACTACATAGTGTCATAACAAACACATCACTACAACACAAGCCTTTGGGGAGCACTCTTCACCCAATTCAATTATGAATTATCAGAAATGAGGGAATATATTTTAAATTGTAGTTTTGTTTTAAATGTGTATTTTATTTCATTTTATATTTTATTTTCATTTTATTTTATATTGCTATGTCCTAGACTTACCACAAATAGAATAATACTCTGTTATGTGGCTGAATGAATGAATGAATAACAGTATCTTATGTTATTAAATTGATTGATGTAGCCGTTACTATGTGGTAAAAGATCATCATGAACAATGAGAGATGAAAGTTTTACACCACCTTTATTTTTAACTATCGTTACTGCAATTTCGTCCCATATGAACTTTTCCAACTAATACAATGATTACAAAAAAATGTCTACAATGAAAGTTTAATTGTATTAGTTTGAAAATGTTTATATAAGACGAAACTGCAGTAACGAAAGTTACAAAAAAAAATGGTAAAAAACATAGAAAGATTAATTTTCCATGTATCCTAATATATGTTATGTCTCACTTTTGAAATAAACGTTTTCAAAAAATTATTTATTTTCCAAAAGGGAAACAGTACTGTGTTTCCTTGAGTTACAGAATGCCCAATATAATATAAGCTAACGTGCATACAGAAGTAACAAACTTGTGATTGAATTCAATTTTAGTGTAACTAACTTATTTCGCAATTTTATTTATTTTTTCTCCGTCTCATTATCCGTAAATATTACTTTCAGTTAATACTGGATCAGGATGAGGAGGATATTTCCTGTAACAGTATTTCTGCAAGTTCATGATATGAGAAGAAATTCTCAATATCAATTAGGTACATTTCGCAGGGCACCTCAAAAGTCATCAGTAAGCGATCAAGTCAATGTATCTTGACTAGAACTCATCATAAAAGGAGATTGCACTTTTTTTCCATCTCACCAATAATAGAGTGTCTTACTATTTGTGAAAGTATTATCCCAGTTGCATTGTTGTGGAAATTTTCTCTCATAGTTTAGGTTTTGTATGTCTGCATAAGAAAAGCTCGGGTAGTTATTTTGGCCAGAGTTAACAGTCTTCGAAATTCCGAAGATTTTTGCTGGTCATTATATTCTGTACCATTTTCGAATTATTTGAAATGAAATCAAGAATATGCAAATTCAAAATCATTCAGATAGTAAAATTTCGATATTTGGTGCTATTGAATGATACAAGAAAACTGACTCAAAATTTGAAGACATCCTGACCTAACTAATATGCAAACGGCTTATCATATTGTAAAACGCTCCGACCCGCATTTCAGGTTGTTTCAGAAGTTTTTCCGTTTGTCTTTTTCAAACTGTAATGCCTCAGTGAATGCTCATTTAATTTTTGGACGATAATTTGTGAAACGTGCGTACGAATGTTGTCGTGAAGCAGGATCAGATCTCTACTGTTGAGCAGTTCCAGTTGCTGCTGACGCAATTTTCGGTACATTTCGTCGATTTCCTCACGACAGGACGCTGCTTGATGATTTGGCCTATTTAGAAAGTAACGGTGGATAACATCAGCCGCTGAACACCATACAATAATCACACAGATTTTTTGAGGTTTTTCGCCTCTGGAAAGTGCCTGAGAGACTCATCAGTGTCCAACCACCGTCCTGAACACGTGACGATCTGATCCAAAAAAGGCTCGTTTTGGTTGCGTAAAAGCAAAAAAGAACAGACTTCGAAAAGTTGATGGTTTGAATTGTGGGACACTCACTCTCAAAGCTTTTTAAACTCTCCAATACGTTTTAAACCGTCAAAAATCGCATAGGAGCTGATGCTGCGAGGATTCAATCATCCACCAGAATCATTAAATCCTCGCCCCAACTTAATGTACGTCGACCACTACGTCGCCCACCTTTGAAGCTCAAATCTACGAAACGAAATTTCGCAAACCAACATCAGACAATTCGTTCAATAACACTAGTAAAGGGGATACAGGGCTTTTATGGCGTATTCCCTAGGGGACGTACTTACGGTAGTGAGTGGAAAAGAGACGTGTGCGACGTGATCGACGCATAGAAGGATGGAATGAGCATCGATTAGATTCATTTGATAGATAACGGCGCGGTGGAATTACAAAAATAACAGTATAATATTAATAAAGAACGAAAAATCGGATTGAAGAAAAAAACATGGCCACGGGCGTTAAAGAAAAAAACATGACTGCCAACGTAATAGAAAAAAACATGGCTGCTATACAGGGTGTCTCATCGTTTAGGAAAAAAACATGTACAGGGTGTCTGAAAATACGTCTGCGTGAAAAATAATGGTATGATAATAATAACGAATGAAAAATTGGATTAAAGGAAAAAACATGGACACGGGCGTTAAAGAAAAAAACACGTTTGCCAACGTAATAGAAAAAAATATGGCTGTCATACATGTTATCTCATCGTTTGAGAGTAAACATGTACAGGGTGTCTCAAATACGTCAGCGTGAAAAATAATGATATAATAATAATAATAATGTACGAAAAATCGGCTTGAAGAAAAAAAAACCACGGGCGTTAAACAAAAATACATGGTTGCCAACGTAATAGAAAAAATGACTGTCATACAGGGTGTCTCATCGTTTGAGAAAAAAAACATGTACGGGGTGTCTCGAATACGTCAGCGTGGAAAATAATGATATAATAATAATAATAATGAACGAAAAATCGGATTGAAAAAAAAACATGGCCACGGGCGTTGAAGAAAGAAATACGTTTGCCAACGAAATAGTAAAAAACATAGCCGCCATACAGGGTGTCTCATCGTTTAGGAAAAGAGCATGTACAGGGTATCTCAAAATACGTCGGCTTGAAAAATAATGATATAATAATAATAATGAATGAAAAATCGTTCTGAAGAACTGCCAACGTAATATGGGGGCAATGAGGATATTTTTCGAATATAGTTCAAAATACGTCACATGCGTTTCTTCGTTTTCGTGTTAGTGACATCAATTTATACAGGGTGTCTCAAAATACGTCGGTGTTGTTGAATTATAAAAATAATGGTATAATAATAATGAATGAAATATCGGATAAAAAAAACATAGTTACCAGCGTTGAGGACAAAAACATGGTTGCCATCGAGACTTGTCTGACACTTGTCATGGTGTCTCATCGTGTACAGGATGTCCCAAAATGCGTCATTGAAAAACATGACAGTTTAACGAGACTCTATTGTTTTGAAGTGTGATTTTTAAATGTGTACAGGGTGTCTCAAAATACGTCATTCAAGGAACATGACAGTTTAATGTGTACAGGGTGTCTCATTCAAGAAAAACATGGCAGTTCACTGGGGCTCTATTGTTTCACCGTGTGATTCTTCAGTGTGTACAGGGTGTCTTAAATACGTCATTTGAGAAAACATGACAGTTCAACGGTGTTCTATAGTTTTGACGTGCGATTCTTCAATGTGTACAGGATGTCTCAAAATACGCCATTTAATAAAAGAAGTCGTTTCTGACTCAAAATCCAATGCTTTTTCTCATGGAGCTTAAGTTTGGTCATTTTCAGACCTCGTAGCGGAACCTTATGGAATACCCAACTCGAGGTAGATGTGACGTGTGTAAGAGTTATACGATGCAGGAGAATAAAGGTAAACATAACAGAAATATTTATATAATGTGCCGTTTGAAATGTGGTAATGAGGATCTAGGAGGATATAATGCGATGAAACGTTCAGTTTCGTTCCGAAAAACGCATTGAAAATTTTGCAAAATTTTGATGCCTTAAAATAGTAAAATTTGTCATTTCAGTCGCATAAAAAAATGTATTTTTAAAACCCTTTTAAAACCCATATGATTTGCATTGTATCGCGTAACGAAAAAAGATGTAAAAATGAAATGAGAATCGATTCAGAAAAATGTCAAAAATTTAGCACGATGAAAGGTCATTTATGCCGCGATTATCGCGTGAAATATTTCGAGAAATTTGAAGGCGTTGAAACAGTTAATTCAGGCACTCCAGCTTTGGAAAAACGCCATATTTGCCACATATTCTTCAAACAAAAAAAGGAATAAACGGGTATACAGAGTGATTTAATACTTCAAAATACGTCTCAAACAAATAATGAATGACAGAAAAATCGAAAATCGTTTATGATATGAACTAGAACCGATTTTTCGGTTTCAATCAATTTTCGTCCTAAAATACAGACTATGAGCCGATAAAATTCATCTCAAAATTACTATGCAATTTTAGTTTTCAAAATATCGAGATCATTTCCATCATATCATAGGTGGTTCCACTTATGTTTCGCTTGCGTTTACGCAGCTATTATTATCAAGTACTTTCGTGGTTTTTTCTCATTTTGTCTTCTATCGAGAACCGCCTGCCCGGTACTGACGATGCCCAATAGGCTGAAACAGCTGTATATTGGCGGCTCTTAAATTGAAATCAATATGGGAATGATCAAAGAGTACTTATCTATTTATTTTTTGATTTTCATGGAATTCTTTTCCAGCAGCTTGACTGCATTAACCTTTATAGATTTCATATATATATATATATATATATATATATATATATATATATATATATATATATATATATATATAAACATGAATAGTATTAGTATAGATTGCAATAGAGAACAATGTAATAACGAACGTCATTTCAAAATCAATTGGAAATAATGGAAGATCCTCCCAATCTGAGCAAATTTTCGTGTGTCAGAGGGTTAATAAAATTCGTTCCTTTGTTTTCATCGAGGTCCCACGATTCTCCTTTGTCTTAATGACTTTCTCTACATTTATCATTCAAAAGTAGATAAGCATGAGATGAAATTGTCTTGATGACTTTCTCTACATTTATCATTCTAAGGTAGGTGAGCATGAGATGAAATTGCCCTAGGGGAATCAAATTAGTTATATCAGGTTTTCTGATGGATCTAAAACTATCATACTCGAATTTGAATTTGGAAACTTTCGAAGCAATCACATACCTTTTCATGATTACAGGTGAAAGAAAACGGCTTATGGCAATGAGAATGTTTTTGTTGCTGAAGGGCTGTGGTGTTTCGAGTCGAAGAAAACTGGAGATTATCACGAAGAAATGAACGGTGAATCTTTTGAACAGTGGTTTTCCAAAGTTCTACCCCATCTGGAGGATGTGATTGTAATGGACAATACACCTTATCATTCGCGAGAAGATTCCGACAACGTCTTCAAAGGAAGTTGAAATCCAAAATTGACTGCGATCAGAGAATATTAGCTTTGAGGACTCAATGCTAAGTACAGCTACTAAAAATTATCGAAGAGCGCAAGCTTGAATACCAAAAATATATAGTCGATGAGATGGCAGCAGACCAAAACAAAATTGTCCTTCGCCTGCCTCCATACCACTGCGAGCTCAATCCCATCGAGTTAATAAGGGCGGATGTGAAGAATTTTGCAGCTTAGCATAACACCACGTTCAAATTTGCAGATCTCTAAGTACTTTTTGATGAGGCTTTGAAAAGAGTCATAGCGTAGAAATGGGAGAAGTATGTTCGGCATGTGATATCGGAATTCGAGACAATTATGTGGAAGCTTGATAACATAATAGAGGCACAATTCAAGCCATTGATAATTTAGATTGATGAGGATGACACTACTGATGAAGAGACAAATTCATCCGGTTGAATAATTTTGATTAATATTCCTTCTGATTTTGCATAAAATAAAAATTATCAATAAAGAAATAAATACGTCTTCTTTCATATAATGCTTGAGTGAGCAGTGAAAAATCCAATAAGAACATTTTTTTATATTTCACATATCATCTGCATTTTTCCCGTTGAACTGCAAAACTTGTGCATTTCACTCGTTATTATAAAAAAATATTCCTGAGTATGATATACAATTTGCGATCAACGAAATGTTGGTTCTGAATACCACCCTGGCCAATCTATGGGATTTTCAATATCACGTTCGTAGGGCATGTCACTGTTTACATCCACTCTATCTTGGATTTGAATTTGCTTCAGTACAGCATAAAATCATAGAAAAATTCATATAGGATGTCGTTTGAGAAAAAAAAAGTGTTAACGAGGCTCTAGCGTTTCAACGTGCGATCCCCTCCGTTTACAGTGTGACTTATATGAAGCGTACAATCATTTTGTCAGTAATGGTGTATCGGTAATCGAGGTGGATTTGATCATCGATTCAACTTGAGAAAAAACAATGACCGCCTGTCGTTTGTCATTCATGATGTCTCGACGCGTGTTTGAAACTCACATCAATGAATTTCACAAAAATATAATGCGTTGAAACGGTCATTTTCATTTAGACGCGTGACAGAAAGACAGTAAACCGTTTAAGATAGTTGGTTGATCGTAGGGATTCGTAATTTTATTTCCATATAAAACATAGTAACCCAGAATCGAAATTTCCTCAAACAATAAGACATTGGTGAAATCAACGATAATGTTTTTGTGTTCTTTGAAATATTTCTTTTATTGAATCGAAATTTATCAACTGTGGGACATCTTAGTTCACGCATATGCTTTTTTTATCTTGCAAAGAATTCAATAATCTCGTTCTCCAGTATATCCATTATGTTTGGATATTTGATAGGCTCAAAATAGCGCCTTTGGTCAGTTAGCATCATCAGGAGATGTCTAAGATCAAAAAATTTCGAATGTGTGTTAATAATAGAGAAAATTCACAGGATGATCAACCGTTTCAACATGCGATTTCAATCAGGAATGTATACCAGGTGTGTGCTGCTATCCCAATGAGAAACGTATACACGATGCCTCAAAATACATCGTTCACAAAAAACATTATTTCAGTAATGAATGCTTCAATATTAAGTGTATTTTATTTGATAATATAATGAACATCAATATTTCCCCAAGAATATAACGCGGCCATTTTGAACACTTCAAAAACCCATATATTTCCCTTTAGATGTGTCAAATTATCACGTTAATCACTCAGAAAATACATAAAAATATAACGCGATGAGAAGTACATTTTCCTACGTCTTTAAACGTTCTCGTTAACGTTATGTGAAGATTTGTTCTCGTTCTTATCGATTTTCATTGATTTTCAGTTTTCTTCTTTATTCTAATGAATTTTCCAACATTATATAATAAAATTTAAGTCATGTGAATGATTTGAAATGAAACATGGTCCCTTCTCTCAAGAAGTTTCTGATTGCATAATGATATGAATTTTTGTGTTGTATTCATTGATTACATTGTGTACAATAGTATTGCGAAATAGCAATTTATTCATAAATAGATGTATTTTTATTCAGGAGTTCTTTGAGCTGGTACAAAAGTCCTTTCGCAGGGCTGGA
This sequence comes from Leptinotarsa decemlineata, assembly GCF_025532065.1. Classification (NCBI taxonomy): domain Eukaryota; kingdom Metazoa; phylum Arthropoda; class Insecta; order Coleoptera; family Chrysomelidae; genus Leptinotarsa; species Leptinotarsa decemlineata. Next base: position 3,267,992 of record NW_027412590.1, read on the forward strand.
ACACCAAATAAATTCCAATTGAATTGTCCATCTTCAACTATTTTTCGAGTAAACTAACTCATTCTAGGAGTATTTTCTAAAACAAAAAACTGAGCTGAAGGCTTCTTCAGCATGAAGCAACATTTTGGCAGAAGCTTACGGAAAAGACCATTCATATTTTTTTGTTCCATTCATCAATAGTGAAAGCATTTTCAGCGATTACACATCTTTGTCTTTGAATCAAACTCAGAGTATCTGAATTCAGTGTACCATCCACGAAAATATTATATGTTCCTCGAAAACTAGACATAGTCGATTCAAAATCTACGAGAGAATGATTGTTATCGATGTGTCCATATCGAAATATATACTACATTATTTCTCCTTTGGTCACATTTTCACAAGTAGTGAGGTAAAAAAAAATATGATTACCCACCACAACATTTTAGAAAAATACTGAATTTCCAAGTCATTGTTCATTTTCATATATATGATCCTTGTGAGTATGTCGGTAGGTAACCGGGCGGTTCGACGTGGGTGCTTTGTTCCCTTAGTCAATTGGCCGATGTGTGAGTCGTTGCCGCAGGCTGAATGCTTGATCTTCACTTGCTATCGTCCAACCTGTATTAGAAATCACATGTTAAAAGGTAAGTCCTCGTTGATCCTTAGCTGGCACAACCTCTGAGGGTAGTCGTTCGTAGGGTGCGATACCTGGTTAACGCATATTTTGAACATTTTCAAACATTTTTAAACATGTGTGGGCAAGATGGTAATGACGCCAGCATGGGGTTACAGAAAAAAAGTTATGACCTTAACCACAACTCAGTTAATGATGATCTGCAAACGGCATAATATTGAATGAATAATGACTAGGGGTCAAAGATCATTCACACCAAACGTTGATTGGTCGAAATGCCGACTCTAATCAAACTGTTCTGTATCATAGGACTGAATTTCCATGGTTTCGAGGATACGATATCCCAACTCTTCGACTTTTACAATCTCCTCAATCATCCAGGTCCCGGTTAATGCCCGTTTGTCATCCGAATGTTGACACTTATGAGAGCGGAAGTTTTCACTCTGGTCTGCCACCGAAAATGAACAATTAATGAACATTCATTGTTTTTTGTCGAACATAACAACAATTTCATCTCATGCTTACCTACCTTTAAATGATAAATGTAGAGAAAGTCATTAAGACAAAGGCGAATCGTGGGACCTCGATGAAAACGTAGAAACGAATTTTATCAACCCTCTAACAGACGAAATTTTGCTTGGATTGGGACATAGCGGTGAAGAATCTTTCATTATTTCCAATTGATTTTGATATGACTGACGCATCATCGCATTCGTTATTACATTGATTACATTGTTCTCCATTACATTCAATACTATTCATGTTTATATATATATATATATATATATATATATATATATATATATATTTGTTCATTGCATATTGGTCAGCCCGGTATATGAACGGGGCGTTGGTCCACCCAGCACTTCCCGAATATATTTAGGTATATACTTTTCGGAATACTCTTCAGTGGTATGATTTTATTAATAGGCCCATCAGAGGGGTAGATTTTTTCTGAAAATAAAAATTTTACATATCCTTTAAACCTTTGTCAGCCCCATGCTGTTGGTCAGCCCATAGTTATACAAATCGCTATATGAAGAGCATCTTGGTCAGCCCTACAATGCTGCCACATCGAAGGGCTGACCAGGAACGCGATCCATTTCAGTGTATCATTGGATTTCATCGTGAGGGTATCAAGTGTTTTTGAAATCCTGGCAAATCCAGTTTTTCAGAGGTAAACTATGTGTTAGTTTACCGGAAAAAATATATTAGGAAAAGAAAAAGATGCCGTTACTATTGACTATTTATGTTTCATATAGTTTCTGTATTATGTATGATTGATTACTTGTTTATTTTGTGGTAATTCATGATCACTTTAATGAAATGAATAAAAACACTTTCGTCTAAGTACCACTAGTTGATTTTATGTATACGACCAGTTTTGGGTTTGACCCCGCATTATTAAGTATTTTTTCAATACTTCAAATCAAATCAAAAATCTTTATTTCCGTAGACCTAGGGACGGCATGGAAAAAGTCACATAACTCAGTACAATTACAATGAGGTCACAATCATAAAACAACATAATTATATGATATATTACATAACATTCAGACCATAAAAGGGGTACAAAAATTAAAATTTAAAATTCCAAATCAGACTGAAAAAATTCATCAAGCGAATAAAATACCTTTTCACATAATACTTTCCGAATACATGCAAGTAACAGTTAATATATTCAACTTTGCAAATAGTGGTTTACAGGAATCGAGTTTTTTTTTAAAACAAATTGTTCTAATATTTTTTTTCTGGAAAATTAATAAGTCACTGATTCTATTGCAGTTGCCAAAACAAATAATACAGTAATTGAGGGCAGAGTAAATATATGCATAATAGTAACTTTTAAGAATTTCAATAGACACAAAATTACGCAGATTCCATATAACGAAACAATGTGTCGCTAATTTCTTCAGTATGAAATCAACATGATGATTCCAATTGAGTTGGGAATCAATAAAAACTCCTAAAAATTTTTTATAGTTTACCTGTTCAATATTTTCAATCTCAGACCTAACCAATACACTACAATCAGTTTCCTGAATTGTAAAGAAAATGGTGTTTTGTTTTAAGATTATTTAGAATCAAGCCATTCTTAGAACAATAATTTTGCATGTTGAATACAGCATCATTTGCTCTTACTGACAATGTTTCACATTCCGATTAATTTTTGAAAGGTCATTAACAAATAAAATAAATAGTGTAGGCCCCAAAACACTACCTTGGGGCACACCTGTAACAACGTTTCGAAATTCAGAGAAAAATGACCCAGTCTGAAGCCTAACTTTAACAACCTGTGTACGACCAGTTGAATAGGTTTTAATCCATTTCAGACTTGGACCACGAACGCCCATGCCAAACAGTTCATCAAGAAGAAGACCATGATGACTGATATCAAACGCTCGTGTCAAGTCGAAAAGAACACTAAGTGATTTTTCATCGTTGTCGAAGTTTGATAATACATGATTATGTAGAGAAAGGATGGCATGCTGGGTTGACAAGCCCACTTGAAACCCATATTGGTTGTCAGATACGATATTGTATTTATTTAAAAAGGACACAAGTTTTGATATGATTCTTCAAATATTTTCGGAAATGGAGATAGTAAAGCAGTACCTCTGTAGTTCGACATTACATGCTTATCGCTTTTTTTATAGACTGAGACGACCATTGCTTGCTTAAGTCGGAAAGGAAAAATACCTTCAGAGAAAGATAAATTGATTAGATAAATCAGAGGTTCCATTATTTTCAAAGCAGCCTTCATTAAAACATTGCCTGGCAATTCATCAACCCCACTGGAATTTTTCGAACATGCGAATTTAATTATTTCCACGAGTTCAGTTTCATCTATTGGATAGAGGAAGAGACTCTCAGTTTTTACACAACGATTTTCAATGCCACCAGGTGCAGTATTTTTTACTAATGACTCCACTGAATCGACAAAAGAACTACTAAATGCTTGAGATATACCGGGACCATCGTCAACAAGTACACCATCGCCAATGTCTTAGATGAATCGTTTATAATAGTATTTTTCCTGATGATAGACCAGGCAGCTTCAGATTTATGTTGAGCCTTGAGGAATTGATTATTAAAGTATTGACTTTTTGAGAGCACAATTTTTTGTCTATGATTTTTTAAGAGTTGCTTATATTGACCCAATAAATGTACATTGGTTTGGCTCTTGTTCAAATTATAAATATCTCTGAGTAATATACCTTCTTCAACGATATCCTTAGTAATCCATGGTTTGTGTCTACTTGAATTTTGATTTCGTTTAATTTTTTGAAACTGTTTAGGAAAGGATATATCAAAAGCTTGAAGAAAAACATCATGAAAATGGGAAAATTTAGTATCGAAGTCAAATTCAGTGAAGTATAGAAAATTGCACTTTTCATCCGATAATAAATTTATGAAATGGAGGAAATTATGATCATCAAAATTTCTCTTCAAAAAATAATGGTATATATCAGCGGCGACGAAATTTATAGGTAAGGTAATACTTGATAATGGGGTCAAACCCGAAAACGGTCATATAAATAAAATCAAATATAGGTAATTAGACAAAAGTGTTTTTATTCATTTCATTAAAGTTTCAGTATTCCTACGAAATCTGCAATTGTTTGACAGGCGTTAACTATTTTGGCGCGAAACTCTTTGAGAACCGTTACGATCTTTGCAATGGTCCTAATACTATTTTGTTAATTGGCTTGCCAATATTTTGGTATACTTAGGGAATAATTAAAGAATATATAGGTATATGACGATTACAAATAAATATCATAGAATCTACTTAATTTTAAGTGATTCACTGTTTTCCAATTCCTAACTCAAATGAAATATTATTTTCCTGTGTTTTCATTTTTAGTTCGAATGGATGTTCCAAATTTGGTATATCGATTTGATGTGAATGTGTGTAGAAAGTAGCAAGTATTAGAATAAATATGATACTTCACGGAAGCTCATCAATTTTTTTTATCAAATAGACGTTACAGTTTGTTCAGGACTGTTGTATTAAATATTCATTATGCATGTATTTTTTCAAGCATTACGATATCCATTTATCACTAGTGAATAATGAAATCATTACAGAAAAGCAAGTAGGCAAGTTCGTTGAATATGTCAATTCCATCCACCTGTCAATAAAATTCACCACTGAGAGGAAGGTAAATAATTCATTAAGTTACCTTGACTCAACCATTACAAAAAATAACAATGAACATGAATTTGCAATTTTCCACAAACCATCTTACACGGACACTATCATACATAATTCCTCTACACACTCTTACTAGCATAAAGTTGCTGCATTCAATAATATTCTTCATAGACTATTGAATAATTTCCAGAGAGAGCTGAGTTTGATCAAACAAATCAAACAAAAACTACAAAAGCAAGCCATGGACCATATCTACCCAAATTCAAGATGCGATAACGTCAGTTATGAGACATTGTCATTTTTGGCTGAACCAACCAATAATATTTTTTGAAGAAAGACTGCGTAAACTTAGCTCACAGAAATAGTAATAGTCCGAATAATAGTGTAAGTGCATTTATTAAAAACAATAAAGACAAAACTTCGGTATCGGATAGATCAGGAGTATATCAGCTGAGTTGTGGCTCTTACCCAAAACTGTATAATGGCCAAACAGGGAGATTATTTTCCAAAGAATTAAAAGCTCAGATGTAATTTTGTGAATAGAAAGACCAATTTCATATTTGCAAACCACCTTTTAGCAGAAGTACATGAGTTCAGTCATGAATATGACATGTTATATTTAGAAGAGAAAAGTTTGAAATTCAATCTTCTAAAATGTCAAGCAATCAATAGATTCAAGAATTCGGGTAACTAACTGAATGATCAATTAGAATTGAATAACCGTTACTGAATATTTTTCAAATGTGGGGACTGGGACATAAGCTCAGGTCATTTAATCCATTACAAACTCAAGTACTTGAAATGTAGGTACTTTAAATTTTAAAATTAGGTATACCAAGCATTAAATTTGTAAAATATAGTAGATAAAGATACGCCCGAAGAAGCCATTATATGGCGAAACACGTGTCGCGTTTTTATAAAACTGTTTAGTGGAACATTTTTGGCTATGAGTTTTAGAAAGTATTTTGAAGTGTTTTGTGTGAGAAACTTTGTCAAAAATCCGACAGATGTAATTCAACGCGACAAAAGTTGTTTTCTGTTAGGAACTTGACAATAGAAATAATTGTTGTATACGTTTTTGTGAGAGATTGTATCAATTAATCTAAAAAGTCGTTCACTTATACTTCAAGGTCCTTCTTCACAGTAAATTAGAAATCAACCCTGAAAAATCATCGTTGAATTCCTGATAAAATCACTTATCCAATAGATGGCATATATGGGGTTATTTTGTTTGATATTTTGAAGAGGAGTGTGTACGCATCTTAGCGATACCTTATATTATCTCACAAAAATTAGGTGTTTCGGGAAATTTACATTAGGTACTGTCTTATTTATGGAGATATTGAACGTGGCTCCTTTTAAAAAAAATTCCCTATATGCAATCAATTATTTATATTTTGAGCTGTTTTGGAATCATCCGTATCTCTGAGTATAGGTTGGAAATGAGTCAAATCACTTTTCAGTATCGTCCTTCCACTTTTTATTTTTATCATTCATTTTTGGATCCATTTTCAACCCGTTTGATATCTTGATAGAGTTTTTCAACACACTGATCTCATTTCAGATCATCAGACACGCACAGTTTTGAAAACAATAAAACCTTCTCAAAAACAAACTTGGTCTCAGGAGCAAAACGAAATATAGTCAAAAAGTTTTTCGCTCCGAAAAAAAAAGAAGTGCTAGAATTGAATTAGTTCTTGTTTGTATCTAAAATATAAGGAAAAGAAATATTCATCATTATTAAAAAATAGAAACTGGGCTGCAATCAAAGAATACATTTACTGTTGTTATAGAAAGAAGAAATAATATTAATAATTTTCATTTGATATTTTTTTAACCATGTTGTAGTTTCATTTCATTAGAAATTATGTTATTTTTTCATACTACGTGTTTATTAGTTTACCGAACAATTTTTGTCAGCAGTTCTCAAATTGAAGAATAATACTCCATTCAAATAAATGTTTATTCAACCTGATCAAATTTTTTCTGTGCTGAAATATTCCAAGTCTTTTTTATTTTGATTGAAATGTCTGCTGCAGGTTATAATCGATGATGATATGACGTATTCATCGTCATGAACAGTCAACATAATAAAAAAACATTGGTTTAATCTCCACTTCATTATGTTCAACCTGAACAACATCATACCTCCAAAAACTGAAAGGGAGTTTTCGAAAAAACTATTGCTAAGAAAAAGAGAATTGAAACTTATATTACTAATATCTGTTTCACAAATTATATCTTACCTTATGCTAGTCTTACTCAGAATTTCGTTTCGTCATAGAAAACATACTTAGTGCGATTTTTACCTAATTTTTTAACTAAATTATATATCGGAAATCCGTAGTGCTGCTGCGGATTTTTATATAGAATTTATTGAAATTGTAGACATTCTGGATATTCACTATTCATTTCTCAATAAATTCATCACCCGATCATTCATCACATTTTAGATTTTTCGTTTGTGAAAAAAATGTCATTTCTCATCTACTCATTTCTACTCAGTCACACTTCGATTATTTTTGTGCAGTCAGGTTTTCAAATCTACAATTTCAAAGTCAAATCCGAAGTTTCCTGCTTAATGTCTAAAATTGATTTACACAACGCGATTTCTGTTGAGGCGTCCATGCCAAATAATTAGAATTTGAAAATCTACATTTGAAAATACAAACAGGAAACGGTTTAAAATATGTCTGTCGCACCTCTACGAACGACAACCCTCAGAAGTATAAACTTGTACTAGCTATAGATTAACGAGGTCTTATATTTTAACGTGTGATTCCGAACACTATATTGATATTTTCAACTTATAACATATTCAAATTTTTGTATCTAAGATAGTGCAGAAGTTAAAATTGCTTCGACAAGCTAAATGGAATAACGCACTGTTGGTAATTCTATTATTATTATCCTAACTAGAACGGAAACAGTACATTTCCGTACTCGACACCGTTATCCAAAAAAGCTGATTTCGGGTAAGTAGTCGAATGTGGGAAAGTATGAGTTCAGATCAAGCATTTTTCTACAAGTGAATATGTTACGAAGCTCTGATAAAACTTTTATATGCGAAACAATTCCTGATCTAAATTGCTTGTATAGATATAGGGTGATGCACGCACACGAACGCTTGTACAAAAAACATACAAAACAGGAACTTTTTCATAAAATTCTACATCTCTCAAAAAATTTTCCATCTCTATTATCGAATTTCTGCATCACGACAATCTAGTGAATCATGAAATGCAAGTGCAGCGTTGCCCGATTGTGGGCTGACCAACATGCTATCCATTGAAAGTGTTCGTATAAACCTGGGCTCACAAAGACACTATTCACATCAGGTGTATACAATTACACAGCCACGCCTCCTGGCGAAGTTTTGTGAAAGTAGGTGGTGTATCAGCTATGTGTATATGGTGTAATGGTCGGCCCAACCGAAAATTTGCTAAACGTCATTTCACATGATAACATGTCCAAAAAACACTATATACAGTGGGAAACGTTGGTGAGCCCGAAACCGGGACGACCGACGTTTCCGAGGGCTGACCAGAGTTCACATCGTATATTCTACGGGCTGACAAATGACCGTTTACATATATATAAATATATATATATATATATATATATATATATATATATATATATATATATATATATATATATATATATATATATATATATATATATATATTTATATATATTACACCTTGTTTTTGTCAATATCAAGTAATGTCCCCCCATGGTATTTTGATACGTCTTGTATACGTTCCTTCTGTATAAATTATCAAAATTTCCCCAATCTAAGACATGACTCATATAACATGACACGAAGTGCTCTGAAACATATGCACCGTTGTCATATACCTTCTTCACACATCAAAATCAATGCAATGAACATGACATAAGTTCCTCACTCTATATCATGAGAATCATTTCTCTAAATAATACGAAATTTTGATTCTGGTTTCTATTTTCTGAATATATATAGCAATAAAAAAATTCGTTTATTGAAAGCGGTTGATGTGCATAAAATTTTGATGAGCGAAATATCCTGAATAATGATATGATGGAAATGATCTCGATATTTTGAATACAAAATTTGCATAATAATTTTGAGATGAATTTTATCGGCTGATAGTCTGTATTTTTAGACGAAAATTGATTGGAACTGAAAAATCGGTCCTAGTTCATATCATAAACAATTTTTGATCTTTCTGTCATGAGTTATTCGTTCGAAACGTATTTTGAAGTACTAAATCACTCTGTATACGCGTTTATATCTTTTGTTGTTTGGAAAATATGTGGCAAATATAGCGTTTTTTCAAAGCTGCAATGCCTGAATTGACTGTTTCAACGCATTGAAATCTTGTGAAATATTTCATGCGATAATCGCGGCATAAATGAACTTTTATGGCAACTAAGGATTAACGAGGACTTACCTTTTAACATGTGATTCCTAACACTTCTATGACATTTTTTGAAGCGATTCTCATGTCATTTTTGCATTATTTTCCGTGACGCGATACAATGGACATCATATAGGTTTTTAGAAGAAATGAGGGTTTTGAAAATACATTTTTTATGCGATCCAAATGACAAAACTGGCTATTTTAACGCATCGAAATTTTTCAAAATTTTCAATGTGTTTTTAGAGACAAAACTGAAATGTTTTATCGCATTATATCCTCCTAGATCCTCATTACGACATTTTTTTCTCAAACGACACAAACGATAAATGTTTCTGTTATGTTTACCTTTATCTGGTTAACTCCTCCTGCATCGTATAACTCTTATACACGTCACATCCACCTCGAGTTGGGTATTCCATAAGGTTCCGCTACGAGGTCTGAAAATGACTAAACTTATGCTCCATGAGAAAAACATTGGATTTCGAGCCAGAAACGACTTTTTTTATTTAATGGCGTATTTTGAGACATCCTGTATACGTTGAAGAATCGCACGTCAAAACAATAGAACACCGTTGAACTGTCATGTTTTCTCAAATGACGTATTTGAGACACCCTGTACACACTGAAGAATCACACAGTGAAAAAATAGCGCCCCGCTGAACTACCATGTTTTTTCTTGAATGAGACACCCCGTACACATTAAACTGTCATAATCCTTGATTGACGTATTTTGAGACCCTGTACACATTGAAAAGTCACACTTCAAAACAATAGAGCCACGTTAAACTGTCATGTTTTTCAATGACGCATTTTGGGACATCCTGTACACATTGATGTCATGTTTTTTCCTTTAACGATGAGACACCCTGTTTGTCCCGATGGCAACCATGTTTTTGTCATCAACGCTGGTAACTATGTTTTTTTTTCTTCAAACCAATTTTTCATTCATTATTATTATTATACCATTATTTTCATAATTCAACAACACCGACGTATTTTGAGACACTCTGTATACATTGGTGTCACCAACAAGGAAAAGAAGAAACGCATGTGACGTATTTTGAAATGTATTTGAAAAATACCCTCATTGTCCCCATTTTCAAATGTTTCCCCATTACGATCGCACGCTAAAACATTAGGCTCCCACCTGACATTTTTTTCTCAAATGAGATACCCTGTACACATTGAAGAATCACACGTCAAAATGATAGTCCCCTTCTTAAACTGTCATGTTTTTCAATGACGCATTTTGAGGCACCCTGTACACATTGTTCTCATGTTTTTTCTTCAACGCTGCACTGAAAGCCCCGCCGTCATGTTTTATTTCTTTATTTCGATTTTTCATTCATTATTATCATTATACCACTATTTTTCATGTCGACATATTTTGAGACACCCTGTACATGTTTTTTTTTCTAAACGATGAGACACCCTGTATGGCAGCCATGTTTTTTTCTATTACGTTGGCAAATCTGTTTTTATTCTTTAACGCACGTAGCCATGTTTTTTTTTAAATTCGATTTATCATTCATTATTATTATTATACCATTATTTTCCATGCTGACGTATTTGAAATACCTTGTACATGTTTTTTCCTAAACGATGAGACACCCTGTATGTCAGTCATAGTTTTTGTATTACATTGGCAGCCATGTTTTTTTCTTCAATGCCCGTGGCCATTTTTTTCTCTTTATAATGATTTTTCATTCATTATTATTATTATACCATTATTTTTGACGCGGACGTATTTTGAGACACCCTGTACATGCTTTTTTCCTGAACGATGAGACACCCTGTATGGCAGCTATGTTTTTTTTCTTTTACATTGTCAAACGTGTTTTTTTCTTTAACGCCCGTTGCCATGTTTTCTTCTTCAATCCGATTTTTCGTTCATTATAATTATTATTCTATTATTTTTCACGCCGACGTATTTGTGACACCCTGTAGGTACATGTTTTCTTTTCTCAAACGATGAGACATTCTGTATGACAGCCATGTTATTTTTCTATTACATTGGCAGCCATGTTATTTTTTTAACGCCCGTGGCCATGTTTTTTCTTCAATCCGATTTTTCGTTCATTATTATTATTATATCATTATTTTCCACGCTCAAGTATTTGAGACACCCTGTACATGTTTTTTTCTCAAACGATTAGACACCATGTATGACAGACATGTTTTTTTCTATTACGTTGGCAAACGTGTTTTTTTTTAACGCCCATGGCCATGTATTCTTCTTCAATCCGATTTTTCATTCATTATTATTATTATTATACCATTATTTTTCACGCCGACGTATTTTGAGACACCCTGTACATGTTTTTTTCCTAAACGATGAGACACCCTGTATGGCAGCCATGTTTTTTTCTATTTCGTTGACAGACATGTTTTTTTCTTTAACGCCCGTGGCCATGTTTTTTTCTTCAATCCGATTTTTCATTCATTATTATTATTATCTCATCATTTTCCACGCTGACGTATTTTGAGACACCCAGTACATGTTTTTTTTCACAACCGATGGGACACCCTGTATGGCAGCCATGTTTTTTTCTATTACGTTGACAGCCATGTTTTTTTCTTCAGCGCCCGTGGCCGTGCTTTTTCCTTCAATTCGATTTTTCGTTCATCAGTAATATTTTACCGTTACCGTTATTTTTGTAATTCCACCGCGCCGTTATCTATCAAATGAATCTACTCGATGCTCATTCCATCCTTATATGCGTCGATCACGTCGCACACGTCTCTTTTCCACTCACTACCGTAAGTATGTAATACGCCATAGAAGCCCTGTATCCCCCCTACTAACACTATCATTGTCAGAAGAAAATAATTTTCTACTTCTCCATCTTGATACAAATGTATGAATCATGTGAATGATATCTGATTCAATTCCATTACGAATGTTCGAAATACAAACGGAATATAGAAATGTATTTTTTGTACAATTCAGCGTTCATATGTAAGTATTAGTTAATTTCGATATTAATTGGTTGCTCATTTTTGTATCGAGTTGGAGAAGTAGAAAACTACAAAAACATACGTTAATGAAACTGGTGAAATTTTGGAAACAACCTAGTACCATTAATTCTTATAGACCCAAACCAGGGAAAATCTCATTCTTCGTTAAAGATGACTCTTTTCGAAAAAAGAATTAGCATTGAGAGTAAGTAATTTTGATGAATCTCGTAGAGAAACAAATGAAAATTGAGAAGTCAATACAAGTGAGTCGAAAATAAAATAATCACCATTATCTGAATGAAAAATAAAAAGCCCAGAACTGCATGAGTTCATGGAATGTAGAAATTCATTTTCATCTCTGTCGTATCAGATATGTTCGGCAAAATAGTTTCTACCGAAGGAATGTTTTGGAACGAATGGTTTTCTTGAACCTTCAGGAACGAATGGTCTTGTTTTATTGATTCCCCAAAGCTGTTCAGCGGTAATCGAATTTCTTGGCCTGTTCTCGTAGTAGTCCCCAGAGTGAGAAGGTTAGGCCAACTTGACGTTGCGGGAAACGTTGCTCAGTTCGATCCATGCATAAATGAAACGAGAACAAGAGTGGAAAACTTCGGTTTCAATATTCATTTCATAGTCCAGTTCTTGTTCAGTCATTATTTAACAGATCTCAGATCATCTACAGATATTTCAATGTCTACTGAGTTTAATATTCAAATGATATATAGTTACATGAGGAAACAAATACGTTGAAAATTGTCAAAATATATATCTCTCCCTATCTTATAGACGACAGGATTGAAGGAATATGGAGGAATATTTATTCAATGAAAAGCAATACAGTATTGTCAAAAATCAACGTATTATTTTCCTGAATAGTTATCAGTAACTATGAGAAATATTTCATTACAGGATGAACAAATGAAGAGTTCATCTTGGTGATAATTTTAGGGTATAGAATTCAATCAGAATCCGTGCAGCCTCATTGAAAATATGTTGGATCATTCACATATTTTTTGATTGTATCCAAAATGAAAATTTGCTTTTTGGAATACTGTCAAAGTTGAGTGATAATTGAAGAATCAACTTTCATATATCGAATTCTTCATGGTGAGACCAAACTCAGTCATTTCTCAGAAAAAGATCAGAATTTTTTTTTGAACGAGACATATATTCACCTACCCTCACAAATCATGATAATTTCAATACATTATGAAATAATAATTCAGCTACGTCAGAATCTATATAATTATGTATTCGGTAAGTGTTGAGTGAAGTATATTTCTTCTACGTACTATGAATATTCCTTATAATTTGAGATATAAACCAAAATGTTCATCTACATTCAGTATTTCTCCAGAAACTTTCTTACTCGTCCACGGTAGACGACGCGATTCACATATATAATCACAATTTTCACTATTTGTTAAGTAACTCTATTTTGAAAATTCTTATTCTATTTCAACTGTTATTTTTCTATAATTTGGGTTTGTGTTTTCCATTGATACCATATTAATCCAATATCTTCGATTCATTTCCATTTCCAGACAAAACAAGTTTTGATCTTTCAAAAAACTACACATCACAATCTGACCTTCACCAACTTTATTTTAAAAAATATACGTGTTGTGATATATTTTTCAAAATAAAGTTTGTGAAGATCAAATCGTGAGGTTTAGTTTTTGAAATTACTTTGGATCTTCATCAAATAACGGCCACATCAATCAGAAACAAGTTTTGTTCTATTGTAGAAAACGCAAAATAACTTTTATGGAAAAGATGTGTAATATTATCCAGTGAACAGAGAATTCATCATTTTTCATAAAATGCCCAGATATTTGCCGTAGTTTCTGTTGAAAAATTATTCATATGTGCAGGATAGTTACTGATAAAATTCAAATACCTAACGAGTAAGTATCTACTACAAGGACTAAAAAGTCTCGGGCCTGACACATAAATGGCACTAATCTCATTGCAATCACCAATTCTTCAGTTACTACTAACCTCCAAAAGAAAGCCGTTGAAATTTCATTATATTCTACTCATGAGTTTGTGAGTTATTGTGCTAAGAGTGACACTACTTTTGTTAGTTTTGAAAAAATGGATCAAAAACAATTTTGTTTTTCAATTTCACACTGCTTCTTGATAGGAAAAAAACCGTTCAAGCTAAGCAATGACTCAAATACTTTTATGAGGAATTCGCTCCATCAGAAATAACAATCAATCGTTGGTTTACTAACTTCAAACGTGATCGTAGAAACACCAATGATACAGAACGCACTGGACGTCCAAGTGATGCAGTAACACCAGAAAACATAAAAAAAATCACAGAATCGTTTTGAATGATCGGAAAGTGAAGTTGTGTGAGATAGCTGACATTGTAAAGGGCGTGTTGCATGAGCATTCGACTATGAGAAAGCTCTGTTCAAAGTGGGTGCTGCACGAGCTCACTGGTGGTGACCAAAAACCAGAACGCCGTGATAACGATAACAGTTATCACCCGAAGACGATTGTGGATACTAACAATCGAAACGTCGTGACATCACTTTGTTTGAAATCTTTTTAATTTTAATTTTTCATTTTTGTTGATAATATTTTTTTTTATTTTCAGCTTTCACTAATATTTCAATTTTTATTCGTTTGGTTGTTGCTTGTATGTTATTTCTCTGTTATTTCAGTTTTTTGTTCAATAAAATTGTTATATTCGGATATTTTTTTTGAATTTTTTTCAGGGATCTCGAATCAATTTCATAAATTAGACAATGGAAGTCCGAACTGATGAAATACTCCACGAAACATTGTCAACCACCTTCAAACTAAAGAAGCATGTTTCACTGAATTTTCGAAGGTGTTTCTGTTGAAAATCTGTTGAAATCTGTTTTTTCGTTAACCAGCGGTTACTTTTCTACGAACCATAACCCTCAAAAGTCGAAATTCGTGCGGAATAAGGATAAACATGATTTCACCTTTCTATGTGTGATTTCTGTTCATCATGTGATTCATGATAATACTGATACCATCATAAAAAACAGAGCAAATAAAAAACAACATCATTTACTTACTTTCTTCATTTTCAAATTTGACCGCGCATTTTCATAAATTATATATTTTTCATCTGTTTATTTGAAGCCAGTGTTATTCATCTTTGGAAGTTCCTTTTACTGAATACTTTCACAAATGGCGACAAATATTTGCATTGGAGGGAAATTTCTAGGTATTTGCTTATTCCTGAAATTCGACGTTCTGCATTCGATCGATATGTTTGCGAGGGACTGGAGTGTTAGCTTTGGAAAATTTCAATAAGTATTTTCTGTTAGGCTTTGGGCAGGAAAACCATTTATATTCATTTCTTTCATGTTTCTCATCTCGTGAGCGATTTTCTTAATACATTCCAATATTTTTGATGTAAAATATTCGTCTGTCATCATGTTTAATGATTATTAGCCTGTCATCGAAACAGTAAGTGTTGTGAATCGTCCTACATATTTTTATTGAAATAATATTAGATCATTCAGTATAACTGATAATATGTATATGTCAAATAGAATATTTTGTAACGTCAACTACTGTCATAATAAACCAGAGGGTTTCAGTTACTTTGAAGCTATTCCATCTCCATATTGGACGTAGGTATTTTTCGAAGACAAACATTTTGGCGACCACGACAAGACAAAGTTTTTGCCGATTATGAAGATGGTGAAAAAAATGATAGAAGTAGAAAGAGCGTCCTCTACTCGAATTCATGAAGCTGTGAGTAGGTTGCTGAAAGATGGAAGACCATTAGATCAAAATGTTGAAACAATCAGTGATCTCAACAAGCGGTTATTTGATCTATTGTTGATAGCCACCGATTCTTCAGGTGAGGATATAAATACATAAGCAAATATCTCGAATTGAATCATACTTTTGAAAGTGAGTAATGAAAACACCTTTTCAATGGACTGACAGGAAAATATCCAACTGTTCTCACTCCAAACCTAAGGTGAAGCTACCAACCATCGTATTCAAAATATTTGGAGGTGATAAAAGGTTGGCTTCCATTTAGGAACCGATTTGAACGTATACATGATGATTCTCACTGGTTCGGACTTCCATTGTCTACTATATAAAATGATTTGAAATCCCTGAAACAAATAAAAAAGAATAATTAAAAAGAATAGTTGAAAATAACAATTATATTAAGCAACAATAAACCTGAAATGAAATGATAGTGAAATAACCTACAAGTAAAAATATAATAATTGAATAAATAAAAATTGAAAGAATGCAAAAAAAGAAAATAATAAAAATAAAAAAGTGTAGAGATTCCAAGTCACGTTAGTTCACGACGTTTCGATTGTTGGTATCTACAATCGTCTTCGGGTGATGACTGGACTGATTCCTCCGAGAGATGACTATTTTATAGGTTGTTGAAATACTTTCACTTTCTCTACTTTCCATTTTCCGCTTCACTGATTCCGTGAGAGATGACCGTTTTGGCGGGAGTTGGTCATTTTTCGTTTGATGATGGGTTTCCATATGTTTCGTATATCTACGCTGGCCTGGCTGAATTCGTTGTTGGACAACATGTATGCGGCTTCCTTAAATTTTCTCCTGAACCAATGTTCCTCTCTGTGCAAGATCTCAGCTTGGGACCACTCGATGTTGTGTTGATGGGTCCAAACATGGTCTGCTATTCCTGATTTGCTGGTTTCTCCTCGCTGTGTGTGCTTCTTGTGCTTGGCAATGCGAACATTCAATGGCCTCTTAATTTCACCAATATAGGATTTTCCGCACTCACAGGGTATCCGGTAAATGCAATTCTTGGAATCGCAGTCCGCGTTTGGGGGCCTGGTTTTCGTGAGGCTGCTACGGATAGTGTTACCGGATCTGAAACAGGTTCTAATGTTGTACTTGGAACCAATTCTTCTTATCCTCTCCGATAATCCTCTGATGTAGGGAAGTGCAAGCACTGGTTGTGACGGCTTCTCTTCCTTGCGAGGCTCCTGCTGTCTTTTAGCCAAAGTCTTTTCTACCATCGCTTTGGAGTATCCATTCCGCTGAAGATCATTTTTGATGATGTCTAGTTCCTTCTCGAGACCTTCCTTTGTATTACAGAGCCCAAAAGCACGGTCTAATAGAGTCTTGATGATTCCTCTTTTTGTCGATTGATGGTGGTTGGATTCGTGGTTCAGATACTGTCCCGTATGAGTGGGTTTTCGGTATACAGATGTTTCCCACTTAGTGTCGGTCCTCTTCACCAAAACGTCTAAGAATGGCAATTCATTGTGGATTTCCTTCTCCATTGTGAAAGTGATGGAAGGTCTCACGCTGTTGATGTGTTTCAGAAAGGCGTCTAGTTCAGTATTTCCATGGTTCCATATTATGAAGGTGTCGTCAACATATCTCAACCAGACTCGAGGTTTCTTGTGGGCTTCTTCAATGGCCAGAGTTTCAAACCACTCCATATATATGTTGGCTATGACTGGTGAAAGTGGCGATCCCATTGGCAGTCCCTCATCTTGTGTAAAGAATTCGTCCTTCAGTTGGAAATAACAGTTTCGTACATAGCATCCTAGTAATTCCATAATTACTTCTATAGGTAGATTCGTTCTCTCTTTCAGGTTCCCGTCTTCGGATAGCTTTCTCTGTATGATTTGTAGTGCTTCTTCGACCGGAACGTTGGTGTAAAGGCTTTCCACGTCGAAACTAATTAGTTGATCTTCCTGTGTGAATTGCATTTACCGGATACCCTGTGAGTGCGGAAAATCCTATATTGGTGAAACTCAGAGGCCATTGAATGTTCGCATTGCCGAGCACAAGAAGCACACACAGCGAGGAGAAACCAGCAAATCAGGAATAGCAGACCATGTTTGGACCCATCAGCACAACATCGAGTGGTCCCAAGCTGAGATCTTGCACAGAGAGGAACATTGGTTCAGGAGAAAATTTAAGGAAGCCGCATACATGTTGTCCAACAATGTATTCAGCCAGGCCAGCGTAGATATACGAAACATATGGAAACCCATCATCAAACGAAAAATGACCAACTCCCGCCAAAACGGTCATCTCTCACGGAATCAGTGAAGCGGAAAATGGAAAGTAGAGAAAGTGAAAGTATTTCAACGACCTATAAAATAGTCATCTCTCGGAGGAATCAGTCCAGTCATCACTCGAAGACGATTGTAGATACCAACAATCGAAACGTCGTGAACTAACGTGACTTGGAATCTCTACACTTTTTTATTTTTATTATTTTCTTTTTTTGCATTCTTTCAATTTTTATTTATTCAATTATTATATTTTTACTTGTAGGTTATTTCACTATCATTTCATTTCAGGTTTATTGTTGCTTAATATAATTGTTATTTTCAACTATTCTTTTTAATTATTCTTTTTTACTTGTTTCAGGGATTTCAAATCATTTTATATAGTAGACAATGGAAGTCCGAACCAGTGAAATTCATCACGAAACATTGTCAATCACCTTCAAAGTATACATGATGATATTGATCTTGCAAAGAAAAACAAATTTCAATATCTTCTTCAACCAACCATTTCTAAGTATCGTGATCATTAATTGGTTGGGAGTAAAATCACCCAACAAAGATAACTGCGAATATTCTAAGGTAAGACAAAGCCTTGAAACCAGATTTGAAAGGAAATATATCTTAGTGGAGGTATATGTATAAGAACTGGTTATCACTGGCATTGAGAATAACACATATACGATGAGTAAGAATCACAGTTGACATCGTTAGAAATTTTAGAAGTTGATTCAAATACGTGTACAGTCATGTCGTATCCACTTGTGCAATCTTGCCTTTCTGGAAGTATTGTCAGAGTTTGGCAAAAAAGTAGTGGTTATAATTTCGATTCAAATACAGAGGCTCGTTCAGATAATGTTGTAACCTTTCTCGGGAAAGAAGTACAAAATGAGGAGCAAGTACCATTGGCAGTCTCTGGGTTTGATATGAATTCAAAAACAAAGATACACATTGCCTCCACTTCAAAATAGAGTATGCACACTGCTTCAGAACTACTGAACCGCAGAGACCAAGATAAATGTAAATTTTATAATGGAAGACGTAAAACTGGAGACTGTTCGAAAGTAAAGAAGTGGACTCTATCAGAGCAAGAGAAGAGATTGATTGATCGCGATTGATAAAATTTATGTCTTGAAATTTGGACATCTAGAATCTAGAATATACTCTGCATTAAGAAATGCAGAGTATATTCTAGATGCTCCATTTGCAATGACATACATGTTGAAATTATGTGTTCAAAGACTGAAGTACTCGTACCACAGTCTAATGAAATAGACGTTGAAAATGTTTTGCTGAATAATATCTACTGAGAAGTATTTTTACAAACACTAATATGACACAGGTTCACAAAAATTATATATAACTCAATCTGCTGCTGCTGAGATGCTATATGAAATTGTCAGACGTGAAGAAATAGTGCATGTTTCATTTGATGTTATGAACACCAAAGCCATCAATCACTTCTGTTAGCGAGTTCGAGTGAGCAATCTCCAAATTGAATACGCTTGTGAATTTGACGCTCTGGATCAGGCGAAAATCTGTTATAATGTTTTCTCCGTTACACAAGGATTCTGGATGGAAGAACTCAATTCGTTGGAAATCGAAGTTAGAGATTTGAGAGTAGGTTTCATCAACATTCTCATTGGTGCCGATATTGCTGAAAATTTATTCGCCGGCAAAAAGCATGAACTGAACTCCACCACTGAAATTCAACCAATTATTTTCTCGACATTCGAAGTAACGTCCTTCATGAACAGAAATTCCGTAGTTGGCGATTCATGGAACTTCGATATTCTTGGAATTTCTGATCCTATTCATAAAAAATCCAACGAACGGATTCAAGAATCTATTATGAAATATAGATTGTAAATGGAATAAGATCTACAACGTAGGTTTGAAATGAAACACTTGGGCCAGTTGAAAATAGTTTTGAATAGAAAACATATAGAAGATTGCAGAGAAGGAGTTATTATTTCAATTTGAATTGATAACATGAAATGACTAGACTGGACGTTAGCTATCATAGGAGAATTATTTCTTAGGCGAGACGGTAATGTTCGCGTTGCTCGCTTGAAAACAGCCATATGTAATTAATTAAGGCCGCTACGAATGCTTCATTTTCGGAAAAGCAATTTTTGGGAAAATAAAATGGATTTGGAAGAGGCAATTGGAATCGAAGAAGAAAAAGGAAAGATTCAGCAGAAAAAAACTGAAGATCCCAAAAAACCCAATGAAGACGAATCTCAATCCAGACTTGATGATGAATCTTTTATAGTTACGATGTGTGGTAAGAAAGTTGAACCTCTATCCAGGTTAACAAGTGAAATTTGAGTTAAGTTACTTTTCTGAAAATTTGTAACTCAAGATGGGATTAGGTTGTGCATCATCTAACATATTTTTACTGAGATGATAATGGATCATCCAATATAATCAATAATGATGATATGTCAAATTGAATCATTTGTAACCTAGTTTTACTCTGGAGCAGTTTCAACTCCTTATTGAACGTTTTCAATCACTGTGTAGGGTACAAACAGTGAGAGTACATGAACATGTTGGCGGAGGTCTAAAACGATGTAACATCTGTCGTCTTCAGTGTGAAAATAAGTTACAACATGCAGGATTGATGCTGTGGAGAAAAAAATGTAGATATACTTCGAACCGATTATAGACAAATGAAAATTAAACCTGATTTTTTTATCCCACATCGAGGGAACTAATGATAAACCCTCATCTTACAATGTCCGTACAATGTCAATACTACATGAAAAGCTGTTGCAGGAATTTTTACAAGATGGAAGTTACCAATGCAACTATTTGTATATTTTCATATATTAAAGTGAATATTTTGAAAACTTATCGTTTCATCTAATATAACAAGGACAGTTACTGGAAATTTGTAAAGTAGAAATGCAAATACAACATAACATTCATAGGTTGGAAAGCACCACCAATCATAAAACATAAAATCATTGCCGTTTCAAATTTGTATCACGTATGTGTACACCGACCGCAGTAAAGTTTTAAATTTATGATCTCGACGAAATTGTTAGTCAAGCGAATGCGTGAAACGGGTGTAATTTTCGAAAAATTTGCATAGCATTGCATGTATGCAACATACAAAATGGAATGCGCATGGAAATTTCTTTATGACTTTGAAGTATCACTTCCGCTAAAATCTGCGCGTATGGTTGCATATTTAATTAGATAGTTTTGAATTATATTCTATTTTGATCTGATTGAATGAAATACTTGGCTTGAATGCTCTGGCATTAGGGTAACATAACATACAAATTGGAATGAAACAAAAATGGCCAACCTGATCCATTTCAACCCTAAATGATAGTTGGATGACTGTTTTCATTGACACATATTTCAAAATGGAATAAAACAAATGAATTGGATGGGAAATAAATGGAGTATATGTGAAAAGTATTCTCAGAAAATCATTAAATAGATACGCATACCTTACATTGAAGTAATGTAGTTACAAAAGTTTCATTCAGTTTTCAGAATATCATTTTTTTATTTCATGGTGTATCGAAATCAGCATTAACCCAAAACCTCCGATAAACAAGTAATCCATGGATTACTGAATGTTTAATGAGGTTTGCAGAAATTGAGCAGAATATGAATATGCATATATCTTTCAGAGAATCCCAGTGAATGAAAATAAAATGACAAAAAAATTCATTTTCGAGTATGTAGGTGGCAAAATGATAACTAAGTTTCATTCTCTCACAGACGACAATAATACAAAATGTTAGAACTAGTGCAATGCAAGAATTAACAATGTCTTGATTTTCAACGTGCGATTTCAAGCACGTTGTAAATATATTGAATATCTCCATCTATAATTATCTACTGACATAACACTTCATTTAATCCAGCTAGAGAGTCAGGTAACTGGGAGCTTCATAAAACTACTCTAACGACATACAAGAAGGAAAGTAGAAAGGCAAAACGGGAGTCTTCGAGGAAGTTTGTGAGAGTATCTCTGATTTACCTCGCAACACAAGAATTCACAAAATTCTCTCTAGAGAGCAGACTGCTGAAATTGGGTCGCTTGAACGACCCGGTGGAATATTAACGACCTCTAATAAAGAGAGGTTACAGCTTTTGATAGAAAACCACTTTCCTGGAAATCTGACTCTTGATAACAACAGATCTCCCATCTTTGGCGGCGCTAAACGCCCAAAAAAAACTATTGGGAGGTCGTCAAGAAGGTTATCAGAGCACCGGCAGTTGAAAGGGCTATCAAGTCGGTTCAGCCCTTCAAATCTCCTGGACAGGATGACATATTTCCAGCTCTTCTTCAAAAGGAACTGGAAATAATTTTATCTATAATGTATAAAATTGTATAGAGCTAGTCTGGCGTGGAACTATATACCACCCAGTTGGTTGACAGCAAGGGTGGTATATATATATATATATATATATATATATATATATATATATATATATATATATATATATATATCTAAAGTGAGTCGGCATGACCCACACCTTGAATCGGTACGACCAATCGGACTTACATCCTCCGTGTTGAAAGGACTTGAGAGGATACTGGACGGACACATCAGGAGGGTGGCATTATAGGCAATCCCCCCTGAATTACCACCAGTATGCTTATCAAACTGGCAAATCGACAGATTTAGATTTAGAGAAAATCTCTCAATCCCTTGACAAGGTGATTGCGGTTGCTGTATTCCTCAATATTGAAGAAACATTTGACAATGCACTACCCAAATCTATAGAATCATCTCTGGCTAGGAAAGGTATAAAATCGACCATAACTGGCTGGATCTGTGCTATGCAGGTGAACAGAACTACAACTACGATTCTTCAAAGCGAGGCCATTAGGTTGAGGGTCACCAGAAGCTGCCTTCATGGTGGGGGTACTATCTTCTCCCCTTCTGTAGTCGCTCCTGCTTGATGCCCTCGACAGAAGAAAAGTAGATCTGCAAGCTTATGCAGATGACTTTGTCACCTTGGAAAGTTCCAAGTCGGGAAGGGTAGCTTGTGATATCCTCCAAAGCACGATGGATGTTGTTCACAGTTGGTTCCTGAGGGAGCAGATGTCTGTCAACCCCAGTAAAACTGTGATAATCCCCTTCACCAGCAGGAGAAAATTGGACGATCTAACGCTACTTTTCCTCAATGGTAAGGTCATTCCATTTCGAACGGAGGCGAAATATTTTGGCATTGTCTTTGATAAAACACTCACTTCGAACGCTCACTTGGAAAAAGTTTTACACAAAGCCAGACTTTCCCTATGGACATGTCCGAAGATTTGTGATGAAACTTGGGGTTTAGGTGATGATTGTTAGACCAATGATCACTTATGGTGCAATTGCTGGTGGACGAAAGCTTCACATAAAACGGCCCAGGCGAAGCTTTCTGTCTTACAGAGACAGGCTTGCCTGGCCATCAGTAGTGTCATCAGTATCACATCGTCAGCGGCCATAGAGATCCTTCTGGATCTATCTCCTCTCCATATTTTTCTGGAGAGAGAGAGGCTAGTTGGACTGCATAGAGACTTGTGCCCATTTCCAATTGCACAAATCAAGCAAATGCAGAGTGCAACAGACTGTTACATGAGACTGGAAGTCACATCATTCTGGAAACGACCTCTGACTTTATGCCTTCAACTGTCAGCTACCAACTGCCTTATAAATTACAGTCTCCGAGTAGAGAGGACTGTATCCTCCAGGAGAAGAAAATATTAAGAGCAGATAGTTGTTGGTTCATAGATGGATCGAAAACACCTACCGGTTCCGGTGCAGGTGTTTTCAGTAACAGACCCGGGACAGAGATATCAACCTGCCTAGGAACCTATACGACTGTATTCCAAGCAGATATTTACGCTATTGAATTGTGTGTGGAGAGATTGGAAAATTTCAACCTCATGCACAAGTCAATGAAAATATTCTCGCACAGCCAAGCGGCATTGGAAGCTCTTGGTTTCTACCGAGCAACGTCTGAACTGATAGCAAATTGCTAAAAACGACTCTACTCGATGGGAAGACCTGACAGATTGTCTCTGGTCTGGATTCCTGATTATACTGGCCTAGAAGGCAACGAAGCTGCTGACTCCCTTGCAAAGGAGGGTGCTGCAAGTAGTTTCATCGGACCAGAACCTGTCATCGGCATCGCTTCAGGCTTTGCCAAACATATATTGAACACCTAGATGGCAAAAAGATTATGGACTTCCAGCTGAATCTTCCAGGATTGGCTCACTTCAAGGCGTTCATTCACACTTCGAAGCTTGATACCAAACAGTTGTTGGACTACAGTAGGGATGAACTATGATGTCTCACAGGCCTTCTCAAAGGTCACTCTCATTTGATTCATCATAAGCAGAGACTTGGACTATCGGAAGACGATGAGTGTCACCCCTGTTAGGAAAATGAAGAAACAGCAGAGCACATACTTTGTGCTTACCCCGCTAGTGACCGAATCAGGTTTTAAGATTTCAGCAGAGCCGAACTCCAAATCTCACCACTCTCCATACAAATTAATCGGCTTCGTTAAGAAGCTGGGTTTATTTGGTCGAGTGTAAATGTAGGTGTGAGCTACAGTAAACACTTGCGGGTTGTGGTGGAGGGTCAAATTGACCTACTCACTTTGGACCTAATCTTATCCAACCTTCAACTGTGAGCTTTTCACTTGACAGATTAGAAAACCGCAAACAACCGTAATACGTGTTTTGCCACAAAATAGCTTCCTCAAGCGTTCCTCAAAATTAATGAAGCTTTCATAAACGGTATTGCTATTCCCATTTAAATGAATTATAAAATCATGTTAAATGAATAGCACACTGTTGTAGGTACTGTTTGAACGAATATGATGTGGATAGAGGAACATTATTTCGATTATTCTATACTTCTGGTGAAGAATACACAGTAAAATAGTGATCTAAGCATTAAGCAACTATTTTGGAAACTATAATGAGCTGACACATAATATATCAATAACTCGTTTTCTCACAAATAGGTGTAGTAAATAAAACTGAAATCAAAGAATATATTAATGATATTCGGTTTCATTTGATGCGATTCAAATATTGACAATGAGACAATGACAAAACTTAATGGTTCATTTCACAAGTATAAAATTTGATATGAGTAATGCATCTGATATTTTATATTTTTCACAGAAAAATTAGTCCGCTCAGACCGGCAATTTTCACAGCTCATTTCCTGTATTCCAGATTTATCTTTTTCGTTGTCTCAATGTATAGTTTGCCAACACTCATTTAAGTGTACGAGCAGATTTGCAAGCCACTTCTATATTAGTTTTTCCAAAATTTGACCCATCTTTCGGTGTGTTTCAGTTCGAATGGAAAAACTATAGATTTTGAGTGTTGATTTTCCTGAAAAGTTGAGGATTTATGAAGACACTCTCTAAAGGACACCGCACAAATCTTATGGAAAACCTGTTTCGGTGAAATTTGCTGGAATTTCAATATTGTATAGCTCATGCCATCCTGAACAGAAGTTAGCATTGCGCCAACTCTCTACAGGGGGTCAAAATTTGATATTTTAACGATTTTTCAATGAACCCCGAATTTCATTTTCATCGTTTCGATCTGAATTTACATAATGAAATATTTCACAATATGTGCATCAAAAAGTTCAAATGACAAAAGTTTCTAGTATCAAAACTAGCGGGTGTACAGAGGGTTAAACTTTGATTTTTGTAATTTTCGTCAACTTTTCCTGCGGATCTATATGCAATTGATGATACTTACTGTACATGAGACGTTCTCAGACTCCGTAGAGAGCGTTCGTGTGTTTAGGAGCTGTTAGAATAGTTTTATGGTCTAAGTAATTATGTGGTGAATGTGAAATAGGACACGATGAGTAACAACTGAGGTATGGACAATAATATTACCAAGTTTTTGAAATAGACAATTTAAAAAAGTTTTGATAAGCAATAAAGCAGTGCTACGTGCTTTTTGTTTGGTGAGAATATTCAGCGAAATAATAGTGCATTCAAAACAGTCGGAACTCGATAAATTTTACATGGTTTTTCCAATCTTATCGGCCGAAAGGCGATAAGAGACAAAACCTTCGCCATAAAAACCTTCGCCAAATTGTTTGATCTAAGACACGGTTCACACGACGGACATTATTTATGAACCATCGAGATATTTTCATGTGAAATCTCGATTGGAGTGAAACATGGAAAAAAAAAAGGAAGGATATGGGCGACAATGGATTGGACGATATTTTTAGGCCAAGAGAATCTTTAAATAGGACTCCACCAGAAAAAAGAAAGAAAAATATGGACTCAATGATTCAGGAAGCCAAAGCTGCAATGGAAGGAACATACTAAATAAATCAGCTTCGGGAGGATTTGAACATAACGCTAAGCGATAGCGAGAAAAGTAGCGAAGAGAGGAAAAAACACCAGGAAAACATAGTATTGGAAAATGTTGCTATGGGCAGGGAAGCACACCTTGAGGCGGATACGTGAATGGCCATGATTGGTGAAATGGTCGAAACTATCCACAAAGCGACCACTAGATTTCCTGGGGGAAGATACAGTTTAACCGGGAAGAACAGAATACTGTAAATGGAAATTTACAGCAAATAATGAGATTCAGTGGAAAACTTGGATGCAATCAAGACGCTTGAGGTAAAAGAGAGCATGATGGAAGGGAGGTTGAGAGAGTCAGGACGAAAAGTGATACAGTATGAAAAGGAAAGGAAGGGTTTGAGAGCGTTAACAGTAAGACTAGAAGGTTTGGTGAGGTGGATGACCGGTATGGGTGAGGAGTGGCAATGAATGAAAAAAATGATAATGTATATTGATAGACAAATAAAAAATGGGGATAACAAGCAAGAGGAAACAAATAACTCGAAAAGGAACATAGAGAATGAAAACCAAAGAAGAACGGAAGTAACCACGAAAGGATCTGAACTTCTAACTACCACGGGGATGGTCTAACTACCACGGAGATAGAGACGGACCTAGAAACATAAGCGGCGGATGTCGACATGGAGGCCGGATTCCAGGAGGTACAGAACAGAAGAATGGTAAGGCGAAGAAATAGAGGCAAGAAGACCTATCTTACAGAGCTTGGAAAACCCAAACATGCTAGCACAGGGTGGAAAACTCCATCCCCCTTAGAACGAAAAATATTCATTATGAAGGCTAATCAAGAAGACAAGGTCCCAACTGCAAGGATAGTCAGCGAGAGGCTTCGTAGAGAGGGATATGTTTTTTATGTGGAGACCGTAACCAGAAACAGATCAGGAATAGTGGTACTTAAAGGCAAGACAGAGGAAGCCAGAAAGCGAATCAGGGATGTACTACAGAATGGGTGTAGGGTCAGCATTAAGGCGGACCAGAAACCTTATCCCCATGTCCTACTTACCAGAGTGATAAAGGGATACGGGAATGAGGAGCTGATTCAACTCCTACTGAAACAAAATTCAGACCTTAGTGAAGAAGTAGTGTGTATGAATGAATATGTATGACGAGCTAGAGGGAAAGAGAAACGTGAGATTGGAAACAATTCGAAGAATCTTTGATGAATGGGAAGAAATAAAGATCATGGTTGGGGACATGAATGCGAAGAACATAGCATGAGGTGGCAACACCACGGATGAAAGGGGAGAAGATGTTCTAGAGTGGGTAATGGGGAGAGGGTATATGATACAGAATGACTGCGAGAGTCCAGCCTCTTTTTCCAGCAACAGAAGTGAAACTTGGGTCGATTTGACCATCAGTGAATGCGCGCAGGTGAATGAGTGGAAAATGTGCATGGAGGAAACGATGAGTGATCATATAATGATTTAGTTTCGCTTGATGGGATTACCACAGATGAAAAGGGCAGTAGTAACGAATGTCAGGGGAACCAACTGGGATGGGCTCGAACGGATGATTTCCGAGTATCACCCAGGGAGTTTGAATATATATGAGGAGATCGAGAGGGAAGCGACAATGCTTCAAGAGAAACTGAGAGAAGCATGTATGGAATTCATACCTAGGAGTGAAAGGGTAATTGACACGTAGAGGCAATGGTGGAACGTAGAGCTGGAAAGCCTACGAAGATAAGTAAGAAAGAAAACGAGAGACGATCAGGACAAGAGAGAAGAAGAAGAAAGGTGAAGAAGGATGGATGGGTACAGGGGGGAAAGGAATAGGTATAAGAGGATAATTGGGAATGCAAGAGTTACATGGTTGAGGGAGAGAGCGGAGTGGATCCAGAATGAAAATCCGTGGGACCGACCCTACCGATTCCTCAACAATGACAGAGTGGAGGAAATGCCGTCGAATGTTTTGAAAGAGGATGGTACCTTCACCAAGGGGGAAGAAGAGACCAGTAGGTATCTGCTGAGCAAGTACTTCTCTGGGGACAATTCTCTGAGAGACACTCCAGTCAGGCGTTGGTGGAGGGACAGAGGGTATGAAGCATGGGAAGAGAACCAGCCTGGCAATTCAGGCGAGTCTGAGGCGAATGGGAATGCTGGAAAATGAGTTTCATAGGAAACAGAACAGCCACCTGTGTCTCAGTCTCTGAAACAGGGAATGGTCGATCAACAGTATGGAAGTCAGACAGGGCATTGGAGCAACTGGAGTACAAGTGCAGGCCTATGCGAATGACCAGCTTGTCATCATCGAAGGTAACTTCGTCGAAAGCATAGAGAACAGATGGAAGTTGGTATGGAATGAATGTAAGGCATGGAAGGAGGAGATGTGGCTGAGTTACAATGAAAGGAAGACGAAATGTATGTAGGTACATACCAATGAGTAAGAATGAAACACCCCTGGTCCTAGAAATGAATCGGAATTGTGGTGGACTCAGAATTATTGTTCATAAACCACCACAAGGAATTGAGGAAAAAGCTGAGTGAGTTGGCAGGAAAAATGACAAGGTGGACCGGAAGGTCCACCTTGTCATTTTCCTCTCACACATCCTCTCTTCAGCCACCTTGACAAGGTGGCTGAAAAGAGGATGTGTGAGAGATATATGAAAGGGTGGCCAAACCTGCGAATGGCACCATTGCAAATAGAAGCATGGGCCAGGTACTAAGAATAGAGAGGGAATTGGGCAAGGAAGACTGAGGACAGGGTGAAAGGATATTTCCCTGGTTGCAAGGGGAGTTGGTGAAGGAGAGGGAGAAGTGATTGAAGTATATGTAGATGACAGAGGAAGGATGAAGGAAGAAAGAATGGGAATAGGCTAGGGATAAATGCAGAAGATGAATAGATCTCAAGGAATGAAAGGGTCACCGGACGAAGCAGCGTGAACGAGGCAGAGGTGATTGCAATCGAGTGAATGATCAGCATGTGGGGCATGGATGAGAGTTTGAAAGTAGTCAGTGACTCTGAAATGGCGGTAGAAAAAGTGAAAGCAGGAAGAGTGGGGAGTAAACGGGCAGCGATGATACAGCGGATGATTGTGAAGAGAAATGGTAGGGGAGTATGTACCGTGATCACATGAAAGAGGGGGAACGACAGGAACAACATAGAATATGCGAAGGCTCATGAAGAAGCCACCCAGGGCATGAATAAGGCAGATATTACATGAAAAGTATGGAAGGCATATGGCAAAACGGATGAGAATAAAGGAGAATATTAGGAGAGAGGCACGACTGGGCGGTTGCTTTACAGGTTTTGCAGAACAGTCGGAAATGAATCCTTGGATCTGTCGTGGAAGGCTGTCCAACTACTTACTGGGCATGGGAACTTCACGGGATACCTGACAAGATTTAACCTGGACCCGGAGGTTCCCTGCCCTTATGAGTACGGAGAGCCTGAACGGGCAGAGCACGTGATCGATAGATGCATGAACGGGGACAGGATTGGTTGACGAGAATGGTAGGAGAGGACGAAAAAAATTAATGGCAAAATTATGCTGAAAGATATAAAGGGGAAAAAACATGAATGTATACGTTTTGTTAACGGCTGGGCGAAGAATGTGGTGAGGAAAGAAAGGGAAGGATAGATATGTGGCTGCACTCAAACAAGCGGGGTGAACACTAAGAGGAGGGGTTATAGTCTCGTCAATCATGGCCGAAAGCGATACTGCTAGACTGTAAAGGTATCCAGGGATGTGCAACGTAACATGTTCAACTGATATATAGGATTTGGGTCGAGAAAAAACAAATTTATATATGATTATTCTATCATTATGTTTGATCAATGCTGGAGTAGCTATAATGTTATAAGTTTTTTTAAATCAAGTTTTTCTATGAAGGAGCCATAATGTTTTGAGTTTATAATTGATGTAATATGTATTTGTTTTTGGGAAAATGAAAGAAAAAAAAGGGTGCTCTACCCCGTTGATTCGTCTCCCCGAATGGCCGTCGCCTTGCGACGGTGGTAAGGGGAGGGGGTGAGTTCGGAGCAGTAGGGGTTCTCTCGACAGTGGTGACGATATATAATGGAAAGATGCCTGATGTAAGGCCTACGGGCTAGGACATCAAAAGCAATTCATGTTCATGAGACGACGATCAAATTTTGATTTCGTACCAACCATTCAACTTCAAATTTTTGAAAGATACAGGTTAATCAAAAATATATTTCCAATTTTTTTAAACTGTATTCCTTTTCATAGTCAATTCATATCAATATATTCAGCTGATTTTTTGAAACTATATAGCTAATATATAAAAATGTGTCACCGTCTTTGCTTATTAATCGGAATCCAAATAATGTTGTGGCGATTACCCAAAAACTATGGAGAAGAGATATTTCGGAATAATTTTGAAATGATTTCTAACATCATCTGTGAATTCCTTTCATTTTCTGACAGAAGTACCATTGCGCCAGCTTTCTTAATGCCGGCGTTTGGATTCTACGGGAGGTCAAAATTAGATATTTTAACGATCAAAAAGTTACACAGTACCTACCTCGTGAATGCCACGGTTGGAATTATACATGGGTTTGAATTATAGTATCGCGATTTCATGAATAATCAATGATTACTTTGTAACGAAAAATGATACTGTTTCCCAGTCAAACTTCGAAACATTTCAATGGAAAAATTATCTGAAATGAGAATTCATGAATATACAAATGTTGCAATACGTCCAAAAATTTTTTTCTCCCAAAATATTAGTATTTGTTTACTTTTCATATTTTATATATTCAGAAATTCTATTGCAATCAGGACAAGTCTCCACCCGATGTTTCAGAAAAATACAGTATGAGTTCGAGTTGTTGTGGAATTGGCCGCGGTGGTAGTGCGCCCGACTCACGATTGGAAGATCGGAAGATGTGTTCGATTCCTGCCTCGACCAGATATTTTTCTCGAGAGAATTTATCTGGTTGAAGCTGGGATGATTCTGTAACCTTGTTAGGAATCACACGTTAAAAGGTAAGACCTCATTAGTCCTTAGCTCGCACAAGTTTCTTAATTTCTGAGAGTTGTCGTTAACATGAATTCAGCATGATTCCAAACATATGGTCTAATTCAGAGGATACATAATCGATGATAAGTACCACAACAGCTACTGAACTGAGTCAAATCAATTCAGCAAGTACATTTTTTCCATGTAGACAGCCTTTCGGACGATTTTGTTTTCCGAAACGAGTTATATCGGTTTCTGGGTTTTGCTCCTCATTAGTGTAGATATCACTGAATAGATCATGCAACCTACTTACATACCTGGAAAAATCTCCTATTACAATCACTAAATCTGCGGTTTATTCAATTGCAATAAAGAATGAGAATGCAAGTGATTCCTATCGCAATAAAGAATTAGACTTCAGACGAAATGTCATGCATCAAAATTGACCACCTACATACCGGTGTTGGGTTTTTCAAAGTGTTATTCAAATAAATTGTGAGGAGCCTATTTACCGGCATGACTGTCATGGTTTCACTACACAACTATTTCCTGGCAGCGGTTATACAAGTACAATAGTACTATAGGCCCATTTGGTTCATTAGGTACTTCTTCGTCATCATATTTGATCCCCAGTTGATATTTTATGGCATTTCTATACTTCGAAAAAACCCTGACTCCCATGAATCCAGGCTCCTTTTCGAAATTATCGACCTGAAACTCTTCATTTTTTTCGCTCTGAAATTCATCTGGTATATTCCTGTGGTAAAATCTTTTGGATAATCTATCGTAGGGCAAGGTAAGTTTGGAATCAGGTTTCCATTCATATAGACCTATTAACCATTTCTGAGATGAAGATTGTCCACTTCCACTCGAGCCGGAACGACATTTACCTCCTCTGATTTTCGTGGCAATTCTTGTGCTAGCTGAACTTTGGCACCTCCCATTGAGCCTGAGGGGTGGAAGCTGTTTATGAGTGCACGAACGATTTGACAGTTCCTTTCTTCAAACAAACAATTTGATATTGATTGTGGACGTGTGGCGTTTAGAACTTCTCAGCAGAAAACCCAAACATACTTACCAATTGTCCATTTCTTGCTTCAACTATCCATCTACTTTTCGTCACTGATCGAGATTTATTTGCTTCCTCAGTGGAAATCTATTGTTGCCCTCGTGGAACAATTACATGCATTTCATGGCATCTCGATAACCCCGATTCATAACAAAAATATCACTTTCAATAAACCATCCATTAAATCACTCATGTCTTTGAATTTCTTTCAATTTGACTCTTCAAAATTCTGAGAAATAGGGTCCTTTAATACTCAGTATATATCCATCCGGGGATACAATCAACACTGGTTCCACCAGATGATGTCCCTTGGCGCAGTATCTTCCAATCACTACTTTTATTTACGGAGGCCTATGAACTGTCGATGAAAACGATAATCTTCAGGTTGTCTGGGGTCGGGTTATATAAAACATTGCCAAACTCACTCACATGCCTTTTAATATATGATTCCCTATCGATGGCTACAAAGCCGATAATATAATCGATGGAACGAATCTTTGCATGAAAAACTGTCTTACTTTAGAAATTGCTAGGATGGTGGCTTGCCTGGTGGAATAATGGAATAGTTCCTTCAAGAAATCATCCGACAAATCCTGATACAATTATAGAGGAATATTATAAGTCCTTTTTCCATAATATATCTGTAACCATGTTCCTATGAAGCCTTATCACAGAATATAAAAACTACCAAATTCTTTTTTGATTATAGGAGATATTGTCTGAAACTCATCTTCACTGAAATTGTTCTCATCTTCGTAGCTGGAGTGTTCAATAGTCACAACTTGAAAGAAAATGGATAGTTGTTGTACCTGTATCACATAAATATATTCATGAACTGGAATTCTGGTTAAAAAAATGCAAAATAAAATCGTTATCGTCGAGATGATCGAGATGCACGCCTTCATGTTATCCGGGATGAATATTTTCCGATGGAAGAAAACATTGGCCCTGCATCTATTGGACGGAGTTTGCTGATCAGCGGCGGCTGTCAAAACATTTGAGTCTCATACAAGTTGGAAATCGTCAAATCCCTTATTTCATTCATAATAGATCGACTACAGTTTGAACATATTTTTGTTTCTTCTCCTATGATGAATGGAAAACACCCCGTGCAGCCCGCCTAGAAATAGCTATTTGACACTTTTCCAAAAGTTCTTCTTCATGAAGAAGATGTGACATTTGAGCTGATATTGATCGGGTATCGCATACAAATCAATTTACCAGATTTTGATAGGCCATGACCTGGGAATATTCCAATATGAGATACAACTGAAGATAATGATTATCTCACCTCATCTCACTTATTCAAGAGCAGAAAATAAAAGGAAATTCTATAAATGAAAGCAAATACTAACATTTCATCAATGGTCAACAGATCTAAATATGTTTGCTATCAAAAACATTCTTAACTCTCCAAGGACCGCTATTTTGAATATGGAATAATACAGTTACTTGCATGAAAAAGTAGTAGGTAATAGTCTTGAAAACGAAAACGTTGTTACTTCAGTACAGTAAATGTGTTTTGTTAATCTGATCTTTTGAAATTGCCTTTGGACTTGACAGAGGTTTCCAAAAGGTTGAACAGAGCTGGATTTCGATTAAATTTCAAAAAATGTAAATTTTTCGAAGAATATATTTATTACTTGGGACATAAAAATTCTGCAGCAAGATAAGAATGAGATCAAGAAAAAGTTAAGGCTATTACCAAGTTACCAAGTCCAAAAAATATAATCGAACTCAGAGCATTCTTGGGAATGATAAATTATTATTCATATTCAAGGACTCAGCTGTGAAGTTCAAACCATTATACAATTTACTTGCGAAAGATTCAAAGTTTATTTGAAATGATGAGTGTGAAGAGTTTTTTCAAAATTCAAAATTGAAAATAGCTTCAGATAAGGTTCTTGTGCATTTTGACCCAACAAAACCAATAAGATGAGCGTGTGATGCTAGCCAATACGGCATTGGTGATGCACTGTTACATATCATCCCTGATGGTAGTGAACGGACAATTTGTTTTGTCTCTCGGGTTTTGTCGAAAGCTGAAAAAAATTATGCAATGTTGCAAAAGGAGGCTTTGAGTGTATATTGGGTTGTCCAAAAGTTTCATCAATATCTTGCATGAAAAAGGTTTGAAATTGTATCAGATAACAATCCATTAAAAGCCCTCTTTGGAGAATTCAAAAGTTTACCTAAGATGGCTGCAGGAAGATTGCAACGTTGGTCATTATTTTTGTCGAGTTTTGACTAAACTTTTCGATACATCAAAGTAACAGACAATGTCCATGCAGAGGATTTGAGCCGTCTTCCATTGAAAAAAAATTATTAATTAACTGAAAATCTTGATTATTTGAATTGTATGGAACAAATAGCAGCTATTGATATAAATGTAGTACGCTCTGAGATTAGACGTAACCCAGTTGTAGGAAGACTTTATGATTATGTTAGGTATGGGTTTCCCAATGAACGTGATGAATTGATGAAACCTTCTTATAGCCGTAAAGAGGAGTTACCAATTGATAATGGTGTAGTTATGTGGAGGTATCGGTTGGTAATACCAACAAAATGAAGGCTAGTGCCATGGCTTATTTTTGGTGGCCTTCTTTAGATGAAGATATATAAACTTTTGCAAGAAATTGTAGGATTTGCGCTTCATCTAGAGCAGAGCCAGCTGAAGCAGCGTTAATACCTTGTAATCCGTCATCATATTTTTTTGAAAGAGTTCATTCTGATTTTCTTAGGCCATTTCAGAGCAAAATTATTCTAATAATTGTGGACACTTACTCTAAGTGGCCAGAGGTTTTTATATTGAACTCAACTAACTCTACTCCAACTATTGAGGGATTCAGAGAGTATCAAGATGGAGTAGTAGAAAGCCAAAAACTTTCTTTCCCAAAAATTGATCACTCCTAAAAATATAACCCCTTCAATTCAAATTCAGAGAGTGTTTTGGTAGATTTGGTCTACCTGGGGTAGTAGTAACCGATAATGGTTCCCCATTTTGTTCTGAAGATTTTTCAAAATTTCTATCTTTGAAGGGAATTGAACATAATACATCTCCACCCTGTCACCCATCTACAAATGGATTTGCTGGGAATTTCGGGAAATTTCTCAAAATAGCATTGCAAAAAGTTTTGAAAGATGAAATCAAAAAAAAATGTTTCTTTATAAACTTTAATAAATCGATACCTATTTCATTATCGCAATATGGATCATTGTAGTACTGGAGTGACACCAGCGAGCTTGGTATTCAAGCATAAAACGTCATTCGTCATTCTTGTAAAAGGTCGAAGCCTAGTAGAGAAATGAAGTGTTCATGTTTGAATTTTGCTGTGTGATTTATTCAAAAGTTTCATCGGCATCTCGCCTGAGATACAACACATAGAAAACTCAGCTGAATATATAGGTGGAAGCGAACTATATAAAGTGATACAGTTTTTCGAAATTGAAAATATATTTTTGATCGCCTCGTATCCTCCAATTATTTCAAGTTAGATGGTGGGTACAAATGCAAAATATGATCGTACTCTCATGTACTGTAAGTAAGTAAGTAACATCAATTGCATATGGAATGAATTCGAATATTTTCCCGAAAAAGTTCGATAAAAATAACAAAAAAAAATCAACCCTTTATATACCCGCAAGTTCTGATTCTAGAAACTTTTGTCAATTGGATTTTCTGATGCACATATTATGGAATATTCCACAAAAATTCAGATCGATACTGTGGAAATGAAGTTCCTGATTTTTCGATAAATCATCAAAATAATAAACTTTGACCCCCTGCAAAATCTCAACGCCGGCATTCAGAAAGTTGGCGCAATAGTAACAAGATACCAGTTACTTTCAGCTCCTTAATAACTTTTTTTCTATATCATATTCTTCACTCGAAGAGAACGTGACTAGACTTTGAACAAGAAAATGGTGATCCTGTTATTTATTGTTTTAGGCAATGATGTGAGCTGTCAGGGATATATCTGTTTGTATGTTTCATATATACATCAAATTCTGAACTCCAATCAGTTTTTCTTATAAGTAGAAAATCAAAAATGTTAACTCTTCGTTATTGCCAATTTCATACGATATCATATCTTGCCCGAAAATGTATCTTCGTTGTGGCAAACTTCATCTCGTCTTATTGCACTCGTGAATTTTTGAGAGGTTTTTAACCAGTTCGATTATTTTTCAGCCAATAAACCAGTTACAAATGAACCCGAAATATCATACTTTTTTATCAACTGAACAATGACCTTCATTTTCCTATCTACTCAAAAGACTTTCGTTCTAGCGATTTGGATTTAATATCATATAAAATTTGTGATTTCAAACAATACAAAAGTAATGGGAAAAATATAACAACTGATTGAGTCGAAATAAAATTTTTCGTTGGTAGACTTTCGAAATAAACTTGTAGTTTTAGTTAGTGTCGAATTGTTGCTTTGTTTTGAGTTCAGATTTTCATACATTTATAACACACATATATTTTTTTTGATAATGCTATCAACAAAACGCAAAGTAGAAATATTTCTTTCATGTGGTGGAAGTGTGCCATATCAAGATATTGCTTGTGTTTTCAATCACCGGTATCCAGGAAAAATGTTCACTTCAATACCGTGGAAACGATATTGAAAGGATTTAAATAAACTGACTCTTTGGACAATCGTTTCAAGAAATCACATATCCTAATGCGGAACAACTCAATGTTTGTTTAAGCGTTGTTGGAAACGAAAAACTAGTATTGGGAGTAATACTGAGAATACAGGGGTTGGCAAAGAAACTGTGAAAGAAACTTTGTCTATTTCTATGAACCAAAATTCGCACATACTTTTATGAAAAGAGATTTGGATATGCGAGTAGGGTTTTCATTTTGGTTCCAAGGTGATAGAGAAAGTTATATCAAAGCATCCTACAGGATTGCGTGGACACCCCAGGCAACTTTCACGTCAAATGGAACAGTTAGTTCAAATGCAGACAAGTACAAAATTTTCATGATGAATCAGTTTGTCGGGAGGTTTGGATAATCTGCTTTCAAATGTTCGACAAAATTTGTGGTATCAGCTGAACGGGGCACTAATCCACCAATTGTTAGAAGTGAAACTTTTTTCAATTTAGTTATCTGAAAAAAAAAAGTGTATGAGCAAAGACATTCAGAGAGAAAAGGAAAAACATTCAGAGAATAACATTCCGGTATATTGTGCTAAAATAAATCCTCCAATCATTGAAAATGTCACGAAGTTTGTTGATGAAAGGACGATAATTTGTAGGGAACAGGAAGGACGGCAAACGGAATGATACACGAGTTCTTCTTAAGATTATTGAGATAAATAAATGAATGTTAGGATGTTTCATGAATTCAGTTATAGTTATTTTGGTTCAATTTTTTTACACATATAATGGTGAAAATGAAAATACGCTGTTTGTCCAAAAAATTTGATGAATTCTCAGTTTTCAAAAAATATTCATTCATTCATCATTAAATTTTGTCCCCTCCAAAGTAGTTCTCCTGTGATATAATACCAGCGTTTTTTTCAATCAGTTTTTTTCAAGCAGTTCTGATATGTACTTTTGGTTTGTCCTTGAGTACTCTCAACGATACTATGTTCATCTCCTCATTCGTTGCAAAAACGCCTTTCGTTCATGGGTCTCTTCAATTTTGGAAACAGGAAAAATTCGCAAGGGGCCAACTTCGGCAAATACGGTGGATGACGCATATTTGTCAGTGATGCTTGGCTAAACCACAACTGCTTTCGACAGCAATCTTCAGTTCAGACAGGTTGGACTGCTGGATGGAAGACAACTGCAAATCTCTGCGGATGGTTTCATTTCGCACGAACCACGGAGCATTCACAATAGTCCGAATTAGCTTATTTTGTAGTCCCTCCAGGATGGATATGTTAGACGGAGCCGCTTGAACATCGTGTTGTAGATCATAAGTTCATTCTTTAGGATCAATTTAGATTGTCTGTTGATCAGAGGGTAAAGACTTTCGATCCGACCCTAGATCTTTGTCTTCATGGTTATTATGTGAGGGTTAAAGGTGAGCCTACTATCTATCAATTGAAAGACCGAGGTACTTTACCCGCGCATGCCAGTCGATCTCTCTTCCAGAGATCCTCATTTTTCTGGCCAGAGAAGATACCGTTATTCCATAGTTATCGTCTGAATCTCATCCAGGTTCACTCGGACCTCCCATTCGAGGTATCAGCGCTTGAGGTCATCCACAGTGCGTTGCATGTAGATAATTTCGAGCTCCCGACCCATGGAAGATGAGAGGAGAGCCGTGTCATCGGCGTAGATATATTCACACGCTCGGACCACAGGAGGTCTATGGTGTAAAGAGAGAACAGCGTGCAAGAGAGCACAGCCCACTGTGGCACTCCAGCGTGGATCTTTCTGTTGTCGGACAGAGAGCCTTTTATTCTAATCTGAAAGGTTATGTCTTTCAGAAAAGACCCAATCTATCGGATCAGGCCCCGAGGCAGGTCGAACGCGACTAGCTCATGCAGAAGGCCTTCGTGACATACATGCTCGAAGGCCTTCGAGATGTCTAAAAGAACGACATGGAAGATTTTGGTTTAGTTCTTCGATGGTGTTTTCGACCAGTCTCAGTGTCCGTAGCTCAGTGGAGTGTTCTCTCCTGAAGCCGAATTGTTTGTCAGACAAAACATTTTGGTCCTCAACTTCATCGTTGAGTCTTTGCAGAATGACTCTTTCAGTCAGCTTAGCCGGCGACGAGAGCAGTCTGATTGGGCGATAGTTCTGTGGGAACAGAAGGTTCTGACCTTGTTTTGGAATCATGATAACGATCACATGTTTCGACCTTCTGTGGAAGTATCTGAGAGCCAACGAACTGTTAATGATTTGCAGTAGATTTTCGACGCAGTTGCACAAATGCTTTGCTGCACCCAACTGTCTTTAAAGAACAAGTCTGAGTAATTGAGGGCGATGACATCCTACGGAGAAGCCATCTATTGGATCGAGGCTTCCCAGGTGGTCAGTTGCAAAGCCAAGTTTTGACATCGACCGCTGATGAAATTCGTCCTCTTTCTTTCACTGCAATGCAACTAGTTGTAAACTAGAACCCGAACACAACGCATTTATGAATCTACACTGGACAGCGCTGTTCAGACTAGTCGCAGGTCTTATCAGTGATGCTATAGGGTGAACCACAAATGTATTGCTGCACTCGACTGTCCAAGTGAGTACGCGAGATTACATCTCTCCTTACGAAGACATTTTAAATAGAATCCCATACATTTGTGATTCAGCCTAGCACCAACGATGAGACCCAAGGCAGATCAAAACAACGCTATCTGGTGTCGAATCATAAATGGATTGTATTTGGATTTCAGTTTTCAATGAGTTGTCTCGCAGGGAAAGCTGCAGTGAAATTCCGACTTTTAACTCAAAATTTCGACTTCGAACACGAAATTACGACTGTTGACTTGAAATTTTGGAATTAGGGTTGAAATTTCGAATTTCAAGTAGAAATTTCGTGTTTTAATGCGTTATTTTCAAAAAAAAATTATAAAATTATATGGCTCTTTTGCGCTTCCACAGGAACACAATTGAGACAATATTCAGAAAACAGGTTGGTCTGTATATATTGAATATGTACTAACGACATTGGAATAATGGAATATATCTGTAGTTACAGGGAATTACTCGAAGGATTCTACGTGAAGACCAAAAAAATGAATAAGGTCATCTTTCCTGAAAATCAAGAAAATATACTAATATTATAAATGTGGAAGTTTGTGAGGATGAATAAATGTATGTATGTATGTTTGTGGTTCTTCCACGCCTAAACGACTGAACGGATTCATATGAAACTTCACATAAATACAGCTTATACATTAGAATAAGATAAAGGCTATAATTAACGAAGGTTTTGTGTATGTCTATACGTTGGAGTTACATGCAGGTAATTTACCGTAAGTTTGTTTATCTTGAATAGTTCTGAATAAAAGTCCGCGATAGCATATATCTACCAATATATGCAGGATACTGAGCCATTATTACAATTGATACATTTTTACTATATACCAACTTATATTTCAACATTATATTCATCCATTCTCAGAAACTTCATGGATTTATGCATTAAAAGAGTAGAATTAGTAGGATTATCAATGTATTTCATTCTAATCATTCTAATTTATTCAGTTTTTTTGCTGATGCAATTCAATATTGTACCTATTGATTAACTGGCACTCTTATTACAAGTACAGCAGAAGCTACTGAACCTAGAATCTTGAAATATGCAGGTAGGTTCCCCCCAAGGGGAAAAGTTACCGGTTCGAAAATTGTATTGAATTTTGTCAGTTACTATTTGTTTAAAGTGGTCTGCCATGAAACTTAATGTTACAAACCAAATTATACGAGGGCGAACAACTTGTATTATTCAAATACCTATACGTGAGTTTTGAGTTGTATGACTGAATCATTCAATTCAGTTTTCAATTAATGAGCAATTGCCTTTTTTCGCAGAAGCTCTCAGATTCAACAGTAGCATTAAGTATAGTTAAATGAAAATTCATTCCAGACCAAAATATTATACATTCCAAATAGGCATGGTTTTTGAAATTGGAACTTGAAAACAAACATGAAATGAAGTTCAGTTATAGACAAAACTCTTCTTCTGCAGAAAAGTTTTTCTTTTTGTTGTATTGTTCCATTTGAATATGAAGGAGATGGCTGATGAAACTAACCCTCATGAAGAATGGAATTATAGTAATGAAAAAGATCTATTCATTCAACTTGTTGGAAAGTACAGACTGAAAAACCGTAAACAGTAACAAGAAAAAAGTCCATGTGAAATTTCATGGAAATGAACGTGAGAGAAGAATGCATTGCAATTAATCTATTCATATGAGTTTTGTTTTCGTTACTCAACTATAGTTTTTCCATGCACGTCAATCCTCAAAAGTTGAAAAATTGGAGGTCTAATCATCAATGGAATTATACTTTCAACATTCATTTTTGAGGACAAGTGTGAACAAATCTTGATATTCAAGCAAAAACATGACACAATTACTTAAAACGTATCAAACAAGCCACCCATCAAGTTTTAGATTGAAATCAAATATGTCAATCACTTATTTGATAAAAAATAATAGAATTTATTTCCAACAATTTCGTCATCACTAATGAAATACAATATTCCTAAATATACTATGTGGTTTGCATTGACAAATTCAGGACATAATCCACTGAATATAACATACAAATTCTGTTAATCCGTTAAGATAATCGTGTTTCTTTTTACTTTTTCAGCATATGAAAGTATCTGTCCGTAATCCGTGATCTCTTGAAAATTATTCTCGTGAAAATATCTTGTATAACTTCCTTGAAGGATCTCGGAAAATAAATTTCAGTAGCGTGAAGAGAATTCCTAATCCACGATAGAAAGTCATATTTCTTCCTCTTCTTTGATGTGCTAACAGATAATTTGGGAATATGAATGGGGACCAGTGGTTCGTTTGGAGAATAATAATAAGCCTTACACATTCATATGTCAATTATTTTATCAACAAAATGAAAAAATATGTGAAATATAAACTGCATGATTTAAAAAAACCGGGAAGAGATTTTTGATTTTTCCCAAAGTAACGTTTATATCTCAGTTATGGAATTGTTGATTTTGAAATTATTATACAATATTTTCAGTGGTTCTCTCTCACATAATTGAATCAAAAATGTATTCATCATTTTGTTTCATTACTTTTGAAGTTTCTCATAGAACATTTCCATTTCACATTTTTACCACTCTCTCTCCATTTTTCTCCATTTTTCTCAAAGGATGACAATCCCATCTTCAAACATACAAATGTTTGAAGAGGCCACTTACGGCCGAAGAGAAAATTATGAATATAAAATGGGGATATCTGAGAATTTTCCTGAATTGGTATGACCTTTCAGCCTACCGGCCTTCATCAGTAATATGTAGACAAATGTATGGTAGGTAGTTCCAGAGTCAGTGCGTCTATTCAACCCTCTACTGCAACTCGAGAGAGTTTTTGTGGCTCTAGCAAAATGTGAATAATGAACAATATTCGGCTACCATTAAAAATTATCACTTTTTTGAGATTTTTTCGAACGTTTGGTTTGAAGCCAAGAACCAGCATTGTTGAAATTTCAATTCGGCTCAAGTAATATCGCTTCACCTTCAAAACCTTCGCGGAGGCCACCGTGAGACACCTCAAGGTTGCCAAAGAGAGTGTGTGTTCGGCGATTCTTGGCCTACACCTACCAATACAAAGGATATGTCTCCCAGTGACCTATCCACCTTCCTGGAAAGGATAGGATGGACGATGTCCTAGGAGGACAACTCCTCGGGAGGATGTACAATGGGTCACATGTGGCCTAAGTGCTGTTGGTCTACACTCACCCTCCCTACTCTACAGATTCAGATACAGATAGTCCCAAACACAAAAATCATATGCAATGAAAAGTAGTATACCTTCAAACAGGAAATCAATTCATTTTGTATTCAAAGCTATGAATTTTGTTCTTCATATCTCTTTAATGAATTCACCTTCAATATCCAGTCGGTTCTATTTCAGTAATTGGCATATCTCGGTTGGAATTCATTCAGCTGAACTTCAAATGAATTCCGACAAAATTTATTGAGTTACGGAGATGGCATTTAATATATTCTGAAACTTATGTTTCGTATATGCAAGCCTTCAATTGAAAAAGTTTTCCAACGAACGCTATCAGTGAATTATGAGTACATATAAAAATTAAATTCCATTAAAAATATATGAACTCTTCATTAACTGTCATTAGAATTTCATATATTAGCTGAACGTTAAATAATGATAATATTGAAAAAATGTGTTATCAATTTTGACAAATATCCAAAAATCAACAAAATGATACCGAAGAGAGTTGACGATAATACTAAATGTTGGCTTCTGTGTTGCAGGACGATTAAGGAAAAGAACGGCGGACTAATGAAACTCCACTCGAACTAGATTCATTTTTCAGACAGAAATTGAATAAACCTCTAGTGAGAAATATCACATTAGTTAATTAGAAATAAATGTTTACCTGAGAA
The DNA here is from genome assembly GCF_025532065.1 of Leptinotarsa decemlineata. Lineage (NCBI taxonomy): Eukaryota > Metazoa > Arthropoda > Insecta > Coleoptera > Chrysomelidae > Leptinotarsa > Leptinotarsa decemlineata. The sequence goes on from NW_027412590.1 coordinate 3,311,595, forward strand.
AAATTCTGGAAGTTGGAAATTTCGTCCACTGTCACTTGAGTCCAAGCTGCACCATTTGCCCAGCCGAAAACTTTTCGAAATGTCTTCTCTCTCTGTACGATAGTTGCAATTTCTTACACCTTGCAGGGCGATTCAGAATATAAAAATGATTTTGAAGAATTCTCAGGTGATTTCGAACCCCTTGAATTTTGATCGGCGGGGTATTGAAATTTCAAGAAACTTCCAAGATATATTTTCAAAATTTAGCACACGCCCTTTAAGCATCAACAACCTTTTTTTGATGTGGAAGATTTTTGAGATTTCAACAAGTGGCATCTGAACAAGAATGTTAACATGATATTTTTGGGAAAACCTACATTAAAGAAAAACTGTTTTCACAATCCTCAATCATTTTAGGGCAAATTTTATTACCCATCTTTTTTGGTACGACATGTGATTTATGCGTCAAACATAAATAAATGCTTGATCAACTATTATTAGTACAAATAAAAGTATTCGATTATTTGATAAACATGTGTACATCATTTCGCCATAAGATTGTAAGAACAAATACGAAAAGTAGTAAGTTTCAGCTTATTTCCACATCGTATGTTGTCTCTCAACTCCTTTTTAGTATATTTCGATTCGCTATAAACCAACGTCTTGAGATGTTCCTATGAAATATAAAAACTGTGTAAGTCTGTTCCGTTGGAGAGAACTGAGGAGAATGAGAACCAGTTAAATGAACACTAAAAATTTCACCACATAAATTTACAGTTGGATTCAGGAATCAGTTATATCATGCTGGTTTTCTCCAACCCAGAAATGGTTGTGAAAGTTTCTCATGGTCTTGCTAAAAAAATTACCTGCACCGATTATCGAAATTTCAACGTCAAATTATATAATTTAAGAATTTTTTCGAAGAAACCATTGGAGAAAGTTTAATCGTAATGGAAAATCCCAAGAAAATAGAGCCGCATCTAATAATCCTCAAATTGTATCCGTATTAGAACATACTCAACTTACCAAAACAGTTTCATAAGCTACACCTTACGATTCTGATCTCCGAAAACTTCATTTGAAAAATATATCAAGACATGTTTTGCTAACACATCAGCTTTTTCGTAGTGAATTACGTAATTCACCACGAAAAAGCTACGGTGTGAGCGAAACATGTCGTGATATATTTTTTTTAAATGAAATTTGTGGAGATCAAATCGTAAAGTGTAGTCCATGAAATAACTATGGATGGTTGAAGACAATTTGACAACTCTCGCTGATTCAACCAATTCCAAAAAGTCACAAGGTCAAAACGGTAGTGAACGATAATATGAAGGTTCAGAAGTGCTTTACTGCGTATTGATAATGAAGCCACAAAATTTTGTAAACTATTTCTTATTGGATTGGAAAGAATCCAAGTACGATGATTTTCATTGGCAGTACTATATTCTCTAAACATTTCAAGTTAGCACTAATAACGTTTAGAAACATGAGCTTTCGAAACCACAAGACTTTTCATATGAATAATACCAGAAATCAAAATCTATGGAATGCAATCTATTCATTGAAAAAAGGCGACATAATCATAATGTATGTTCAATTGTTAGTTTTCACCGTTTTCTGGTGATTAGGTGATGATTTCTGTTATCGGAATATTTTTCAAATTCTCTCCCAGCTTATTCGAAATGGAGATGAACTTGAAATAATATAAATCATAGGAAAAAATCTTTTTTGTATCAAATACTTCATATGATATAAGTAAATATTCAGATTCCTATGTTATCTTCTGTCACAGATAATAACTTTTAAATTGATCTGAGGAGCAGTATTTCAACCACACATGAAATATCTTATCTGAAGTGAAAAAAAATTATATTTTTTAATTCAGTTAACTAGTTTAGTGATCCAATAAGTTTTCTGAAAAAAGGATTGGTTGGGTAACAGGATCAATTTTTTCTTATAAAAACAATTGTATTCTTACCAACATTTCGAATTCAGTTAAATTCTCCTTCAGAGCTTTGTTACAATGAATTTTCATTAATATACTTCTCATAAAACGTATACGATTATTATCGTTTCAATTTCACGAGAAATAATGGGTTCCTAATTAAATTACTCACCAAAAAGTAGTTTTTTCGTGTTGATAATATTACTATTTCAAAAACCATCAGACATATTAGATACATATTGAAAAAATAAAAATAAAAAACATGGCAACAACAAATTTCCACCACAAGAAAACGACATGAAATAAACGAATGGCTTCAACTGTGATTCTGATAAGGTGGTGTCTGTTTTTTAATCAATGGCAGAAAGAAAAAAAATGGAAAAACTGTAAATTATTCAGGTATTTTACGTATCAAATTGAAATATGCTCTATTGAGGCCATGTACGAAATTCTTGAAGACCATTTACCTGGATTCCATGATCCAATTTCTTGTTTATTGATGTGTACGTTCGAAGAAAAAGAAAACCATTCAATTCCCGAATAAGGTTTATTCATCAATGAATATCACTGATGTACATACATACTTGGAATAAATATTATAATGACCCTTCAGACCAGATTTACAAAAAAAAAAAAACTACTCGATCTTTTTGTAAACGCATAAAAAGAAAATATAAAATATATCGAACAAAAACAGTGGCGTATTCTTTTCAACAATTCACTATATCATCCTTTCCTGTAAACAGATTTTCACGAAGGAGAAAATCTATCTGGTTGTTTGATTTGGTCTCAAGGTCTCAAGTTTCGTGAAGAGCTGTCCGCAGAGATAGAAGAGAGTTTATCTTGAGCTAGATTTACTTCTGAACTGATTGTTACATCATTTGAACTGAGAATATTAGGCGTTCGAAGATATTTTCCATTATTATGTTGAATGTCATATGCAGCATCCGAAAATAAAGAAAGAGATGAATTACTGGTAAAAATTTTGTTTCCTGTGTTGTGACTTTTATTATTATCATCTGCCAATAATTGATCTATATGTTTCTTGTACTTCAAGTTCGTGTTCTTATGTTTAACTATATCATTTCTATCTCCCAAAATACTACACTCTGTACCGGGTACCCAAATAGGTTTATTGCCCCTACTATATTCTTTCATTAGTATATCATCTTCCTCTTTAAAACTCACATTTCTATGTCCCTTGAAATTTTTTACTTGATTCTGCTGTTTTTCTTCGACTATGTCATGACTAACTGGAAACAATAAATCTAATCGTGGTCTTAATTTTCTCCCTAATAACATTTTTGCTGGACATTCTTCAGTAGTTGTTTGGTCGGTATTTCTATATATGAATAAAAAACGATTGATAATAAAATTCAGGTCCGCTTCTGGACTTTCGGGTTTCATACTAATGATGGCATTTTCCATAAATCTAACTGCATTCTTATGAGTGTTTTATTCCATTCAATTTTGATAATGGGAAAAAGTTTCTGAAGTCACTTGTGGACCATTGTCGCTCACGATAACTTTGGGCAATCCGAATCTAGATAAAATATCTCTCAATCATCAATTGTGATTGAAGAAGTAATGTTTTTCATTTTATAACATTCAATCCATTTCGATGTTGAATCTATCCATACAAAAAAATAGTTATTATATAATGAACCAAAAAAGTCAATATGTAACCTAGACCAACATTCTTTAGTATATTCCCATGGTTTAAGTGTAACTTTTTTCTGAATTTCTACAAAATTTTTTACAAATGTTGCAGTCCTCCACTAACTTCTCGATATTCTCATTAATTGAAGGCCACCATACATATGATCGGGCAAGAGATTTAATTTTCACTATTCCCATGTGTGAATTATGCTATTATGCAACCCATCCGCTATATTATTTTCTGATTTTACGTATTGGATATCGAAATTATATGCAAGCAAAAAATAAGCCCATCTTTGCAGTCTATTTGCTGCAATGAGTGGAATTTCCTTTTTTGATCCAAAAAGGCTTATTATTGGCTTTTTATCGGTTACTAAAATGAAATGGCGGCCATATAGATATTCGTGGAATTTTGACACCCCCCATTTGATAGTGAGGGCTTCCTTATCTAGCTGACTGTATTCCTTTTCTGCGTCCGTTAATACTCGAGATGAGAACGCTATAGGGCTGTCTGGTTCATTTTTTTCATTTGGATGACTCATTACTGCTGCTAGCCCATAAGAACTTGCATCCACGGTGAGTTTTAAATTTCTTTCGGGGTCGTAGTGGGCCAAAACTCTATCTGAAATAATTTCCTCTTTTATTTTTTAAAATTTATTTTGACAAACTTGTTTCCAGATGAAGGTCGTATTTTTTTTTCAATAAATTATAAAGTGGTTGTAGAATTCGTGCTGCATTGAGAATGCATTTTATATAAAGTGTGACCATCCCCAAAAAAGATTTCAGTTCTGTTATATTTTTGGGTACTGGAGCACGTTTGATAGCCTCAACATTTTTTTCTGATTTGTGCAAACCACCTTTATCAATGACGTGACCCAAATACCCGATTTTTCCTTGAATAAAAATAAACATTTTCCTTTTTTGCACCCTCAAACCATTTTCTTTTATAATTTTGAAAACCAATTCTAAGTTTCTCAAATAATCTGTATCATTTGCTCCCGATATTAAAATTAGTCAATAAATACCATCACTCCAGGAATATCCATAAATAGATTTTCAACAATTTTCTGAAAGATACTTGGCTCACTAGTGATTTCGTAAGCGAGGCGTGTATAGCCAAACAACCCCTCATGCGTTGATAATTTTTTAGTGTCCGCCGTAACCGCAATTTGCTGATATGCTTTGCTCAAATCAATCTTTGAAAATTTATCACCACCTTCCAACTGGACAAACAAATCATTTATTTTTGGTAGAGGGTAAGTGACTGCCTCCAACACAGGGTTAACAGTTATTTTAAAATCCTCACATATCCTTATGGTTCCATTAGATTTTAGTGTTGGTACAATGAGGGTTGCCCATTCTTTATATTCTACTGGTTTTGATATACCCTGATCTACTAATCTATCGATCTCACGTTCCACTTTACTTTTCATTGCATATGGTAATGACCTATGTTTGAAAAATTTTGGTGACGCAGTTGGCCTCACTGCAAAAGTGAAGTTTTTTAATGAACCTAAATCATTATTGAAAATTCCTGAATATTTTTCGCAAAGGGTTGTCAGTTTGCCATCACAGCCAATCGAATTCAAAGGTACAATTCCCAGATTCAATTTTTTCAAACAGTTTCTACCTAGTAAAGGAAGGCCACCCCTTTCAATCACATATGTTTCTAATACTCCCACTTTATCATAGTATTGAAAATTCAAATAAAGTTTTCCCACTGGCGAAAATGAATACCCTAAATAATCTCGTAGATGAAGGTCAGTGGCATGTAATTTTATATTCGCAATTTTTTATACAATTCCTCAGATATAGCAGAAAATGAAAAAACCGGTATCGACTTCGAACGTAGTCCACTTATTTCCTACCTTCATCGATATCTGTGTAGGGTTTTCATCAATACCAATTTTCTTATTATGCATATGAAAGAAATCTTCCTCATTGTCCAATGAGGTATCTGTTTCAACAAAAAAGTTTTTCCCGACAAATTTTCTGTTTTGAGTTTGATGACACATTTGAGCTGAATGACCTTTTTTCCGCATTTGTTGCACACATAATCACGAAAATTGCACTTACTTGTCTCGTGGTTTTGCCTACCACGAACATTGCAAAAGCGTCTTTTATTGATCCACGTACTGCTATTTCCCTGGCTTGGTTTTGTTTCCAATTTTCTACTCTGTAAATTACTTCGGGAACTCAGCTGATGTATGGTATCCGCATTGGATTCTAATTTTACCTGAGTCACAAGTTAGAGCTTTGATTCCTTCTGGCTTCGCTCTTTACATAATGCGATTTCTAGGAATCTTTCGATTTTCTTCTTTGAGTCTATCTTGAATGGGACCTTTTCCAACTCCTACTAGAAAAATGTCCCCCAATACTGTTTGAAACTCGGTACCAAACTGGGAATTTCCAGCCAAACACTTCAATTTAGTCGCAAAATCCATAACGGATTCATTTTCTTCTCACCTGGCACAATAGAATTTCATTCGTTTCGTATGAAAAGAGGTAATGGGGCTGAAATGCTTATCCAATAACGTCTTCAATTCAGCAAACGTCTTCTTGTCCGGCGAATCCGGTAAACTCAACGAATTTAACAGCAAGCCCCTTTTAATATCTTCTGCCAGAGTATTGATAGTACAATATTGAGTTAACTGAGTCAAAAATATTTTCCAATCAGATGTCACATGATCGAAACGATTTAAATGTCCGATATAGACGTGCGTCATTTTTTTCTAAGATTCTCTTAGTTTTATTAAAAGTTCACAATTCACTGATCTCCTCTAATACTTGTTACATTCCCACCCTCGTCGCCAATTAGTATGTACGTTCGGGGAAAAAGAAAACCATTCATTTCCCGAATAAGGTTTATTCATTAATAAATATTACTGATGTACATACACACTTGGAATGAATATTATAATGACCCTTCAGACCAGTTTTACGAAAAAACTACTCGATCTTTCCGTAAACGCATAAAAAGAAAATATAGAATATAATAAAACAACGATAAAAATAAAATAAAAATTAATTGGCGCTCCGGGGCGACTTCATTGATTCCAGTGGCGCATTTGCTTTTTCAGCTGCAGGAAAGCCCGGAAAAACCTGCAGCACCACATCATCTGAAGATCTTGATCTAACAATGTCCTCTCTCTTATAAAACAAAATGTAGAGTGTCTCCAGAGGCTCCAATAAATTCAATGCATCACCAGAACACTTCGTGACACGACTATCGTCAAACTTAAACCAGTCCATTTCGTCTTTGACCAAGGCGTAATAATGACCAAATTCAACGCCAGAACCACAGTGAACAATGATTACATAAATATTATAATAGTGGTCTGCTAGGTTGAAATGTTCATCTATTTGGAACCTTCCAAAGAGTTTCTTGCTTCCGTTAGAGGTTGAGTCTTGTTTGAAAATCATCAATATTATTATTAGACTGACTGGTGCCTCAGATATACTTGTTTCCTTATAAGAGTCAGTTAGTATGGCGCATGTTTGACAATACAGTCGATCATCACCTGTTTCATTTTCAGATGATTCAACAATAAGCTTTGCACGGACTGGTTATTAGTCATATTAGGAAAAGCTAGATGAAGTTCTAGAAATTCACATAAGTTTTCGGTACTTCTTGAACATTTACCACAAAGTAAACAAATGAGGATTTTTCCAGCAAAATATTTGAAAACACAAAAACATTCAGTCCAGTGCGGTCAGGAGTATTGATTTTGTTATTGTTTTGTTCACGAAGAGTATTCAACAAGAACCCCAAGAATTCGGAACAATCCTCTCGTTGTCTTAACGAGTTATCTAGTGGACTTCAAAGACTCCAGGAAATCGGTTGGAGGGAAAGATGATACCTTCTTACGAAACTGCAGCTGCATGAACAGGTGTTTGAGTTTGATGAATAAGTAGGAAACATTCCCGTTCACGTTCATCATTAAAACTTCGTTCTTGAAATTCTTCGTCATGAACAACAGTTGCTATTCATGTAGCAAGTGTTTCCTAAATTATCCAATCCAATTTTCTTCTCTAGATTTTCAGAAAAACTATCTACTGATTCGTAAGTAAGAACCATTTCTCAAACTGCGATCGATCCATCCAAGTGAAGAAAGGTTTCGTAGAGGGATCGATTCGGCTCTTGCTTCATGAAGCTCCTCCACTGAAAGGGAACCAGTTCTACGAGGACTGCAACTCATATTTGGGGGACAAGAATGACCTGAGTCCACTGACCGCACTGAAAAAGGAGAAGGTGAATCCATCACTTGTGAATTAACCTTGATAGGAGACTGATGAATATCCACATATCTCGGCTTGTTTCGAAGAGGTTTCAGTTCCGTACTGAAATCAGGGCAATGCAATCAAACAAAAACAGTAGCGTATCCTATTCAATAATACATCACATTCATTGTGCACAGTTGATGAAGAAGTTTATAATTATTCAACTAGCATGTGAACGGAAACGAAACATATTCAGTTACATAGCTTTCATGAAAATTCGAATTGAAAATAATTAAATTTGTTGTAGTACAATGCTTCTTAAATATTTGCAGGAATAAGATTATCTGATTTTGATATTCAAAACATGATATCTCAGCTTACATTTTGTTTACATCAAAATATAATCCATATTTTTTCAATTCTATAGAATGAATGGAAGGAGTATCATTTATATGAAAATATTGAAAGCGCGAAATGTGATATATCAATTATAATGTTTGATGAATCAGATTAAAAAAACATGGTGGTGGGCATTCAGTGGTGTACTCAGGGTTTCTCAAAATACATCATTAAAAAAAAAACATAACGTCAATGTGTACAAGGTGTCGACAAAATACATCATTTAAGAAAATATGACAGTTTAACACTCCAACGTGCGGTGTCTAAATGTGTACAAGGTGTTTCGAATTATATCATTTCAGAAGAAACATGGTATCAATGAATATACAGGGCATTTCAAAATACATAATTGAAGGAAAAACATGTCGGTCCAACGAAGTAATGGCACCCAAAGGTTTCGGGGAGTTACGTGTTGTAGAGTTAACGTTCGAAGATGGGGGCAATTGGGAGCGAAGTATTCGAAACTGAAAATTCAAAATACGTTGTATTGCATAAGTTTCGATCATTTTGCGTGCATTTTGACCGTTTTGCGTGCGTTTTGACAGTTTCGCGTGCATTTCGACCGTTTTACGTGCGTTTCAACCGTTTTGCGTTCGTTTCAACCGTTTTGCGTGCTTTTCGACCGTTTTGCGTGCGTTTCGATTGTTTTACGTATGTTTAGACAATTTTGCGTGCGTTTAACCGGTTTACATGCGTTTATTCGTTATGGTTTTATCGTCATTGTCGTAACCGTTTTGTCTCATATTTGGAAATTCATATGGGAAGCATATGTAAAGTTGTAGAGATCTGGAGAAAACATAAAAATTTGATGATCCACCTTTGACATATCTTCACATTTCATGCAAAAATAAACACTTTCGAATTTGTCAAAAACAGGTCACTTCCGGTTTTCACTCCCGGACGTCTGATTTCGATGATTATGATATCAATGGAATAGTTCCGATGTCAAGAAAGTCAGTTAATCATTTTCCGAAGCCAAAAGGGGCTCATAACCCATTTCCGTTATATTGGCTACAAAAGGTCAATGTGGGTATTCATTTCAAATGATTTCAATGATATACTATAAAAATAGAATGTCGAGCACCTAATGTGAAATAGCATAGCATGAATTGCAAATTCAAAGAAAATCATTGAAATTATTTGGGTTAGGAAAAACTAACTATGAGTGAAATCCAATTACCGAAGCTTGAATCAAACCGCTGAATTCATCAACAAAAATACGGAGATTACTGCCAGAAGGGCACTAAGTTGTATTTTCGCTAATGATAGTCACATCATCACGTGCAGCACATCAAATGAAAGAAATTGGTATGTGGAATTCATAAAGAGAACATCATGTCAATAGGGCACTAGCTCATGCATAGTTTATCGATGAGTTACCGATCAACTTTCGTTTAAAAATACAGACTATCATTCTATTGAATTTTTTTTATCAGTTATGGAAAAAACCACAGAAAACAAATTCATTATCTTTGTTAATACTAGTCAGTTAACGGTATGTATGAAATAGGTATGAGGTATAGGTACGTTTCAGAGCACTTCGTGTCCCTAAAGTTGTGTTATATGATAGAGAGCGTCTCGGATTGAGAACATGTTTGTTGATAGTATACAGCGTGACTCACGGTCAATGGTAGATTAGACGTTTCTGAAAAACGCAAAGCATGATTTCTTTGAAAATTTCACCTCTCACATTTCCTTACCAGTTCTATCAATCTAACATATTTTCAGCATTGCGGCGTTGCCACTTCCATCAAAAAGTCCTATCATTTTAGCACGCCCTGTATGATGTGGAGTCGATTTCTTGGTGTTATTTGAATATTTCGAGTTTGTCCAAACTATCATCAAAATATCAACTTTTCATGAATTGAGAGTACTGATGTACTTAATTTCAATCAAGGGTATGTTTTGGACCATATTTAGCACAATTTAGTTTTTATCTCGAAAACTGATAGAGATAGGTATAGGACATTATTAACAAAAAAGTATTAACCCTTTATAGGGTTAATACTCACATATGGTTGGAAGTATATTGTATTTTCTGTAGATGTTGATCCTTATGGATCAAATATGTTTCTATATAGTCTACAGCACACCCTGGTAAAAATAGCTACCACTTACATCTCTTAGGTTGGCAGCAAGAGAGATGGTGGTAAAACTATTCACCAAGTTTCCTAAGTAGTCATATAATTTCATTATTGTGATGTTCAGTTGAAAAAAAGTGCCAAGTGAGCTTTTATCCGTAATACTACAGTAAGTAATGTACATTACAATCATTAGAATAACTGAATCGATGAGTAATGTCCTATTTTTTTGAAATTATTTCTACATTCATCTGAGGAATTGTTGATTATTCCGTTTGAAATTTTGAGGTTAGAATAGTTGCGTAAACTTTGAATTGATTTTTTTCCACAATAAATATATATTCCCATAATTTGCAATATTGCAATATGTTCTCATAGCACTGTGCATTCATACAGTTCGTCAAATTTTGCTGATATTTCATCGGCAAAGATGATATGAACTATTTTAGAGTACGGATACGAACAGGGTCGCTTTTATCTTTTTAGGAATGAACACTTTCGACCTTTCGAAATTGTCAACCGACGAAGCATTTGCCCTCCTCGATGAGGAGACATCAGATCAAGAAGGAATAACAGACCGGAAGGCTACAGACTCAGACATAGGTGGGGACTCGAACGCAGAAGACGATTTTCCGTATGAGTCAGCTCTTTCTATTCGATCGAATAGCCATTTGTGTTCCTCAAATTCTTCTTCACGATCTACTCCCACTCTGAATGTAGATTCGACTTCTCTCCCCTCCACATCAGACGCGACGTCAAATATTACCTCCTAAAAGAATACGTCGTCAGTCTCCAATTGTTGATCCAGAAGAATCGGAACCTTATTCATCTGATGATAGCTTGAAAGACCCAGATTATACTTTCGATGAAAAAAATAGTGAAAAGAAACCGCCCCGCCGTCCTGCTTTTGTTTCCTCAAGCGAGCCTTCCGAAGCTAGTGAAGAGGAAACGATTGAAGCTGAAGTAGCACCGGCATCTTTCTTCCAAATTCAAGGAAAATTTCGCACCATCAAGATTTATTTCTATCGACGAGAGTATGGTGGCATTCAAAGATCGGTCAACGCTGAAACAGTATATGCCTCTGAAACCCATCAAGAGAGGGATCAAAGTGTGGGCAATGGCTTGTGCAAACACAGGATATATGATAGATTTCGATGTGTACCAAGGAAAGTCTGAAAATCCTGACAATCTTGCTTTGGGAGAGAAAGTTGTTGTGAATTTATCGAAACCTCTCTCAGGGCATGGTTACTGCTTGTATTTTGACAATTTTATCTCATCATTTCCATTGCTTCGAAGGTTATTGGATGGCAAAATATTAGCTTGCGGAAAATTTCGTTCCAACCGAAAACAATTTCCCCATGACAAACTTTGTCCAAATAAAGCATTATCGTTAGGACAATTCAATTTTGCTTCTTCAGGTGACATAACAGTGTACAAATGGAAAGACAGAAGTACCAAACCCGTCATATTGGCGAGCAATATGCATGATCCATCTGACAAAGCCTTGGTTCAGAGGAGAAATAAAAGAGGAGAGAAAGAGGATATAATTTGTCCAAGAGCGATCCGGATTATAACCTGCACATGGGAGGCGTTGATCACTTTGATCAGTTACATTCAACATATAATATTTCATGGAAATCGCGTAGGTGGTGGATAAAATTATTTTTCTATTTCCTTGATGCAGCTGTGGTGAATTCGTACATGAAGTACAAAACTCAATATATCAGTGAAAATCACGATTCCAACTGCATGACGCATTTGCAATTTAGGAGTTGCCTGATAGATCAGCTCATTGGGACATTCTCCAGTATACAGAAATGGGGGAGACCAATTGATGAAGGAGGGACTGGCCGAAAAAATAATAGTCGATATGCGAGGGGGACTGTACATAATTCAATTCGTAGGTAGCCACTTACCTGTAATTTCCACTCATAGAAGATGCGCGTTCTGTAGTATCAAAGAGAAACAGAAACGTAGCAACTTAGTTTGCAAGGCCTGCAATGTTGCTCTTTGTGAAAAATGCTTCGATACATTTCATCAAAATGGTAATGTCAGTAGCAAATAATGCAGTTTTGAAAAAAATATCATAGTTATTGTTGAATAAAGTTTCATTTCCATGAAGTGGTATATTATTTTACCTTGTTTTGCTTGGTTCCATATAAATACTCAATGCACTTTGGTATAATAATTTATCACCCTATAGAACCGGAAGTGACGATTTTTTTCAGGATTTTCAAGATACTTTGCAGTTTATATATGCTGTTGACCACTTATTATATGAAAAAAGTTGAAAACAGAAATTACAATAATTGGTCCTATAAAGGGTTAAAATACTAGAACGATTCCAAAAATGTATTAATATATGGGGTGTTCTATTTAAAAAAATATAATTGCTAGGACTTTTTGATAGAAGTGGCAACGCCGCAATGCTGAAAATATTTCAGATCGATAGAACAGGTAAAGAAATGTGGGAGTTGAAATTTTCAGAAAAATCATCGACCGTGAGTCACGCTATATACAGAGGGGTTAATTCGTCTGTTCGCTCGAACGTTCGGTCGTCACTTCTTTACTTGGTGAGGAACTTATATATAATATTTTTGTCAAATTTTCACAAGTAGTGAAATACAGAAAAAATATAACTATCCACAATATCATTTTGAAACAATAGTGATTTCTCGAGTCATTGTTCATTTTTATAAAGGGTAATCATGTGAGCCAATTCAATTTAACAGTTTATTTCAAAACTCCAACCCAAGTATCAACAAATGAGTTGAAAAACTGTAAAATTGAAGAAAGGTTGACAAGAATATGAAAATAATGACATTTGAAGATATTACAGAAAGGAAACGTTGTATAGGAACTGAATTATGAAAATGAATAAATTTCACAGAAAATTATACAAAGTTACTACAGTGAGTCAAAAATTCTTGGTGACAATACCTGATAGTGACTAAAACAATTCATAATATATTTAAACAAAATTAGTATAGAATATATTTGAAGACAATGAAATAACGAAATATTCGAAAATAAAAACTTATCTTTCACAGGAAAGAGTTCTGTGAATATGCGATAACAAAAAATTATATACGAGGGTCATCGTGTTGGAAATACAAGGTTGGTAAAAAAAACAATCCACATATATAGAATATTTTGGAAATGAAGAAAATATATTTGTTTGCCATTTCAAATTGTTACCAGCGTACGCCAACCTGGAGGTCAAAACACTTCATACGCCACAAGGAAAATTACCAGAATTCAAACAACTTATCATAGAGTGATGGTAGCTTTTTTTAAATAGTGAAACATTTTTGTTTCATTGAATAGACTGCAGTAAAACAGATCTCTAAATTGATAAAGATGGTTCATTGATTCATCTAATCGCATTTTTCTTCTCAAATAGTACGGCTCTTTTTATTAAATAGACTACACGAACAATAACTTCTAAATTAATAGATACGGTTCATCGATTCGTCTAGTGGCAACCCTTTTATCTCAACTAGTATGGCTCTTTTTATTGAATAGACTGCACCAATGTTCGTCTCTAAATCAACAGAGATGATTCATTATTTCGTACAATGACACAATGAGTTTATCAATTTGAATATTGTCAATTATAGGGGTGGGTGAGGGCTTGGGAAGGATTGAAGGCATATCAAATCTAGGGTTATGACGAGACGGGTTATGAGTGAAAAGATTCTCCCTTTCAGGTGGTTTACTCACCTCAATCACATAAAGATTTGTGGAGTGAATAATTTTCATTAGACCGCACAAAAGGTAGAACAACTTTTAGTTTATTCAAATGTTCTAACAGCGTGAAGATTTGTTCTCCAAACTAATGAAAACACTTCATTACTTTGTCAAATGATCCTTTTTTTATTAGAATAAGTGATTGTTGATTCATTCAAAATATTCAACCAAATCGTTACAAAACTGTGAGATCAGCTAATTTATCATTTTAATCAAGGAAACAGCTGATTTTGTGGTTGACTGTAATTTTATTTTTCAGTTATTGATTTTCTTGAAACGGTATGGTATGGAGGTGTTGTCAGACTGAAAATGGCGTTTTGAGCATTCAGGTTTGAACTTTTTGGTGAGATCAAAGGTGATGACGTTGTGTTCTTCAGAAAGTTTTAATTGTATACTTGAAATTCCGATTAAAGGTCCACGGTTAAGAATAGTTTTGTTTATTGAGCTGAAATTTATCAAGTGTGAGGCATCGTAGTTCAGACATATAACTTTCACCTCACAAACAACTTCAAAACCATATTCTTTGATACTCCAGAGCCTGAAACTGTAATTTTTGGGGCTTCCAGATACAAATCCGTTTTTATGTGAGTCATGGCCGTAACCTGCTAAGTCATCGTCATATCAACAATAAATTGTCCTGAGAGAATGTCATATTTCCTCTATTTAGACACGTAGATCACAGAATCTGTATCGTTATGCAGAACTTTGTCATCAAGCCTCTTGATGTGAAGTTTGAGACGGGCCAATGCTGTGACGTATGCAGCAATAACCACATTAACAGTTGAAAGACAATCAAAACTTCCACTTCTGAATTCCCAGTTGACAATCAGGGTTTTCTTATTGATTGGTAACACGGAATTTTCGATAACAGAAGGATCAGTCATTTTGAAGAGTTCAGTTGGTTGACTAACAATAGATGTTTTAGGCTGTTCTCACGTTGACCAAACTTGCCCAAAAACGAATTCAAACTAGATTTTCAAGTAGCTTTTATAAGAATATATGTCGACGATATCATTTGTGCTATTCCTCATAATAAATCAAATGATATTTTACTGATATTTAATAATTACAACGAAAAATTACAATTCACTCTAGAAGAAAAAAACAATAACAATATACCTTTTCTTGAGGTGAGAGTTATCAGAACAGAAACTAACAAATTATTAACTGATTGGTATATAAAACCCACTAATTCTGGGAGATATTCAAATTATCATTCTTGTCATAATCAAAAACAAAAATTAATTCAGTATTAGAATTGAAAAATAGGATTGAAAAATTGGTACATCCTACTTCAAAAGAAAAAAATTTCAAAATTTCATATAATATTCTCATTGATAATTCTTATTCATTTGAATTATTAAGAAAATAATCTATAATACTGCTTCCAGAAGAATTATTAATCCTAACTATGAAATACAAAATTCCAATAATAATACAAACAATCAATCTCAATCTTCGGATATGTTAGCACAAAATAAAACAACTATATATTCTTCATTGATTCGTATTCCCATTTTATCAAAAAAAATTATAAGCATATTCTCAAAATTCAATCAAAATATCAATATTAAAGTCACAAACAAAAATATCAAAACCGTTGGAAATCTATATACTAAACTGGAAGATAAAACAGAACCAATGGAGCAAACTGATATAGTATATAACATACCTTGCAATGATTGTGATTTACAGTACATTGGAACTTCTTCTAGATCATTTAGAGATGTAATTGTTTCCCTTAAAAGTGACATAAGACTCAATAAAAAATCTTGTGCTTTGGCTGAGCATTGTATTACTAAAAATTATTTCCCAAATTACGAACAAAGTATGATTTTACAAATTGAAAAAAATTACAAAAAAAGACTTCTTGAAATGGTAGAAATTATGAAAAAGACCAATACTATAAACAAACGTATAGATATCAATCATCTCAGTACAAAGTATACCTACTTATTACATTTAGACATGAATAAAAATAAGTAACATTATTGGGAATTTTCCATCATGTATCTCTTTTTTCAATTTGTTAGCTCAAACACTAATTTTCTCTAACAAACATAACTATATATTTCCATGAACATCAACTATTTGTTTTTCAAAATTGTTAAACAAAGTTATATCAATTTTGACAACTCTTAAGTCAATTTAAATTCAATCTTTTGAAAAGAATTTTTTACAAACTCTCTTCAATTATTTTATACAGTGTTCTTATATATTTTTTTCTATATTTACTGTAGGTGTCAATATCATCCTTTTTCTGTTACAATTGAACCAAATTATATTTTAGATAGCCTTGAAGAAGCTTTAAAATGAAACGAAAGCTTGGCAAATATTGTAAATAAAAACCGTTTTTTCGAAAGATTTTTCACATTATTTGACTACTGAACTCACGAAACCAAAGAAAAAACATAACTACCCACAGTCGCTGGAATGTATTCCTACTATACATATATACATATAAATATATATATATATATATATATATATATATATATGCACCTTGACTGCATTAACCTTTCTAGATTTCATATCATTTCTAGAAACATGTGAATTCGTTTTCCGATGGAATTTCAGGTTAGCTCCCCAAATTTCTGCTACCGTAGTTGTCGGTTGATCCTACTTATAACACGAAAACCAACTGGCAACTTGGGTTATACAGTTTACCGAAAACCCACACACACCAACCGCTACCTACAAGCAGCATCACACCACCACCCTACCCAGCTACAATCCGTAGCCAACACGTTAATATCCCGCAGTTTCCGTCTAACAGAACCAACAAACAGGGCAACAGAATTGAAGGAGACAACAAATGCTCTGCGACAAAATGGCTACGGACCAAAGATCATTCAAAAGGCCATCGACAGACAAAGAAGAACCAAAAAAACATCCAATAGATCGACAGAAGACTCTCCACACGACAGACAATCTGTGACACTACCTAATGTCAAAGGTGTGACCGACAAAATCGGGAGAATACTAAGTCGTAAAAACATCCGGACAACC
Source organism: Leptinotarsa decemlineata (assembly GCF_025532065.1). Taxonomy (NCBI): domain Eukaryota; kingdom Metazoa; phylum Arthropoda; class Insecta; order Coleoptera; family Chrysomelidae; genus Leptinotarsa; species Leptinotarsa decemlineata. Next base: position 3,328,641 of record NW_027412590.1, read on the forward strand.
TACAAACCGCACAAAATGATATCCAGTTGGCTGCCCAGACCAAAAGAGAGAATTTCCCTAGAAAACCAAGGAGTATATAGCATCACATGCGAGGACTGTGGTCAACAATATATTGGTCAGACTAACAGACGTATATCTGCCAGAAACCAGGAGCACAAAAACTCGATAAGAACGAAACAAACTTCCTCTGCCCTCTTTTAACACCATCTACAAACAGGTCTCAAGATTAATTTTGAGTCCACAAAACAGATAGCACAGGTGCAAAACCCAAGAATTCGTCAAATCAGGGAAGCTATCGAAATCGAAAAGCAAGGTTTCATCAACAAAAGGGATGACTCACTAAACATCCCAAGGATTCGAAAAATATTAATTAAAAACAACCCCCAAAGACAACCACAAATCGATAATGGACCATCGCAGGTAGGAGAACTGCCAGAAGCCATTACCAACCCTCAGGTAGAAAAACAGGTAGGAGCACTGCCAGAAGCCAATAAGTAACAAATCCATACAATTTACGCAAGCGAAACCATTCCACAAGAAGAACCTAACATCAGTTACACCTCTCGAAGCGAACCAGTAACACGTATTGATAATGCCTTCTGAGATGATGGCGAAACGTCGACTATCGAATAGTACACAACGGATGAACACCCGGAAAAACAACACATCATATATATATATATATATATATATATATATATATATATATATATATATATATATATATATATATATGTATATATATATATATATATATATATATATATATATGTATATATATATATATATATATATATATATATATATATATATATATATATATATATATATATATAAATCTTTTCCCCTAGGAATCCTAACGGATTCCTAAGGGAAAAGATCGAAGCCGCTTGCATAATAGCTCCGAGGAAGAGTGTAACAAACGTTTGTTGTGGCTCAGGCATACGACAATAAAGACCCCAAAAGTAACGATTTGGACGAAATAGCAGAAAATTGAAAAGTCAAAGGCTCTACAATTGATAAGCGGTACCACAGTATCAGTACCTGAAGATGGTTGAGGAATACCTAAGTTGCAGCAATTTCAGCGCCATCTCTCTTCACAGTAATAATAAAAGCAGAAGGCTGCAGTGCAGGAAAGTGATGACATTATAATGACCACTTCGAAACAACAAGTTCAACGGGAGTCCAACACCGTCACCTTTGAACAACAAATGACCCTTTGTCCAGTATTGATAAACAGTTATTTTATATGCAGAGAGATGGCGCTGAAATTTCTGCAACTCAGGTATTCCACAACCATCTACAGGTACTGATAATGTGGTATCGCTCATCAATTGCAGAGCCTTTGACTTTCCAATTCTCTGCTATTTCGTCCTACATCGTTACTTTTGTGGTCTTTATTGTCGTATGCCTGAGCCAAAACAAGCGCTCAAGGAAGGCACAAATTATCATTATTTTCAATGATTATTATACCCCGACGTTTGTTTCACTCTTCCTCGGAGTTATTATGCAAGTGGCTTCGGTCTTTTCCCTTAAACATCCTAACGGTTGTAACACCAAGGCAGAAAGTCTCGATGTTCAAGCCATAAAAGTTCGATTGATAGATGGTTGATATTTTCAAAAAAAAAATCATTTACCAAAACGTCAGAAGCATTTTTGGTGTATCCTACCTGAACGGTTGGCTCCACACCTACTGTACCTTTCAATACAATTTCAGTGGTAGCATATTTCATCCACCCTACTGATTCCTTACCTTGAGCTATCGGCCTGATGCTGAACTCCAAAATACGAGCCTGTACACCACAACAACGATATTTTCTGACGATGTCTTTGACAGTCAGAAACTTCTCCATATCGATGAAATGAAAATAAATTCAAAAAATTAAAGAATTTGAAATTTTTCAAAATTCACACTGAACACACAACAATAAAAACAAATGTTTAAATGAAATATGACTTTAAAATTTGAAGATACTAGTATGTGAAGGAAAAATCGAAGTGAGTGTGGGCGAAATGTGAGCAACATTAAAATAATTCGAAATCAACAACGCTCAAGGATACTGAGAGTTAATGACTGAATCAGCAAGAGCACTTGTGTAGTATTGAAGGCGACTTTTAGAGACCACCTCCACTCCTCCACTTTTGCCGTCATCCAGTCGAACAGTCAGAAGCTAAAACATGCACAATGGAGAAATTCAAATTGTTTTAGAGAAGTCAGTGTGAGAAAAACAGACAAAGGCAATGTAATCTATGCAGAAGAAGATGGAACGAGTATCGAAGAGATACAGTTCAAAGATAAGGGCGTGGTTGAAAATGACTGAAGCAGCAAGTGTAATGATATCCATATTTCCTCGCAAACCACAAGTTTTGTTTTGCATTGAAAGTTGTATGGAAGAAGTCGCTTATGTTATCAATATTGTGTACAGGGTGTTTCAAAACTGCATCGTTTGAAAAAAACATCTAATTCTTCGTTTCAAGTACCATTTCCACCGTTTCGATCATTTCAAGCTCTAATTCACTCATTTCAAGCGTTATTTCCACCGTTTCAAGTGTTGTTTCGATCGTTTCAAGCGTTGTTTCACCCGTTTCATAAGCCGTATTGGTTATTTCAAGTGTTATTTCGCCCGTTCCAAGCATTATTTTAATCGTTTCAAAGGCTATTTCGTATCTCGATTGCATGACCAGCACCCATTCAATATTATCGCGAGTCAAACTTAAAAACACTTACTCTCAAATAGAATCGTCGTACTTGCCACTGATATCACAACCAACATGGACTCGCTTTGCAGATTCGTTTACCAATTCAGCTTCGCGAGCGTTTTTATCAACTAACGTTAAGTTTTATTCGAACTTTTAATCACTTTGTATTTCTTGACATGTAGAAAATGATTGAATGACATTTTTTGTGAATGAGTATTACAAAAGTTTTTAAGGGACGAAAGTTGAGTTCTGTTCATAACAGTACATTATTCAGAAGCTATGAACGTTGTGCTGGTGTTTGAGTGCAAATATTAAGAGTGAATATGTCAATAGTGAATATAAACAGAAAACCAAAAACTTTCTTTTCCAAAATTTGATCTTTCTCTGCCAATGTGAACAATATAAACGGCTCTGCCGAGCTCTAAAAACCAGATTCGATCCCAGCAGGGCAGGCACAAAGTATGTGCTCTGCTGTTTCATCATTTTCCAAACAGAGGCGACACACACTGTTTTTCGATAGTCCGAGTCTCTGAATATGATGATTCAAATGACAGTGACTTGTGAGAAGGCCTGTTAGATATCATAGTTCATCCCTACTGTAGTCCAAAAACTGTTTGGTATCAAGCTTCAAAGGGCGAATAAACGTCTTGGAGTGAGCCAATTCTGCTAGGTGTCCATAAATCTTCTTGCCATCCGGTTGTTCAATCTTTGTTTGGCAAAGCCTAAAGCGATGCCAATGACAGGTTCTGGTTCGATGAAGCTGCTTGCAGCATCCTCCTTTGCAAGGGAGTCAGCAGCTTGATTGCCTTCCAGGCCAGTATGGCCAGGAATCCAGACCAGAGACAATATTTTGAGTCTTCCTTTCGAGGAGAAAAGTTTTTGGAAGTCTGTTACCAATTTAGACGTTGCTCGGTAAGATCCAAGAGCTTCCAATGCCTCTTGACTATCCGAGAGTATTTTTATTGACTTGTGTATGAGGTTGGATTCTTCCAATCTCTCCGCACACAATTCAATACCGTAAATTTCTGCTTGAAATACAGTCGCATGGTTCCTAAGCAGGTTGATATCTCTGTACTTGGTTTGCGAATGAAAACACCTGCCCCAGAACCAGTGGGTGTTTTTGATCCATCTGTGAAACAACAACTATCTGCTCTTGATATTTCCTTCCCCCAAAAGGATCCAGTCTTCTCTAATTGGGAGCAGTACTTCATAAGTAGGTAGGTAGGTAGGTGAAGTAGGAGTAGTGAAAATCATGACAATTGCTGACACATCGATATCTTTTCACCCACATCTCAAATTGTGGGCCACTGATTGTAACTTGATTCTGAATCGCTCATATTCATTTACATTTAGATAATGTGATGATAGACAAATCTTCACCAATTCATTTTGAGAAATAATATCATAACAGTGACAAAAATACATACATATTAACTACAGACAAACAATTTACTTGTTTTTAGTTCACAACATCGGGACCAGAGGGGGTATCGCTTATTATAAGTTTCCTATAGCATAGGCTGATCATTTGGAGTATCTAATATGAATCTGGGTTTATTGAATGAAAATATCAATTTTGTTTGGGGAAAAATATTCTTTGGCTTTCTACTCCTCCCAAAGAAAGGAATTGTAGTTCAAAATGAACTATTTACAAAGATATGAGAATTACACGAAGGAAGAAGTATTTTCGAAATAACTACTTTCATATGAAAATTGAATTATTAGGTTTATTCCGGGAGTAGTTATTTCGAAAGTACTTCTTCTGTCGTTTTCTCTCGTGTAATTTAATATTCATATAAAATTCGTTTCAGGGATAACTTCTCTGGATAATTTACATATCATAGAAAGTCAAAAACATTTTTTCCGAAGAACAAATCTTTCCCAAAAAATATGTCTCTTCCAATCTATCATCATTTATAAAATTGAGAGTGTTCAACGGTGTAAAAACTTTAATTACCTAAAATTATCGGTAGAAGAAGTTATCCATAGCATTATTTCTTTCACACAGAAGACGTAACTGATGAAAACAAAATATGATAGAATGAACGTTTGAAATTGAAAATCGATGGGTTACATCATTCTCACACAAATTCAATTAACAATTCAATGTGATACTGCCGTGCACTACATTTTAACCTGAAACTTTCCATTGACATTTTGAACGGTATTTCTCAAATATCAATTTTCAAATCGATGAAATATTATTCGATTTATCTCAGTTGTTGAAATAAACGTTACTCTCATCGGTTTGAATCGTCAGGTGAATATAGAACCATTGCGAAAAGCATCAAGTTCGTTATTTCTTGACTCATGATTGGACATCAAATGATTTAAAAGCAGATTCCCCATTGAAAAGAATAAAACTTATATCTGGAAGTCTCAACAACGAAACTTATAGGTATTACTTCCATCTTCGCAATAAACGCACATACCACTAATGGTGTCTCCCATAGTAGCAGACGAAACGTTTGGTTCTCAAGATTCCATTCGACCACGGTCTATTAAAATGGATTTTGTTCTTCTCAATCGTGACTAATCGTGACTCCGGCCGTGGAAACCTACGTTTTTAAGGTGACTCTCCACTTTCACTGGCTTTCAACAATTTTTTTTGTGGTTTATGCTTTCCGTTATCACCAAAGTGATCAAGTAATAATCTGACCCCCTTTTCATCCCCTCTCATAACAACATAAAATAATGCATGTTTTTCATTCTTTTGCATGATTCTGCATTAGAGTTCAGAATACGAAAGCTATATTATTTGAAGCAGAATTAAGTGACGAGTCTTTTATCCTTAAATCATGATTTGGTGAATATTGAGGTAATAGATTTGCAGATCTTATGAATTCTGTGAACATTCTTTCATTATGAAATATCAAATTCACTATCAGAAGAAATTGTTCATAGTAAATCACATCGAAGGATTTCATGTAGAATATAAATGATTGTTTCAAAAGTGTTTGCCAAGTATCTCTATATAACAGAAATTCAATTCATATATTGAATAAAAAACTCATATTCAGAAAAGAGAAACCAGTCTATCGAAATACTTAAAGAAGACAGAAAATTCCATGAACTGATCCTTCTCTTTTTCATCAGTTTCACGGTTCATCTCAATTTCTTGGTTGTGAAATGAGAACAGGCAGTATAATCGTCTTCGTCTAATGATCATCCTTATTCAAAGAATTCACGCACTCTCGAAGTAGAATACCAAATATTCTTTGAGAGTTGGCGGTGACTGATTTCATATCTCAACAATTCCAAGCCATTTAATAATATTCCACAAATATTCCGCACCGTCATAACTTAGCTTTTCTTATCGTCTCTCGATATTTATCACTGGCACCAAACGAATCTAACGTTCCTTTGTTTATAACTCCTGACTTGAACTTTAATGAAATAAAACTTCAAAGATGAGGGGAATGGATATTATTTCATAGCTGGATTTGATGAAATAGTTATCCGAACTTAAGAGAACCCGAAATTGGTATTTCTATCTCTGAATCCTTCCCTATCATCTGGAAATCTTGATAAAGGTGTAACAAGATCTATGCTGGCACTGTATTTGATTTCAATTAATTAGTTACTTGTTACACAATAATTAGAATATTCCAAACTTTGTATATATGAAGTCCGAGAGTAAATTGAGTGACTGGAATAATTTTGATACAGTATCTGCAGTTTGTATATAGATTTCATTTGTTAACTTTTGAAATGTATTGGAAAGAATATTTAAAGAAGAGTTGATGAAAATATTTTATGCGATCTCAATTTTCAATTATTCAAAAAAATTGTTCTGGGACATATATAGGACAAACATCTAGACCTCGTAGTAGTCGCATTACTTCTCATAAGAGTGACTGCTGACGAAATGTTGATTATTGGACGTTAACAGAACATATTGATTTGGAGACTCATACAATCAATTTTGAAAATCCACATATTTTGAATATAGAAGTTATTATAACTATAAAAATATTTTGAGAATTGATACATATCAATCACGAGTTACACTCTTTGAATACGAAAACGGATATTGGAAATCTCAGCAAAATATACACATACATACTAAAATACGACGGAGAGAATAATATATCCAGTAGTAATTTTTCCTCTTCGCATTGTTAGTCAAATTTTGATAAAATAATGGTGTCATGTATTCTTGTTCGGTTTCACGCTTTATCTCCAGAACCAAAATTTCTGAGAATCATGCAACTGTACTCTGGAATAAACAAGTTCACCACAATTCAACAGACTCTCCATCTCTTATCGTTCACAACCAAGTTTCTATTCAGAGATCCAAATTAGCCAAACAAATATTTCAATATATTGAAAAAGTATGTCATGAAAATAATACGCATCAGAAAAAAAAGTTTTTATAATAGCGGAAATAATATACTTTACAAATTGAATCATCATTTTTTTCCTGTCATTGAAATGGTTCCTTCATTTCTTAATCAGATCTAGTTTCTTTCAAGCCAATTGTCGATGACAAGTTTTTAATTTTTTCGACAAAGTAGGAAGGGATGCAGACTTTTTATGAAATAACAGTTATTATGCTATTTCTTCATATATGTTAAATTTGTTCGGGAAAAATCGGTAGGCAAACACCAAAGTATCTGAGGAATTCAACATATACGTATTTTGTACAACAGTTCCTCCGTTATTTGTTTTTTTCAATATCACGCAATTTGACGGAATTTCTGTGTGAAATCCATAATCCCAAACAACATGAAGTATGTTCTCATGTGGCTCTAGTAAAAATACACGATTCGTTAATGAGCCTCAAAAATTCTTATTTTCAAATCCTTCTGTTCGCCATCTCCAATACGTGAACCTAAAATTTTACTGGTCCCCAAAAACAAAAATCTATAGATATCAGGTTGGGTGACCACGGTGGCCAGGAATAAGAACTCTATTGTCCTATGCATTAGTGATTTCTATAGATAGCTACCGTAGTCCTTTATCGATGCTTCTTTTAAAAAAGCACAATTTTCTTTGCTACATACATAAAAAGACCCCTTTCTTATAAATTATATCTTTATTCTATACAAAATAATCAAATAATTTTTCAAAAGATTACTCTTTCTCATAGAAAATGATATTTCAGATCTCAATAACCTGAAATCAAGCTGAAAATTTCGAAAAAGAAGCATTTCTAGTCTAATAACGATGTTACCTCTGAGTGGGCAGTTTTTGTACTCGAATATCATGTCAACAAAATAGTTTTGTTCCGTGACAATTTTCACCATTAAACTATGTATATGATTGAAATTTGTTTGATGATTTATTTGCGTCACTTATGAATAATCAACTCATGTATACAAGTTTGTATTTTGTAATATACATTTTGTAATAAATCTCAAAGTAAACTTAAGAACACAAAGCTATTAATACCCCAAAAAAATTATGAACAATAAATGTGTTATGAATAATGAAAAGAAATGCAATAAATCAGTTTTTCATCATCATTCACTTCTGTTTATTCATTTTTGATCTTCATTATTTTTGAACACCACCTGTTGATCCAGTGAAACTAAAATAGCTCAAACTGAGTAAATGAAAACTTTATAAATGAGTATTATTTCTTTCCCTACCTTATTGACATAAGTATACACGAAACTAAGGTGAGGCAAATTTTTCAATGTAAAAAAATATCGTCTCCTGAGTAAGCTTATTCCTGAATTAGTTTTAAAAAAAAAATGTTAGCGGAAAATCGATATATTGAAATTTTGCCAAAGAACGCACCAGATATAATATAATTCTTTGACCATTATTCTGAAGAAAAAAAATTAAAATCAATGTTCCATTATGAAGGTCATGAAATTTAAGATGTGAAGAGAGAAATGAACTAATATAACCCCTTCTGGGATGAATGCGCCCGCACCTCAATTTTAATGACATATTTTGCTCGTCATTCGTGAATATTTACAATACTTCGCAAATTTTTTTCTGCATAAATATTTTGAATTATTGATTGCTAATGTACGCCCAAGTTTTGTTAGAATTTGAATTCTTAACCAGACTAAATGTGCGTATTGAAAAGTACAACAAATCCTGAAATTTCGTGTACTACTTCCTGGATAAGTCGCTTGCGTTATATATTTATGAAAAGTGGTTCAACAGGCTATGCTAGAATAGGTTTCAGTACAGACAAAAATGTCGCAGGATGTTCATTTCCAAGGATCATTAGATAATGAGAGAAGGTGCTCAATTTTTCATCAATCATCGTTTCCAAAATCATAATGGCGAAAAAATTATTCAAACTTGCTTTGTGTAAAGACTCTTGTTGGAAATTGTTTCCCGTCTACCTTCATTTCCGTCAACATCACTAGACTACTATCGCATCAACTAAATTGCAACTCACCTTCTTCGAAGATTATGATCGGAGTTTCATACGATTCATAATTTCACACTGAATAATTAATGCTCTGCGGCAAGTTGCTCTAAAAATAGTTTGAAATACATAAACAATTTAGTTGAACAAAAAAAAGTTTTTTTTTCAGATTGATTCGGCCGTTACTTGATGAAAATCCATAGTAATTTCATAAACTACACCGTACGATTTGATCTCCCCAAACTTTATGTTTCGTAGCTTCTTCAACAGTGATTCAAATCACTTTTTGAAGAAGCAAAATGTGTGATATATTTCTCAAATGAAATTTGTGGAGATGAAATCGTAAGGTGTAGTTTATGAAAAAAATTAGTTTTCCTTTTTTACAAATATCTCAAGAACTATTAGAGATATTCAAATTTTGAAAGAAGGGTCCTTGATGAGCAGCAAATTGGGTGAAAAAAAAAGTTCTCTCAGAATTGATGCACCATCATTCATAGTTTTAATTGAGCCTTGAAAAGATATGTGAAAACGGAATATTCGGCTTGTGCACGCGACATCCGATTGGCTTGCAACAAATAAAATGTTCCAACCCTTTCAACCCATTGAATATAAATATTGAAGAATGAACGAATCAATTACTTGGTGAATAGTTGATTGAAAAATAATGAGCAGGCATAATGAGTGTTTCAAGTTTTCATTCTCAGAGTTGTAACGAACAAATGCATTGTTTATGAAGTTTTTGATTTTTTTTTGTAATCTGACAAGCATAACTTGGCTCAAGCCGTGAATTACTCTATATGAAATTATGCATCGAATGACACTTCGATCATAATTTACGATCTATGTGATATTAAATTAGATATAAAGGCATTTATGAACTAGACAGGAATTTCAGGAATTAGACGACCACTATCTCTCCAAAGCAATATTGTCTACCAAATGATATTTGATATTCAATTCTGCCACATAATATTCGCAAGTCTGAATAAAATTCATTAAAGTTTATATTTACCATGGGTAAATCGCAAGGTCGGTGTCGGAGTATCTGGAACTTTTCAAACCTATAGAACAGAATTATGTTGAAAACTGTTATAGAAATATTTTTATTTGTTTCATTCCATCAAAGTATCTTGTATGAATAATTATCATTTTCAACTATTGTCACACACCTTCACCAGTAGTTACTATTTGTATAATTTTCCTACTTCTGGCAATAATTTCAAAAATTGAAAAATCAGTTTTACAATGTGTCCTCATGTAATAGTCAGGTAAATCTAATAATTGAAATATTATAAGCTTTATAAATTTCAATTTCACAATATTGCCCTATCTACTTGTCTTGAATTATTTTACAATGTGTCTTTATGTAATAGTCAGGTAAATCTAATAAATAAAATATTATTTCAACAAGCTATATAGTATACTATTAGGTATTGGTCCACCATCGTTATTCATGATATTATTATATTTACTTATTTCTACTCTCTCATATTTCTACTCTACTCTATCAACTTGTCTAACTAATCTTACTGAACTGAAGTCTATGGAATGATTTTGTTGCAAAATATGATGGGCGACTGCTGAGTAAAGGTACTAGGCCGGTTCTAAAAGTTTTCTTATGGAGATTAACATGGGAAAACGGCTAAGGTCCATTCTGGCGTTTTTGGTTCCTTTCAAGGTCACGCGTACGGCAGAGTCTAATCAGAGCGTTCCAAATTGTCACGTGACCCAGATGCATCGTCGCGAGTACACCACACTGGCGCCACCTATGAGTCACTAGCTGAACTATCTATTGGTTGAAGAAGGACACTGTAAACACTAGACTCATAGGACTGCATCTGTCAAATGTGAATACATGCCAGCATGGCAGCTTCGGCGTTGCCAGTTGTACAATAAATCAATGTTTATGGAGTAATGTAGCGTTGCCGGTTTTGGAATTAATCGTGAACTACTCGACGGAAATTGGAAGCGCGAAAGTGATATATTTTATAATAATGAATCAGATTTCAGAAAAACATTACAGATTAATGAGGCTGTATCGTTTCAAAGTGTGATCCCTCAATGTTACAAGGTAACTCAAAATACATCATTGAAAACAAACATGGCGTCGAAGTGTACAGGGTGCGTCAAAATATATTTAAGAAAGTCTAGCACAGAAGTCTAGCATTCCAACATGCCAAAAGGGCACTACGTCTCGTATCTTTGTTAACCAAGTTAGCATCATCAGGAGAAAGAGGAGATCCAAAAGTGTCGTGAGGTTAAGCGTTGTGGACTCAACGTGAGGGCAATGGGAGAGCGGAGTATTCGACAATGACATTTCAAAATACGTTGTTTTGCATAAGTTTCGAAAGAAAACGATGTTCCGTACGTCGTTGGTAAACAAAAATGAGTAGTATAATGGCATTCAGAGAATACAGACGTAAAGTAGAGGAATTTGAGAGACGTGTCCAACAAATAAGTAAAGATATTCAATTATATGAGGAAAAGAAAATGGTTCTCAAGCAATTGAATAATTTACACATTCAAGACAAAGTGTTCCAGCCTCAGAGTGTAGAATATGTCGTCAACGATGCTGAAAAACAAATTTTGTACCTCCGACTACAATAATTTCTGTTCAATATGTGAACGTACCGAATGTGGGTGAAATTCCAAGGAAATATGCGATAAGGCTAGTGTAAATAATGGAAATTGATTCGTTCGACATCAGTCAATGAGGGTCAGTCAGCAGTATTTGCGCAGGCGCAATTCCAAAGAATACACCATTCAAATGTGAATTGAAAAATATATTTCAAGATCTTCGTCATTAAAAAAAATTGTTGAATTTGTTCCAGAATACGCAACAAGGCTAGAGAAAAAATTTTGATTAGAGTTGTACAACAATTATGAAATTTAATAAAAAATGAAATATTCTTATTGAGTAAATGTTGTTTCATTTCAAGTTGGTAAAAATATATAATATAGGTATGCAGCATTATCGCTATCACTTATTGATAAAGCCAGAAACGTGGCTCAAAGTGACGAAACAAAGGCTCTTTGTTTGATTGCATAATATGTCATCACCTATTTTCCTATTCTTAACCAAGGTGACATTGATCACTGTCAATGCCGAATCAGCACCCAGAGATATGCAGTTCTCAAAGCGAGGGAACAAAGGCTTTGTTTTGTTTTGAAATATGTCATCACTTATTTTCCTATAAATACCTCCTGCGAGGCAAAATGATGAGTTAGTTGTATCAGTGATACTAGTGACAAGTGCAACGATTTTATCTGAAAGTAAGTGTTTTTCATGTTCACTTTATGAATTTTTATTGCAAGATTTTTTATACGTTTTTGACTTTTTTACAAAAGAATGTATTCAAATTTAATTTAATTCAAAGGTCGTGAGAGTTGTTGAATTATCATTAATTTTCCAAAATTTTTCTCAGATTAATATACTTGAGTATATACATAGTTTTTGAGGATTAACGTTTTTTTCAATTATTTTGTAATACAAAACGGTTCAGAGGTATTTACGTATTCCTCAAGCCAACCCTGGACTACTATTTTTATCCTACATACATCAGAAGATAAGGAATAACAATTACTGATATTTCTCAAACTTTAATAATGAATAAAAGATAAGAACCGGTAATTGCTGACATCCATTTTTCTCGAATATTATCTCTTACAGTAATTATTGTACTGCACAATTTGTTTTGATGTTAGATGGCAGCCTCAGAACCGGAAAACGTGATTATGAATTTTACTCGAGAATCATCCAAGCTGAATGAGAGTTTTTCTCGTATTTATTCTACTTGCATTTGACAATGCCATATCTTGTCTATATACACATTTATTATGTAGTAAACAGAAGCTCATTTTGTGAGCAGCTTTCTAGTTGAATAAAACGCATAGTAAGTTACGAATGACTTTAATTCATGCTGACGTTTATTGACAGAGTGTTCTTATAATTTGAAACATGATTTTTTTTATTTTTGGTTTCTCGCAGGTGGATTTCCTGAAATTCAATTTCATGATATAGAGCAAGAAATTAATGTTAGGTTCATTGTGTGAAGAAGATATATGACAACGGTGCATATGTTTCAGAGCACTTCATGTCATGTTTTATGAAACAGGGTGTCTTAGATTAAGGAAATTTTCGATTGATTTTTTTACAGAAGAAACGTATACAAGGCGTATCAAAATACTTTTTGACAATACGTGATAGTGAGTAAAACAATGCAAAATACGCGTATACAGAGTGGCTTAGTGCTTCAAAAAACGTCTCAAACAAATAACGCATGACGGAAAGATCAAAAATTGTTTATGATATGAACTAGAACCGATTTTTGATAGAATAAAATATAATTTATTTTTTTGTTGATAGAAGATCAAATCAATGATGTATTTTTCATCAACACTATGATTTTATATTTCCATTTTATATGTTTAAACCATCGATTGGTAAATATATTATTTATAGTGAAATCGTATTTATCATTCGACGACTTGGGAAATTGAAATATCGAGTAGTACGTCTTTTTATAGCTTCCGTTTGAAAATTGATTGGAAACCAGATCGTTATTTAGGATGTTTCGCTAATAAACATGTATTTATGCATATATCTGGGGTCTGAAGTCACTTATCGCTAAAGAATTATTTATGGCTATAACTATTTCCTGTTGACGCGTATTGAGAAACCCTTTCAATTCGAGTGACTTGTGTGTGTGTGTGTGTGTGTGTGTGTGTGTGTGTGTGTGTGTGTGTACGTTTACATATATTAGTGGAACACTGTGTATATAAAAAACAGTATTTGTGGCAGACTTCACAATTGTGGTATACTTGCACGCTCATACCACAATTTTGTCGGTGATTTTCGCATAGTTCAGCTGATGACGAGTCTATCGATACCTACTTCATAGTTTCAATGTGTAAGATGCCACTAAGACCCTTCATGCATGTTACTACACACACCAATATTTGTGGAATACCAAAAGTCACTGCTTTGAGCGCCCTCTATATGGGTTATTTCCAGTAATTTTTCAGAATCTCTGGCTACAGCTGTGTAAATAATATTCTACCTATTCGTGTATATTAGTGGAATATCAACTGGATTATTAAGTTTTGTTACTTGTACATTCGGAAAGAAAAACAATCAATACTTTTTCATTATTATAACAACCATTGTACAAAGAAACGATTCATGAATTATATCGCCCGTTCCCATGTGAACCGCTGACCATGCTGGAGCAGAATCTCGCGATTCTGGGAAACTGATGTGCAAGCATTCTCATCTTCATGGGAAGAATACTTTTGTAATTCAGTTATAATTTTGCTCTCATACTGTTAACATCAATTTTTGTTAATAAAATCAATTTTTAAAAAGGACTTTGACATCCGGAAGTTATATTTGACGCAGTCGGTAGGATACTCGAAATTGAACGTATCGATCGTGCAGTTTTCGTTTCAACGATTTATCGGGTATCGAACTTGTTGTTTTGTCTTGTGGAGGTGTTTGTGAAGGAGTGACTCTTCGAACCTCAAGAAACCCAATCCATCGTGGATCTTTAGCTACCCTCAACAGGCAGATCATCGGAGAGTGGAACAGAATCGTCCAGTCTCGCAAGGAAGTCTTTCTGGAAATCAAAAATCGACGAACCAGTCGTCTACCTTATAAAGGATGCTCAAAGTTCTTATAATTTTAATGTAAGTCGTAATTTTTAAATGTCTATTGATAACTTATCTCAAATTCTTGGAAAGTCAAATTTGAATAACGAAAACCCTTCAGCTGACTCTTCAGTTTCTTTGCCTAATTCTTCTAGTAGTTCAAATATAATAATGGCTAATCAATTCAACTCAGAATACCTTGGGTGTGTGCCTGAATTCGACGGCAACCCTAATGATTTAAATAGATATCTAGCAGTTTGTGATTCAATAATTAATACTTTTTATAATGTGGCTGAGCTGACAAGCTTTCAAAATGTTCATTTGCTGAACTGTCTCATTTCAAAATTATCAGGCAATGCTAAAGTAGTAGCCAATATACAGAATGTTTCAAATTGGAGAGAACTCAAAGATACATTAACCAGAAACTTTGCCAAAAAGATACATTAACCAGAAACTTTGCTGAAAAGATACATTAACCATAAACTTTGCCGATCAAAGGGATGAAACTTGCCTGAACAGAGACATGGTTATGCTTAGGCAATCCCCTAATGAAAAGCCTCAACAGTTCTATGATAGGTGTTTAAATATATTGAACCTATTGTGCAATTATATCCACGTTCACGAAATCACACAAGAATCTAAAAGGTGTAAAAGAGATTTATTTGGCAATTTGGCATTGAAAACCTTTCTTTCTGGGCTCAAGGAACCCTTGGGTACTACAATACTTTGTATGCAACCCAAATCTCTCAGTGAAGCATTGCAGTTTGTTTTACAGGAAGACAATGTACATTACTTTCAAAATTTCTCAAATAAGAATACATTCAACCTTCTAGAACACCAATTCAGATCAGACAGCCAAATTCTTCTCCTGTCAATAATTATAGTACATCAAATAACTTTTTCAGACCACAAAATCAATTTCCTTCACAACCAATACCAATTCAGCCACGAGCACCAAGCCAACCCCAAATATTCTTCACCAACGCGCAAGTTTTTAGACAACCATTTCAAAACAGAAATGTTTTCAGGCCCAATCAAAATCAGAACTTCACAAAACCTACACCCATGAGTGTATCCACCAGAAATACATATCAAACAAATAAACTAGTACCAATGAGTGTTTCGACAAGAAACGCCCCTAATTATCGATCAGGTCCCTCAAACTCATTTCAAAACCAACCCCAAAGAAATTTTATATCAGAGGAATTATTTAATACGGTAGTTAGTGACACTCAAAATGAACCATTTTTGGCAACAATTCAAAAATATTTCAAGTGGCCCTCTATAAAATTCAAAAGGTGTACCAAAAAGCTTCTGGATGTTACGAAAAAAGAAGACGTTCAAGAAATTATCAAAAACCACCATGAAGGTAAGTCAAACCACCGCGGTGTTGACGAAACTTTCGCAAAAATTACTGGCCGAACATAAAAGAAACCATTCAAACATATATTAATCAATGCCTTATTTGCCAACAAAGCAAATATGAGCGAAACCCCATCGAAATGAAGCTCAACATCACCCCTACAGCAACCAAACCTTTCGAAATCGTACATATGGATACATTCACTATCGAAAGTAGAAAATTTCTCACAATCATAGACATTTTTTCAAAGTACGCACAGGCATACCTAGTCAACTCCTTGACAGGTACGGAAATAGCCGACAACCACATTCAATTTTTTTCTCATCATGGTATCCCCAAACGAATTATCGTTGACAACGGTACCGAATTCAATAACTTTCTCATTTCGGAACTCCTGGCTTTATACAAAGTCAAAGTTCATTTCACGTCACCACACCATCCGCAATCCAATGGAATGATAGAACGGTTCCATTCTACCATTCTAGAACACATTCGTCTACTCAACACTAGAGGATTTTTGAAAACCCCTCCAAAAATGAAAATGTACGCAATTTTGGCATCCAACCACTCTATACATTCGGTCACAAAACTCAAGCCAATTGACATCATAAGTGGTCACATTTCAACCAATGATCCTTTCAATATTGATATTGATCGGAAATTACTAAATGATTACACCAATGATCACAAGGAACGATCGAAACTCCTCTATTCCAAAATAAACTCGGATCTAATAAAGCAAAAGGAAACGATAGTAGAACGAGAAAATAAGAAATGCGATGATCCCATTGTATCCTAATATGTTTTTTCACAGTTTACGTGAAAAAACATATTAGGCAGAAGGATGCAAATAAATTTCAAAAACCAACTCAAATCAAAACGGTCGATTGTATGCAATGAAAACAGTTTCTACAGAAAACCAACAAAAATTCACATGGCCAATTTAAAACGCCCCCTCAAAAATACCCATCTCCCATTAAAAATTGATTAATTTTTCAGATTATCTGGAACTCTCGGACTCCAGGAAAATGTATCTAAACAAAACCTAAAGAACAATCCAGGACTTATTCCTCTCAAACTTGTAACAGGCAAAGTCGAAACGCACGCATATTCACTTATTCATTATTATGATTTAAATCCAATAATCGTGGAGGTGAATAAACTGAAATTCCATTCAAAAAATGTGAGGACACTTGTAGGCGGTCACAAAGACTACTCATGGGACACATCTAACTATTTAAAAATATCAGAATTTTTGGAAAAGGAGGTGACTGATAGACTCAACAATATTTTACCACATCCACTTAGAACAAAGCGCGGTCTTATAAACGGAATTGGATCCATTTTCAAGTCGATCACAGGAAATTTAGATTCCAACGATGGTGAAAAATATGACCGTTTGATCAAGGAATTACAAGATAATCAAAATAATCTAGTAACGAATATCAAGAAGCAAAACTCACTCTCAATCTCATTAATTGACCAGTTCAATAGTACAGTTCAGCAAGTGAAACATAACGAAAGGCTTTTGGAATCAAAAATTAATCAAATAGCAAAAATTGTGGAAAATCAAACGTATAAAGAAAACTCTATGTTTATTAAAGACATCTTGAATCAGATAATTAATACATTTGAAATCATGAATTCAATTTTGCAAGATGTTGAAAACTCAATACAATTTTCTAGACTGAACATTCTTCATCCTAGTATTATAAAAACAAAAGATTTGTTCAAAGAACTGCAAAAATTGAATAAAATTGTTGAGAAAGACCAACTACCAATTGAAATAAGTTTCGAGAATACTTTGCTTTATGAAAAAATTATTGGCCTCAAAAGCTATATATCAAATTTCAGAATAACCTATATCTTGCATATTCCAATTACCCATCCATCAAATTTCGATTATTATCACCTATTTTCTATTCCGATATTAACTAAGGGTCAGTTTAAGGCTATTATATCTCAAAAGAAATATTTGTCAAAAAACGAAAAATTGTATGCATTCTTGAGCGATCGTTGTTTGGAGATCTCCCATCGAACCTATATCTGCCCATCCACCAACATCAGAGAGCTTACAGAAGACAATCCATGCGAAATCCAGCTACTCAATGTCCAGAACACCTCCACTTGTAAGCAGACTGTCATACATTTATCGAGACCAGCCATCAGACAACTAGACAACTCAAACAAATGGGTTGTCCTCCTACCGGCTCAACAAACTACCAAACTCAAGTGCCAGAACCAGAACGAAATCGAGAACCTACTACCTGGAAGTTATTTATTCGACATTCCAATTGGATGCCAGTTATCCTGTGGCAACCAAATCATAACCAACGATCACCAAGTTACCAATAGTGAACCAATCATCTTACCAGACTTGGACGAAGGGAAGCCAGAGCCACCCAAATCAATAGGGATCCAACTTGATGACCTAAACCTGGACGAACTTCATTCAATAAAAACAGCAATAATGGAAAACGAACCGATTATATCTTTCGAAGACGTAGCATATATCCCAAGTTTTTGGACGATGTTTATCTACTTGCTCCTACTATCAATTTGTTTGTACTTAGTGCACAAGAAGATTGGCTTCAGAGGGTGCAAAACCAATGGACCATCCGAACCAAGTCAAGATATCGAGATGTCTAGGGTTCAACTTCCTCGCTGACCCTCCTACGTTGAATCTTCGGGGGAAGGAATTATATCGCCCGTTCCCATGTGAACCGCTGACCATGCTGAAGCAGAATCTCGCGATTCTGGGAAACTGATGTGCAAGCATTCTTATCTTCATGGGAAGAATACTTTTGTAATTCAGTTATAATTTTGCTCTCATACTGTTAATATCAATTTTTGTTAATAAAATTCATTTTTAGAAAATGACTTTGACATCCGAAAGTTATATTTCATGAATACTTTATTTGGATTCTTTGGTACAGGAAGCAGCATGAAAAATTAATTGAGGTAAAATAAAAGAATCCAAAAACTATTTTTCAAAAAGTATGGAAAATCGTGAAAATGATCTCATATATCAGATAGAGATCCAAATTCATCAAATCCGCTCTCAATGAAAACTGAATGCATCTATATATATCATTGTTACACGCATGGTCTGTCAATCATCAGGAGATATATTTTTTTTATTTATTCCCAGACTGAGTATGTGATATGAGCAGGTAGTTTTATAGATAATCAATAGCTTGTAGATCTCGATGATCTCAACTTGGCGAGTGAAACGCGTGTAGAGTAACGACGACGTAGTTTTCATAAAAAAAAATTATATTGTATGGGACTTGTGGACTTGGAATTATCTGCACTGTGACCTCCCCAGATCTATTGAAAATATTATGATCTTATGTTGCTTACAGTTCTTCATCCAATATCAACCATTATTACCAAGGAAGCTTTAAAGGAAAGTTTGATATGATACAAATTTCGCTAAAAATATAATTCCAAATCCAAGATTTCAGGCATTTCCAATCGAAGAAACCAATATATGCCCAAGAGAACTCCGTCAAATTCACAAGAGATATCAAACTAGTTTTCAATTCACGGATGACAATTTGCCGGGCTAAAAT
Organism: Leptinotarsa decemlineata; assembly: GCF_025532065.1. Taxonomy (NCBI): domain Eukaryota; kingdom Metazoa; phylum Arthropoda; class Insecta; order Coleoptera; family Chrysomelidae; genus Leptinotarsa; species Leptinotarsa decemlineata. The sequence goes on from NW_027412590.1 coordinate 3,348,259, forward strand.
ATGTGGGAATCTTGCAGAATACAGATGAACTTCCTATTAGGTATCAATGTGATAGTCCTTGGTTGCAATGAGATGAATGTGGTTTACTCAACTTCAGAATATATTGTGGGTGATTATTTCAGTAAAACATTTTGAAATTAATAGAATCCAGTGGCTTGTCCTCTTAGATTAGATTAGAATTGAGGTTTGTTTGGTCATTAACGAGTTAAGGGAATTCTTTTCTCTGTTAATTTTCAAACTTTCTAACATATTCAATTTCATTCCTTTGCCTCCCAAATGCAATTCCAATTCATGTTCAAACACATGATATTCTGTGAGCAAATGGAGAAGACGGTGATACTTTATCTCACTTCCTTGGCGAGTGTGAGGTATATGGAAGATTGTGATTCGAACGAAATCTTTGGAATGGAAAAACTCCAACAAGAGGTACTTATCGAACTAGAATTGTCGGACATAATAATCTTCAACAGAAAGCCAAGATGGTTAGAATAGGAAGACTAGGAATGGCAAATCCGTTTCCATTCCATCCCCAATGAATCAAAAAAAGAAAATAATCCGAACGCAGATCGATATGAAATTCAAAATTCCTCTTCGTCTACTGCAAATGATGGGTGTCATGATGAAAGCCAAAATATCAACTTCGAATATGTTTCATTCCGAAGACCGTATAATGTGGATTATGTATCAACATGTTCAAAAATGAGAAAAAAAACCATGGAGCGAAACAGAAGAAGGATGAGAACGAAACACTTGATGCTATAGGTGCCCCAACGGATGGATTGACCGTCGAGATGTGGTCTGGTCAAGGAGATATCCGAATTTTTAGTTCATATTCATCTAATTCATCAAGTAACGACATGCATGGTAATGAATCTATTGGACACTAAACAAAAAGTAGATATTCTGAAAAAAAAAAGAATTCCATGGACAAAAAAAGCCGAAGCAAAAAGAAGAACGCAACTAAAGTAGATAAAAAATCTTGATATTGAATGGAATATCAGATTTTCATCGAATGCGTTGAATATGTTGCATAGGAAAAAATTGAGCTGCACACAACTTTTACCAATAACCAGTGATCTGATAAAGCTCAACAAATACATTGAGGATGGAATGAAGGGGAATGTGAATGAATTCCAGAATTCGAATGAAGTGACACCAAATCACTGGGCTACCCTTGCTTTCTTCACTCTGAGTAGAATAAACGTAGATCCGGCGAAATAGCTGAAATGACGATAGATAAGAGCAAACTACGGCAGAATCAAAAAATGCAGTGAGCGAGTTTGAGAAACGACTGGCAAATAATTTCTGTATAGTTGAAATACCTGGCAAAAGAGGCAAAAAGTTCCGGTTCTTTCATCCCCAGAAATGAAAACTGCTATAGATCTCTTTTTGAAACAATAACGATGGGAGGGATATCGAAGGAAAACCCCTTTGTCTATGCACGCGCTGGAATATCCTAGGGCCATATGAGAGACCACGACTGCAGAAGAAAATGTATTGCTAATATTGATATACAGATGCCGGAAAATATTAACGGCACAAAATTGAGAAAGTCCATTGCTACAGTTCCCAAACAATAAACAAGACAAAAAATTAAACTGACTGTTTGGCGCGAAACTTGGGCCATGACATCCTAATCCACCGAGACTTCACGAGACTTCACGAGAGTGCTGTCGAACTCACCAAAATTGGAAGGCTCTTGATGATAATAGGCAACGAAGAAGCACACTAATTCCATGGAAAAAAAAATGAAATCGAACTAACAGGTAATTTTTGAAATAATATTTGTTTATCAACTACCACAAATTCAAAATATGAAGAGATGGGTATTTCCAGGAAAATGTCAATGTGAGGAATGTATTCAAAAACATCCATCACTGTCCCACAGAAAATGGACGGACATGAAATTATATGTCAAGAATTATATAACGAAAATGAAAAGAAAGGAATCAAAATTATTTTGTATGGCGAGCTGGAATTGAATAAATGTGCTTTCATCTTTTTTCAATCTCAGTTTCCACTATCATATTCCAATTCAATATTCATCTAGTTGTCATTGTTCCTGTAATGGAAATATTCCAGAACAGCCCTTGTTGAATGATGATACTTCATTAGTGTGTTCAATACACTTTTTCTTATAATTATCAGTGGAATATCTGATACACTCAACCCAAAGAATAATATTTGTGGAATATTCCTCTCACAAAATGCATGTTGTGCTATGATAGTGGAGTATATAATACACTCATCTCGAAGAATAATATTTGTGGTACATTCCTTACACAAAATATATGTTGTGCTACATTAGTGGAATATCTGATACACACTCACTTCGAAGATTAATATTTGTGGAATATTCCGTACACACCCTGGTCTGGTAATATTAGTGGATCCAGGGTGCCACAATTAGTTTTTCAACATATATTTCTTATCTCGGGGGGTTAAGCGAAACAAATTAGTTTTCCAGGGTTCTGATTTTTTTTAGCATCACTTCAGCTATATTTCAGAGCTGGCTCCACAAATACCTTTCATGCACGGGATCCACTAATATTATCAAACCTGTATGTGTGTGTATGGGTGTGCATTAGTGACATATCCAAGAACATATTTGAGGTGACATCCAAAGAATAAAATATTAGAAGTGAGTAGATTTAAATTTACTCTTATTGATACACTACAAATGCTATGGTGAAAATTTTATGAGAGAGGAGTAAAATTGTTATCATAATTATGGAGGTGGTTAGAATTTATCATAATAATGAAACCAACCTTCTGATTGGATATGAAAACCACAAAAGTTGTAAGAAATAACATTTGAATATTCCAAGTGTAGATAGTAGTTGAAAAGTAACAACAAAAAATCTATAGAATTAAACACTAGCCAAGAATTCCAATACAAAATTAATTGGTGAAGAAATCAACAACAATACTTATGAAAAGTTTTTCAAAATTCCACTACAAAATAGGGAGTTGAAGAATAGTAAAATAAATTTCTGTAGATACTTGTTGAATGTTTCTCACTAGGAGATCTGATATTCTAGTACAAGATTTATGGTGTGGAAAAAATATGGAAGCTACAGCTAATTTTATAAAAAAATCCACAACCAAATTTATGAACATTGATTTAAAAAATACAAGTTGGAACATTCTTCAACAATTAAAATACGAAAATTGTAAAAAAGTGTTTTCCCAATTGCACTACAGAATGTTTTGAAAATTGATTGATTCAATTCTTGTCGTGGTAATAGCTGAAGAAGTAGTTGTTTTCTGACGAGTATTCACCATAATAGGTGTATATGAGAATAAAAAAATGTGTTTATCATTACAAAAGAATTTTTGTTTATTTGACAAAACTTTATGAAAATTAAGTATTATGAATGATCACGATGGAAAATGTTTTCATTATAAAGTTCAGAAACACGTATATTTTTTCGCCATACCAAATGGAATTTGATCTTTATAGAATTCTCATTATAGTATCTACGATATTAGCATATATTTTGATTAGAGTTGTTCAGGAAATAGTTATGAAATTTAATGTGAAATTTGGTTTCAAATAGTAAATAGTTGAATATTCAGAAATTCTCGTTTCATTTCACATTTCAAGTCGAGAATGAAATATGATATTGGGAAGTATGAGGCGGATAATTGTCACGGTTATTAGGTCATCTACATAAAAAACGAAATGATACACTACAAATACTATGGTGAACATTTTACGAGAGAGGAGTCAAACTATTATCATAATTATGGAGGTGGTGATGAAGTGGTAGAATTTTTCATAATAATGAGACCAACCTTCTGATTGGATATGAAAACCACAAAAGTTGTAACAAGTAACAATTTAAATGTTCCAAGTGTAGATAGTAGTTGAAAAGTAACAACAAAAAACAACATACAAAATTATTTGGTGTAGAAATCAACAAGACTTGTAAAACGTTTTTTTAAAATTCCACTATAAAATAAGGAGTTGAGGAATAGTGAAATAAATTTCCGTAGATACTTGTTAAATGTTTCTCACTAGGAGATCCAATATTATAGTACAAGATTTATGATGTGGAAAAAAATATGAAAGCTACAACTAATTTTATAACAAATTTCACAACCAAATTTATGAAAATTGATGGAAAAAATACAAGTTGTAACATTCTCCAACAATTACAATACGAAAATTGTAAATAAAAATTTGCCCTATTCCACTACAGAATGTTTTGAAAATTGATTGATTCAATTCTCGTCGTGGTAATAGCCAAAAAAGTAGTTGTTTTCTGATGAGTATTTACCATAATAAGCGTATGATGTAGATATATATGAGAGTTAGAAATGTTATTATTATTATAAAACAAGTTTTGTTTATTTGAAAAAAATCTATGAAAACAAAGTATTATGAACGCTCATGAGCAAAAATGTTTTCATGATAAAGTTTAGAAACAAACGTATATTTTTTCGCCATCATTGACTGCAAACATTATCCGGTTATAACTGATAAAATGTATGTATTGAATCATATTCCAACTTGAAAATATTATAATCGCACTCAGATGAGATGCATACGCTATATTCAGAATTGTAGCAGTTTAAATATTTTGTCTCAATGAATTGGGCTGTTGTTTGTATACTGATTAAAGTCATATATTTGAAACATTTTTCGAAGTAATTTTTTATCACGTTGAAGGTTATAGCTATGAGTCATTAGTTGGGTACTCATTTAACAACGAATGATTATACAGTGCAGGGAGTTTTACTGTTCTAATACATCAGAGAAGAAAATTTCATTGAATTTAATGTACATTTATAACTTTCATATACAGATAGCAGTTTGAAAAATTGTTCATCAAACTTCAGCCTGGCATTGTTGAAAACTGATTTGATAATTGAATAAATATTAGAAAAAATCGTGGCAAAATGTCTATTGCTTACACAACTCAGCTACAGTCTCCAATGTATGCTCAAATGTTTTTGTGTGAACACATATTTTTCCGTCGCAGACAAATGTACGTGAAATGTCACGACACTTTGTTAAAGCAAACAAGAATATGGTATTTCGCAAGAATCGGTTTTTATATATTTTTATAGTATAAATCTTGGTATTATGGTAGGTTACAAGGATCAATTACGTAGGTAGGGGAATTATTGCTTACCACTTTTTAGAATGTTGCTAGGTTTTAGACGAAAAGAGAAATGAAAATTTATATCTTCTTTACCACTTTTATTTGTAACTAATGTTACTGCAGTTTCGTCCTATATAGACATTTTCAAACTTATACAATAAACATTTTTATAGTATAAATTATAGCATTTTGATATGCCTCAAGGTTCAATTACATCGGTGAATTGTGATGTGCCAGTTTACGCGGCGGTATATCCAAAGGCTCAGTTTCACGAATATTTTATAGTATAAATTATTTCATTTTCATATGCAGCAAGAATAAATTACATAGGTGAATTATAGTGTACCACAGTAGTTTCGAAAATATTAGGTTATAACTTTTGATGGGGACTGAGAAGGGATAAAAGATACAAATAAAAAAAGAAGGGGGGGTTCCTTGATAATTGAACAAGTAACCAAAATGTTATAACTTTGATGAAGACTTAAATAGAATTCGAAACGGTGTGTGCTGATGATGAAGAAATAACAAACATGTTGAAACTCTCATAAAGACTTTGATAAAGTTTGAAACTGTGTACTCTGACGATTAATAAACCAAAATAATGGGGCTGTTACTGAGGAGTGGGAAGTGAAAAAAGTGAAATGTAAAAGCACAAATATTTATTAAAAATTCAACAGAGGAAAGGAACATTGAAAATATTTTTCATGTGTATATGAAATAATTTTTATCGCTATTTAGTTTACGCTTTGCGCAGTATGGGTTGGTTCGGCGTACTAAGTTTTTTCGTGTAACTTTTGCAATTTGAAAAGTCAGAATTAAGACATTATTACTCTTAGTAATACCATTAGGTAAATTCGAAAACTTCAGGTTTTTTTAAATGTGTTAGAAAAACCTACCTTTCCCTGATAAAAGTCAGGTATAAATAATGATTTTCATCCACCTTTCCCTGATGAAAGTCAGGTATAAACAGTGGTTTTCATCCAGAAAAATTGTTACTTGAAGTTTATCAAAGAACTGTATTTTTTCTAGTTGTTTATATGTATACACATCCTTTTAGCTAACGATTATTCAAGGCAATTTTGAAAACCTCAAAATTAAGGCATGATACTATCCATATGAAGTTGTATTTCGATACAACATTTTTCATTGTTTAGTTCAAACAATTTTATTGAATTATTTTCACTCCAACAAGTCTATATGCGTAATTGCACCAGAGTCGTGTTTCAATGCACCATTTTCTCTCTGCTTCGTTCGAAAATTTCTATTGCTGACTTCCATTCATATGAAATCGTGTTTCAATAAATTTTTTATCGTTTAGTACGAGTTCAATCTTTCATACAATATTTTTGTTTGTTTAATTAAAAATTGTCTAAGATGTCGCATTGAAGTGAAAAATATATAGCATGACCTTTTAAAAAAGTGTATACAGGATGTTTCATTGACGTTTGTTAAAAGAAAAATTATACAAGGTGTTTCAAAATATAATACAATAAAATGATAATATAAGATGACGCGGATCTCAGTTTTCAACGTGCGATCCCTCAATGTATACATGATGTCTCAAAATGCATCATTCCAAAAAAACATGCCTGCAATAACGTGTTCCAAAAAACAAGGCGACTGGAGTGTGACGGGAGCCTTAATTTTCAACGTGCAATCCCATTGAAATAAACGAAGTATACAGGACGTCTCATTGAGAAGAAAATCATAAACAGAACGTTCCAAAAAACAAGGCGACTGGAGTTTGATGAAAGCCTCAGTTTTCCGTGTGCAATTCCATTGAAAAAAAAACAATGTATACAGGCCGTCTGCAAAAAACATGGCGACTGGAGTTTGATGAAAGCCTCAGTTTTCCGTGTGCAATTCCATTGAAAAAAAAAACAATGTATACAGGCCGTCTGCAAAAAACATGGCGACTGGAGGATGACTAGGACCTCAGTTTCGAACGTGTGATCCCTCAATACAAAATTTTTTTTCCGCTTCATTCAAAATTTTAATGTCCATTCAGATGAGCTCATGTTTTAATACATTATTCATCTTTAGTAAGCAGAGTTCATTCTTACATCCATTTTTTGTTTGTTCACTTCAAAACATTTCTATTGATATATGTTACTACAAAAACTACAAATATACACAATATATTCTCTGAATGGAAACCTTCAACTATAAGGACTAATTGTACTGAATATTAACTAGCGATTCGAAATAACATTCCCTAATGAGTTTTGAATAATTATGTTAACATACAACGTTGATCAATGATTTTTATATCTGATTTAAAAAAAGGGGTTGGTGAGTGTGCATTCACAAATGTTGAGAAAAGTTAAACGTTTCCGCTATGCATCCTCATTATTTGAAAAGAGGTTGTTGGTAAAAAACTATGATTGTAATAAAACACATTTTAAATGAGCAATATTTAATATCTATTGAATATAAGAGGGCCTCTACACAGTCTATGAGTCACGATTATTTCATTTTCTCTTTTGAAACTGCTTGACTTCGAATTACCCTGTTGTTCTACGTCATCAACATAACTGTGAGCTTTTATATTGGTATTCTTTATGCGCTGCTCACTGTGGGTTTTGCGTTGAGTATTCCTTCTTCTTTTTGGTGGAAACAATAATGAAATGATGTTTCGATACTTCCATGAGCGGTTGGCCTTCACTGGTCCATTGGATTTATATCTTTGTTTGTGGGCATTGGTGATCCTTAAAATATTTTTGTATACAATCAAGTCTTCAGCTGTATAATGTCGAGGAACACGTTTCAATAATAGTTGAAGTAGTCCTTGCGTAAGATTGAAATGTTCGTTTTTTATAACAAGTTCATCGTTTTCATATTGTACAGGGGTATCTCCAATAACATATCCATTTTCGAAACGGAGCCCATATATATTAGATTCGATCGTTCTTTGGTGTTCTGAAATCCCCTTTTGTTGGGGAACTGGTTCCTTCACCGAGCATTTATTGAATGTTGTGTTATCTGACATATTGACTGCAACTAAATTATTTTCATTGAACAAGTCTATATATGCGTAACCGCCACATACTTAACCAACTGCGCTTAGCGAAACTGATACTTAGTACGCCGAACCAAACCATACTGCGCAAAGCGTAACTGCGCAACACCAAACTATACCGCGCTCGTTGAGTGTAGTCATTGGCCGTTCAATCTCGACAAAGTCTGAATATCGTTAGGAGAAAACCACTCCCACCTACGAGCATTCAATTACATCACCATATAAATTCAAGTCAATTATTATATCTCATATCCCACTCAAGAGGGAGTAAAAATGAGAAAATATTAATTTTCAATCATAATTATCGTTCTGCAAAGGCATTGGTTCAATGAATCTCCTTATCTACTGGTTTATATTCTTACAGTGTAATTGCATAGGAATGATATTAAAATTTTTTGTCAAGTTATTGAAAAAAAAAAGTCTAATATTTTTATATTTTTTTATTATGGATATCTAAACATTGGACACATCATAATACCCCAATATATACAACCACATTTTTCAAATAAAAATTCAGATTCCTTATTACTGCAAAAAGCTGTAAATTCTTCATGATTCTTAATGTGAGCGATAAGTTTTGTAGCATATCCGTTTCTGCGGTACTCCTCCAACGTATGAATATAATTGAGAGTTTTCGGGTTAGAATGTTTTTTCAAAGGGTCGAAATCCATGGTTGACAGCAGCGCAAATGCTATTGGTTTATCGTTGACGTAAATAATGTAACAGGAGATTGTTTTATCGCAATACCACTGTCGAATCAAATCACTTTTAATATTCAACTGTCTAATTTTCTTAGCAGCTTGATGACCGAAAAATAACCGTATTGCTTCCATCTTCGATAATAGCTGGGTATGAACTGGATGATGCGGATTTTATTTATGAAATAAACCCTCAATTATCCCCTCCCCACCCCCTTTTTATATCAAGCAGTATAATCTGTAGTTTAGCGATATGTATTCAGCTGCTTTGCGCTATTCATTAGTCTTCTTCAGAACGTTGAACGTTCAACACTTAACTTTTTTGTAATTACAGCATGTCAATGTTTGCTGATCTTGTGCGATATATTACCACCTTCCTCGGGCTCATAACCCCAAATTATGATGATAAGATTGCTCAAGAGGGCCTTGACGAGTGTACCAAGGGTGTGAGGAGGATTCGCAAAGCGATGAAGAATGCAACTTCTGTGGGGGAGAAGCAACATTTAGAAGCATGTTTGAGGAACATTACAACGATGCGTAATGAATTCAAATATATGCAGAAAAGGGGGGCAGGGCAGACACCACGACCTGAGGGTGCTAGAGAGCGGGTTCATTGGGATGACACTGACTCAGCCTTCAGTAGCCGAATCCAGTCTGGCGTAATCTCAAATCTTAAACATAAGGACCCAAGGTCTTTCTTGATTGACTCAAATGCTACCTTTAAACGCCGCATTCATGATGCCCTCAAAAAGGCTGAATTTGTGAAAGTTAATATGATTTTCTGTGGTGAATTTGAAATAGCGAAAGGGGCGCAAATACTACGAGATCACAAGTATTTCACCACCTCTAACTCCCCAATTTACCGAGACACCAATCTGGATGAATGCTTCCAACATAACATAATTGAGCCAATAATGAACGATCTCGAGGAGTTCCAAGAACGTGATTCCGGCTGGGCGCTGAAAAAAGTGGTTAATCTGGGTGTTAACATCAACAAGTTTACTCCTTAGATTGGCTCTTCCTACATTGAGTTGCCTACTCAGATCCAGAAGAAGCATGCCTGTATCAATGTTAAGAATGATGACCAAGCTTGCTTCGCCTGGGCTGTCGTTTCTGCTATGTATCCGGCGCAATATGATTTGAATAAACTGTCATCTTATCCCCACTATTCAACGGTATTGAAGCTGAAAGGTATCCAGTTCCCTATGACTTTGAAGCAGATCCCCAACTTTGAGAAGCAGAATAACGTTTCTATTAACATTTGTAGGCTTCAGAAAAATAAACAATCTTTTGAAACTCTTCCAACATATTTAACTAAGGATAAGAAGGAAAGACACGTTAATCTTCTTTGGGTGCAAGAGCAGTATTCTGAAGATGATGAAAAAGGAAATGATGTTCCAATGAAATTTCACTTTGTTTGGATCAAGAACCTATCTAGACCTCTATCAAGTCAATTGAGTAATAAAGAACATTGCAAATATTTTTGTGACCGATGTCTGCATTACTTTAGGTCCCAAGATATATTGAATAGACATATTGACGATTGTATGAAAATGAATGAAGCAGTCATAAAGATGCCAGAGCCTGGAAAAGATATTTTGAAATTTAAAAATTTCAAAAACAAAGAAAGGGCCCCATTCATAGTTTATGCCGACTTGGAAAGTGTTTTGAAACCCACTGGAGATAAAAAGAAACCTCAGCATCATATTCCTGCTGCAGTTGGCTACTACTTGAAATGCTACTACGATGATTCGCTCTCGTTTTATAAATCCCATCGTGGACCAGACTGTATGACGTGGTTTGCTGATGAGATGGCTCAACTAGCTGAGGATATGGCTACAGTATTTTGGTGTCCTTATAATATCAATATGACCTGGATGCAAGAAGCACAATTTAAACTTACTTCACACTGTCATATTTGCAAGCAGCCTTTCACCCCAGAATGTGAGAAGGTTCGAGATCACAACCATCTGATTTCCGGAAATAACTATCGGGGAGCTGCTCATAAGGGGTGTAATATCAACTATAAGGACTCTCATACTGTTCCTGTTGTTTTTCATAACTTGAGTGGATATGACGCACACTTCATCGTTAGAGACATTGCTACAAGAATGGCTGGAAAGGTTGATTTACTCCCGATAACCAAAGAAAAGTATATTTCCTTTACAAAACACGTTGACGATACAACAATTCAATTCAGATTCATCGACTCGTTCCGTTTCATGGCTTCTTCATTAGATAAACTTGCATCGTATCTTCCAGAGTTCCCCAATCTGAAGTCGCAGTTTGCTGATGTGCCTATACAACACTTCAAACTTTTAACGAAGAAAGGAGTTATGCCATATGATTATATAGATTCGTTTAGTCGATTCGATGAACCAGCTTTACCATCTCAGGATAAGTTTTATAATAAACTGGAAAATAAGCTCTGCCCCCGACGTTTTTATCAACGAGCTCAGGATGTATGGACCACCTTCAACTATCAGAATCTAGGTGATTATGTGGACTTATATATGAAGACTGATATTCTCCTGCTAGCTGATGTCTTCGAAATGTTCAGAACCTGCATCCTCAACTCACATAAACTCGATCCTGCACATTATTTCACGTTACCCGGCTACACGTGGGATGCTATGCTGAAGTATACAGGGATTAAGTTGGAACTTCTCACCGATGTTGATATGTTCCTCTTTGTTGAGCGTGGAATACGAGGGGGGCTCAGCCAAGTTTGCTCAAAAAGGAGATCGCATGCAAATAACAAGTACATCAACAATTACGATCCTTCCAAACCAACAACATTCATGATGTACTATGATGTCAACAATCAGTATGGGTGGGCAATGAGCCAATATCTTCCATATGGAGGCTTTGAGTGGACAGATTCAAACATAGATATCACTCAAATTCCTGATGATGACGATAAAGGATACATTTTGGAAGTGGACTTGGAATATCCCCAGCATTTGCATGACAAACATAAAGATCTACCATTTTGCCCGGAACATATATGTCCTAAGACGAGAAAACCTCCAGTAAAAGCTAAACAGCTCTCAAAGTTGATGGCTACTTTACAACCGAAGGAGAAATATATCATACATTACAGAGCATTGAAGCAGGCTTTAGCACATGGATTGATAATGAAGAAAATCCATCGAGTGTTGAAATTTAATCAAAGTCCATGGCTGAAGTCCTATATCGATTTAAATACAGAGTTACGCGCAAAGGCATCAAATGAGTTTGAAAAAAATTTATACAAGTTAATGAACAATGCAGTATTCGGTAAAACTATGAAGAACGTTCGGAAAAGGGTTAACATCAGACTTCTCACCGAATGGAGGGGTAGATATGGAGCAGGAGCCTACATTGCTAAGCCTGAGTTCAAATCTTGCACCATATTCAATGAAAACTTGGTGGCTGTTGAGCTTAATAAGCTGCAAATTTTCCTAAACAAGCCTATATATGTAGGACAGGCTATTTTGGATTTAGCAAAGACAACAATCTATGACTTCCACTATGGATATATGGTGGAGCGTTTCGGAGACGGCTGTACCGTTATGTATACCGACACCGATTCTCTCATATACGAGCTGCGACAAGACCCCTACGAGATAATGAAGCGAGACTGTCATCAACGCTTCGATACTTCGGATTATCCATTCAACAATCAGTTCAACGTTGCTTTGGTGAATAAAAAAGTGCTGGGTATGATGAAGGACGAGAACAATGGCGTACCGATGACGGACTATGTTGGACTTCATTCTAAATTATATGCAACAAAGGTACTAACCACTGAGGGTGATTATGAGAAGGAAAGAAAAAAATTGTTGAATGAGGGATATGATGAAGATGAAATTGCGATGGAATTGAAGAATTTGGGGAGCACCAAGAAAGCGAAGGGAGTTAAAACATCGGTTGTGAAAACCACAATCACATTTGATGATTATGAAGAATGTCTCAACAATTGGAAATGTATGAGTATCACTCAGAGACTAATTCGCTCTGATAAATATCAAGTGCACTCCATCGTCCAGGAGAAGATCGCCCTTTCCCCTGAAGATGATAAAAGATATCTAATACCCGATTCTAATGAAACTTTACCATGGGGGCATTATTGCATAGCCGAAGAAATGGATATATCATAACTTTGTAAATTCATTAAAATAAAATGTATGATTTGATATTGACTATTTCTGCTTACTCCCGCAATGATGAATCTCTTAAAAAATTATTACTTCTCAAATGTTGGAAACGCCTGCATGTAAAACTTTTTTCAATCTCATTGGCCATGATGTAAATTCGATATTAGGTATTTCTGAACACTCCCCCTACGATTACAAAATTTAAGTATTAGTGCACAAGCAGTAACTTCAAAGACACTTTTTTGTGGTTATGATATGCCTACTGGGGAAACCTCCACAATAAAAAAAGGATAACGCATGCGCAGTCCTACCTCCTGGGTGATGTGGAAACGGACTTTGCAAATTGTCATCTTGGAGGAATGTTTAGAATTTCTTATACTCGGTCAACTTCAACAGTTGTCATATACCTTCTTCACACAATGAACTTGACATAAATTTCTTGCTCTATAACACAATAACCTTTTCTCCTAATAACACGTCTGAGGAACTTCAGGGGTTCTATTTCCTATTACAAACAGTTTACCGCCTTTCTGTTAGACGATATTCCTATTTTTTAAAATATTTGATTAGCGAAACATCCTAAATAATGCTTTGAAGAAAATGATTTCGATATTTCGAATACTATGCATAGTAATTTTGATATGAATTTTATTGGCTGTATTTCCAGACGAAAATTGATTGGAACCGAAAAATCGGTTCTAGTTTATACCATAAGCGATTTTCAATCTTTCGGTCATGCGTTATTTGTTTGGAAAATGTGTGGCAAAAATAACTTTTTTTCGAAGCGATTAGAGTGCCTGAATTGATTGTTTCAACGCATTGAAATTTTGCGAAATATTTTATGTGATAATCGCGGCACAAATTAACGTTTTATCGCGCAAAATTTTTGACATTTTGTTAAAGCGATTCTCATGTCATTTCTGCATCATTTCCCGTGACGCATTACAATGCAAATCATATGGGTTTTTAGAAGAAATGAGACTTTAAAAAATGCATTTTTTTCGATGCGATTCAAATGACAAAACTGTCTACTTTAACGCATCGAAATTTTGCGTTTTTCGAGACAAAACTGAACATTTTATCGCATTATATCCTCCCAGATTCTCGTTACCTCGAAACCACATTTCCTTCTCAAACGACACCCTATATGAATTTTTCTATTATGTTCACCTTCATCTGGTTGACTTTTCCTGATGATGCTAACTTGGTTAACGAAAATGTGGCTTAGTGCCCTTCTGACCGCAATCTTTGTTTTTTCTCTGTCGATAAATTCTACATTTCTTCTCCTTTCATTTGGCGTACTATGCGTGATGATCCGACTATTATTAATAACGAAAATGTGGTTTAGTGCCCTTTCGACTGCAATCTTTGTTTTTTCTCTACTCCACGCTGACTTCATATACACTTCTTCCTCATATGAACATATATAGTGCATCGTATAACTATCACACACGTTACATCTACCTCGAGTTGGGTATTCCACAAGGTTTCGCTACGAGGTCTGAAAATGACTAAACTTAAGCTCCATAAAAAAAGCATTGGATTTTGAGCCAAAATGTAATGTTTTCTTAAATGACATATTTGAGACACCCTCTACACACTGAAGAATCGCACGTCAAAACGATAGCACCTTGTTGAACTGCCATGTTTTCTCAAATGACGTATTCAAGACATCCTGTACACACTGAAGAATCACACGGTAAAGCAATAAAGCCCCGCTGAACTGCCATGTTTTTCTTGAATAATACACCCCGTACACATTAAAGAATCACATGTCAAAAACGATAGAGCCTCGTTAAACGGTCATGTTTTTTCTTGAATGAGACATCCTATACACATTGAAGAATCGCATGCTGAAAAGATAGAGCCCTGTTAGACTGTCATGTTTTTTCTTGAATGAGACATCCTGTACACATTGAAGAATCGCATGCTGAAACGATAGAGCCCTGTTGAACGGTCATGTTTTTTCTTGAATGAGACATCCTATACACATTGAAGAATCGCATGCTGAAACGATAGAGCCCCGTTAAACTGTCATGCTTTTTCTTGAATGAGACATCCTGTACATATTGAAGAATCTCACGACAAAACCATAAAACCCCGTTAAACTGTCCTGTTCCTTAAATGACGTATTTTGAGACACCCTGTAGACATTGAAGAATCGCATGCTGAAGCAATAGAGCCCCGTTATCTTGTCATGTTTTTTCTTGGGTGAGACATTCTATACACATTGAAGAATCGACCGACAAAACGATAGAACCCCATAAATATTGAAGAATCACACGTTGAAACAATAGAGCCCCGTCAAACTTTCTTGAATGACTTAATTTGAGACACCCTGTATATTTTGATGACAGACATGTTTTTTTTCTTCCACGCCCGTGGTCATGTTTTTTCCTTTGATTCAATTTTTTTCATTCATTATTATTACTATACCGTTATTTTCCACGCTGACGTATTTGTATATGTACATGTTTTTTTTTCTTTAACGATGAGACGTCCTGTATGGCAACCATTTTTTTTTCTATTACGTTGACAAATATTATCCTCCCGCGTGTTTTCTTTACCCCCACTCCACCATTTCCCAACGTTTCTCATTGGGATAGTGCCCCCCTGGCATGTTTCTTTCTTGAATGAGACATTCTGTATAAATTGAAGAATCATACGTTGAAACGATAGAGCCCCGTTAAACTACCATGTTTCTTAAATTATGTATTTTGACACACCCTCTATATTCCGCTCAATGTCCGCCACCATGTTTTTTTGTTAAATGATGTATTTTGTTGTACAACTGGCAACGCCGAACCTGCCATACTGGCATGTATTCACATTTGACAGATGCAGTCCTATGAGTCTAGTGTTTACAGTGTCCTTCTTCAACCAATAGATAGTTCAGCTAGTGACTCATAGGTGGCGCCAGTGTGGTGTACTCGCGACGATGCATCTAGGTCACGTGACAATTTGGAGCGCTCTGATTAGACTCTGCCGTACGCGTGACCTTGAAAGGAACCAAAAACGCCAGAATGGACCTTAGCCGTTTTCCCATGTTAATCTCCATAAGAAAACTTTCAGAACCGGCCTAGTACCTGTACTCTGCTGATTTTACAGGTCTTCCATATTTCAAGTGTTCTTCATATCTTATTTTAATAGATCGTTTTGTCTATCTATAATATTTTACATCGCAGTCCTTACATGTGATTTCGTAAATTCCAGACTTTATTCAATTCTCGACTTTTTTGGACTTTCTAAATGGCTCTGCAGTGTATGACTTGTTTTAAATACCACCTTCATACCTAGTTCCTTAACAATCTTTCCAAAGTTCTTCGTCTATTGGTGGCATGGAACTGAGATATATTTATTTTGGTTTTTGTCCTTTCTAAAAGTCTAGATTTTGTTCATTCTCGACCTAAACTTCTTATTCCTTATTATGTCATCTACAATACCCCTCGAAAAATTATTAGTGGCTGTTATTTCCTGTATTGTACGTTTTTCTTTTGTGAATCTCTCAATAGGAAAAGTCAAAAAACGTGCTGGGTTGAATTTTCTATTACATAGTCTATTGACATTTCGTCCAACACGGTGGAACACAAACCTTAGTTAGACAATGTAAAACTTCTAATAGCTGAAGCCGACCGACTTGGCAGTGGTGTTGGTTCCGCTCTCACCCTCAAAAGGTGAATGGTGAATTATATGTAGGGCTTATAACTATTGAATTTATCGACAATCTCAGATATCCCGTCTTCAGGTGAGGGTATAGTAATATAATTTTCATTTATTAATTATCTAAATCAGGTCAAAGGTCAACAAAACCTAACAGGTTATTTGTGACATATTCCCCTTAACTTTTCCCGATTTTGGCATCAATTTCAGAGTAACAATAATTCTGAAACTTCACTATAGTGAAAGTCTTTTGTGTCCTTCGTTAATTTAATGAATTTCTTGCTTCATGAATTTCAATTAATGAATTATAATTTCACTAGTTGTTGCCCGAGGCTTCGCCCGCATAAAATTTGGTTTGTCACATTGAGTTTCGTGACAGACCATTTTAAACAAATAGGTACTCACAATTTTTTCATCAACCCAAAACTTCAGGTTTCCGACTACGAAACTGATGAAATTCAATACAATCTTTGAACACCTACTTTTTCCCCTGGGAGGGGTGGAAATTTTTGATTCCCTTTATTGATGCTCATTTACGCTATACAAAGAACCTACCTGCATATTTCAAGATTCTAGGTTAAGTAGCTTCGTCTGTACGTTGATATGAGAGCGGACAACAGCCAGTAATCCATATTTCCACTTCAAAAATACAGTAACTGAAAAAATATGCCAAGTGCACTAAGCAATGAATAGCTTCGAAAATCGAATTATGTTAACTATTAAGAAATTGGCAAAACTATCACAACCGTCAACGATGGCGCTTCGTCTCCCGTCGTCTTACAGTAGACGCAACGCATAATGGCTTACTGTGTTGTGTCAAGTTACTTAGTGTAAAAGGACAGAATTTATCTATATTTGATACTTAAAACAACAGTTTTATCAATTTCTATAAGAATTTGACAGATATTTTAAAATGGGCTTTATAAAAAAAGTATCGGCATTAATTGTATTTATGGCTCAGTATTTTGTATTTAGTAGCCACCACATGGTAGGTAAATATATGATATCGCAGACTTTCATTCGGAACTATTTAAGTTAGACAATCTTACGGTACATTATCTGCATGTAACTCGAACGGTATAGGCAGCGCCCGCTAAGATAGCTCTCAGGGATCAATAATTTTTTTGATTCACTCAATATTTTTCGTTATATTATGACCAAAATAGCCTATGTATTATTTTCGTGTATTTATGTATAGTTTCATCCAAATCCGTTCAGTCGTTTAGACGTGAAAGAGTCTCAAACATACATACATGGCCGCCGGCACAGCTAGCTGTGATTTGACTCTCTCAGAAAATAAAAGTAATATCAGTTGTGAACAGTGCAAACGAGCAATAGTGAAGGAAGGACAAACTGATATGTGTGAATGGCAAGTTCAATGTTCACCCAGGATGCTGGAAACAATCACTGACTGCAAAAAATCCTAAATGTTTTCATGAAGGAGAGAAGTCCGTTATCAGTGAATGCGAATATGCCTTTTATTTATGCACTTGATGGCTTGGTAAATACTAACCCTGGTATTGATATAGTTATTTTCAAATATATTCTTAAGCAGAAAGATCTACTTATCCAAGAATTGAGAGATAAAATCATAATGTTGAATAATCAAATTGACATTATGGGAAAAAACCATTCACATACTCCAACAGTGATCCCACAAAAATCAGAGGCTGAAAAAGAAGCAAACAAGCCTCCATCTAAAAAAAGAACCGATAGCACAAGATACGACGGCCTCTGATACACCTATCGCAAATAAAAACACCGAAATTATCAAAACAATTACTAAGCAAGATTTGTCAAGGGAGATTCATGAAATGAAGAGTGAACAAAAACTCGGTAAATTCATTAATTTAGAAAATGATACCCAACAAAAAATAGTAGAAAAAGATCCAAATGAAATAATAATTTCAGTAGTTGTCTAAGGCCGCTTGAGGACCTACCCCCACTATTTGACCTTGTCCTTGACTGACGTCATATGACCTCCAGTTACGTGTAGACCTCAGTATGTGACCTTGAAGTTTGGTCTTGAAAGATACCTCACGATCTTGCATTATACACATTCAATATGACCATGCGGTTCGATCTTGAGATTTATCCTTGCTCAATACGTGACCTCGATGTTTGACCTTGTATGATGTCACATCATAGGTCCTCGAGGCATGGCCCTGGACTTTGACTTTAAGATATAACTGTCATCGATGCATAACCTTGAACCCCTCCCTCTTTTCGAAGATTATTTTCTATATAAGCTTAGTGTATCATATATTCTCACTCAGTTTAGACTAACTAACGTAATTTAATAGTTAGTGAGTATTTGTTGAGTTGTGTTGACGACAGCATTTAGTATTTACCAATCCAAGAAGTGAACATCATCATCACAAAGGTGAACATAGTTTATATTTTTGAACCGTAATTTCACTATATTTATGAATATGGATAATTTGAAATCTGACATTGAAAAAATCAATTTTGCTATAATTCAACAAAGTGAAGCTTCAGAGCAGAAACCTATAACCGCCCTGGTTATTGATAGAGATTATAAAATGAAAAAAATGTCAATGTATTCCACACGATATGGTGAATCCATTCAAGTAGTTTTATTGGATGAGGAAAGTAATACTCCTTTTAAAGCATGGCTTCCAAAACGTGTCACAGAGCAATTCACAGAAGACATTATTCGTGAAGTGAATTCATCCAAAGCCAAATTCACACTTACTCATATGGGTCAAAGTTCACAGGATTATCCTGGTGCTAAAACCCGATCATTGATGAAATTCAATGTTTTGGATTGAAAGTTTTGAGAGTATAACTACAATCTTTTTTTTTGTTAATAGTGAAAATATAGTAGAATAATATGAAATATGTATCAACGTGCTCATTTCATAGACACAGTCAAATTTAAAGTGAGTATTTTAATTTTTTCACAATATAATTTCCAAACTAATGAATGAAATTCAGAGCTCTCCATCCTATAAATATGTGGATGCAATATTCAGCACAAGAGTGGCCAGAAGCAGTGGATTTGGCTGTGTAGCGTAACTTCCCTACCGCTCGTGATTTCATAAAGTAATATGTTTTCGTTTTTAGTTTGTCCTCGTTTGTCATTTATACTCACTGTATCATGTTTGTTTACATCTTTTCGTTATCGACGTTAACCTATTTTTCATTTCATTCCGGTGTAAATGCTAGGGATTAGGGATCTGTATTGACAGAATTATCAACATAGTTTGGCTTGGCCTATTCGCGTGGAGATGGCGCTGTCAGTAGCTTTCTCGGTATAATTAGAACTCGTTTTTCTCACACATTTCTTTATTTGAAAAAGTATTATGGTAAAAAGTTCAGGAACGTTGGATCCATCTGCAAGTGGACTCGTTCTAGTTTATTTCGTGTATTGGAACTGCAAATAAGTTTTTCTGGAACCTTAGCGGTATTTGGGAAGGGAATTAATTTGAACTTTTCTGCCTGGTCTAGGTATGTAATATATCGAGCTAAACTTTAGGCATATTATTTATATTCTTGATTTTATTTTATAGAAACTTAGTCGTATTTTCAACGCAATCTGTCATACAACCGATCAACTGGGAATAAAACCTTTTCAACCCGAATTATTCTGCTTGGTGTACGAACTTATTTTTCCCACCCCACTTCATCTGGCGCCCAACGTGGGGCCAAGCAGTAAAGGGAAATGGGT
This sequence comes from Leptinotarsa decemlineata, assembly GCF_025532065.1. NCBI lineage: Eukaryota > Metazoa > Arthropoda > Insecta > Coleoptera > Chrysomelidae > Leptinotarsa > Leptinotarsa decemlineata. The sequence continues at coordinate 3,368,577 of NW_027412590.1, forward strand.
TTGGATCATTCCCCATATAACTTGAGAAAACGTGACCATGGTATAACGGGCGAAAATCAAGCTCCTCAGATGACCACGAATAGAACTTCTGGGTCAGGTGAAGAAACTGGAGATCTACTAAATCCCGATCAAGGTAGGGCAAATCTTTTATTCAATTCAGCCCAGAGTCTTCCTGCACCAGTCAATGCAAACGTCCCACATATAGAAACACCCAAGAGCAGTCTTCGGCCACACGAAGTGAGGGCGAACATGAGCTTTAACCTGCCTCCTCCCCCTGTGGGTATGAGACCTATTCATCCTCCATCAGTGCCTCCCATGTTACATGCAGATGATGTATCTCGAATAGCAGCAGAAGTCGTTCATTTGCTGAACTTTGTGCCTAGAAAGACAAATAATGTTTGTAATGATAATAACTTAAGCAATGCGAACATTTCAAAGAAGGGTTGCCATTTTTCACAAAATAGTTCTTTTTTGAGAAATAATATTGGTCCTAATGTAAATAATGAACAGGGTCAAGAAAATTTTGAAGTTAGGAATTTCTATAGTGAAAGTTTTAATATAATGAAGGCAGCAAAGTTTTTACCAACTTACAACGATTCAAAAGATCTCCATCCAGTGGAATTTTTACTGAATTTGGAACAAAACTTAAATACCGCTCTGATTCCTTTTTCACAAATGAAATGCTTGATTAAGATCCTGTTGAAAAATTCTGCGAAAACTTGGGGAGATGCTTTCTTAAATTCGTTTGGTACTTATATAGAATTCAAAAAAGAATTTTTACTTCAATTTTGGGGTCCACGAAAGCAACTTAGTGTAAAGCGAAGACTAAAAAGTTTAAGATTTATTGAAAATGATGGTACATACCAAGATCATTTTAATAAATGCGTGGCACTTTCACGTTACTTAGAACCACCTTTTTCCGATCAGGAAATTATAGCACTGGTAGTGATTCATTTTCCTCCCAACATTTCTGCAACTTTAACCGGTGCACAGAGTTTGTCTGAAGCCCCGGACAGACTTCGTCAAGCAGATTATTATTTTAGTCGGGAAAGTCGGGCCTGTAGACAGTTTTTCGACAATAAAAATAATTTCGTTCCCCGGAACAGAGATGTTAAAAACGGTGCAAGCGCTAATAAATATGTCGCTTCATTAGAAGTAGAAGATCCGATAGTTGAATCGGAAAACTTCCAGTCCTCCTACCTGAAATAGGCCCCCAGTTAGGAGCGATTTTAAATAGGGCACGAGTAGTACTTGACACTCCCCAACAGGAGCTGTTGTCTGATGAATGTGACTTACGTCATAGTCCACCGGATGACAGGGTTCCTGTCATATCTATAAAAATTTTTGGCTTTTGTTTCCCAGCATTGTGTGATACAGGTAGTCAAATTTCAGCATTTTCTTCAAGAGTATGGAATCAACTAGAAATTTTTCACAAAAAAATACCATTTTTAAATGCTCTGGAGTGAAAATTTGTGGAGCTTTCAAAGCTAAACATAGAAAAGCTATTTTGCAAGCTCACCTTGATTTTTCTGCAAATTCTCATGTCTTCACCCACGAGTTTCTGTTGATTGCCGACTTAATTTATGAATTCATTTTGGGGATCGACTTCTTTAGAAAATTTCATGCGAAATTATATCTGGAAAATAAAATTTTATTTTGCAAAATTAATAATGTTGAAGTTAGTATACCTGAGGTTTTCTACCATCATGAGAATAGTCCCCCTGATGAAGTTGGTCTTTCAGTAGTCTTGAAAAGCGATCCCATAAAAAACAATATTTTATTTGATGAAAAAAAAACGAAAATATTTGGGATGCAAACTTTTTGACACATTCCGAAAAAAATGACTTCCGTAGGTTAATGGAAGAGTTTACTGATATTTTTTCAGAAATTCCGGGTAAGACAGAAGAATACTTTCATGAAATTCACTTAAGAGATGGAAGCGAATTTTTTGTCGAGCCTTATCCCCTCCCTATGTCCCACCGGGAGACTGTTAACCAAGCTTTAGATCAGATGGAGTCTTGGGGTGTTATTGAGCGCTGTGTGGAAGCTCCGTTTGTATCACCCCTTATGACAACTATGAAAAAGGATGCAACTGTCAGAATCTGCCTAGATGCTAGGCATCTCAACACCTTGTTAGTTCCGGAAAGAGAATGTCCGAAACCTATAGAGGAAATTCTTAGATCAATCCAAGGACGCAAGATAATGAGTTCCATTAATCTTGCTTACGGTTATTATCAGATTCCAATAAAGGAAGAACACAAAAAATTCACGGGTTTCATGGTTGGTACGAAATGTTATCGTTTTTGTCGTCTTCCGTTTGGTCTTTCTACAGCAGTCAGTTCTTTCGAACGCTGTATGCGGACTGTTTTTAGTCACGAATTCAGTTCGTTCTTGTACACGTACCTGGATGATTTGCTGATACTGTCAGATACTGTACAAGAACATCTGGGACATCTGAGTAGGGTTTTCGGACGTCTCCGAACAGCGGGCTTCACTGTTAAACTAAAAAAGTGTCACTTCTTCAGGAAGGAAATCACTTTTTTTAGGATATATCCTCACACAAGAAGGAATCAAACCAAACCCGTTGCGAATACAAGGCATTTTAGAATACGAAAGACCTAAAAATGGGAAACAGTTACAAAGGTTTTTAGGTATGTGTAATTATGACCGTTCTTTCTCTCCCAAATTTTCAGCTCTCACGGAACCCCTTACCAGGTTGCTCAGAAAAAAAAGTAAGTGGATATGGGACGTGGAACAAGAGAAAAGTTTTGAAAATGTTAAGCGGATTTTACAAAGCGATACTTTGTTGTATCATCCGGACCCTAGTGCGTCCTGGCACGACCAAACTGACAGTAGTGGGTCTGGGTCTGGGAGCCCAACTTTTTCAGATCATAAAGGGAAGGCGGCAAGTAGTGGCTTGGGCTAGCCGCCGCTTACTAGAAAGAGAGACTCGTTATGGGGCTACAGAAAAAGAGATTTTGTCAGCAGTCTTTACGCTACAGCGATGGAGAGTTTACCTTCTAGGTACAGAGTTCACTCTGCATACGGACTGTAAGGCTTTAACGTACTTGAATACATGTAGGTTACTCACTCCGAGGATAACGCGTTGGGCCTTGGTTTTACAGGAGTTCTGTTTTGATATAAAGTATATACCGGGAGGTGACAATGTGATTGCTGATGCTCTGTCAAGAGATGCCTGTGGAGCTTATAATCAATCTGAAGGAAAATGTTTTCGGATTCTCTCTGCTCTGAAGTTGCCTTTTGAGTTCTTGTTGTCCTTAAAAAAAATAAAGGAGTCGCAAGATGCAGATTCAAAACTGAACGCTATAAAAAAGGACCTTGCTCACAATGTCGCTCTGCAAAATCATTTTGTTGTTCAGAAGGGAGTATTGTATAAGTATAGAGGTGAAGAGGGTGCATACTTGTTATGTATTCCATCCAGCCTCATCGATGAATGCATTCTTGCCTATCATGAAGCCATAGGGCACTATGGGGTTTATAAGACCTGGTGCGCTTTGAGAAGGAAACTGTGGTTTAATAATTTGCACAGAAGGGTGAAGAACATTTGTAAGTCTTGTGATATTTGTCAACGCGCTAAAAGTGCGTAGATGCCTAGGCCCCCTCAACAACCTATAGTGCCTTCTTCCAAAGATGACATTATAGCACTAGATTTGTATGGACCTCTAATTAAGAGTAGAGGTGGTGTTACATACCTATTGGTAGTGGTAAACCTTTTCACTAAGCATGTGGCTCTTTTGGCTTTAAAACGGGCTACTACTTAATCTATTTTGAATCGTTTGATTCAAGATTACTTCCCTAAAAATGGAATGCCGAAAAGAGTCCTTCAGGATCATGGCAGCCAGTTTACAGCTCGCCTTTGAAAAGAAACACTTAGTGACTTGGGTGTGCAAGTAATTTTTTGCTCTGTGCGGCATGCCGCAGCGAATCCCTCTGAAAGGGTTATGCGGGAGCTGATTAGGCTGTTTAGGACGTACTGCCACCAACAACATTCCAGGTGGGCCTACGAAGTACCTGCTTTTGCGGATTTTTTGAATTCAGTGGTCCACGAGTCTACTGGATTTGCACCTAATGAATTGCAGTATGGAATGGATTCGCTTCGACTTTTGCCTGTGGCATATCGATTCCTAGGTGAAACCTGCTCCTCCGGAACGGAAATTAGTTCTGGCGGAAGCGACCTTGCGAGGAAAAGCTGCTCGAAGGGCTGAAAGATATCCAGGTAAACCTTATCGTGAGTGTTCCGTTGGGGAACTAGTCTTGTTGAGGGCGAATACCACCTCATCGTCGTTCAAAGCTGAAACAAAAAAGTTTTTATTATTATACGAGGGCCCTTACGAAGTGAAGAAAAGAGTTAGTTTTGCTACCTTCGTCCTCACTTACCTCGATGAACAGGAGACTGAAAGGGGCACCTTCAATGCTTGTCACCTGAAACTTTACCTTCCTGCTCACTGACGTGCATCTGTCACGTTCGCATAAATGAGAGGGGAGCGAGATGTAGCGTAACTTCCCTACCGCTCGTGATTTCATAAAGTAATATGTTTTCGTTTTTAGTTTGTCCCCGTTTGTCATTTATACTCACTGTATCATGTTTGTTTACATCTTTTCGTTATCGACGTTAACCTATTTTTCATTTCATTCCGATGTAAATGCTAGGGATTAGGGATCTGTATTGACAGAATTATCAACATAGTTTGGCTTGGCCTATTCGCGTGGAGATGGCGCTGTCAGTAGCTTTCTCGGTTTAATTAGAACTCGTTTTTCTTACACATTTCTTAATTTGAAAAATTATTGTGGTAAAAAGTTCAGGAACGTTGGATCCATCTGCAAGTGGACTCGTTCTAGTTGATTTCGTGTATTGGAATTGCAAATAAGTTTTCCTGGAACCTTAGCGGTATTTGGAAAGGGAATCAATTTGAACTTTTCTGCCTGGTCTAGGTATGTAATATATCGAGCTAAACTTTAGGCATATTATTTATATTCTTGATTTTATTTTATAGAAACTTAGTCGTATTTTCAACGCAATCTGTCATACAATCGATCAACTGGGAATAAAACCTTTTCAAACCGAATTATTCTGCTTGGTGTACGAACTTATTTTTCCCACCCCACTTCAGATGATCTAAGTTTTGACGCTCTACATACATCAAATTATGATTTGAGTGTATGTTATGATGCTGAGGAGGTGCGAGTTCTGTGAGCTGATAATTGAAGCAGACTTAAAACAATTCCTTTACGATATATGCACCTACCCACCGCAGAATATCATAGAGAAATATCAATGGGAACCACGAAGTTCTAACCCACAACTGAATGAATCATTACATGATGGTGTTTAGAATATTTGGAATGTGTTGTATATGTGATAATCAAATTATGTTTCAATTCATATCCATCTATATATAATTGTTTGATGAATAAAAGGCAGGAAATAATTATTGAATGTTTTAATATCGAATATTTCATGGTGAATTACATGTCAATCTTATTACAATCTAGTCTGAACAGAACCATTAAGAGCATTATAAGATAAAACAGCATCGTGAAGGATTAGTGCAAATACTTTGGTGTTCGCTGGAAACTTCACCTTGCGTGTTTCGAATTCAATTTTGATGTCGACAGTGGATGACTTCATAGCTCCAGGTTGATGGGATGATGAATAGTGGGTTGTTGCGAAAGCTGCCAATATTCATCATCGGTTCACTCATAGCTTTATCATAGTAGCTGCATTGAAAGTTTTCATATGCATAATAAGCTGATTAGTCTAACTTCTTGTCGAAATCCAGATTACAACTCTCATATGGGTATACTTCAGAGTTCAGAGATAGTCGAATATTATTAATATCCACATGTATGAATTTCGTTACATCTTTTGATATATTTTCGGAATGGTCGGTGTTTTGAAATCCGATGATGATGTATCGAGGTCTTTCAAGACTGTTGGTCGTCTTCACGGCCCATATATTTAAGGGTAATTTACCGCTGAATACATTGCTGACAGAATCCAATATATCTTGTTTATTCACATCAAGACCCCATCCTATCGGTAGTAGCGAATTTACATGTGTTTGTTCAAATGATATCATCGTTTTCATTGTGGTAATTATGCCGGGTTTTCGAACAACGACCACTTGCTCTCCACCCGTTTCATAGCGAAATTCGTGGAAGAGGAAGGCGAGGGCGTTATTGAATAGGTAGCACTCACTGCTTCGTGGCATCAGATGGTGTGAACTTCTCTTCGATATATATGCAACTATCTGCAATATCGAGAATGAGATCTTGAAAATTGATTGGAATTCTTATTTCATCTGAATTTTTGTAATATGATGAACCATACAGCTTATATGTATTTTCATGGAGGCTAATGAGGGAATGGTCGAACAGGGGCTCCTCGAACACCTCCAGTTTATCACTTGTGGTAATGGTCGCCATGTTATTACTATTTTTTATATCGCACCTTCAAGCCAATATATTCGAGAAAGCTGAAACTACTAGCGCTTATCCTATATTTTGACCGTTCGGCGGGCATACCTGGAATGAATTGACTTTTGAATTTTCTCTCCTTTGAATGTACATGATCATAGTCTCCACCAAATGCATTACGCTGATTCAACTGCTGCCGCTGCAATCGGTGGATATTGAAGCACAACCCCATTTTTTAGAAACAATTATGGTGAAATCTATAGCTTTATCAATTATTAACATCTGCTCGGCGTTAGGAAATGATAAATACTGAGTTAAAATTTCGTCAACTCCTGCTTTATACTGATTTTTTCACAGATTATCATCGCTCACCATCGTTTTTGCTCAATTGTTTGAATGCTTATCCAGGTTTTTTTTCCCGATTAACCCAATCCGTATTCTCTTTAGGCTCGGCTATATTTTTCGAACGTTTATTTTCCATATCAAAGTTTCCATCGGAAGTCAATTTGAAACCAACTCCAGGTTGTCCTCGCAAAACATTATTTGAAACTGCCTTACTTCTGCGACCAAACTTATCGATGCTTCCTCCACTAATTTTTGTGATACACTTATGACGGTCGTCGATGTTGTGAATCACCATATGAGAAATGATGATATGATTGTTATAGCCTAATCAATTCCAATTTAACTATTATTTTTTCACCATTGAAATTGATTAGATTACCATTATCATCCAATATGCGTAAAGAGATATTGTCGAGGTACTTACGACCGCCAGGCTGGATTGGCATATAAATAATATTTCGCAGTTCCTTGGTGAATTTGTAACCGGGCTCTACATCAATATCAAATTCAAAGATGCTATGGATTTCATCACCATTTGAATATGCTCCAGCTGTGACATTACAATCCACACGAATATTCCTCACCTTATTGATATTTACGTGCAATGTTGATTCATGAGTTCCATCGATGCCAAACACATCGGCTTCGAACCCTCAAAGTTTGGCAATAGTGTTTTCATGTTTGAGATGGAAGAAGTCATATAGCAGTAATATGAGTGATGCAAAACGGCAGGTTGTGAAGGAAATACATAAGCCGGCGCGTCGAAATTTTCCCCGTCGAAAAAATAAAGGGATTTTATGACTTGTGGCAGATGGATCTGATGAAAATGCAACCATATGCTAAAGAAAATAATGGTTATAGGTACATCCTCATAGTAATCAACTGTCATTCAAAGTATATATGGTCAAGACCACTGAGAAATAAAACTGCTGATTCAGTTACTGCAGCTATGGCGAGTGTGTTGAAAGATGCGAAGCATGTCCCAAGGAACTTACAATCTGATCACGGTACCGAGTTTTATAATTCAAAATTTTCATCGCTAATGAGAGAGCACCGTATCAATCATTACTCATCATTCAGCACAAAAAAGGCTGCAATTGCGGAAAGAGACATCAGGACGTTGAAAAGTTGGCTTTATAGACAATTTTCACTTCAAAGCCATTACAGTTGGTTGAATATTCTTCCTAAAATTACCAGTCAATATAACAACAAAGTTCATCGTACCATTGGTATGAAGCCCGCAGACGTAAAACCATCCACAAAAATGACAGTTCATGTAAGATCGAAGAAGCAGCATGGAAAACGTAAAAAAAAAGAATTCAAAATTGGAGATATGGTGCGAATCAGTAAGTTTAAAAATGCATTCGCCAAAGGTTATACAGCAAATTTTACTACTGAACTTTTTGAAGTTGTGAAAACTAATAGTACAGAGCTTATAACTTATGAGCTAGAAGATGTGAATGGAGATCCGATCAAAGGTTGCTTTCATAAAATGGAGTTGAATAAAGCGAGAGATCCCAATACATATTTGGTTGAGCGAGTTTTGAAAAGGAAAGGACGTCGCCTATTTGTGAAGTGTTTGGGATTCTCTGGAGATCATAACTCTTGGATCGATGAAAGTTCATTAGTTTAATTGAAATATTATTGTAGTAAATGGAAAAATAAAGACAATATAATGAAATCGAATTTTTATAATTGAATATTAAAGCAATTTATTTATTCAATATATAATTTCACATGTATTTAATATTGACATTAGCTGTGATGGGAGGCACTGTAACCAATGGAATATATGTCCGAATAGCGTTACCATATATTTCTCGTCTTTTCATCTGATCTTCACTGTTCAAACACCAGCAATTCCGGAAGTGAATGTTCTCATCGGGATGTAAATCACCAACATTTTCACATAATGTCAATCCACTTCTGCATACGGTACATAGATTGTTTCAACAATCTACTTTATAGTTATCACAACGTAGACAACATTAAAGTGGTAACTCACAATTTGCTGCACAGTTCACACAAATATTTCTATAAATTCTCATATTTTCACACACGATTCCTATGGAACATTTGCAGTACTGATGGTGGGGGCATACTTCTGAAGTTGAATTATTTGTCGCCTTCGAAACTTTAATTGGACTCGGAACTTGGGTTGGATTTTTCAATACACATCTACGACACAGACCGGTACATGGATTAATATATGCTTCAGGCCAATAATCTTGACAATTATTACACATTATAACTTGATCGACTTTGATTGGATGACCGCGTACTTTCGGTTTTGAATCCCACTCTTTTGGAGAAGGCATATTAGTATTTACTATTAGATGTCGAAATATTCAAATGATGAATTCAAATGTACTCTCATGAACCTTTCTTTCTCTTATAAACACATAGAGTGAAAAGAGGAGGGGTAGTGTAGTGGTGGGGTAACTAAGTCCACAGGAAAAAAAATATATAGAAATCGACTCACAACTCTAAACTCTACTTACTATTCACTAGTGCTAGCAGTAGCTTTGACGAAACTTATCGAAAAATAAAAAAATGAACGCTAAAAAAATCAATGAAATTTTAATAAGATTGTCTCTCGAAGACGGAAATAATTGGTTTTCTGATGAAGAGGATGAACTTCCCCCCAGCGACATTATTGAAGAAGAGGATGAACTTCCCATCGACGTTATTGAAGAAGAGGATGGCATTATCGGGGGAGAGGATGATATCGTCGAAGGAGGGGACGACATAATCGACATCGTAGATGACATCGACGTAGGAGAAGACGGTGTAGCCATGGTAGATGAGGGTATCGATGTAGAAAAAGATGGTGTAGTCATGGCGACAATGAAAACATTATTATAGGAAGTCGTTGTTTGAATGTCAGTGATACGGTGAAAAATAATTTAGATTTATATTGTGTTACAGACTCCCATGTTTGTATACGAACCATTGACGATACCATCCACATGTTATGTTGGTGCTGTCTTCGGTTTTATTCCCATCGAAATAATAATGGGGTGAGTATCAACATATTGATATCCATTACACTATTTCGATGATGGGGATGACAAAAATTTTTTGCGAAGTTTGTGACAGGCCACGTACGAACTTTCGTCGATTGAATGCTTGCATGATTTGTAACCATGTACCCTCACAATGATTTGTTTCAATGAATATTTTTTATTTTTTTATTGTTTTTGTTTCTTGTTTTTGTTCAACACTAAACCTTTTGATGGCAAAAATCAAATCCTTCTCAAAAAAAATTATTGACACAGATAGTGGATGAACTAAAGTGTATGGTTAGATATCCAACCTGTTACTAGTTGATTTCAAATATATCTTCCAATGATCCGTTTGATGTGAAGAGATAATATAAAGTAAACCACTATAGTAATGCAAGTCTCTAATATCTTCATTGCAATCTTTCATGCTCCATATTGGAATTTGTATTGGACTTCTCTATTTTTTTCCTATAAGCTATAAGTGATAGATATGGGTAATTAGTTTGAAAAGAATATTTTGGATTAGGTTGAACACTGCCCCAAACCACGCAGTATTTCGTGTGCAACAACCAGATTTTGTGCACTCCGAGAAAAATAAAACTAACCCAACTATTTTAATCGTCATCTATAATGATTATGTCAGGATCTGGAGAATCGGGTATCTCAATGATTACTGGGACGTCATCAAATTGATTCTGTTCTCCGACTTGATCATCCAAATGTCGGGGCTGGGTGATTCTTGCCGAACTATCAGAAAAAACTCGTTCATCACCCCAAAGTCGGCATCTGGATCCATTGGGTCATCGAATTGGTCATACTCATCAGCTTCATATTCAAAATAACGTCGTTCTTCATTTAAATCAATGGTGATATCTGAATACCCATTGAAGTCATCGTCCGGATACGTTGAAGTGATATTTTGCACTTGGATATCTCCATAGGACGAACCTTCGGGAGAATAGAAATGAGGCTAACTTGAGGAATCAGCTTCTTGCACAAATGGAGTTACTCGATTCATGATGAGTGAACAAGTCTATCAGTTATTGGGAATGCAACCTTCAATATGATTTGTAGAAGGCGGGAGAGTGGAAGGGGTGATGGAGGGGATAGAAAGATCCGTTAAATGAATCATAATATGAGGGATGAAAATGAAAAAACAGATGTGGTCCGCTTCGCTCTGCTCCGCTTAAAAAATTTTTTGACCCGTGAATTGAAATAATTCGCGATCGCCGTTGGAATTATTCTGCGGATTCGCAAATTCATCCGCGGATAATTTTAATTCGCGGTCGCGAATTGATTTGATTCGTGAGTCGGTACATTTTTTTGACCCTGGTCAACCGCACAGTTAACAATACCTTAGGAATTGAGGATATGTGGTTTATCCCCAGATATCATACATCACATATATATGAAGAAAAACATCACATATTTATGAAATAAAATACACTATTTTCTCTATGGATTATCATCAATTGGTTCTCTTTGCAATCCGCTCAGAGGAAAAATTTCACCTAAACTAACCTAACCTAACCAACTGTATGCAATCATTCATATTCACATTCACTTATTCGAACACACTAAATGATAGTTACTTCCATTATTTATCTATTCTTTCCTGTTTTTTTTTATTCGCCAGCTGCCACACCCTTATAAACGACAACCATAAGAAGTCGCAACTTGTGTGAGCTAATGACTAATGATGTAACGTCTATTTGTTGAACCACTCTAATGGATAATTTCTTTCATTATTTATATATGGAAACGTCATATTCGAATTGAATGATGCTGAGGGATGAGACAAGGTTTTCAGCTTCTTTATTATTAATCAAACTCATTAGTCTTACCATACAAAGTTTATTTCTCCTAGATAAAATCACCTCTATTATTATTTTTTATCGTTTTGACATTTCGATCTTATTTTGAACTAACTCATATTGCAAATAAATACTTAAATAAATTGTACTATTTCTGTGAATAATTTCTACATGCTAAATAGGGCTAGAACTTGACTAGATTGAAGGAATGAATACTGTCCCAACCTCGCATATTCTGTGTGCAACAACAAAAGTACACATGCACTCCTTTCAATTCCTTGTTTATTTTCTGTTTAATTTCATCATGAAAAAAATTACAACTATGAAATTAACATGCAAAAAATATTTTATAAACAACTTAAATATATTTTAAAATTAACATGTACTGCATATATACATATATTTACAAATCCGCCGGCAATCATGTACTTCCATCGCCGTACCCGAGGCTCGTACTTCTCAATGTAAGCCACTAGCTTGCCTTCAAGTTGATCTTCTTTGCGAAGATCCGCTTCGATGCGAGACAGCTGCTTATCTAATTCCCGCTTCTGAGCCTGAATGCCTTCAATTTTAGCACTCATGGCTCTGTGGCGGGGATCGCACTCACCTCGGCGCTGTTGCTTCTTGCTCAATTCATCCATCACAGATCGCATTGATGAGAAAGAATCAACAACTTTCCGGTCCTGACATGTGCTCTGTGACAGAGGAACTTCCGCAGCGACCCCTCGAGTGGGCGAAGGAATGTTTTCCTCAGAAAGGGCTGGTGAGGTTGATCTCCCATTCTGATGTGGTAAAGGAGACGGACTAGCTTCCCGGTGGACATCTACAACCACTTGCACCTGGTGGACGGGTGCTGCAGGGGAGGATGATCCAGCTTTTGATACTTCCGAAGAACGGGTCAAGCTCTAATGGCCGTGTTCCTTTCACATCTTTTTCTGAAGACGCTCAGTTTATCGTCCTTCCTCCTGATTGCTGGCTTCGACTTCGCGGATGGTGGTTTCGTCTTCTTGGAACTCCGCTCTTCAGAATTCAACAATTTGTTGTTGGCCCGTATCCGCTTCTTCGGGTTTTCAAACTCATCCTCGGAGTCGATCTGGGATAACACACCAGGTAGCTGTGCCAACATCACATCTTCCACATCCGATAATTCCAGAAGATCTGGCAGTCTCCAACGACCCTTCCAAACTCTGAGACGTCGATACCGCCTCGATGGATAGGTCCATCATCGATTACGCTTCCTGATCTGGGTTGAAATCACGGACCAGGGACTTGACGTTGGAAGTCGTCGTCGTCGGAGCCATCGTTGCCATCTATATATATATATATATATATATGTATATATATATTTGTTCATTGCATATTGGTGAGCCCGGTATATGAACGGGGCGTTGGTCCACCCAGCACTTCCCGAATATATTTAGGTATATACTTTCGGAATACTCTTCAGTGGTATGATTTTATTAATAGGCCCATCAGAGGGGTAGATTTTTTCTGAAAATAAAAATTTTACATATCCTTTAAACCTTTGTCAGCCCCATGCTGTTGGTCAGCCCATAGTTATACAAATCGCTATATGAAGAGCATCTTGGTCAGCCCTACAATGCTGCCACATCGAAGGGCTGACCAGGAACGCGATCCATTTCAGTGTATCATTGGATTTCATCGAGAGGGTATCAAGTGTTTTTAAAATCCTGGCAAATCCAGTTTTTCAGAGGTAAACTATGTGTTAGTTTACCGGAAAAAATATATTAGGGAAAGAAAAAGATGCCGTTACTATTGACTATTTATGTTTCATATTTCTGTATTATGTATGATTGATTACTTGTTTATTTTGTGGTAATTCATGATCACTTTAATGAAATGAATAAAAACACTTTTGTCTAAGTACCACTAGTTGATTTTATGTATACGACCAGTTTCGGGTTTGACCCCGCATTATTAAGTATTTTTTCAATACTTCAAATCAAATCAAAAATCTTTATTTCCGTAGACCTAGGGACGGCATGGAAAAAGTCACATAACTCAGTACAATTACAATGAGGTCACAATCATAAAACAACATAATTATATGATATATTACCAGACCAGACCATAAAAGGGGTACAAAAATTAAAATTTAAAATTCCAAATCAGACTGAAAAAATTCATCAAGCGAATAAAATACCTTTTCACATAATACTTTCCGAACTTTTTGTTTAGAGAGCTTTACACTAGTTATTTTTTAATGGATATTGGGAGCTTGTTGTACAGTTTTTTTGACATGATATGAGGTCCATTAGTCGCCTTGGCTAACTTATGACTAGGAATTAAAATGTTATAGTTTTTTCTCAGGATGAAGCCCGAAAGAAGATATGTATCATCTCTGTTCTAAAACTTGGAGCAATTTGATTTAACGTAGATTACGCAATTAAAAATATACATGCAAGTAACAGTTAATATATTCAACTTTGCAAATAGTGGTTTACAGGAATCGAGTTTTTTTTTTAAACAAATTGTTCAAATATTTTTTTCTGGAAAATTAATAAGACACTGATTCTATTGCAGTTGCCAAAACAAATAATACAGTAATTGAGGGCAGAGTAAATATATGCATAATAGTAACTTTTAAGAATTTCAATAGACACAAAATTACGTAGATTCCATATAACGAAACAATGTGTCGCTAATTTCTTCAGTATGAAATCAACATGATGATTCCAATTGAGTTGGGAATCAATAAAAACTCCTAAACATTTTTTATAGTTTACCTGTTCAATATTTTTAATCTCAGACCTAACCAATACACTACAATCAGTTTCCTGAATTGTAAAGAAAATGGTGTTGGTTTTAAGATTATTTAGAATCAAGCCATTCTTAGAACAATAATTTTGCATGTTAAATACAGCATCATTTGCTCTTACTGACAATGCTTCACATTCCGAACCACTGACAGTAAAAGATGTGTCATCAGCAAATTGTATAGAGCACTGTGGATGATTAATTTTTGAAAGGTCATTAACAAATGAAATAAATAGTGTAGGCCCCAAAACACTACCTTGGGGCACACCTGTAACAACGTTTCGAAATTCAGAGAAAAATGACCCAGTCTGAAACCTAACTTCAACAACCTGTGTACGACCAGTTGAATAGGTTTCAATCCATTTCAGACTTGGACCACGAACGCCCATGCCAAACAGTTCATCAAGAAGAAGAAGACCATGATGACTGATATCAAACGCTCGTGTCAAGTCGAAAAGAACACTAAGTGATTTTTCATCGTTGTCGAAGTTTGATAATACATGATTATGTAGAGAAAGGATGGCATCCTGGGTTGACAAGCCCACTTGAAACCCATATTGGTTGTCAGATACGATATTGTATTTATTTAAAAAGGACACAAGTTTTGATATGATTCTTCAAATATTTTCGAAAATGGAGATAGTAAAGCAATACCTCTGTAGTTCGACATTACATGCTTATCGCTTTTTTTATAGACTGGGACGACCATTGCTTGCTTAAGTCGGGAAGGAAAAATACCTTCAGAGAAAGATAAATTGATTAGATAAATCAGAGGTTCCATTATTTTCAAAGCAGCCTTCATTAAAACATTGCCTGGCAATTCATCAACCCCACTGGAATTTTTCGAACATGCGAATTTAATTATTTCCACGAGTTCAGTTTCATCTATTGGATAGAGAAAAAGACTCTCAGTTTTTACACAACGATTTTCAATGCCACCAGGTGCAGTATTTTTTACTAATGACTCCACTGAATCGACAAAATAACTACTAAATGCTTGAGATATACCGGGACCATCGTCAACAAGTACACCATCGCCAATGTCTTAGATGAATCGTTTATAATAGTATTTTTCCTGATGATAGACCAGGCAGCTTCAGATTATGTTGAGCCTTGAGGAATTGATTATTAAAGTATTGACTTTTTGAGAGCACAACTTTTTGTCTATGATTTTTTAAGAGTTGCTTATATTGACCCAATAAATGTACATTGGTTTGGCTCTTGTTCAAATTATAAATATCTCTGAGTAATATACCTTCTTCAACGATATCCTTAGTAACCCATGGTTTGTGTCTACTTGAATTTTGATTTTGTTTAATTTTTTGAAACTGTTTAGGAAAGGATATATCAAAAGCTTGAAGAAAAACATCATGAAAATGGGAAAATTTAGTATCGAAGTCAAATTCAGTGAAGTATAGAAAATTGCACTTTTCATCCGATAATAAATTTATGAAATGGAGGATATTATGATCATTAAAATTTCTCTTCAAAAAATAATGGTATATATCAGCGGCGACGAAATTTATAGGTAAGGTAATACTTGGTAATGGGGTCAAACCCGAAAACGGTCATATAAATAAAATCAAATATAGGTAATTAGACAAAAGTGTTTTTATTCATTTCATTAAAGTTTCAGTATTCCTACGAAATCTGCAATTGTTTGACACGCGTTAACTATTTTGGCGCGAAACTCTTTGAGAACCGTTAAGATCTTTGCAATGGTCCTAATGCTATTTTGTTAATTGGCTTGCCAATATTTTGGTATACTTAGAGAATAATTAGAGAATATATAGGTATATGACGATTACAAATAAATATCATAGAATCTACTTAATATTAAGTAATTCACTGTTTTCCAATTCCTAACTCAAATGAAATATTATTTTCCTGTGTTTCCATTTTAGTTCCAAATTTGGTATATCGATTTGATGTGAATGTGTGTAGAAAGTAGCAAGTATTAGAATAAATATGATACTTCACGGAAGCTCATCAATTTTTTTTTATCAAATAGACGTTACAGTTTGTTCAGGACTGTTGTATTAAATATTCATTATGCATGTATTTCTTCAAGCATTACGATATCCATTTATCACTAGTGAATAATGAAATCATTACAGAAAAGCAAGTAGGCAAGTTCGTTGAATATGTCAATTCCATCCACCCGTCAATGAAATTTACCACTGAGAGGAAGGTAAATAATTCATTAAATTACCTTGACTCAACCATTACAAAAAATAACAATGAACATGAATTTGCAATTTTCCACAAACCATTTTACACGGACATTATCATACATAATTCCTCTACTCACTCTTACCAGCATAAAGTTGCTGCATTCAATAATATTCTTCATAGACTATTGAATAATTTCCAGAGAGAGCTGAGTTTGATCAAACAAATCAAACAAAAACTACAAAAGCCAGCCATGGACCATATCTACCCAATTCAACATGCGATAACGTCAGTTATGAGACATTGTCATTTTTGGCTGAACCAACTAATAATATTTTTTTAAGAAAGACTGCGTAAACTTAGCTCACAGAAATAGTAATAGTCCGAATAATAGTGTAAGTGCATTTATTAAAAACAATAAAGACAAAACTTCGGTATCGGATAGATCAGGAGTATATCAGCTGAGTTGTGGCTCTTGCCCACAACTGTATAATGGCCAAACAGGGAGATTATTTTCCAAAGAATTAGAAGCTTAGATGTAATTTTGTGAATAGAAAGACCAATTTCACATTTGCAAACCACCTTCTAGCAGAAGTACATGAGTTCAGTCATGAATATGACATGTTATATTTAGAAAAGAAGAGTATCAATCGAAAATTTCAATTTTGTCTCCAGAAATAGATTTTTGTCGTTTCTATCTCGTTTTTTCCGTCAAAAAACCCAGAATTTCAATCGAATTTAGTATTTTTTGTTTATCAATCAAAAATTTCAATTTTGTCTTCAGAAATGGATTTTTGTCGTTTCTATCTCGTTTTTTGGTCAAAAAACCCAGAATTTCAACCGAATTTAGTATTTTTTCGATTATCAATCAAAAATTTCAATTTTGTCTCCAGAAATAGATTTTTGTCGTTTCTATCTCGTTTTTTTCGTCAAAAAACCCAGAATTTCAATCGAATTTAGTATTTTTTTGGTTATCAATCGAAAATTTCAATTTTGTCTCCAGAAATAGATTTTTGTCGTTTCTATCTCGTTTTTTCGTCAAAAAACCCAGAATTTCAATCGAATTTAGTATTTTTTTGGTAATCGATCGAAAATTTCAATTTTGTCTTTAGAAATAAATTTTTGTCGTTTCTATCTCGTTTTCTCGTCAAAAAACCCAGAATTTCAATCGAATTTAGTATTTTTTGGTTATCAATCGAAAATTTCAATTTTGTCACTAGAAATGGATTTTTGTCGTTTCTATCTCGTTTTTTGGTCAAAAAACCCAGAATTTCAACCGAATTTAGTATTTTTTTCGATTATCAATCAAAAATTTCAATTTTGTCTCCAGAAATAGATTTTTGTCGTTTCAATCTCGTTTTTTGGTCAAAAAACCCAGAATTTCAATCGAATTTAGAATTTTTTCGATTATCAATCAAAAATTTCAATTTTGTCTTCAGAAATAGATATTTGTCGTTTCTATCTCGTTTTTCGTCAAAAAACCCAGAATTTCAATCGAATTTAGTATTTTTTTGGTTATCAATGAAAAATTTCAATTTTGTCTCCAGAAATAGATTTTTGTCGTTTCTATCTCGTTTTTTTCGTCGTCAAACCCAGAATTTCAACCGAATTTAGTATTTTTTGGTTATCAATCAAAAATTTCAATTTTGTCTTCAGAAATAGATTTTTGTCGTTTCTATCTCGTTTTTCGTCGTAAAACCCAGAATTTCAATCGAATTTATTATTTTTTGTTATCAATCGAAAATTTAAATTTTGTCACTAGAAATGGATTTTTGTCGTTTCTATCTCGTTTTTTGGTCAAAAAACCCAAAACTTCAACCGAATTTAGTATTTTTCGATTATCAATCAAAAATTTCAATTTTGTCTCCAGAAATAGATTTTTGTCGTTTCAATCTCGTTTTTTGGTCAAAAAACCCAGAATTTCAATCGAATTTAGAATTTTTTCGATTATCAATCAAAAATTTCAATTTTGTCTTCAGAAATAGATATTTGTCGTTTCTATCTTGTTTTTTCGTCAAAAAACCCAGAATTTCAATCGAATTTAGTATTTTTTTGGTTATCAATCGAAAATTTCAATTTTGTCTCCAGAAATAGATTTTTGTCGTTTCTATCTCGTTTTTTCGTCGTAAAACCCAGAATTTCAATCGAATTTTGTATTTTTTCGATTATCAATCAAAAATTTCAATTTTGTCTTCAGAAATAGATTTTTGTTGTTTCTATCTCGTTTTTTCATCGTAAAACCCAGAATTTCAACCGAATTCAGTATTTTTTCGATTATCAATAAAAAATTTCAATTTTGTCTTCAGATATGGATTTTTGTCGTTTCTATCTCGTTGTCTCGTCAAAAAACCCAGAATTTCAATCGAATTTAGTATTTTTTGGTTATCAATCAAAAATTTCAATTTTGCCTTTAGAAATAGATTTTTGTCGTTTCTATCTCGTTTTTTGGTCAATAAACCCAGAATTTCAATCGAATTTAGTATTTTTTGGTTATCAATCGAAAATTTAAATTTTGTCGTTAGAAATGGATTTTTGTCGTTTCTATCTCGTTTTTTGTCAAAAAACCCAGAATTTCAACCGAATTTAGTATTTTTTCGATTATCAATCAAAATTTCAATTTGGTCTTCAGAAATGGATTTTTGTCGTTTCTATCTCGTTTTTTGGTCAAAAAACCCAGAATTTCAACCGAATTTAGTATTTTTTCGATTATCAATCAAAAATTTCAATTTTGTCTCCAGAAATAGATTTTTGTCGTTTCTATCTCGTTTTTTCGTCAAAAAACCCAGAATATCAATCGAATTCAGTATTTTTTTGGTAATCAATCGAAAATTTCAATTTTGCCTTTAGAAATAGATTTTTGTCGTTTCTATCTCGTTTTCTCGTCAAAAAACCCAGAATTTCAATCGAATTTAGTATTTTTTGGTTATCAATCGAAAATTTCAATTTTGTCACTAGAAATGGATTTTTGTCGTTTCTATCTCGTTTTTTTCGTCAAAAAACCCAGAATTTCAATCGAATTTAGTATTTTTTGGTTATCAATCAAAAATTTCAATTTTGTCTTCAGAAATAGATTTTTGTCGTGTCTATCTCGTTTTTTCGTCGTAAAAACCAGAATTTCAATCGAATTTAGTATTTTTTGGTTATCAATCGAAAATTTAAATTTTGTCACTAGAAATGGATTTTTGTCGTTTCTATCTCGTTTTTTGGTCAAAAAACCCAGAATTTCAATCGAATTTAGAATTTTTTCGATTATCAATCAAAAATTTCAATTTTGTCTTCAGAAATAGATTTTGTCGTTTCTATCTCGTTTTTTTCGTCAAAAAACCCAGAATTTCAATCGAATTTAGTATTTTTTTGGTTATCAATCGAAAATTTCAATTTTGTCTCCAGAAATAGATTTTTGTCGTTTCTATCTCGTTTTTTCGTCGTCAAAACCAGAATTTCAACCGAATTTAGTATTTTTTAGTTATCAATCAAAAATTTCAATTTTATCTTCAGAAATAGATTTTTGTCGTTTCTATCTCGTTTTTTCGTCGTAAAACCCAGAATTTCAATCGAATTTAGTATTTTTTGTTATCAATCGAAAATTTAAATTTTGTCACTAGAAATGGATTTTTGTCGTTTCTATCTCGTTTTTTGGTCAAAAAACCCAAAATTTCAACCGAATTTAGTATTTTTTCGATTATCAATCAAAAATTTCAATTTTGTCTCCAGAAATAGATTTTTGTCGTTTCAATCTCGTTTTTTGGTCAAAAAACCCAGAATTTCAATCGAATTTAGAATTTTTCGATTATCAATCAAAAATTTCAATTTTGTCTTCAGAAATAGATATTTGTCGTTTCTATCTCGTTTTTTCGTCAAAAAACCCAGAATTTCAATCGAATTTAGTATTTTTTTGGTTATCAATCGAAAATTTCAATTTTGTCTCCAGAAATAGATTTTTGTCGTTCTATCTCGTTTTTTCGTCGTAAAACCCAGAATTTCAATAGAATTTAGTATTTTTTGGTTATCAATCGAAAATTTAAATTTTGTCACTAGAAATGGATTTTTGTCGTTTCTATCTCGATTTTTGGTCAAAAAACCCAGAATTTCAATCGAATTTAGTATTTTTTTGTTATCAATCGAAAATTTCAATTTTGTCTCCAGAAATAGATTTTTGTCGTTTCTATCTCGTTTTTTTTTTCGTCGTAAAACCCAGAATTTCAATAGAATTTAGTATTTTTTGGTTATCAAGCGAAAATTTAAATTTTGTCACTAGAAATGGATTTTTGTCGTTTCTATTTCGTTTTTTGGTCAAAAAACCCAGAATTTCAACCGAATTTAGTATTTTTTCGATTATTAATCAAAAATTTCAATTTTGTCCTCCAGAAATAGATTTTTGTCGTTTCTATCTCGTTTTTTCGTCAAAAAACCCAGAATTTCAATCGAATTTAGTATTTTTTTCGATTTACAATCAAAAATTTCAATTTTGTCTTTAGAAATAGATTTTTGTCGTTTCTATCTCGTTTTCTCGTCAAAAAACCCAGAATTTCAATCGAATTTAGTATTTTTTGTTATCAATCAAAAATTTCAATTTTGTTTTCAGAAATAGATTTTTGTCGTTTCTATCTCGTTTTTTCGTCGTAAAACCCAGAATTTCAATCGAATTTAGTATTTTTTGGTTATCAATCGAATATTTCAATTTTGTCACTAGAAATGGGTTTTTGTCGTTTCTATTTCGTTTTTTGTCAAAAAACCCAGAATTACAATCGAATTTAGTATTTTTTCGATTATCAATCAAAATTTCAATTTTTCTCCAGAAATAATTTTTGTCGTTTCTATCTCGTTTTTTTCGTCGTAAAACCCAGAATTTCAACCGAATTTAGTATTTTTTTCGATTATCAATCAAAAATTTCAATTTTGTCTTCAGAAATAGATTTTTGTTGTTTCTATCTCCTTTTTTTTCGTCGTAAAACCCAGAATTTCAATCGGATTTTGTATTTTTTCGATTTTCAAACAAAAATTTCAATTTTGTCCTCAGAAATAGATTTTTGTTGTTTCTATCTCGTTTTTTCATCGTAAAAACCCAGAATTTCAACCGAATTTAGTATTTTTTCGATTATCAATCAAAAATTTCAATTTTGTCTTCAGAAATAGATTTTTGTCGTTTCTATCTCGTTTTTTCGTCAAAAACCCAGAATTTCAATCGAATTTAGTATTTTTTTGGTTATCAATCGAAAATTTCAATTTTGTCTCCAGAAATAGATTTTGTCGTTTCTATCTCGTTTTCTCGTCAAAAAACCCAGAATTTCAATCGAATTTATTATTTTTTTGGTTATCAATCAAAAATTTAAATTTTGTCTTCAAATAGATTTTTGTCGTTTCTATCTCGTTTTTTCGTCAAAAAACCCAGAATTTCAATCGAATTTAGTATTTTTTTGGTTATCAATCAAAAATTTCAATTTTGCCTTTAGAAATAGATTTTTGTCGTTTCTATCTCGTTTTTTGTAAAAAAAAACCCAGAATTTCAATCGAATTTAGTATTTTTTGGTTATCAATCGAAAATTTAAATTTTGTCATAGAAATGGATTTTTGTCGTTTCTATCTCGTTTTTTGGTCAAAAAACCCAGAATTTCAACCGAATTTAGTATTTTTTTTTCGATTATCAATCAAAAATTTCAATTTTGTCTCCAGAAATAAATTTGTCGTTTCTATCTCGTTTTTTGGTCAAAAAACCCAGAATTTCAATCGAATTTAGTATTTTTTGGTTATCAATCGAAAATTTAAATTTTGTCATAGAAATGGATTTTTGTCGTTTCTATCTCGTTTTTTGGTCAAAAAACCCAGAATTTCAACCGAATTTAGTATTTTTTCGATTATCAATCAAAAATTTCAATTTTGTCTCCAGAAATAGATTTTTTGTCGTTTCTCTATCTCGTTTTTTTCGTCAAAAAACCCAGAATTTCAATCGAATTTAGTATTTTTTTGGTTATCAATCGAAAATTTCAATTTTGTCTCCAGAAATAGATTTTTGTCGTTTCTATCTCGTTTTTTTTCGTCAAAAAACCCAGAATTTCAATCGAATTCAGTATTTTTTGGTAATCAATCGAAAATTTCAATTTTGCCTTTAGAAATAGATTTTTGTCGTTTCTATCTCGTTTTCCTCGTCAAAAACCCAGAATTTCAATCGAATTTAGTATTTTTAGTTATCGATCGAAAATTCAATTTTGTCTTTAGAAATAGATTTTTGTCGTTTCTATCTCGTTTTCTCGTCAAAAAACCCAGAATTTCAATCGAATTTAGTATTTTTTGGTTAACAATCAAAAATTTCAATTTTGTTTTCAGAAATAGATTTTTGTCGTTTCTATCTCGTTTTTTCGTCGTAAAACCCAGAATTTCAATCGAATTTAGTATTTTTTGGTTATCAATCGAATATTTCAATTTTGTCACTAGAAATGGATTTTTGTCGTTTCTATTTCGTTTTTTGGTCAAAAAACCCAGAATTACAATCGAATTTAGTATTTTTTCGATTATCAATCAAAAATTTCAATTTTTCTCCAGAAATAAATTTTTGTCGTTTCTATCTCGTTTTTTCGTCGTAAAACCCAGAATTTCAACCGAATTTAGTATTTTTTCGATTATCAATCAAAAATTTCAATTTTGTCTTCAGAAATAGATTTTTGTTGTTTCTATCTCCTTTTTTCGTCGTAAAACCCAGAATTTCAATCGAATTTTGTATTTTTTTCGATTTTCAAACAAAAATTTCAATTTTGTCTTCAGAAATAGATTTTTGTTGTTTCTATCTCGTTTTTTCATCGTAAAACCCAGAATTTCAACCGAATTTAGTATTTTTTCGATTATCAATCAAAAATTTCAATTTGTCTTCAGAAATAGATTTTTGTCGTTTCTATCTCGTTTTTCTCGTCAAAAAACCCAGAATTTCAATCGAATTTAGTATTTTTTTGGTTATCAATCGAAAATTTCAATTTTGTCTCCAGAAATAGATTTTTGTCGTTTCTATCTCGTTTTCTCGTCAAAAACCCAGAATTTCAATCGAAATTAGTATTTTTTTGGTTATCAATCAAAAATTTAAATTTTGTCTTCAGAAATAGATTTTTGTCGTTTCTATCTCGTTTTTTTCGTCAAAAAACCCAGAATTTCAATCGAATTTAGTATTTTTTTGTTATCAATCAAAAATTTCAATTTTGCCTTTAGAAATAGATTTTTGTCGTTTCTATCTCGTTTTTTGGTAAAAAAACCCAGAATTTCAATCGAATTTAGTATTTTTTGGTTATCAATCGAAAATTTAAATTTTGTCATTAGAAATGGATTTTTGTCGTTTCTATCTCGTTTTTTGGTCAAAAAACCCAGAATTTCAACCGAATTTAGTATTTTTTCGATTATCAATCGAAAATTTCAATTTTGTCTCCAGAAATAAATTTTTGTCGTTTCTATCTCGTTTTTTGGTCAAAAAACCCAGAATTTCAATCGAATTTAGTATTTTTTGGTTATCAATCGAAAATTTAAATTTTGTCATTAGAAATGATTTTTGTCGTTTCTATCTCGTTTTTTGGTCAAAAAACCCAGAATTTCAACCGAATTTAGTATTTTTTCGATTATCAATCAAAATTTCAATTTTGTCTCCAGAAATAGATTTTTGTCGTTTCTATCTCGTTTTTTCGTCAAAAAACCCAGAATTTCAATCGAATTTAGTATTTTTTTGGTTATCAATCGAAAATTTCAATTTTGTCTCCAGAAATAGATTTTTGTCGTTTCTATCTCGTTTTTTCGTCAAAAAACCCAGAATTTCAATCGAGTTCAGTATTTTTTGGTTATCAATCGAAAATTTCAATTTTGCCTTTAGAAATAGATTTTTGTCGTTTCTATCTCGTTTTCTCGTCAAAAAACCCAGAATTTCAATCGAATTTAGTATTTTTAGGTTATCGATCGAAAATTTCAATTTTGTCACTAGAAATGATTTTTGTCGTTTCTATCTCGTTTTCTCGTCAAAAAACCCAGAATTTCAATCGATTTTAGTATTTTTTTTGGTTATCAATCGAAAATTTCAATTTTGTCTCCAGAAATAGATTTTTGTCGTTTCTATCTCGTTTTTTCCGTCAAAAAACCCAGAATTTCAATCGAATTTAGTATTTTTTGTTTATCAATAAAAAATTTCAATTTTTGTCTTCAGAAATAGATTTTTGTCGTTTCTATCTCGTTTTTTCGTCAAAAAACCCAGAATATCAATCGAATTTAGTATTTTTTTGGTTATCAATCGAAAATTTCAATTTTGCCTTTAGAAATAGATTTTTGTCTTTTCTATCTCGTTTTTCCCGTCAAAAAACCCAGAATTACAACCGAATTTAGTATTTTTTGGTTATCAAGCGAAAATTTAAATTTTGTCACTAGAAATGGATTTTTGTCGTTTCTATTTCGTTTTTTGGTCAAAAAACCCAGAATTTCAACCGAATTTAGTATTTTTTCGATTATTAATCAAAAATTTCAATTTTGTCTCCAGAAATAGATTTTTGTCGTTTCTATCTCGTTTTTTCGTCAAAAAACCCAGAATTTCAATCGAATTTAGTATTTTTTTCGATTTACAATCAAAAATTTCAATTTTGTCTTTAGAAATAGATTTTTGTCGTTTCTATCTCGTTTTCTTCGTCAAAAAACCCAGAATTTCAATCGAATTTAGTATTTTTTTGGTTATCAATCAAAATTTCCATATTGTCACTAGAAATGGATTTTTGTCGTTTCTATCTCGATTTTTCGTCAAAAAACCCAGAATTTCAATCGAATTTAGTATTTTTGGTTATCAATCAAAAATTTCAATTTTGTCTTCAGAAATAGATTTTTGTCGTTTCTATCTCGTTTTTTCGTCGTAAAACCCAGAATTTCAATCGAATTTAGTATTTTTTGGTTATCAATCGAAAATTTCAATTTTGTCACTAGAAATGGATTTTTGTCGTTTCTATCTCGTTTTTTTGTCAAAAAACCCAGAATTACAATCGAATTTAGTATTTTTTTCGATTATCAATCAAAAATTTCAATTTTTCTCCAGAAATAGATTTTTGTCGTTTCTATCTCGTTTTTTCGTCGTAAAACCCAGAATTTCAACCGAATTTAGTATTTTTTCGATTATCAATCAAAAATTTCAATTTTGTCTTCAGAAATAGATTTTTGTTGTTTCTATCTCCTTTTTTCGTCGTAAAACCCAGAATTTCAATCGAATTTTGTATTTTTTCGATTTTCAAACAAAAATTTCAATTTTGTCTTCAGAAATAGATTTTTGTTGTTTCTATCTCGTTTTTTCATCGTAAAACCCAGAATTTCAACGGAATTTAGTATTTTTTTCGATTATCAATCAAAATTTCAATTTTGTCTCAGAAATAGATTTTGTCGTTTCTATCTCGTTTTCTTGTCAAAAAACCCAGAATTTCAATCGAATTTAGTATTTTTTTGGTTATCAATCGAAAATTTCAATTTTGTCTCCAGAAATAGATTTTTGTCGTTTCTATCTCGTTTTTTTTTCGTCAAAAAACCCAGAATTTCAATCGAATTTAGTATTTTTGGTTATCAATCAAAAATTTCAGTTTTGTCTTCAGAAATAGATTTTTGTCGTTTCTATCTCGTTTTTTTCGTCAAAAAACCCAGAAATTCAATCGAATTTAGTATTTTTTTGGTTATCAATCAAAAATTTCAATTTTGCCTTTAGAAATAGATTTTTGTCGTTTCTATCTCGTTTTTTTGGTCAAAAAACCCAGAATTTCAACCGAATTTAGTATTTTTTCGATTATCAATCAAAAATTTCAATTTTGTCTCCAGAAATAAATTTTTGTCGTTTCTATCTCGTTTTTTGGTCAAAAAACCCAGAATTTCAATCGAATTTAGTATTTTTTGGTTATCAATCGAAAATTTAAATTTTGTCATTAGAAATGGATTTTTGTCGTTTCTATCTCGTTTTTTGGTCAAAAAAACCCAGAATTTCAACCGAATTTAGTATTTTTTCGATTATCAATCAAAAATTTCAATTTGTCTCCAGAAATAGATTTTTGTCGTTTCTATCTCGTTTTTTCCGTCAAAAAACCCAGAATTTCAATCGAATTTAGTATTTTTTGTTTATCAATCAAAATTTCAATTTTGTCTTCAGAAATAGATTTTTGTCGTTTCTATCTCGTTTTTTCGTCAAAAAACCCAGAATTTCAATCGAATTTAGTATTTTTTTGGTTATCAATCGAAAATTTCAATTTCCTTTAGAAATAGATTTTTGTCGTTTCTATCTCGTTTTCCCGTCAAAAAACCCAGAATTTCAATCGAATTTAGTATTTTTTGGTTATCAATCGAAAATTTAAATTTTGTCACTAGAAATGGATTTTTGTCGTTTCTATTTCGTTTTTTGGTCAAAAAACCCAGAATTTCAATCGAATTTAGTATTTTTTCGATTATCAATCAAAAATTTCAATTTTGTCACTAGAAATAGATTTTTGTCGTTTCTATCTCGTTTTTTCGTCAAAAACCCAGAATTTCAATCGAATTTAGTATTTTTTCGATTTAACAATCAAAAATTTCAATTTTGTCTTAGAAATAGATTTTTGTCGTTCTATCTCGTTTTCGTCGTCAAAAACCCAGAATTTCAATCGAATTTAGTATTTTTTGGTTATCAATCGAAAATTTCAATTTTGTCACTAGAAATGGATTTTTGTCGTTTCTATCTCGATTTTTTCGTCAAAAAACCCAGAATTTCAATCGAATTTAGTATTTTTTTGGTTATCAATCAAAAATTTCAATTTTGTCTTCAAAATAGATTTTTGTCGTTTCTATCTCGTTTTTTCGTCGTAAAACCCAGAATTTCAATCGAATTTAGTATTTTTTGGTTATCAATCGAAAATTTCAATTTTGTCACTAGAAATGGATTTTTGTCGTTTCTATCTCGTTTTTTTGTCAAAAAACCCAGAATTTCAATCGAATTTAGTATTTTTTTCGTTATCAATCAAAAATTTCAATTTTCTCCAGAAATAGATTTTTGTCGTTTCTATCTCGTTTTTTTCGTCGTAAAACCCAGAATTTCAACCGAATTTAGTATTTTTTCGATTATCAATCAAAAATTTCAATTTTGTCTTCAGAAATAGATTTTTGTCGTTTCTATCTCCTTTTTTCGTCGTAAAACCCAGAATTCCAATCGATTTTGTATTTTTTTGGATTTTCAATCAAAAATTTCAATTTTGTCTTCAGAAATAGATTTTTTTGTTTCTATCTCGTTTTTTTCATCGTAAAACCCAGAATTTCAACGAATTTAGTATTTTTCGATTATCAATCAAAAATTTCAATTTTGTCTTCAGAAATAGATTTTTGTCGTTTCTATCTCGTTTTCTTGTCAAAAAACCCAGAATTTCAATCGAATTTAGTATTTTTTTGGTTATCAATCGAAAATTTTAATTTTGTCTCCAGAAATAGATTTTTGTCGTTTCTATCTCGTTTTTTCGTCAAAAACCCAGAATTTCAATCGAATTTAGTATTTTTTGATTATCAATCAAAAATTTCAATTTTGTCTTCAGAAATAGATTTTTGTCGTTTCTATCTCGTTTTTATCGTCAAAAAACCCAGAATTTCAATCGAATTTAGTATTTTTTTGGTTATCAATCAAAAATTTCAATTTTGTCTTTAGAAATAGATTTTTGTCGTTTCTATCTCGTTTTTTGGTCAAAAAACCCAGAATTTCAATCGAATTTAGTATTTTTTGGTTATCAATCGAAAATTTAAATTTTGTCATTAGAAATGGATTTTTGTCGTTTCTATCTCGATTTTTGGTCAAAGAACCCAGAATTTCAACCGAATTTAGTATTTTTTCGATTATCATTCAAAAATTTCAATTTTGTCTCCAGAAATAGATTTTTGTCGTTTCTATCTCGTTTTTGGTCAAAAAACCCAGAATTTCAACGAATTTATAGTATTTTTCGATTATCAATCAAAAATTTCAATTTTGTCTCCAGAAATAGATTTTTTGTCGTTTCTATCTCGTTTTTTCGTCAAAAAACCCAGAATTTCAATCGAATTTAGTATTTTTTGGTTATCAATCGAAAATTTCAATTTTGTC